>NC_141011.1:14432534-15632534 GCF_052327205.1 Somniosus microcephalus | reverse complement strand
ATTTCTTAACTCTAACCAAATAGATTCTGTCCTTGACCCCTCCAGGACATCCTCTCTCTCCAGCACTGTAACATTCTCCTTAACCAATAATGCCACCCCACCTCCTTTCTTTCCTTCCCTATCTTTGCTGAACATCTTATATCCAGGAATATTTAAAACCCAATCCTGCCCTTTTTAGAGCTAGGTCTCTGTGATCGCCATGACATTATATTCCCAAGTGGTTATTTGCACCTGCATCTCACCAACCTTATTTACCACGCTTCCAGCGTTTACACACATGCACTATCTCAGACCTTCTTGTATTCTCTCTTAGTCTGACCCCACCTAATACCATACTATTTCTTACTCTAGTGTTATTGGTCTCTCCCCATCCTTGGTGCACATTGTTTCTCCTTTCTAATGCTACATTCAGGTGCCCATCCCCCTGCTAAATTAGTTTAAACTCTTCCCAACAGTCCTTGTGGGACACCACTAGTCACTTCCTTCCAATTCGAGTAACTACCCATCATCCCTACTCTCTGCCTTCTACCGCCTAACCAATCTCCTAACCAGGTCAATAATTTGCCTTCAATTCTATGAGGTTTCATTTTAGTTAACAATCTCTTATGTGGAACCTTATCAAATGCCTTCTGGAAATCCATATAAACCACATCCATAGACATTCCCCTGTCTACTACATTAGCTACTTCCACAAAAAATTTAATTAATTTCATTAAACATGACCTACCCTTTACAAATCCATGTTGGCTCTCTCTAATCAGCTCAAATTTCTCTACGTGCTCAGTCACTTTGTCCCTAATTATAGATTCCAATAACTTCCCCACAACAGATGTTAAACTAACAGGTCTATAATTTCCTGGTTTTTCTCTCTCTCCTTTCTTAAATAACAGAGTTACATTTACAATTTTCCAATCTAAAGGGCCAATTTCTGAATGGAGAGAGCTTTGGAAGGTTATAACCGAAGCATCTGCATTGGGGATTTGTCAGTCTTTAGTGCCATTACTTTTTCTAAAACTTTTTGCTTGCTTACGTTAACATTAGCAAGTTGCAGTCTTTGATTCATTTTTCATTTTCCTGGAATCTCAGGTATATTATCTTCTTCCTCTACTGTGAAGACTGACAAAATTTAATTATTCAACAAGTCATAAGGGAGTGTCTCATAAGGGAGTGTCTCATAAGGGAGTGTCCCAACAAGGAGTGTATCATGAGGGAATGTTTCATCAGGAATTGTCCAACTAGCAAGAAGACTGAAGCAGGTTTGTTTTGTCTTGGAAAGAAAGACTTGCATATCTATAGTGCCTTTCACAACCACCGGGCATCTCAAAGTGTTTTACAGCCAATGAAGTACTTTTGAAGTGTAGTCACTGTTGTTACGTCCGTGTATAATCAGACACAGACTGCGGAGAACGGTACAAACGGTGTTTACTCAACGTGGCTCAGACTGCAACTGATCTGTACAGATTACTACTCAACGTTATATACAGGTGTGGTCACTGCCGGTACTACAGTATACATGAGCTGTAAAAAGTAGTTCTCCCCCTTAAAGGTACATACATTACAACTGTTGTAATGTGGGAAACGCGACAGCCAATTTGCACACAGCAAACTCCCACAAACAGCAATGTGATAATGACCAGATAATCTGTTTTTGTTTTGTAGATTGAGGGATAAATATTGGCCAGGACACCAGGGCTAACTCCCCTGCCCTCCTTCAAAATAGTGCCGTGGGATATTTTGGCCTAGAAATTCACTGGCACCCCATTTGGGGCGCCAAGCTCGCCTGGGCGCCGGAATTACCGCTCCGGACGGTGCCGGGAGCACCAGTGCGATATTCAGTTGGAGCGTCCCAAGAGGGACGCGGGGCGCTGCTCGAGGCGCCCCGCGTCCCTCTTGGGGAGCTGAAACTGAATATCGCAGTGCAACGTGCCGCAGCGCCACACGCTGCGGCACGGCGCGCTGCGGTACTGCAGGCCTTCCTCCCCTTCTTAAGGGGGAGGGGCCTGCACCAGCGCAATCACCGATCGCGAGTGCCGGCAAAAGAGCCCGGCACCGAGGAGAAGTGCCGGGCCCTCAGGTCACAGCCGGCACTGCCCGGGGGGGGGGAACAGGAGGCCGGGGAGGGCGGCATGAGGAGGTGCTGGCAGGCGGCCACCAAAAAAAGTGGCCGCCCGCACCTCCACAATTTGCGCCACTACCGCCACAGGTAGGCCCCGTGAACTGGTCGCGATTTGCGACCAATGCTATGGGGGGTGGGGGGCGCGACCCAATATCACGTTCGGGGCAGTAGCGGGGCGCTACGCACACCGATGACGTCATTGGTGGTGGTGCAGCGCTACAGGCTAACGCCGCCATTAGCCCCCCGCTAAATTTCACGGGTGGCGTGGCCAGTGGCGCTAAAGCCACTAAGTGCCCTCTTTGGGTGCTAACTGGTGGCGCAGCCCACTGAATTTCTAGGCCTTTATGTCCACCTGAGAGGGTAGATGGGACCTCGGTTTAACGCCTCATCCAAAATGCAGCACCTCCGACAGTGCAGTGCTCCTTCAGTACTGTACTGGAGTGTCAGCCTAGACTTTTGTGCTCAAGTCCCTGGAGTGGGACTTGAACCCACAATCTTCTGACTCTAGAAGTGAGAGGTGCAACCAACTGCGCCACAGTGTAAAACTTTGAGTGGTTCACATAAATCATCCATTTAGCTCCATGCAACAAGACTCCATTGTAATTTGAGATATAACCTCAGCTAAGAAATCTGAAAGGCTTGCTGTATTGACCTCAGAAACAGTTTTGAAATACCAGTATGAATGAAGGATTGAATTGTTTTTTTACCTGTCAAGTTACCTTTTTCCTTTTGTTTAATTTTATGTCTTAAAAGCTGTGGATTAGTAGTTTTAGCTTGAGCTAAATGGTCTGCCAGTGTGGTATTTTTCCCACTGATTCAGAGCCCAGGAGTATATGGTGCCACACTGTATTATTTAGAGTCAAACAGCATAAGGGTTCATTGTTTGTCCTAAATAACAACAACAACTTGCATTTATATAGTGCTTTTAACATAGAAAAACATTGCAAGGTGATTGACAGAGGCATAATCACCAATTAATGAATGCCGAGCCAAATAAGGAGATATTGGAAGGGTGAAAGAGGTGGGTTTTAAGGAGAGTCCTCCAGACAGAGGAGAGGCAGAGGAGCTTGGGCAGGGAATTCCAGAATGTGGAGCTTAGGCGATGAAGGTGCAGCTGCCAATGGTGGGACAAAAGGCAGGGGGCGTCAGTGATGTACAAAAGGCCAGAGTCAGAATAATGGAGAGTGTAGCGGTACCACCGGGTGTCCCTTACTTATTATACATAATTCCCTTTAACTTAACGATGTATATATATATATAGTTTACCTGTTCGGGCCGTTGCCCCTTTAAGAGCGCGACCTAATGCAATGACGTCATGTCGCGCATCACGTGACTCACCCAGGCGCGAGCCGGCCCGGCTCGGCCTCCCGCTCCCGCGTCAATCGCCGGCCCAGCTCGGCCTCCCGCTCCCGCGACTTCGGCCGCAACAGCCAGCTCCAATGCCGGGTGCCGGGTAGACGTGATAACGTCATCACGCGAGTCACGTGACCGCCCCAAGCGCGGGCAAACGCGATGACGTCACATCGCAAGTCACTTGACGCCCCAAGCGCGGGAATCGCGAGCAACGCGATGACGTCACGACACAAACGCGATGACGTCATCGCGCAAACCTCCAGACTGCCTAGTCAGTCGTCGTGGCATCCCCACTGGGGAAAGACTTGTTCCATGACTCTTCTGCATCGATCTATGTTGTTTGCTGTATTTCATCTTATCCAACATTAAAATCCCGTTTGTTGTTCTTCCGAGTCAAGCTCCATTATTTGTTAGGAATACACCTATTCCTACATTGGTGACCCCGCCTCCGTGAACATTTTTCACAGAAGAAGCGCACAGCCTGAACCTCGTCTTCACAGAAGACGACTGACGTGCACAGCCGAATTCGTCCAACACCTACATTGGTGACCCAACGACGTGAGGACGGGAATTTATCAAAACCTACAATTGGTGACCCCGTTTTCCGTGAACATTTTTCACGGAAGCAGCGCGCAGCTTGAACCCCATCTCTGTGAACGATTTCACAGAGGAAGAGCACGACGAACACCAATTCCTACAATTGCTGACCAACAACGTATGGCGACCCTGTCTTTGTCTAGTTCCTGTCAAAAGACTGAGGTTCACTCAGGCGATTAAATAAACGAGGTTTAATGAAAACTAACAGAGTTTAATGGATAAATACAGGTGCAGTGGCGCTTCGCAGTTTCCAAACATGGAGCCACTGAGCTTTGAGGCTTTAGCAACGAGTAGACGCGTGTCGAAATAAAACGTTCCAAACCATAACTTTGTCTTTAAACTGTTTACTGTAACACCGTACAAACAGAATTACAAAGCAAAACACGTTTAAACGAACACGGTCAAAAACTGTATTGCTCCAGCCCTCAAAGCTTCTGCCTCCTCCAGCCTCGTGGTGCTTGAGCTGTAAAATGGCTGGATACCATGTGACAAGCTTAAGGACTGTACCATTGTAGCAAGAATAAAGGGGGTCACTCAGCCTATACTATTGTAACAAGAAAAGAGGGGGTTTCTCAATACAATAAATCAGTCAGGTAAATTAACTGTATTATACTATTTAACCAATATTTTAAAGTATTTTCTTTCTTAAACTTTAATGACTCTTACAACAGGAGACCATCGAATATAGGTCTAGTCAGTTCGGAGGCTCCACGAGGACTCGCCCCTCACGAACCACGAGAACGCACTCCGCGCGACCCACGAGGACCCATCCCTCGCAAACCACGAGGACCCATCCCTCGTGAAACACGAAGACTCATTCCCCGCCGATGTCGCACCAGCCCGTCAGCCTGCTGGTTGTGTTTTCTACCACGCTTTTCGGCGCGAAAGCGGAGCGTTGCTGCCTTCCCGGCAGTTTTCCCCTAAATCGACAACAACTCGAAGCGTTGCCGCCCTCCCGGCAGTTTTCCCCCTACCGAAATCAACAACAACCCGAAGCGTTGCCGCCCTCTCTACAGTGTTCCCCTCAACAAAAGCAAACATCTGCTGATGCTGCGACCATTGAGGACGGGTCCAACAGGCATCCCGCGGCCGCGATCGGCCACGCAAAACTTGCTGTCATCACCGATCAATGATCAACGCAGCAACGGTTCACTCTCTTTTGTGTTACCATCGTAGCACTACGGCATGCACCGTTCCGTGCATTCCAGACTGCCGAACAGTTCGCTCACCTGTCGGCGAGTTCACCGACCTCGCCCACCAAGTCCTCCTGGATCGCCCGTTCAGCGTTCCTGCAGATTTTGTCAGACTGGGGACTTTTTCCAACATCAACAGAGCCGTGGTCCGCGTCTGCCCAATATGCCAGTCACTATGACACGGCCAGCTGTTTCGCCTCGGCGCCCGCTTCGAACCACGGGCTGCAGAGGTCGAACATCTCCACGGTCTTTCGCATGGCTGAATGCAGTTTATTCGCCATGACACCACGGTCCTTCGCACGGCTGGATACGTTTTATCCGCCACGACGCACGCAAGGGTCCGCTCACGACCAGCACCTTTGAACCTCGCCCGCCAAGTCGAGACAGCACGACCGCCGGGACCATCGGACAACCATCGTCGTTACGGCAGACCAAGCACAATCGCCAACCAGACCGCCAGCCACCCAGCAATCTCCGTCTCGAGACTGCAGGAGTCATTCGGACAGGCTCGACAGACCACCTCATCTTTTGTCGTTCATTAAAGCGAATTCTGGGGGGGCACATGTAGCGGTACCACCGGGTGTCCCTTACTTATATATAATTCCCTTTAACTTAACGATGTATATATATATAGTTTACCTGTTCGGGCCGTTGCCCCTTTAAGAGCGCGACCTAACGCAATGACGTCACGTCGCGCATCACGTGACTCACCCAGGCGCGAGCCAGCCCGGCTCGGCCTCCCACTCCCGCGACTTCGGCCGCAACGGCCAGCTCCAATGCCGGGTGCCGGGTAACGTCATCGCGCGAGTCACGTGACCGCCCCAAGTGCGGGCAAACGCGATGACGCCACATCGCAAGTCACGTGACGCCCCAAGCGCGGGAAACGCGAGCAACGCGATGACGTCACGACGCACACGCGATGACGTCATCGCGCAAACCTCCGGACTGCCTAGTCAGTCCTCGTGGCGTCCCCACTGGGGAAAGACCTGTTCCACGACTCTCCTGCATCGACCTACGTTGTTTGCTGTATTTCATCTTATCCAACATTAAAATCCCGTTTGTTGTTCTTCCGAGTCAAGCTCCGTTATTTGTTAGGAATACACCTATTCCTACAAGAGTTCAGAATCCTTGCGGGGCTGGAGGAGGTTACAGTGATAGCGAAGGGCCAAGCCATAAATGGATCTAAACACGAGGGTGAGAACTTTAAATTGGAGGCATTGGGAGACAGAGAGCCAATGTAGGTCACTGAGGGACTTGGTGCGGGTTAGGACACAGGCAGCAGAATTTTGGATGAGCTGAAGTTTACGGAGGGTAGCAGATGGGAGGCCGGCCAGGAGAGCAGGGAATAGTCGAGTCTGGAGGTGGCAAAGGCACGGATGAAGGCTTCAGGAGTAGATGGGCTCAGCTAGGAGGGGAGGTGGGTGATATCACAGAGGTGGAAGTAGGCGGTCTTTGTGATAGGGTGGATATGGTGTCAGAAGCTCAGCTCAGGACCGAAAAGGACACTGAGGTTATGAACAGTTTGGTTCAGATCATGAGGGGTCTGGGCAGAGTAGAGAGAGAGAAACTGTTCCCATTGGCGGATGGGTCGAGAACCAGAGGACACAGTTTTAAGGTGCTTGGCAGAAGAACCAAGGCGACATGAGGAAAAACTTTTTTAAGCAACGAGTGGTTAGGATCTGGAATGCACTGCCTGAAAGGGTGGTGGAGGCAGACTCAATCATGCCTTTCAAAAGGGAATTGGATAAGTACCTGAAGGAAAAAAAATTGCAGGACTATGGGGAAAGGGCGGGGGAGTGGGACTAACTGAATTGATCTTGCAGAGAGCTGGCACGGGCTCGATGGGCTGAATGGCCTCCTTCTGTGCTGTAACCATTCTATGATTCTATGATTCTAGTTTGTAGCTGTGGGGGGGGGGATAGAATTGGTGGTGAGGGTATGCAGTTTGTGGCAGGGGCTGAAGACGCTGGCTTCAGTGGGCAAGGGGAATGGGGTGAAGCAACAGAGGCAGCTGCACGGATGGTTTCATTCATAGTGACCAATAAGTCCATGAGCTCATCACACTTGCTTTTGGAAGTGAAGGTGAAGGGAGCAACAGAGTGGGGTTTGCTGGGGACAAGAGCACCAGAAGTGGACATGAGGGAGTCATTGAACAAATCGATGGCTGCAGGAGTATCATGGTGAATGGGAGGCCAAAGACTGGGGAGACTTTGGTAAGAGGAAATGTATCTCAAACCATTAGCTACGGTTCAGTCTAAGCTAGGATATCAATGCAACCATTCAAAATAAGAGGAGGAGGATAACATAGTGGTGGTTCCTCCTCATAAGGGAGCAGCAATGGGTACCTAGATAGGTTTGGAGATAGTTGTGGAACGGGGTGAATACAGGAGCCATTCGAGGGGTCGAGTACTGGTGGGCGTGCTGCTTGGAATCAGATGGCCGAAGAGGAGTGCAGAGTCCCTCATGAGGCAGCAGAGATTGTTCCAGGTATCCAGCAGCGGTGTGCAGTGGCCTTAAATGTTAGCAGGGAGCACCAGCAGATCCAACATACCAGCAGGAGAGCAAGGAGCAGTGGAAGTGAAACCCAAGGACCAAGAGCAGTGAAGTCCATGAAAGCCAGTGCAGGGTGAAGGGTAAATCCACAAGATCAGCTTGGTTGAAGGAGCTAAGCTGAGGAACCGCCGTAAAAAAGTGAGGAGGGCACAAAATTGGGAGCTGCATAAGCTTGAGGAACTGGTCCCACCCAGGGACCCTGCGATATCTCAGCCCAGTGGGCTTGTTGGTGGGGCCGATGAAAATAGTACCGTTGGCTCACAGGACAAAATCTCAACGGCAGAACAAGCTGGGTGGTCTTCACGCACGCGCTTGCCAACGTGGATGGAGGAGTAACGGAGGACGAGTGGAGTCGGTGGCCATGAGAAGCAAGTGGACAGCCGTGAAAAGAGGGATCATTCAGCAGCATGGGGGCAAAACCTGGAGCAGGATGGGAATCAGCAGGAATGGATCAGAGCGAGCTCAGCAAAGGGTGAAAAGTCTCAGCGCAGGAGCGGGAAATTGAGCCAACAGGAGCAGGCCAGGCCGTGGCCAAGTGGCAGTCGAACAGAGGCTAAAGTCTCAGTAGAAAAGCGGCAGTGGAGGTGTCAGAAACAACAAAAACTTGCATCTATGTAGCGCCTTTAAAGTAGTAAAACGTCCCAAGGGCGCTTCACAGGAGCGTTTTCAACAAACTTGGCACCGAGCCACAAAAGGAGATATTAGGGCAGGAAGAGGTAGGTTTTAAGGAGCGTCTTAAGGGAGGAGAGCGAGGTAGAGAGGTTTGGGGAGGGAATTCCAGAGGTGGAAACACAGCAGCAGGAGAGTGAAGCTGAGAAGCTGGCAGTGCTGCAGTCCTGAAGTCCAGCGGGTGACAGCAGCAGCAGAGGGACAGCTCACCTTAAACTCGGAGAGATTGAGTGGCGGAGCCGAGGCCTGCAGTAAAGTCCAGCAGAGCCTGCAGCCCTGATGGCGAAGGAGACGTTCAGGAATCAAATGTGAGCAGGGTTCCTTCCCACTGTTGAAAAGTTACAGGTAAAATCACAGAACAAGTGTCGGGCTGGGACATGGGCAATATGCGCTGAATAGGCAGCTTTAATTTGTCATTTAAATTGGTTGATCCGAGCGAAAATGTGGCCAGTATTAGGGTCAGGGGATCTGAAGCAGTTGTGGAGGGGGACTGAGAAGGGAAAGGCAAACAATGATAATGGATGACCATGTATAGAATTGCAAAGGAGAGGAGTTAAGTCGTGAGCTGGAGCCCGGGAACCACTACTTTATGATCATCAACATCAAGGAGCCTCCAACCGCCCTTTACAACTGCTACAGGTCTTTGGCGGATCACAGCATCGTGAAAAGTATTCACAATATCAAGTACGTTCTTATACGATTCAGGGGCCTTTTCCATTACTAGTTTGGGTGAGGCAACACAAATGGCAATGCCCACCACTCCTAGTGTGACCAGCTACTTCCTGGAAATCAAGTATATGGTGGGATTTTGCATGTGACAAAGCGAGTCCATCTATTTCACGAATAAGGCTATGCTTTAATTCATAGGATTTCTGGGTTGGTCAAATGGAAGTTGATATTTGTGGAGAGCATGAATAATAAGTATTGGAACATAGCCTGAAGTGTAACAGAGACCAGAAGAATAATGTCCAAACTCCATGGCATTCCTGGACAATGCAACACAGCCCCGTGGACCCACGACCAACTGGCTCCAGTCCCATGGCCATCGCAGGCCTGAAATATAAAATGCTCTGTTCGCAAAACTGTGCAACAAAATCAGCTTCTGTAAATGCCATGTATTCAAATGTAGAATAAATGCCTCATGGTTTAAATCAGAATCTGGCAATAAAAAGAAAATGCTGCCAATTTATGTTCATCTACAATACTTAAACGTGAATGATTAACAGTAATACTGTGAACAAAGTAAAGCAATAGCAGCAATTCATCACCAAACATAATTATTAATTGAACGCTCGCCGAAGTTCTTCAACTGTAAAATAATTATTCAACTCTAACACATGGCTGATCTAAAACAAAACTGTTCATTGAATTAACCGCAGTCTCTTGTAGAAGGGAGTAGATTCATGTAAGCACTGAGAATCAATCATGGCATTTATTTGCCGGTTTCCATGTATAATAGGACTTGAGCATCAGGTGCATCCCTGCAACCGGCTGGAATGGTGGTTGGGTGATTGAATGAGAAATGGACAAAGACGTGGAATGTAAATTAACTTGTCAGAACAAAATACAGAATTCAAAGTAACACACCGAAATGCAACATCAAAAGGTGAACAATTTGAGGTGGAGACCTCTGCGAGAACCTTGGGAAACTGTGTAAACAGCCACTTATGCTGTTTCTCCAGGGTTTCTACCCAAGTTGCCACGCTTGGAGTGCTGTGCACTGTTCTGGTCTCCATATTACAAAAAGGATATTGAGGCACTGGAGAAGGTGCAAAAAAGATTTACAAGGATGATACCAGAACTGAGAGGTTATAACTTTCAAGAAAGACTGAACAGGCTGAAGCTCTTTTATCTAGCAAAGAGAAGGCTGAGTGGTGACCTAATACAGGTCTTTAAAGTTATGAAGTGTTTTGATAGGGTAGATATATAGAAAATGTTTCCATTTGTGGAGGAGTCCAAAACTAGGGCCCATAAATATAAGAGAGTCACTAACAAATCCAATAAGGAATTCAGGAGAAACTTCTTTACTCAGAGAGTGGTTAGAATGTGGAACTTGCTACCACAATGAGTAGCTGAGGTGAATAGCATAGGTGCATTTAAGGGGAAGCTAGATAAATACATGAGGGAGAAAGGAATAGAAGGATATGCTGATAGGTTGAGGTGGTATAAGGTGGGTGGAGGCTCGTGTGGAGCACAAACACTGGCATAGACCTGTTGGGGCGAATGGCTTGTTTCTGTGCTGTAAATACTACTTAATACTATGTAATGTAAGTTACAAAGGATGATTGTAGAACAACTTAGCTGAAATCCTCTTCTGCTCCAACAAGCTTTGAAGTCACACTGTTGTGTAGAATAGACTCTACCATGAAATAGGCTGTCTGCAGCGAGTCCATTTGTCTTAACAGTTTTGGACTGCATTGATTACAAGAGGAAGAAATGGAGGTTCCTCCACAATCTGCCCAAATAAGGTGACATGACTCCATCTGGACTGGATGGACATAGGCTTGATAAAAGAACTTTCTTGGGGCATCCCAAACTTCTTGCAAGTCCCACTATAGTTTGAAAATCACTAGGAGAAGCATTTACATAAAGTTATCAGTCTGTGTGTTTTCCAGGTCTCATCACATGCGGACACGGACTGCTTCATTATCTGAGGAATTGGGAATGGATCTGAAGACGATGCAATCTTCAGCAAACAACCCCACTTCTGACCTTATGATGGAAGGAAGGTGAAGCAACTGAAGATAGTTGAGCCTTGGACACTGCCTTCAATATTAGACAAATAGGCCTTTAGTTTTCCAGATTATATTTGTCTTTCTTTTTAAATCTAAACACTACATTTGCTTGCTTCCAATCCTGTGGAAGTCTTCAGTAACCACAGACCCTTTCATAAGAACATAAGAAATAGGAACAGGAGTCGGCCATTTTGTCTCTCGAGCCTGCTCCACCATTCAATAAGATCATGGCTGATCTTCTACCTCATCTCCACTTTCCTGCACTATCCCCATATCCCCATATTCCCTTAATATTCAAAAATCTATCAATCTCTGTCTTGAATATACTCAACGACTGAGCCTCCACAGCCCTCTGGGGTAGAGAATTCCAAAGATTCACCACCCTCTGAGTGAATAAATTTCTCCTCATCTCAGTCCTAAATGTCCAACCCCTTATTCTGAGACTGTGACCCCTGGTTCTAGACTCCCCAGCCAGGGGAAACATCCTCCCTGCATCTACTCTGTCAAGCTCTGTAAGAATTTTGTATGTTTCAATGAGATCACCTCTCATTCTTCTAAACTCTAGAGAATAGAGGCCTAGTTTACTCAATCTCTCCTCATAGGACAGTCCTCACAGGCTGCATCATGAATGTAGCCTGTGCCCAACAATGTACCTCCTTCAGCCCCCTAAGATATATGCAGCCTGGGACAGGGGATTTGTTAGTTTTTAGTTCCTTTATCCTATCAGTCATTTCTTCCACACAGATTTCCAAAACTTTAGGGTAGTCATTGAACTAACTGCATAACAAGTTAGTGCATTCCCCTCTAAAGAATAATTATTGTACATTATTAAGTAAGTCTACTATTTTCTTTTCATCATTAATTATAACATTACTTTTGTCTCTACGTGCTCTAACTTACTCCCTAGCCACAATAGACTACCATGGAAATATAGCTTGAATTAGCCCATTGAGCTCAAAGTCAGGTAATAGTTTTGAATGCATTCCTAACTTCTCTAATGACCTCCTTTTATTTGGTGACCCTTCCTCTTTAGGTGTCCCATTAGACTCACCATCCCTTTGGCTGAGAGTGTAGGCAAGTGACCAGCTCCCTGATCTCTCCAAAGGGGTTTGAGTACAGGAACAAGGATGTCTTGCTGCAGTTGTACAGGGCCTTGGTGAGACCACACCTTGAGTATTGTGTGCAGTTCTGGTAGTCTTATCTGAGGAAGGATGTTCTTGCCATGGAAGGAGTTCAGCGAAGATTCACCAGGCTGATACCAGGGATGGCAAGAATGACGTATGAGGAGAGATTGGGTCGATTGGGCTTATACTCACTGGAGTTTAGAAGAATGAGAGGGGATCTCATTGAAACTGATAAAATTCTAACAGGACTGGACAGACTAGATGCAGGAAGGATGTTCCCGATGGTCAGGGAGTCCAGAACCAGGGGTCACAGTCTAAGGATAAGGGGTAAGCCATTTAGGACAGAAATGAGGAGGAATTTCTTTACCCAGAGCGTGGTGAACCTGTGGAATTCTCGACCACAGAAGGCAGTAGAGGCCAATTCATTAAATATATTCAAGAAGGAGTTGGATATATTTCTTAAGGCTAAAGGGATCAAGGGGTATGAGGAGAAAGCAGGGACCGGGTACTGAATTTGGATGATCAGCCGGGACCGATGTCCTAGGGGGAGTGTTTGCTAGTGCTGTTGGGGAGGGTTTAAACTAAAGTGGCAGGGGGTTGGGAACCTGAGCAGGGAGACAGAGGAAAGGGAAACAAGGAAAAAAGCAAAAAACAGGAAGGAGAAAAACAAAATTAGAAGGCAAAGAACTCAACGGTTTAAATCAAACATGGTCACAGTAAATAATAATTCATATAAGTCTGAGAGCGTTAAAAAAACAAGCCTGAAGGCTTTGTGTCTTAATGCAAGGAGCATTCGGAACAAGGTGGATGAATTAGCTGCGCAAATAGAGGTAAATGAATATGATTTGATTGGGATTACAGAAACATGGCTCCAGGGTGGCCAAGGCTGGGAACTCAACATCCAGGGGTATTCAATATTTAGGAAGGATAGGCAAAAAAGAAAGGGAGGTGGGGTAGCATTGCTAGTTAAAGAGGGGATTAACACAATTGAAAGGAAGGATATTAACTCTGATGATGCGGAATCTGTATGGGTAGAACTGAGAAATATCAAGGAGCAGAAAACGTTAGTGGGAGTGGTATATAGACCTTCAAACAGTAATACGGAGGTTGGGGATGGCATTAAACGGGAAATTAGAGACGCGTGCAATAAGGGCACAGAAGTCATCATGGGTGACTTTAATTTACATATAGATTGGGCTAACCAAATTAGTAAAAATACTGTGGAGGAGGAGTTCCTAGAATGTTTACGGGATGGTATTCTGGAACAATATGTCGAGGAAGCAACCAGAGATCAGGCCATCTTAGACTGGGTATTATGTAATGAGAGAGGATTAATTAGCAGTCTTGTTGTACGAGGCCCCTTGGGTCAGAGCGATCATAATATGATAGAATTCTTCATTAGAATGGAAAGTGAAGTAGTTGACTCGGAGACTAGGGTCCTGAATTTAAATAAAGGAAACTACGATGGTATGAGGCGCGAATTGGGTAGGATTGATTGGGGAATGTCACTCAAAGGGTTGACGGTGGATAGGCAATGGCAAACATTCAAAGACCGCATGGATGAACTACAGAAGTTGTTCATCCCAGTTTGGGATAAGAATAAAGCAAAAAGGTGACTCAACCGTGGCTAACAAGGGAAATTATGGATAGCATAAGATCCAAGGAGAGGGCATATAAATTGGCCAAAAAAAGCGGTAATCCTGAGGATTGGGAGCAGTTTAGGATTCAACAAAGGAGGACAAAGGGATTAATTAAGAAGGGGAAAATAGAATATGAAAGTAAGCTTACAGGGAACATAAAAACTGACTGTAAGAGCTTTTATAGATATGTGAAGAGAAAAAGATTAGTGGAATCAAGTGTAGGTCCCTTGCAGTCAGAAGCAGGGGAAGTTATAATGGAGAACAAAGAAATGGCAGACCAATTAAATGCATATTTTGGTTCTGTCTTCACAAAGGAGGACACAAATAACCTCCCAGAGACGTTGGAGAACATAGGGTCTGATGAGAGGGAGGAACTGAAAGAAATCAGTATTTGTAGGGAAATGGTGTTAGGGAAATTGACGGGATTGAAGGCCGATAAACCCCCAGGGCCTGATAATCTACATCCTAGGGTGCTTAAGGAAGTGGCCCTGGAAATAGTAGATGCATTGCTGGTCATCTTCCAGAACTCAATAGGCTCTGGAACAGTACCCAGGGATTGGAGGGTCGCTAATGTTACCCCACTATTCAAAAAGCGTGGTAGAAAGAAAGCAGGGAATTACAGACCGGTAATCCTGACATCGGTAGTGGGGAAAATGCTAGAGTCCATTATAAAGGGTGTAATAGCTGAGCACTTGGAAAACAGTGACAGGATCGGACAAAGTCAACGTGGGTTTACAAAAGGTAAATCGTGCTTGACTAATCTACTGGAATTTTTTGAGGATGTAACTGGGAAAATAGATAAGGGAGAACCAGTAGATGTGGTGTATTTGGACTTTCAAAAGGCTTTCGATAAGGTCCCACATAAGAGATTAGCGTGTAAAGTTAATGCACATGGGATTGGGGGCAAGGTATTGACTTGGATAGAGAACTGGTTGGTGGACAGAAAGCAGAGAGTAGGAATTAACGGGTCTTTTTCTGAGTGGCAGGCAGTGACTAGTGGGGTACTGCAGGGATCGGTCCTTGGACCCCAGCTATTCACAATATACATTAATGATCTAGATAAGGGAACTAGATGTAATATCTCCAAGTTTGCAGACGACACAAAGCTGGGCGGGTGTGTGTGCTGCGAGGAGGATACCGAGAAACTCCAGGATGATTTGGACAGGTTGGGTGATTGGGCAGAAGCATGGCAGATGCAATATAACGTGGATAAATGCGAGGTTATCCACTTTGGTGTCAAAAACAGAAAGGCAGACTACTATCTGAATGGCAATAGATTGGGAGAAGGGGAAGTGCAACGAGACCTGGGCGTCCTTGTGCACCAGTTGCTGAAGGTAAACATGCAGGTGCAGCAAGCGGTGAAGAAGGCAAATGGTATGTTGGCCTTCATAGCAAAAGGGTTTGAGTACAGGAGCAAGGATGTCCTGCTGCAGTTGTACAGGGCCTCGGTGAGACCACACCTTGAGTACTGTGTGCAGTTTTGGTCGCCTTATCTGAGGAAGGATGTTCTTGCCATGGAAGGAGTTCAGCGAAGATTCACAAGGCTGATCCCTGGGATGGCAGGAATGACGTATGAGGAGAGATTGGGTCGATTGGGCTTATACTCGCTGGAGTTTAGAAGAATGAGAGGGGATCTCATCGAAACTTATAAAATTCTGACAGGTCTGGACAAACTAGATGCAGGTAGAATGTTCACGATGGTCGGAGAGTCCAGAACCAGGAGTCATAGTCTAAGGATAAGTGGTAAGCCATTTAGGACAGAGATGAGGAAGAATTTCTTCACCCAGAGAGTGGTGAACCTATGGAATTCTTTACCACAGAAGGCGGTTGAGGCCAAGTCTTTAAATATATTCAAGAAGGAGTTAGATATATTTCTTAAAGCTAAAGGTATCAAGGGATATGGGGAGAAGGCAGTTACGGGGTACTGAGTTTGGATGATCAGCCATGATCTCATCGAATGGCGGAGCAGGCTTGAGGGACCGAATGGCCTACTCCTGCTCCTATCTTCTATGTTTCTATGTTTCTCTGATCGCATTGAATGGCGGAGCAGGCTCAAGGGACCGAATGGCCTACTCCTGCTCCTATCTTCTATGTTTCTATGTAAATGTCAATCCTGTGTTGGCGATGTGAGGAGACACACCAATGCTTGCTCTGTCCTTAACCTCTGCGCAGTGTGTCCTTTGCTGGCAAGGCCACGATCTGGAACATCGCATGTGGGGAATCATGGAAGCAAACCTGAACTAACGTGATGCAGCACTGGGCAACATAATTCTTATTCCAATTTGAAATTATGATGGAAGTGTATGCATGGAAGGCTATTTCAGACTCTCATACCCATCCACGCCTTGCTCCACTTTCTATTCCAGTCCCATTTCCTTATTCTTTCCCTGTACTCTTCAAGTGTTTTTCTAACTCCCTCTTAAAAGTAGTTTCACTGGCCATTTTCAGTAATGTATTCCATATTCTAATAATCTTATCAGTAAAAAAAAATGGCATGACTATTCTAAATTGCCTTTTACTCTAAACAACTAGTTGTCAAGTTGTTCCATAAATTCCTACTCTATGGCCTTTATTCCCCACATAGTTTATAATTATTATTATTTTTAAATATACATTAATAGTCTAAGTTATAATTACAAACTATGAATAAAAGATCTTTGTGACAAGCCTGTTCAACGAGTCAACATTTTAATTTATTAATTCAATGCAATTTCTGTCAAACGTCCAAAATACGTCCTCTTGAACCTGATTGTAACTTGACACATTTTACACTAAGCTGGCAATAGAGCACTTACTTACACTTTACACAAAACTGTTTTTTGTATTTTCAGAATGGCTTTTTCCCACATTAGAAGCAATCATACCAACAAGAATTGCCATAGAAATATGACACGTTAGATTCTTAATGCACCAACTTGGATCCATTTTAGATTTATGCAATTTTAAAACTGAACTCCCTGTGGATTTTCCTCGGGGAATCTATGGTGCTCGACAAATGGTGATTATTTGTCAAATAGTGATCACCAAGGCATCTTCACCAGAGGAAACTCCTGACAGGAAGTCTTCATCCCAACAGCGCAACAAATGGTCTCATTTGGCTTTTCAACAGGATCTTTGGAATAACCTGTGGCCATCAAAGCGGGTGTTGTGATAACTGTGATAATGGTTCAGGAGGGGGACGTAGGCCTGGAGTTTCCGCTCGGTTGCGCTGTTTTTCTTCGGCGCAATTCGCCCGAAAACCATCCAAACTGGCACAAAAGAATCTTAAACGCAAATTTCATTCAGCGCAACTCGAGTTTCCGCAATCTTTTACTCTTGTTCAATAAGAGCTACAAGTTGGCCCCGCCCACAAAACTGCCCATGCCCACAGACCGAATCAGTCACCATGGCGAGTTTCCGCTAACTGTGCCCGTTTGCAGGCCTTTGAGGAGGCTCCAAAAATTAAGCCGGTTCTTTTGTGCGCAAGGACACTAATCGGCACGTTTGTAAAGCTTTTGAGTATAATTTTTTTTAATTTACTGAGGAACTGACTTCTGTACACCAACATAACCAGCAAATGGTTCTGTATAGTTTTTTTTTAAAGTCATTTTGAGTTATTTAAAATCAGGTTACTTACAGGTGCTGGACGACACACTCTGATTAAAAGGCTTATTTTTTTGTGATAAATCCACTTTCAGCTATATTAATCAAACGGCACCAGGTTACCACTCTTAAATATCTCAAGGAATATTTTTTCAAGCAAAATTTTAAAAAAAAATGATGTTCTAAAACGCTGGTTCATGGCAGAACCTACATTCAGCGGTATGCCAATTAATTTGAGCGGAAGCCTGAGTGAAAAAATGGCATTTCTGAAAACCAGTGCCGTTTTGGGCGCAATCTGCGGCCGGTTCGCCAATCGCGCCCAAAGCGGAAACTCTGCCCCATAATACTGCAATTCTTGCTACCGTTATGTCCACTTGCCTGGGTGAGTGCAGCTCCAACAACAATCAAGAAGTTCGACACCATCCAGGACAAAGCATCCCGCTTGATTGGCATCCCATACACGACCTTAAACATTCACTCCCTCCACCACCGGCGTACCGTGGCTGCAGTGTGTACCATCTACAAGATGCACTGCAGCAACTCGCCAAGGCTTCTTCGGCAGCACCTCCCAAACCCACGACCTCTTCCACCTAGAAGGACAAGGGCAGCAGGCGCATGGGAACACCACCACCTCCAAGTTCCCCTCCCTACTCCTGCTCCTATCTTCTATATTTCTATAGGGATCAAGGGATATGGGGAGAAAGCAGGGACAGGGTACAGAATTTGGATGATCAGCCATGATCTCATTAAATGGCAGAACAGGCTCGAGAGGGCCGAATGGCCTACTCCTGCTCCTATCTGCTATGTTTCTAAGTCACACACCATCCTGACTTAGAAATAGATCACCGATCCTTCATCGTCGCTGGGTCAAAATCCTGGAACTCCCTCCCAAACAGCACTGGGGGAGTACCTTCACCACACGGACTGCAGCGGTTCAAGAAGGCGGCTCACCACCACCTTCTCAAGGGCAACTAGGGATGGGCCATAAATGCTGGCCTTGCCAGCGACGCTCACATCCCATAAACGAATAAAAAAATGAAGAGAAGCAAGATACAAAACATGCCCACATGACTCAATCAGTCTTTTTTCAATAACGATTCCACATTTTCCCAACAATTCACAGCTTCGAAGCAACTTTACTTCACAAGTTACAACAAATGGCTTTATTTTTCCAGTTTCCATTTCTTCAGAGTGCAAAGTAAGATTGCTCATGCTAATATAGCACTCAGATAGGGTTCGCCGCGACAGTGGACTGATAGCAGTGAAGATCCGTCTGTTCTCACTCGTGGAATTCCAAAGTCCTCCATTGAATCCAATTAAAAACAATTCTATCATGCCTGACATAGCCTCAGGATGTCCCGAAAGTGCTTTGCTGCCAATAAATTAAATGCGCACTATATGAAGTGGTTAAATCTATTGTTTTATCAGCAAATTAAATGCAAGACAACGCAGGCTACACCAACATAAATCATACTTTCTTATCTCCAGTTCTTCCCTTGGGTGGGTTCAGCTGTGTTTTTGTCACTGGTTTGATGGATTATCTGGCTGTTACATTGCCAGCTCCTCCTCGTGCTCTCTTCACCTGGTATCGCACGGCATGCTGCTCTACTATTTCACTGTCTGAAATTCACGTTTCTTTTCTTTTTGTTGATAATTGTCCCCCCGGAGAAAGTGGGGACAGTCTAGTCCACGCCGGCAAGCATCATAGCAGAGCCCAGTCCTGCTCTGAGCTGACTTCCACACAGGCACGCTGTCATGAATCTTATCATGACTCATGAAATAACACTGGGCGGCCAGCTGGTGGCGCCGTCCAAGGAGTATAAATACTCGGGCGTGGGCTCAGCTTGCTCAGGATGTTTCTGTAACCAGGAACTAGTGATGAAACTAGAATCTCATGGTTTTGAAACAGTTGATTAAAGCCTTGTTTTATACTCAAACCACGTGCTCAGTAGTCTTTTTACATCACACGCCGTCCAGCAACCATCACCAGCTAATAGTCAAAACCTGGAAGGCTGGCTTCCCCCTCCATGGCTCAGGGACACTAGTTCACGTCGCAGCACTTCAACCAGGCTGAGATCAGTCACTCAGCGCAGACTGCAGATCAGCATGGAACATTCAGGCTCCTTTTACCCTGGTACGAGAGCAAAATACTGCGGATGCTGGAAATCCGAAATAACAACAGAAAAGGCTGGAAAAACTGAGCAGGCCAGGCAACATCCGTGGAGAGAGAAACAGAGTTAACGTTTCAGGTCGAAACCCTTTGTCAAGACTGAAAAAACACAGGAAATGAAACAGATTAAAAGGCCAGTTTGGGGGCTGGGAGAGAACAAAAGAGAAGTGAAGAGACATTTAGAGGTATTCAAAACCAGACGAATACCTCTTAATGTCTCTTCACTGCTCTTTTGTTCTCTCCCAGCCCCCAAACTGGCCTTTTAATCTGTTTCATTTCCTGTGCTTCTTCAGTCTTGACGAAGGGTTTCAACCTGAAACGTTGACTCTATTTCTCTCTCCACGGATGTTGCCTGGCCTGCTCAGTTTGTCCAGCCTTTTCTGTTGTTATTTAGTTTTACCCTAGTTCTGCATCAAGAATAACAACTTAAATTTATATAGCGCCTTTAACATAGTAAAACATCTCAAGGCGCTTGAAGTGTTACCAGACAAAATGTAACAACCGAGCCACATAAGGAGATATTAGGACAGGTAACGAGGTAGGTTTTAAGGAGCTTATTATAGGAGGAAATAGAGGTCAAGGCTTAGGGAGAGAATTCCAGGGTTTAGGGCCTAGGCAGCTGAAGGCACGGCCACCAATGGTGGAGCGATGAAAATCAGGGATGCGCAAGAGGCCAGAATTGGAGGAGCGCAGAGATCTCAGTCGGTTGTAGAGCTGGAGGAGGTTACAGAGATACGAAGGGTCGGAACCATGGAGGGATTTGAAAACAAGGATGAGAATTTTGAAATGGAGACGTTGCCGGACCGGGAGCCAATGTAGGTCACTGAGCACGGGGGGGGCGGTGATGGGTGAACGGGACTTGGTGCGAGTTAGGATGTGGGCAGCAGAGTTCTGGATGAGCTCAAGTTTACGAAGGATGCAAGGTGGGAGGCGGGCCAGGAGAGCATTGGAATAGTCGAGTCTAGCGGTAACAAAAGCCTGGAGGAGCAATGTTCTGACCCATGAGGCTATCAGGGGGCAATTTCTTTCTGTTTGAGCTAAGGAACTTAGGTAAAGAGCTGTAGCTCATAGTGCATCATATGGCTTAGTAGGTCAAAGACTGAGTTGATTCCTGCTCCAGATAATACTCTGGAAAATTTCTCTGCCACCTCCTCAGGCGATCGAAACCAATCCATCATGTGATGTCTATATGATATGACCCCTGCCCAGTCAAGAACCGGTCCAGCTCCCACTTGAAGTGATCCAGAGAGTCAGCACCCACCGCACCAGCCAGCAATGCATTCCAGATCCAATATTAACTATCATTAATGTTAGCTATCAAGAAAAAAAACAGCCGGCTTGAAATTCGTTTGCCCCCGAAAACGGGTGTGGGAATCGCAATGCTAACTTCCTGCTTCCTGCTGATCAACATGATTGTGGCATTCAGCCCAGTGCTGCTGAGTGGCCGAACGCTTGGCATGGGCCCGAATTTGTGCGAGGCTAGCGCCAATTAAAGCTAGCCTGCACTTCTTAAAGGCAGTCTACACCTCTTAAAGGGGAGGTGCCTTCTGCCTGCAGCTGCTGATTTAACTGGCTGGGGAACAGAGTCAGAGCAGCAAATAAATCTACTGATGTCACAACGGGGGAGTGATCGTGCTCCAAGCTTATCCGATGCAGCACTAGAGGCCTTGGTGCTGGAGGTGAACACAAGGAGAGAGGTCTAGTTTCCACAGGGGGCCAGGAGGCCCTCCAGGCAAATATGTAAAAGGTAATAGGACCAGATAGCCGATGTGGTCAATGCCAGCTGTGTAGCCCCGAGGACCTGGGCTCAGTGCGGGAAGAAGTTTAATGACCTCACATGAGTGGTCAAGATCAGTGAATTCATCTTCAAATGCCATATCCCACCATCTGCACAATTGCCTCACACACTGCTCAATGCACCACACCCCCATCACTCATTTACCAACAATCTCTACCAAACACGACTCACACCTCACATTCATACCTTCACCTCACCCTCACACACTTAGCACTGATGCAAGCCTCACACCCACATCTCACAGCCTGCACACAAATGACAGGGATATCACCCAAACACATTGAATCACACTCACTCACACACTTCCCTTTCTCTTGCAGGACAAGTTGGTTCACAACTGGAGGCAGCAGAACCTAACCGGCAGGGGACATGCACACCTGCTTAACATGACCCCGATGGAGGAGACGGTGCTGGCCATTATTGGGAGGGCCATTGCTGACCCCATGGCCAGCGGAGGAGCTGAAACAATACAAGATGTTGGCATCCTCATATGTATTCATCCTTCTCACATCCCACTTCACCCTCACCCCACAATCTCTTCTGACTTACAAGCTGCATTTGATCTAAGCATGCACCTCTTGCTTTCTCCCCTCCCCTCACCAGGACCTTTCTCCTTTCAAAAACTGACAGCTGGCCAGGCACTGGTGGAGGAGCAGGAATTTGAAGAGCACCAAGACACTGCTGATGAAGACACAGCACCGTCACTCGTTTTCACACTCACAGGCACCAGCTCTGATACTGACTCTCTGTGTACTTTAGAGGATAGGTTAGAGGTGGGATCTGCACATGGTGAGTCACCGGGCATGAGTGGCCTGCTCCCAGGGCAGGGGGAATGGGTAGTGCAGGTGCCAGCTCCCCGGAGGGCGTGGTCACCCATGAGTTCTGCTGCAGAGGACTCAGATGAGGAATTCGATGGGGTTGCCTACAGATGAACGCTGATGGGTATGCACAATGAAATGCTTGGTGCATTGGCAGGCCTGCCAGACAGCCTGAGTGCAATGTCAAGGAGCATGGAGGAGTCCAGCACCAATCTTGCACAGGGCTTTGCGCAGAGCTTGGAGCCCATGATTTCCAGCATGGAAGTGTTGGGCAACTCCACTAGCGCACTTGTGGAACTAATCATGATTCAGGGTCTGATAATGTCTCAGCTTCTATTGCAGCACAAGCAGTAGCCACCCAATGTCTGAGTGCTGCAGTGGAAGCTCACTCTCCTGCCACGCAAGCTCAGACTGCTTTCATCCACGCTCAGCTTGCTGCCACGCAAGCTCAGGCTGCTGACATCGTGGCTGCGTTTATCAGTGTGGAAGGGGGCTAGCAGTGTGTCACAGCAGTCCAGCAATCTGTCCTCCAACAGATTACTGTACTAGGAATGCTGAGGTGGCTCCGTGGAGCACGAACCTGCTGCTCTTTCTCAGGATGACAGCGTTCGCCCTCCCACCCCTGCCACTCTGCCAGTGCCCTTGCTGTTGCCTGTCAGACATACAGGTACGGTAACATAGTGGTTATATTACAGGACTAGTAATCCAGAGGCCTGGACTAATGTGCCCAGGGAGTTCAAATCCCACCACGGCAGCTGGGGGAATTTAAATTAAGTTAATTAAATAAATCTGGAATAAAAAGCTAGTGTCAGTAATGGTGACTGTGAAACTACTGGATTGTCGTAGAAACCCATCTGGTTCACTAATGTCCTTTAGGGAAGGAAATCTGCCATCCTTTGTCGATCCACAGCAATGCGGTTGACTCTTAACTAGCAAGCCATTCAGTTGCCAAGAAGGTGGCTCATCTCAAGGGCAATAAATGCTGGTCTTACCAGTGACACCCACATACTGTGAATGAATAAGAAAAAGACAGCCAGCCCAGCCGCCCATGCTGATGTGGTGCAGTCTAAAGCCAGGCCCTTTAGGCCCAGTGCTGCTAGAGGTCATCCTACAAGGCCATCTGCAATCTCCCCCACTGAAAGTCAGTAACTTTCCACTGTAATGATCAGTAACCTGTCATTCTGGAATGGTACACTAGGTGGTGCTGTATGTATATAAGAGTGGGCTACCCACGATGCACTAGGCTACCCACAAGGCAGCAGTCAAGATGGAGGCCTCTACAGATACTGTACCTAATCCACATGTGCTCAATAAAGTGTCTAGCAAAAGCTAGCTGTTCTGAATAAAAACGACTAGTTATTAATGAACATAACATCCACTAGCTATGCAGCAGCCACTCGGGGGGCACTGGGGCAGGCAAAGGCACACAGAAGACAGGCACTAAGGGAATGTACAAGGCTGATTAGTTGACTTTGTTATGTAATATTGGATAGATTGATGTATAAAGCTGGTTTGAAATGTTTCCTTTATGGTGGCTTTTATTTCAGTATTGTGGCCAAGCGGATGCTATGATGGGCAGTAACAGAGGGATGGTAAGGTGCATAACTGTTATACAATAGGGATTTAGGGGTGTGTTCAGCAGAACCGTAGTAGAATGAGGCGATCACGGACTGCCCGGCCGAAGACGGGATGTGTTGGTTGCCTCCTCCATGCCTCCTGCTCTTTCTCATCCTCCTCCTCCTCCCACTGCGAGCAGCTTGCCCTCTTCTTTGTTGTCTCTGCTCCATCTCCCTGTCATGCTGCAGGCCAAGGGGGAGACAACTAGAGCACCCATGACTGGGAACAAGTGGTCTGACCAGAACCCTTGAAGTCAGAACCAGGAACTTCCGCTCACCTCATAAACTTTAAACAACTCTAGAAAACTCCAAACACTTCTACAAACTTACAGAGCCAGTAGAAATTAATCAGCAACTAACCTGGGAGTATTTGTTGATCCCTTTAAATATCGCGGGTGGGGGGGTCCTTGCTGCTGCTGAACACATGCTCAGCTGTGCGAGGTTAACACAGGGCCTTAGCTCCAGCATTTAGGATGAAAATGGCAGCGCTGTCATCAAATCAGCATTGCACGCTGATTGACGTCAGGATCTGCCCACTCTACATACTTCTGGTATGCACTCCTAATGCCCACCCTACCGCCCTCACCAAATGATATAACGGGGAACAAAGAAATGGCTGGCCAATTAAATACATACTTTGGTTCTGTCTTCACAAAGGAGGACACAAATAACCTCCCAGAGATGTCGGGGAACATAGGGTCTAATGAGAGGGAGGAACTGAATGAAATCAGTATTTGCAGGGAAATGGTGTTAGGGAAATTGACGGGATTGAAGGCCGATAAATCCCCAGGGCCTGATAATCTACATCCTAGGGTACTTAAGGAAGTGGCCCTACAAATAGTAGATGCATTGCTGGTCATCTTCCAAAATATAGACTCTGGCACAGTTCCCATGGATTGGAGGGTAGCTAATGTAACCCCACTATTTAACCAAGGTGCTAGAGAGAAAATGGGGAATTATAGACCGGTAAGCCTGACATCAGTAGTGGGGAAATTGCTAGAGTCCATTATAAAAGATGTAATAGCAGAGCACTTGGAAAACAGTGACAGGATCAGACAAAGTCAACATGGATTTACAAAAGGTAAATCGTGCTTGAATAATCTACTGGAATTTTTTGAGGATGTAACTGGTAGAATAGATAAGGGAGAACCAGTGGATGTGGTGTATTTGGACTTTCAGAAGGCTTTCGATAAGGTTCCGCATAAGGGATTAGCGTGCAAGGTTAAAGCACGTGGGATTGGGGGCAAGGTACTGACTTGGATAGAGAACTGGTTGGCAGACAGGAAGCAAAGAGTTGGAATAAATGGGTCTTTTTCTGAGTGGCAGGCAGTGACTAGTGGGGTACCACAGGGATCGGTGCTAGGACCCCAGCTATTCACAATATATATTAATGGTCTAGACAAGGGAACTAAATGTAATATCTCCAAATTTGCAGACGACACAAAGCTGGGTGGGCATGTGTGCTGTGAGGAGGATGCAGAGAAATTCTAGTATGAATTGGACAGGTTCGGTGATTGGGCAGATGCATGGCAGATGCAATATAATCTGGATAAATGCGAGGTTATCCACTTTGGTGGCAAAAACAGGAAGGCAGATTATTATCTGAACGGCAATAGATTGGGAATAGGGGAAGTGCAACGAGACCTGGGTGTCCTTGTGCACCAGTCGCTGAAGGTAAGCATGCAGGTGCAGCAGGCGGTTAAGAAGGCAAATGGTATGTTGGCCTTCATAGCGACAGGATTTGAGTACAGGAACAAGGATGTCTTGTTGCAGTTGTACAGGGCCTTGGTGAGACCACACCTTGACTATTTTGTGCAGATTTGGTCGCCTTATCTGAGGAAGGATGTTCTTGCCATGGAGGGAGTGCAGCAAAGATTCACCAGACTGATACCTGGGATGGCAGGAATGACGTATGAGGAGAGATTGGGTCGATTGGGCTTATATTCGCTGGGGTTTAGAAGAATGAGAGGGGGTCTCATTGAAACTTATAAAATTCTAACAGGACTAGACAGACTAGATGCAGGAAGGATGTTCCCGATGGTGGGGGAGTCCAGAACCAGGGGTCACAGTCTAAGGATAAGGGGTAAGCCATTTAGGACTGAGATGAGGAGGAATTTCTTCACCCAGAGCGTGGTGAACCTGTGGCATTCTCTACCACAGGAGGCAGTTGAGGCCAATTCGTTAAATATATTCAAGAAGGAGTTAGATATATTTCTTAAGGCTAAAGGGATCAAGTGATATGGGGAGAAAGCAGGGGCAGGGTACTGAATTTGGATGATCAGCCATGATCTCATTAAATGGCGGAGCAGGCTCGAGGGGCCGAATGGCTCACTCCTGCTCCTATCTTCTATGTTTCTATGTTTCTAAAATGGCAGCCGGCATGGCCCACACCAGAAGTGTGCGACGCAGACACCATTTTCAACACAAAATGTCATCCGTAGCACCGAATAATCGGGCACTACCCAGCCGAATTTCTAGCATCTCTTGAAATGACTGCAGTAAAGAGAATAACAAAATAAATCTCTTTCTGACATGCATCTCCAATCAGCCTCCTATGGAATCAATACATCAGCTCTTTACCTCATCACTGATTAAACTAATTATCGATCTCCAGTGAGTCTCCAATTAAAGTCATTAGTGACTTCCTACCGCTCCAGTTAGAATCATTGCCTTCCACTTTCTCTCTCTGCTCAATTTCTGATTAACTTCCCGATTCGGTTTTCCTTGAGTACTGACTAAATTATTCCGCACCCCTCAATTGATATTTCTTCAGGTTCCCAGTAAATGAATTTCCCAAATCAAGTCGCCCCTCAGCTGACACCCTTAACTCTGAACAACTTAATTATCACCCTGGACCAACATCGCCTTGTGTCCAAATAGATTAATTATTAAATCTCGAATCTATACATTCCTATTATTGTGGAAAGGGAGCTATTAATTATCCTGTCCTTGCCTGCACTTTCATGGTGAGAAACTCGGTTGGTTAGCCTCCTGTTAGTGCCTCCGAGGGGGCGCTAACGGGTTGCTAACTACTTACCGCCCGGGCACGGCAACGCTAGCGCCACTGGCAAAATTCACCTGGTGGTTTGCGGTGGCACTAAACACTACCGCCAAGATCTCCTGCGCCCGGAGATCGTGACGTCATCCAGCCGCGCATCGCCCCGGTAGCGCCCTGGACTGGAAATTGATTTTCACCCCCTGCCTCAGCGCCTGCCGTTAGGAACAACAGGTTGAGGAGGCAGTTTGCAGTCAGCCGGGAGCTCCGGAGCGCTATTTAAAGGCGTGCACTTCCTGTTTTTTTGTCGGCAAACAATGCAGCCTTGTCACTTTGACAGAAGCAGAAGACGTTTTGACCCATTGGAGGTTTTCCTGCTTGAAGGAGCTTTGCTCCTGACAAAAAATTATCGGTTCATTTGTCTTACTTTTGATCCTGCAACATTTCCAACACTTAATGGGGGCTCTACCGGCACTGGACCTCACCCTCCAGCATCACCGTCGGAGGCAGAGGAGGCAGAGAGAAAGATTGGAAAATGTGGCCAGAGGGAGGAGTGCCAACAGAGCTCTGCACAGGAGGCCTTGCCCTCCCAGGGTATTCCGGGAGCACTTCTCCTGCATTCATCTCTCAGAGGAGCAGTGCGTTAGAAGGCTTCACTCAGCTCTGGTCACAGAGCTCTGCCACCTCCTGCAGCCAGACCTCCAGCCTCAGCTCAGGACTAGGACGTCTCTCTCAATGGCAGTGAAGGTCACAGCCGCTCTCAATTTCTATGCCAACGGCTCCTTCCATACTTCAACAGGGGATATTGCAAACATTTCACAGTTCGCTGCCTATTGCTGCACCCAGGAGGTGACAGATGCTCTGTACAGAAGGAGAAGGTCATTCCCCATGACCAGAGACAAACAGCACGAACGCACATGTGGCTTTGCAAGGATAGTAGGCTTCCCCATGGTTCAGGGCGCCATTGACTGCGCCCACGTGGCATTGCATGCACCTCATCGCAATGCAGAGGTGTTTCGCAATCGCAAAGGCTACCACTCTCTGAACGTTCAGTTGGTGTGCGACCACAGACAGCTCATCCTTGCCATTATTGCCCGCTACCCTGGCAGCAGCCACGATGTATTCATCCTGTGTGAGACTGGAATCCCAGCACTGTTCCACCCACCACATGAAGCTCGCGGCTGGCTGCTCGGAGACAAGTGTTATCCACTGGCCACCTGGCTGATGACATCCCTCCGCCACCCCAGCACTCCTGCTCAGCACGCATACAATGAGAGCCATAGCGCCACCAGGAACCTGATCGAACAGACTATCGGCATGCTAAAGAAATGGTTCCGCTGCCTTGACTGCTCTGGAGGAGCCCTGCAGTACTCCCCTGATCGAGTCTCCCTTTTCATCGTTGTGTGCTGCACAACCTGGCTATTCTGAGGACCCAGCCATTGCCACCAGGGATTACAGGTCCACCTCTGGAGGAGGAGGAGCAGCACCAACATAGGAGGGAGCCACTCAATGTTGCTTCTGCAAGGGCCGTTCGCGAGTGCCTCATTACACAGCGCTTCCAATAAATGAGCGAGCACATGATGTTTGCACAGAACAACCACATCATTACAGCCAGCTCGCAGCCCCTGTCACCGGGCAAAGGTCAAATGAGAAACATCACAAAATGTGTTACATTGAAATAAACATTTATTATTCTGCAAAACTGTCTCTTATCAAACACAACCAATAATAAAAAAACACAACAATTTATGAATAAACACAACTGGTTCTTAGCAAACGGAACTACTTCTTACCAAACTGAACAATACATTTGCAAACACATCAACTTTTGTACACACACTCCCCCCATTTGCTATTAACATGTTATTTACTCCCCCTTCCTCAATGATTTCCCTCCCCTTTGGAAATCCCCCCTCCTAACCCTACTGCTCCTCTGTAAAGTGGCCCCAGTAGCTGCAGCAAGGCTGGCGGAAGGCTTGCGAGTCTGGGAGCCAGAGACTGCAGATGGCCTTGCAGGATGCCCGCGACCAGCTCTGGGCCTGGAAAGCCCGGCTGCAGACTGCACCAACTCACCACAGGTGGCAGCAGTCTGGGATGACTGGGTTACAGGCTGCGACAAGTGCAATGGTGGAGTGGCAGTGTTGGGAGCAGGAATGCTGTCACCCTGAGAGAGGACAGCACCTCCCTGCTTGACCGACACACCGCCACTCCCTCGGGGCAGCACCTCAGCATCCGGAGCAATCTGCTCGAGCACAGATTGCTGGCCTGCTGCGGCACCGTCAGATCCCCAGTGGGCGACCCAGCGAAGATGGCAGCAGCCAGCGCTTGCGTGGCATCAATCTGAAACTGCATGAGAGCAATCTGAGCCTGGATGCCACCAACCACTGACTTCATTACAGCACTAAGCCATTGCATTGCCTCGGCCTGTGCTGCAATAGCTGCTGCCACCTTACCTGTGACATGTGGCATGAGGTCTGGGTCTCCACGGCCTCTCTGCGAGTCGACCATCCTCCGCAAAGTGCCAAGGATGGGCTCAATGATTTGCATAGAGATGAGAGCAATGCTGGCGGCGGACTCCTCCATGCTCCTAGCCAGTGCACCATTGCCATTGCACCCATGAGCTCAGTATGCATGCTCATCACAGACATGTGTGGTCATCGCCTCGACATTGAGGTCCTCATCCGAGTCCTGTGCAGCAGAACTCACGTGTGAACTCACCCGCCGGGGAGATGACCTCCGAGCTTCCCTTTCCCCATGGCGTTGCTGCAGCTCGCTGGGTACCGGAGCTTCGCCCACATCAGAGCCATTTTCTCTTCTCCCCTCCAGCGACCGCGTGGCCACATTATCGGATGTCTCGCCCTCGGGAGACACAGGCAGTGAGGCTCCGGCTTGGTGTTCCTGATCCTCTTCCGCGTCACTGCCACTGGGAGGCTGAGGGACAGGCTGGTCAGATGGTGGCTGATTATCTGAAAGCATAAAGGCACAGGAATGGGTTTAAGGTCAGGGGAGGGGAGCAGGAAGGGGGCAAGGAATGGAGACAGTATAGTTAGGTGGAAAGTGGGAAGGGCTTGGTATTGTGAGGGGGAAGTGGTATGAGAGAAGAGGGAAAGGTGATGAACATACTGTTGTTCTCCCCAAGGGGGTCGACCTTTCCGACTGCCACAGCGGCCACGACCTGTGCCGCAATGATGCTGCGCACTCGCTCCTCCAGCTGTTCCCACCTGTTGTGAGCAAGCTTGGCCTGCGAGAAGAAGGACAGCGTGTGAGTGAGTGTGCAGCTGTGTGTTGGGCAGATGTGCCTACCATAGTTGAATAGCTGTTAATGTATGCAAGGCGTGAGATGTGGATGTGACTTTTAGTAGATGGGCATAGTTGGTGGGTGAATGTTGTGGATTTGGCGATTTATACCGTCTGTGCACAGAGTGAGGTTGAGATGGTGGGATGGTGAGATGTTTTAGAAAGTGATTTATAAAGTTTCAGCATAACTTCCTTGCTTTTACACATAAGAACAAGAAATGGGAGCAGTCTTTCTGATTGCTGTGCCAGTAGTTTGAAATGTAATTAACAGCATATCTGGAGTGCTGTTTGAGATAAGTAGACGTTCCCTTATTTTAACACGTGCCTTGTTTCATAATCGGTTGAATAAGTTAAAGGCGTCCCTTTAACAATCAGTGGCCGACAATAAAATAATTAGGCAGTGGGTTAGTGTCAAGCAACACAAGCCAGGTGTCTGCAGGATGAAGCTGGTGAGCAGGTGTGAGTTACTAAACTCTCCTAAAGTTTCTTTTTCTCCCCTTTTTTCATTCAATCGTGGATTGTAGTGAAGCTTAAAACAAGTTACAGAGCTTGGTACCTCCACCTGGTGCCTTACAGGAGACAACAGCATCGCGTCCGATCGTCAAGGCTGATCGGGTGTCTCCATTTCCCATTAGCAGTAAATTAGTGCTGTGTTCCAACATGTACGCTGATGAAGGCACTTATCAAGAAATACCTGCCCGAGAGGTACTTAATGGATTAAAGCGGAAAATCGAATAGACAACACAGGAGGTAAGTCTAATGCAGTGCTTGACCTATAGCTTTGATGGTCTCGCTGGATGCAAGGAAGACATTTTAAAATAAGAACGTGTACTTTTCTTTCAAGGAGAAAATCTTTTTCAATCTTCTTTCGAATGGCTCTTGATTCCACACTCACTGTGGAGTGCTTGGAGGTTTCTTTCCACATTAAAGACACTATATAAATGCAAGTTCTTGAGCCCTTAAAAAGAGAGGTATGCTTTTAAAAGTAAAAGGTTTTTTTTGCACCCTCTTTACTGAGGAGGGAACTTCATTTTGTTTACATATTTTTCCCCCTCCAATCTCTTCCCCTTGAGGCGCTGACTCATCCTGAAGCGAGGTTCTACGGGCACTCTTTGCCCTTCAGCACCTCATCCAGCCGTCCATTTGTAATGAATGAACCGGTGCAGTGAGTGACATCAGGCGACTTGACCATGGGGGGAGCACCCTGACAAATCTTAACTGCAGCCTCGCCCAGTGCTTTTCAGCAGGAGTCAAAGGCGGGAAATCCTGGGGGCCGATTTTCTTCCTCTCCTGTGGTGCCGCGACCAGTTGTAGGATCCCTGTCACCGATCTTAAAATGCCCTGAGGTGTTGTGGTACGTCCCTAACCCTCTTAGTATTGCTTCTCGCCACAGGCACAGTCCACAAATAGGAATGGGAAGATAAAGACTTTAGTTAGTCAAAGATGTTGAATGCTCCAAGCTATCCTATTTCCCCCCAACTCGATTTTTTTCAGCACATAGATATTTCTACTTTAGATTCTAGACAAAAGCTGCTTTATTTGGCAAACTGTAACAAACGAGCTCTCTGACTTACAGCATTAGAACTATTTAGATGCGGCCTCACTTCTCCGACTTAACACTTTAATTAAATTTGTTGGACTGGAACAACTTGCAGCCTCTCTGAACGGCAAGAAACACAGCCACTTTGAATTTTTATGGCTTCTCTGAGTAGTTGGAATTATTCAACCAAGTTCAGTAGATCTCACGGGATACATTCAACACAGAACTACCTCACCTGTAACGCATGGGTGACCCACTCTGCAATGTCACCTGTCACCCACACACCTAGTCTGCCTTTACATATAAGGTTAATGGGGGCTTCGTTTTATAATTTAGAAAGGAATAGAAGGTAAATGCTGATAGTGTTAGATGAAGAGGGGTGGGAGGAGGCTGGTGTGGAGTATAAGCACCAGTTGGGCCGAATGGCCTGTTTCTGTGCTGTACATTCGATGTAATTCTATGTAATAATTCAGTTCTACCCCCAGCCCCCGCCCCCCATGTCCTGATACTTGCTGGGTACAGCCCCACTGCCAGTAACTTGATCAAGTGGTCACCCTTGATTTGTGTGCTCACATTCAGACTGATCTCTCCTGAGTTAGTAGATCTGGGAGTGAGTGTGGGGGGTGGGGGCTGGGGGTGTGGGGGGGGGTGTGGGGGTGTGGGTGCGGGGTGTGGGGGCGGGGGTCGGGGGGTAGGGGTGTGGGTGTAGGGAGGTGGCGGGGCGGGGGTGTGGGGGTGTGGGGTCAGGGGGTCGGGGGGGTTGTGGGGGTGTGTGTGCGGGGGGTTGGTGGGGTGGGGGGTGTGGGTGTGGGGTGTGGGGATGGGGATTTGGGGGCGGGGGGCAGGGGGTGTGGGGGTGTGGGGGCAGGGGGGTGTGGGGTGGGGGGGCGGGGGGTGGGGGTTGTGTGGGGGTGGGGGGGTGTGGGGGGGTGCGGGGGGTGGGGGCGGGGGGGCGGGGCAGGGAGGGAGGGGAGGGGGTGGGGAGAGAGGGGGGGTGGGGAGGGAGGGGGAGGGGGTGGGGAGAGAGGGGGAGGGGGGATGGGGTGGGGAGAGAGGGGGGTGGGGAGAGAGGGGGGTGGGGAGAGGGGGTGGGGAGAGAGGGGGTTGGGGGGGATGGGGTGGGGAGAGAGGGGGGTGGGGAGAAGGTGTGGGGAGATAGGGGGTTGGGGGGGATGGGGTTGGGGAGAGAGGGGGGCTAGGGGGAGAGGGGGAGGAGGTGGGGAGGGAACCACTCCACCTCCAGAAAGAAATGACCCTTGTCTCGCCTGGAGCCATTTTGATGCTGCACAGACACTTCCAGTTTAAACCAGCACTGCAATAGGGCACATATTCAAATGAGAAAATGGATATTAACTTGGTGCGCTAAGGTACGTGCTGACAGAACTTGGATTCACCTAAGGGTCTGCTGCACCAAAAAACCTCCCTTTCATTTTGTTGCAGGCGCAGATACCTATGCCCCAAACTGCGCGGAGTTAAACTACCTCCGTTGAGGTGGCAATAGAGGTGCCACAGTGATGTGCCTCAATAATTCTGAGACTCGAAGGTAGCAGAACAAAACAAGGCTTTTATTAACTTAGAACAAAACACGTAAGCGAGAGAGATGTCGTCCTTCTGGAGATTGGGGCTAGACTGAAGCTAGCTTACAAACGGGGCCAGGTATGGGCGGAGCCCTACACACAGCACATTCCAGCACATTCCAGTATACAATACAGCACATTCCAGTACACAATACAATGAGGTCTGGGGGAAGGGAAATGACACTGAAACCGATCTCAGTCACAGGCAGTGATGAATGGAAATATTTCATCACATTCACCCCTTCTATAGATTTAGTCTGTTCGGGGGTTTGATAGTCCTCTGCGACCGACGTGGCTGTTGCGGTGCCGCGGGTGTCGGCTGGGTGTCCCCGGTAGCCTCCTGGGTCTCTGCCGGGGGTGCCGCCAGGGTTGTTGAAGGGGTAGTTGGTGGGGGTGCCGTTGGTCGGTGTTCTTCCGGGGGTGATGAAAGAGTAGTGGGTGGGTAAGAGTTGCTGTGATCGTCGTTGCCGCTATTGCCGTGGTTGTTGTCGATGCCGGCTGGGGCGACGTCTTTTATGGACACGGTGTCCTCCCTTCCGTCGGCGTGCCGGACATATGCATATTGGGGGTTGGCGTGGAGTAGGTGTACTGGCTCCACGAGAGGGTCCGTCTTGTGGCCCCTCACATGCCTTCGCACGAGTACCGGACCTGGGGTGGAGAGCCATGACGACATGGATACGCCTGAGGTGGATTTCCGGGGAAAGACAAACATTCGTTCATGAGGCGTGGTATTAGTGGCCGTACACAATAGCGACCGTATCGAATGGAGCACATCCGAGAGGACTTCCTGCCAGCGGGAGATAGGGAGGCCCTTGGTCCTTAGAGCTAGAGTGACTGCTTTCCATACTGTCCCGTTCTCTCGCTCCACTTGGCCGTTACCCCGGGGGTTGTAGCTGGTGGTACGGCTCGTGGCGATCCCCCTGGACAGCATGTACTGGCGTAGCTCTTCACTCATGAAGGACGCCCCCCTATCCGTATGGATGTAGCTCGGCATACCGAACAGGCAGAACAGGCTGTTGAGGCATTTAATGACCGTGGCGCTGGTCATGTCTGGGCAGGGGAAGGCGAATGGGAACCGGGAGTATTCGTCCACAATGTTCAGGAAGTAAACATTGTGGTCGACGGACGGGAGGGGGCCCTTGAAATCTAAGCTGAGCTGCTCAAAGGGCCGTGTAGCTTTGATTAAGTGGGCTCTATCTGGGCGGTAGAACCGAGGCTTGCACTCAGCGCAAGTGCGGCAGTTCCTGGTCAGGGACCGAACTTCCTCAATCGAGTAGGGTAAGTTACGGGACTTTATGAAGTGGAACAGCTGCGTGACCCCTGGGTGGCAGAGGTCGTTGTGGAGGGTCTGTAGCCGATCCCCGGTGGCGCTGGCACACATCCCTCGTGAGAGGGCGTCAGGGGATTCGTTAAGGGCCCCTGGCCGGTAAATGATGTCGTACTCGAAGGTGGAGAGCGCGATCCGCCACCTAAGAATCTTATCATTTTTAATCTTCCCCCTCTGTTTATTATTGAACATAAACGCTACCGACCGCTGGTCGGTAAGTAGGGTGAAGTGTTTGCCGGCTAGGTAGTGGCGCCAGTGGCGCACTGCCTCCACGATGGCTTGGGCCTCCTTTTCCACAGAGGAGTGTCTGATCTCGGGCCCTTGGAGGGTCCTCGAGAAGAAAGCTACGGGCCGCCCCGCCTGGTTGAGGGTGGCCGCCAAGGCGAAGTCTGACGCATCACTTTCCACTTGAAATGGAGTGTTCTCGTCCACTGCCTGTAGCGTGGCCCGCTCAATATCCTGCTTAATGCTTTTGAAGGCGGCGTGGGCCTCAGCAGAGAGCGGGAAAGAGGATGCTTTCAAGAGGGGGCGGGCTTTGTCGGAGTAGTTGGGGACCCATTGGGAATAATAAGAAAATAACCCCAGGCATCTTTTCAGGGCTTTGGGAGTGTTGGGCAGGGGCAGCTCCCGTAGGGGGCGCAATCGGTCGGGGTCTGGTCCGATTTTCCCATTCTCCACCACGCTGCCTAGTATGCAGAGGCGCGTGGTGTTGTAAACGCACTTGTCCTCGTTGTAGGTGAGGTTGAGTTTTTGTGCGGTTTTCAGGAACCTCTCGAGGTTCGAGTCGTGATCCTGCTGGTTGTGACCGCAGATGGTGACGTTGTCGAGGTAGGGGAAGGTTGCCTGCAAGTGGTGGTCATCGACCATGCGGTCCATCTCCCTCTGGAAGACCGAGACCCCATTCGTCACCCCAAAGGGGACTCTGAGGAATTGGTAGAGGCGTCCGTTCGCCTCGAAGGCGGTGTACGGGCGGTCCTCTGGTCTGATAGGGAGCTGGTGGTATGCTGACTTGAGGTCGATGGTGGAGAACACCCGGTATTGGGCGATTTGGTTCACCATTTCTGATATGCGGGGTAGCGGGTAGGCGTCTAGTAGGGTGTACCTGTTGATCGTTTGACTATAGTCGATCACCATCCGTTTCTTCTCGCTACCCCTTACCACTACCACTTGGGCGCGCCACGGGCTGTTGCTGCGTTCAATAATGTGCTCTTTCAGGAGCCTGTCTACCTCGGTCGCGATAAACCGCCTGTCCTCCCAGCTGTACCTCCTGCTTTTGGTCGCTATTGGCCGGCAGTTAGGGGTAAGGTTCGCGAATAGCGAAGGCGGCTTTACCTTCAGGGTAGCCAGACCGCACACTGTGAGGGGCGGCTGGGACCCACCGTACTTGAGCGTGATGCTTTGGTGGTTGCACTGGAAATCCAGGCCCAAGATCACGCTCGCACATAGGTTCTTCATGATTAATACTTTAAAATTATCATATACAGTTCCGTTAACGCACAATTGTACCGTGCAGTAACCCAGAATGGTCGATGTCTGGGTTTTGTCAGCCATAGAGATGGTACCCTGAGTAGGGACCACCTTTAGGGAGAGTTGTTGTGCCAGTTCTGGGTGGATAAAGCTCTCCGTGCTTCCACTGTCAATTAAGCATTTAACCCGGCACCCGTTTACCTCGATGTCCACCATTGATCTGGATAGCGGGTGCGGCCTGGTCTGGTCCACTGTGACCGATGCCACTGTAGGGCCCTGATCGATACAAGATGGCGTCCACGCTGTCTGCTCACAAGATGGCGGACCCCACGAGGTCGGGCAAGATGGCATCCAAGATGGCCGCTCCCACGGCGCACACGCGGCGGTGGCGGGTTTTCCGGCGGGGTTCCCTCTGCACACCTTCCCGAAGTGCCCCTTCTTACCGCACTTAAAGCAGGTGGTGCCTTTCGCCAGGCACAGGTTTCTGGTGTGCTTTGGCTGCCCGCAGAAGTAGCAGTTGGGTCCCTGACGCGTCGCGGCTGTCGTAGGGCTTCTGGGGGGAGAGCGGGGCCCAGCCGGTGTCGGGCTGTCGAGCGGGGAAGATGCCTTCCAAGATGGCGGCGCCCTCGGTGCACACGTGGCGGCGTGGACGGCACGGGCTGAAGAGTAGGCGTCCGAGTTTCTCTGGGCCACATCCAGGGATCGCGCGGTGTCCGCAGCCTGTTTCAGGTCCAACCCCATTTTTTCCAGCAGTCTTTGCCGGATGTAAGTGGAGCTGAGGCCTGTGATGAAGGCATCGCGAACAAGCTCGTCAGTGTACACCGCGGCTTTTACATCTCGGCACTTGCAGTCTTTGCCAAGCATTTTCAGGGTGCTTAGGAACTCCTCCACCGATTCCCCAGGTCGCTGTGCGCGGGTGGCGAGCAGGTGCCTAGCATGCACCTCATTCGTAGGCTGCTGGTAATGCGCCTTTAAGATGTCGCAGGCGGCCAGGTACGTCTCGGCGTCTTGGATGAGGGGGTAAACCCGGTGGCTTACCCAATTCCGCAGAATTCTGAGTCTCATCCTTGCAGCGTCCGTAGCGTCTTTGACGGCTGCGGAATTGTCCAGGAAGAATTCCATACACTCAAACCAGTGTCTGAAGCGTGCTGATGCGTCCGGAGCATGTTGATCCAAATCCAAACGTTCGGGTTTCAGGAGTTGATCCATAGTGTTGAAAAAATAAGTTAATAAAATTGATGTGCCTCAATAATTCCGAGACTCGAAGGTCGCAGAACAAAACAAGGCTTTTATTAACTTAGAACGAAACACGTAAGCGAGATAGATGTCGTCCTTCTGGAGATTGGGGCTAGACTGAAGCTAGCTTACAAACGGGGCCAGGTATGGGCGGAGCCCTACACACAGCACATTCCAGCACATTCCAGTATACAATACAGCACATTCCAGTACACAATACAATGAGGTCTGGGGGAAGGGAAATGACACTGAAACCGATCTCAGTCACAGGCAGTGATGAATGGAAATATTTCATCACACACAGTTGACTTCAGGAGCCCTGGGCTAGAGAAGGAGAAGGACGAGCTGATCAACCTCCTCGCTCCCGATCACTGTTCAGCACCTGCTGGAAATACCAACGCTTGGATTGATGAGCAGAAAAATAAGGAAAGTACTTGAATTTCTGTAGCGCCATTCACGACATCAGGACGTCCCAAAGCGCTTTACAGCCAACAAAGTACATTTGAAACGTCGTCACTGTTGTAATGTAGGAAACGCGGCGGCTAATTTGTGCACAGCAAGCTCCCACAAACAGCAATGTGATAATGACCAGATAATCTGTTTGAAGTCATGTCGGTTGAGGGGTAAGTATTGGCCAGGGCTCTGGGGAGAATTCCCCTGCTCTTCTTAGAAATAGCCGTGGGATCTTTTATGTCCACCTGAAAGGGCAGACGGGGCCTTGGTTTAACGTCTCATCCGAAAGACGGCACCTCCTGTCCAACACTCCCTCAGCAATGCACGGAGGTGTCAGCCTGGATTATGTGCTCAAGTCTCCGGAGCAACTGTAGCCGTAACACAACATCTCTGGAGCACTAATGGTTCTGTCTGTGCCACGATTGGCCGGTCCCTGTCCACCATAAAAAGCAAGAGTTATTGTCAGTTGTGGCTGCTTTAAAAGTTCAATGAAGAATTAATTAACGAAGTGCTTAGCAATAAAATTAAAGAGTGGCAGTCACTTAGTGTCCTGGTAAAACATGTCACTGTGCAGAGTAGAGTGACTTAGCGCAATAATCAGTCTGCAATAGTCCTCTGTTACATCATTTGTCCCCAGTCCATCATCGTTACAGACCAGCAACTAGTGCTCCTTCCAGTGTTTTGTTTTTTGGTAAATTTTGTGCTTATGAAGTTGAGATATGTTTGTGCTAGGGAATAGATCACTTTTCAGTTCAACCAGCCAGTGTCAGCATCAAGCAGGCCTGTGTCAGGCACACACCACGGTTAGACACAGATTAAAGCTCCACTTAATCGCGGTGCAAAATGGGCAGGAACACGTTGCTTGCCCATTATACACCCCGCCTGATTTTCCATTCCATTGACTTCAGTTAAATAGTTGGTAATAAACACAAGCCAAAATAATGAAATGTCTAGATGAGGTTGAAGTAAGTAAGGTATTTAACTTGTGGAGAACGAGCATTTGATTCAGTAGTCTCGTGCAAGGTTAGAGGGAGTAAAATCGTCTTTTGCCATAGGATAGTGGACACATGGAAGAAAATCCCAGAGAGTTCGGGGTTAATTTATTCTGCTTTTCTACCCTTCTACTCCTGCTATTTGGGCTCCGATATCAGATATCTCACATAGGGGAGCCCCAGCTCTTTCTGTGCCTTCCAGAGTATGTTCTCCAGCCCTGCTGTCTAAGTAAACTTTCAGTAGTATGTCCAAGGTCATGAACAGAACAGCCTTTTATTCATTTTAGGTGCTGTTATTGTCCGAGGCCTCCACGGGCTCTCTCTCCCATCTTCAATAAGCAGTGCAACATCACAGCATCAAACATCATTTTAGGCTTAAGCAAGTTTTAATTCCATAATTTCAATCCTACATGACGAATTCCCGAAGCTCACTCCCCGTAGGCCCTATCAGACACACCCCTCTTCTTCTTCTTCTTAGGCAGTCCCTCGGAACCGAGGATGACTCGCTTCCACATTAAAAATGAGTTTTCGGGTGACTGATGAGTCCAATGCGGGACCTACAGTCTCTGTCACAGGTGGGGCAGACGGTGGTTGAAGGGGCGGGCGGGTGGGGTGCTTGGGTTGACGTGCGCTCCTTCCGCTGTTTGCGCTTGGCTTCCGCTTGCTCCCGTTGAAGAGACTCGAAGTGTTCGGCGCCTTCCCGGATGCTTCTCCTCCACTTTGTGCAGTCTTGGGCCAGGGATTCCCAGGTGTCAGTGGGGATATTACACTACACCCTCCTGACGTGTAGCTACATGGTGAGTTCCAATATCACAAAAGGACCAATGTTAAATCTGTCTCACATTACAGCTTTAATGGGGCTATATTTTCCAATCTGGAAAAATCTACAAAATGACCTGAGGGCTCCCGAGGTCCGGACACTTCCGCTCCTGGGCCTCTCCAAACTCGAAATGCACAGGGCCCACGTATCCCTGAGGTGCAGGCGGTTCGCAAGCGTCCCTGGGATCATGTGGGCCATGGGGAGCCAATAGAAGAAGGGAATTTCCCTTCATACACTTGACAGATAGACCCGTCAAATATATGAATGGAGATCACCCCAAAAACACAGTAAAACATTAAATAATTTTTTTTAAATCACGTTTTTAAAATGAGTTGAAATTACAGTAAATTAAATATTTTAAACAAAAATTAAATTTTTTGAAAAAAATAATTCAAGTTTTTTACGGGGCTAAAAATAAACTTCGCTTTTTTAAAGGTATTTTTAAATGATAAATGAGTGAAAATTTTTTTTTAACTCTTTTTCAACTCTTATGCTGGTAAGAGCAGGCCTGACACCTTACTGCTTTTACCAGGCGTAAGATTTCTAAGGGTTTTCTGCGGGCGGAGGTTCTCCAGGAAGTGGAACAATCCGCCTGCAGAGACCCTTCTCCAGGGCAGGCGTCCGATCTGTCAAGAGGATTCTTGACAGATCAGAAATGCCGGTTTTCAGCGCATGTGCTTCGCACACCTGAAACCAGCATTTCCGATGTCCCTACGGGCCTGTACACAACCATAGGCATCGGAATAGTTGCCCCAATATATAAGTGATTTTAATGTTTACCAGCAGCCGGCAGATAGGAATTCAACAGAATTAACAGGATCTTAGGATTGCCTTTTTTTAATTTGAGAAACCAAGGTGAAGACTAGGGCCCACAATGCAGAACCAATGTCGACATTGCAAGGGTAGGATAGAAATCCACATAAATCAAGATATAGTGCTTTGTTGACAGAAGGCATTGATTGAAAGGCTGTAGGTGCTAGAAGGAAGGAAGCACTGAGGAAGGTGAGGCAAATGGAGGTAAGAGTTTGACGGATTTGAGCTCCTAGAAAGAAATGAGTTACAGCAGGAGCTGATAAAACGGCCTAGAAATTCGTCCATTATTCGGGCACTAAGCAGCCTCCTAAGCCTCCAGTATGATGGGCAGGAAGTGCATGCTCGTTACGAGCCAGAAGTGTGCTACCTGCCATATTGGTAAAGGCCGTAAGAATCGGCGTGCTGTGCCCGCGCCTGAAACAGGTGTTACTTACTTTGCGTATGCAAATAAGGGGCCTAACGGCTGTTTGAGGCCCGTTTGCAAAATTGAGTTACCCTGGGGCAGCTGGCAATAGCCACACTCAGGAAAACCAGGTCTACATGCAGCCGAACAGGCCTTAAAGGGACCCCTGCAGGCCACAACCAACAAGGTAAGTGTTTAAAATATACTTACCTGAATATGGAGCTGGGAGGAGCAGGAGTTCTCCCCCCTGATCACACATTCAAACCACGAGGGCCGCTGCCAGAGGTCTCTCCCCGCACCACCCCCCCCACCCGACCCCCCGATCGATCGCGACCTTGATCTCCCCCCTGATCCCGGACTGTGCCCACTGTCCACATAGAAACATAGAAGATAGGAGCAGGAGTAGGCCATTTGGCCCGTCGAGCCCGTTCTGCCATTCAATGAGATCATGGCTGATCATCCAAATTCAGTACCCTGGCCCCTGCTTTCTCCTCATATCCCTTGATCCCTTTAGCCTTAAGAAATATATCTAACACCACCTCCCGGCCACCCTCCTGACCCGATCGAATTCCCTCCTGACCCGATCGCCCTCCCTTCCCAGTCCCGATTAACGACTTACCTCAGAGCTGCTGCTGGCATTGCTGACAGCCTGATCTTCGATTCCTCTTCGCTGGCGAGCTGCCCGGGGACGCCTGCTAGGTGCACGTAGCTCGCTGGCTTGGCGATAATGAGGCCCTTGGGCCTATCTGTCTTCGGGCGCGCTCGAATCCCTCGGTCAATGAGTCCCCATTTCAAAGGGCAACTCAACCGTATCACTTTCTTGCAAGGAAAAAATGTCCAAGCAATTGGTCTTTTGTGTTCAATATCATAAATCTATTCGTGCCAACTGTACACGATTCAGAGTAAAGTAATTTGTGCTCAGTTCTTAGTGCTGTCAGTTCTACTGAATAGTTATGCATTCAACTGTGAAAAACATTTACAGAAATCTTTAACATAATCTCCTGACTTGGTTAATTCACTTAGCTACTTTATTGCGTACTGTGCGATGGCAGAAGTTGGAGCTTGTGCAGCCATTAGGCTAATGAACCTTAGCCCAGAAGAAGCTAAGCTTGGATCTCAATTATGTATCGACCAGATGCGCATTGATTTGAAGTCAAGTGCATGTTATCGCTTGTCAGGAAGCCAAATACAACATAGTGCTCAAAATATGCAACTTGGACCTAGTTGTGATTCCTTCTGGCCTCTTGCATTCCAAAACAAACCCTAAATTGAACCTGCTTCTGTTCGGCAGGTAAGAATTATTTCAAGAACACGGGTTGAAGATCCCCAAATGTTTTAGTGAGTAAATGGACTGCCGCGGTGTCAAACTGAACCATACACACCAGGCAATTCGATGTCAGTCGCCAGCCTGGGCTGGTCTCAGCCATGGGCACTGATTTAGCCAAAATGCCTCGGAGTTCATAGCATCATAGAATAGTACAGCACAGAAGGAGGCCATTCGGCCCATCGAGTCTGCAAGTTTCAAACTTGTGCCGTGTACCCCCAAGTCCAAGTCATTAATGTAAAGAGTTACAGAAAAATCAGCCAGGTAAATGAGAAGGGACCTTATAGGATTATATAAGATACTCAGGGAAATAGAAAAGGAAGGTCATGAGTCCATGTCCCACTCCAGGGACTTGGGTACATAATCCAGGCTGACCCTCCAGTGCAGTGCTGAGGGAGTGCTGCACTGTCTTTCAGATGAAACGTTAAACCGATGACCTGCCCACTCTCTTCAGTGAACGTAAAAGATCCCACGGCACTATTTTGAAGAGCAGGGGAGCACTCCTTGGTGTCCTGGCCAATAATTATCCCTCAACCAACATGAGTGAAACAGATTATCTGTTCACGATCTAATTACTGTTTGTGGGAACTTGCTGTGCGCAAATTGGCTGCCGTGTTTCCTGCACTACAACGGTGACTACACTTCAAAAGTACCTCATTGGCTGTAAAACACTTTGGGACGTCCTGAGGTCGTGAAAGACGCTTTGTATAAAATGCAAGTTCCTTCCTTAATCTGGAACACAAATGGAAGTTAAATCACAGCTACATGACGAGGGGATGGAAGTACAAAATGGCAAAGGGTAAGGTCAGGACTGTTTTCAGGAAGCAATTCTTCACACGGAGCGATCAATCCCTGGCATGGTCTTCTGGCTAATGGAGTGGAGGCAAAAACTCTGGAACTACTGAAGAAGCGGTTCGGTGCTGTTGTGGAGACCACAGGGTTTCGGTGGGAGGATGAAGCAAATTGGCCCGATGTCCTCCCTCAGCTGCACTTATCTTTGTGATCCCATTCCTGATCAGTGGCCCCTGGTTGGAAAGTGCTGGATAAGGACAGGATTAAGCTCGGCCGTGATGCCCCTCATTGTCAAATAGCCTACGAGCGCCCACTGCCTCGGCTCGCTTGGGAATGGTCGCAGGCGACCACCATCTTCCACAGATTGATACTCCAGCCAGAGGCAGGTAAGGTTGAGAGGAAGAATTAGGGCAGTGCAAAATAAAAGTAAATTAGAAAGAACAATTAATGTGCTCGTTGAAATAAGAATATTCCTCTGAAAGAATTTCCAAGCTGAAAGTAGAAGTCAAACACACTATTGTACTTTCTGTGAACTCTCCATCAATGCACAAAAATGAGATACTAGTTCACAGGCACAGAATAACTAAGACAAGAAAATTAATTATAGTGACAGCTCTTTATTATTTCATTATGTGTCCTATTACAATTCCTCCATTGTCATGATTCAGTTTCTTTAATAAACCCATGGATGACATGCACCAGTACCCAGGAGATGTTCCTCTTACAACATGTGGGACTGATGGGCACAGCTATATTGGTTATTCTAATAGTTATTCTAAGTTTTGTCCTTTCTCCTCTCCTCTCCTGAAGCTGCGAGGGAATTAAATAGGAATGAAACTACCTGCTGTCCAGGATATCTACCCCGAGAGGTGCCGGGGGAAGGCCCTGAGAATCATCAAAGACGCGAGCCACCCCAGCCACAACCTCTTCGCCCTGCTCCCGTCCGGTAAGAGATACCGAAGCATGCGGTCTCGTACCAGCAGGTTTTGAAACAGCTTCTACCCCCAGGCCATAAGACTCATGAACGTATAATTTATTATTATTTATTACTGTTGTTTTATTTATTATTACTGTATTTCTATTAGTATTTTATCATTGTTATGCCATATTTATTCCAATGTTGGGAGGACTCGTAAAAATCAACATTTCATTGTGCAGTACACGCGTCTGCTGCATATATGACAAATAAAATTGAATTGTAATTGTAATTGGAAGAAATGGGTTGGTTCCACTGACAGAGAGAAGCCTCACCAGACAGGACTGTGCCTAGCTGAGCCGGGGCTAGGCTCTTGTAAGCCGTATCTCTGACCTGCATTCCCAATTTCTGATGACTAATGGAGGGGTACAATTCCACAGGCAATGCCCACCCACCAGAAGCTGACACATCAGCCTGTTCCTCATATGGGAGCCCAGACAATGACTTCTCACTGGCTATTCTACCATGGGGTGCATTGCACATGTGTCTGATACTCTCAGCTGATGGCCATGCTTCCACTTCCCAGTGGGAGCCACTGGCTAGTGATCAGGAAGGGAATTCCTGGCTGATTTATCCCTACTTGGTCCCAGGGTGCTGAAGTTAATTGTAACATATCGATTGTCACCCTCGCTGATAGTGTTTGCATGAATTAGTAACACATTTTGTGTGTCACTGCCATCTACTGCCAAGTCCCCCAATGCATGTTCCTCAGCTGTTTCCTTTTTGAATGTGTTTCGCATCTCATTCTTCGAGAGTGCCTTTTTATAATCCCAATATTTCCCATCCATCCGTACCGCCTGCGTAACGACATGGAGAGAAGATGAGTGGGTCCAACACAGGCAAATGGATTCACGGCCAACACAGCTTCTTTGTCCAAGTACAGATATCCTTAAGAGGCACAGAAGAACCATCCGCTCAATTAACCCATGGTTTGCATTGTCTGAGTTTTCTTTGATATTATCTCCAATCATGCCAAACCCACATGGATACAATGGGGTTGAAACTGGACCTCATTACACCTGTTTTACAGGCGTAATATGGGCACACGAGTCCCAATTTGGGGTTGTGTTCACTGGTACCGCAGGCCGATGATTCCATCCCGGATATCCCGGCCAGAAAGGGGATGTCTGGGTTGCCTCCTTCCTTCCGCTTCCTCCTCTTCTGCTTCCTCCTCTTCTGTGTCTTCCTCTGCTGCATCTTCCTCTTCCCTCTGCGAGCGGATGTTGTAAATCTGAAAGAAAAGCATAAAATGCTGGAAATACTTAGCAGGTCAGGCAGCATCTCAACCTGAGATGTTAACTCTGTTTCTCTCCCCACGGATGCTGAGTATTTCCAACATGTTCTGACTTCTCAGAGGCCTTCCTTTACTTTCCGAGGCCTAGAAAGCATCCAGCAGCACTCCCTGCAGTCCTTGCGCACTTTAAAAAACTGTTAACATGTATTGCACCAAGCCACTGCTTCAATAACATTTAAAAAAATCCAGTCCAAAAGCTTAAATGCAAACTTACCTAGAAGATGTGTGTGTCCCTTTAAGAAGTGCTGACAGCGTCTGTCAGAGTGAGCTTAGGACCCAGCGCTGAACTCAGCGCTAAGGTCAAAATTTGCTGAGGTGACGTTAAGTTGACGTTGCACGTCGATTGATGCCACGCTCTCTCCATTTGCATCTCCAGGGCCAGCGCTGCTATCGGCAGTGCTAAGGCCCTGACCAAAATGGCGGCCGCCGAGTCCCGCGCCAGAGAATGGTGCTAGAGGGGCGGCCGCCATTTTTCGCCAGAATTCCGGGGCTAACGTGTGGTGGTAATTAGCCCAATTTCTGGGCCAACGTTTAGTTATTATCTCATTGCTGTTTGCGGGAGCTTGCTGTGTGCAGACTGGTTGCCGAGTTTCCTACATTGCAACAGTGACTACAGTTCAAAAGTGCTTCATTGGCTGTGAAGCGTTTCGGGAAGTCTTGAGGTTGTGAGAGGTGCCGTATAAATGCAAGTTTGTTCTTTCTACTTTTAAACACAAAAACGCAGTCAAACTAAAAGGTAAACTGAATTTAAGGAAAGAAATCCATCAGATTTATAACAAGTTCAGAGGTAAAGGGTGTGCTGGAGGAAGACGCAGGAAGAAACATAAAAAGCCCAAACCTCCGGGGAAAGTGAACAACAGAAAGGTTGGCGATATGAATGAACTTTGAATAAGAATAGAACAGCAACTGGAACACTGTGCCCGAGAGGATAGAAAGAAGGACATGGAGCGGAGCAGAAATATAAAAGAGAGGGAGCTACTCTGACTAAAAAGAGGCTAAAGGAAAAAACCCTGACCCAGGTGCTAAATGTGACGCTGAAGAAAATAAAGTGTCTGTAACTGAAGGTTGGAAAGAACCATGGGAAGAGAACTGTGATAAACGGAGAGACAGCCCCTGGTGCAGGAAGAAACCAGGATACAGAGGGATGTGTCCATTTAAGAGAATTGAATAAAACAACAGCTAAGATATCAATTATGAACAAACTTTGAGCAGCACGTTAGAGAGATGACAGAATGGGGGGTGAAATTTAGCCTCAGCGAGTAGGCAAAATGGGCGCTAGCGAATCGGCAACCATTTTACACTCCACCTGATTTCCTTTTCCATTCAAGTCAATGGGAGAGAGAATCGGGCAGAGTGTAAAATAGGCTGCCGATTGGCTATCACCTGTTTAGCACTGCCGGCCAAGGTGGATTTCACCCCCAACCTGTTTGCACGGCCCACGTGAAGGTCCATTTCAATTCTGATTATGAATGTTCATAAAATAATTAAGTAATAATTGACAAGTGTCTATAATGGTCAGGGGAATGATGGATGAGTGAGCCTGCCTGATGCATGAGACTACAGATTGAGACCTTCAACTGGCCTGTTGTCCTCCGTTCCCTGGTGCGTCCCTATCTGAGCCCATTCTCACGATTCAATCGTACCTGATTGGCATGAGAAGACATTAATGGACCTGGTGCCTCATTGTTTGCAGACTTCAGTGTTTACCGTATGAGTTAGGCGAGTCTCAATGTGTGTTTGATGGGAAATGCAGAGATGTCTTTTAATGCACAGGATACTTGCAAAATGGTGTCCTTCCTCAATGTTATTGGGACAGTCAACAGCTAATCAGAATATTAACATTTTGATAGATGTAATTAAAGGTAATTTAAAATTTATAGACTTTACATGAATTATCTTGAATTCATTGATAGTCAGTTATATATATTGGCTGCAGAAATGGACAATTTCCCTGGACATTCATAAATTATTAATACTTTGTTTTCACACAAAGGACTTTTAGACTATTTAATAATTCATTAGAAAAAGGTGTAGTGCCAGAGGATTGACAAATAGCTAATGTTATCATACCTATATTTAAGAAGGGGGATAGAACATGTCCAGGGAAATATAGACCAGTCAGCTTAACATCGGTGGTAGGAAAAATAATGGAATCTCTACTAAAGGAGAAAATAGAAAAATGTCTGGGGGGAAAAATTCAGTGGCGCCCCCTTTGGGTGCTAACTTCGCCGGGGTTAGCGCCCCAGCGCCGTAAATTCAGTGGTAGTGCCCCAAGCAGGAGGCGGGGCCCTACTGGAAGCTCTCCTCCTCCTTCCTGGGGCACTACCATTGAATATCGCGGTGCTATGCACAACAGCGCCATGCGTGTTGGCATGTAGCACCACAGTATTGCAGGCCTCCCTCCCCTGCTTAAAGGCGGGGGCCTAGTGCTGCGCGCACTGGGGCCCTGCTGGACCACCGGGGAGCAGGGTGCCGGGAAAACAGCCCGACACTCAAGAGGAATGTCAGGCTGACTGATCGCGGCCAGCACCCTGCGTAAAAATGCAGAAGGGGCAGGTGCTGGCAGGCGGTCCAAAGAAATATGGCTGCCTGGCACCTGCCTTTTAATTTTTGCTGCCACAGCCGCAAATACACCGCCCTGTTGGATATAGTGTCCGGCGGTAGGTCAGGGGGCGCGACCGAAGATCGCAAGTGGGGCGCTGCGCACGGCGATGATGTCATCACCGGAGGTGCAGTGCCGCGGGGCTCTACTGGCTACCGCCACTGCTAACCTCCCGCTGAATCTCATGGGAGCCGTTAGCGGCACTGCGCCCAGGCGCTAGGGGCTTTGCGCTTGGGGGGCGCTAACGGGGGGCATGAAGCAACCCAATTTTTCCCCACTAGAAACCAAAAATATAATAAATAGTCAGCATGGATTTCAAAATGGAAAGTCTTGCTTGAACAGCCTAATTGAATTATTTGAAGAGGTAACAGAGCGAGTAGACAAGGGTAATGTAGTAGATGTAATTTATCTAGATTTCTAAAAGGCCTTCGATAAGGTGCCACATAATAGACTAATGAATAAGGTCAGAGAATGCAGAGTCAGGGGACAAATAGCAGAATGGATTGCTAGCTGGCTTCAAGACAGAAAGCAGAGAGTAGGGGTAAAGGGTAGCTATTCACAGTGGTAGAAGGTGGAAAGTGGGGTCCCATAAAGCTTAGTGCTGGGACTGTTGTGTATGTCCCTTTAAGGGAATAACTGGTCTTAGACTGCAGTACCGGCAGTGACCACCCCTGTATAAAAGGCCCTAGCAGGCTTCTGTAGTTTCAGTTTCAAGCTGCCTCTTGTTCAGTAAAGTACCTGTTAAACTGTTCTTCCGAAGTCCGTGTATTATTGAGGCGCGGACATTACAGTGACGACGAGTAAGTTCGAACTCACCTGCAGTGTGGCATCATCTCACGGGAATCTCGCCTGAAAGGAAGGTCCTGGAAGGTCATAGTCTGAGCAACAGGCGTCGACCGAGGGCAACCGCCAAAGAATCCATCGGTGTTTGGAGAATTGCGGGAGAGACTGTGGTTCCAGCGAATCGTGCTGGTAGCAGGTAGCGCGCTGACCCTTCCGGACTGCGGCGGGCTCAAGCTCGATCGAGCGGCTCTACAAATCGGGCCGCGTAGCGTCGCCAGGAAAAGAAAACAAGAGAGAGAGGGTGGAGTGCACAGGGCGCGGTCGGTGCTCGAGAACAGGACAGCGGAGAGAAACTAAACGGGGGGGAAGGAAAGCGAGATGCGCCGAAGCTGCGGGTCACCGCCATTACCCCGTAGAACGCTAGGAGTAGCGTGGCAGTAAGGGAAAGTAGCAAAAGTGCGGGAGGCACCATTTTATCCCATTGGGGAAGAAGCAAAAGCACGGGAGGCGCCATTTTATTCCATTGGGGAAGAAGCAAAAGCGCAGGAGGCGCCATTTTAAATCGGCCAAGATGCCGAAAAGTGGCAGTATCACTGCTTTCGACAACGAGGTAGAAGACTGGACCACGTATGTGGAAAGAATTGAAGTGTACTGCAAGGCAAATGAGGTGGCTGATGGAAAGAGGGCGTCGGTATTATTAAATCTGATGGGTGTGAGTACGTACGGCATATTGCAGAATTTAATTACCCCAGCTAAACCAATGGAGAAAAGTTTTGAGGAGATTGTTCATATCTTACAGGAACATCTAAGCCCCACACCACTGCTGATAGCAGAAAGATTCAAGTTCCATAAAAGAAACCAGCACAAAGATGAGAGCAATGCTGACTATCTTACGGAACTACGCAAGTTATCGAAGCACTGCCAGTTCAGAGCAGGACTGGCAGACACCTTACGGGATAAGTTTGTCTGCGGGCTCCAGAGTGAAGGAACCCAGAAACGACTACTTTCAAAAAAGGACCTGACGCTAGAACAGGCTTTCAGCATGGCAGTATCCTATGAAGCAGCAGCACGGGGAGCTGCGGAAATACAACAGAAACCACAAGAATACAGCACTAACGAAATGGCGTATGGAGCCGAAAAGTGCTATGGCTGCGGCAGAACAACCCATGAGCAGAAGGACTGCTGGTTTAAAGACAAAATATGCAGGCAATGCGGGAAAATGGGACATCTAGCAAGAGTCTGCAGGTCGGGAAAGAAGACCAACACGACAAGAACTACTAAGGAACAGTACAGGAAAGTAAAGAAACTGACAGATAGTAGTTCAGAAGATCAGGAGAGTGATAAGGACTCCGGGAGCAGGCGACTAAGTTGTTTAAAGTTACACAACGTGATCGCAAAAGAAGATCACCGAACCATTTGGGTCACCCTCATGATAGCAGGGTCCCCAGTGAAGATGGAATTGGACACGGGATCAGCCCTAACTGTCATGAATCGACGAGACTATGAGCAGCTATTCTCATACATACCCTTAAAGGACGACATCCTGGTTACGGGCGAAAATGACAATGAACACCTTGCCAACCTGGAACAGGTGCTCACGAGATTGCAGGAATATGGGCTACGAGCCAACCGTCCCAAATGCAAGTTCTTCAGGAGACAAATCTCGTATTGTGGCCACATGATTGATGAGGAAGGGTTGCATAAGTCGCCGGACAAGATTGAGGCTGTAGTCAAGGCTCCAGCACCAGAAAATGTGTCGCAACTGAGGTCGTTCCTCGGGTTGGTGAACTACTACCATAAGTTCTTGCCGAATTTATCTACAATTCTGCACCCACTGAACGCCCTCCTTCAAACTGGTGTAACATGGAAATGGGGTGATGAGTGTAAGCGTGCCTTTCAGGAATGCAAATGCCAAATCACTTCAAAAGAAGTATTGGCCCACTACAACCCAACACTACCGATTCGGTTGGCATGTGATGCGTCACCTTACGGCATTGGAGCGGTGCTGTCACACAAATTGCGTGATGGTTCAGAGAGGCCAATAGCCTTTGCATCGCGCTCGCTAACCTCAGCCGAGCGTAACTACGCTCAGATTGACAGGGAGGCCCTCAGCCTGGTGTGGGGGGTGAAGAAGCTCAATCACTATCTGCACGGGCAGAAATTCATCCTACTGACTGATCATCAACCCCTGGCCTCAATTTTTAACCCAAAGAAGGGCGTTCCGGTAATGACGGCGCAATGGCTGCAAAGATGGTCACTTTTTCTAGGAGCACATCAGTATCACATAGAGTACAAAGGTACGAAACAACATGGAAACGCTGATGGGCTGTCGCGCCTACCGTTGCCTACGGTGGAAGAAGCACCTGCAGTGGACCCTGTGGAGACATTCCATGCGACCATAGTCGAATGTTTGCCTGTTACAAATGCAAGTATTGAGAAGGGAACCCAAAATGACCCGACACTCTCTCGGGTCTATGATTTGACGGTGAAGGGATGGCCAGCATATGGCGACTCACTGTTGCCAGCATTCTCGCCAAGGAGGGAACAGCTGTCAGTGTGCCGGGGAACCTTGATGTGTGGATCCCGAGTGGTAATTCCACCCAAGTTGAGAGACAGAGTACTCAATGAGCTTCATGAGGGTCATCTGGGAGGGGTAAAAATGAAGAGCCTAGCCAGGGCGTTTGTGTGGTGGCCGGGAATCGATAAAGAAATCGAGGATATGACCAAGAGATGCACAAGATGCCAGAAGGTCCAAAACGCTCCACCACAGGCCCCGCTACATCCATGGGAGTGGCCCTCATCTCCATGGCAACGGGTACACATTGATTTCGCTGGTCCATTTATGGACTCAATGTTTCTAATCGCTGTGGACGCTCATTCGAAATGGCCAGAGGTCATTAAAATGTCCTCCACCACCACGGAGAAAACGATTGCAGTCCTAAGGACCATCTTCGCCAGGAATGGGTTGCCAGAACAGATCTGTTCCGACAATGGCCCACAGTTTGTGTCTGAGGATTTCCGGAGGTTCCTGAAGAATAATGGGGTGAAACATTACACATCTACCCCATATCATCCAGCCACAAATGGATTGGCTGAGAGGTTTGTTCAGACCTTTAAAAAGGCCATAAAGGCAATGTATAATGACGACATACCACTGCAACACAAGGTGGATAACTTCCTGTTTGCCTACCGGAATGCGACACATGCAGTAACCAACCAAACTCCAGCCGTACTGTTTTTCAACCGGAGACTAAGATGTTGCTTGGATTTGCTCAAACCAAACATAAGACGAGATGTTGAGGATAAGCAGTTCCAACACATAAATGAGAAGCCAACCAGGAGCTTCAAGATAGGGCAACCAGTCTTGGCCCGCAACTACCGAACAGAAAATGGCAGCCAGGCACGATATGCACACAGCAGGGACAACTAATGTACACAGTGGACGTTGGAGAGAGCATCGTGAGACACCATGCTGACCAGATTCTAGAGTCACAGGAACAAGCCAAACCTGTACCACAAGCATGTGCACCTGGTAATGAGCCCGAAGTACAGATTGCGTCTACCTCAGAAGCAGGGGTATTGGAAGCTGACGAACCAGCCAATGACAATGAGCCAGAATTGACTCCACCGCCAGAACAGGATACTCGAGAAAGGCGCTATCCAGTCCGGATCAGGAAGCCTCCTCAAAGACTGAACTTATAAATGACTATTCCAGTTGATGTATATATTACTGATATAATTGTAATTGTAATTAGTTATTATTTAGTTGTTAAATGAATGTTATGTACTGTTTATCTAAAAGGGGAGGAATTGTTGTGTATGTCCCTTTAGGGGAATAACTGGTCTTAGACTGCAGTGCCGGCAGTGACCACCCCTGTATAAAAGGCCCTAGCAGGCTTCTGTAGTTTCAGTTTCAAGCTGCCTCTTGTTCAGTAAAGTACCTGTTAAACTGTTCTCCCGAAGTCCGTGTATTATTGAGGCGCGGACTTTACAGGGACCATTGTTGTTCACAATTTGTATTCATGATTTAGACTTTGGAATCAAAAACATTGTTTCTAAATTTAAAGATGACACCAAATTGGGGAGTATAGTCAATACTGAGGAGGACTGCAATAAATTACAAGAAGACATTAATAAACTTGCAGAATGGATATATAATTGGCAAATGAATTTCAACATAGATAAGTGTGAAGTATTACATTTTGGTAGGAAAAATAAGGAGGTCACTTATTACTTGGAAAATAAGAATCTCAATGGGGTAGAGGAGCAAAGGGATCTGGGAGTACAAAAATACACATCACTAAAAGTAGTGACGCAGGTTAACAAGGTCATTAAATAAAGTAAACCAGGCACTAGGGTTTATTTCTAGAGGGATAGAATTGAAAAGTAGGGAAGTTATACTAAACCTGGATCGAACCTTGGTTAGACCACACTTGGAGTACTGCATACATTTCTGGTCGCCATATTATAAAATGGATATAGAGGCACTGGAGACGGTGCAAAAAAGATTTACAAGGATGATACCTGATATGCGAGGTTATACCTATCAGGAAAGAATGAACAGAAGGCTTGAAAAGAGAAGGCTGAGGGGTGACCTAATAGAGGTCTTTAAAATTATGAAAGGTTTTGACAGAGTGGATAGAGAGAGAATGTTTCCACTTGTGGGGAAGAGCAAAACTAGAGGCCATCGATATAAGAAATCAAATAGGGAATTCAGAATAAACCATTTTACCCAGAAAGTGGTGAGAATGTGGAACTCGCTACCACAGGGAGTGGTTGAAGCGAATAGTATCGATGCATTTAAGGGGAGGTTGGACAAGCATATGAGGGAGAAGAGAATAGAGGGTTACGCTGATAGATTTAGATGAGGAAAGACGGGAGGAGGCTCGAGTGGAGCATAAACGCCGGCGTGGGCTGGTTGGGCCGAATGGCCTGTTTCTGTGCCGTATATACTATGTAATTCTGTGTAATTCTAAGGAATGTTTCTATTGAGACCGAGACCATAACATTATTTACAAGGGATCTGGATAAGTATTTGAAAAGGAGGAATATAAAAGGATATGGGGAAAAGGCCAGAGAAATGCGATTAGAGTAGAGAGCTCCAGCTGAATAGTTAGCAATAGCACAGGTGTGATGGGTTGAATGGCCTCCTTCTGTGCTGTAATTTCTGTGATTCTTTAGTCCGATCAAAGAGTCAGTGTGTGTACTTGTGTGTCTGCGTGCATCTGTGTGTGTGCACGTGTACGTGTACATGTGTATGCGCGTGTGTGTATGTCTTTATGTGTGTGGGTGTATGTCTGTATGTGCGTGTATGTCTGTGTGTGTGTATGTGTGTGCGTGTACGTGTAGATGTGTATGCGCGTATGTGTGTATGTCTGTGTGCGTGTGTGTGTGTCTGCCTGTGTGCGTGTACGTGTATGCGCATGTGTGTATGTGTGTGTGTGTGTGTGTGTGTGTGTGTGTATGTCTGTGTGCGTGTGTATGTGTGTGTGTGTCTGTCTGTGTTCATGTATGTGTATGCGCATGTGTGTATGTCTGTATGTGTGTGTGTATGTCTGTGTGTATGTGTGTCTGTTTGTCTGTGTCTGTGTGCGTGTGCGTGTATGCGCGTGTGTGGATGTCTGTGTGTGTGTGTGTGTATGTCTGTGTGCATGTGCATGTGTGTGTGTGCCTTTCTGTGTTTGTGTATGTGTATGCACGTGTGTGTGTATGTCTGTATCACGGCACTAAGCTCATGGTCTACAGGGCAGCAGTGATACCTGCCCTGCTGTATGCCTCAGAGACATGGACCATGTACAGCAGGCACCTCAAAGCACTGGAGAGGTACCACCAATGCTGCCTCCTCAAGATCCTGCAAATCCATTGGCAGGATAGGTGCACCAACGTCAGTGTTCTTGCTCAGGCCAACATCCCCAGCATCGAAGCTCTGACCACGCTCAATCAGCTCCGATGGACGGGTCACATTGTCCGCATGCCCGATACAAGACTCCCAAAACAAGCACTCCAATCAGAGCTCCGGCACGGCAAGAGAGCCCAAGGTGGGCAGAGGAAATGCTTCAAGGACACCCTCAAAGCCTCCTTGAAAAAGTGTAACATCCCCACCGACACCTGGGAATCCCTGGCCCAAGACCGCACAAAGTGGAGGAGAAGCATCCGGGAAGGCGCCGAACACCTCGAGACTCTTCGCCGGGAGCAAGCGGAAGCCAAGCGCAGGCAACGCAAGGAGCGCACGCCAACCCAAGCACCCCACCCACCCGCCCCTTCAACCACCGTCTGCCCCACCTGTGACAGAGACTGTAGGTCCCGCATTGGACTCATCAGTCACCTGAGAACTCATTTTTAATGTGGATGCAAGTCATCCTCGGTTCCGAGGGACTGCCTAAGAAGGGGAAGATGTCTGTGTGTGTGTGTATGTGTGTATGCCTGTGTGCGTGTACATGTGCGTGTGTGCTGCTGTTCTCCGCGGTGCTGCCCTTTTAGCAACATCCTCCAAAACAGTCTATAGGAGAGCTCAGCTTGTGTTTCTACTGCCATCCCTCCCATGGTGCACACACATTGATGGGGGATATCACATTTCACTAACTGAGAAGACCACAGACATGAAAATGACAACTTTTGGCTGGTTGTAATTAATTTCAGCATACTCAGATATTCATCTACAGGTGGCATCTTTCATACTTTCTGTTCCATGCACAAGAACATGCATTAATCTCCGTATTCCTTCCCCGGGCTCCTCCCAGCTCTTGATTCCCAAGGGACGCATTTCAACTACACACCACCCATATTCCCCTGGGTACACCCAATGGGAGGACAATCAGCTGCGTGAACGTTAAACCTGCATTGTCTAATATGTCAACAGCTTATGTCAGATAATCCGCTTCTATGAGTGCTTTTCGAAATGGTAACAGTGATAGTTTTTATACACGTTCTGTGATAGCGTACTGTAATCTCTCATCTCCTGTGGTGTCCTGGTCAATATTTATCCCTCAACCAACACCGAAAACAGGTGAAATAACAATAGAAAATGCTGGAAAAACTCAGCAGGCCAGGCAACATCCGTGGAGAGAGAAACAGAGGTGAAGTTTCAGGTCTAAACCCTTTGTCAAGACTGAAAAAGCACAGGAAATGAAACAGATTAAGAGGCCAGTTTGGTGGCTGGGAGAGAACAAAAGAGAAGTGAAGAGACATTAAGAGGTATTCAAAATGGGATGAGATGGTGATAGGACTAGTGGAGACAAAAGATGGCTCTAGATTAGGTGTGAAATGTGCTGGCAGAATGGGAGACAGCTGCCATGTGGGAGAGAAAAGGTGGGGGGGAAGGGCCAAAACAAAGGTGTGGATTAAAAATATATATAAAAATGTAATAGGGGCTGAGGTTATTATCTACAATTGTTGAACTCGATATTGAGTCCAGAAGGCTGTAAAGTGCCTAATCGGAAGATGAGGTGCTGTTCCTCGAGCTTACGCTGGGTTTCCGTGGAACAATGCAAGAGCCCGAGTACGGTGAGGTCCGAGTGGGAATGGGGCGGTGAATTAAAATGACAGGCGACCGGAAGCTCGGGGTCACTCTTACGGACTGAACGGAGGTGTTCCACAAACAGGTGATATGGTCAGTTATTTCATGGGTGTTTGTGGGAGCTTGCTGCATGCATTTAGGCTGCCATGTTTCCCTACATTACAACAGTGACTACACTGCAAAAGTACTTCTTTGGCTGTAAAGCGCTTTGGGATGTCCTGAGGTCGTGAAAGAAAGAAAAAAAAAAAGACTTACATTTATATAGCGCCTTTCACAACCACCGGATGTCTCAAAGCGCTTTACAGCCAATGAAGTACTTTTTTGAAGTGGAGTCACTGTTGTAATGTAGGAAACACGGCAGCCAATTTGTGCACAGCATGCTCCCACAAACAGCAAATGTGATAATGACCAGATAATGTTTTTGTTATGTTGATTGAGGAATAAATATTGGCCAGGACACCGGGGATAACTCTCCTGCTCTTCTTCAAAATAGTGCCGTGGGATCTTTTATGTCCACCTGAGAGAGCAGATGGGGCCTCGGGTTAACGTCTCATCTGAAAGACGGCACCTCCGACAGTGCAGCATGCCCTCAGCATTGCACTGGAGTGTCAGCCTAGCTTTGCGTGCTAAAGTCCTTGGAGTGGGACTATGAACCCACAACCTTCTGACTTAGAGGCAAGAGTGTGCTACCCACTGAGCCACAGCTGACACTATAAGGTGCTATATAAATGCAAGTCTTTCTTCCCGTGGTACCCATTACTCACATACCCCAGTAAAACAACTGACCTGTGTATTTACCGTAATATTGTATCTCTCCATTAAGATAATTGGCAGAACATCCAGGTGGAAATGAAGAGAATTTTTTTTATGCAGCGAGTTGTTGCGATCTGGAATGCGCTGCCTGAAAGGGAGGTGGAAGCAGATTCAATAGTATCTTTCAAAAGGGAATTGGATAAATACTTGAAGAGGAGAGATTTGCAGGGCTATGAGGAACGAGCAGGGGGGAGTGGGGCGAATTGGAGAGCTCTTTCAACGAGCAGGTACAGACACAGTGGGACGAATGGCCTCCTCCTGTGCTTATATGATTCTATGATGGCACCGCACCAACGCACAGTTATCCAGTATAAATAATTTTCTTTATCGCAGTACACTCATGGCCCTAAGTGAGTTATTTTCCAGGCAAAGTATGATCAATGGCCACACGAGAGAAACCGACGCAGCTCAGAGAATATCAAAGTCTTTCCTTCATCTCGTTATAGATGCACATTTCCTCAGCATGTTATTCAGGAAGCCTCGCTCTCTGTCAGTCTGCATCCTAGCGACAGTCTGAAATTACTCTACACTTGGGAAATTGCTAATTATTTAGTAGCAATGGCCTAACTATGAGCCCCAGTTAATTAAAACCTCTTTGCTACGAAACACGTTGGGCCTCTGTTGGGCCAAAAAAAGGCAAGACAATTATATCTATTAGAAGCCAATCTGGTGGATGTGAATCAGTAACAGATGATGTGTTATGGACAATACAGATGGAGGATAAATAATTACTTTATTATCCATGTCAGCTGTGGCTCAGTGGGTAGCACCCTCACCTCTGAGTCAGAAAGTTGTGCGTCCAAACCCCACTCCAGAGACCTGACCACAAAATCGCAGCTGACACTGCAGTACTGAGGGAGTGCTGCACTGTCGGAGATGTCGTCTTTCGGTTGAGATGTTAAACCAAGGCTCCCGCTGTCCTCTCAGGTGGATGTAAAAGCTCCCATGGCACTATTATGAAGAAGAGCAAGGGAGTTCTCCTGGTGTCCTGGCTAATATTTATCCCTGAGCCAGTAAAACAGATTATCGGGTCATTATCATATTGCTGTTTGTGGGACCTTGCTGTGCGCAAATTGGCTGCCCCATGACTACACTTCAAAAGTACTTCTTTGACTGTAAAGCACTTTGGGACATCCTGAGGTCATGAAAGGCGCTATATAAATGCAAGTCTTTCTTTCTATCTGACCATCCGTGGCATGAACCAGATGTGAAGCAGTCAGATTGTCTACAATGTCACCCTGAGAAGTCATGCTGAAGCTGTACATTGTTCCGGCTGCCCCTGATGTATTAAGTATAGCTCTAGTTGCTATGATATAAGGGGCTAAGAGCTGATACAGAGGAGAGCTTCAAGACTGATCCCTGGTATCAAGGGAATGAACAACGAATAACAATTGGATAAGCTTGATTCTTCATCCTCAGAAAGACACCACTCAGAGGGCACCTTATAGAGATATTTAAGATAAAGTGATAGAGAAAGCAATACTTCTGTACACTCTAAAGGTAGTAGGACACAGGGGCACCTGTCCAGGGCTGTAAAGGGCAAATTTAGGACAAATACTAAAGTATTTCTTTACACAGAGGTTGATCAATGGTTGGAATGCACTGGCAGGGTAGGTGGTTGCACCAGTCCAGTGGGCTTAATCTCCGAGGAAATTACTGGGCTAAGTGAGGATCTGCAGCCCAAAGACTCCCAGGGCTCAGGCAACATTAAATGGCCGTTATTTGGCTGGGCAGAGCAGGAATTTGGGGTGGCGACCATTTGTGTTGGGCCTTTTGCCACATTTTTATGTTTTAAGATTCGGAGGGTGGGCACTTGTTTTTGCGACCTCTCCCCTATGTGCAGATGTTGCAATGTCATCAGCACAGATTCCTGCTAGTCTTGCCTCCTTTATGCCCAATGTAATACGTGCTTATGCGAAGCTAGCACACCATTGTGGTGGATCTCGATGGAACGATTACCGTTGGGAAAGTGGCACATTTTGAAATGACCACTTATTATTTCTTGATCTTTGGATGACACAGCCCACCCCTTATGAGGTGCCACTTAACATCCCACCTGCCCGGTTGAGGGATGGTGCCCCAGCAGCCCCAGGAATGGCACAGGCGCCCGCCCACATTAAGCAAATGCCCCTGACCCTGGGATTTGGGTGGGGTCAAGGTGCAACCAAAGGTTTAAGCGGAAGTCCAGCCCTGTGGGGATTCACCAGTGATGTAGCTCGATTGGAATGCCTTGCCCTTATACTTTATTAATAGACAGTTTCTGAAATGATATTGTTTCAACCCATCATATTGCCATCTCTCTGCTCCCTTCCCCACGTTAATAAAGCTGAAGAGACTCACAGTGAATTTCCCTCAATAAACTGCACCACCATCGCACGGGGCCCGATGTCATTACACAAGACGCAATCCCATGTTGACAGAACATGAGAAGCTCTGTGATTTTTGCTTGAATACATTCATAAACACAGTTAGAACCAAACTGCTGAGTTATGTATGAGATAGGCTTCTCTAAGTGTTCCAGATATTGCTATTAATATCTTTTGTGTTCGTTTATCAATAAGCATAACCTATTTTCTACTTTCTTAGAATCATACAGCAGAGAGTGCTGTGAGTTTGGGTAAGTGAGAGAGTTCTTTAATGGTTATTTTGCTTTAAATCATTTGGAGTGGTGCAAATTGTTAGTGGTAATTGCCAGTAGTTTCTTGATAATATTACTTAAGCAGTTTAAGTAAAGGGGAAAAGTTAAATATTTGGGATCCTGTTGGTTTAAGAAGAGTAAAACAAGGTAACACTGCAGTTGGAGTTATTTGGCAGGCAGTGAAAACCAGTTCTCTAACCAATCAGCAGGGGTGACTCATTTGGCTACAAACAAACAGTATAAAAAGACCAGTGCTAGTGCAAGCAGCACTGAGTGTGAGTCAGCAGAGAGTGCTGTGAGTTTGGGTAAGTGAGAGAGTTAGGGTAAGTGGGGTGTGAGGTGCTGTTTCTGTTTTGTTTCTGGCCTTGTTTTTCCTGCCAGCCTCAGGATTAGCAGACATCGCGGAGGCGGAGCAGCGAGGTGAGGCCCAGTCGAGGCAGCTGGGAGCAGCAGCGGGTGTTGAGTTGAGTCGGAGCAGCGAGGCGAGGCAGCCTAAACAGGCTCCACAGGCAACATTCCAAGGGGAGGAGAGAATTCAAAAGTGACATCACAGCCAAGCTGGTAGGTGATTGGCTGGTTGGTGAGTACTTTTCTTTCCCTTTTAAACCTTTATAAGTTGGTAAGTTCAATTAAATAGAGGTGTGATATTCATCATCTAGAATCAGGGCAGAGTGTATTTAAAAATAATATTAATAAATTTAACTAATTACATAGCATGGGAGAGCAGGTGATGTGTTACTGCTGAAATATGTGGGAGCTGGTGGACACCATTGATGTTCACAGTGATTACATTTGCAGTAAGTGCTGGCTGCTCGACGAACTCCGGCTCCGTGTTGATGAGCTGGAGTCCGAGCTTCAAACACTGCGACACATCAGGGAGGGGGAGAGTTACCTGGACTCTGTGTTCTGGGAAGTAGTTACACCAATTAGATTAACTGATTCAGATGTAGTCCGTGGTCAGGGACAGGAGGGTGTGACTATGAGTGAGGCAGGTATGGGAATCCAGGAGGTAGTGTTGGAGGAGCCGCAGCCCTTGCTCTTGTCCAACTCCCTGTGAGGATGGGAATGGGGACTGCAGGGAGGATGAGCAACCTGGCCACAGCACCGTGGAATGAGGGGCCATTCAAGTGGGGGGAATAAAAAGAAATGTTGTAATGGTAGGGGATAGTATCATCAGGGGGATAGATAGGGTTCTTTGCAGCCGATAGCGAGAGTCCTGAAGGTTGTGTTGCCTGCCCGGTGCCAGGGTTAAGGACATCTCCTCTGGGCTGGAGAGAAACTTGGAGTGGGAGGGGGAGGATCCAGTTGTCGTGGTCCATGTTGGTACCAATGACATCGATAGGACAAGGAAAGAGGTTCTGCTGAGGGAGTATGAGCAGCTAGGGGCCAAATTAAAAAGCTGAACCACAAGGGTAATAATCTCTGGATTACTACCTGAGCCACGAGCAAATTTGGCTAGGGTAAATAAAATCAGAGAGTTAAGTGCGTGGCTCAAAGACTGGTGTGGGAGAAATGGGTTTTGCTTCTTGGGACACTGGCACCAGTACTGGGACAGGAGAGAGCTGTTCCGTTGGGACGGACTTCACTTGGCCAGTGCTGGGACTAGAATCCTGGCGAATTGAATAACTAGGGCTGTAGAGAGGGCTTTAAACTAATTAGTGGGGGAGAGGTTTCAAGAGAGCGAAAAATAAAAATGTCAGCGGAGAAGACAATAGAGCAAGGTAGCAGTGGGAGAATTAAAAACCAGAGCGTGTTAGGAAGGGACAGAATATATAAAGATAAAGGTAAAGTAGTAAAGGGGGTAAAAGCAGGAATAAATTGTCACAAAACATATTTAAAAGTTCTTTATCTGAATGCATGCAGCATTCGTAACAAAATAGACGAGTTGACGGTACAAATAACTACACATGGGTATGATCTGGTGGCCATTACGGAGACATGGCTGCAGGATGACCATGACTGGGAACTAAACATCCAGGGGTATTTGACTATTAGGAAGGACAGACAGGAAGCAAAGGGAGGTGGGGTGGCTGTGTTAATAAAGGATGGAATCACTGCAATAGTGAGAAATGATATTGGGTCAAAGGATCAGGAAACAGTTTGGGTGGAGATAAGGAATAATAAGGGGAAAAAGTCACTAGTGGGCGTAGTCTATAGGCCGCCTAACAGTTGCAACTCTGTTGGTCGGAGTATAAATCAGGAAATAGTTGGGGCTTGTAATAAGGGAACAGCTATAATCATGGGAGATTTTAACTTTCATATTGACTGGACAAATCAAATTGGGCAGGGCAGCCTTGAGGAAGAGTTCATAGAGTGCATTAGGGAAGGGTTCCTTGAGCAGTATGTTACTGAACCAACCAGGGGGCAGGCAATCTTAGATCTGGTCCTGTATAATGAGACAGGATTAATAAAAAATGTCCTAGTAAAGGATCCCCTTGGAATGAGTGACCATACCATGGTTGAATTCCAAATTCAGTTGGAGGGTGAGAGAGTTGGATCTCAAACCAGCGTACTAAGCTTAAATAAAGGAGACTATGAAGGTATGAGAGCAGAGTTGACAAAAGTGGACTGGGAAAATAGATTAAGGTGTAAGACGGTACATGAGCAGTGGTGTACATTCAAGGAGATATTTCACAACTTTCAAGAAAAATATATTCCACTGAGGAAAAAGGGGCGTAAAAGAAAAGATAGCCATCCGTGGCTAAGTAAAGTAATAAAGGATAGTATCTGACTGAAAACAAGGACATATAAAGTAACCAAATCTAGTGGGAGGATAGAAGATTGGGAAGCATTTAAAAGCCAGCAAAGAATAACTAAAAGATTAATTAAGAAAGGGAAGATAGATTACGAAAGTAAACTAGCAAAAAATATAAAAACAGATAGCAAGAGTTTCTACAGTTATATAAAAAGAAAACGGGTGGCTAAAGTGAACGTTGGTCCCTTAGAGGACGAGACCGGAAAATTAGTAGTGGGGAACATGGAGATGGCAGAAACGCTGAACAAATATTTTGTATCAGTCTTTACAGTAGAAGACACTAAAAATATCCCAACACTGGACAAACAGGGGGCTATGGGGGGGAGGAGCTAAACACGATTAAAATCACTAAGGAGATGGTACTCGGTAAGATAATGCGACTTAAGGTGGATAAATCCCCTGGACCTGATGGCTTACATCCTAGTGTCTTGAGAGAAGTAGCGGTAGGGATTGCAGATGCATTGGTGGTAATTTTCCAAAACTCCCTGGATTCAGGAAAGGTCCCAGCAGATTGGAAAACTGCTAATGTAACGCCCTTATTTAAAAAGGGAGGTAGACCAAAGGCTGGAAACTATAGACCAGTTAGCCTAACACCTGTGGTTGGTAAAATGTTGGAGTCCATTATTAAGGAGACAGTAACAGGACATTTGGATAAGCATAATTTAATCGGACAGAGTCAGCATGGTTTTATGAAGGGGAAGTCATGTTTGACAAATTTGCTCGAATTCTTTGAGGATGTAACAAACAGGATGGATAAAGGGGAACCAGTGGATGTGGTGTGTAAGGGGAGCTTCTCTTAACTGGTTTATAGTAATTCACCTAGCCAGCAGCCTTTGCCTCTGAGCTCTGACCAATTCCAACCTTTTACCTGGTTTACGGTAATTCACCTGGTCAGCAGGATTTTGCTGCTGCACTCTCAACCAATTTACAAACAGCGGTTTCGAATCGCTACCCCTCCTTCAGTTCTGAGTGGAGGAACTTATAATTAATGATATTAAAATGGACAAGTGGTTTGGATGAGAGAAAAATCAAGTTTTAATACCTAAATAAACTACAATCAAAAGGATAAACTATACCACACGAACACAGTAATTACAGTAAAACTATATAACGGGGTTGCAGATGGCAAAAACGAGGGATACAATGGCTACAATGTTATTTAAACAATCTTAACAATTCCCTTAAATCACCACCCCAAACTCCTGCTAGTTTGCCTTGTTGAAGAGTCAGAACACCCTGCTCACCTGTGGTCCAGCAAAGTAAAAAAAGAGTGATAGCTTCTCAGCAGCTATCTTTTATACCTGGTGAGGTCCTACTGTTCTGCCCTGCAAGGGCTGTGTGCAAAATTCCCCGCCCAAAGGGTCCAATACACAAGAGAAAGCTGTGATTGGCTAACTCAAAGTGGTTAGACTGGGTTAATGTGTCTTCCGGAGCTCCCGGGGCTGAAACAAAAGGGAAATACAACTGCTCTATTGTCCAGAATGCTAGGTGATTTAAGCCCATTCATTTCTTAAACGGATTCCCATTCAAGATACAAAAGTCTCTTCTGCAGTTTAGATGTATCCACTCGATATACAAACAAATGCTAATAGCATTCAATTGCTTTGTAAACAAAGCATTGTCCTGTGGTAACGTTTTGTAAACAGGCATCGATTGTCCTGCTGCGGGGGGGGGGGGGGGGTGGGGACACCCCTTTGGTTGGCAGCTCCATTGGACCTTACTTCCAGACACAGAAAGCTGCTTTCCAAGTCGCTTTGTCTTCGGCCATGTGGTATGACAGCCATTTTTATCCCTGGAAATTTAAAAGCACAACGCCCAGGGATTCTTTAATCAAAAAAATTAATCTTCAGAACTGTAAATTATTGTGAATTCTTACAGTCCACCCTTGGATACTTCTAGCTTGCTTGTAGTATCCTCTTGAAGAAATGAGCAATAATTTCTGACCCCTCACAAACAACCATCCCCTATATTTACCTAATAGCTATCTGCCACTGATCCCCATCCCATCTATTCCCCTTAAATTCAAGAAAAAAAAACCATGGTATGGTAGGCATCTTACAGATACTTCAGTTTTCAATAAGGGGTCTCATACCCCTACACGCTTGTAAAATTATACAATGTAAACCAAATTTACAATCACTTTTTTACATCATAACTTATTACAAAATGCTGCAATCTCAGTTACACAATGTACTCAGAATGATCCCAAGCACAGAGAGGGTCCTACGCCTCTGCTCAACTTGGAGTTGTCACAAACTGGTCCCAAGCACGGAGAGGATCATATGCCTCTGCTCAACTTGGGGCTGCAACACAAAATACAAAAAATCATTAAACAACATGCTTAAATGAACCCCGATCATCACGTGCCGATGATGGCTCGCGAAATTCGAGTGGGCATTGCTCCTCCCACTCGGGCAGTAAAAGTACCTTCCAACCCCCTTTGATCGTCTTAAACTTTAAAACAGGCAGAATGGATTTACAGACCAGCCTGCTCCGCCAGCCCCGAGCCGTTCCCTTGTCCCTGTGTGGAGGCGGGGTACCCCTCCTGTTTAAAATATACCTTAGCACAGACCGAGACCGGGGAGAATGGGATCTTGACTCCCAGTCTTTCCCCCTCCCATCTTCCCTCGACTGGCTGCAGAAAGATGATGGGTGCCTGTGTGGCGGCTCTCCCTGGCCCCACACAAGCTTGGATCCCAGATCCGGCCACCCACTCATCCTCCCTAGCCACACTTACACTAATTTTGCCCGTGGGCCCCCGGGTGAGTTCCTCCCTTCCCCGAACGCACCCACGCGACTCTTGGGTCTCCCCCTCCTTTACAATCCTACCCAGGCCATCACCACCCACCCCCGGTGAACGTGTCCCTATGTGACAAGGCGCCCGCGCTTCCCCATCATGACTCCTCAACAGCGAGGTCTCCCGCAAGTGAACATCGGTCAGGATAGTGCTGGGTTGGGGGCCGTGCCCCACCCAGCTGTGGCCGTCTCCTCCCCGTAGCAGGAGTAGGCAAGTTCCTCCGGACCCTGTCCGGTTTTTCCCGAAGATCACTGCGGGGTCTCCTGGATTCGTCCAGTGGCGAGGTGATCCCCAACATTCTGTCTCCATATTTTCATTCGATGCCCAGCTCGGGCTGGGCGAACATGGCTGCTTCATTTTCCAATCTCCTGCAAAAACTTAAAAGGGACATGCAGCCAGGTCTCACTGACCTGCTGCCTTAAGTGGAGACATGGTCGGGTCCCTGACCTCGGACCAAAATACAAACATTCGGCACACATGTAAACTTAAACTCTTTAAACTAGTTATATGAAACTAAAATTTACACCTTAAAGCAAGCTATATACACACACATAGCTATAATACAAATGCCGCCCGTCTCCGGACAGCCAGGCTAATCTCTGGCACTGTCGCAGATTGCTGCTGGCTGCAGCGAAGCTGGACTGCCTCCTGTCTCTGGTCCCTCGCAGCTTATGGCTGTTGAGTGGGGACCTCTGTTCTCTGGCTTCTCCCTGGCTCGGGAGTCCGCCCTACTCCACTGTAAAGTGGGTGACCATGCTTTCTTAGGCTGGGGCACCCACTGAGACCTTCTGATGGGTGTCTCTATGGGGGAAACTTTGGCTGGCGGACCCTGAGCTTAGGTCACAGCCCCAGCTGGCTGGGAACCTTCTCCCCCATGTCCAAATAGCCCGCACTGTATAATGTACCTGGCAGCCTGCCGCTGCAAATCTCTCTCTGGGTTTGTCTGCTCTTCCCTGCCCACTCCTGTGCTGGGGGCAGGTATACTCTCACCACCCGCTGCTGGCGGCTGGAAATTTTCCTCCCCATGTTTAAAACCTGGTGTCAGCTCCCTCCCTATGTCTCCTGCAAGAGGGATTGCTATCCCTGCCCCATCAGGGTCCCACATCATGGGGGGGACCACTCTAGAAGCTGGCTGAGAAGCTGGTCCCTTTAAACAGGCCACAGTGCCTGTCTTTACAGGCGGTGAACTTGAACTTGCATGGACAGCAAACTCATGTTCCCTCACCCAGGTGGCTTTAACTGAGGAATTTTGGACCTGCCTTTTTTCTGGGGCCAAAATTATCCCTGTGTGCCTCCCTTGTCCTGGATTTCTGCCACTGGACCTGCTCTACAGGGGTCCCAGAACTCTCCTTCCCTGTTCCCTGGCTTAAACAGCTAACTCTGAACATGAATGGCTCCTCCCCCCACACAAGCCACAGTGCTTGCCTGTGAACTCAAACTTGCTGTGGGCTGAGGATTCCTATTCTCAGGCTCACTCCTCACGGGTGGACCGTACCTCCATTGTTGGAGGGGGTACACTGGTCTTGGTCCCTGCCTGCCTAGTGGGACCTGCTGGCGTTCTCCTACCACCCCATTATCCGCCCCGTCTTGCCGCCAGAGCCCCTGGAGACTCGGGGCTGTGGGCTGCTGTCTTGGGATCTCTAATTCACTAGCCAGCCCCGTTCTGGGTGCTGCCTGTGGGATGGTTTCACTTGGGCTGCCAGTAAAATCCGGCTGACCTGCCTTTGGGCTGATCATGCAAATCATTCCCTTTGATGCCTTTAAAGCCATGTAAAGGCTTTCTATCTCTGCCCTACAGGGGCCATGATCAGCTTGACTAAACCTTTCCTCCTGCTCTTTTACTTCTGAGATGAGGCGGACATTCTCTTCCCGCAGTCTCATCTCACCATCTCTGGCCTCAGTGACTTCCTGCACAAGGCGCTCTATAACCTCCTCCTGCTCTCTCTTCACACCCTTCCTAACCCAGCCATCTATACCCCGATAGGGCAGCCTACACGCTGCTGCTAACATCCGCAGGGCTACCCACATACTGAAGATGAGAGGAGCTATAGCTGATGCTTTCGCCAGATCCAGACCACTTATTAAATCAAAAACTGCCTCCACTCCTACCTGGCTCGCCATTTGTAAGGGGGGGGCTTCTCTTAACTGGTTTATGGTAATTCACCTGGCCAGCAGCCTTTGCCTCTGAGCTCTGACCAATTCCAACGTTTTACCTGGTTTACGGTAATTCACCTGGTCAGCCGGCTTTTGCTGCTGCACTCTAAACCAATTTACAAACAGCGGTTTCGAATCGCTACCCCTCCTTCAGTTCTGAGTGGAGGAACTTATAATTAATGATATTAAAATGGACAAGTGGTTTGGATGAGAGAAAAATCAAGTTTTAATACCTAAATAAACTACAATCAAAAGGATAAACTATACCACACGAACACAGTAATTACAGTAAAACTATATAGTGGGGTTGCAGACGGCAAAAACGAGGGATACAATGGCTACAATGTTATTTAAACAATCTTAGCAATTCCCTTAAATCACCATCCCCCCTTAACTCCTGCTAGGTTGCCTTGTTGAAGAGTCAGAACACCCTGCTCACCTGTGGTCCAGCGAAGTAAAAAAAGAGCGATAGCTTCTCAGCAGCTATCTTTTATACCTGGTGAGGTCCTGCTGTTCTGCCCTGCAAGGGCTGTGTGCAAAATTCCCGGCCCAAAGGGTCCAATAGACAAGAGAAAGCTGTGATTGGCTAAATCAAAGTGGTTGGACTGGGTTAATATGTCTTCCGGAGCTCCCGGGGCTGAAACAAAAGGGAAATACAACTGCTCTATTGTCCAGAATGCTAGGTGATTTAAGCCCATTCATTTCTTAAATGGATTCCCATTCAGATACAAAAGTCTCTTCTGCAGTTTAGATGTATCCACTCGATATACAAACAAATGCTAATAGCATTCAATTGCTTTGTAAACAAAGCATTGTTCTGTGGTAATGTTTTGTAAACAGGCATCGATTGTCCTGATGCAGGGGGGGGGTGGGGACACCCTTTGGTTGGCAGCTCCATTGAACCTTACTTCCAGACACAGAAAGCTGCTTTCCAAGTCGCTTTGTCTTCGGCCATGTGGTATGACAGCCATTTTTATCCTTGGAAATTTAAAAGCACAACGCCCAGGGATTCTTTAATCAAAAAAATTAATCTTCAGAACTGTAAATTATTGCGAATTCTTACAGGTGTATTTGGACTTCCAAAAGGCATTTGACAAGGTGCCACACAAAAAATTACTGCACAAGATAAAACATCACGGGATTGGGGGTAAGAAACTGGCATGGGTGGAAGATTGGCTATCTAACAGAAAACACAGAGTTGGGATAAATGGTTCATTCTTGGGTTGGCAATCAGTAACGAGTGGTTTTCCGCAGGGGTCAGTGCTGGGACCCCAACTCTTTACAATCTATATTAACGATTTGGAGGAGGGGACCAAGTGCAACATATCCAAGTTTGCCGATGATACAAAGATGGGAGGGAAAGCAGTGAGTGAGGAGAACATAAAAAACCTGCAAAAAGACATAGACAGGCTAAGTGAGTGGGCAGAAATTTGGCAGATGGAATATAATGTTGGCAAGTGTGAGGTTATGCACTTTGGCAGAAAAAATCAAAGAGCAAGGTATTATCTAAATGGAGAGAAACTGCAATGTGCTACAGTACAAAGGGATCTGGGGGTCCTGGTGCATGAAACACAAAAGGTTAGTATGCAGGTACAGCAGGTGATCAGGAAGGCCAACGGAATCTTGGCTTTTATTGCAAGGGGGTTAGAGTATAAAAGCAGGGAAGTCTTGCTTCAGTTATACAGGGTACTGGTGAGGCCACACCTGGAATATTGCGAACAGTTTTGGTTTCCATATTTAAGAAAAGAAATACTTGCTCTCGAGGCAGTTCAGAGAAGGTTGATTTCGGAGATGAGGGGGTTGACTTAGGAGGAAAGGTTGAGTAGGTTGGGCCTCTACTCATTGGAATTCAGAAGAATGAGAGGCGATCCTTTCGAAAAATATAAGATTGTGAGGGGGCTTGATCGGGTGGATGCGGGGAGGATGTTTCCACTGATGGGTGAGACTAGAACTCGGGGGCATAATCTTAGAATAAGGGGCTGCCGTTTCAAAACTGAAATGAGGAGAAACTTCTTCACTCAGAGGGTAGTAAATCTATGGAATTTGCTAACTCAGAGAGCTGTGGAAGCTGCGACATTAAATAAATTTAAAACGGAGATAGACAGTTTCCTAGCTGATAAGGTAATTAGGGGTTACGGGGAGCAGGCAGGGAAGTGGACGTGAGTCTAGTTTCGGATCAGCCATGATCCTATTGAATGGCGGAGCAGTCCCGAGGGGCCGTATGGCCTACTCCTGCTCCTACTTCTTATGTTCTTATGTTCTTATGTACAGCATAGGAGGAGGCCATTTGGCCCATTGTGCCTGTGCTTGTTCCTTCAAAGAGCTATCCAATTAGTCCTACTCCCCTGCTCTTTCCCTATAGCCTTTTAAATGTTGCCCCTTCAAGTATTTATCCAATTCCCTTTTGAAAGTTACTATTGAATCAGGTAGTACATTCCAGGTCATAACAACTCGGTGTGTAAAAAAAAAATCTCCTCATTTCCCCCCTGGATTTTTTGTCGATTATCTTAAATCTGTGTCCAAAATTATGGATGCCCTTGGGAAGTACTCCTTGAGGTCATTTCTATAGGTGCAGGCAGCCCTCCAGTACACTACCCAAGTGACTGCTCTTGAGTAGACTAGGCCTATATTCCCTAGAGTTTAGAAGAATGAGCGATGATCTCATTGAAACATATAAAATTCTTAAGGGGCTTGACAGGATAATGCTGCAAGGATTTTTTCCCTGGCTGTGGAGTCTAGAACTAGGGGGTCACAGTCTCAGAATAAGAGGTCGGCCATTTAGGACTGAGATGAGGAGAAACATCTTCACTCAAAGGGTTGTGAATCTTTGGAATTCTCTACCCAAGATGGCTGTGGATGTTCAGTTATTGAGTGTATTCAAGACAGAGATCAATAGATTTTTGGATAATAAGGGAATCATGGGATATGGGGATAGTGTGGAAAGGTGGGGCTGAGGTAGAAGATCAGCCATGATCTCATTGAATGGCGGTGCAGGCTCGAAGGGCTGAATGACCTACTCCTGCTCCTACTTCTTATGTTCTTATGTTCATGTGTGTACATCAGCAGTGATTGTCAGTAGACTGAGAGAGAGAGTTGTTTCAGTCAAGATTGATCCTGTTCTCACCCATAGTCCACATCTGGAGTCACTGAAGAGGAATTGGGAACAGGCTGATGTTTCATCTGCCAAAGCTGAAAGCCTTGAAAGGACATCAAGCCAACCTGCCAACTGTATATCATGTTCAATGAGTTGTATAGCAAGGAAAGAATTGGCTTGCTTCAATGGGAGTGACAAAAATACAATTTCTGTTATTGATTTTGGTCACTGTCAGTCATTCCTGAAATGCAAAACTATTATTGCAGTAACGATGATAGTAGCACCAGCCAGTGTCAGAGTCCTGATATTGGAATTCTGGCTGTAACCTGCCTGTGGCTGTGTGGAGCAGGTCAGATCAGTTGGAAGTAGCTACAAGGTCCTCAGTGGCTGAGTTGATAAGTGCCCAGTGTGGAACTGAACCAGACAGACCAGGAAGGTCCAGGGTTTGTTCCCAAGTTTGCTGATCACAGCTGGGGCAGTGGTTGGTGTTGTGTATGTACCTTTAAGAGAATAACTGGTCTCAGACTGCAGTACCGGCAGTGACCACCCATGTATAAAAGGCGCTAGAGAGCCTCTGTTGTTTAGTTTCGTTATTGCCTTCCAGCAGTAAAGATCTGTTTGTTTTCACTCCTAGTCCGTGTCTCAATCATTCACGGACTTAACACTGGCGACGAGTAAGAAACGAACTTACCTGCAACTCAGCAGCAGCTCCGACGACGTTGTTGAAGGTCGGAGCCAGAAGAAAGAAAAAAAAAGAGGCGATTGAAACTCGGGAAATGGGCGTCGACCGTCAATCATCGGTTTGAAAACTTGCAGGAGAGACTGTCCAGAGCCAGGCTGGGTCCCTCGGTCTGTGGTTTCCCAGCTAATCGGGCTGGTGGCAGGTAGTGCTCTGATCCTTGCTGGGCTGCGGCGGGCTGAAGCTCGATCGGGTGGCTTTTCAACGGGGCCGGGCAGCGAGTCGGGAAGCAAAGAGAGAGAGAGAGGGTGGAGCACACAGGGCGCGGCCAGTGCTTCGAAGCCGGGCAGCGTTTGGACCTAAGAAGAGGGAGGGAAGTGTCCCAGAGGGTCCGCTCCACGACGGGAAGATAATAAAAGAAAAATAATTAATATTTAACGCGCAGGAAACCGTGGAAAGCAGCGCTAACAACAGCGGGGAAGAAGACAAAGCGCGGGAGGCGCCATTTTGATAAATCGGGGAAGAAGGCAAAGCGCGGGATGCGCCATTTTAGATTTGCAAGATGCCGAAGACTGGCTGTATCACTGCTTTTGATAACACATTAGAGGACTGGACCACGTATGTGGAAAGAGTCGAGGTATATTTCGAGGCAAACGAAATAGCGGAGGGGAAAAAGGCATCGATATTGCTAAACTTAATGGGCGCTAGAACGTACGGCATATTGCGGGATCTGATTACTTCAGCCAAACCGAAGGCAAAGAGTTTTAACAAAATTGTTGCTGTCCTACAGGAACACTTAAACCCTGCACCGCTGTTGATAGCAGAAAGATTTAAATTCCACAGGAGAACTCAGCACAAAGATGAGAGCAATGCTGAGTATCTTACGGAACTACGCAAGCTATCAAAGCACTGCCAGTTCGGAGCAGGACTGGCAGTTACCCAACGGGACAAATTTGTCTGTGGACTCCTGAGTGAAGGAACACAGAAGAAGTTACTCTCAGAAAAAGAGCTGACGCTAGATAAGGCTTTCAGCGTGGCAGTATCATATGAAGCAGCAGCCAGGGGAGCTGCAGAAATTCAACAAAAACCACAGGAATACGGCACCCACGAAATGACACGGGGATTTGCAAAATGTTATCGCTGCGGCAGAACTAACCATGACCAGAAGGACTGCTGGTCCAAAGACAAAATATGCAGACAATGCGGGAAGATTGGACACATTGCACAAGTTTGTAGGTCTGGGAAGAAGACCAGCGACAACAAAAAGGCTACTAAGGAACCGTACAAGAAAGTACAAAAGATGACGGACAGTAGTTCCAAAGACGAGATGAGCGATAGTGAATCCGGAAACAGGAGACTAAGCTGCCTCAAACTTCACAATGTAATCGCAAAAGAGAATCACCGAACCATTTGGGTCACTCTCACGATAGCAGGGTCCCAAGTTAAAATGGAATTGGATACAGGATCAGCGCTAACCGTCATGAACCGACGAGACTACGAGCGGCTATTTTCACACATACCCTTGAGAGAGACATCCATCGTCTTGACGACGTATACGGGGCAAAAAGTATACTCCAGAGGAAAAATAAAGGTGCCTGTCGAATACAATGGCAAGAAAATACGGAAATTGTATCTCTACATACTGCCAAATGGTGGACCACCGTTATTGGGACGGGAATGGATCAGGAAGATAAACTTAGATTGGCATTCCATTCATGCAATGACGGTGGACGGTAAAAAAGATGAAGACGTCACTCCTGGACGATTGTCAACAATCTTAGCTAACACCAAAGAGGTATTTCAACAAGAACTGGGCACGCTTAAAGGCGTAACCGCCTCGATAAAAATAGAAGAGAATGCAATTCCCAAGTTTTTCAAAGCGAGACCGGTACCATATGCAATTCGCACAGCCGTCGAGGCAGAGCTGGAGAATCTGGAGAAGGCGGGCGTGTTGTCTAAGGTCGATTGGAGCGAGTGGGCGACACCCATCGTTCCTGTCATGAAGAAAACGTTAAGCAACAAGTCCGGAGAGCCAAGGAAGATTCGCATCTGTGGGGATTTCAAGGTGACGGTGAACCCTGTCCTTCGCACAGTACAATATCCTCTTCCAAGGATAGAAGACATCTTCGCCTCGCTGTCTGGAGGGAAGCTTTTTACAAAAATTGACCTAGCACAAGCATATTTGCAGATGGAGGTTGAAGAGTCCTCTAGGAAGTATCTCACGATAAACACTCACAAAGGTCTTTACCAGTATCATCGATTGGTATTCGGAGTAGCATCGGCTCCGGCGATATGGCAAAGAGCGATGGAACAAGTCCTGCAAGGGATTCCGGGAACTCAGTCTTACTTGGACGACATCCTTGTAACAGGTGAAGATGACAGTGAACACCTAAACAACCTAGAGCAGGTGCTCACTAGACTACGGGAACATGGGCTGCGAGCCAACCGCCCCAAGTGCGAATTTTTTAAGAAACAGATATCGTATTGTGGCCACGTGATTGATGAAGAGGGGTTACATAAGTCCCCTGACAAAATTGAAGCGGTTGTTAAGGCCCCAGCGCCTGAAAATGTGTCGCAACTGAGGTCATTCCTCGGGTTGGTGAATTACTATCATAAGTTTTTGCCGAATTTGTCGACAATTCTGCACCCACTGAACGCCCTGCTACGACCGGGGGTAGCATGGAAATGGAGCGATGATTGTAAGCGTGCTTTTCAGAACAGTGAGGACTTAATCACTTCGAAGGAAGTATTGGCTCACTACAACCCAGCACTGCCAATCAGGCTGGCGTGTGATGCGTCTCCCTACCCCATTGGGGCGGTACTGTCACATAAATTCCTTGATGGTTTGGAGAGGCCGATAGCTTTTGAGTCACGCTCGTTAACTTCTGCCGAGCGTAACTACGCCCAGATTGACAGAGAGGCCCTCAGCCTAGTGTGGGGGTGAAGAAGTTCAATCACTATCTGCACGGTCAAAAATTTGCTCTACTAACCGATCATCAACCTCTTGTCTCCATTTTCAACCCTCAGAAGGGCGTACCGATAATGACAGCACAACGGCTGCAGAGATGGTCCCTTTTCCTAGGGGCACACCAATGTGACATCGAGTACAAAGGAACTAAACAGCATGGAAATGCTGATGGATTGTCACGTCTACCGTTACCGACGGTGGTAGAAGAAGACCTTGCAGTGGATCCAATGGAGTTATTCCACTCGACCATAGTCGAATGTCTCCCTGTGACGAATGCAAACATAGAAAAGGAAACACGGAATGACCCGACACTATCACGGGTCTATGATTTAATGGGGAAGGGATGGCCAGCACATGGCGAACCACTGCTGCCAGCATTCTCGCCGAGAAGAGAACAGCTGTCAGTGTGCAGAGGAACCTTGATGTGTGGATCCAGAGTAGTAATTCCACCTAAGTTGACGGATAGAGTGCTCAATGAGCTTCATGAGGGTCATCTGGGTGGGGTAAAAATGAAGAGCTTAGCCAGAGCGTTTGTGTGGTGGCCGGGAATCGATAGAGAAATCGAAGAGATGACCAAGAGCTGTGCAGGATGCCAGAAGGCCCAAAACGCCCCACCACAAGCTCCTCTGCATCCATGGGAGTGGCCCTCATCTCCATGGCAAAGGGTGCACATTGATTTTGCTGGTCCCTTCATGGACTCAATGTTTTTAATTACGGTGGATGCACATTCAAAGTGGCCAGAGGTAATAAAAATGTCCTCAACCACCACGGAAAAAACTGTCACAGTTTTGTGAACCATATTCGCCAGAAATGGGCTGCCTGAACAGATTTGCTCTGACAATGGACCACAGTTTGTGTCTGAAGAGTTCCGGAGGTTCTTAAAGAACAATGGTGTTAAGCATTACACATCTGCCCCATATCATCCAGCCACTAATGGATTGGCCGAGAGGTTTGACCAAACATTCAAGAAGGCTATCAAGGCAATGTGTAATGAAGATATACCCCTACAACACAAGGTGGACAACTTCTTGTTTGCCTACCGGAATGCGACACATGCGGTTACCAACCAAACTCCAGCCATGATGTTCTTCAATCGAAGACTACGATGCCGCTTGGATTTGGTTAAGCCAAACGTCCGAAGAGATGTGGAGAACAGGCAGTTTCAGAATATGAATGAAAGGCCGACCAGGAGTTTTAACATAGGTCAACCAGTTTTGGCCCAGGGCTACCACACTGAGAAATGGCAGCCAGGAACGATTTGTACACGACAAGGACCTCTCATGTATACCGTGGACATTGGGGAGAGCATTGTAAGACGCCATGCTGACCAGGTTCTAGAGTCACTGGAAAACGTCAACTCCACACCACGATCTGATACACCTGGTAATGAAATCGACGTTCCAGTTGCAGCTACCGCAGAACCGGTAATATTGGAAGCAGATGAACCAAACAACGACATTGATTCCGACTCAACATTGCCAGAAGAACCTGATACCCCAAAGAGGCGTTATCCAGACAGAATCAGGAAGCCTCCTCAAAGACTGAACTTATAATTGCTTAAACTTAACCAATGTATCTAGCAACAGTAATTGTGATTGTAATTCATTATCATTAGTTGTTAAATGAATGTTATGTACTGTTTATCTAAAAGGGGAGGAATTGTTGTGTATGTACCTTTAAGAGAATAACTGGTCTCAGACTGCAGTATCGGCAGTGACCACCCCTGTATAAAAGGCGCTAGAGAGCCTCTGTTGTTTAGTTTCGTTATTGCCTTCCACCAGTAAAGATCTGTTTGCTTTCACTCCTGCTAGTCCGTGTCTCAATCATTCACGGACTTAACAGTTGTGGCTGCAATTGGCCTCAGTGCCTTTACATAGAATTATATAGAAATTACAGCAGTAAAACAGGCCATTTGCCGATGTTTATGCCCCACACATGGCTCCTCCCACTCTATTTACTTCATCTTACCCTATCGGCATATCCTTCTATTCCTTTCTTCCTCATATACTTATCTAGCTTCCCCTTAAATGCATCTATGCTAATCGCCTCAACTACTCCCTGTGGTAGCGAGTTCCACATTCTCACCACTCTCTGGGTAATGACGTTTCTCCTGAATTCCCTATTGGATTTATTACTGACTGTCGTACATTTATGGCCCCTGGTTTTGGACTCCCCCCATAAGTGGAAACGTTGGGCTAGGGAGGGGAATTCCTTGCTTGCTCTCCAAAGGCCTTTGCTGGAAAGTGGCCGTGTGTGGATGTCAGGTGAGGACAGTATCAGGAGTGGCTATCATCCCACCTCCCCCCTGCCCATGTTCATACAGCCTCCCAACACTCACCGTCCAAGCGCATATATGAATAATGACCACGTGCATAAGGTACCAAAGGGTGGCAGGTGCCCATGGAATGGTGCCCCAACATGAATGAGGGTCTTCAGGATGGGAGTGGGTAAAACTGGAGAAAAACTTCCGCAAGCTTTGACTTAAGATGTTCCCTCACCATTTGGCTTACAGTGGGGAAAGGAACATCAGGCGAGGGGCCTAACAGACGGCCGATCTGCTACTGTCCGTTTTCCACCACTGCCCAAAGAGGATATCTACACCCTCTTTCTCTTCTTTCAGCTTTGCATTCTGTCACCCCTTGACTACGTAGCGATTGGTCTCTGTGATGCTGATTGTTCAGAAGTTTTGCAGTGTCTATTTCCAGCTCTCGCTGCTCCGGCAGGTGTGTCCCAGAACCTCCATGCACCTTCAGTCTGCCTACACACTGTCACAGAGTCACACCGCTTCGTAGCAGCTTCGCTGGCCAAATGGCCACTGTGATAAATCCATGTAGTGAAACAAGGAACTCGAAGAGGCGAGATATTAGAATTAGTCCGTGTACTTTATTAAACAACTGCGTAACGACATACAGGCCTGCATCCTCTCATTCCACCTCCGCTGACCTTAACTACTAGCAGGACTAGCTACAGCACCACCTGGTGGGTAACCTTAATCATAACATCCCAGATTAATATAGCCACCTTTGATGAGTTTCCACTGCACATCCTACAGGTCTGCTTTCTCTTACTTGGCCTGGTCTGTTACTCCCTCCATGAGCAAAGACAAAGGGTAGTAGAAATCTCAAACTCTCTTCCCCCAAAAGGCTGTGGATGCTGGCACAATTGGAGGTTTCCCGTCTGAGATGGATAGATTTTTATTTGGTAAAGAGGGTATCAAGGGATATGGAGCAAAGGTGGGAAAATGAAGCTGAGGTGCAGATCAGCCATGATCTAATTGCATGGCGGAGCAGGCTCGAGGGCCTGAATGGCCTAATGTTCCTATGCTCCTAAGACAGGTTCCCATGCCCCAGCTATTTCGTAGTTCACCGGCACCTTGGTCACTCCAGAACCAATACACACTCCAGAGACTTGAGCACTAAAATCTAGGCTGACGCTCCAGTGCAGTGCTGAGGGAGTGCTGCACTGTCGGAGGTACCGTCTTTCAGATGAGACGTTAAACCGAGGCCCCGTCTGCCCTCTCAGGTGGACATAAAAGACCCCATGGCACTATTTTGAAGAAGCGCAGGGGAGTTATTTCCAGTATGATAGCAAAATACTGCAGATGCTGGAAATCCGAAATAACAACAGAAAATGCTGGAAAAACTCATCAGGCCAGGCAACATCCATGGAGAGAAATTAGAGTCAACGTTTTGGGTCAAAACCCTTTGTCAAGACTAAAGAGACACAGGGAATGAAATAGATTAAGAGGCCAGGCTGGGAGAGAACAAAAGAGAAGAAGAGACATTAAGAGGTATTCAAAACGAGATGAGATGGTGATAGGACTAGTGGAGACAAAAGACGGCTCTAGATTAGGTGTGAAATGCGCTGGCAGAATGGGAGACAGCTGCCATGTGGGAGAGAGAAAAAAAAGGAAAGGGCGGGGGAAAAAATACAAAACAAAGGTGTGGATAAAAAATATAAGTAAAAATGTAATAGGGGCCGAGGTTATGATCTGAAATTGTTGAACTCGATATTGAGTCCGGAAGGCTGTAAAGTGCCTAATCGGAAGATGAGGTGCTGTTCCTCAAGTTTACGTTGAGCTTCCGTGGAACAATGCAAGAGGCCAAGGATGGTGAGGTCCAAGTGGGAATGGGGCGGTGAATTAAAATGACAGGTGACTGGAAGCTCGAGGTCACCCTTATGGAATGAACGGAGGTGTTATTTCCAGTGTCCTGGCCAATATGTATCCCTCAATCAACATCACCAAAGAACAGACTATCTGGTCATTATCACATCGCTGACTGTGGGATCTTGCTGCGCGCAAATTGGCTGCTGTGTTTCCCACATTACAACAGTGACTACACTTCAAAAAGCACTTCATTGGCTGTAAAGCGCTTCAGGACGTCCGGTGATCGTGAAAGGCGCTATGGAAATGCAAGTCATCCTTTCCTTTTTTTTTATGTCCACGCCCATTCACTCCTTCTCAGTGTCGTCAACTGAGATGGCCAAACTCCAGCTCCCTCGGGGTCCTGACACCTGGCAGGTCCCTCGGTTTTCCCTTCACACCGAAGCTGTGAGCTGTGGAAAACAAAAGAGGTAATACTTGGCAACACGCACTCCTCACAAAACAAAAAATATTCCTGTCAAGGAAATGCAGCTTAATCTGCATCATTTAGTAGTGTCTGTCACCATGGAGAACAGTTACCCAGAGACACAGCTACAATTCAGCATATTAATTCAATAGTACACACAGTAAATCATTGTGAAGAACAATTATTATCAGCTAATGGGGGCAGAGACAAATTTGAGCCTACACCCCAAGGAGTTGTCAACTAAGGTTTCATTCCAGAGGATCTTCTTTTCGGAGCTTGTGTGTGAAACAAAGACTTATGAAAAGAAATAATTTGCCAGCTATTTGATTACTGAGTTTTACGTAAACAATATGTAATCATAATTAGTCACCTGTGCGTAATGAGAGAATTCACTACTTTAGGACACTTGTCAAGCAAGTACTAATTAATTGCATACTTGGGAAACACTGTCAAAAGCAAATTCCCGGAACGTGTTAGTTGTATTGAAACACAGGTGAGAGGGTTTTCTCTGTCAAAGCTGCGGCAGAGTTACTTTCAACCAAGTGCGGACTTGTATTGTATTAAAGAAAAACAGTACGGTGACAAATAAAAGGGAGGAAAAGGAGACAGTAACAAAATGTAACATTTCCTTCAATATGTCCACAGGTAAAAGTGTAAGGGGTCGTTTTAACGAGCTTATGGTGTGCTAAATCGGTTTTGATTTTCGCACTACTCGTGAGCGGTTTCGAAGCGCTCCCCCCTCACGGTTCTAGACACTGGGCTTATTGCCAGACAACCTCTGTGTGTTGGCCCAACTCGTGACTCGGAAGACAAATGGTCAGATGAGACAGATTGAGTTTTAAATCAAAACTATCTTTATTTTTGAAAGAGAATGTACACAGAGAAAATGGCAAGAATAAATGCAGACGAAAAATAACGTTTCTCACAGAGGACTAAATTATACACTGAGAAAAAATAACTTTAAAGTATATAAACAGTTCTAAAATAGCGATAAGCTAAAAGCGGGGGTGAGGGAAGCGCACGGACACATCGAGGGATAAATCACACTCCTGACTTACAAATACCCTTAACGTTACAAACCCTCCCGTTACTGAATATACCTCAATTATGTCAGTTAGGTAGAGGTGGGCCTTTATGCTCACCAGAATTTCAAAACCCTTCTGGACCTTGGTACTTCTTGTTACGTCTGGAATTTTCGATCTTCCTTATGGGACCAGCTCCTGGACCCTGTTACTTGGTGTCGTCCGGGACCTCCGACCTTCCTTACGGGACCGACTCCTGGACTCGCTCTCCTGTACAAACTTTGGAAGTCCTCCGAAATCCTCGAGCCGTTTTCTGTTCCACACGGTCCTCGAACTCCTGATGGTAACTGGACTTGGACTTCACAGTGTGAACCATCTCCGGAGGAGTCTTCCTTACTCTGGTCGAATCTTAGACTGACTTGCTGACGATTTACCTGAACGGTTATACTCTTTTCTGGCCCTAATCTTGACGCCAAATCAACCGTTTTCCTTTGTTAAGGTTGCTTTAACAAAAGCAAGCACATTAATTTTAACTGCTCGCAAATCGAACTAATGGGAATCCGATTAGTGTCCCTTCGTTTGTGTGTGCTCAGCAGTTTCTGAGATCGGTTACCGCTTTGCCATGATGGGAATCCGTTTAGTGTCCCTCCGTTTGTGTGTGCTCAGCGGTTTCTGAGATCGGTTACCACTCTGCCAGCGATTAGCGCACCTCCAGGTGCTAATAGTTTTGTTTACTGCTGTAACCACATTACAATATCAAAAACAGTAAGGTTCTGGATTCTTCTAATCGATGATGACTCAGACTGCTGTTAGGTACTGTGTGTGTGTCCTTTTGAACTGGGCCATGGGAACTGCCAGCTCCATTCTGTGTTCTCACAATGTGGCCACTTCAGGGGCCCTACCCGTATACTGTATTTCATGGATTTTTGCGAATCCTACAGTCCCCCCTGTGATACAATAAGCATCTTCAATCGTCTTTGTATCATAAAATGTCTTTGGGTGAGCACAAATCCGTTCCCTCCCCAACTGACCTTCCCCGTAATTTACCTTGCTAAGGAGTGTACCTCGCCCGCACTTTCCTCATTCCGAACAACGAAGTTTGAGAAAACATTTCCTATTGGAGACAAACCTTTAAACAATATACAGACTCACCTAGAGTCATAACAGAATAATCATAATACAATATAATGCGAAATCAAACAAGGTACAGAACAATCGAAAATATTAAAACAACAGTAATTACACGGGCGACTCCCCGTTTATACTGACATAGTGGCCCCGCCAATTCGGCTGACTAGGGAATTCCCTGCTGTGTCCCTTTCTTCTGCACTGTACACAGACCAGGTACAAAACTATCCCCAGTTGGCACACCACCAAAATGTGGGAAGCCAGTCGGATCCATGATGGGACCTCTATATTATCAAAAAGGTCCCACCACGGTGGAACCACTATATCCTGAATTTCTGCCCCTATATCAACGGTCTTTTGTTCCAAAGTGAAAAAGTGTTCCTGCGAGATGGCGACCGCTTTGAGCAGCACGGTTAGGTGTTCTGGGAGAGGGGGAATCGTAAAACCAAAATGTGCTACATACTTTTGGAGATCAGTGAAATTCTCCTTAACGGTGAGGTGAACAGTGGATGGTTCGGGGATCGGGATAATCTGCAGCTGTGCCACTTGAACTATTGCCTCGGGTTTAAAACAGAAGCTGTTGTCACTGACCGTGCACCAGCCGTGCTGTCCGTGCCGGTAGTGAGACGCTGCGGTGGCGACACAATATGTCCCACCTCCTATGTATGCCACCTGTGGGGGAACATGGCCCTGTGCCATGGCTTCCATAGTGCAATTGATAGGCTTAGCGTCAGCAGACCTGAACCCGCATTGTGGTATTGAATAGGCATTCAAGTGGTATTGAATAGGCATTCAGTGCTCCCCGGCTACGGCACCCCGAGAAGTCAGTCCCCGTCATAGCATGCTCCCACTTAATGACGTAGGGTGGGACCTCTGCAAAACGGACATGAGCTCCCCCCCGAATGACTCCAATGTTCACCACCCTATACACCGGCGCAGGTTGGGCTGTCCTGCACATTATGGGGATCCGCACGACGACCTCCATGATGGTATGGTTGGAGCGGCCACAGTCCACCGGGACTGGATAGGCCTCAGAAGTGAGCCGGAGCTTGCAGGGACTCAACGCGTTCTCAAAAGGGTGGAGGGCTGCGAGGTGTTTGTTACTGATCCAGGAGGGGACCAAACCCTGTTTCAAGTCCTCCAGATTGCTGCGGCCCTGGCCCAGCAACCATGCTCCGTATAGTATGCACACCTCATTCTGGGCAGCCTGATCTGAGGCGTTCCTGTCCTCCCTAATGAGAGCGTTGACCATCCGAGCCTGCTTCTCCAGCTCTGCTATGATCTCCTTTAAGTGGAGAGTCATAGCCTGATCCTCATGGAGCTCCGAACCCACCACCCGATTTTCGTCCGTGAGGATTCCCTTCAACTGGGTCTTTAACCCGTTGACCTGCTGCTGCAGTTCAATGTCGTCCAAACTATTTATGATGGACAGCCCAGTGTTAAACCCTGTGAACCAGTCGTTCACGGCGCCCCTTCTTTGTCTCCCCACTTGCTCCCATTCCTTGTGGCCCTCGGTATAGAGTTTGGTCCTGTTGACCCTTGCGAAGTCAAATTCAAAGAACTTCTGCAGGGTCTCTTTTAGCAGGGCCTGATATAGCCTTCCTGTTTCTACGGGGCACCATTCCGGCAGGTGCACCTCGGTCAGGTTGAGGATGACCAAGGTCACCGCGTAACGGACCCCCTGGTAAGCCATTTGATCAGTCGGAACTAAAACTAAACCATTCCCCGGTCCCTTGGTGGTGGTGGGGAACCCCTCTGTTACCGTCCGTGGTGTCTGGGTCGTGGGCAGGGGCTGTCGGGGGTGTAGTGTATGTATCCGTCTACCTTTAAGAAAACCATTGTATGTAACCGTTCACCTTTAAGAGAACTATTTTAGGTGTGGCACTACTTTGTTGGCTTCTGTATACTGTAATACCGACGGTGACCACACCGGTATATAAGTGCTGTGTCAGGATTTATTTGGCAGATTCGCCCTGACCTTCGAATTGTAAAGTCCTGTTTTAAGTTACTCTGGTAGTCTGTGTATTAATTAACTAAACAACTCACAGACTTTACAGTGGCGACGAGTCCGATCGTACCCTGCGGCAACAATACTTCCGAAGCAGTTAACGAGCGTCGAGAAGAGGCAACCGCCCTCGTCATTCTGCTGGGAGAAAACTCGAGTCTGCAGAGCTGGAAAGGAGGAAGAATTCAGAGACAAAGACTTCCATCAGCAACAGGCACTGACTGTCCCTTCTGCCACGGTGAGGAGTGAGCCGATCAGCACGAGAAGCAAGCCGGCCACGGTGACTGTGAGTAAGGGAAAAGTAAAAAGAATAACCGGAGGATAAGGGCGGTGCACTCGACCACGGTCGAGGGGGAAAGGAGCCGGACAGAAGTCGGGCCCAGAGGCGCTGAGACTGGGGCAGCGTGGAGCAAGGAAGCCGCGGTACAGACAGGCTGGGGACGCAACGGCGTCATGAGACAGCTAGACCGCGACCAGCGAAAAAGGCCGGGCAGCGACCGAAGCCACGAAGCGCTGCGACTGGGAGCGTAGGCGCGGGAAGATATAAAAACTCAGCCGCAGCCGGGGAGGGAAGCACCGGACTGCAAGAGGGCTGGGAGGCGCGATTGGGAGCCGAGCGAGCGGGAGAGGCAGAGCCGACCAAGGGGGAACTGAGCGAGAGCCAGCCCAGCGGCTGAAACTGTTCACCGTCAACGGGGTGTACCCAGCGCCGGTTGCCCCGCCGAGAAAAGGGAAAGCACTGAAGCCAACGCGCAGGCTGTGAACCTGAAAGCCAGCGGCCGTCGCCCGTGGGGAAAGTGTACCCCTCCCGCCAGTGGAAGCCGCCATTAGGTGGAGAAGAAGACAGAAGCGGGGAACCGCCATTGAAGTGGGCGGGGAGAGAAGATAAGCGCGGGAAACCGCCATTTTCGCGGGAACCGCCATCTTGAAGAAAAAAAAAGAAAATTTAAAGAAATAATCCGTGGTGTTATCAGGAAGAGAGGACGATACCTAAGCGTGGTAACATCAACGATTTTAATTCCGAGGTAGAAGGCTGGGCCACGTATGTGAAATGCATTGAGATCTATGGTGAGGCCAATAAAATAGAAGAAGATGAAAAAGCTATAACCTTGCTGAACTCGATGGGCGCGAAGACATACGGGCTCTTGAAGCATCTACTAGCACCAGCTAAACCGACGGATCAGACTTTCGATGATATTGTGACTGTTCTGAAGGATCACTTGAACCCCACACCGTTGATGTTGGTGGAACGATTCAAATTCTATGCGAGAATGCAAAGGAAAGACGAAAGCAACGCAGAATACTTGGTCGAACTGCGTAGACTAGCGAAACACTGCCAGTTTGGAGGGAATCTGACAGAGGCATTGCGAGACAAGTTCGTGTGCGGGTTGTCAAAGGAAGGAACGCAAAAGCGACTACTCGAAGAGAACGACCTTACACTTGACAGGGCTGTCCTTATTGCAGCATCGCACGAAGCCGCAGCGAAGGGAACTGCGGAAATGCAGCTAAAGGCAGCGGCACTCAGTGTGGATCAAATTACCTCGAGTACAACAAAATGCTATCGTTGTGGGAAGACAACACACGACCAGAACCAATGCTGGTTTAAGAACCAGGAATGTAGGAAATGTGGCAAACTGGGTCACATAGCTAAGGTATGCCGGTCAGGGAAGAAGACCAACAACCAAAGGAAGCCATCACAGGAAAAGTACAACAAGGTACACAAAGTGGCTGAGAAGAGTTCGGACGAACAGAATTCGGACTCAGACCCAAACGGCCAGGAGCTGGGCAGTCTGAGAATTTACAGTGTGAGTAAGGAAGCTGACCTACAAACTATCTGGGTCATGCTAAAAATAGCTGGAGTCCAAGTGAAAATGGAGTTGGACACTGGATCAGCTCTATCAGTCATAAATCGAAGGGATTACCACCGGCTATTCTCACATATACCCTTAAGAGATACCAAGTTCGTATTGCAGACATACACGGGGCATAAAGTATACCCCATGGGGAAGATAAGAGTCAAGGTGAGAGATGGGGGTAAAGAACAGCCAAGAATGAACCTGAGGGAGGACCACCACTTCTGGGACGGGAGTGGATCAAGAAAATAGACATGGAATGGCACTATCTAAAAGCCATAACGAGTGAGGACTCGGTGCAGACAATCAGCTCAGATTCTGAAACGGATGATGATAAGACCAACCCAAATATGAAAGACAAGGCTAAAATGGACTTGCCGACTAAGGTTGGAAGAACGAAGGCATGCATAAAGGCTTATGCTCCAGAGAAGAACAAAGTTTCAGAACAGAACTCCACCGAACAACGACAACATAGTTTGACAGAGAATTCTGAGTCTGTTCAGTTTACGGACATATCCATGACTGACGAACACCGAGCTCGGACTCAACTTTATTTCAAATTACGACAGCACGTAGAACAAGTGAGTTACCGTCTCGAACAAGAGATGAAAACAATGAAAAAGTTCTATGACACCGAATGGGAGAATCTGGAAAGACAACAGAAGCAGCTAGCTCAAGCAGAGAGCAACCATAGAGCCATTGTGACCAATTACCGATCACATCTCCCTTATGCTGTTCAGGAGTTAGAATATTTGCAGGAAGGAGCAAATGAAGAGGAATCTTCAGGAAGCCAGGATTTTATTCCCGTTCTTCTCTACGACTCCTTACAAGCAGAGTTTGAGAAGTTGAAGGAACAGTATGAACAGGCCCAGGCTACAATCCTGGAGGGGATTAACTCGGCAACCTCCGAAAAGCTAGTTTCAGTAGAAGCATATGAGCAACTAAAGGTTGAACATGAGCAAGAAGTCCAAAGGCTGCAGGAAATTCTTGATGAGCTCAAGGCCAAGACAGACTCATCGGTAGAAGTTCCATCCATAGATGAGAAATTAGAGGTGAAAGACATGGCAGAACATGAAAGACAAGATGTCCAAGAACTCATAAAAATATTGAAGGAAACCCAAGACAAATATGAGGCGGCAATGACCGAGGTTCAACAACTTGAAGAACAGATTCAACTGGGAATCCTTTCAGTGGAAGAAAAGGAAACTGTAAGAAACACAGAGACTGTAAGAATGGCCCCTGAACATGAGCTAGAGAGCATCAAGGCGCAACTTCTCCGAGCGCTGAAAGCCAAAGTACAAGAGGAAAAGAAGGTGAAAGCATTGGAGGAAAAGGTGGATGAAATGGAGAAGACTCTGATCCACAGTGTTCCCGTGGAAGAGTTAACGGTCAGCCAACTCCTTCATATGCTGAGGGACAAGACTCTGCAATGGGAACAATCGGAACACGAGCTTCAATCTTCAAAGGGAAGGAGTTCGGAGCTCTCAAAAGTTATGGAAATAGCTGAGGTTGCAACACAGATTTTACTGGGATGCCAAAAGTACGCTGAATCACGTCTATGTGAACAACAGAATGTTGAAACAGCTGCTCCAGTAGAAGGATTGAATAGCCCGATCAATCAATCCCCGATGGAAGGGGAAGTGTTGAAATCACAAATGAGGTCATTAGTGAAGGATTTGCAGGAAACCCAGGAAGAGCGGGATGAATATGAACGCATGAAGAAGTCTCTTCAGGAAAGATGTCTAGGGAGGGAACAACAGTCGGCTAACGTCCAGTTGGGTAAGGAAGAAGTAGCAGGCCCTCTCGCTAGACTAGTTCAGGACGACACCGAATATTACCATGACCTGTTGAGTGACACGGAATATTACGAGGACTTGGTCTGCCCAGCTTGTGATGAAAACTCCCAAAGTGCAGAAATCAGGATGAAGCACTTAAAGTCTAAGGAACATAGGGAGATGGTGGCGCTACAGCTGGCAGCTGATAAGGGAGCCCCGAGAGTCTCCAAGAAGCAGAAAGGAAAAAGACGAAGCAGAAGGTGATAACCATCTAAATCATTATCACTTCTACCAGATCATGTACGTGGGCCCTTCAAAGGGAGCCAAATCAGTTGGCAAGTAGGAAAAATTACCAAGGCAGTCCAGCTGTTTGTAAAAGCCAGCACTGCTGGTTCAGCAGGACGGAAGTTCAAGCTGTTAAGTCAAGGGAAAGACTATTGGATGAGTCACGCTAGCAATGTGAACCGGCTACACCACAGAGATGTTGTTCGGACCGAGTCAAGACCAGAGACTGAATCTGTGAACTGTTCCCGCAGAGACTGAATCTGTAAACTGTTTCCCGCATAGATTATACTTGTGAATTGTTTTACATGAAGTTGAATATATGTTATGTTTAATGGGGGACTAAGTATGTTGTAAGCTAAAAAGGGAGGATTGTAGTGTATGTATCCATCTACCTTTAAGAAAACCATTGTGTGTAACCGTTCACCTTTAAGAGAACTATTTTAGGTGTGGCACTACTTTGTTGGCTTCTGTATACTGTAATACCGACGGTGACCACACCGGTATATAAGTGCTGTGTCAAGATTTATTTGGCAGATTCGCCCTGACCTTCGAATAGCAAAGTCCTGTTTTAAGTTACTCTGGTAGTCTGTGTATTAATTAACTAAACAACTCACAGACTTTACAGGGGGCGGGTCACTAACTCAGTGGCATTAACTGCGATTGAGGAGTAGGGGACCGCGCATGCATCCAAGCGCGATTCCCAGTCTATCCCCTTCCCGTTATCTTGCCACTGGCTGTGGAAAATGATGGAAACACCTGTGGGGCAGACTTTTCCTGAATCCCACATACATACGTAAATCCCTTGATCGGGTTCCCACCATTTATCCCAGCACGCTGTCAGCCCTCCCTGGGTCCCTGTGATGGTCCGGTGAGCGTTGTTCCCTAACCTTTCCCACTGTCCTCTGGGGTTCCCCATGTCCTTGCTCAGTTTCCTGAGCCACCACCACCTATCCAGGGGGACGTTCCCCCTGCACGTTAAACAAATTCGTTTTCCCACAGTAGCACTGATCCGCGTGGCCTTGATCGTGACCCGCGGACACGATAGTGAGTCTTCTCCATAAGTGAAACCAATGTCATTCGAGTATTTAGTGGCGTTCGATCCCAGCCAACCCAGCCAGTTGCCCTCGTGGGTATATCCAGCGACTTCCTCTGCCTTGCGCAGGCCCTGCCCATCGTGGGCCAGGGGCGCCGTTTCCCCGGTACATCCGAAGATGTGGTGATCCTCCGTCTCCCCTCGCCACGCGATGTTGAGGCCCACCAGGGCCGCGAGGATGATGCCTCTTAGTAGCATCATTGGATTAATATCTGTTGGAGAGATAAAAGAGAATGTTCGAGCCGGGCTCCTTGGGCCCCTCGGCTTGGGTGTGGGGTGAGTGGGTCCCGCGACCCTAGCTCACTTAACTTGCCACTCTGTACCATTCCAAAATGCCACCATACCTCAGAAAAACCTTATACATACATACTAAATTTACAAATAACTAAACCTTACTTAGCAAACTATGCTGTATGTACATGTGCCGTCTGTCTCCGGACGGCCAGCTTAAAATCTGTGGGGACTGTCGCAGGCCTCCCCCTGTGGCGCTCCCACCTCAGTTTCAGCTGCTGGTCCCTAGCAGCCTGTAGCTGCTGGCTGTGAACTGTTTAAAATTCCCACAGCTTTCCTACGGGGGTATCTTTTTACAGTAACCGGCGGCCAGACCTTTTCAATGCTACACTGAGGGGCAAGACCTAAGACCTTTGGCTCCTCCCCTTCACCGCTGTCGGGGGCGGGACCTTCATCCTCCGACTCGGCTTCACTTTGGCCAGGGACAGGACCTAGGACCTCCGGCTCCTCCCCTCCTGGGTCCCAGAACAATGGGGGAGTCTCCCGCTTAGATGGGACAACTCCTCCCCTCACGCAGGCTGCATGTCCAGCCTGTGTGACCTGTGGCTGCAGCTCCCCTACAGCGTTTGATTCTTTACTGGCCTTTTCAGCCCCCGCTGCCTGTTTCCCTGCCTCCGGTTTAAACAGTTTACATTGGTTAATGTGAAACCATTTAGTGCGCCGGCGCAGTTTCACAGCATACACCATGGGGCTGGCCTGATCTACAATACTGTAGGGACCCATGTAAAATGGCTCGAAACTCCCCACATGGGCGAAGTTTCTTACCATTACTAGGCCCCCTACCTCCCAGCGATGGGTTTTACTGGGCTCGAGCAGCATTTTATTTCCCTGATGCTGCCTCCCCATGTTACCTGCGGCACCCTCATAAATCCTTTGGAGGCGTTCAAGGAGCGTGCGGGCAAATTTGTCCCGATTCACCTCCCTTAGCTGTCCCTCCGTTAGGACTGGGGCCAGGACATGAGTGGGGTTACTCATGACCCTGCGGTCATGAGCTCATGCGGAGAGTACCCCGTACTCTTTGATTGGCTGGCGCGGACCCCCATGAGAATAAGAGGCAGGACTTCTGCCCACCTTTGGGGCAAACCCATTATCTCTTTCCTTATTTTCTCTTTTAAGGTGCGGTTCATCCGCTCCACAATCCCAGATGACTGGGGATTGTAGGCGACGTGCCATTTCCCTTGAATGCCTAGCAGCATCAGGGTATTCTGCATGACTTGGCCAGTGAACTTGCTTCCCTGATCGCTTTCCACGAACTGGGGCAGTCCCCATCTCGAGAACACCTCCCGCACCAAGATTCTTGCAGTTCCTAATGCTGTGGCTGTTCGGCAGAGGAAGGCTTCAACCCATTTAGAGAACACGTCCACCAGAACGAGGCAATATTATAGCCTCCCTGGGTGGCGGGCAAGGGTCCAATATAGTCAATTTGGATTGACTGCCATGGTCCCTCTACCCTCCTAACGTGTCCCATCGGCACCTTCCTCCTGTGAGGGTCGGGGTTATTTGCCGCACACACAAGACAGTTCGCGCAAAACTCCCGGACGTCCTCCCGGAGTCCTGGCCACCATCCTGCCTGCTCTACCCGCTGCCAAGTGACCTCAGGCCCGGGGTGCCCTGCTCCCGGACCCTCATGGGCCAGTTGAAGGAATTCCCTCCGGTGCTGCTGAGGCACCACCCACTCCTCTTCTCTAAACAGCATCCCCCCTCTTATGGAAAGAGATGCTGCACCATACGGGCCTTCTATTTTCTTCCCCTCGCTAACCGCGTTAAATACCCCTCTCAGGGCAGGGTCCTGAGATTGGACCGATTTGAGGTCCGGGGCTAGTGCTACCCCTACACTCTTCTGAATCCCATCCCTGCCTTTTACAGCTGTCACTGGTCCAGGCCCGTAGGGGTCCCAGAGAATGCCGGACATGGCACCCTCTCTCACCAGTGCGTCAGCTCGCTGGTTTCCCTGACCGCGAGGTTCTGTGGAGGAGTGAGCCTTCACTTTGTGGATGAAGACCTCACCCTTCTCCCCCACGGCTCCCAGGATCTTTCCAGCAGGGGCTTGACCACCAAGGGTCTCCCATCCGCAAAAGTGAATCCACGACGGGACCAGATGGCCAGGTACTCAGTACACGAATTGCATGTGAACATGCTGTCCGAGCAAATCGTGTATGGGGTAGGGAAGACTTCGGGGTGGGTGACCACATATGCCACAGCGGACAGTTCTGCCTGCTGGGCGCTCATGGTACTGGGGAGTTTAATCGCCAATGCAATGTCAGCCGTTGGGTCATACACTCCGAACCCCGTGAGCCGCTTTCCAGCGGATACTGTACTGGAACCATCCACGTAAATCTCACAGCCGGTGGGATGTATCCCAGCCCGGAGACCAACGTCGACCTCCTATACCCCTTCAACGGGACACTGATGGGCTGTCCTAGGGTAAGCCAGGTTGGTGGCTAATCTGGGCTCACACAGGCCTCGTACCCGCAGATCCATTTGTGAGAGGAGTAGGGTCCAGTGCGCAATGCGGGCACTGCTTACTGTCCCATCCTTAATCCTCCCATCCAAAAGCATCTTGGTGGGTGTGTGGTGTGTGAGGAGGGTGATGGGGGAGGTGCCCGTGAAGATTGCGGATCTCTTCACGGCCCAGTGTGTGGCCAAGAGGTGCCGCTCGCAGACCGAGTAGCTCCTCTCCACATCGGTGAGCACCCTGGAGGAGTAAACCACGGGTCTCAGCTTACCATGCCGCTCCGGGAGCAACACAGCGCTGAGGCTGTCCCCGCTGGCCGCCACCTCCAGGAAGAACTCCCTTCCCCCATCTATCGCTCCCAGGGCCGGTGCGGTCTGCAGCTTCCTTTTTAGGAGCTCGAACGCGGCCTGGCATCCTTCATCCCACGACCACTCCACTCCCTTGTGCAGGAGTCGGAGTAGCGGGGCTGCCATGGCCGCATAGTCCTCCATGAAGTCTCGGCAGTACCCGGTTAGCCCTAGAAACGACCTCACACCCTTTATAGTGACGGGGACCGGTAACTCCTGTACTGCCTCCCTCCTAGCCCTATCGATGGCCCTTTCTCCGGCGCGGATGGTCAGCCCCAGGAACTTGACTTCCTTCTGACCAATCTGCGCCTTCTTTGGGTTAACCTTAAACCCCTTTCGGGTCAGCAGCTCCAACAATTCAGCCAGCAGTGGGCCGTGCTCTCCGACCGTGTCGGTAAACAGGAGCAGGTCATCCACATACTGCACTAACTGAAGGGGCTGACTGAACTCCTTCAGGCTGTCCGCCATGCATTGGTGGAAAATGCTGGGACTATTGTGGAAGCCTTGTGGCAAGCAGTTCCAAGTATATTGTTGCCCCTTAAAAGTAAAGGCAAATTTATACTGGTCCTCCCTCCACACAGGGATTGACCAGAACCCATTAGAAATATCCAGCACCGTGAACATGGTCGCAGATGCGGGAATACTCCCAATGAGGTCGGCCACTGCTGCCACTGTAGGGGCACATGCGGGGATGTTGCTGTTCAACACCCGATAGTCCACCGTGGCTCTCCAGGAATTGTCCGGCTTCTTAACCGGCCAAAGCGGAGAGTTCACATGGGTGGCTATAGGCCTTAGCACCCCCTGCTGTACCAGCGCTGATATGGCCACCTCCATATCAGCCTCTGCCTCCTTTGGGAAGTTGTACTGCTTTTGGGGCCGGGCCATGGGATCCCCATCTACCCTGACCTCAAAGCTGACGACTCCCCCACAGTCGTGTTTGTGCGTGGCGAACGTACCTAACTGAGCCTGCACTTCGGCCCTAAATACTACCGGGATACCCTCCATCATTTCACCGAGGTCGTAACTCCCTTTCGGCTTCATGGTACACAGGGTTCCCTTCCCATCCTTTCCCGGGATTACTACTACTCCACTTTCCTTCCCGGTATTGGCCCCCCAAAGGCAATGGTTCCTGAGGTCTACGAGGATCCCATGGCCCACGATGAAGTCGGCCCCTAGGATCCCTTTACCTCCCTCCACGTCCCATCTCGCCAGGACACATGTCCACTTTGTGTGTAGTGTGCCCAAGCGGATCGAGAGCGGCCTGGAGAATGCACCCGTCTGCTCTGCCCCTGTGAACCCCGATAAGACGTATGGAACCCCGCTAGACAGAGGTGAGGCGGTGGGATTCTCCGTATGAATCATGGTGCAGGAAGCCCCCGTATCCAACAGATAAGTCCCCGTACCCTTCTCTACCTCCATCTGCACGAGCGGTCTCTTCCATCCGTCATACCGGAGCGCACATAGATAGACGGGCTGCGCGGGTTCCAGTCATTGCGGGCCACCTTGGGAAGGGGTTGGGGGAACCACTGGACCGGTGGTGGCTGCTATCTTACCCTTTGTGAGGACCAATGATCTCACTGAAGCTAGCAGCATGTCCAGCAGCTCTTGAGGAGCATTTGGCTCCGTTTCTTTTCCTGGGGCAGAGGTCGGGGTTGTAGCCAGGGCTTGGGCTGGGGCTGTTGGGACCTTCTCCCTATTATCCTTCCAAGGATTTTTGCAGTCCCTGCGCCAATGCCCTTCCTTTCCGCAACCGTAGCAAGTTTGCCGGCTTTGGTTGGGACGGCTCCCTTCCTGGCGCCACTCCTTACGGGGCTGGTCACCAGGCCTGACCTCACAAACCTTCCCATTTTTCGGGGGGGGGTTTCACTATCTCTACCATTTCTAAAAGTGACTGTGAGTTGACGGATTACCGTCGCCTCCGTGGTCAGAGGGTTTCGGGGGTTGAACCAAGCCATTGACTGCATTCGAACGCGGGGCAGGGAGTTATTCATAAGGCACCTTAGCCAGTGAACTAATGGTTCCCCGTCCAGGTGCGCTCGTGCCGGCATTCCCGGGCACGCATCCTGGTAGACTGGCCACAGCCTGTCCGCGAACGCCTGCGGGAATTCCCCGGGGAGCTGGACTGTTCTCTCTACCCGGGAGAACAGACTCCCCTCGTTCATCCCCATGGCCTCCAGGATCTCTTCCTTGAGCTTGCCATAATTCTCCTGACCCCTCTTACACTCATCGGGTAGCGTCTGGAGGAGATCGCTACCCAGGGAGGACAGCATCATTTTGGCCCTTTCTGCCTCGTCGCAGTCATTCTCACAGGCCGCCTGCTCTATCTCCCTAAAGTGCAGGGAAGGGTCCCCCCTCATGGTGAGCTTGGGGATGTAGCTCACCATGGAACGCAATTGTTGCGTACCGTGTGGAATCTGATATTGGTTCTGGATGTCCCCAGTTTCCCCGTCGTTACCGGGTGGTCCGTACCTCCGCTGCATAACGGGGTACACCGGTCCCGGTCCCTGACTCTCTCTTGGGCTAGCCTGGTCTACCTGGGGTTCTTCATCCCCCACCTGCTCCTGTTCCCAGACCTCTGGAAAACTAGGGGCTAGGGATGGTGGCTGTGCAACCTCAGGTTCCCTAACCCGTTTTGTTCTGGGGGCTGCCTGCGGGACTGCCCTGACTGGGTTGCCGTTAAATTCGGCCTGGCTGATTTTTGGGCTAATGAGACATATCATCCCCTTTGCTTTGGCCAACTCCATACGTAGGCTTTCAATTTCCTGCCTACAGGGGCCATGGTCTGCTTCCTCAAACCCCTGAGCGCAAGCCACCTTATAAGCTGCTTTTACCTCGGCTACTTTCTCCTCCTGTGCCTTAAGTTCCCCCGTGAGACTGTTAATTTCCGCCTTTAACTTCCTTTCTCTTTCCCTAGATTCTCTTGCTTGGTACTCAACATGTTCTACCCTAAAACTAGCACTCCCCTCTAACTCAGCTATCTTGCCCTTTAGCCTTTCTACCCTGGCTTGGTGCTCACGCTGTACTTCAGCGGCCTGGCTTTCCATGTGCTCTACTTTCCCCCGATGATCCCGGACCATCGCTGCCCTCTCTTGGCTTATTGCCTCCAGGGCCACTAGCACTTTCCCTTCTGCTGCAACCTTTTCCTGCAGCTCTTGGGACAAATGCCTAATCTCAGATTCTTTACTGGCCATCGCATGGTCCAGTACCAGAACCTGCTTTTTGTAACACATGAGCCATGCCGCTTTCTCAATGCCCTTGTGGTGCTTTTTACTAGCCGTCCACTGAGCGGCTGCCTTTAGGGGACGCTCGGCTCCTAACATGTCATACACCCATTTTTTCGCTACATTGACTTTCCCACACACGTAGGAAGCTAACTTATCTTCCATCACATCTGTCTCACCCAAGTCTTTGTCCGCCACACAAGGTTTCTGTAGCCAGTGTCCTGCCGCGGTCGCCATTCTGTAAGGGGTCATTTTAACGAGCTTATGGTGTGCTAAATCGGTTTTGATTTTCGCACTACTCGTGAGCGGTTTCGAAGCACTCCCCCCTCACAGTTCTAGACACTGGGCTTATTGCCAGACAACCTTTGTGTGTTGGCCCAACTCGTGACTCGGAAGACAAATGGTCAGATGAGACAGATTGAGTTTTAAATCAAAATGATCTTTATTTTTGAAAGAGAATGTACACAGAGAAAATGGCAAGAATAAATGCAGACGAAAATTAACGTTTCTCACAGAGGACTAAATTATACACTGAGAAAAAATAACTTTAAAGCATATAAACAGTTCTAAAATAGCGATAAGCTAAAAGCGGGGGTGAGGGAAGCGCATGGACACATCGAGGGATAAAATCACACTCCTGACTTACAAATACCCTTAACGTTACAAACCCTCCCGTTACTGATTATACCTCAATTATGTCAGTTAGGTAGAGTTGGGCCTTTATGCTCACCAGAATTTCAAAACCCTTCTGGACCTTGGTACTTCTTGTTACGTCTGGAATTTTCGATCTTCCTTATGGGACCGGCTCCTGGACCCTGTTACTTGGTGTCATCCGGGACCTCCGACCTTCCTTATGGGACCGGCTCCTGGACTCACTCTCCTGTACAAACTTTGGAAGTCCTCCGAAATCCTCGAGCCGTTTTCTGTTCCGCACGGTCCTCGAACTCCTGATGGTAACTGGACTTGGACTTCACAGTGTGAACCGTCTCCGGAGGAGTCTTCCTTACTCTGGTCGAATCTTAGACTGACTTGCTGACGATTTACCTGAATGGTTATACTCTTTTCTGGCCCTAATCTTGGCGCCAAATCAACCGTTTTCCTTTGTTAAGGTTGCTTTAACAAAAGCAAGCACATTAATTTTAACTGCTCGCAAATCGAACTAATGGGAATCTGATTAGTGTCCCTTCGTTTGTGTGTGCTCAGCAGTTTCTGAGATCGGTTACCGCTTTGCCATGATGGGAATCCATTTAGTGTCCCTCCGTTTGTGTGTGCTCAGCGGTTTCTGAGATCGGTTACCACTCTGCCAGCGATTAGCGCACCTCCAGGTGCTAATAGTTTTGTTTACTGCTGTAACCACATTACAATATCAAAAACAGTAAGGTTCTGGATTCTTCTAATCGATGATGACTCAGACTGCTGTTAGGTACTGTGTGTGTGTCCTTTTGAACTGGGCCATGAGAACTGCCAACTCCATTCTGTGTTCTCACAATGTGGCCACTTCAGGGGCTCTACCCGTATATTGTATTTCATGGATTTTTGTGATTCCTACAAAAGGAAGAGGGAAAATTAGTCCGGTGCTTAGAAAACCTGTTTCGATTGAACACGTGCAACTTTCTTAATTTTGCCTTTCACTCCTCAGTCACATACACCCCAACCTATCGACTGGTTTGGTTTGAGAAGGCCTGGCCACATGGAAAGCCTGGTGGATGGTGGACCTACAGATGGCATTTGCCCATTTTTTTCTCTCTCCGTCTCCACCCAGCCCACCGCCCCCCCCGCCCCCCCAAAAGAAAAAAGACTCTCTTTCCACACGCTGCTCCATTTAGTGACCCAGTAACAAGTCAAACCCTGGCCAACCTGAGGAACAGTTCAGCGCCTCAACCACACAACTTTCGACATGGACTCCAGGAACTGAACTGCTTTATCCACTGACTATAAATAAAGTAACACAAAGTTTATCTGTAAAATCTCATGTCTAATTACAATGTGATGATGTTGATTAATAATTAACTGTAGCTGCTAATGAGCATGTTTTAATACTTCTGACGAAAGGTCATCGACCTGAAATGTTGACTCCATTTTTTTAAAATTTGTTTATGGGATGTGGGCGTCGCTGGCAATGCCAGCATTTATTGCCCATCCCTAATTGCCCTTCAGAAGGTGGTGGTGAGTCACCTTCTTGAACCGCTGCAGTCCATGTCATGAAGGTATTCCCACAGTGCTGTTAGGGAGGGAGTTCCAGGATTTTCACCCAGCGACGATGAAGGATCGGCGATATACTTCTAAGTCAGGATGTTATATGACTTGGAGGGGAACGTGGAGGTGGTGGTGTTCCCATGCACCTGCTGCCCTTATCCTTCTAGGTGGAAGAGGTTGCGGGTTTCAGAGATGCTGCCGAAGAAGCCTCGGCGAGTTGCTGCAGTGCATCTTGTAGATGGTACACACTGCAGCCACGGTATGCCGGTGGTGGAGGGAGTGAATGTTTAAGGTGGTGGATGGGGTGCCAATCAAGTGGGCTGCTTCGTTCTGGATTGTGTCAAGCTTCTTGAGTGTTGTTGGAGCTGCACTCATCCAGGCATGTGGAGAGTATTCCATCACACGCCTTACTTGTGCCTTGTAGATGGTTGAAAGAGTTTGGGAAGTCAGTAGGTGAGACACTGGCTGCAGAATACCTAGCCTCTGACCTGCTCTTATTGCCACAGTATTTATGTGGTTGGTCCAGTTAAGTTTCTGGTCAATGGTGACCCTCAGGATGTTGATGGTGGGGGATTCGGTGATGGTAATGCCGTTGAATGTCAAGGGGAGGTGGTTAGACTCTCGCTTGTTGGAGATAGTCATTGCCTGGCACTTGTGTGGCGCGAATGTTACTTGCTATTTATCAGCCCAAGCCTGAACGCCGTCCAGGTCTTGTTGCATGTGGGCATGGACTGCTTCATTATCTGAGGAGTTGTGATTGGCACTGAACACTGTGCAGTCATTAGCGAACATCCAGATTTCTGACCTTATGTTGGAGGGAAGGTCATTGATGAAGCAGCTGAAGATGGTTGGGCCTAGGACACTGTCCTGAGGAACACCTGCAGCAATGTCCTGGGGCTGTGATGATTGACTTCCAACCACCACAACAATCTTCCTTTGTGCTAGGTATGAGTCCAGCCAGTGGAGCGTTTCCCCCCCGATTCTCATTGACTTTAGTTTTACTAGGGTTCCATGATGCCACACTCGGTCAAATGCTGCCTTGATCTCAAGGGCAGTCACTCTCACCTCATCTCTGGAATTCAGCCCCTTGGACAAAGGCTGTAATGAGGTCAGGAGCAGAGTGGTCTTAACGGAACCCAAACTGGGCATCAGTGAGCAGGTTTTTGGTGAGTAAGTGCCGCTTGATAGCACTGTTTCTCTTTCCACAAATGCTGCCTGAGCTGCTGAATATTTCATAAGAACATAAGAACATAAGAAATAGGAGCAGGAGTAGGCCAATCGGCCCCTCGAGCCTGCTCCGCCATTCAATAAGATCATGGCTGATCTGATCCTAACCGCCAATCCACTATCATAGAACCATCTCCTGAATCTAACAGAATTAGACACACGAAATAGGAGCAGGATCAGGCTACCTTATTACAAGCCTCAACTATTTCCTGATTGATACTCCGTCCAACAGAGTTGCCACTGTTCGGAGGCCTATAGACTACGCCCACTAGTGTTTTTTTCCCCTTATTATTCCTTACCTCCACCCAAACTGTTTCATTATCCTGATCTTTTGACCCAATATCATTTCTCTGTATTACAGTGATTCCTTCCTTTATTAACATAGCCACCCCACCTCCCCTTCCTTCCTGCCTGTCCTTCCTGATCGTAAAATAACCTGGTTTTTTTAATTCCCAGGCATTTCCAGCATTTTCTATTTACATTTCAGATTTCCAGCATCCGCTGTACTTTGTATTAATGCTGAACTCAGTTCATGTATTGGATAAAACATGCATTAATTTAATTACTTTAGTCACCGTACAATAGTGCTTTCTTACCTATCTGCACAAAATTTCAGTGACTCACTTTTTTATTATGAAATAATGTGTTAGGATAACAGGATAACGAAAAAGAGATAAAATAAATCTGTCCCTGAGAGAAATGGTTACACAACATTTTCATTAACTCTGTTTTTACTTAATAAACAATATGATCTGACAAAGCATTCTAATGTCAAATAAAATCCGACTTGCATTTATAATGAGCCTTATCACATCTTCGAAATGTTTGAAAGCATTTCACATAAAATGAAATAATTTACAATGCCGCGACTGATGTTAAGTCCGCAAAAATAAGAAAGAAAACAGATCATACAGGCAGAAAGGTGATGAGAAACACTAGGATGAATGTAATTTTTTTAGGTGTCAGTTATGGCTCAGTGGGTAGCACCCTCACCTCTGAGCCCGAAGCTTTGTGGCTTCAAGTCCCACTCCAGAAACTTGAGCACAAAAATCTAGGCCGACACTCCAGTGCAGTGCTGAGGGAGTGCTGCACTGTCGGAGATGCCATCCGTAAGATTCTCAAAATTCACAGATCCCTCAAAACTCAGAGAAAACCCCTAAAGGAAAGGACTTTGGACTCTTTTCTAACCATTTTCAGGGTGATTAAATATTGGGCCTAACAGAGGGAGATTCAAGGTCGAATACCAAGATTTTGACATTTTTAAAGGCATGTTTAGGTTTGTAAAGAAACAAAAAGGCTGTAACAGGAAATGGGAGCAACCTCTGTAAAGACAGTTTGGATATTGGAGTTAATCAGTTAATCAAGCTGTCTGGGGAACTATCTAAATGTCACTCAGCCCCTATCAGACAATTTACATTCTAACAATAGACCCACAGAAGAACAGCCACACCCAAAATACAGGACCCATCCAAAAACATGCATAAAACAAATCACTTCGCCAACCTACAAAGAATCTCAGGCCCCACAGGAAGCTCAAAGCCTGAGGATAATTCATTACAATCAAGTAATAGTTCAACAGCTCAGGAAACCATCCCGAAACTACTTCACACATTCTTAAAAAACTTCAACAGCCCATGGAACCATCCCGAAACTGCTTTAAGCAATTTAATATTAACGAGACCGCCAAAATCTAACAATAAACCAGGATTGATTTGGCGCGCAGATTAGTAGGCCCCAATTAGTATAATTGAAGGTCTGTTTTCTCAAGAAGGCAGTAACGTTCAGCAGTTAGTGCAGTTCAGCAGTTACACAGTTAAAACAAGTTCTCTACAAGCTCTACAGTTCTCGGCAGTTCTCAGGAGTTCATCGAGTTTGAAGAAGTTCACAGTTCTGGAAGCAGGTCAACACACAAGAAGAAACCAGAGAAACAGTTTCAGTGAACATGAGACAACTCGTGGCAACAAGGGCCTTACGAAACAACCAACCAGGGTACAGCAGGCATCAACCAACACACCCAGCGAACACCGAAACCGCGAACCAGCTCAACTGTCAAGGATCCGTTTGGTGAGCATTATAGAAACATAGAAGATAGGAGCAGGAGTAGGTCATTCAGCCCCTCGAGCCTGCTCTGCCATTCAATGCGATCATGGGTGATCATCCAAATTCAGTACCCTGTCCCTGCTTTCTCCCCATATCCCTTGATCCCTTTAGCCTTAAGGAATACATCCAACTCCTTCTTGAATATATTTAATGAATTGGCCTCGACTGCCTTCTGTGGTAGAGAATTCCACAGGTTCACCACTCTCTGGGTGAAGAAATTCCTCCTCATTTCTGTCCTAAATGCTTACCCCTTATCCTTAGACTGTGACCCCTGGTTCTGGACTCCCCGACCATTGGGAACATCCTTCCTGCATCTAGTCTGTCCAGTCCTGTCAGAATTTTATAAGTTTCAATGAGATCCCCTTTCATTCTTCTAAACTCCAGCGAGTATAAGCCCAATCGACCCAATCTCTCCTCATATGTCATTCCAGCCATCCCAGGTATCAGCCTGGTGAATCTTCACTGAACTCCTTCCATGGCAAGAACATCCTTCCTCAGACAAGGCGACCAAAACTGCACGCAATACTCAAGATGTGGCCTCACCGAGGCCCTGTACAACTGCAGCAAGACATCCTTGTTCCTGTACTCAAATCCTCTCACTATGAAGGCCAACATACCATTTGCCTTCTTAACCGCCTGCTGCACCTGCATGCTTACCTTCAGCGACTGGTGCACAAGGACACCCAGGTCTCGTTGCACTTCCCCTTCTCCCAATCTATTGCCATTCAGATAATAATCTGCCTTCCTGTTTTTGCCACCAGAGTGGATAACCTCACATTTATCCACGTTATATTGCATCCGCCATGCTTCTGCCCAATCGCCCAACCTGTCCAAATCATCCTGGAGTTTTGCGGCATCCTCCTCACAGCACACAGGCCCACCGAGCTTAGTGTAAGATTTGCAAAATTTCCACATTTCCCCACAGGCTATTATTAATAAAAGGGACCCTGCATGGACATTTTAAGAAAAGGGGTACCCAAATGATGGCATCCGCACCTCGTGACCAAAAGCCTGCAAGATTTTTAAAAGCATTGGGCTCTGTGGCACAAGCAGCTTTTGGGGAAATCGAAACCTAAAATTCAGTTTCTGTGAAAAAGGACTTTGTATTTTGGAAAGCAGACAGAACTTTGAATATGCATTAAGCAAGATCGTAGACAGATCAAAACCAGTTAGGCCTATACTTGAGGCCATCAAGTTGTTTGCATAAATAAACGGAAACAGCTTAAGGAAGCCATCGAGGCTGGACAGGCCGATTAAAATGCATTAATAACAATACAGCTCAGACATCAGGCCATTAGGTGCGATCACCGGCCATCTAAAAACAGTTGTTTAGATTGCTACAATTATTTAAACTAGCCGGCCAAGATTGGGACAATGAACTAACCTGATTTGGCATGCAGATAAGGGTTTTCGTGAGAAGTATAACTGCAGGCCCCGGGTAGCAATCATTCTCTTGGCTCTTGCTCTGCTCTCCTGCTCGCTTGTTGCTCTCGTGGCTCCGGCCTCTTGGGCTGCCGCTCGTACTCGTGCCCTGGCCTCGTGGTGGGTTCTCTCCCCGTAGCAGATTTTCAGTAACCAGTTACACCATACCAACAGCAGGGGAGGGGAAAGAGACCCAAGTCCATAGCCATCCAGGACGCCCAGGCCGCAGAAAGGGGCGAGCTGAAATCGAGCAGGTAGCCCATGACTTGTATAGTAGTCCGGCGAGATGAGACGAGTAGAGGCAAAGAAGACGATAACAACTCAATAAGGGCAGAGCAGGGCAGCAAAAAATGTATCGATAAAGACCAAGCACCTAGTTATAAGCTGGTGCTTGGGAAGACAAATGTACTGGCCACATTAGACGTGCTCCTATCTAGTTATCCAGCAAGTTAAACACTTATTCAAAATAATTCTTCGTGAAGCCGTTTGCTGTTTGAAGCCTTTACTTGAACAATTTTGTGAAACTGTAAACAAAGATAAAGTATGTTTTGTACATAAACTGAGTGCTATACATTCGATATTACATAAGATATAACATATTTCCAACAGTAGAATAGATTAATTGTATAACTAACTAACATTTGGACTCACTTCTGTAACTATCAAATATTAACCTTTTATAAACATAGTGTTATCAAAATACTACTCTGACAACGTTGCTATTATGCTAACAAACAAAGATACTCACAGATATTGCGCTTGGCCTAACATATGAAATCAGATTACATTGGATTGTGAAACCCTCATGGACGAATCCATTACTGCCAAGTTCTTCCTGGAATTCTACTTCCTGGGATTCTACTTCCTGGGTTACACATAAAGAAAGGTACGAAGGTCAAATGACGGCTCACAGGAAGAAAGGAACAAAGGCCAAATGACCTCTGTTTCATACAAACACTGCTAACACATAACCACCACCAGAGGGTGCTATCTGCACATAAAATAGTCCATCGGTCCAGAACAACAAACATCTCGTTGAACACTGCAAAAACGCAGGTGGCCATGCCACGACGAATAGACTGGCGTTCTTAAGCTTGGGTAGGAAAATCTAGGCAGTTAAAACTGCCAACTGCCCTGTAGGCACAACGGTGCCGCCAACGACCGCCCGAGGGAGAAGAAGAGGAGAACCCATAGCGATGAGACGACGACGGCAGCGGAGGGGAGAAGGTGTGTCGCAGCAGCAGATCCAGCACTGCACCCCTGAAGATCATGTGGCGACAGGGTACCTAGAAGGACCAAAGAACAGACCACAAAACTCACACTCGTTAAAAGTTGGCTTTATTTTGGACTGGTGAGCATGAATTCTGGCCCCTCATAGCTTAATCTAGTTAGGTATGGGGAGTGGGATAAGGATAAGGGGATTGTTAAGATAGTTTGTTTTCCCTCGATGTGCCGTGCATTCCCCATTCCCTGTATAAGTATAGCTATTTTGTATTTGCCTGTAATTTTATACTAGAAACTTCTCATAAGGTTGTGTTAATTTCTATTTTAATAAAATCTTTGTTTACTTACATCCAAACCACTTGTCTACTCGAGTCTCTTCTGTATCGCCATCTGTACCTAAGTCTGGTGTCTAGAACCCAGGGGCATGGGAGCGATTCGAGCCGCTCACAAAACAGTCAGGGGCATAACTGACTGGGCGCAGACGCCAACCACACCACGCCACCCCCTACTTTTGTGTCGTCTGCAAACTTGGAGATATTACATCTAGTTCCCTTGTCTAGATCATTAATATATATTGATATATATATTGTGAATAGCTGGGGTCCAAGGACCGATCCCTGCGCCCCACTAGTCATTGCCTGCCACTTGGAAAAAGACCCGTTTATTCCAACTCTTTGCTTTCTGTCTGCCAACCAGTTCTCTATCCAAGTCAATACACTGCCCCCAATCCCATGTGCCTTAACTTTACACGCTAATCTCTTATGCGAGGCCTTATCAAAAGCCTTCTGAAAGTCCAAATACACCACATCCACTGGTTCTCCCTTATCTATATTACCAGTTACATCCTCAAAAAATTCCAGTAGATTAGTCAAGCATGATTTATCTTTTGTAAATCCATGTTGACTTTGTCCGATCCTGTCACTGTTTCCCAAGTGCTCTTCTATTACATCTTTTATAATGGACTCTAGCATTTTCCCCACTACCGATGTCAGGCTTACCGGCCTGTAATTCCCCGTTTTCTCTCCACCACCTTTTTTGAATAGTGGGGTAACATTAGCTACCCTCCAATCCATGGGTACTGTTCCAGGTTCCATCGAATGTTGGAAGATGATCAGCAATGCATCTACTATTTCTAGGGCCACTTCCTTAAGTACACTAGGATGTAGATTATCAGGCCCTGGGGATTTATCGGCCTTCAATTTCCCTAACACCATTTCCCTACAAATACTGATTTCTTTCAGTTCCTCCCTCTCATCAGACCCTATGTTCCCCGACATCTCTGGGAGGTTATTTGTGTCCTCCTTTGTGAAGACAGAACCAAAATATGTATTTAATTGGTCTGCCATTTCTTTGTTCCCCATTATAAATTCCCCTGATTCTGACTGCAAGGGACCTACGCTTGACTTCACCAATCTTTTTCTCTTCACATATCTATAAAAGCTTTTACAGTCAGTTTTTATGTTCCCTGCAAGCTTACTCTCATATTCTATTTTCCCTTCTTAATTAATCCCTTTGTCCTCCTTTGTTGAATCCTAAACTGCTCCCAATCCTCAGGTTTACTGCTTTTTCTGGCCAATTTATATGTCCTCTCCTTGGATCTTATGCTATCCCTAATTTCCCTTGTTAGCCATGGTTGAGTCACCCTTTTTGTTTTATTTTTATGCCAAACTGGGATGAACAAATTCTGTAGTTCATCCATGCGGTCTTTCAATGTTTGCCATTGCCTGCCCACCATCAACCCTTTGAGTGACATTCCCCAATCAATCCTACCCAACTCGTGCCTCAGACCATCGTAGTTTCCTTTATTTAAATTCAGGACCCTAGTCTCTGAGTCAACTACTTCATTCTCCATCTTAATGAAGAATTCTATAATATTATGATTGCTCCGACCCAAGGGGCCTCGTACAACAAGATTGCTAATTAATCCTTTCTCATTACGTAATACCCAGTCTAAGATGGCCTGATCTCTGGTTGGTTCCTCGACATATTGGTCCAGGAAACCATCCCGTAAACACTCCAGGAATTCCTCCTCCACAGTATTGTTACTAATTTGGTTAGCCCAATCTATATGTAGATTAAAGTCACCATGATGACTGCTGTGCCCTTATTGCACGCTTCTCTAATTTCCCTTTTAATGCCATCTCCAACCTCCGCATTACTGTTTGCAGGTCTATATACCGCTCCCACTAACGTTTTCTGCCCCTTGGTATTTCTCAGTTCTACCCATACAGATTCCACATCATCAGAGCTAATATCCTTCCTTACAATTGTGTTAATCCCTTCTTTAACCAGCAATGCTACCCCACCTCCCTTTCCTTCTTGCCTATCTTTCCTGAATATTGAATACCCCTGGATGTTGAGTTCCCAGCCTTGGCCACCCTGGAGCCATGTTTCCGTAATGCCAATCAAATCATATTCGTTTACCTCTATTTGCGCAGCTAATTCATCCACCTTATTACAAATGCTCCTCGCATTAAGACACAAAGCCTTCAGGCTTGTTTTTTTAACGCTCTTACACCTATTAGAATTATTATTTACTGTGGCCATGTTTGATTTAAACCGTTGATTTCTCTGAATGCCAGTTTTGTTTTTCTCCTTCCTATTTTTTGCTTTTATCCTTGTTTCCCTTTCCTCTGTCTCCCTGCTCAGGTTCCCAACCCACTGCCATTTTAGTTTAAACACTCCCCCAGAGCCATGATCTCATTAAATGGCAGGCTCGAGGGGCCGAATGGCCTACTCCTGCTCCTCTCTTCTATGTTTCTATGTTTTTCACCTCATTTTGCAGTACACTGATGAATGTATCAGTGCCGTTTCCTGCTCTTGCCCTGAACTACAAAATGTTATTCACTTTGCTTCCAATTTCCACCCTTCCTTCACCTTTTCACGGTCCATCTCCGATTCTTCCCTTCCCTTCCACCAACCAATATCCACTATAAGCCCACTGACTCCCACAGCTACCTGGACTACACTTCCTCCCACCCCACTTCCTGTAAGGACTCTATTCCATTCTCCAAGGTTCTCTGTCTCCGCCGCATCTGCTCTGATGATGCCACCTTCCATACTAGTGCTTCTGACGTGTCTTCCTTTTTCCTCAACCGGGGATTCCCCTCTACCGAGTTTGACACAGCATTTGACCATGTCCGTTCTATTTCCCGCACTTCTGCTTTCACCCATTCCCCTCCCTCCCAGAAACACAATAGGCTTCCCCTTGTCCTCACCTTTCACTCCACCAGCCTCCACATTCAACGGATCATCCGCCGCCATTTCCCCTCCCCTCACATTTAAGTATTCTGAAGGGACCACTCCCTCCGTGACACCCTGAGCCACTCCTCTATCACCCCCAACAGACCTTCCCCTTCCCGCGGTACCTTCCTGTGCAAGCGCAGGAGATGCAACATGTAGTGTATATACCTTTAAGTGGGGGGAACTATCTTTTACAGCTCATGTATACTGCAGTACTGGCAGTGATCACACCTGTATATAACACTGAGTAGTAATCTGTACAGATCAGTTCCACTGTGAGCCATGTTGAGTAAACACCTGTTGTACCGTTTCTCCTGCAGTCTGTGTCTTATTATACCCGGACACAACATTGGCGACAAGGCAAGTTCGAACCTACCTGCAACTCTGCATTATATCCCGGGGATTCGTTCCTGGAGATCAGTGGATTGGAGGTCAAGGCCAGAGACTCAGGCGTCGACCACGGGCAACCGCCCAGTCATCCAGCAGAGACTCGAGAATTGCGGGGGAGGCTGTCGAGAGCCAGGCTTGGCTTTCCAGTCGAGGCAGTCCAGCAAAACGGGGTGGCAACAGGTAGTGCACAGACCCTTCCTGGACAGCGGCGGGCTAGAGCCCGACCGAGCGGCACAGCAAAGGGCTGAGCAGCGTCGATGGGGGAGAGAGAGAGAGGGCAGAGCGCACAGGGTGCAGCCGGTGTTCAGGGGCCGAGCAGCGTCGAAGAGAGGGAGAGAGAGAGAGGGCAGAGCGCACAGGGTGCAGCCGGTGTTCAGGGGCTGAGCAGCGTCGGAGAGAGGGAGAGAGAGACGCACAGAAACCCGCGAGGTGCCGCCATTGCCACGAGGACCACCGAGAGCGGCGTTGGCAGCAGCGCAGGAGAAGTGTGCAAAACCTACAGGGTGCCGCCATTGCCATGAGAACCGCCGGGAGCAGCGTTGGCAGCAGCGGGGGAGGAAGGAAAGCGCGGGAGATGCCATTTTAAGTCATTGGGAGACGCCATTTTAAACCACACCCAAAATGCCGAAGAGTGGCAGTATCACCGCATTTGACAATGAAGTCGAAGATTGGACTACATATGTCGAACGAATAGAGGTGTACTGCAAGGCAAATGAGGTGTCAGATGACAAGAAAGCGTCGGTATTGTTAAATTTAATGGGTGCAAAGACGTATGGGTTATTACGAAATCTAGTAACCCCAACGAAGCCAATGGAAAAGAGTTTTGAAGACATAGTAACGATACTACAGGAACATTTAAACCCCACACTGCTGCTGATAGCAGAAAGATTCAAGTTTCACAAACGGAACCAGCATAAGGATGAAAGCAATGCTGATTATTTAACAGAACTGCGCAAACTATCGAAACACTGCCAGTTTGGAGCGGGACTGGCAGATACCTTAAGGGACAAGTTTGTGTGTGGGCTTCAAAGTGAAGGAACCCAGAAACGGCTTTTATCTGAAAAGGACCTTATGCTGGAAAAGGCTTTCAGCATTGCGGTATCATATGAAGCAGCAGCATGGGGCACTGCAGAGATACAACGGAGACCGCAAGAATATGGCACAAACGAAATGTCATATGGAACAGAGAAGTGCTATCGCTGCGGCAGAACAGCACACGACCAGAATGATTGCTGGTTCAAGGACAAAGTGTGCAGACAGTGTGGAAAAGTAGGACACATAGCACGAGTCTGCAGGTCGGGAAAGAAAACCAGCAATAAGAAACCTACCAAAGGAAAGTACAAGAAGGTACATAAGATGACGGAGAATAGTTCAGAAGAACAAAAGAGTGATAATGACTCCGAAAGCAGGGAACTGAGTTGTCTGAAACTACATAATGTGATCACAACGGAGGATCACCGAACCATTTGGGTCACTCTCAAGATAGCAGGAGTCCAGCTAAAGATGGAATTGGACACAGGATCAGCCCTAACAGTCATAAACCGACGGGACTACGAGTGGCTATTCTCACACATACCCTTGAGAGACACAAAAATTATTTTGAAGATGTACACGGGGCAAAAAGTCTACCCCAAAGGAAAAATAAGGGTGACCGTTATATATAACGGTAAGGAAACACCAAAACTAGACCTGTATGTATTGCAAGATGGAGGACCACCATTACTGGGAAGTGAATGGATCCGGAAAATACAACTGGATTGGCATTCCATACAGGCACTGACTGTGGCTGACAAAAAGGATGACGACGTCACACCTGGGCGACTGTCAAAGATCCTAACTGACGTGAAAGAAGTGTTCCAGCAAGGACTCAGAACACTAAAATGCATGACAGCGACGATTAAAATTGAAGAAAACGCAAGCCCAAAATTTTTTAAGGCCAGACCGGTACCTTATGCGATCCGCCTAGCCATCGAAGCAGAGCTGGAGAGTCTGGAATGTGCAGGTGTACTGTCCAAGGTAGACTGGAGCGAGTGGGCTACACCCATCATCCCTGTGATGAAAAAGTAATTGAGCAGCACGCCTGGGGAACAAGGAAGGTTCGCATCTGTGGGGACTTTAAGGTAACAGTGAACCCGGTCCTTCACACCGTACAATATCCAATCCCGCGGATTGAAGATATTTTCGCCTCGCTATATGGAGGGAAACGCTTCACTAAGATTGATCTGGCCCAGGCGTATCTGCAAATGGAGGTAGAAGAAGCATCAAAAAAATACCTCACAATAAACACCCATAAAGGTCTCTACCAATACAACCGGCTGGTATTCGGGGTAGCATCAGCTCTGGCTATTTGGCAGAGGGCAATGGAACAAGTCCTGCAAGGGATCCCAGGGACCCAGTGTTATTTGGACGACATCCTGGTCATGGGCGAAAATGACAGTGATCACCTTGCCAACCTGGAGCAGGTGCTCACTAGATTGCAGGAATATGGGCTCCGAGCTAACCGCCCCAAATGCGAGTTTTTTAGAAAACAGATCTCGTATTGTGGCCATGTTATCGATAAAGAGGGGTTACATAAGTCCCCAGAGAAGATTGAGGCAGTAGTCAAGGCTCCAGCACCGGAAAATGTGTCACAACTGAGGTCGTTCCTCGGGCTGGTAAACTACTACCATAAGTTCTTGCCAAATTTGTCTACAATACTACACTCACTGAACACCCTACTGCAAACGGGGGTGCCATGGAAGTGGAGTGACGAATGTAGATGAGCTTTCCAGAAGAGCAAAACACTAATCACATCGAAAGAGGTATTGGCCCATTACAACCCGGCATTACCAATTCGGTTGGCATGTGATGCATCACCCTACGGCATTGGAGCGGTGCTGTCGCACAAATTCTCGGACGGCTCAGAGAGGCCAATAGCCTTTGCATCATGATCACTAACCTCAGCCGAGCGTAACTACGCCCAGATTGACCGGGAGGCCCTCAGCCTAGTGTGGGGAGTGAAAAAGTTCAATCACTATCTGCACGGGCAGAAATTCACCTTGCTGACTGATCACCAGCCTCTTGTCTCCATTTTTAATCCGAAGAAGGGCGGTCCGGTGATGACTGCGCAACGACTACAAAGATGGTCACTTTTTCTAGGGGCGCACCACTATAAGATTTACTATAACGGCACGAAACAGCATGGAAATGCTGATGGGCTATCACGCCTGCCACTGCCTACTGCGGAGGAAGCACCAGCAGTGGATCCTGTCGAAATATTCCATTCGACTATAGTTGAATACCTACCGGTAACTAACGCTTGTATCGAAAAGGAAACCCGAAATGACCCGACACTGTCTCGGGTATATGATTTGACGGTGAAGGGATGGCCAGCACATGGCAACTCACTGTTGCCAGCATTCTCGACAAGGAGAGAACAGCTGTCAGTGTGCAGGGGGACCTTGATGTGTGGATCCCGAGTGGTAATTCCACCCAAGTTAAGGGATAGAGTGCTCAATGAGCTTCATGAGGGTCATCTGGGAGGGGTGAAAATGAAAAGCCTAGATTATTTTCAGCTAATGTTGCATGTTAAAAGTGTTAATTGTAATTAGTTTGATATTTAATTGTTAAATGAGTGTTATGGTACTGTTAATCTAAAAGGGGAGGAATTGTAGTTTATATACCTTTAAGGGGGGAACTATCTTTTACAGCTCATGTATACTGCAGTACCGGCTGTGACCACACCTGTATATAACACTGAGTAGTAATCTGTACAGATCAGTTCCACTGTGAGCCACGTTGAGTAAACACCTGTTGTACCATTTCTCCTGCAGCCTGTGTCTTATTATACCCGGACACAGCACAACACCTGCCCTTTACCTCCTCCCTTCCCACTGTCCAGGGCCCCAAACACTCCTTCCAGGTGAAATAGCGATTTACTTGTACTTCTTCCATTTTAGTATACCATATTCGCTGCTCACGATGTGGTCTCCTCTACTTTGGGCAGACCAAATGTAGATTGGCTGACCACTTTGCGGAACACCTCCATTCAGTCCATAAGCGTGACCCCGAGCTTCCAGTCGCCTGTCACTTTAATTCTCTGCTCCACTCCCACTCTGATCTTTCCATCCTCGACCTCTTACATTGTTCCAACGAAGCTCAACGTAAGTGCAAGGAACAGCACCTCATCTTTCGATTAAGCACATGCCGGCTCTCTCTCTCTCTCTCTCTCTCTCTCTCTCGAGCACTTCAGCTAGTCCCACTCCCTCGCCCTTTCCCCATAGCCATGCAAAATTTCTCCCTCCCGGTACTTATCCAATTCCCTTTTGAAAGCGACGATTGAATCTGCCTCCACCACCCTCCCAGGCAGTGCATTCCAGATCCTAACCACTCGCTGCGTAAAAAAGTTTTTCCTCATGCCGCCTTTGGTTCTTCTGTCAATCACCTTAAATTTGTGCCCTCTGGTTCTTGACCTTTCCACCAATGGGAACAGTTTCTCTCTATCTACTCTATCTAGATCCCTCATGATTTTGAACACCTCTATCAAATCTCCTCTCAACCTTCTCTGCTCCAAGGAGAACAATCCCAGATTCTACAATCTATCCACATAACTGAAGACCCTCATTCCTGGAATCATTCTTGTAAATTTTTTCTGCATCCTCTCTAAAGCCTTCACATCCTTCCTAAAGTGCGGTGCCCAGAATTGGACACAATACTCCAGTTGAGGCCGAACCAGTGTTTTATAAAGGTTCATCATAATTTCCACACTTTTGTACGCTATACCTCTATTCATGAAGCCCAGGATCCCATATGCTTTTTTAACCGCTTTCTCAACCTGCCCTGCCACCTTCAACAATTTGTGCACATATACCCCCAGGTCTCTCTGTTCATGCGCCCCCTTTATGGATTGTACCTTTTAGTTTATATTGCTTCTCCTCGTTCTTCCTACCAAAATGTATCAATTCACACTTTTCTGCGTTAAACTTCATCTGCCATGTGTCCGCCCATTCCATCAGCCTGTCTTTGTACTCTTGAAGTCTATCACTTTCCTCCTCACTGTTCACTACACTTCCAAGTTTTGTGTCATCTGCAAATTTTGAAATTGTGCCCTGTACACCCAAGTTCAAGTCATTAATATATATCAAGAAAAGCAGTGGTCCTAGTACCGACCCCTGGGGAACACCACTGTGTACCTTCCTCCAGTCTGAAAAACAACCGTTCACCACTACTCTCTGTTTCCTGTCACTTAGCCAATTTCGTATCCATGCTGCCACTGTCCCTTTTATTCCATGGGTTTCAACTTTGCCGGCAAGTCTATTATGTGGCATTTTATCAAACATCTTTTGCAAGTCTATGTACACCACGTCAACCATATTGCCCTCATCAACCCTCTCTGTTACATCATCAAAAAACTCAATCAAGTTAGTTAAACACGATTTTCCTTTAACAAATCCATGCTGGCTTTCCTTAATTAATCCACACTTGTCCAAGTGACTGTTAATTTTGTCCCGGATTATCATTGCTAAAAGTTTCTCCTCTACCCAGGTTAAACTGATTGGCCTGTAGTTGCTGGGTTTATCCTTCTAGAAAGCCTTTGGCAAAGCTTAAAGCAGCTTTTGACAGACCCAACAAACAGGGTCAATCTGACTTCCAAGTATCGAACATTCAATTCATTAGGATGTTAACTGTTCCATTTTATTAATTATTTGGCTTATTTAATCCCAATCCCTCTTCTAGAGGCTGGCATTTGTTTCCTTTATTGCTAGCCATATGTTGGACCTCATTCAAGTGCTATCCTTCATGCTAGAGCATTGTAACTAAGTGTCAGCAGGCTGTTTGAGCAGAGGACTCAGCACACCAGAGCCCAATTTTGTTATCATCTATCAACTACACATGCACATGTGGTGTCAGCCTTGGCTCAGTAGTAGTAATCTTGCCTCTAAGTCAGAATGCCATGGATCTAAAAGATCCCATGGCACTATTCGAAGAAGAGCAGGGAATTTCTCTCCTGCATCCTGACCAACATTTATCATTCAACCAACACAACCAATAACAGGTTATCTTGCCATGTATCTCACTGCTGCTTGTGGGAGCATGCTGCACGCAAATTGTCGCTGTGTTTCCCACATTACCACAGTGCACTTCAAAATATCTTCAGATTGGCTGTGAAGTACTTTCGGTCGTATTGAGGTTATGTAAAGTGTCATATTGAGTCAGGAGTGTGATGGAATACTCTCGACTTTCCTGGGTGAGTGCAGCTACAACAACACTCAAGAAGCTCGACACCATCCAGGACAAAGCAGCCCGCTTGATTGGCACCCCATCCACCATCTTAAACATTCACTCCCTGCACCACCGGCGTACCGCGGCTGCTGTGTGTACCATCTACAAGATGCACTGCAGCAATTCGCCAAGGCTTCTTCGACAGCACCTCCCAAACCTGCGACCTCTTCCACCTAGAAGGACAAGGGCAGCAGGCGCATTGGGAACGCCACCACCTCCAAGTTCCCCTCCAAGTTACACACCATCCTGACTTCATTGTTGCTGGGTCAAAATCCTGGAACTCCCTGTTTAACCACAAGGACTGCAGCGGTTCAAGAAGGTGGCTCACCACCACATTCTGAAGGGAAATTAGGGATGGGCAATAAATGCTGGCCTTACCAGCGACGCCCACAACCCAGGAACAGATAAAAAAAAAGTACAGCTGCTGTAGAATTGCAAGTTCTTTCTTTCAATACTTCCAGCAATAAGGAGTGGGAAATCTGGTCGATTTCCTCATTTGTAATGCTGAGCACTGAGGCCAATTGTTGCACCCCCAGCGGAGATCACCAACACAGCACAGCACATTCTTTTGTTCCTTCTTCATTTCGCTGTGGATGGAATCTAGAGCCTTCCTGGCCTGATTCAGTTAGCTATTCACTGGACCAACTCACTGAGCCTTCAGAGGGGTGACAGCTGCCCCATTTTAGTTGGGATATCTGGTTTTGAAACGGCATCACTGGTAAAGGTAGCAGCGGAGAGCAACACTCCCAAGTTGTGTAAAGCCAGCTATTCTTCCCAATTCTAAAGAACGCGGCCCTTCATCTCAAGAATCATCCTTGTTAAGTCTGTGAATGATTGAGACACGGACTAGCAGGAGTGAAAACAAACTGATCTTTACTGGTGGAAGTTCATAACGAAACTAAACAACAGAGGCTCTCTAGCGCCTTTTATACAGGGGTGGTCACTGCCGGTACTGCAGTCTGAGACCAGTTATTCTCTTAAAGGTACATACACAATAATTCCTCCCCTTTTAGATAAACAGTACATAACATTCATTTAACAACTAAATGATAACGAATTACAATCACAATTACTGTTACTAGATACAGTGGTGAAGTTTAAGCAATTATAAATTCAGTCTTTGAGGAGGCTTCCTGATTCTGTCTGGATAACGCCTCTTAGGGGTAACAGGTTCTTCTGGCAATGTTGAGTCGGAATCAATGTCGTTGTTTGGTTCATCTGCTTCCAATATTACCGGTTCTGCGGTAGCTGCAATTGGAACGTCGATTTCATTACCAGGTGTATCAGATCGTGGTGTGGAGTTTACGTTTTCCAGTGACTCTAGAATCTGGTCAGCATGGCGTCTTACAATGCTCTCCCCAACGTCCACGGTATACATGAGAGGTCCTTGTCGTGTACAAATCGTTCCTGGCTGCTATTTCTCAGTGCGGTAGTCCCGGGCCAAAACTGGTTGACCTATCTTAAAACTCCTGGTCGGCCTTTCATTCATATTCTGAAACTGCCTGTTCTCCACATCTCTTCGGACGTTTGGCTTAACCAAATCCAAGCAGCATCGTAGTCTTCGATTGAAGAACATCATGGCTGGAGTTTGGTTGGTAACCGCATGTGTCGCATTCCGGTAGGCAAACAAGAAGTTGTCCACCTTGTGTTGTAGGGGTATATCTTCATTACACATTGCCTTGATAGCCTTCTTGAATGTTTGGACAAACCTCTCGGCCAATCCATTAGTGGCTGGATGATATGGGGCAGATGTGTAATGCTTAACACCATTGTTCTTTAAGAACCTCCGGAACTCTTCAGACACAAACTGTGGTCCATTGTCAGAGCAAATCTGTTCAGGCAGCCCATTCCTGGCGAATATGGTTCGTAAAACTGTGATAGTTTTTTCCGTGGTGGTTGAGGACATTTTTATTACCTCTGGCCACTTTGAATGTGCATCCACCGCAATTAAAAACATCGAGTCCATGAAGGGACCAGCAAAATCAATGTGCACCCTTTGCCATGGAGATGAGGGCCACTCCCATGGATGCAGAGGAGCTTGTGGTGGGGCGTTTTGGACCTTCTGGCATCCTGCACAGCTCTTGGTCATCTCTTCGATTTCTCTATCGATTCCCGGCCACCACACAAACGCTCTGGCTAAGCTCTTCATTTTTACCCCACCCAGATGACCCTCATGAAGCTCATTGAGCACTCCATCCGTCAACTCTGCACACTGACAGCTGTTCTCTTCTCAGCGAGAATGCTGGCAGCAGTGGTTCGCCATGTGCTGGCCATCCCTTCACCGTTAAATCATAGACCCGTGATAGTGTCGGGTCATTCCGTGTTTCCTTTTCTATGTTTGCATTCATCACAGGGAGACATTCGACTATGGTCGAGTGGAATAACTCCATTGGATCCACTGCAAGGTCTTCTTCTTCCACCGTCGGCAACGGTCGGCGCGACAATCCATCAGCATTCCCATGCTGTTTAGTTCCTTTGTACTCGATGTCATATTGGTGTGCCCCTAGGAAAAGGGACCATCTCTGCAGCCGTTGTGCTGTCATTATCGGTACGCCCTTCTGAGGGTTGAAAATGGAGACAAGAGGTTGATGATCGGTTAGTAGAGTAAATTTTTGACCGTGCAGATAGTGATTGAACTTCTTCACCCCCCACACTAGGCTGAGGGCCTCTCTGTCAATCTGGGTGTAGCTACGCTCGGCAGAAGTTAACGAGCGTGACGCAAAAGCTATCGGCCTCTCCAAACCATCAAGGAATTTATGTGACAGTACCACCCCAATGCCGTAGGGAGACGCATCACACGCCAGCCTGATGGCAGTGCTGGGTTGTAGTGAGCCAATACTTCCTTCGAAGTGATTAAGTCCTTACTCTTCTGAAAAGCACGTTTACAATCATCGCTCCATTTCCATGTTACCCCCATTCGTAGCAGGGCGTTCAGTGGGTGCAGAATTGTCGACAAATTCGGCAAAAACTTATGATAGTAATTCACCAACCCGAGGAATGACCTCAGTTGCGACACATTTTCAGGTGCTGGGGCCTTAACAACCGCTTCAATTTTGTCAGGGGACTTATGTAACCCCTCTTCATCAATCACGTGGCCACAATACGATATCTGTTTCTTAAAAAATTCGCACTTGGTGCGGTTGGCTCGCAGCCCATGTTCCCGTAGTCTAGTGAGCACCTGTTCTAGGTTGTTAAGGTGTTCACTATCATCTTCACCTGTTACAAGGATGTCGTCCAAGTAACACTGAGTCCCTGGAATCCCTTGCAGGACTTGTTCCATCGCTCTTTGCCATATCGCCGGAGCCGATGCTACTCCGAATACCAATCGATGATACTGGTAAAGACCTTTGTGAGTGTTTATCGTGAGATACTTCCTAGAGGACTCTTCAACCTCCATCTGCAAATATGCTTGTGCTAGGTCAATTTTTGTAAAACGCTTCCCTCCAGACAGTGAGGCAAAGATGTCTTCTATCCTTGGAAGAGGATATTGTACTGTGTGAAGGACAGGGTTCACCGTCACCTTGAAATCCCCACAGATGCGAATCTTCCTTGGCTCTCCGGACTTATTGCTTAACGTTTTCTTCATGACAGGAACGATGGATGTCGCCCACTCGCTCCAGTCGACCTTAGACAACACGCCCGCCTTCTCCAGATTCTCCAGCTCTGCCTCGACGGCTGGGCGAATTGCATATGTTACCGGTCTCGCTTTGAAAAACTTGGGAACTGCATTCTCTTCTATTTTTAACGAGGCGGTTACGCCTTTAAGCGTGCCCAGTTCTTGTTGAAATACCTCTTTGGCGTTAGCTAAGATTGTTGACAATCGTCCAGGAGTGACGTCTTCATCTTTTTTAACGTCCACCGTCATTGCATGAATGGAATGCCAATCTAAGTTTATCTTCCTGATCCATTCCCGTCCCAATAACGGTGGTCCACCATTTGGCAGTATGTAGAGATACAATTTCCGTATTTTCTTGCCATTGTATTCGACAGGCACCCTTATTTTTCCTCTGGGGTATACTTTTTGCCCCGTATACGTCGTCAAGACGATGGATGTCTCTCTCAAGGGTATGTGTGAAAATAGCCGCTCGTAGTCTCGTCGATTCATGACGGTTAGCGCTGATCCTGTATCCAATTCCATTTTAACTTGGGACCCTGCTATCGTGAGGGTGACCCAAATGGTTCGGTGATCCTCTTTTGCGATTACATTGTGAAGTTTGAGACAGCTTAATCTCCTGTTCTCGGATTCACTATCGCTCATCTGGTCTGCGGAACTACTGTCCGTCATCTTTTATACTTTCTTGTACGGTTCCTTAGTAGCCTTTTTGTTGTCGCTGGTCTTCTTCCCAGACCTACAAACTCATGCAATGTGTCCAATCTTCCCGCATTGTCTGCATATTTTGTCTTTGGACCAGCAGTCCTTCTGGTCATGGTTAGTTCTGCCGCAGCGATAACATTTTGCAAATCCCCGTGTCATTTTGTGGGTGCCGTATTCCTGTGGTTTTTGTTGAATTTCTGCAGCTCCCCTGGCTGCTGCTTCATACGATACTGCCACGCTGAAAGCCTTATCTAGCGTCAGCTCTTTTTCTGCGAGTAACTTCTTCTGTGTTCCTTCACTCAGGAGTCCACAGACAAATTTGTCCCGTAAGGTATCTGCCAGTCCTGCTCCAAACTGGCAGTGCTTTGATAGCTTGCGTAGTTCCGTAAGATACTCAGCATTGCTCTCATCTTTGTGCTGAGTTCTCCTGTGGAATTTAAATCTTTCTGCTATCAACAGCGGTGCAGGGTTTAAGTGCTCCTGTAGAACAGCAGCAATTTCATTAAAACTCTTCGCCTTCGGTTTGGCTGGAGTAATCAGATCCCGTAATAGGCCGTACGTTCTAGCGCCCATTAAGTTTAGCAATATTGATGCCTTTTTCCCCTCCGCTATTTCATTTGCCTCGAAATATACCTCGACTCTTTCCACATACGTGGTCCAGTCCTCTAATGTATTATCAAAAGCAGTGATACAGCCAGTCTTCGGCATCTTGCAAATCTAAAATGGCGCCTCCCGCGCTTTGCCTTCTTCCCCGATTTAACAAAATGGCGCCTCCCGTGCTTTGTCTTCTTCCCCGCTGTTGTTAGCGCTGCTTTCCATGGTTTCTTGCGCGTATTCTTTTTCTTTTATTATTTTCCCGTCATGGAGCGGACCCTCTGGGACACTTCCCTCCCTCTTCTTAGGTCTGAACGCTGCCCGGCTTCGAAACACCGACCGCGCCCTGTGTGCTCCACCCTCTCTCTCTCTCTTTGCTTCCCGACTCGCTGCCCAGCCCCGTTGAAAGGCCACCCGATCGAGCTTCAGCCCGCCGCAGCCCAGCAAGGATCAGAGCACCACCTGCCACCAGCCCGATTAGCTGGGAAACCACGGACCAAGGAACCCAGCCTGGCTCTGGAAAGTCGCTCCTGCAAAGCCTTGAACCCGATGATTGACGGTCGACGCCCGTTTCTCGAGTTTCAATGGACTCTATTTTAAAAAAAAATTTCTTCTGGCTCTGACCTTCAACAACGTCGTCGGAGCTGCTGCTGAGTTGCAGGTAAGTTTGTTTCTTACTTGTCGCCAGTGTTTAGTCCGTGAATGATTGAGACACGGACTAGCAGGAGTGAAAACAAACTGATCTTTACTGGTGGAAGTTCATAACGAAACTAAACAACAGAGGCTCTCTAGTGCCTTTTATATAGGGGTGGTCACTGCCGGTACTGCAGTCTGAGACCAGTTATTCTCTTAAAGGTACATACACAACAATCCTGAACTCCACTCTTGACATTTTGCAGATTGAGAATTGTGAATCGAACTTCATGCAATTTCTTGCAGTTGCAATTCCGTGACTGAGCGACAGAGCAGATGGTGTGACACCATTACAGAGATATGACTTCACTGGTTCTCAAATTCTGGTCAAGTCAGCTTTCTGCCATTTTTGGGGCATTCTACTGCTCCCCCACCAGATTAATGACAGGAGATGGGGGAATCCCAGTAGAATTTCAGGGCTACTGCATTTAGTTGCGCAACTTTCTCAAAACCCCATTGGGAAGTTTTGTAGGTGACAGCCATGAGTGTTTGGGTAGGGCATTAAAAAAAAGTTCTCCAGGGCCAACGACACTCCTTCCTGATAGGTTTTCACCATCATGTGGGATTCATCATATTAGATTCGAATTTTGGAGAAACCCAGACGGAGACGGAATTGAGAACAAGTACAGAATTTATTAAAACAACTAAGAAAATACTTGTGCACAAGGGAGAGTCATCCTGTTTCCTCAAACAAGAGATGCACTCACAAAAGACAAGCTGATGTTCATCCATGTTATACAATTCTATAAGCAATGCCCACCTACTACAGAATGGGGCGTATATGTACAAACAGTGTCATAACAGTTGCTCTTTATTGGTTTATGTGGTTAGTCACTCAACTGTCGGGTCCACCCTTCAACTGTCGGACACACCCCTCAACTGTCGGACCCACCCCCTTGAACTCAGGTACCCTTGGACCATGTTAGCCACAGATGTGGATTTTAATTCTACTCCCCGCATTCCTTTCCTCCCCGCTGTAGGCCTTGTTCACAGAATCACAGAAACCCCACAGTGCAGATAGAGGCCATTTCAGCCCATCGAGCCTGCACCGACACATATCCCACCCAATCCCCGTAACCACTACACCAACACATATCCCTGTAACCCCACGTATTTAATCCCCTAACACTAAAGGTCAATTTATCATAGCCAATCAACCTAACCCGCACATCTTTGGACTGTGGGAGGAAACCGGAGCACCCGGAGGAAACCCACGCAAACACGGGGAGAATGTGCAAACTCCACACAGACAGTCACCCGAGGCCGGATTCGAACCCAGGTTCCTGGCGCTGTGAGGCAACAGTGCTAACCACTAGGCCACCGTGCTGCCCATGTTAGTTTGAGAAAACATGTCGTATCCTTATCTGTCAAACAGGCCGGGTAATTGCAAGGCCACATTGATTCATGTGTTCTGAACTAATACCATTTGATTGTTAATTGTACTCTTATTTCCTAGGAGGACAGGGCAGTGTTTAGACAAAGGCTCTACTGAGGTGCTGTGAATCACACATTCCCATGCCCTTATCACGTCTATGTGTCTTTGATGTTTGATATTCGACCTTGCTGCACATCCCTGCTATCTGTTCCCAGCTGCATTTTGTCAGTCTCTGCTCTAAGACTTAAAAAAACCCATCTTTGTCTTTAACAGCTAACATAGTCAAGTATCCCAGAATTCATTGGGAACAAGCTGGATCCTTCAATCACAGTTGGCCATTTAACAACATTATTCAGCACAGAACCGGCAAAGGCCATTCAACCCGGCAAACATCTTCCTCCCGCAGACCATGTGCAACCTTCCATTGCTCTCCTGCCTTTGGTTGCTCTCCAAAACTTTTGAATATCTATCTTCACATTGCCTTTATTCAACCTTGGCCAGCTGAGTTCCACAGTGACAGTCTCATAGTCTCAGCAGTGCTGCTAATGTCATTGCCCTTCCAGTATTTGATTCTCCCCGTCTATACTTATTCCTATCATTTTGAATCAATTCCTAGCCACATATTCATCTGACTCAGTTTTAAAAGTGATATTTGGTGCAGGTTTTAATAGATTTCACTTCTGTTTGTCCCATATAATTTGCGAAGGATATAATTTTTTAATAATCTGAGATGTTGGAAGCCTCTATACTTATGTAATCTAGTTTTCTGCGTGCCGTCTAACATGAAATATCCTGATCGCATCTACTTTACCTGATCCCTTCAGCTTGTTAAAGACCCGAATCATTTCACATCTCACTTTCCTTTACTCGAGGGCAGCTGTGGGAGTAACTGCTCGGAACTCAGAACCCTAAGCCCCAAACCTACCCTTGTTGCTGTCACCTGAATACTCCCAATACACCTGTGACCTTTTGAAGGTAGGTTGCCCAGAACTGCACATTAAGGCGACAGACGATAAAAGATCTAAACTCAACTTGGGTTCACCCCTATTTCCTTTCCTAAAAGACACAGGTGGTGAATTTCTCTGGGCAGTTACACCATTTTGGAGGAGTCCGTGTTCCATGTGTATATGGAGTGTGAGAGGTTGCAGCCCCTCTTCCATTATTTGAAGGGGCTGCTCCTCGATTTCTAGCTGCACTTCAGTCCCACGCTCCTGATCTTTGGTCACCCGGTGCGGGGGGTGGGTGGGGGGGAGGGGGCAGATAGGGGGAACCTCCTCATAGGACTGCTCCTGGGCCTGGCCAAGGTGGTCATCAACAGGTCCAGGCAGTGGGCGGTCGAGGGGGTCGTTCGACCCGACTGCCTGCCCCTCTTCCGCGGCCATATTCGCACCCGGATGTCCCTGGAGATGGAGCACGTGGTGTCCACCAGCACGCTCGAGGCCTTCCGTGACCGGTGGGCACCGGAGGGACTGGAGTGCATCATCACCCCGGTAATGGATTTCTTATTTAATTTGTTAAGTGTCCTTTAATGTATTTTTATTAATTTACAGTTTATTTGTTCATACGCAAAAGAGTACACCATTTTGGGGGGGGTTTTATTGGGGGTAATTTTGACTTTGGCCGATAGTGTAAAACGGGCGATATTGGATCAGCTGCCCAGATCGGTCGAGATGTATAATGGACGGCTGATCCGATATTGCCTGTTTTACACTAACGGCCCAAGTCAAAATGATGCCCTTTGGCTCTCATGCAGGAGTGGATTAATGCACAGGCCCCAAAGGCCCAAGTGCAAATATGAGGGCCCCCGATAAACTCACCATAACTATCGTTGCCAGCCCTCCTGGATACTCCTTCTGAGTCAGGAGGTTGTGGGTTCAAGCGCCACTCCAAGGACTTGAGCACATAAATCTAGGCTGACACTCCAGTGCAGTGCCGAGGGAGTGCTGCACTGTCGGAGGTGCCGTCGTTCGGATGAGACGTTAAACCGAGGCCCCGTCTGCTCGCTCAGGTGGATGTAAAAGATCCCATGGCACTATTTCGAAGAAGAGCAGGGGTGCTCTCTCCGGTGTCCTGGCCAATATTTATCTCTCAACCAACATCACTAAAAAACATATTATCTGGTCATTATCACATTTGCTGTTTGTGGGAGCTTGCTGTGCACAAATTGGCTGCCGCGTTTCCTACATTCCAACAGTGACTACACTTCAAAAATACTCCATTGGCTTTAAAGCGCTTTGAGATGTCCCGTGGTCGTGAAAGTGTTATAGAAATACAAGCCTTTCTTTCCTGGAGTCTCCAGGAATGAAAGGTTAATCGGCCGGGGGCTCTGCTGTGACTGACCCGGAGTGAAAATCAGGAAGTTGAGTTTGCAGTTTATGCATCGGAGCCTGCAGTTTGCGTGCGCTCCTGGACTTCCTTCACCCGCTTGTTCTCGGAACTTCCGCCGCCAGCAGACAGCTTCGAGAGCCAAACCCTTCCCGCCCCCCAATCTCACGGAGGCTGCGGTGCGGACTGGTCATCACCATGGAAACGGCCGGATGTCTGGTGCGAGTGTTGGGCCTTGCAGTCGGCTCGGCTTTCTCCAAATATAGGTCCAAATGAGGTGACTTGAAACTGCAGCAGCAATATTTTAGCATCTAAATTAATGGTAAATATTCATGGTCATTGCAGGATTTTGCCTCTCGATGGATTCCAGACCAGCATTGAATAAACGCTCCATTTTTCCTCCAAAAAAAAGGTTTTCCTGTTAAATTTAAGGAGCTGAAATGAGTATCTGACAGCAGAGATGGCGCATGCAGCAGGTATACCTTGGATCATTCTTACTGAGCAAATACTGCAGTTGAATTATTCACGGTTTGGAGTTTTATGCCCTTAATTATCATTCGATGTTGATAGCTAATTGCAGAGATATAATAGAGGCGGGTATTAAACCTACAGAATTTACAGTCAGTTATTATTTTACTTTATTGTGTGTGACAAAATTAGGCAGTTTCATTTTAGTGTAATATATTGTGATCTGATTTGCCTTATTATATAAAGTGTAAACATTCTACAGGTCTATTTTATTCACGCGTTTTACTACACATTTGTGGTTTAATGGATTGGATGGGGCAAGGGAGTGTGGGCAGGGGTTGTGGAGGAGCACCGAATAGTTTTGATGCTCAGGACCCCAAGAAATCTTAATCTAGCTCTGCTCTTCCACCGAAGTTACAGTGGATGAGGGGGAGGGCCCTCGCGGGTGAGGAACGGTAGTGTGGTGGTAATGTCAACTGGGCTAGTAACCCTGAGCTAATGATCAAGAGACGTGGGTTCAAATCCCACCATGGCAGCTGGGGAATTTAAATTCAATTAAATAAATCTGAGAATCAAAAGCTAGTATCAGTAATGATGACCATGAAATTATCAGATTGTCATAATAAACCCATCTGGTTCACTAATGTCCTTTAGGGAAAGAAATCTGCCACCCTTACCTGGTCTGGCCTATATGTGACTCCAGACCCACAGCAATATAGTTGACTCTGAAATTGCCTAGCAAGTCACTCAGTTGTAACTAACCATTACGAAACATAAGAAGCATGAAACCAAATGGATCACCTGGCATCGACACTGGCTACGGACATGGTAACAGGACCAATTTAATATTAAACATTCACTTCCTCCACCTGTGGTGTACTGTGGCTGCAGTGTGTACCATCTACAAAATGCATTGCAGCACCTCCCAAACATGTGACCTCTTCCACCTAGAAGGCGCATGGGAACACCACCACCACCAAGTCACACGCCATCCTGACGTAGAAGTATATCATCGCTGGGTCAAAATCCTGGAACTCCTTACCTAACAGCACTGTGGGAGCACCTTCACCAGATGGACTGCAGCGGTTCAAGAAGGTGGCTTACCCACACCTTCTCAAGGGCAACTAGGGATGGGCAATAAATGCTGGCCTTTGAAGCGATGCCCAGACCCCATAAGCGAATTTTTTTTTTTTAAATCAAGGTGAGGAATTCACCCCCACAAGCTTTTTGCAACCTTTCCATCTTGCTCACCATACGCTACCCGCGACCCTCCACCACTATACTGGGCACTCTCTGACAATGCTGCTTTTCACTGCCAGAAGGTCAGGTTCCTTCCCTTCTCCCTCCTCTCTGTGGGGAAGAATCTGTTCTCCACATTGTGCCCATGTCTTCCTCAACACCACGGGAAAAGTCAAGAACTCACGGTGGAGCACATGAAGGCGAACCTTCAATTCTCCCTCCATGTTGAAGCTCTGGTGATTCTAGTCACTGCGCCAAAGAATTGAGTGAGCTGCAAATGCTCTTGAGTCACCTCAATATTTTTGGAAAATCGGACAATAAACTCTTATTTCTCTTAGTTTACATAGTTGAAGACCTTTGATGAAGCATCTAAGAGCAATCCATCTCAGTCAACTGTATCCATGATAGTGAGCTGCCAGATGTTCTTAGAGTGCTGCCACTTGGTACTAATTTATATTCTGGTCTGAGGAGTCTACCTTTACCATAGGTTAGTGAAAACAAAGGCCTAGAAATTCAAGCTTAAAACAGGCCCCTAAACATCCAATATGGTGGGTAGGGAACAAGCGCACATTCTGCCCTGGAACAGTGCCACCCGCTTAATTGGTATAGGTTTCGAGGGACCGTGCCTGAAACAGGTGTTAAGCTGGTTTGGATATGGAAGTAAGGGTCCAAACGCCTGGTTAAGACCTTCTTTGCTAAATGAATTAGTGACTGACCATAGCATATGCCGTGCATGCTGTTCAGCATTCTGTAAGATTAGGATCACAGGTCACACACAGATTTCCCAAAGAGTCTCAGGAGTTGTAAGGCTTTTTATTAAAGAGCTACAGTTTTAAAGCATAATCAGATATTACATGTGGTTTAAGCTGAGTATAATAGATATACAACCCATGAGAGTAGAGTGCGATCTACGACTCCCGAAGTGGAATGCCACGACCAGGCGGACGGTGAGGCAGTATGGGGGTGGTCTCGGATTGGCTGCATTCCTGCAGTCTGTGGCAGCGGTCACTTCCGTTGGGTCGTCCCTCGAGCTGTTGGAGGTGTTAGGCCGTCAGCCAACTCAGAAGATAAACTTGACCAAGGTGTTAGGCGGTAGCCTTCGCCCCTGACTGCCTGATTTCCTCTCTCGGTCGTCTATATTTATAGTTATTTCGGTGGGCTGGTAATCGCCTGGTGTCAATCATTTGTTGCATAGAAAACATAGAAGATAGGAGCAGGAGTAGGCCATTCGGCCCCTCGAGCCTGCTCCGCCATTCAATGAGATCATGGCTGATCATCCAATTTCAGTTCCCTGTCCCTGCCTTCTCCCCATATCCCTTGATCCCTTTAGCCTTAAGAAATATATCCAACTCCTTCTTGAATATATTTAATGAATTGGCCTCAACTGCCATCTGTGGTAGAGAATTCCACAGGTTCACCACTCTCTGGGTGAAGAAATTCCTCCTCATCTCTGTCCTAAATGGCTTACCCCTTATCTTTAGACTGTGACCCCTGGTTCTGGACTCCCCCGCCATCGGGAACATCCTTCCTGCATCTAGTTTGCCTAGTCCCGTTAACATTTTTTAAGTTTCAATGAGATCCCCTCTCATTCTTCTAAACTCCAGAGAATATAAGCCCAATCGACCCAATCTCTCCTCATAAGTCATTCCTGCCATCCCAGGTATCAGTCTGGTGAATCTTCGCTGCACTCCCTCCATGGCAAGAACATCCTTCCTCAGATAAGGCGACCAAAACTGCACACAATACTCAAGGTGTGGTCTCACCAAGGCCCTGTACAACTGCAGCAAGAAATCCTTGTTCCTGTACTCGAATCCTCTCGCTATGGAGGCCAACATACCATTTGCCTTCTTAACTGCCTGCTGCACCTGCATGCTTACCTTCAGCGACTGGTGCACAAGGGCACCCAGGTCTCGTTGCACTTCCCCTTCTCCCAATCTATTACCATTCAGATAATAATCTGCCTTCCTGTTTTTTCCACCAAAGTGGATAACCTCGCATTTATCCACACTATACTGCATCTGCCATGAATCTGCCCAATCACCCAACCTGTCCAAATCATACTGGAGTTTCTCGGCATCCTCCTCACAGCACACACGCCCACCCAGCTTTGTGTCATCTGCAAACTTGGAGATATTGGCCCAGAAATTCGGGCCTCCACGGGTGAGTACGCATGGGGTACTCACCCGTAAGCCCAATGGACGTGCCGGTTTCGTGCATGCACTGCACATGTGTGGGAAACCGGCACTTCCGTTCCCCTGAAAGAAGGGGTTCAGAAGTCGAACGCATGCGCAGGAGAGGCAGCGTGTGCGCATTGAACTTATGTTTTTTTTTGCAGGTTTTTCCGGGAAGGTAAGTCTCCAGAAGTTAGACATGTAAAAAGCAGTCGCAAGGCCTGCTTTTTACAAGGTAAGTGATGAATTAATTAAAATTAAAACATTTTTTCCGCAGGTTTATTATTTTTAAATACCTTAAAGAAAGGTAAGTTTATTTTTCGCCCCGTTAGAAAATGTAATTAATTTTTCAAAAATTTAAATTATTGTTTAAATAGTTATTTCATGTAATTTATAGTTTATTTTAAAAATGTGGTGTGTTTTTTTATTTATTTGAAGATTTAGTGATGTTTTGGGGCTTATTATATTTATAGGTTTGACAGGTCTTCCTGTCAAACCTATGAAGGAAGCATTCCCTGCTACCATTGGCTCTCCATGGCCCACGTGATCCGAGGGGACGCTTCGAACTAACTGCGCCCCTGGGATACGCATGCACTGCGCGCCGGCAGTTGGAGGAGGCCCAGGATCGCAATTCCACGGGGGCTCACAGCTCAACGGCCGGCGCGGTAGGTAAGTGCAGGTCGGGGGCTTGCACCCGCGGGAAGCCCCCAACCCGAATTTCTGGGCCATTACATCTAGTTTCCTCATCTAGATCATTAATATATATTGTGATTAGCTGGGGTCCTAGCACCGATCCCTGCGGTACCCCACTAGTCACTGACTGCCACTTGAAGAAACACCCGTTTATTCCAACTCTTTGCTTCCTGTCTGCCAACCAGTTCTCTATCCAAGTCAGTACCTTACCCCCAATCCCATGTGCTTTAACTTTATACACTAATCTCTTATGCGGGACCTTATTGAAAGCCTTCTGAAAGTCCAAATACACCACATCCACTGGTTCTCCCTTATATATTCTACAAGTTACATCCTCAAAAAATTCCAATAGATTAGTCAAGCACGATTTACTTTTTGTAAATCCATGTTGACTTTGTCCGATCCTGTCACTGTTTTCCAAGTGCTCTGCTATTACATCTTTTATAATGGACTCTAGCATTTTCCCCACTACCGATGTCAGGCTTACCGGTCTATAATTCCCCATTTTCTCTCTGCTGCCTTTTTTAAATAGTGGGGTTACATTAGCTACCCTCCAATCCATGGGAACTCTTCCAGAGTCTATAGAATTTTGGAAGATGACCAGCAATGCATCTACTATTTCTAGGGCCACTTCCTTAAGTGCCCTAGGATGTAGATTATCAGGCCCTGGGGATTTATTGGCCTTCAATCCCATCAATTTCCCTAACACCATTTCCCTACAAATACTGATTTCATTCAGTTCCTCCCTTTCATTGTTCCCTGACATCTCTGGGAGGTTATTTGTGTCCTCCTTTGTGAAGACAGAACCAAAGTATGTATTTAATTGGTCAGCCATTTCTTTGTTCCCCATTATAAATTCCCCTGATTCTGACTGCAAGGGACCTACGCTTGACTTCACCAGTCTTTTTCTCTTCACATATCTATAGAAGTTTTTACAGTCAGTTTTTATGTTCCCTGAAAGCTTACTCTCATACTCTATTTCCCCCTCTTAATTAATCCCTTTGTCCTCCTTTGATGAATCCTAAACTGCTCCCAATCCTCAGGTTTGCTGCTTTTTCTGGCCAATTTATATGTCCTCTCCTTGGATCTTATGCTATCTCTAATTTCCCTTGTTAGCCATGGTTGAGTCACCTTTTTTGTTTATTTTTATGCCAAACAGAGGTGAAGTATTTCTATAGTTCATCCATGCAATCTTTGAATGTTTCCCCGCCCCCCTCCCCCCCCAATCTGAGCCAGGCAATCTTTGTTCTTCTCAGGACCGTGACTGGCTCCCGTAGCAAATGAGGTCCGCCGGCCAATTTTGCGTGGTCCTGCCGCTGGTCTTTTTAGGCGCGTGCGCTGCACTGGGATCAAGCCCCAATTCGGGCCTGGTCTAATTTCTAGGCCAAAACCCCCAGGGGAGTCTTGAGTTATTCTCACAAGGCATTACGATCCTATTATTCATGTGGTGTATGTAACCTGTTCCACCTTAAGAGAACTACCTTAAGAGATGTACTACTTTCTCTTGGCTGCTGTATACTGTAATACCGGTGGTGACCACACCGGTATATAAACGTTGTGTAGGGATTTGCTGGGCAGTTCGGCCCTGACCTCCGAATAGTAAAGACCTGTTAAAAGTTATTCTTGTGGTCTGTGTCCAGTGATTTATAATAAGCATAACTGGGACACACAGACTTAACAGTGGCGACGAGTCCGATCTTACCCTGCGGCAGTTTTACATCCAAGGCAGCTTCGTCCTCAGAACGGGCGTCGAGAAGAGGCATCCGCCCTCATCATCCTGCTGAGCACCATCGCACGGGAGGCATCGAGAACCTGGGTTAAAAAGAAAAATTCTGACCACGAAGCCCTCCATCAGCGACAGGCAGTGATCATCCCTTCTACCACGGTGGTGGGTAAGCCGATCAGCGACACGAGCAGAAAGTCGGCCGCGTTGACTGTGGAGTGGGGGAGGGAAAACGGAGGAAAAAGGGCGGAGAACTCGACCACGGCCGGTGAAAAATGCCGGGCTGCAATCGAGGCTGAGAGGCGCAGCGACTGGGGCAGCTTAAGGCACGAGAGCCGTGAAGAACTCAAACGCAGCCGGTGAAAAGGACCGGCCTGCATGTGGGGCTGAGAGGCACAACAGCAGGGGAAGCTTGAATGCCCACGGGAACCGCGGGGGAGTAAAAGCAGCGTCGGGGAATTGAGAACCGCTGGGGAGGTGAGAACGGCAGCAGCACGGCAATCGCCATTGCAGCCAACGGGGGAAGAAGGCAAACGCGGGAATCTGCCATTGTAGTCGGCGGGGGAAGATGACGAGCGCGGGAAAGACCGCCAAGCACAGGAAGCCGCCATTTTAGTAGGCGGGGGAAGAAGTCAAGCGCGCGAAGCCGCCATTTGAGAAAAAGAAAAATTTAAAAACTTGCAAGGATGCCTAAACATGGGAACATTAATACCTTTGATAGCGATATCGAAGATTGGACCACGTGTGTAGAACGCATGGAAGTTTATTGTAAAGCAAATAAGGTACCAGATGATGAGAAAGCACTAACCTTATTAAGCTCAATGGGTGCGAAGACATACGGGCTATTGAAGCACCTTCTATCACCAGATAAACCGGCGGATCAGACTTTCGCGAATATTGTTACTGTCCTGAAAAATCATTTAAACCCCACGCCGCTGATGATAGCGGAACGATTTAAATTTTTACAGAAGAACGCAGCTGAAAAACGAAAGCAACGCTGAATTTTTAATTGAACTGCGTAAGCTATCAAAGTACTGTCAGTTTGGAACAGGACTAGCAGATGCGCTGAGAGATAAATTTGTGTGTGGATTGTTAAAAGAAGGAACACAAAAGCGACTGCTTGAGGAGAATGATCTTACGCTTGATAAAGCTGTCACTATTGCAGCATCGCACGAAGCCGCAGCGAGAGGCACTGCGGAAATGCAGCTACGGTCACCGGAACTCAGCACCAATCAAATGGTCTTGGGTACAGTAAAATGTTATCGTTGTGGAAAGACAACGCACGATCAGAACCAGTGCTGGTTCAAAAATCAGGAATGCAGAAAATGTGGCAGGCTTGGTCACATAGCTAAAGTATGCCGGTCAGGAAAGAAGACCAGCAACAAAAAGTCACCGCAGGAAAAGTACAGAAAGGCACACAAGGTGACAGAGAACAGTTCGAACGAACAGAAGTCAGATTCAGACTCCAGCAGTAATGAACTGGGTAGTCTAAGAGTACACAATGTTGGTAAGGAAGCAGACCTCCAAACAATTTGGGTCACACTTCAGATAGCAGGAGTCCAAGTGAAGATGGAATTGGACACTGGATCGGCATTGATGGTCATGAATAAGCAAGATTACAAAAGGTTATTCCCACATATTCCCCTACGGGATACGGAGATTGTATTGAAAACATACACGGGGCAAAGAGTATACCCCATCGGGAAGATAGAGGTAAAGGTGGTCCACAAGGGCAAAGAAAGCCGAGGAATGGACTTATATGTGCTACCTGAGGGAGGTCCACCACTACTGGGACGGGAGTGGATTAGGAAAATAAATATGGACTGGCATTCCTTAAAAGCACTAACGGTAGATTCCGGTAAAAAAGATGTCAAACCTAAACGATTGTCCAGAATATTGGACGATGCTAAAGAGGTGTTCCAACAGGGACTGGGAACACTGAGAGGAATTACGGCAAACATCAAGGTTGAAGAACATGCAAACCCGAAATTTTTCAAAGCCAGACCGGTACCTTATGCGATACGACCTGCTGTGGAAGCTGAGCTGGAAGGGCTAAAACGTTCAGGAGTACTGTCTAAGGTAGACTGGGGTGAGTGGGCCATGCCCATTGTTCCCATCATGAAGCGTTCATCGAGCAACAAGCCGGGGGAACCGGGGAAGGTTCACATCTGTGGAGATTTCAAGATCACTGTTAATCCGGTGCTTCACACGGTGCAGTATCCGCTTCCGCGGATTGAGGATATCTTCGCTTCGTTGTCTGGCGGGAAACACTTCACCAAGATAGACCTGGCGCAGGCGTACTTACAGATGGAAGTTGAGGAAGAGTCACGCCAGTATCTCACGGTCAACACGCATAGAGGCTTGTATCGGTATAATAGACTGGTTTTTGGAGTGGCATCGGCTCCAGCAATTTGGCAGAGGGCCATGGAGCAGGTATTACAGGGAATTCCAGGCACACAATGTTACCTGGACAATATTCTGATTACAGGAGATGATGACGAGGAACACCTTGCAAATTTGGAACTGGTGCTCACCAGATTGAAAGAATATGGACTTCGAGTTAATCGCCAGAAATGTGAGTTCCTTCAGAAACGGATCTCGTACTGTGGTCATGTCATTGACCAGGAGGGGCTTCATAAGTCTCCTGACAAGATCGAAGCTGTTGTGAAGGCTCCCGCTCCGGATAATGTATCCCAGTTGAGGTCGTTCCTAGGGTTGATTAACTATTACCATAAGTTTCTGCCAAATTTATCCACGGTGCTGCACCCGCTGAACGCTCTTTTGCAGAAGGGAGTACCATGGAAGTGGAGCGAGGACTGTAAGAGGGCCTTTCGCAAAAGCAAGGCATTGATCACCTCAGAGGAAGTGTTGGCTCACTTCAACCCAACGCTGCCTATTCGTTTGGCTTGTGATGCTTCTCCATATGGTATTGGGGCAGTACTCTCACACAAGTTGCCAAATGGCCTGGAGAGGCCAGTTGCGTTCGCATCCAGATCATTGACCTCCGCTGAGCGCAACTATGCTCAGATAGATAGGAAGGCTCTCAGCCTTGTGTGGGGAGTAAAGAAGTTTAATCATTACCTGCAGGGCCAAAAGTTTACGCTTCTGACAGACCACCAGCCGTTGGTATCCATTTTTAACCCTAAGAAGGGTGTTTCGGTGATGACAGCACAGAGACTCCAGAGATGGTCCCTTTTCCTAGGGGCACATCAATGTCAGATCGAATTCAAAGGTACAAAGCAGCATGGTAATGCTGATGGGCTGTCGCGCCTGCCACTACCTGCAGAGGAGGAGGCACCGACGGTTGACCCTGTTGAGTTATTTCACTCGACCATCATCGAATGTTTACCAGTCACCAATGCAAGTATTGAAAGAGAAACCAGGAACAACCCGACACTGTCCCGGGTCTATGAAGTGACAGTGAAGGGATGGCCAGCACATGGTGATCCACTGTTACCGGCATTCTCAGTCCGTCTGTCAAGGAACATTGATGTATGGAACAAGGGTGATTATTCCTCCTAAGTTAAGAGAGAGAGTTCTAAAGGAACTGCATGAAGGTCATCTGGGGGGAGTCAAGATGAAAAGCCTTGCTAGGGCTTATGTGTGGTGGCCGGGTATCGACCAACAGATAGAGGATCTGACGAAAAACTGCTCAGGGTGCCAAAAAGTGCAAAATGCACCTCCGATTGCACCGCTGCATCCATGGGAATGGCCTTCAACCCCATGGCAACGTGTACATATTGACTTTGCTGGTCCATTCATGGACTCCATGTTTATGATTGCGGTGGACGCACATTCTAAATGGCCAGAAGTGATTAAGATGACTACCACTACCTCGGAAAAGACGATCGCGGTGCTAAGGACGATATTTGCAAGAAATAGATTGCCAGAACAAATATGTTCAGACAACGGACCGCAGTTCGTGTCAGAAGAATTCCAGAAATTCATGAAGAAGAATGGGCTGAAACATTATACCTCTGCCCCATATCATCCGGCTACAAACGGGTTGGCCGAGAGATTTGTACAAACGTTCAAAAAAGCAATAAAGGCCATGAGCGAAGATCAGATTCCACTACAACACAAGGTGGACAAATTCCTACTGGCATATCGAAACGCCACTCATGCAGTGACAAACCAAAGTCCTGCCATGATGTTCTATAACAGGAGGTTGCGGTCCAGGTTGGACTTGTTAAAACCAAATGTGCGGAGGGAAGTTGAAAACAAACAGTTCCAGCATATAAATAACAAGACCACTCGGAGTTTCGAAATAGGACAACCAGTGTTAGCCCGGGACTATAAAAACGAGAAATGGCAATCTGGAACAATTCGGGCCAGACAAGGACCCCTGATGTACACGGTAGATATTGGTGAAAATGTAATACGGCGTCATGCTGACCAACTGGTAGAATCGAGAACAAGGGTCGAACCCATGGTTACGGCAGAGACAACCATGGAAGAAGTTAGTGAACCTGAAGCATCTACCTCAGAAGTGAATGTACCTGAGGATGATGTCCAATCCATAAGAGATCAACTAGATGAGTCACCCCAGCAACGAGAATCAGAGACCCCTGAAAGGCGTTATCCAACTCGAATCAGGAGGCCTCCTCAGAGACTGAATCTTTGAACTGTTTTGCATGAAGTTGTATATATATATATCTATATGTTATTATGTTATGTTAAATGGGGATATAACTGTTAAGCTAAAAAGGGAGGATTGTGGTGTATGTAACCTGTTCCACCTTAAGAGAACTACCTTAAGAGATGTACTACTTTCTCTTGGCTGCTGTATACTGTAATACCGGTGGTGACCACACCGGTATATAAACGTTGTGTAGGGATTTGCTGGGCAGTTCAGCCCTGACCTCCGAATAGTAAAGACCTGTTAAAAGTTATTCTTGTGGTCTGTGTCCAGTGATTTATAATAAGCATAACTGGGACACACAGACTTAACAATTCAGGTCCTTTTTTTTTTATGCATACACTCAGAAACATGGGCTGAGAATAGAAGACATTTCATTTTGGGCCTACAGTGTCCATTTTCATCACTATCGGGTCAAGTGTAGCATAGTTAGATTCAGATTTACAGCAGTACTGCCTGAATTTCTGCTGGAGCCTCCTGATCTCCTGCCATGTCAGTAGAGGTTTGGCAGAAACCCTGGACGAATTGCGCAAATTACTCAAAGTGTGCCGCCGATCTTCTGTCAGAGAACCCCCAGAGAAATTCCAGGCTGTAATGTCTTGGGCAGAAAAAGACCATCGGTACATCTAGCCTACCCTTCCCAACCTCCCATAAAGCTTCCTCTAGTCTGCCCGGACAACGTGCCCCAGCCCCAACCTCAGAAGAGCACCCCCTGCTGCACCAAAGCAATATATTTCTACTAGCCACAACAGTGACCTTGTGGCCTCATTTAATGAGACTGTCAAATTATTATCGTGTTAGGAGCAGTAGTCTGCTTTGGCCCATAACCCACTAGGACCTGGGTTGAGAATGACCAAAATAATTTTTGCATCAGAGCCTGACATGCAGCAAATAAAAGGAGGTTTTCATCCCATCATTCTGTGCTGGGCTTGAAAGGCCAGTATCTGGCTCACTGCACCACCCAGCCCGTGTTCATTCAGACACCTAAATCCGTTTGACTTTTTGACCAGCAGGATTGTTAGTGACAGTACAGAAGAGGTGATTGAGGGCCAGGGGATCAGCAACGAACATTACCCAAATCATGCAGCATTTAAACTTCTGCTCAGTTTTTCTGGTTGAACTAAAACGCTCTTCCATATCCTGTGCAAGCGCTTCATTTTAATATTGAAGGCCATGGTAATGGTATTTAATAATCTACCCATGACCAGTGGGGATTGAGCTACATACTCAGCTCATCAATATGAAATGGATGATAAATACCAGCCGCCCTTAAGTCCTGTGCTATCCATATAGCTGCCCTGTTTTGATAAAACCCTTCTGTGCCACTCAGGATTATCCTCCTTTGGCTCACTTCTCGATGGACCAACCCCACGGCTGCATCATGGTATGCTGGCACTTCCTGTTTTTTATCACCAGCGATTGATTCACTGCCCGTAGCTGTCCTGATACTCTCAAAAAAAGGGCTTTCACTCTAAATTCAAGGCCCTGGTTAGACCACTCCTGGAGCACTGGGAGCAGGTCTGGGCACCATACCTTAGGAAGGATATATTGACTTTAGAGGGAGTGCAGCGTAGGTTTACCAGAATGACTTCTAGGGAGAAATTATACAAACTAGTGTTGTATTCCCTGGAATTTAGAAGGTTAAGGGGTTACTTGATCAAAGTTTTCAGGATATTAACAGATAGGGTAGATAAAGAGAAACTATTTCCGCTGGTTGGGGAGTCTAGGACTAGGGGGCATAGCCTAAAAATTAGAGTCAGGCCTTTCAGGAGTGAAATTAGGAAACACTTCTACACACAAAGGGTGGTAGAAGTTTGGAACTCTCATCCGCAAACGACAATTGATGCTAGGTCAATTGTTAATTTTAAATCGGAGATTGATAGATTTTGTTAACCAAAGGTGTTGGCCCAGAAATTCGGGTCTCCATGGGTACTCACCCGTAAGCCCAATGGAAGTGCCAGTTTCCTGCAGCACTGCGCATGCGTGGGAAACCGGCACTTCCGTTCCCCTGAAAGAAGGGGTTCAGTGGTTGAACACGTGCGCCAGAGAGGCAGCGCGTGCGCATCGAACTTAGGTTTTTTTTGCAAGTTTCTCTGGGGGGGTAAGTCTCCAGCAGTTACACTTTTAAAAAGCAGTCACAAGGCCTGCTTTCAACAAGGTACTGTAAGTGGTGAATTAATTAAAATTAAAACATTTTTTCCACCGATTTATTATTTTTAAATACTTTAAAGAAAGTTAAGTTTAATTTTCACCCTGTTAGAAAATGTAATTCATTTTTTCAAAAATTTAAATTATTGTTTAAAATAGTTATTTCATGTAATTATAGTTATTTTAAAAATGTGGTTTAAAAAAAAAATTATTTGAAGTTTTAGTGATGTTTTGGGGCTTATAGTATTTATAGGTTTGACAGCTCTTCCTGCCAAACTTATGAATGGAGCATTCCCTGCTACCATTGGCTCTCCATGGCCCACGTGATCCCAGGGGACGCATCGAACTAACTGCGCCCCAGGGATACACAAGCACTGCACGCCGGCAGTTGGAGCAGGCCCCGGATCAGAATACCACGTGGGCCCACAGCTCAACAGCCGGCGCGCTAGGTAAGTGCAGGTCGGGGGCTTGCACCCGCGGGAAGCCCCCGACCCGAATTTCTGGGCCATTAAGGGATAGGGGCCAAAGGCGGGTATTTGGAGCTGGGTCACAGATCAGCCGTGATCTCATTGAAAGGCGAAACAGGCTCAAGGGGCTAAATGTCCTCCTCCGGTTCCTAGGCTCCTACAAATGGCAACTGCGGCCCTTTAAAAGCTGCAAGCTTCCAGCTTTCCTGCCTCCACCCAGTTGAGCAATCATCCCAATCCAAGCTGGGAGCTCACACTGATATATAATTAGGCTAGCCCTGGAAGGTTTTGTGGGGTAAATCACTTCTAATTCACATAAGTGCAACATGACGTAATAAAACTCACTACACACTTGGTTTGAGTATAAAGCAAGGCTCTAATCAACTTGTTTCAAAACATGGAGGTCTAGTTGGACTTCACTAGTTCCTGTTTACACAATGTCCTGGGCAAGCTCGGCCCATGCCCGAGTATTTATACTCCTTGGACAGCGCCACCAGCTGGCTGTCCAATGTTATTTCTTGAGTCTTTCTTCATGGATCATAAGATTCATAACACAACACTTGCAAAATACTGAGCCTGCAGCACAGATCAGAACCAGAGAATTTACCCTGAAATTTATCCCCAGTCAGTACTGCATATTTTATGTTTATGATTCTACCGTCCCCATTTGCAATACTTAACCACTCCTGCCTTGCATTCTAGCACAGACTGTCCCTTAAATTCCTTCCTCCCCCCCTTCCCTGCCTCTGCACCTGCTTAATATCTGTTACATTTCCAACTTTTTCCAGTTCTGACGAAAGGTCTCCGACCTGAAACGTTAACTCTGTTTCTCTCTCCACGGATGCTGCCTGGCCTGCTGAGTGTTTCCAGCATTTTCCGTTGTTATTTCAGATTTCCAGCATCGCAGTATTTTGCTACTGCGTATTTTATTTTCTCCTCAATGTTTAGTCAGACCCAATTAGATTTTGAATGCTGAACAGGCGCTCGCCAATTGCCTTTTAGCACCTTTGAGAAGGTTATTTTGAATTGACTCTACCGTGAGTCTATCAATCATTCCATCTGTTCCTTGAAGGGGAACAGATAGAAATCATCAGGAAAAATATGTTCCATTTAGTTAAGACGTTGCTGATAGTAAACCAAAGTTAACATACTGAAGTAACACAATTATGATTAATTTAAAGTCAGATACCGTGTACAGATGAGTAATGATGTGAAATTGGGAACTAATGTAAGTTTAATTATCTTGCTTCATGATTATAGAAACAGATTGATTAATTTTAAGTTACTCTCTCTGATCAGATATTCATATAAATCAGCACTCCATGAATACTGGTCCTATGCCACGATGATGCCGACTGTGATAAGCACATCCACTGAACACAACTGGAATAAAAACAGAATCCAGTGTCTTCACAGGTCAATGGCCTACTGTGATTGTACCAAATAGCATTAGTCTTAGGACATTGAAAGATAGTTTTTTGTAGGATATCTCCACAGAATGAGACAGAATAAGGTTAACAATGGATATATGTATACACCCACACATAGACTGCAGCCCTTTAAAAGCTGCAGTTGCAGCTTTCCTGCCTCCACCCAATCGAGCAAGCTCTCCAATCCAAGTTGGGATCTCCAATTGATATATAATTAGGCTGATGTGCCAAATAACTGCCTGAATCCATGAGGTTAAAACTTAAAACTAAAGGCTTTTATTAAGTAAGAATCATGGCATCAAGTTAACACAGGGCAACCATCATTCATCACCGACCCAGCCCTTATGAGTAAAACCCAGCTCTTATAAATAAGACTCACACCAATCAGGAGGATCCATAAAGGCGGAGCTAGGGAGGAACATTAGTGGTTACACCTGTAAAACATTCCAGACATTAACAAGTACAACAACAGACAATCCAGAACACAGAGTTATTTCATCACATTGGCTAACCCTGGAAGATATATATATATATATATATACATGTGTGTATGGTATATACATCCTCCCCTCACCTTACACCTCACCCTGCTCTCCTGAAGGTGTTGGCTCCTTGCTGCACTGTTGTTGTATCCTCAGACAATGATGCAGTCCGTGCCCACATGCACCAAGATCTGGACAACATTCAGGCTTGGTGTGATAAGTGGCAAGTAACATTCGCGCCACACAAGTGCCAGGCAATGACTATCTCCAACAAATGAGAGCCTAACCACCGCCCCTTGACATTCAACGGCATTACCATCACCGAATCCCCCACCATCAACATCCTGGCGGGTGACCAGAAACTTAACTGGACCAGCCACATAAATACTGTGGCCACAAGAGCAGGTCAGAGGCTGGGTATTCTGCGGAGAGTGTCTCACCTCCTGACTATCCAAAGCCTTTGCACCACCTACAAGGCACAAGTAAGGAGTGTGATGGAATACTCTCCATTTGCCTGGATGAGTGCAGCTCCAACAACACTCAAGAAGTTCGACACCATCCAGGACAAAGCAGCCCACTTGATTGGTACCCCATCCACCACCTTAAACATTCACTCCCTCCACCACTGGCTTACTATGGCTGCAGTGTGCACCATCTACAAGATGCACTGCTGCAACTCGCCAAGCCTTCTTCGGCAGCACCTCCCAAACCTGTGACCTCTACCACCTAGAAGGACAAGGGCAGCAGGCGTATGGGAACACCATCACCTGCAAGTTCCCCTCCAAGTTACACACTATCCTGACTTGGAAATATATCACCGATCCTTCATTGTCGCTGGGTCAAAATCCTGGACCTCCCTACCTAACAGCACTGTGGGAGTACCTTTACCACAAGGACTGCAGCGGTTCACGAAGGTGACTCACCGCCACCTTCTCAAGGACAATTAGGGATGGGCAATAAAAGAGCAGAGAGATTTGGGAGTCCAAATGCCACATTTGGTCAAATGCTGCCTTGATGTCAAGGGCAGTCACTCTTCCCTCTCCTCTGGAATTCAGCTCTTTGTCCATGTTTGGACCAAGGCTGTAATGAGGTCGGGAACCGAGTGGTCCTGGCAGAACCCAAACTGGGCATCAGTGAGCAGGTTATTGGTGAGTAAGTGCTGCTTGATAGCACTGTCGGTGACACCTTCGGCGACACCTTCCATCACTTTGCTGATGATTGAGAGCAGACTGATCCGGCGGTAATTGGCCGGATTGGATTTGTCCTGCTTTTTGTGGACGGACACACCTGGGCAGCTTTCCACATTGACGGATAGATGCCAGTGTTATAGCTGTTCCGGAACAGCTTGGCTGGATGCGTGACTAGTTCTGGAGCACAAGTCTTCAGCACGACAGCCGGGATGTTGTCGGGGCCCACAGCCTTTGCTGTATCCAGTGCGCTCAGCCGTTTCTTGATATCACATGGAGTGAACCGAATTGGCTGAAGACTGGCTCCTGTGGTGGTGGAGACCTCAGGAGGAGGCCGATATGAATCATCCACTTGGCACTTCTGTTAATGCGCTACTTGATCAGAGACACTTCATTTGTTGTAGATCATCATTATTAACAGCAACTGTTCCAGTCCAGTTGTTCTCTTGAACCCAATGGGTGCCAGTTATAGGCCAAAGAAATGCTTTGACCTTCAAGACACAACAAAGAAAATTTGTGTTCCTAAATTCCAAGGATGGTGGAGGCCTTTATTTGACAAATGGTTCATCCATTTTTATCGACAGACTGGGTTCTGAGGAAGTTGTAGATTGATTTCTTTTTTCACAGCGTAAATGTAAATTAAAAGAGAAAATTAAGCCAAACAATCCTTGGTGCATGTAAAACATGCCAATATAGCCCATTTTTAACAGTGGCATTCTCCGCAGTGTGGCTGGATCACTAACTGCAGAGAAGCTATTGGTTTTTGCACCACTTTAAATTTTACAAAGTGGTGAACTATAACTACTGATAATTATGTCACTTTGTTTGCATTTGCAACCAAATGTTATATAAAAATGTTTCAGTAGAAAGCAGGAATGATTTTGCACCAATATATAAGCCAGGTAATATAAGAAATGTGAAAAGTCCATTCAGCCCACCAACTCCATTCCCTCAATGTTTAGCTGGTAACACTCTTACCTCTGAGTCAGAGGTTTGTGGCGCCAAGCCCCACTGCAGGACATGAGCACATAATCCAGCCTGACATTTCAGCGCAGTACTGAAGGAGAGCTGCACTGTCAGAGGTGCTGTCTTTCGGTTGAGGTGTTTCAACCAAGGTCCCATCTGCCTGTTCAGCTGAAGGTTGCCATGGCACTATTTGAAGAAGAGCAGAGAGGTGCAGCAAGCGGTTAGGAAGGCAAATGGTATGTTGGCCTTCATTGCAAGAAGATTTGAGTACAGGAGCAAGGATGTCTTACTACAATTATACAGGGCCTTGGTGAGACCACACCTGGAGTACTGTGTGCAGTTTTGGTCTCCTTACCTAAGAAAGGATATACTTGCCATAGAGGGAGTGCAGCGAAGGTTCACCAGACTGATTCCTGGGATGGCAGGACTGTCGTATGAGGAGAAATTGGGCCGACTAGGCCTGTATTCACTAGAGTTTAGAAGAATGAGAGGGGATCTCATTGAAACATATAAAATTCTGACAGGGCTAGACAGACTAGATGCAGGGAGGATGTTTCCCCTGGCTGGGGGGTCGAGAATGAGGGGTCACAGTCTCAGGATACGGGGCAGGACATTTAGGACTGAGATGAGGAGAAATTTCTTCTCTCAGAGGGTGGTGAACCTGTGGAATTCTCTACCCCAGAGGGCTGTGGAGGCCAAGTCACTGAATATATTTATAAAGGAGATAGATAGATTTCTAGACACAAAAGGCATCAAGGGGTATGGGGAGAGAGCGGGAATATGGTATTGAGATAGAGGATCAGCCATGATCATATTGAATGGCGGAGCAGGCTCAAAGGGCTGAATGGCCTACTCCTGCTCCTATTTTTCTATGTTTCTATCCTGGTCAGCATGCCTCCCCGCACCAACACCGTGAAATACAAATGATCTGATCGTTCATTCAGTTGCTGTTGTCTAAGATCTAACTTGGTTGCTATATTTACCAACATAACAGCCTTGACTTCAAATTGGTTTCCATTGGTTGGAATGTGCTTTGGAATATCTGAAGGCTGTGATACAATGCTGTATAAGAGCAAGTTTGTTTTTATTTCCAGCATGATGTAGATTGTCATGGATTCTACTCTGAGGAAGGGAATGGGCACAAAAACATTCACATGAAGCTCTGAAATCTCCCCCGGACCCCCACAATAATCCAGCATAGAAGTGGAAGATTTCCCCTTTCATTCTCTACTCAACAGTTGCATGTCCTTCCACTGGGGGCCCAGGCTGAATCCAAATCCAAAATCCACATGGATCTGAAATGTATCATGCGCTGAATTGGTTGGCCATTGCAGGTGCTCACATGAGATAAGAGAGAAGAGATAGTAGATGGAGAAAACACGATTCCCTCTGGCGAGTGGGTCAATAAGCAGAGGTCATCGATTTAAAATCATTGGCAATAGATCTAGAGGGGAGATGAGGAGAAATGTTTTTCACTGAGAGTTGTTGGGATCGGGAACGCTCGACCTGAACAGGTGATGGAAGCTGATTCCATCAATAATGTTAAAGGGAGTTGGACGGGTTCTTGAGGATGAGGAACTGACAGGGTTACGGACAAGGAGCGGGGGTGTGGGACTGAGCACGACTGATCTTTCAAAGAGCCAGCACAGGCACGATGGGCCGAATGGCCTCCTTCCGTGCTGTAAGTTTCTATGATTTTATGATTTCTATGAGATAAGCCCCAAAGTTGTGAGACTTCACCCTCGGCGTGGAGTCTGGTTCGACGGGAGAGCAGATCGGGGAATCGAGTGCAGAGGACAACACATTCAATTTTTGGCAATGACAATTTTTTCAGCGATTGATTTTAATGTCCCACAACTTCTAAATTGTGCTGACCAACCCCGCCCCTGCCCAAATACTGGATCTGCCTGATTTCCGGGCAAGCGAGATTCCATCTGGGGGCGGGATCTCACAATTTTGGGGACCAAGATGTTCGGATAGTATATTTCTAGCCAATGCCGTACATCACTGAAAAACATGAAGATAGGATGGAAATGATCTTGCTTTTAGGTACAAAGAGGACAGATGGCTTCAACATTATTACCCCAATGTTCGTAGCCCAAGACTGCAAACACCCACCTCGAAACATAAGAACATAAGAACATAAGAAATAGGAGCAGGAGTAGGCCAATCGGCCCCTCGAGCCTGCTCCGCCATTCAATAACATCATGGCTGATCTGATCCTAACCGCCAATCCACTATCACAGAACCATCTCCTGAATCTCACAGAATTAGACACATGAAATAGGAGCAGGATCAGGCTACATGGCCTCTGGGCCCGCTCCGCTACCCACAGGGCCATGACCGATCCGAACCTAGACTCATGTCCAAATTCCTGCCCGCTCCCCGTAACCCTTAATTCCCTTTACTTCTAGGAAACTGTCTATTTCTGTTTTAAATTTATGTAATGATGTAGCTTCTACAGCTTTTTGGGGCAGCATATTCCATGGACCTACCACCCTCTGAGTGAAGTAGTTCCTCTTCATCTCAGTTTTGAAAGAGCAGCCCCTTATTCTAAGACTATGCCCCCTAGTTCTAGTTTCACCCATCATCGGGAACATCTTCCCCGCATCCACCGATCCAACTCCTTCACAATCTTATATGTTTCAATAAGATCGCCTCTCATTCTTCTGAACTCCAATGAGTAGAGTCCCAATCTACTCAACCTCTCCTCATATGTCCATCCCCTCATCCCCAGGATTAACCGAGTGAACCTTCTTTGTACTGACTCGAGAGCAAGTATGTCCTTTCTTAAGTATGGACACCAAAACTGGATGTAAGCCATCAGGTCCAGGTGATTTATCCGCCTTGAGTCCCATTATTTTACCAAGTACCACTTCCTTAGTGATTTTGATCATGTTTAGCTCCTCCCCCCCTTTAGCCCCCTGTTTGTCCAGTGTTGGGATATTCTTAGTGTTTTCTACTGTAAAGACTGATGTAAAATATTCATTCAGTGTTTTTGCCATCTCCATATTTCCCACCATTAATTTCCCGGTCTCATCCTCTAAGGGACCAACATTTACTTCAGCCACCCTTTTTCTTTTTATATAACTATAAAAACTCTTACTATCTGTTTTTATATTTTTTGCTAATTTACTTTCATAATCTATCTTCCCTTTCTTAATCAATCTTTTTGTTATTTTTTGCTGTCTTTTAAAGTTTTCCCAATCCTCTATCCTCCCACTAGATTTGGCTACCTTATATGCCCTTGTTTTTAGTCAAATACTATCCTTAATTTCTTTACTTAGCCACGGATGGCTGTCTTTTCTTTTACACCCTTTTCTTCTCAGCAGAATATATATTTTTTGGAAGTTGTAAAATAACCCCTTAAATGTACACCACTGATCATGTATCGTCTTACCCTTTAATCTATTTTCCCAATCCACTCTACTCAATTCCGCTCTCATACCTTCATAGTCTCCTTTATTCAATCTTAGCACGCTTGTTTGAGATGCAACCTTCTCACCCTCTAATTGAATATGGAATTCAACCATGTTATGGTCACTCATTCCAAGGGGATCCTTTACTAGGACATTTTTAATTTATCCCATCTCGTTACACAAGGTTGCTTGCCCCCTGGTCGGTTCAGTTACATACTGCTCAAGAAACCCATCCCGAATACACTCAATGAACTCATCCTCAAGGCAGCCCTGCCCAATTTGATTTGTCCAATTAATATGATAGTTAAAATCCCCCATAATTATAGATGTTCCCTTATTACAAGCCTCAACTATTTCCTGATTGATACTCCGTCCAACAGAGTTGACACTGTTTGGAGGCCTATAGACTATGCCCACTAGTGTTTTTTTCCCCTTATTATTCCTTACCTCCACCCAAACTGTTTCATTATCCTGATCTTTTGACCCAATATCATTTCCCTGTATTACAGTGATTCCTTCCTTTATTAACATAGCCACCCCACCTCCCCTTCCTTCCTGCCTGTCCTTCCTGATCGTTAAATAACCTGGTATGTTTAATTCCCAGGCATTGTCACCCTGCAGCCATGTTTCTGTAATGGCCACAAGATCATACCCATATGTAATTATTTGTGCCATTAACTCGTCTGTTTTGTTACGAATGCTACGTGCATTCAGATAGAGAACTTTCAAAGATGTTTTGTGACACTTAGTTCCTGCTTTTGCCCTTTTTATTAATTTACCTTTTACTCCATACCTTCTGCCCCTTCCTGACACGCTCTGGTTTTTAATTTCCCCACTGCTACCTAAGTCTATGACCTTCTCTGTTGTCATTTTTATTATTTGCTCTCTAGGAATCTCCCCCCAACTATTTAGTTTAAAGCCCTCTCTACAGCCCTAGTTATATGATCCGCCAGGACTCTAGTCCCAGCACTGGCCAAGTGAAACCCGTCTCAACGGAACAGCTCCCTCCAGCCCCAGTACTGGTGCCAGTGTCCCAGGAAGCAAAACCCATTTCTCCCACACCAGTCTTTGAGCCACGCATTTAACTCTCTAATTTTATTTGTCCTAGCCAAATTCGCTCGTGGCTCAGGTAATAATCCAGAGATTATTACCCTTGTGGTTCTGCTTTTTAATTTGGCCCCTAGCTGCTCAAACTCCCTCAGCAGAACCTCCTTCCTTGTCCTATCTATGTCGTTGGTACCAACATGGACCACGACAACTGGATCCTCCCCCTCCCACTCCAAGTTTCACTCACCCCCTATCTCCATCGCCACTTCCTACCTCATCTCCACTGGCACCTAAACCCTCCTCCGTGCTTTTAGGCCTCGACGCTTCTCCCATTCCCTCCTCACTCCTGTTCAAAACTTCATGCTGCATAAACTCTATCTGGTCCGGAACTCCACCATCTCATTCTATCCTCCACAAAATTCTGCTCATCTAACAGCTCAATCTTTGCTGAGTTCCAATGACACCCACACTTCAGCAAACAAATATCAAAATTCTCATCCCCCACCTCAAATGACTCAAATCTCTTTACTTCTGCAGCCTTCTCCCGCCCTGCATTCCTGTCCGTACCCTCTGCTCTCCCAACTCTAGTCTACCGAGTATTCCTCACTCTGCTCTGTTGTGAAAGAGACTTCAGCCATCTGTGGAATTCCCTTCCTAAATCCCTCCGTCTTGCTCTAAGCTCTGGAATTCCCTCTGCAAACCTCTTCACCTCGCCACCTCTCTTTCATAGAAACATAGAAACATAGAAGATAGGAGCAGGAGTAGGCCATTTGGCCCCTCGAGCCTGCTCCACCATTCAATGCGATCATGGCTGATCATCCAAATTCAGTACCCTGTCCCTGCTTTCTCCCCATATCCCTTGATCCCTTTAGCCTTAAGAAATATGTCCAACTCCTTCTTGAATATATTTAATGAACTGGCCTCTACTGCCTTCTGTGGTAGAGAATTCCACAGGTTCACCACTCTCTGGGTGAAGAAATTCCTCCTCATCTCTGTCCTAAATGGCTTACCCCTTATCCTTAGACTGTGACCCCTGGTTCTGGACTTCCCAACCATCGGGAACATCTTTCCTGCATCTAGTCTGTCCAGTCCTGTTAGAATTTTATAAGTTTCAATGAGATCCCCTCTCATTCTTCTAAACTCCAGCGAGTACAAGCCCAATCGACCCAATCTCTCCTCATACGTCATTCCTGCATTCCCAGGTATCAGCCTGGTGAATCTTCGCTGCACTCCTTCCATGGCAAGAATATCCTTCCTCAGATAAGGCGACCAAAACTGCACACAATACTCAAGATGTGGTCTCACCAAGGCCCTGTACAACTGCAGCAAGACATCCTTGTTCCTGTACTCAAACCCTCTCGTTACGAAGGCCAACATACCATTTGCCTTCTTAACCGCCTGCTGCACCTGCATGCTTACCTTCAGCAACTGGTGCACAAGGTCGCCCAGGTCTCGTTGCACTTCCCCTTCTCCCAATCCAGTGCCATTCAGATAATGTGATATCCGAGTGGTAAGGTCAGAAACTGAGAGAAGCGAGATATTAGGAACAAACCCAACTGTTTATTTACACGGTGTAGCAGAGAAACATATCTCTTACAAGCTGGAGACCAGGCACACCATTCTTACTGCATGAGCCAAGATGGAGGATCAACCTCTGAGTCATACCCATAATGCAATGCCACATTACCATACTAACTGGTGTACCAGGACATTGAATACATGACCCAATACCTTAAATACTGGTGAATGTGAACCCTTAATATTTGGCTCCATCTGGTGGATAACTTAAACATTCCATCCCAGATTACTATATCCCTCCCCTCTTAAGTTGAACATTAATTTCTTAACAACATTCTTAAAAAGTCCCATAAGGAAACTCCTTTAATGATAGTCCATACTGAACGAATCTAGCAGGTCCTTATCAATCTCTCTGGCGGCTTGTGAGTCCTTGGTGAACGTCTTACAGTCAAGTCCCTGTTTGGTTGTGGTAGAGCCACCTGCTGCTCCTGAGCAGTACTCAGAGTATCCAACTCTGCTACGATGGTTTCCTCTTGACGAAGGGGTCCAGGTGGAACTGGCTCTGTTTGTGGTGTTGGTACCACCAATGCATTTGGATAACTGGGGGCCAACTTGTCCTCCGACATCTCCTCTGGAACCTTCATTTCGATTTCCCCTTGTCTGGTCAGTATCTGATCTACATGTCTGCGTACAACCTGACCAGTTCCCACCATGACCGTATATGATACTAGACCGGTCATTGAGTCTATGACGCCAGGAATCCATTTTGGACCATAACTGAAATTCCTGGTAAGGACCGCATCTCCTTCTCCAAAACTGCGGCTCCTTGTCCTTCTGTTATGGTTCTCCTTTTGTTTGATTTGTTGGTTTTCCACCTTCCTTTTTAGATCTGGGTGAACCAGGTCAAGAATGGAGCGTAGTCGGCATCCTAACAACAGCTCAGCAGGAGAGAGTCCTGTGGTAGATTGAGGTGTTATTCTGTAGCTGAACAGAACGCGTGACACCTTGGCTGCCAAACTCCCTTCCGCACTTTTTTTCATCATCTCCTTAAATGTTTGTACGGCTCTCTCCGCAAGTCCATTTGAAGACGGATGATATGGAGCTGCGGTCATGTGCACTATGCCATTGTTTCTCATGAACTCTTTTGTTTCTGTACTCACAAAACACGTGGCATTGTCACTTACTACGATCCCCGGTAGCCCTTGATTACTAAAACTCTTACGCAGGCAGTCTATAGTAACAGTAGATGAAGCGGAATTTACAGGATAAACATCCATCCATTTGGAATGGGCATCAATGATTATGAGGAACATCTTTCCCATGAATGGACCCGCATAATCTACATGTAATCTTCTCCATGGTTTATCCAGCCACTCCCAGAGGTGGAGAGGAGCTGCTGCTGGTGCCTTCCTGTGTACGTGACAAGTGCTGCATTGTCTTGACTAGATTTTCTATCTCCTCATCTAGCTTTGGCCACCACAAGTAACTCCTTGCCAAGGCTTTCATATGTGAAACTCCAGGATGACACTGATGTAGTTGCCCTAGGATAGACTGTCGTGCTGGCTGTGGAATATTCACTCGTGCTCCCCACAACACGCAACCATCCTGCACACCCAGCTCTGTCTTCCTGACACTGTAAGGTATGAAATCAGTCCCTTCTGGATGCTGTGGCCAACCCCTCATCACATATTCTCGGACTCTAGACAGTACTGGATCTTTACCGGTCCATGCCCTTACTTGTTCTGCGGTCACAATTGCCGTGTCCGTGTCCTCCAACATCAAAACTCTGTCCTCTGGAGCTGCACGGATAGGTGTACCTGGCAGTGGAAGATGGCTCAAGGCATCTGCATTCCCATGGTACTTGCCCGCCTTGTAAATGATGACATACTCATATGCCCTCAATGTCACTGCCCACCTCTGGATCCGTGGTGACACCATCTGTGGTACTGCTTTCATTTCATTAAAAAGAGATAGAAGAGGTTTATGATCGGTGCATATGGTGAATTTCCTGCCATATATGTACTTGTGAAACCTCCGTAACCCAAACATTACTGCTAACCCCTCTGTATCTAACTGGGAATAGTTTTTTTCCGCCGGTGTCAGAGTTCGAGACATAAACCCTATTGGTCTTTCTGTTCCATCTTCCAAGCCATGTGAAAGAACCGCCCCCACCCTGTAAGGTGAAGCATCACAAGAGAGAATGATGTATTTCTCTGCATTGTAGTGAACCAGCACATCCGAGGACAGCATCAGTTTCTTGGACTGTTCAAATGAAACCCTCTGTTCCTCTTCCCACTGCCACTGTGTCTCCTTGCGCAGAAGTTTTTGAAGAGGTGCTAACACTGTTGCCAAGTTTGGTAACAATCTGTTATAATAGTTTAGCAGTCCCAGGTAAGCTTTTAACTCAGTCACATTGGTAGGAGCTGGGGCCTCCTGCAGTGCTTGTACCTTCTCCTTGATTGGATGGAGCCCGGTGGCGTCCACTCTGTGTCCCAGGAACACGGCCTCATTCTCCAGGAAAATGCAGTTACTCCTCTTGAGCCGTATCCAATCTTTGTAGTACCTCTCTCAGAGTGCTCAGGTGCTCCTGGTCGGCTCTTCCCATCACCAGAATGTCATTCAGATAGATTGAAACATGTGGGATCCCTTGCAGTACACCCTCGATAGTCCTCTGGAAAATAACTGGGCTAGATGAGACACCGAATGGTAAGCGGTTATAGGTAAACAAACCCTTGTGTGTATTTATGGTTACATACTTCTTGGATTCCTCATCTAGTGTCATCTGCAAGTATGCATGACTCATATCCAGCTTCGTGAATTTCTTCCCTCCAGCCAGGTTTGAAAAGAGATCCTCTGTTTCAAAGTGATAGGATCCACTTTTGGAATGTTCTCTACCATACAATGCATTACGAACATATCGTCTTCTTTCTCAGCTTCTCCGCTAATGTGACATGCTCCCTGTTTTTTCACTTCTCTTCCTAGGTTTTGCTTTCCTCCCCCTTTTGGTTTATATTCCTCCACGATTGCTTTTGCCCTGCATGCATGTTTTATGTGTCCTTTTTTCCCACACTTGTGGCACATTTCCTCCAGAAACCTGCATTCCCTCACCAGGTGATCGCCATTGCATCTATAGCATGCCTTTATATGCTCACGTTGAGGATCCTGACGCATGTTTAACTTGTGCACAATAACCTGACCTGCAACTTGCTTTGCAGTAGCCCAGTCTGAACCTTGTATTTCTTTTACATCTCAGTTCACTGTCTCTATGGCTTGAGCAAGTTCCAACGCTTTGTCATACGTAAGCCCAGTCTCAGACAATAATCTCCGCTTCATTCGATCATCCATTATCCCACAAACTAGCCTATCTCTCAGCATGTCTTTCAGGTTGTTGCCGTAATTGCAGTCATGTGCCAATTTTCTCAACACCACTACATAATCCAATACAGTCTCTTCCGGTTTTCTGTTCCGTGAATTAAATTTGAAACGCTGTACAATCTCACTCGGTCTGGGATTGAAAGGGTCCTTTAGCAAGGCCACTAAGTCAGCAAATGATCTATCTCCAGGCTTTGCAAGACTGCATAAGTTTCTCATTAAACTATATGTCTGACTTCCCACGGAAGTGAGCAAAGTAGCTCTCCTTTTTCCGACATCATCTCTATCATTTGCTTCAAAGAAATGCATCAACACTTCGCAGTATTCATCCCAGGTCTGCGTCTGAACATCAAAAGCAGAGATCTTTCCTACCGTAGCAGCCATGATCCGTTATTCAGTGTTCCGTTTCTTTTTTTTTCTTTGCCAAGATGTGATCTGTTGACCCTCATTGCCAATATGTGATATCTGAGTGGTAAGGTCAGAAACTGAGAGAAGCGAGATATTAGGAACAAACGCAACTGTTTATTTACACGGTGTAGCAGAGAAACATATCTCTTACAAGCTGGAGACCAGGCACACCATTCTTACTGCACGAGCCAAGATGGAGGATCAACCTCTGAGTCATACCCATAATGCAGTGCCACATTACCATACTAACTGGTGTACCAGGACATTGAATACATGACCCATTACCTTAAATACTGGTGAATGTGAACCCTTAATATTTGGCTCCATCTGGTGGATAACTTAAACATTACATCCCAGATTACTATAGATAATAATCTGCCTTCTTGTTTTTGACACCAAATTGGATAACCTCGCATTTATCCACGTTATATTGCATCTGCCATGCTTCTGCCCAATCACCCAACCTGTCCCAATCATCCTGGAGTTTCTCGGCATCCTCCTCACAGCACACACACCCACCCAGCTTTGTGTCGTCTGCATACTTGGAGATATTACATCGAGTTCCCTCGTCCAGATCATTAATATATATTGTGAATATCTGGGGTCCAAGGACCGATCCCTGCGGTACCCCACTAGTCACTGCCTGCCACTCGGAAAAAGAGCCGTTTATTCCAACTCTTTGCTTTCTGTCTGCCAACCAGTTCTCTATCCAAGTCAATACCTTGCCCCCAATCCCATGTGCCTTAACTTTACACGCTAATCTCTTATGCGGGACCTTATCGAAAGCCTTTTGAAAGTCCAAATACACCACATCCACTGGTTCTCCCTTATCTATTTTACCAGTTACATCCTCAAAAAATTCCAGTAGATTAATCAAGCACGACTTACCTTTTGTAAATCCATGTTGACTTTGTCCGATCCGGTCACTGTTTTCCTCCTTTAAGACACTGCTTAAAACCTACCTCTTTGACCAAGCATCTTGTCACCTGTCCTAATGTCTCCTTCTTTGTCTCCATGTCAAGATTTATCTGATTACACTCATGTGAAGCACCTTAGGATGTTTTACTATGTTGCAGGCGCTATATAATTGCAAATCGTTGTTGTCTGTAACCAAACCGTTTGGTGTATAATAGCAATCACCGTTCTAATTTTATTTGATTGGTCTTATTTCATAAACATTCACCTTCAGTGTCACTTACCTTTGAAAAAATTAAAATAAAATTAAGCCCATATTGAGCATAATGCTAGCAGCAGGTGCACTGTGAGTTTACCAATATTACTATTTAAAGTGATCCACCGCCCATGCAACATAGCACTGGCAAGAAGAAGGGTTACTCTTGGTTACATTACAGTACCATGCTGCAAACTAATGAAGGGTAAAGATGAAGGATTTCTCAATGTGTCTGCGATCCAGTTTACTTTAGTCCAGTTTGCATATTGTGTCGGAGTAGAACAGCATCACCTAGTGGAGGATGGTCTTCAACTGGGTGCTGTTACCGTTAAATAAAGCTAACTATTCAAACCAGGGGGAGGAGAGTAGAGAATGCCTTACATCTGGGCTTGATCATAGTAATGACAAATAAAAACTAGACTTTAACAAGGAATGGGCCACTCCAATGCATTGGATAATGCTGGATCTTACCCTCCTGAGGCTCTAGAACCTACTGCTGATATAAAGTGGTAATATAAACCGTCCTTCATGTTGATGATCACCACACTTTTTTAGGGTGCATTTAATAGCATTTTGGCTTTACTTAAAAAATAAATTGCCCCTGCCTCAGGAAATCAAGATCTACCATTCTAACGTTCCCATTTGATGGCACTCTCTGTAGTTCTGCTGCAATCCATTGTGAAACACAGAATCCCACTTGCTATAGAATAAATACATGGGACTGTCTCTCCTTGTAAATACACAGGACAGGCTCTCCTTGTAAATACACGGGACAGGCTCTCCTTGTAAATACACAGGACTGCCGCTCCTTGTAAATACACGGGACAGGCTCTCCTTGTAAGTACACGGGACAGGCTCTCCTTGTAAATACACAGGACTGCCTCTCCTTGTAAATACACAGGACTGCCGCTCCTTGTAAATACACGGGACAGGCTCTCCTTGTAAGTACACGGGACAGGCTCTCCTTGTAAATACACAGGACAGGCTCTCCTTGTAAATACACAGGACAAGCTCTCCTTGTAAATACACAGGACAAGCTCTCCTTGTAAATACACAGGACAGGCTCTCTTTGTAAATACACAGGACAGGCTCTCCTTGTAAATACACAGGACAGGCTCTCCTTGTAAATACACAGGACAGGCTCTCCTTGTAAATACACGGGACAGGCTCTCCTTGTAAATACACGGGACAGGCTCTCCTTGTAAATACACAGGACAGGCTCTCCTTGTAAATACATGGGACAGGCTCTCCTTGTAAATACACGGGACAGGCTCTCCTTGTAAATACATGGGACAGGCTCTCCTTGTAAATACACAGGACAGGCTCTCCTTGTAAATACACAGGACAGGCTCTCCTTGTAAATACATGGGACAGGCTCTCCTTGTAAATACACGGGACAGGCTCTCCTTATAAATACATGGGACAGGCTCTCCTTGTAAATACATGGGACAGGCTCTCCTTGTAAATACACGGGACAGGCTCTCCTTGTAAATACACAGGGCAGGCTCTCCTTGTAAATACACGGGACAAGCTTTCCTTGTAAATACATGGGACAGGCTCACCTTGTTAATACATGGGACTGGCTCTTTGCATTTACTTTGCTGGAACAGGGGTCCTTAATCTGACCATGGTATTTAGCCTCAAATTTTGATTGGTCACCAATGCCATCCTTCTTTGCTAAGACCAAGTCGCCCAAACAGTCCTCACCGCTTATTGCGGGTGGGTTCGCGCGAACATGATTTTCCCTCTATACGAGATGTCCGATACAGGGAAAAGAGGGCACGTGAACCCAGGAAAATGAGGGACTGTGTGCCAGCCATCGACAGCCGAGCTTAACGTGGGGGAGAGGGTTCGGCCTGTCTTGCAACCAGGTCAGGTGTTGCACAGTAGAGCGCAGCTGGTAAATTATCTTTTCAAAGAGCAGCCCGGCACATGAAAATATCGCCACAAATATAACCCAACAAATAGAGCCTGTTGGGAAGCAGAAATTGATCCTAGCTTTTAAATTTAACATGAATAAGTGAGTAAACTCGGCTGTTTCTGCCGAAATAAACGGAGTGTGTAAGATGCTGTAACCGGCAACATTGAAATGGACGATAATGCTAATGATTAATGGTTACGGCTTTTTGGCCGATATATGCGACTGCCTGTTTTAATCATGGACGTTTTAAGTGGTGGCGACTGCACTTAGAAATGTATGTCTGCAACTGTTGGATTCCACCAACATAATAGACTGTGGGCTTTCATCATGTTTTCATCAGCTGGTGAGCGCAGAAGCAGAAAATCATGGTCACCTGTGGGAGCCCGTATGGGTCCTGGCTGTGCCTGCCTTTCTGTGGGATACACAAGTCCTGCATAAGTCCCCTCCCTCACCTCTTCTTCTGGTACATTGATAACAAAATCAGTGCCGCTCAGTGCTCCCTTTGGGGAAAGGTCCCGCGCAGGCCACTCAGCGGCTTCCCCATTGTAAATACCGCACAAGCGGGGAAATTTATAGGGACCGTGTCTGTGATAGGGTGGAACAGCACCTTATCTTTCGATTAGGCACTTTACAGCCTTCCGGACTCAACATCGAGTTCAACAATTTCAGACCATAACCTCTGCTCCCATTTTTTCGGACAGCGGCTGTTGATGATTCTGCTATTCCCATTTACACCTCCTCTAGACCCATCTTTTGTTTCTTTACTTGTCCCATTACCACCCCCTTTTGCCTTGCCCCATCATCCCTATTGTCATTTAATCGCTCCTGCCTTCCACCCTATCACGGGCCTTCCCTTTTGTTCTTTCCTCCCTCCCCCCTTTCCCTGCCTCTGTACTTGCTTTAAACCTCTTATATCTCTAACTTTACTTATTCTGATGAAAGTTCATTGACCTGAAACGTTAACTCTGTTTCTCTCTCCACAGATGCTGCCTGATAGACAGGAGAAGCACTATTTGAAGTGTATCAATATTAACTGTAACTTTCTAACAGTAAAGTTCCCTGGCTGTTCCCCTTAATCTGGAAGTTTGCAGGATTGACAGCTCCACGTGTTGAGTTCCCACATTACAATATCGACAACACTTCAAAAGCGCTTTGGGACGGCCTGAGGTCGTGAAAGGCGCTATATAAATGCAAGTCTTTCTTTTTATCTGACCATCGTTGACATGAACCGGATGTGGCGACAACAGCCAGATTGTCCACAATGTAACCCTCAGAAGTCACATGACTGAACAGTAAACAGCAAATGTTGTGAGTTCTGAAGTCTTTATTGTCTGGCATGTAATAGTACACAGTACATGAAGCGTCGTTCCACGTATTCTGTGCAGACATTTAGAGTGATTCATAATCTTGATGCCCTTCTGCAAGCTATTGCACCCTGCATAAACTTAAAGAATTGCCTTAAGCAATAGCAACTGTTTTGATACCACTCCAGTCATAATCTTGTAGATGAATGCCATCTCTTCAATGCCGTACAAGGTAGATTCCAGTATGTGGTAGACAATCCCCATCAAGTCCACTGGTCTGGGTGGCTTTGGACTATGCTGAAACCAAAAGTAAGAGACAACTTTCTTCTCAACCTGCCATACATGGCTACAGTATTCTACTATTCTATCTTTGCGAAACATAGGATTTGAAGACAGTGACAAGGACAGTTGAGCATTCTTGAGGACTCCTTGCTTTCCATCAGCTTTTCTAGTCCTTTTAAGCACTTAAAAAAAAAACATGAGTGTGGATCACATTTGATTACCAAACCAGGGAGCGGAACGTCTGTAACTGATGACAGTTTGCAACACTGGTAGCGTAGAGTTGGAGCACAACATCATAGCCAGTTCTGATTTGTGACTTGGTCATCTCAGCAGTAACAATGACGTACTGCAGGGTTAATTGTCCAGCTTTGCTTTCCTGGTAAGGAGCCTTCTGGGCCAGTAGCACATATCAGAAATTCAGCCACTTGCTGCCCATGATTTTCTAGCCATTGGCCAGTAAACCATGGGCAGTGCATGCCTGAATTTCAAATATGCACCAACAGCAATTGAGGTTCTCCACTGGACACATGAAGGAGCAATAATGGCCCCTATGTTCATCCACTGTCCAGTTCTGTTTATATATACTTGCATTCATTCCAGTTGTGATTTTACATTGAGTGGGCTTGTTAAGCCCACCCAGTGCGTTTGCCGGCCAATTGAAGGAAGCAGGTCTGAGGACGTCACTTGATGACGCCTCATCAGCCACTTTCAGAAATTTGAATGATTCTTTTAATTCATCCCTTGACCTTCTCTGCTCCAATGAATATAGCCCTAGTATTTCCAGGTCCTCATCCTTGATGTTGTCCTAGTAAATCTAGTAACTCTTTTTCATTTTTCTGCTTGTTCTCGGGATGTGGGCAGTGCTGGCAATGCCGCATTTGTTGACTATCTCTAGGCTGTATATAGTAACATCACTACTCCTAACTAGAATGGAGATGATTGGTTAATTCCCTCGTCAATCATGCCTGGAGACCGCACTGTAACTGGGATTGATTTTACACGCGTAATTTGTATGTCCCAAACCCGCGACCTCTACCACCCAGAAGGACAAAGGCAGCAGGTGCATGGGAACACCACCACCTCCAAGTTCCCCTCCAAGTCACACACCATCCTGACTTAGAAGTATACCATCTGACGTAAGAAAACTACTAGGCACTTGGTCTAAGCATTAAACAAAGCTTTAGTCAACTGTTTTACAACATGGAGGTCTAGTTGTGTCCTTCACTAGTTCCTGTTAAGAATGTCCTGCGCAAGCTGGGCCCGTGCCCGAGTATTTATACTCTCCCTGGACAGCGCCACCCGCAGGCTGCTCAGTATTATTTCATAAGTCTTTCTTTCATGAATGACTGATTCATGTCATCACCGATCCTTCATCGTCGCTGGGTCAAAATCCTGGAACTCCCTCCCTAACAGCACTGTGGGAGTACCTTCACCACACGGACTGCAGCAGCTCAAGAAGGTGGCTCACCACCACCTTCTCGAGGGCAATTAGGGATGGACAATAAATGCTGACCTTGCCAGTGATGCCCACATCCCATAAACAAATTTAAAAAAATTTAACTATCCTCCGCTCACTGCATTCTGCTGGAGAAATAATCCTGCTTTAATCGGGAGAAGATGCTGCAGTTTCGATCATGAGCTCTGTTTGCTGCAGTTCATAGAGACTCTTTTTAAATAGACTCTGTAAATTAACTTTGTTTGCTGTAAAATAGACTGATTGCTGTGAGTCCTGCTGTAAGTCCCGCCCCGCCTCCAACTCATTGGCTGGCACAGTGGTGTCAATGGACACTCGGGTGGAAGTAGCCTGGGTGAGTTGCTGCAAGGCATCCCTTAGATCCATGGCTCCAATATAATGAGGTGCCCAGAAGAGTAGGCAGCACTTGAACTGCGGCCTAACCAATATCACCATAGCAATGGCGTGTAAACCAGCAGCTGTCTTTGGATGGAGCCTCTATGACACAGGTCACATTTTAAGATTTTTTTTTAACTTATTATCCATTGGCTGATGGTTGATGGAAAGACAGATTTCTAAAGGTAAGGCAAGTGTCTGGTGGCCTCGTTGGGTGGTCTGGTATGAGAGTCTGAATCTTACTCCTGAAATAGAAATTTCAAATATAGAATTTTGGCTGTCTTGCCATAACGCTTTCTTAAACTCCTGGCCACCAGATCATAGTGTTGAATATTAAGACTGCTACTCATTAAACATTCATTTCAACAATCAATAAACTTTGCAATTACGTAAATAAATCATTGGCAGTTGTCATAAGCTGACAATCCCTTGCCATTGATTGTGAAGAAAACCAATTAGAGTGTAAATATTTAACTATCATATACTTTTCTGTTTTCAGCATTGTGATTTCAGCTACAGCCTTGTTAAGCTGACTGGATGGCCTGATTTGACTGGGAAACGTACCATTGTGCTGAAACAGCCTGACGTCCTCGTGACTTTTTGGGAGGTGGGGTTCAGGCGAGACATCTCAGTGTTCTAGCTCAGTTACGCTGCCATTGACTTGCAACAGAAGCTGGGAGCCAGGAGCAGATACTGTCAACATACTGAGAGTCACAAAATGGAGACACTGTTCACGGTTTTTGCTAGAGATGAGCATTGGACCAAGTCTGGAATCAGACCTCAACAGAGATCTGGGGGTACAGTTTTCACTGGGTTGCCCGGGTTTTTCCAGTGCATTCGCCTGAAATTAGCCAAACCAGTGCAAAAGATCGCGGAAATTCAAGAGCAAGTTCTGTCCGGGGCTAATTGAGTTTCCGCAATGTTTTGCATTAGTTTAAAAACGGGCTGGATTTTGCCAATGGGGTGCTTTTGGAGGCGGGACTCCCACTTGTCAGGTTTTAGTCCCGCCTCCATCAACTTCTGGCTAATCCATGCTATTTTCCCTTGACTGATCATGTTAAGCCCGCCCAGTGGGCTTAGCAGGCCAATTAAGGGGAAGCCGGTTACAGAGAACATCAGCGTATGACGTTTCATCTGTTAAAAATTTCTGTGAAGTTTGATGAGTTCTTGTATTCAAGACTCATCAAACCTCTTTCTTTAGCAGAAGTTAGATGGTTTTTACATTGGAGAATGCAGCAGTCATCTGTCATCTCTGCTGCGGAGGTGCGAGACTCTCCGCATCCCCAACTCTTGAAGCCTGCAGGAAGAAACAAAGGTAAGTAAAATTTTTCTAACATTTTCCACTTACCTCACACACTCACCTCACCATAGTTGCACCCATCACTTACTTTCACAGTGCACTTTTGCACCCCGCAGACCCACTGCTCGCCTCGGTGACCCTGGCGGGGTTCGCAGCCTTCGGGAAGCCTGCACTTGTGTGGGCAAAATGGGGACAATCCTCTTATCTGCCTGTTAACTACCTGTTAACAGGCAGTTAAGTGGTTGTAATCCCCTGCCCACCACCAAGGAGACGGGACTCGGTGCAGGTCGGCTACCCACCTCCTGGGAAGATGGCACGGAGACAGATTGGGGGCAGGATGGGTATCCGCCCCCAGATTCTGCCATTTTCCCAACAGTCCCGCCTCCAAACCCGCCTCCCCAGGGCTGGCAAGATCACGCCCTAATTGTGCTATAAGCTGGTCCCGCCCACTGGCCAAAATTGGCCACGCCCCTGATCCAATTAATCACCGTGGCGAGTTCCACTAATTCCGCCCGTATGTGGGCTTTTAAGGAGGCTTTTTTTAGGCACAAGGTCACTAATAACAGCAACAACAACAACTTGTATTTATACAACACCTTTAACGTAGTAAAACGTCCCAAGGCGCTCCAGAGGAGTGTGATAAAAGAAAATTTGACGCCGAGCCGCATAAGGAGATATTAGGACAGATGACCAAAAGCTTGGTCAAAGAGGTAGGTAGTAAGGACTGTCTTAAAGGAGGAAAAAGAGATAGAGAGGCGAAGAGGTTTAGGGAGGAAATTCCAGAGCTTAGGGCCTTGGCAGCTGAAGGCACGGCCACCACTGGTGGAACGATTGAAATTGGGGATGTTCAAGAGGAGCGCAGATACCTCGGAGGGGGTTGTTGGTCTGGAGGAGATTACAGAGATAGGAGGGGCGAGGCCATGGAGGGATTTGAAAACAAGGATGAGAATTTTAAAATCGAGGCGTTGCTTAAACAGGAGCCAGTGTAGGTCAACGAACACAGGGGTGATGGGCTATGTTCCCTGTAATTTTTTTGGGCCCTGCACAGCCCCTTTAAGGGGCTGAGCGGGCCAATCAAAATATCGCACATGCGCAGTTTTTACACTGAAATGCCGGCTAGTCGACTGTGCGGGTTCCCTGGAACAGTGAGCACTGGTGATGGGCGAACGGGAATTGATGTGAGTTGGGACACGGGTAGCGGAGTTTTGGATGAGCTCACGTTTACGGAGGGTGGAGCTGGTTGGAATAGTCGAGTCTAAAGCTAACAAATAGGCACCGTTTAAAAGATATTAAATATTAAAAAATATTTAATTTGCTAAGAAACTGACACCAATGAAGCCAATAAATAGTTCTGTATAGTTTTTTAAAGTATTTTCAGTGAGTTTAAATCAGGATACTCACAGGTGCTGGACTTCTTCTTTCGTGTGGTAGCAGCAAAGCAAACTAAATGTCAATATCTAAGTCTGATATCCAGGCCAAAGCTTCCAGTGTAACAGCGTGGATACCTTGTAGGCTGCCTGTGAATTCCCTCTGAGGGCAGTGCTCAATGATGTGCTCCAGGGTCTGATCAGGAGCTCCACAGTCGCATGATGGGGATGCTTTAATCTTCCATCTACGGAGAAGGTGGCAGAATCTACCATGACCAGTTCCGAGGCGGTTGATGATTGTCCACTGTTTGAGAGGAAGGTTTGGTGGACTAGACACTCTAATTAAAAATGCTTATTTTTTGTGATAAACCCATCTTCAACTGTATTACTAAAACTGCACCAGGTTACCGCTCTTAAATATCTCAAGGAATATGTTTTAAATGCCAGAAACAGAAACAATTACGCTCTGAAATGCTGCCCGATTGCGCTGGTTCATGGTCGATTTTACGTTTGTGATTATGGAAATGAGTTTGAGTGGAAACTTGAACTAGAAAGCCAATTTAGAAAACCAACACAATTCTGAGCGCAATGTGCGACCGGATTGCCGATTGTGCCCAAAGCGGAAACTTTAGCTGTAAGGGGTTTTAGATCGCAGAGGTTTCTCTCTCTAGAGGCCTCTCTCTCTTGCACAGTAAGACCGTGAGTGGTTCGACCCACTCGCCCCTTAGATTCTGTACTCTGGACTTTGGGGCAGGAACTACAATGTAGAGAAAACTCTTATAGACCAAGTTTGATGAAACGAAATGGAATTTTATTGCATAATGTAAAACAAATCAAATGCAAGCAAATAAGAGGGTACATGGGAGGGGAAAACACAAACAAATCATAACAACACAGTACTAACTAAGGCAAATACAGGCATATTATACTCTACAAAGATCATCATGAAATGGGGAAAACACACGGAACATCGAGGGACAACAACTCATGTTAATTATACCCTTAAATGTCCACCCCCTTAAACCTATCTAGATCTGATTATGAAGGGCCAGAAACATGCTCACCAATCCAACAAGGAAGTGTAAGGTTTTGAAACAGGTCTGCATTTGATCCTTTCAGGCGTCCTGTCTCCACGTGGTTAGTGGAGCCCCAGCGAGCTGCGCCACACCTCTCTCCTGAGGTGGGGGTCGGGGACGGCTGGACACCGGCTGGTCTGGGTGTCGGCAGGGTCGGGGATCGTCTGCTCGACCCCGGTCAGAGGAGCCTCGGGCTGGCCCCCATAGTTTCTTCAGTTTTTTATTGTCTCTTCTCCCGAGCCGGAGTGGGTCGATGGCCTCCCGTTTCGTCAACGGCCCGGGATTGGTCGATGATCTCCCGATGTTTTACCCCGGGGCAGGATGCCGGCTCGAACTGTCTTCTTCTCCTTCTTCTAGCGATGACGCAACCGATACGATAGGGCGTATAAAATAGCCAAAAAAAGCGCCAGAGCGGAAGATTGGGAACAGTTTAAGATAGAGCAAAGGAGGGCAAAGGGCATAATCAAGAGGGGCAAAATAGCTTACGAAAACAAGCTGGCGGAAAATATAAAAACTAACTCCAAAAGCTTTTATAAGTATATCAAAAGGAAAAGACTGGTGAAAACCAAAGTTGGTCCATTGCAGTCAGATACGGGGGAATATATAATGGGAAATAAGGAAATGGCAGATCAACTAAATGCATACTTTGGGTCAGTCTTTACGAAGGAAGACACAAAAAACCTCCCTGGGATATCGGGAAAAATAGGGACATTGGCAAAGGAGGAACTGACGCAAATCAATATCTCTAAGGATATGGTGTTAAGGAAGCTAAAGGGATTGAAGGTGGACAAATCCCCAGGGCCTGATAACATGCATCCTAGGGTACTGAAGGAGGTGGCCCTAGAGATAGCGGATGCACTAAGGATGATTTTTCAGAATTCATTAGACTCGGGAACAGTGCCCATGGATTGGAGGGTAGCTAACGTTACCCCACTATTCAAAAAGGGGGGTAGGGAAAAAGCAGGTAATTACAGACCTGTAAGCCTTACATCAGTTGTGGGCAAAATGCTGGAGTCCATCATTAAGGATGAAATAGCGGAGCACTTAGCAAATGGGGACAGGATAGGACAGAGTCAACATGGATTTACAAAGGGTAAATCGTGCTTGACTAATCTATTGGAATTTTTTGAGGGAGTAACTGGTAGAATAGATGGGGGAGAGCCAGTAGATGTGGTGTACCTGGACTTCCAAAAGGCCTTCGATAAGGTCCCACATAAAAGATTAGCATGGAAAATTGAGGCTCATGGGATAAAGGGGAAAGTATTGGCGTGGATAGGGAACTGGCTGTCAGATAGAAAACAGAGAGTTGGAATAAACGGCTCATTTTCTGAATGGCAGGCAGTAACAAGTGGGGTACCACAGGGATCTGTCCTGGGCCCCCAGCTGTTCACAATTTACATTAATGACCTGGATCAGGGAGTCGGATGCAGCATTTCCAAATTTGCAGACGACACTAAACTAGGAGGGGGGGTGGGCTCAGAGGAAGAGACCAGGAAGCTCCAGAGCGATTTGGACAGACTGGGCGATTGGGCGGATAAATGGCAGATGCACTATAATGTGGACAAGTGCGAAGTTATCCACCTTGGGTGCAGGAACGGGAGGGCAAATTATTATTTAAATGGCAATAGATTGGGAGAGGGGGAAGTACAGAGAGACCTGGGTGTTCTTGTACACCAGTCACTGAAGGCGAGCATGCAGGTGCAACAGGCGGTCAAGAAGGCAAACGGTATGCTGGCCTTCATAGCAAAAGGGTTAGAATACAGGAACAGGGATACCTTGCTGCAGCTGTACAGGGCACTGGTGAGACCACACCTCGAGTACTGTGTACAGTTTTGGTCGCCTCATCTGAGGAAGGATGTTCTTGCCATGGAGGGGGTGCAGCGGCGATTCACCAGGCTGATACCAGGAATGGCGGGAATGACCTATGAGGAGAGACTATGTAGTTTAGGGATGTACACACTGGAGTTTAGAAGATTGAGAGGGGACCTCATAGAAGTGTATAAAATTCTGACAGGTCTAGACAGACTGGATGCAGAAGGAATGTTTCCCTTGGCGGGTGAGAACAGAACTAGAGGACATAATTTAAGGATAAGGGCTAAACCATTTAGGACAGAGATGAGGGGGAATTTCTTCACTCAGAGAGTGGTGAACCTGTGGAACTCATTGCCACAGAGGGCAGTGTACGCCAGCTCATTAAATATATTTAAGAGGGAATTAGATATATTTCTACGGGCAAAAGGGGTTAAGGGTTACGGAGAGAAGGCGGGGACGGGATACTGAATTAAAGGATCAGCCATGATCTCATTGAATGGCGGAGCAGGCACGAAGGGCCGAATGGCCTACTCCTGCTCCTATCTTCTATGTAGCACCACGATGACCGCTTTTCTTTCTACCCCTGGGTTCCCAGATATACTTCTCATCAGAAGCCCTTATCTCGCGCCAAATCAGGTTAGTCTTTTGTTTTAGTTTTGGCAGGCTGGGAGCACAACAGGGTAGTTATTATATTTTAAACTGTTCTTGGATGGCCGGTAACCAGCCATCTCTGGTCTGGAATGACCTTCATTGTTTTTAATGTCCTGGTGATGTCCTTAACGGGTCCTTTATGCTCTTCTCATGAATATGTAACTGTTCCCTTTTGTCTGGGTAAACATTTAGATGGCCTTTATCTACAGGCCGATCTTGACTGGATCTGCATCCAATCTATATGTATATGTGGGTGTCTGGTTTCGTTCTCTCAGAAACGGCTTCCAGAACTTACTGTGGGCTGGATCCACAAAGCTGTCTGAGGACTGCAGGAACCATTTTAAAGTGTCCCGATAAGTTGGTCACGGGGTCTGGTGGCCATTTTGAATGCTCTTTTTTCCTAGGCTTCTTTTAAAACAGTCTTTAAAATCATGGCCTCTTCTGACATTCGACCCTTTTTAATATAAAGTTCAATTTTGCGAATCCTACACTCCCCCCTGATGATACTGTAACTTGCTTGAAGTATCATAATTCTGGGTGAGCAAAATTTTCTGACTTTCCATAATCAAACCATCCCCAGTATTTACCTATCTATGACCCCACGACACATGCATTTCCCATTTCAGAAAAACCTAGTGTACATTAAGCATCTATAGATGGCAATACTTCAGATGTGAAATTTGACATACTCACTTCCAGGCGTGGAGGGGGGCCTAATACCCCTACATCACCTGGTGCATACACACTATCTTTTAATAATAACAACACATCTAATAAACTTCAAGAATAAAAATAAAATATGCACACAAAAGATCAAATGCCCATGAATATATGTCAAAATAATACTGAGGAGGGAGGGAAAACTTTAACTTTATATAGAGCAGCAAAAATCTAAACAGGTGTCTCTTCTTCTACCCGCACATAATGCTCCCTCCATTCCCCTCTGTTCTCATACTTTTGCGAATGTTTGACTTTTTACAGTGTACAAACAGTAAATAAACTACAATGATAACCTGGCACACTACAAGAATGTGAGAGGCTATCCTAATCCAAGAAGGGACTTCTATATTAGTGAACAGGTCCCACCACGGTGGGGTCACTATATCCAATATGTCTGCCCCTATCTCTAAAGTCTTCTGCTCCAGTTTATAGAAATGTTTCTGTGAAACAACAACGACTTTTAATATATTGGTGAGGTGTTCAGGGAGAGGGGGAATGATATATCCAAAATGTGCAACAAATCTTTGCAGATCGGTGAAATTCTCTTTAACAGTGATGTGAACAGTGGAAGGTTCAGGAATGGGGACAATTCGCTCTTGGGCCACTTGAACTTCTGCCCTGGGCTTGAAACAGAAGCTGCTGTCACTAACCGGACACCAACCGTGCTGTCCATGTTGGTAGTGGGGCGCTGCAATGGTGACACAGTATGTCCCACCTCCTATATATGCCACCTGCGGGGGCACATGACCTTGTGCCATTGCCTCCATGGTGCAATTTATAGGCTCCGCGCCAGCAGTTCTGAACCCGCACTGTGGTTTTGAATGGGCATTCAAGTGCTGGGGACACAGGATGATGTGTGCTCCCCAGCTCCGGCACCCCGAGAGGTCAGTAGCCGTCATTGCATGCTCCCATCGAATGACGTAAGTTGGGACCCCTGTGTAGCGAATGTGCGCACCCCCCTGAATGACTCCAATGTTCTCCACCCTGTATACCGGGGCGGGTTTAGCTGTCTTTCTCATCACCGGCATTCTTACCACTATACCCATAATGGTGTGATTAGACCGTCCACAGTCCACTGGGGCTGGGTAGGCTTCTGATGCTAGTCTGAGCTGGCACGGACTCAATGCATTCTCAAAAGGGTGGAGGGCTGCGAGGTGCTTGTTGGTGATCCAGGAGGGGACTAAACCTTGTTTCAAATCCTCCAGGTTACTGTGGCACTCACCCAGTAACCACGCCCCGTACAGCACACAAGCTTTGTTCTGCGCAGCCTGATCGGACGCATTCCGATCCTCCCTGATGAGAGCATTTACCGTTTTCGCGTGTTTCTCCAGCTCAGCTATTATTTCTTTTAAATGTAGTGTCATGGCCTGGTCCTCATGTAACTCAGAACCCACTACCTTGTTCTCGTCAGTCAGTATCTTTCTTAACTGTGTTTTCAAACCATTGATTTAGGTTTGCAGCTCCACATCATCCAGTGTGTTGATGACGGAAGTTCCTGTATTAAATGCTGTGAAAATATCATTTACTGCACCCCTTCTTTGCCTCCCTATCCTGTCCAAGACCTCATGTGGTGTGGTGTACAATTCGGCTCTGTTGACATCTGCAAAGTCGAATTCGTAAAACTGTTTAAACATGTTTGTTAACAGGACCTGGTACAATTGCTCCGTTTCCCTGAGGCACCAGTCTGGCAACCGCACCTCGGTGAGATTTAAAATCACCGAAGCCACCACGTAGTGTACCCCTTGATACAGCACCTGACCTGTGGGAACTAATACCAATCCGTTCCTGGGTCCCTTGGTAGTGGTGGGGCACCCTTCCTTGTGGGCTTTGGCTACCAGAATCGTGGGCAGGTGTCTGCGGGGGTGGGTGATGAGCTCAGTGGCGTTTACTGGGATCTGAGGGTATGGGACTCCGCACGCCCGTGTGCTGATGTCCCACCTCATTCCTCTCCCAGCATCTTGCCACTGCCTTTGGAAAAAGATGGAGACGCCTGTGGGGCAAGCGCGTTCTGAACCCCACATACAGATGTAGAGCCCCTCATCTGGTTCCCACCATTTATCCCAAAAGACACTCAACCCCCCATGATTTCCCGTAATAGTCCGATGGGTGTTGTTACCCAATCACTCCCACTCGACCGTGGAGTTCTTCGTGGTGCTGCTCAACTTGCGCAGCCACCACCAGCAATTCAAAGGTACATGTCCATTGCAGACCAGGCAAATCTTCTTCCCGACGGTGACGCTTATTCTGGGTGCAATGATCCGCACCCTGGGGCACATCAGAGATGTCTCTCTGTATGCAAACCCCGTCTGGCTGGAGTATTCAGTAGAGTTTGACCCCAGCCAGCCTGGCCATCTTCCTTCATGGAAGTAGGCAGCAGTCTCTTCAGCGTCCCGCGGGCTGGTTCCGTCAATCGCGATGGGGCCTCTGTTGCCAGAGCACCCGTACACTGTGGAGTCCTTAGTGCGGCCCCGATAGGCCACACTGTACCCGATCATCATGGCCACGACAAGGATCCTGCTCATCTTTCTCTTGGTTCCTGTAACAAATTAAACAATATAGCCAGGCTCCCGAGAGATTCTGGCTTAGGTGAAAGCATGATCGGGTCTTTCGACCTCGATCCGAAAACAACACACATACTGGGCAGATTCCAAAACTACTTAACACTAATCACTTTAATATTTACATAACTTAAACTTAAAACTTAAACTTATGTACAGCGCCGCCCGTCCCCGGGCGGCTTGCCTAATCCCTGATTGGACTGCAGCTTGCCGCTCCCTGTGGTGGGGCTGCAGTGACCTGTGGCTTGGGTTCCTCGCAGCCTTTTGCTGTCAACTGGGGACTGCGTTCTGCCAGGGGTTTCCCAAGCCTGCGTTTACTGAAGGTGGGGGAATCGGGCCAGGGCTTCCTTGGCTGGGGCGCTCGAGGTGACCTGCGAGGGAGTGCCTTTGGTGAGGCTCCCGTAGCGAGTGGACCTTTGGGTGGGACCTTGGCTCTCACAGCCCGTGGCTCCTCCACAATTGCCAGCTTCGGCTCCCTTCCCTCAGGCTTCGCCCCTTTGGGATTTGGGTCTGTGGCAGACAACTCCTCCTCACCTGTCCCTACAGGTGGAGGATCTCCGCCCCCAATTTCTACCTCCCCCAAACTTGAGTCGAGGGCGGGATCGCCGTCCTCCGACTCCACCTCCTCCAGAATCGTATCAAGGGCGTGGCCCAGCTGTTCGGGCTCCTCAGCTCCGATAGCGTTCGGATCAGGGGGAGGCCCTTGATTTTCGGGCTCCTCCTCGTCCGAGTCCCAGGCCATAGGGGAAACCTCCCTCCAGGTGGGCGGGACAGCTTCTCCTTCCAAGCAGGCTACAATGCCAGCTTGTGTGGTCTGTGGTTCATCGCACGCTTCAGCCTGAGGATCTTTACCCTCAGACCTGGCTTCGGTTGCTGGTACTCTTGCACACGGTTTAAACAGTTTGCACTGATTGATGTGAAACCATTTAGTGCGCCGGGGCAACTTCACTGCATATACCATGGGGCTGGCCTTGTCTACAATGCTGTAGGGCCCCATGTACAGTGGTTCTAAACTCCCTACTCGGGCATAGTTTCTCACCATGACCTGATCTCCAACTTCCCACCCGATTGTCTTTCGGGGTTCAAGCAGCAATCGGTTGCCCTAATGCTGCCTTCCCATGTCCCCAGCCGCTTGCCCATAAATCTGTTTCAGGCGCTCAAAGAGGGTTCGGGCAAACTTGTCCCGATTTACCTCTTGGAGCTGACCCTCAGTGAGCACCGGGGCTAGTACATGGGTGGGGGTTCGCATGACTCTCCCAGTCATTAATTCGTGCGGGGGTACCCCGTACTTTTAGACTGGCTAGCCCAGATCCCCATGAGGACTAGGGGTAAGGCCTCTGCCCATTTCTGGGGCGAGTCCCTCATCTCCTTCCTCAACTTTTCTTTTAGGGTGCGGTTCATGCATTCCACAATCCCAGATGACTGCGGATTGTGGGCCACATGCCACTTCCCTTCAATGCCCAAGGGCATCAGGGTGTCCTGCATCACTTGGCCAGTGAAATGAGCCCCTTGGTCAGACTCCACAAATCGTGGTAGTCCCCACCGCGAAAACACCTCCCAGACCAAGATCCTGGCAGTACCAAGTGCCGTGGCTGTTCGGCATGGGAAGGCTTCTACCCACTTGGTGAACACATCCACCAGGACGAGGCAGTACTTAAAACCTCTCTGGGCGGTGGGCAGTGGCCCGATGTAATCGATCTGTATCGACTGCCATGGTTCCTCTACACTCCTGATGTGTCCCAAAGGCACCTTCCTTTTCTGGGGGTCTGGGTTGTTCGCAGCGCACACTAGGCAACGCAGAACTCGCGGACATCGTCCCGAAGTCCCGGCCACCACCCCGCCTGTTCCACCCGTTGCCAGGTGACCTCAGGCCTGGGGTGTCCTGCTCCTGGACCCTCATGGGCCAGTTGAAGGAATTCCCTCCGGTGCTGCTGCGGCACATCCCACTGTTCCTCTCAGTACAGCATGCCTTCCTTGATGGAGAGGGCTGCTGTACCGTATGGACACTCTACTTCCTTGCCTTCAGTGATGGCATTGAGGACTGTTTTTAGGGCGGGATCTAGGGTTTGGATGGCCTTGAGGTCTGGGGGCAGTGGTTCCCTGAGTCCCATCCCTGCCTCGGATTACTGCCATGGGTTTGGACCCATAGGGATCCCAGAAAATGCCGGTGTGGGCACCCTCCCTGGCTAGCGTATCCGCTTGCTGATTACCCTCGCTGCGCGGCTCTGTGGAGGAATGGGCCTTTACCTTGTGGATAAAGACTTCCCCTTTCTCTCCCACCGCAGCCAAGATCTTTTCTAACAGGGGCTTTACGGTTAAGGGTCGCCCGTCCGCAGAGGTATATCCGCGGCGGGACCAGATGGCTAGGTAGTCCGTACACGAGTTACATGTGAACATGCTGTCCGAGCAAATCGTGTATGGGGTGGAGAAGATCTCGGGGTGTGTAACGACGTACACTACCGCAGACAGTTCAGCCTGTTGGGCGCTCATAGTGCTGGGGAGCTTAATCACCAGGGCAATGTTTGCCGAGGGGTCATAAACTCCACATCCTGTGAGTCGTTCGCCAGCGGATACCGTGCTGGAACCGTCTACGTAGATCTGGTGGCCCGTGGGATGTATCCCGGCTCATAAACCTACGTCCACCTCCCATGCCCCTTCTACGGAACACCGATGGGCTGTTCCGGGATATACCATGTTAGCCGCGAGCTTGGGCTCGCAGAGACCCTTCACCTTCAGCTCCATCTGTGAAAGGAGGAGGGTCCAGCACGCAATGCGTGCACTGCTTACTGTTTTTTGTGATACTATTATAATTCTTTATATTCGGGTGGGTGTGTGATGGGTGAGGAGAGTGATGGGAGAGGTGCCTGTGAAGATCAGAGACCTTTTCACAGCCCAATGCGTGGCCAGAAGATGCCGCTCGCAATTGAAAAAACTCCTTTCCACATCAGTGAGCACCCTGGAGGAATAGACCACTGGCCTCAGCTTGCCATGTCGCTCTTGAAGCAGCACAGCGCTCAAGCTATCCCCGCTAGCCGCTACCTCCAGGAAAAACTCCTCTCCCCCATCTATGGCCCCCAGGGCTGGCACGGTCTGCAGTCTCTCTTGAGTTTCTCAAATGCTGCCTGGCAACCCTCATCCCAGGACCACTCCACTCCCTTGTGTAGGAGTCGGAGCAGCGGGGCGGCTGTGGCTGCATAGTCCTCAATGAAGTCTCTGCAATACCCGGTCAGTCCCAGAAAGGACCTCACACCTGTTACGGTGGTGGGGATCGGTAGTTCTTGCACCGATTCCCGCCTGGCCTTATCTATGGCTCTTTCGCCGGCGCGGATGGTCAGACCCAAGAATTTTACTTCTTGCTGGCCGATCCGTGTCTTCTTCGGGTTCACCTTAAAACCCTTTCTACCTAACAGCTCCAACAACTCGGCCAATAGTGGGCCATGCTCCTCTCTGGAATCCGTGAACAGGAGCAGGTCATCCACATATTGCACTAGTTGGTTGGGCTGGCTGAACTCCTTTAAACTCCCTGCCATGCATTGATTAAAAATACTGGGGCTATTGTGGAAACCCTGTGGCAAGCAGTTCCAGGTGTACTGTTGCCCTTTAAACGTAAAGGCAAACTTGTACTGATCCTCCCTCCTTAAAGGGATGGACCAAAGCCCATTAGAAAAATCCAGCACCGTGAACGTGGTCGCCGAGGCTGGAATGCTTCCTATCAGGTCGGCAACTGCTGCTACCGTCGGCGCGCAGGCTGGGATGTTGCTATTGAGGACTCTGTAGTCCACCGTGGCTCTCCAGGAATCGTCCGGCATCCTCACCGGCCATAACGGAGAGTTTACATGGGTGACTATCGGTCTCAACACGCCCTGCTGCACCAGTGAAGACATTGCTGTCTCCATGTTGGGCTCCGCTTCCCGGGGGAAGTTGTACTGTTTTTGGGGTCGGGTCATGGGGTCTCCGTCTACTCTGACCTCAAACCCAGTGACCCTCCCGCAATCGTGCTTGTGCGTGGCACACGTAGTCAGATTGTCTGACACGAATGCCTGCAGATCTGGTGGGACGCCTGCGACCATGAGCTCGAGGTCGAAGCCCTCCTTTGGCTTCACGGTACACAGGGTCCCTCTTTCTCCTTTTCCTGGGATGACGACTACGTTGCCCGGCTTACCCTTACCTGCTCCCCAAAGACAATGATTTCTTAGATCCACGAGGATCCCGTGTTCTACCAAGAAATCGGACCCGAGGATCCCTTTCCCATTCTCCACTTCCCACTTCTTTAGTATACACTTCCACTTGGTGTGGAGTGGTCCTAAATGAATGGAGAGGGGAATGGAATACGCGCCAGCCTGTTCCTTGCCCGTGAAGCCCGACAGAATATATGGAACCCCGGTGGATAGAGGCAAGGCGATAGGGTTATCTGCGTGGATCACGGTGCACGATGCTCCCGTATCCAACAGATAGGTCCCCTTTTCCTCCTCCACTTCCATCTCCATGAGGGGTCGCCTCCATACATCATATCGCAGCGCACACAAGTAAACGGGCTGCGCCGGCTCTAGTCATTTGGGCACAGCGGTCGGTGTTTCGGGAACGACAAGACCAGTGTTGACGGCTATCTTCCCCTGCGCGATCATCAGAGACCGCATTGTCTCTATGATTGATTCTATCGCAGCGGGATCCATAGCCGCACCAACTCCTTGTGCTGGGGCAGGAGCTACGGCTTGGGTTTGGGCTGGTGCTGGGGCGGCGGTCTGGGCTTGGGCTTGGGCTGGTGCTGGGGCGGCGGTCTGGGCTTGGGCTTGGGCTGCGGGAAATTTTCCCTTATTATCCTTCCACGGATTTCTACAGTTCTTGCGCCAATGTCCATCCTTCCCACACCCGTAGCAATTGAGCTTGGCTTGGGCAGGGCGATTCCCCTCCTGACGCCACTCCTTCTTGCTTGGGGCTGCGGGTTTTGCCTCATGCACCTTTCCCTTCTGGGGAGGTGTTTCCTGACCTCTACAATTCTTATACGCAACGTTGAGCTGGCAGAGCACCGTCTCCTCCATGACACCGGGACCTTGGGGATCAAACCAAGATCTGGCTAGGGCCCGTATCTGCGGCAAGCTGTTGGTAACCAAGCAATGGAGCAAATGAACCCGCTGTTCGTCGTTCATTGCAACCCGGTCAGGCATGCCCGGACAGCTGCATCGATACACTGGCCACAGCCTTTCTGTGAAAACCGGTGGGGGTTCTCCAGATAGCTGCACAGTCCCTTCCACACGATCGAATGGACTACCATCGTCTACTCCCATTACTTCTAAAACTTCCTCCCTGAGATCCTCATACCCTTTCCGTCCTCTCTTGCTCTCATCTGAGAGGCACTGAAGGATTGTGCAATCCAGGGAGAAAAGCAACATTTTCGCCTGTTCCTGATCATCACAGTCATTAATGGCTGCTGTCTCCTCTATCTCTCTGAAATGAATCGAGGGATCTCCCTTTACTGTGAGTCTTGCGAGGTGGCTCACCATGGACCTTAATTGCTGGGCATTGTAGGGCACCACGAGTTGGTTTTGGTGGGGTCTGGAATCGCCATTTGCGGCGTTGGGACCAAACCTCTGGTGCCGAGCAGGACATATCGGTGCAGGTCCCCGCTTTGCTACCAGTGGCTGTTCTTCCTCACATTCCACCTCGGCTACCTCTTTTACCACCCCCTGTTTTTCTGGCCAAGCCTCACTGTAGCTCGGCAGTGCTGAGGGCTCGGTGGCTGGTACCACAACTACTTCGGCTGGAATCGGCCATTTCGATTCCATTAAAAAGTCCATGTGACTGGCTTTCGGGCTGACGAGGCACACCATGCCTTTTGCCTTAAACAGGGCCGTTCTTAGGTCCTCTATGGTCTTTTGGCAGGGGCCGTGTCTGTGCTCTCAAACCCGTGCTCGAGGGCTAGCCTGTAAGCTGCCTTAACCTCCACTACACTCTCCTCCTGCGCTCTTAGCTGTAGTGCGAGGCGGGCGTTTTTCTCCCGTATCCTCGTTTCATTGATCTTTGCCTCAGTAACCTGGCACTCCTGATGTTGACTAGCTACCACTTGGCGTTCCTGATTCAGCGCGTGAAGCGTTGTGATGAGTTTTTCCCCACCCATGGCCTTTTCCTCTATCTCTACTGCCTGGGTTGTGATCCTGGCTGCCTGTGCTGCAACGACCCGGTCCAAGATCTGGACTTGCTTCTTGTAACACATCAGCCACACTGCCTTCTCCACTGACTTCTTAAGCTCTTTGCTCTCTGTCCACCTGATGGCTGCGTCCACCAGACACCCATCCAGTAAGAGATCGGAAATCCACTGCTTAGTGAGATTTACCTTGCCAAAGACATAGGCCTAGAAATTGGGTTTTGGCGCAGCGATGGCTTTAGCGCCGGAAGTTAGTGCCGGAGCTAAGTCGCGCTGGGCGGGCCAAAAATTCACTAGTTCTGCGCCCAAACGGCTGCCGGCGCTGCTGAAAGCTGTTTGCGCCTGAAAACTGGCGCTACGCGCTGAATTGCGGCGCTATTCCGGCGCTGCGGCGCCCGCTGCGGTGCGGCAGGTTCGGGAAGTGCAGGCCTCCTCCTTCCCTTAAGGAGGAGCTGCCTGCACCCGGCCACGGCCCGCGAAAATCATTGTAAAAATGAGCCCGGCACCTCGGACAAGTGCCGGGCTTGCATCTGTCCCGGGGGGGGGGGGGAGAAGTCCGGGGAGGGAGCTGCGGCCAGGCGGCCGGCGGGAAAGCGGCCGGCCGCCGCGGGGCCTTTAATGCGCCGGCGCAAAGTCCAGTAAGGCACCTCTGCCAGAACGTTGCTTGCGGCTGCCACGGGCGAGGCGGCCGCAAGTCAATTTCGGAGTTCGGGCGGGTTACCATGGCAACCGGGACGCTGCGCACACCGATGACGTCATCGGTGCCGGCGCAGCGCTAACGGCCTAACGCCGATTTAGGAACCCACTCAATTTCCAAACTGGCCATAACTCCGGCGCTAGGCCCTCTAGCGCCTCAAAAGCGGCGCTAAGCCTACCGAATTTCTAGGCCAGTATCTGTTATCCTCTCATCCATTGCATTTCGGCCATTCAAACTTGGATCTAGTACATTGCAATCCTGCTGCCAGAGTCCGGCCGCGGTCGCCATTTTCTGTAAGGGGTTTTAGATCGCAGAGGTTTCTCTCTCTAGAGGCCTCTCTCTCTTGCACAGTAAAACCTTGAGTGGTTCGACCCACTCGCCCCTTAGATTCTGTACTCTGGACTTTGGGGCAGGAACTACAATGTAGAGAAAACTCTTATAGACCAAGTTTGATGAAACAAAATGGAATTTTATTGCATAATGTAAAACAAATCAAATGCAAGCAAATAAGATGGTACATGGGAGGGGAAAAACACAAGCAAATCATAACGACACAGTACTAACTAAGGCAAATACAGGCATAAAGATCATCATGAAATGGGGAAAACACACGGAACATCGAGGGACAACAACTCATGTTAATTATACCCTTAAATGTCCACCCCCTTAAACCTATCTAGATCTGATTATGAAGGGCCAGAAACATGCTCACCAATCCAACTAGGAAGTGTAAGGTTTTGAAACAGGTCTGCGTTTGATCCTTTCAGGCATCCTGTCTCCCCGTGGTTAGTGGAGCCCCAACGAGCTGCGCCACACCACTCTCCTGAGGTGGGGGTCAGGGGCGGCTGGACACCGGCTGGTCTGGATGTCGGCAGGGTCGGGGATCGTCTGCTCGACCCCGGTCAGAGGAGCCTTGGGCTGGCCCCCATAGTTTCTTCAGTTTTTTATTGTCTCTTCTCCCGAGCCGCAGCGGGTCGATGGCCTCCCGTTTCGTCAATGGCCCGGGGTTGGTCGATGATCTCCTGATGTTTTACCCCGGGGCGGGACGCTGGCTCGAACCATCTTCTTCTCCTTCTTCTAGCGATGACGCCACCGATACGATGGTAGCACCACGATGACTGCTTTTCTTTCTACCCCTGGGTTCCCAGATATACTTCTCATCAGAATCCCTTATCTCGCGACAAATCAGGTTAGTCTTTTGTTTTAGTTTTGGCAGGCTGGGAGCACAACGGGGTAGTTATAATATTTTAAACTGTTCTTGGATGGCCGGTAACGGGCCATCTCTGGTCTGGAATCACCTTCATTGTTTTTAATGTCCTGGTGATGTCCTTAACGGGTCCTTTATGCTCTTCTCATGAATATGAAACTGTTCCCTTTTGTCTGGGTAAACATTTAGATGGCCTTTATCTACAGGCCGATCTTGACTGGATCTGCATCCAATCTATATGTATATGTGGGTGTCTGGTTTCGTTCTCTCAGAAACGGCTTCCAGAACTTACTGTGGGCTGAATCCACAAAGCTGTCTGAGGACTGCAGGAACCATTTTAAAGTGTCCCAATAAGTTGGTCACGGTGTCTGGTGGCCATTTTGAATGCCCCTTTTTCCTAGGCTTCTTTTAAAACAGTCTTTAAAATCATGGCCTCTTCTGCCATTCGACCCTTTATAATATAAAGTTCAATTTTGCGAATCCTACAAGCCCCTGAGGTTTACATAAACTGAATCAAACTGGAAGCTCAGTTCGGAGTTGGCTTGGATTATTTTCAGTCTGAAATAAAGTCAGTGGTGGGGTGGGTGCGAACTGCTGTGACTCTGCTCATGAAAGCACACACATGTGTAAACTAAAACATGCATACATACACAAAGATACAGGTGTGCCCAAATGCACACACATACCTGTTGAGTCTGTGTGTCCCAGTTATGTTTATGATCAATCTCTGAACACAGACAACAAGAATAACTTTTAACAGGTCTTTACTATTCGGAGGTCAGGGCTGAACTGCCCAGCAAATCCCTACACAACACTTATATACCGGTGTGGTCACCGCCGGTATTACAGTATACAGCAGCAAGAGAAAGTAGTACATCTCTTAAGGTAGTTCTCTTAAGGTGGAACAGGTTACATACACCACAATCCTCCCTTTTTAGCTTAACAGTTATATCCCCATTTAACATAACATAATAACATATATATATATATATACAACTTCATGCAAAACAGTTCAAAGATTCAGTCTCTGAGGAGGCCTCCTGATTCGAGTTGGATAACGCCTTTCAGGGGTCTCTGATTCTCGTTGCTGGGGTGACTCATCTAGTTGGTCTCTTATGGATTGGACATCATCATCAGGTACGTTCACTTCTGAGGTAGATGCTTCAGGTTCGCTAACTTCTTCCACGGTTGTCTCTGCCGTAACCATGGGTTCGGCCCTTGTTCTCGATTCTACCAGTTGGTCAGCATGACGCCGTATTACATTTTCACCAATATCTACCGTGTACATCAAGGGTCCTTGTCTGGCCCGAATTGTTCCAGATTGCCATTTCTCGTTTTTATAATCTCGAGCTAACACTGGTTGTCCTATTTCGAAACTCCGAGTGGTCTTGTTATTTATATGCTGGAACTGTTTGTTTTCAACTTCCCTCCACACATTTGGTTTTAACAAGTCCAACCTGGACCGCAACCTCCTGTTATAGAACATCATGGCAGGACTTTGGTTTGTCACTGCATTAGTGGCGTTTCGATATGCCAGTAGGAATTTGTCCACCTTGTGTTGTAGTGGAATCTGATCTTCGCTCATGGCCTTTATTGCTTTTTTGAACGTTTGTACAAATCTCTCGGCCAACCCGTTTGTAGCCGGATGATATGGGGCAGAGGTATAATGCTTCACCCCATTCTTCTTCATGAATTTCTGGAATTCTTCTGATACGAACTGCGGTCCGTTGTCTGAACATATTTGTTCTGGCAATCTATTTCTTGCAAATATCGTTCTTAGCACCGCGATCATCTTTTCCGAGGTACTGGTAGTCATCTTAATCACTTCTGGCCATTTAGAATGTGCGTCCACTGCAATTAAAAACATGGAGTCCATGAATGGACCAGCAAAGTCAATATGTACACGTTGCCATGGGGTTGAAGGCCATTCCCATGGATGCAGCGGTGCAATCAGAGGTGCATTTTGCACTTTGTGGCACCCTGAGCAGCTTTTCGTCAGATCCTCTATCTGTTGGTCGATACCCGGCCACCACACATAAGCCCTAGCAAGGCTTTTCATCTTGACTCCCCCCAGATGACCTTCATGCAGTTCCTTTAGAACTCTCTCTCTTAACTTAGGAGGAATTATCACCCTTGTTCCATACATCAATGTTCCTTGACAGACGGACAGCTGGTCTCGTCTTGCTGAGAATGCCGGTAACAGTGGATCACCATGTGCTGGCCATCCCTTCATTGTCACTTCGTAGACCCGGGACAGTGTCGGGTTGTTCCTGGTTTCTCTTTCAATACTTGCATTGGTGACTGGTAAACATTCGATGATGGTCGAGTGAAATAACTCAACAGTTCAACCGTCGGTGCCTCCTCCTCTGTAGGTAGTGGCAGGCGCGACAGCCCATCAGCATTACCATGCTGCTTTGTACCTTCAAATTCAATCTGATATTGATGTGCCCCTAGGATAAGGGACCATCTCTGGAGTCTCTGTGCTGTCATCACCGAAACACCCTTCTTAGGGTTAAAAATGGATACCAACGGCTGGTGGTCTGTCAGAAGCGTAAACTTTTGGCCCTGCAGGTAATGATTAAACTTCGTTACTCCCCACACAAGGCTGAGAGCCTCCCTATCTATCTGAGCATAGTTGCGCTCAGCGGAGGTCAATGATCTGGATGCGAACGCGACTGGCCTCTCCAGGCCATTTGGCAACTTGTGTGAGAGTACTGCCCCAATACCATATGGAGAAGCATCACAAGCCAAACGAATAGGCAGCGTTGGGTTGAAGTGAGCCAACACTTCCTCTGAGGTGATCAATGCCTTGCTTTTGCGAAAGGCCCTCTTACAGTCCTCGCTCCACTTCCATGGTACTCCCTTCTGCAAAAGAGCGTTCAGCGGGTGCAGCACCGTGGATAAATTTGGCAGAAACTTATGGTAATAGTTAATCAACCCTAGGAACGACCTCAACTGGGATACATTATCCGGAGCGGGAGCCTTCACAACAGCTTCGATCTTGTCAGGAGACTTATGAAGCCCCTCCTGGTCAATGACATGACCACATTACGAGATCCGTTTCTGAAAGAACTCACATTTCTGGCGATTAACTCGAAGTCCATATTCTTTCAATCTGGTGAGCACCAGTTCCAAATTTGCAAGGTGTTCCTCGTCATCATCTCCTGTAATCAGAATATCATCCAGGTAACATTGTGTGCCTGGAATTCCCTGTAATACCTGCTCCATGGCCCTCTGCCATATTGCTGGAGCCGATGCCACTCCAAAAACCAGTCTATTATACCGGTACAAGCCTCTATGCGTGTTGACCGTGAGATACTGGCGTGACTCTTCCTCAACTTCCATCTGTAAGTACGCCTGCGCCAGGTCTATCTTGGTGAAGTGTTTCCCGCCAGACAACGAAGCGAAGATATCCTCAATCCGCGGAAGCGGATACTGCACCGTGTGAAGCACCGGATTAACAGTGATCTTGAAATCTCCACAGATGCGAACCTTCCCCGGTTCCCCCGGCTTGTTGCTTGATGAACGCTTCATGACGGGAACAATGGGCGTGGCCCACTCACTCCAGTCTACCTTAGACAGTACTCCTGAACGTTCTAGCCCTTCCAGCTCAGCTTCCACAGCAGGTCGTATTGCATAAGGTACCGGTCTGGCTTTGAAAAATTTCGGGTTTGCATGTTCTTCAACCTTGATATTTGCCGTAATTCCTCTCAGTGTTCCCAGTCCCTGTTGGAACACCTCTTTAGCATCGTCCAATATTCTGGACAATCGTTTAGGTTTGACATCTTTTTTACTGGAATCTACCGTTAGTGCTTTTAAGGAATGTCAGTCCATATTTATTTTCCTAATCCACTCCCGTCCCAGTAGTGGTGGACCTCCCTCAGGTAGCACATATAAGTCCATTCCTCGGCTTTCTTTGCCCTTGTGGACCACCTTTACCTCTATCTTCCCGATGGGGTATACTCTTTGCCCCGTGTATGTTTTCAATACAATCTCCGTATCCCGTAGGGGAATATGTGGGAATAACCTTTTGTAATCTTGCTTATTCATGACCGTCAATGCCGATCCAATGTCCAATTCCATCTTCACTTGGACTCCTGCTATCTGAAGTGTGACCCAAATTGTTTGGAGGTCTGCTTCCTTACCAACATTGTGTACTCTTAGACTACCCAGTTCATTACTGCTGGAGTCTGAATCTGACTTCTGTTCGTTCGAACTGTTCTCTGTCACCTTGTATACCTTTCTGTACTTTTCCTGCGGTGACTTTTTGTTGCTGGTCTTCTTTCCTGACCGGCATACTTTAGCTATGTGACCAAGCCTGCCACATTTTCTGCATTCCTGATTTTTGAACCAGCACTGGTTCTGATCGTGCGTTGTCTTTCCACAATGATAACATTTTACTGTACCCAAGACCATTTGATTGGTGCTGACTTCCGGTGACCGTAGCTGCATTTCCGCAGTGCCTCTCGCTGCGGCTTCGTGCGATGCTGCAATAGTGACAGCTTTATCAAGCGTAAGATCATTCTCCTCAAGCAGTCGCTTTTGTGTTCCTTCTTTTAACAATCCACACACAAATTTATCTCTCAGCCGATCTGCTAGTCCTGTTCCAAACTGACAGTACTTTGATAGCTTACGCAGTTCAATTAAAAATTCAGCGTTGCTTTCGTCTTTCAGCTGCGTTCTTCTGTAAAATTTAAATCATTCCGCTATCATCAGCGGCGTGGGGTTTAAATGATTTTTCAGGACAGTGACAATATTCGCGAAAGTCTGATCCGCCTGTTTATCTGGTGACAGAAGGTGCTTCAATAGCCCGTATGTCTTCGCACCCATTGAGCTTAATAAGGTTAGTGCTTTCTCATCATCTGGTACCTTATTTGCTTTACAATAAACTTCCATGCGTTCTACATACGTGGTCCAATCTTCGATATCGCTATCAAAGGTATTAATGTTCCCAAGTTTAGGCCTTGCAAGTTTTTAAATTTTTCTTTTTCTCAAAATGGCGGCTTCCCGCACTTCTCTTCTTCCCCTGCCTACTAAAATGGCGGCTTCCCGCGCTTGGCGGTCTTTCCCGCGCTCGTCTTCTTCCCCCGCCGACTACAATGGCGGATTCCCGTGTTTGCCTTCTTCCCCCGCTGGCTGCAATGGCGATTGCCGTGCTGCTGCCGTTCTCGCCTCCCCAGCGGTTCTCAATTCCCCGACGCTGCGCCTCTCGGCCTCAATTGCAGCCCGGCCCTTTTCACCGGCCGTGGTCGAGTTCTCTGCCCTTTTTCCTCCGTTTTCCCTCCCCCACTCCACAGTCAACGCGGCCGACTTTCTGCTCGTGTCACTGATCGGCTTACCCACCACCGTGGTAGAAGGGATGATCACTGCCTGTCGCTGCTGGAGGGCTTCGTGGTCAGAATTTTTCTTTTTAACCCGGGTTCTCGATGCCTCCCGTGCGATGGTGCTCAGCAGAATGATGAGGGCGGATGCCTCTTCTCGACGCCCGTTCTGAGGACGAAGCTGCCTTGGATGTAAAACTGCTGCAGGGTAAGATCGGACTCGTCGCCACTGTTGAGTCTGTGTGTCCCAGTTATGTTTATGATCAATCACTGAACACAGACAACAAGAATAACTTTTAACAGGTCTTTACTATTCGGAGGCCAGGGCTGAACTGCCCAGCAAATCCCTACACAACACTTATATACTGGTGTGGTCACCACCGGTATTACAGTATACAGCAGCCAAGAGAAAGTAGTACATCTCTTAAGGTAGTTCTCTTAAGGTGGAACAGGTTACATACACCACAATACCCATTTACATTCAAATAAATGCATATACACAAAGCACACGTGCACTTAAGCACATGCACAGATTCACAGTCACATATACACAATCACAAAGGTACAGACACACATATAATACACAGACATACATATGTACAAGCACAAAGATATGCACATGCACTGACACGCATACAGCAGCACACATGTACGCACAGAGATACATTAACAAGTTTCAGACAGACAGACTTGAATTCCTTCTACTGTTTCCCATTGTTCATGCTGACAGGCAGGCAGGTATTGCCTGAAGGCCCACAGCACCAGAAGTGTTTTGGATTTTTTATTTCTATTTTCAGTATTAGAGGTAGTGATTGAGTCTATATTCCTAAAGTCTAATAAATCCATACTGTGTGACTCCCACTGCTTTCCATTGTATGTCTCAAGAAGCTCCAGTGGTACTGTGGAAAAAAGCAACTTTTAGTGAACAGTATAGTGACGGAATCCACTACCAGTCCTGAACAATGCAGTGGAGGAAAGTGTCCAGAATTGACTAGGAGGCCTTTGACTGTCTGCATTAGTTTGTAGGTAACAATCTAACCTTTGGCTTCACAGATACTGTGTTGTATGAGCTGTGAAAACAAACCAAGACAGGCTCTAAATGCTCCTTCCTACTGAATAAGATTTTAAAACTGTGCAAAGTCCCTTCAGCAAGGAGGTTATTGCCCAGCAACCTTAGGTTTTGCACTTTTACATTTTTTAGCAAATGTCATAGCTGAGTAGATTCAATGCTGCTGACTCCGATACCCTCAGAGAACAGCATGTTCTTCTCTATTAATCCTTAGTCTGTTGTCTGTTAATCTTCAGAGAGTTGATAATACCATATTATTTAAATACCGCATTCAGGTTCATACTGAAAAAATGGATCAATTTGAGAGCTAAAGGGAAGACGCAAATCTTTAACCGAAAGACATTTTGGTCACAAACGTAGTTTTTGACTACAAGGTAAATTAGTCATGGCACTGTGACATCTGTTGTTTTAGCAATGTTTAAAGGGGGGTGTCGGGAGTCTAAAATCTCACGCAGTATTCAAATGCCTTCTGAAGCTCAATTCTTAGACCTGTGAATTTTGGTTTGAATCCACCTGAGGATTCAAACAATACACGGGTACAAGTTATACTAGTTTGACTCCGCGTTGCAAGTGTCTGCACCTCCACAACAAACCTCAGCCCGCAGAGAGTGTGGGAATGGAAATTTCACAGCAAGATAATGGCCCAGAAATTCGGGTCTCCATGGGTGAGTACGCACGGGGTACTCACCCGTAGGCCCAATGGAAGTGCCGGTTTCCTGCATGCTCTGCGTATGCACGGGAAACCGGCACTTCCGTTCCTCTGAACGAAGGGGTTCAGAGGTCGAACGCATGCGCAGGAGGGGCAGCGCATGCGCATCGAACTTCGGTCTTTTTTACAGGTTTTCCCGGGAACGTAAGCCTGCAGAATTTAGAAATGTAAAAAGCAGGCGTAAGGCCTGCTTTTTACAAGGTAAGTGGTGAATTAATTAAAATTAAAACATTTTTTCCAGTTTTATTATTTTTAAATACTTTAAAGCAAGGTAAGTTTATTTTTAGCCCTGTTAGAAAATAAAATTATTTTTTTCAAAAATTTAAATTATTGTTTAAAATAGTTATTTCATGTAATTTATAGTTTATTTAAAAATGTGATTTAAAAAAAAAAAATTATTTGAAGATTTAGTGCTACTTGGGGCCGTAGTATTTATAAGTCTTGACAGCACTTCCTGTCAAACTTATGACAAAGCTCCGATTGGCTCCCCATGGCCCACGTGATCCCAGGGGACGCTTCGAACTAACTGCGCCCCTGGGATACGCAAGCACTGCGCGCCGGCAGCTGAAGCAGGCCCCAGATCGGAATTCCACGGGGGCCCACAGCTCAACGGCCGGCGCGCTAGGTAAGTGCAGGTCGGGGGCTTACACCCGCGGGAAGCCCCCGACTCAAATTTCTGGGCCAATATGCTAGCTGGGACACATAATAAAGCTCTGTGCAGGACGCGGGAACTGTCAAACACAGACGCTGAAACAAATGCAGATGCATGCAAAGGCTGCCAGCAATAGTGACATGCAGTTTAAGTGCTGAGGGAGTGCTGCATTGTCGGAGGTGCCGTCTTTCAGATGAGAAGTTAAACCGAGGTCCCGTCTGCCCTCTCAGGTGGATGTAAAAGATCCCACGGCACTATTCAAAGAAGAGCAGGGGAGTTCTCCCCGGTGTCCTAGACAATATTTATCCCTCAACCAACATCACTAAAAAACAGATTATTTAACTATTATTTCATCGTTGTTTGTGGGAGCTTGCTGTGTGCAAATTGGTTGCTGCATTTTCTACATTACAACAGTGACTACCCTTCCAATGTACTTCATTGCTGTAAAGCAATTTGGGACATCCTGAGGCTGTGAAAGGTGCTATGATCACACCACACATTTAGAATTGGCTTCCACCCTACACTGGCACTAAACTTGTGTAGTGTAAATTGAGTGTCAAAGTCTTAACTGACTCAGAACTGAAGTAGACCGGGACAACCTCCTCCAGGGCATCTTAGTCCACTTAGCTTTGCTCTGATATGAGGTTGGGCCTGCCTTCGGATACAGGCTGTGTTTACACTATGATGGCAAAATCAGCATGCAACGGAAGTGCTTTGTGTTGACTTTATGCTTGTTTAATACAGAAAATGTTGTAAATACACGGCAGATTATTCGGCATCTGTAAGAGAAAAGTCAAGTGAGCCTTTCTGATGGGGCCTTTGATCAGAATAGGTTGGTTCTTTACGCTTTCAGATTTTGATTAACCTGCTAAGTATTTCTAGCATTTTCTTGTTTCATTTCAGATTTCCAGCATTCATGATTTTTTTTTCTTTTTGTCTCTTATATCCTTGTCCTCGACTTCAAATCCCTCCATGGTCCTATCTCTGCAATCTCCCACACCCTTATGTCCCTGTGATGAAATACATGTCTTCATCAGCCCCTGTGTTTTACCTGCATTGTATTGTGTGTACCGCCCCCTTTTCCCCTATTGTGTGTATTGGCTCCGCCCCTGTCTTTTGTCATATAAAGGTCTCAAGAGCTGTATGAGTCATTCTGCCAGACGAATCCGATGTGGAATGACGTGCAATGTTCTTAGCGATTAAAATTGATGTGCCATCAATAACTCAAAGACAAGAAGTTAAAGGATTCAACTGAAGGCTTTTAATCGCTAAGAACATTGCACGTCATTCCACATCGGATTCGTCTGGCAGAATGACTCATACAGCTCTTGAGACCTTTATATGACAAAAGACAGGGGCGGAGCCAATACACACAATAGGGGAAAAGGGGGCAGTACACACAATACAATGCAGGTAAAACACAGGGGCTGATGAAGACATATGAAATGGCTGATAAGACTCATACCTCAAAAATTACAGGTTTCTGCGCGGTTATGTTGTCGTTAAAAGGCACTGATTACAGAGATTTTACACTGTTGATAATGCCAGATCTCTGTGTGAGCGTGATCTTGGGCCTGGACTTCCAGTGCCACCACCAAAGTATCACGCTTACCTACGGTGGGTCCCAGCCGCCCCTCACAGTGTGCGGTCTGGCTGCCCTGAAGGTCAAGCCGCCCTCTCTGTTCGCCAACCTCGCACCCAACTGTCGACCCATAGCGACCAAGAGTAGGCGGTACAGCTGGGAGGACAGACGGTTCATTGCGTCTGAAGTAGAAAGACTCAAGCGGGAGGGTATCATCGAATGCAGTACCAGCCCGTGGCGCACCCAGGTAGTAGTAGTTAAGGGTAGCGAAAAGAAGTGGATGGTGATAGATTATAGCCAGACGGTTAATCTATACACCCAGCTAGACGCCTACCTCTGCCCCGCATAGCGGATATGGTTAACCAAATTGCGCAATACCGGGTGTTTTCCACCATCGACCTAAAATCGGCATACCACCAGCTCCCCATTAGGCCGGAGGACCATCCATACACCGCCTTCGAGGCGAACGGACGCCTCTACCACTTCCTCAGAGTCCCCTTTGGGGTAACGAATGGGGTCTCGGTCTTCCAGCGGGAGATGGACCGCATGGTCGATGAGAACCAGTTAACAGCCACCTATCCATACCTACACAACGTCACCATCTGCGGCCATGACCAGCAAGACCACGACTCGAACCTCGCGAGATTTCTGAAAACCGCCCTCAGACTCAATCTCACCTACAACGAGGATAAGTGTGTCTTTAGCACCACGCGCCTCTGTATCCTGGGCTGCGTGGTGGAAAACGGGGAAATCGGTCCGGACCCCGACCGATTGCGCCCCCTATGGGAGCTACCCCTGCCAAACACTCCCAAGGCCCTGAAAAGGTGCCTGGGGTTTTTCTCCTATTACGCCCAATGGGTCCCCAATTAATCCGACAAGGCCCGTCCCCTCCTGAAATCAACATCCTTCCCGCTCACGGCTGAGGCCCACGCCGCCTTCAACAGCATTAAACACGACATTGAGAAGGCCGCGCTGCGGGCAGTGGACGAAAACATCCCTTTCCAGGTCGAAAGCGATGCGTCCGACTTCGCTTTAGCAGCCACCCTCAACCAGGATGGGCGGCCCGTAGCCTTTTTCTCAAGAACCCTCCAAGGGCCCGAGATCAGGCACTCCTCGGTAGAGAAGGAGGCCCAGGCCATAGTGGAGGCAGTGCGGCACTGGAGGCACTACCTAGCCGGCAAACGCTTCACCCTGCTTACCGACCAGCGGTCGGTAGCCTTCATGTTTAACAACAAACAGAGGGGGAAGATCAAGAACGACAAAATTCTCAGGTGGCGGATCGAACTCTCCACGTTTGAGTACGACATAATATATAGGCCGGGGGGCCTCAACGAATCCCCCGATGCCCTATCACGAGGGATGTGTGCCAGCATCCAGGGGGACAGGCTACAGGGCCTCCACAATGGCCTCTGCCACCCGGGGGTCACCCGGCTATTTCACTTTATAAAATCCCGTAACCTGCCCTATTCCATTGAGGAGGTCCGGTCTATGGCCAGGGACTGCCGCACCTGTGCGGAATGCAAGCCCCGTTTTTACAGGCCCGACCGAGCCCACCTGATCAAAGCTACACGGCCATTCGAGCGCCTGAGCTTAGATTTCAAGGGACCACTCCCCTCCACTGACGACAATATGTACTTTCTCAACATTGTGGATGAGTACTCCCGCTTCCCATTCGCCTACCCCTGCCCAGACATGACCAGTGCCACGGTCATCAAGTGCCTCGGCAGCCTGTTTTGCACGTTCGGCATGCCGAACTACATCCACACTGACAGGGGGGCGTCGTTCATGAGCGACGAACTGCGCCAATACCTGCTGTCGAAGGGGATAGCCATGAGTCGGACCACTAGTTATAACCCCCGGAGTAATGGGCAAGTGGAGAGGGAGAACGCGACGGTGTGGAAGGCGGTCACCTTAGCACTAAGGTCTAAAGGCCTCCCTACCTCCAGCTGGCAAGAGGTCCTCCCAGACGTACTCCACTCGATAAGGTCGCTACTGTGTACTGCTACTAATGCCACTCCTCACGAGAAGATGTTTGTTTTTCCCCGCAAATCAACCTCGGGAGTGTCCCTACCTTCGAGGCTCTCCACCCCAGGGACAGTCCTATTACGGAAGCATGTGAGGGGCCACAAAACGGATCCCCTCATGGAGGCAGTACACCTACTCCACGCAAACCCACAGTACGCGTACGTCAAGCATGCCGACGGGCTTGAGGACACCATGTCCATAAAGGACCTCGCCTCGGCAGGAAGCGACGACGACCCATCCTCACCACCCCCAGAAGAACCTCCACCATCCCCAGAGGTATCCTCACCACCCCCAGAAGTACCTGCAACACCCCCAGCAAATGGGTATGCCCAGGAGGGCACCACGGACTCCCGGTCGGAACCCGAGGTACTGTTGCGACGTTCAGGAAGGACTATCACACCCCCGGACAGAATAAATCTGTAGAAGGGGTGAATGTGATGAAATATATGTCTTCATCAGCCCCTGTGTTTTACCTGCATTGTATTGTGTGTACCGCCCCCTTTTCCCCTATTGTGTGTATTGGCTCCGCCCCTGTCTTTTGTCATATAAAGGTCTCAAGAGCTGTATGAGTCATTCTGCCAGACGAATCTGATGTGGAATGACGTGCAATGTTCTTAGCGATTAAAAGCCTTCAGTTGAATCCTTTAACTTCTTGTCTTTGAGTTATTGATGGCACATCAGTCCCCACCCAAATCCTTTGGTCCTCTGATTCTCGCCATTAACGCATCCCACTCCACTCCGCTTTTTGCCCCACCATTGGTGGTGGAGCCTCTTCAGCTGCCTGGGCCCGATTCTCTGGAACTCCCTCCCTAAACCCCTCCACATCTCTCTGGTAGCACTCTTGCATCGGAGTCAGAAGGTTGTGGGTTCAAAATCCCACTCCAGAGACTTGAGCACAAAAACTTGACTGACGCTCCAGTGCAGTGCTGGGGGAGTGCAGGCTGTTGCTGTGTTTAGTAAAAATAAGTCACTGATGAATGTATTCAACAACAGTGGCAATGTCACAATCATCCAGACACTAAACCGTCCACACCAAAATCTAAATCATGAAAGAAATGATAGAGAATATATAGAGCATGGATTGGGAGTGAGTGGGGCGGAGATATTTCTGTGTACTGTGTATGGTAGAATCTTCCAGGGTAGTAAACACTTGAGGGCTGAAATTCTGCTGAGCACTGCTTGTTGCATGGTCATGTAAAATTTTACAAGATTGTGTCAACCAGTGTGCTAAAGTCAGCATACAGCAGAATTGTTTGTGGAACAGGGTATCCATCAAAACCGGCCCATCAAACCTGGAGTTGTCCATTAAGGAGTGGAGTTAGCTCAAACCTTTTGGTCTGCAATATTTATTTCAGTCTAGATCTAATGAGAACGTAGAGTGTTAGTTTATGTCTGAAATATTCAGGCCTGGAGGAGCAGAATCTTAGAGCATATTTGAACACCTGGATTATTCGTCAACACCTGGAGCATCCATCAATATCTGGAATAATCTGCTAGGCCACTGAGGACATGAAGTGTAGTCCCTGTTACAATGCAAGGAAAGGGGACAGCCAATTTGCGCTCAGCAAGTTCCCACAAACAGCAATGTGATAAATTATCAAATAATCTGTTTTTGAGGTTGTTGGTTAAGGGAAACATGTTGGCCAGGACACTGGGAAATCTCCCACTAAATGCCAGCCTAGATTATGTGCTCAAGCCTTTGGAGTGATGCTTGAACCCACAGCCCTCTGACTCAGAGATGAGAGTGATACCATTCAGCTGGTAATGGCGCTGGGAGGCACAGGCAAGTCTGTGGCTAGGAAGGCCCAAGGACTCCTTGCAGGTCCCCGGGAAGCACTCCTGCTCCTCCTGACCTGCAAAGATCTCACGGGAAAGAGATATTTTTACCTTGGCTCACCTGGCCACTCTGTGACTTCCGCGTTAGCGCCGTGCGGGCCTCCCAAATCCAGAAGTTAAAATGCCGTCATGGCTCTGCTGACATCATCATGCTGCGACTTTTCGATGTAAAGTAGGCCCCTGCCTGCTGGGGGGGGGGGGTTGGCGGCATCCCTCCTGTGCCTGAATTAAGGTAAATAAAGATGGTGTGCGGGGCGCGGCGGGAGGGCGGGAATACTTTGGGCATTGCATGAGCAGGTGAGGGGGGTGGATTAAAATCTACCCCTATGGGTCATTGCCTATCAGTAATGGTACAGGAAGAGCTCAATGGGTTAGTATCTGCCAGAAGTGTTACAGCAGATGGACTCTATGGTCTATGTCAATGCCAAGCAATGATACAGACTAAGACTACATCAGTCATAATACTTGGGTGTACAGTTACCATCCCCATCAAGAACAAGTACAGGAAGGAAGATTTCCATTCCCTCTGACTCTTGACATATTGACGACTATGTATAGACCAAGCAGGTCAGAGGCTGGGTATTCTGCGGCGAGTGTCTCACCTCTTGACTCCCCAAAGCCTTTCCACCATCTACAAGGCACAATTAAGGAGTGTGATGGAATACTCTCCACTTGCCTGGATGAGTGCAGCTGCAACAACACTCAAGAAGCTCCACAACATCCAGGACAAAGCAGCCCGCTTGATTGGCACTCCCTCCACCACCTCAAACATTCACTCCCTTCACCACCGGCGTACCATAGCTGCAGTGTGTACCATCTACAAGATGCACTGCAGCAACTCACCAAGGCTTCTTCGGCAGCACCTCCCAAACCCGCGACCTCTTCCACCTAGAAGGACAAGGGCAGCAGGCACATGGGAACACCACCACCTCCAAGTTCCCCTCCAAGTCACACACCATCCTGACTTAGAAGCATATCACCGATCCTTCATCGTCGCTGGGTCTAAATCCTGGCACTCTCTACCTAACAGCACTGTGGGAGTACCTTCACCACATGGACTGCAGCAGTTCAAGAAGGTGGCTCACTACCACCTTCTCAAGGGCAACTAGGGATGGGCAATAAATGCTGGCTTTGCCCACATCCCACAAGCGAATAAAAAAAAAGAAGCATGTCAGCAGTGTGAATGTAATTGTGAAAGAGACTGTCCACAGTGTAACATGTCCATTCACACAGTCAATCATTGCAGTGACATCGACAGAAAAGAGATGGGAATCCAGTCGTGTAATAATGAACTGAAAATCGAGCGAGGGGGCTCTATGCTCAGCTGCGAATGAACATCCATGACCAGAATGCAGAACTGAAGCTAACACCCTAATAATGACTCAGTACAGATGCAAACTCAGGCTGCATGAAATAAGTGGACTTTGCTAAATAAATCTAATGGGAAATGTAGAAATTAGAGAACTAGCACAAAGATGCGCAGGCCATGTTTTTAGTTTTTGAAATGCTTTATTACAGATTATTTTATTGCATAAATATATGTCGTCTGAAGAGTTTCAACGAAAAAAACTAATCGTATGGAAATGGTACAAAGTGACACATGGGGGTAGGAATTGAACTTTGCTGTGCCTGCGTTATGGGCGTAAAACGGGCTTAAAGTGGGTGAAATGAAGCAATGTTATACCATGGATGATCTACTAATATGTGGTGATCACTTCAATCAAGGCTAAGCTGGTGAGCGTCACTGTGGGATGGTGAGGGGAATAGTAATGAATCTCAGGAACAATCTTCACTGCTTGTCAGCATTATATTTAATTAAAGTTCAGGGACCAACCTAATACTTCATAAAAAGTCCTTGAAATAAATAACAGCAGATTTTGCATAAAACCCATTGAGAGCATATTGTATTATTCAAAGGATTGTTTCAGTAATGAATTTTCCTTTATTCCCAGGCGTTTATCCATTCTTTTCCTCTTTATTAAATCTTGTTTCCATTCTGTTTCCTCAGTCAGGGAGGCTCCGTGCTCCAGAATTAAATGACTATCATGCAGTGAGTGGCTGCTAGTTTTGTTTCTCTTCCTTTCTACAGGAGGAATAGTTGGGTGTTCATCACCGTGAGAGATGCTGGTGCTGGAGGATGAACAAAGCTTTCCAGATTCTGCACCCAGTGTTGGCACTGAGGTATAACACAGGTCGAATGCAAAGTAAAGCTCACCCTGTTTCTTTCCAACAGTATGCCTTAATCTCAGGCTCAGAAGAAGCTGTGAAATTTCCTGTTCCCACATCTGTTATCCTTGTAGTGCCTCCGAGTTAGGCTGACAATTATAACCAAACTGTTTGTAGTATTGGGTTGCAAACTCATGCCCACAACGAACAACAACTTTCATTTATATAGCGCCTTTGATGTAGTAAAACGTCCCAAGGTGCGTCACAGGAGCGATTATCAAACAAAATTTGACACCGAGCCACATAAGGAGATTTTAAGACAGGCGACCAAAAGCTTGGTCAAAGAGGTAGGTTTTAAGGAGCATCTTTAAGGAGGAGCAATAGATACAGAGGTGGAGAGGCTTAGGGAGGTAATTCCAGAGCTTAGGGCCCAGGCAGCTGAAGGCACGGCCATCAATGGTGGAGCGATGAAAATCGGGGAAACTCAAGAGTCAGAATTGGAGGAGTGCAGAGATCTGGGACAGTTATAGGGCTGGAGGAGGTTACAGAGATAGGGAGGGGTGAGGTCATGGAGGGATTTGAAAACAAGGATGAGGATTTTAACATTGAGATGTTGCCCCAGGAGTCAATGTAGGTCAGCGAGCACAGGGGTGATGGGTGAAGTGGATTTGGTGTGAATTAGGTCACGAACAGCGGAGTTTTGGATGAGCTCAAGTTCACAGAGTTTACAAGGTGGGTGGCCAGCCAAGTGAGGCTGACACTCTGACATAAGAAAACTACTAGGCACTTGGTCTAAGCGTTAAACAAAGCTTTAATCAACTGTTTTACTACATGGAGGTCTAGTTGTGTCCTTCACTAGTTCCTGTTAAGAATGTCCTGCACAAGCTGGGCCCGAGCCCGAGTATTTATACTCTCCACGGACAACGCCACCCGCAGGCCGCACAGTATTATTTCATAAGTCTTTCTTTCATGAATGACTGATTCATGTCACACTCCATGTTTGAATTGTTCCAATCAGGTTTCAACCCTTGCCACAACACTGCAATGGTCCTAATCAAAGTTACAAATGACATCCTCTGTGATTGTGACCATGGTACACGGTCCCTCCTTGCCCTTCTCGACCTCTCTGTAGACAGTGGACCACACCATTCTCCCCCAGCACCTCTCCTCCATTTTCCAGTTCAATGGGACAGCCCTTGCTTGGTTCCAATCTTCTCTATCCAATCATGGCTGGAGCATCTTCAGCAATGGCTTCTCTTCCCACCTCCGCACTGCTACCTCTGGTATTTAAAAAAAAATTAATTCTCAAGATATGGGCATTGCGCGAGAAGTTGGTGATGGGCTTCTTCTTGAACAACTGCAGTCCATGCTCCTACAATGCTGTTAAGTGGGAGTTTGGCCCAGCGATGATGAAGGAACCGCCCAAATCGGGATGGTGTGTGACTTGGAGCAGAACTTGGAGGCGGTGGTGTTCCCATGCACCTGTTGCACTTGTCCTCCTAGGTGGTGGAGGTTGCGGATTAGAGAGGTGCTGTTGAAGGAGCCTTAGCAAGTTGCCGTACTGCATCCTGTAGATAGCACACTGCAGCAATGGTACGCCGATAGTGGAGGGAGTGGATGACTAAGCTGGTGAATGGGGTGCCAATCAAGCAGATTGCTTTGTCCTGGATGGTGTCGAGTTTCTTGAACGTTGTTGCAGCGGCACTCATCAAGGAAAGTGGAGAGTATTCCATCACACTCCTGACATGTGTCTTGTAGGTGGTAGAGAGACTTTGTAGAGTCTGTAAAATGTGCGGAATGACCCCTCGCCCCGTCCAATAGGTTATAGAGTTCGGACTTGAGACTTATGAGAAATGACACCAGACACACGGGTTCTGCCTTTAACCTTTTATTGTTCCTAAGACAGATTCAAATCCCCCAACCACTATTCCAGCAGTCCACCAATAATGTTACAGGAAATTATACATATACCCACCCGCCGATGATCAGTCCAGTGTTGATTGTAGGTCCTCATAAGCGAAAAGACTGGCCAGGCCCCTCCTTCCGATTGCAGCCTGATCCTCGTAGGTGAGATGACTGGCCATAATCTTAGCTATGAGGAAAGACTAGATAGGCTGGGTCTGTTTTCCTTGGAACAGAGGAGGCTGAGGGGAGACCTTATTGAGGTGTATAAAATTATGAGGGGCATAGATAAAGTGGATAGAAAGGACCTATTTCCCTTAGCAGAGGGGTCAAAAACCAGGAGGCACAGATTTAAAGTAATTGGGGGAAGGTTTAGAGGGGATTTGAGGGGAAATTTCTTCACCCAGAGGGTTGTGGGGGTCTGGAACTCACTGCCTGAAAGGGTGGTAGAGGCAGGAACCCTAACCACATTTAAAAAGTACTTGGATGTGCACTTGGGATGCTCTAACCTGCAGGGCTACGGACCAAGAGCTGGGAAGTGGGATTAGGCTGCATTGCTCTTTGTTGGTCGGCGCGGACACGATGGGCCGAAATGGTCTCCTTCCGTGCTGTAACTTTCTATGATTCTATGCTTAAACCACCTTCTTCCGACTGCAGTGCCGATATTCTTTAGCCACTGTGTTTTATGCAGTTCTCCTTGCCTTTTTCAGTAAACCAATCATTCAGCAATGGATGTCTGCAAATTTGAGGGGGTTTGTTTATCTCTGTTGTCTATGACTACCGCCTGCAGTCACAACCATGTTTGCTGCCTTTTAGTAAAGTACATCAAAGCAAATTCCATGTCCCATTATCACTGAAAAGCTGTTTGTGACAACTTTATATTTCACTTTGAAAAAAACCCTTTGGTCTGGCAAAGCATTTCAATATATATCAAAATTAAGAATTAAGGGTCTGTGTATGCCTACAAGTCAGGTGAGCCACTCATCGCAGAACACACAGCCTCTGACCTGCTCTTGCAGCCATGGCATTTACGGTTGAGTTTCTGGTCAATGACGACCCCCCAGGATGTTGATGGTGGGAGAGTCGGCGTTGGGGAGATGGTTAGACTGTCTCTTGCTGCAGATGGCCATTATCTGGCACTTGTGCGGTGAGAATGTTACTCGCCACTTCTCAGCCCAAGCCTAGGTGTTGTCCCCCAAGTATCTATCTTTGGCCCCCTTCCCCTTCCTGATCAACATGCCGTCTCTTGGCGACATCATACGAAAACATGGGGTCAGGTTCCACATGTAGGCTGACGAGACCCAGCTTTATCTCACTGCCACTTCTCCCAACCCCTCCACTGCCTCTGTGTTGTCAGATTGCGGATAAGACACAATTTCAGTCCCTGCCACAACCGTCAATTCTAAACTCCCTCTGTCTCATGCTTAGAGATCATTTACTTGAGAGATAAATGCCAGATTTTAAAAAAATGTAGACAGGAAAATGCTGATTGAAGAGGTAGCTAAGGCATTCTGTAAACAGATCTCTTTAATCCAAGTTTTGACACATCCTATATATGTTTCCAAGTGTTGACGTGACAGGTGTTTTCTCTTCCTGCCCAGCTGCATCTAGTGATGTGACAGATGTTTATTTTTCATCACCCCCTCGTTGACTAAATTTCTCCAGAGGAGAAAAATAATCAAAAGAAATTCAGATGGCAACTTACTGGCATTGCTGTGAATCTCCGCAGAAGAAATGAATTTACCCTTCTCGTATGGGAGTCATTATTAAAGGGAAACAATGTAAGGTTCTCCATGGTCTGCTTGATGACTGAGTGCGATAACCTATCATTCTGTTCAATGTTAAGCAGGAAAAATGGATACGCACTACAGCACATAATCAGGTATCCCAACTGCACCAGGCATCCATGCATTGGATGCCCCTCCCCCAATAGCACTGGAATTTAGGCAACCATGTCTCTCACCTCTGCTTAAAAAGATAGATGCATGCAATTTTTAACTATACTCTATTATTTTTTTTAGTAAACTCCCATTATGAAAACTAGAAACAACCCAATTAAATAATGGCTTAATCTCAGTCCCACAGTTTTAATGTTCACAGACTCCAGCGGCTGGATTGGGTGGCAGTATACAATCGCTCCCTGCCATCCAATAATAAATGGAAACTATAAGGATATGTAGAGATAAAGAAAAAAAAGAAAGGCTTGAATTTCTATAGCGCCTTTCACAACCACCGGACGTCTCAAAGCGCTTTACAGGCAATGAAGTACTATTTGAAGTGGAGTCGCTGTTGTAATGTGGGAAACGCGGCAGCCAATATGCGCACAGCAAGCTCCCACAAACAGCAATGTGATAATGACCAGATAATCTGTTTTTGTTATGTTGATTGGGGGATAAATATTGGCCAGGACACCGGGGATAACATAAGAACATAAGAACATAAGAAATAGGAGCAGGAGTAGGCCAATCGGCCCCTCGAGCCTGCTCCGCCATTCAATAAGATCATGGCTGATCTGATCCTAACCGCCAATCCACTATCATAGAACCATCTCCTGAATCTAACAGAATTAGACACACGAAATAGGAGCAGGATCAGGCTACACGGCCCCTGGGCCCGCTCCGCTACCCACAGGGCCATGACCGATCCGAACCTAGACTCATGTCCAAATTCCTGCCCGCTCCCCATAACCCTTAATTCCCTTTACTTCTAGGAAACTGTCTATTTCTGTTTTAAATTTATGTAATGATGTAGCTTCTACAGCTTTTTGGGGCAGCATATTCCATGGACCTACCACCCTCTGAGTGAAGTAGTTCCTCCTCATCTCAGTTTTGAAAGAGCAGCCCCTTATTCTAAGACTATGCCCCCTAGTTCTAGTTTCACCCATCATCGGGAACATCCTCCCCGCATCCACCCGATCCAACCCCTTCACAATCTTATATGTTTCAATAAGATCGCCTCTCATTCTTCTGAACTCCAATGAGTAGAGTCCCAATCTACTCAACCTCTCCTCATATGTCCATCCCCTCATCCCCGGGATTAACCGAGTGAACCTTCTTTGTACTGACTCGAGAGCAAGTATGTCCTTTCTTAAGTATGGACACCAAAACTGTACGCAGTATTCCAGGTGAGGTCTCACCAATACCTTGTACAACTGAAGCAATACCTCCCTATTTTTATATTCTATCCCCCTAGCAATGAAAGCCAACATTCCATTGGCCTTCTTAATCACTTGCTGCACCTGCATACTAATCTTTTGAGTTTCGTGCACCAGGACACCCAGATCCCTTTGTACTTCAGTATTTTCCAGTTTCTTGCCATTAAGATAATAACTTGCTCTACGATTTTTCCTGCCAAAGAGCATAACCTCACACTTTCCAGTATTGTATTCCATCTGCCAAATCTCTGCCCACTTACTTAGCCTGTCTATGTCCCCTTGCAGGTTTTTTATGTCCTCCTCACTCACTACTTTCCCTCCCATCTTAGTATCATCTGCAAACTTTGATATGTTACATTTGGTCCCCTCCTCCAAATCGTTAATATAGATTGTAAAGAGTTGGGGACCCAGCACTGACTCCTGCGGAACACCACTAGTTACTGATTGCCAGTCTGAGAATGAACCATTTATCCCAACTCTCTGCCTTCTGTTCGATAGCCAATCCTCTATCCATGCCAGAATATTACCCCCAATCCCGTGATTTTTTATCTTAAGCAATAATCTTTTGTGTGGCACCTTGTCAAATGCCTTTTGGAAGTCTAAATACACTACGTCCACTGGTTCCCCTTTATCCACCCTATATGTTACTTCCTCAAAGAGCTCCAGCAAATTTGTCAAACATGACTTCCCCTTCATAAAACCATGCTGACTTTGTCCTATTAAATTATGATTATCCAAATGTCCTGTTACTGTCTCCTTAATAATGGACTCCAAAATTTTACCTACCACAGATGTTAGGCTAACCGGTCTATAGTTTCCAGCCTTCTGTCTACTGGCCTTTTTAAATAAGGGTGTTACATTAGCAGTTTTCCAGTCTGCCGGGACCTTTGCCGAGTCCAGGGAGTTTTGGAAAATTATTACCAATGCATCCACAATCCCTACCGCCACTTCCCTCAAGACCCTAGGATGTAAGCCATCAGGTCCAGGTGATTTATCTGCCTTGAGTCCCATTATTTTACCGAGTACCACTTCCTTTGTGATTTTGATCGTGTTTAGCTCCTCCCCCCCTTTAGCCCCTGTTTGTCCAGTGTTGGGATATTCTTAGTGTCTTCTACTGTAAAGACTGATATAAAATATTCATTCAGTGTTTTTGCCATCTCCATATTTCCCACCATTAATTTCCCGGTCTCATCCTCTAAGGGACCAACATTTACTTTAGCCGCCCTTTTTCTTTTTATATAACTATAAAAACTCTTACTATCTGTTTTTATATTTTTTGCTAATTTACTTTCATAATCTATCTTCCCTTTCTTAATCAATCTTTTTGTTATTTTTTGCTGTCTTTTAAAGTTTTCCCAATCCTCTATCCTCCCACTAGATTTGGCTACCTTATATGCCCTTGTTTTTAGTCAAATACTATCCTTAATTTCTTTACTTAGCCACGGATGGCTGTCTTTTCTTTTACACCCTTTTCTTCTCAGTGGAATATATTTTTTTTGGAAGTTGTAAAATAACTCCTTAAATATACACCACTGATCATGTATCGTCTTACCCTTTAATCTATTTTCCCAATCCACTCTACTCAATTCTGCTCTCATACCTTCATAGTCTCCTTTATTCAAGCTTAGCATGCTTGTTTGAGATCCAACCTTCTCACCCTCTAATTGAATATGGAATTCAACCATGTTATGGTCACTCATTCCAAGGGGATCCTTTACTAGGACATTTTTAATTAATCCTGTCTCGTTACACAGGACCAGATCTAAGGTTGCTTGCCCCCTGGTCGGTTCAGTTACATACTGCTCAAGAAACCCATCCCTAATACACTCAATGAACTCATCCTCAAGGCAGCCCTGCCCAATTTGATTTGTCCAATTAATATGATAGTTAAAATCCCCCATAATTATAGATGTTCCCTTATTACAACCTCAACTATTTCCTGATTGATACTCCGTCCAACAGAGTTGCCACTGTTCGGAGGCCTATAGACTATGCCCACTAGTGTTTTTTTCCCCTTATTATTCCTTACCTCCACCCAAACTGTTTCATTATCCTGATCTTTTGGCCCAATATCATTTCTCTGTATTACAGTGATTCCTTCCTTTATTAACATAGCCACCCCACCTCCCCTCCTTTCCTGCCTGTCCTTCCTGATCGTTAAATAACCTGGTATGTTTAATTCCCAGGCATTGTCACCCTGCAGCCATGTTTCTGTAATGGCCACAAGATCATACCCATATGTAGTTGTTTGTGCCATTAACTCGTCTATTTTGTTACGAATGCTACATGCATTCAGATAGAGAACTTTCAAAGATGTTTTGTGACACTTAGTTCCTGCTTTTGCCCTTTTTATTACTTTACCTTTTACTCCATACCTTCTGCCCCTTCCTGACACGCTCTGGTTTTTAATTTCCCCACTGCTACCTAAGTCTATGACCTTCTCTGTTGTCATTATTATTATTTGCTCTCTAGGAACCTCCCCCCCACTAGTTAGTTTAAAGCCCTCTCTCCAGCCCTAGTTATATGATCCACCAGGACTCTAGTCCCAGCACTCCCCTGCTCTTCTTCGAAATAGTGCCATGGGATCTTTTACGTCCACCTGAGAGGGCAGATGGGACCTCGGTTTAACGTCTCATCCAAAAGACGGCACCTCCGATAGTGCAGCAGTCCCTCAACACTGCACTGGAGTGTCAGCCTAGCTTTATGTGCTCAAGCCCCTGATTGATTGAATAAAACGACTGGAGGGAAATGTTGAACAACTGTGTACTGGCGCATCACTGCTTATTTGAATACGTTGTCCACAACCATGTTGAGCAAGAGACATTCTTTGTAAGTTCAACAGTAACCTTGTCTTTGAGCTATCCTGTGGAAACTTAATACAAGCCAGAAAAACAAAGGATCAAAGGAAGTGACCTGTTATGGAGAATGAAAGTAGCAAAGGTGTGAAGTGCTGAACCAGCAGGATAAACCAATAAGGAAAAATGCGCTGAACAAAGGAATAGCCTTAAACAACGCTAAGTGTGGAAATAAAAGAAAGACTTGCCTTTATATAGCGCCTTTCACGACCACAGGACGTCCCAAAATGCTTTTCAGCCAATGAAGTAGTTTTGAAGTGTAGTCACTGTTGTAATGTGGGAAACGCGGTAACCAATTTGCGCACAGCAAGCTCCCACAAACAGCAATGTGATAATTACCAGATAATCTGTTTTAGTAATGTTGATTGAGGGATAAATATTGGCCAGGACACTGGGGATAACTCCCCTGCTCTTTTTCAAAATCTTTTACGTCCACCTGAGAGAGCAGACGGGGCCTCAGTTTAACGTCTCATCCAAAAGACAGCACCTCCGACAGTGCAGCACTCCCTCAGTACTGTATTGGAGTGTCAGCTTAGATTATGTGCTCAAGTCCCTGGAGTGGGACTTGAACCCACAACCTTCTGTCGCAGGGGCAGGAGTGCTACCAGCTGAGCTACAGCAGACACGTAAGACCCCTGAAGTGCCATTGGCTGAGGCTGTGTCACCCATGACAAGAGAACACATATCCGGCGACAGGATAGGATTGACAGATTCGAACAACAAAAGAGGCAATCAAGAAGCAAGCAGTGACGTTGGAAATAAGGAGATCCTCGGGCTTACCTAAATTATTAGCCGATGGTGGAGACGAAGAAACTGTGTAGGAGGAAGATGAGTGCGGATGTGCATGGGGAAACCTACAGGGATCGAAGGAGAACATCACTTCTTGATTCTGAGTGCAGCACAGTCCAAACAAAGGTTGCCTGTATTTGCTGACTGAATTTTATAATAAATTTAGTTACTAAATCTTGTTAAACTCTGTAGGAAAAATTGGGATTGTGTAGTGAGTATTCATTTTTTGTTTTAATCAAGTGAACAAAAAGCGAATTACTTTTTGTACCTGTGGCTAAGTTTATCACTCCACTCAGTAGCTTGTTTAAGCCGAGCCTCACAGGGTTACCGAGGAAACCATACATAGAAAAGCAAAATAGCCACATCCATGTAATGTGAGACAAAATGCCCTTCTGTATAAAATATTGGGGGACATTCAAATTGAATTGAAGTGGTCTAAATTTGAAGTCTTTAAAAATAAGGCCGGAATAAGGCCTAGCTAACATTGCTTTGTGCATATGTCTGTTCCACAGGAACAAAATGAAGGGTGAAGGCTTTGAGTATACTCCCACTCTGACCCCTCTATCCTCGATCTCTTGCACTGTTCCAGCGAAGCTCAACGTAAGCTTGAGGAACAGCACCTCATCTTTTGATGAGGCACTTTACAGCCTTCTGGACTCAAGATCAAGTTCATCAATTTCAGACCATAACCGCTACCTCTATTTTTCTCACATGGCAGCTGTTGATCATTCTGCCATTCCCATTTACACCTCATCTAGACGCATCTTTTGTTTCTTAACTTGTCCCATTACCAGCTCCTTTTGCCTTGCACCATCATCCCTTTTGTCTTTTAATCTCTCCTGCCTTCCATCCTATCACAGACCTTGCCTTTGTTCTTTCCTCACATCCCCCCTTTCCCTTTCCCTGCCCCTGCACTTGCTTAAAAATCTGTTCCATCTCCAACTTTTTCCAGTTCTGACGAAGGGTCATCGACCTGAAACGTTAACTCTGTTTTTCTCTCCACAGATGCTGCCTGGCCTGCTGAGAGTTTCCAGCATTTTATGTTTTTATTTGAGAAGGAGTAGTAGTTAGCTAATGCAATAATGCATTGGTTTTAAAAGTTTGTAACTTGTAGGAGGAAGGGAAGAATGAGGTGGCTCAGGAGTTGTACAGTTCGGCAGTTTGAGAAAAGAATGAGTTACAGTAACAGACGAATTCATGCATGTTTGTCGATTGATATTGAAATGCTAGGCTGTATTGTAAATGGAAATCCATTTAATGAGGCTTAAAAATGGTGTCCTAGTGTGTGTCTATCACTGTGTCTTTTTCTGTCATGTAATAGCCCAACATTTCAGGGCCAATATTGCATGGTTCCGTTTCTGGCACAGATCCTCACTAGATGAGTCCCAGGTCACTTGACATTATTGGGCCGATTCTACAACCAGTGCTCACAGCTAGAAAGGGCCTGTGAGAAGAAGAGCGCATCACAGTATTGGCCCTTTGAAACAGGTCAATTAAACTTACTTTTTGTGGTGAGTAGGAGTCAGCATTGTGCCGTGGGTCAATGCCCTCTAGAATTGAAAAACAAGTTTTCACATACAAATCTGACAGGCCAGCAAAGGGATATGTCATTCTTTAGCAAAAGCTTTAAGGTCATCAAAGAGTGACATCAACCGCCTACTAATTATTGGCGTTGTACTGTCAATGGGCACCGAATCAGTCGGTAATGAGTTTTAATGGACTTGAGTTGACACCACAGGTAGACAAAGCAAAATCCCTGAATTTGCCACTGGTTGAGATCTATGAGTAATATCGCTCTGGATTACTACCCAACTCATGGCCCCAGTCATCAGATGCTGGTCTCTCTATCAGAAAGGTGCAGTTCATGAGAAGGTGATTTGGCGAGCTGTATCTGTGATCTGAGAGGACTTCATGCTGCAACCAGGGAAGAGACTGACTTTGTTCAGTCAGAGAAGATAGCTCGGACATTGTGTCAAAGTTGATATGTGAGAGAGCAGCAACTGCTGCAGCTTTAAGTTCGATCTATGCAAACCAGCAAAAGTGATGATTGTATCTTTTAGAGTGAAATGGGAAATTGCGCCCAGATTCTTGGTAAACTGTAAGAACTGTGCAGGGGATCATTCATGGGTTTATTGGATTGAGGAATAAATAACTACAAATTACCAGTTTAGGACAGCTGTTTTATCTGCCCTTTCCAACATCGGTCAAGAATACTGATCAAGAGCAGAGCCCAGACTGTTTTTATCCACCTCCCTAGCTGAGGGGCACCGACACCAATTCCATTGCCCACTGTTGCCTTTCTGGCTGAGATCAGCACAGACAGCTGATTGACTCCGGGATAATCCTAGTCTGTATGGCTCCGTTCTACATTAACCTGCTGAGCTACTGCCTTTGACAGTGGTAGTTAAAAGACACATCAGTAATATATTCGCAGTTATATAGCACCTCATCACGTCTTAAAGTGTTGCATAGAATGAAATCTTTTGCAGGGCGGCGACTTGCTATGAAAGCAAACCCTAAGCCATTTTGCGCCAGCAATATCCCATAAACAAGACGACGACTCAGTTAACCCTTTTTGTGCTGGCACTGGCTGAGGGAGGGAGTTTGGTTAGGACACCGGGGCAACTCTCTGATCCTCTCCAGCTTTAATCTTTGGAGGTTATATTAAATAGTATTTTCCATCATTAAAATGCAGACTGGAAGTTCTTCAGCTCACATTTGAAAGACAGTCAGGTTGTCTTATCCAGGTTTCTGCTGAACAAGAAAAACTTTGTCTTATAAAAACAGAAAATGCTGGAAATACTCAGCAGGTCAGGCAGTATCTGTGGAGAGAGAAACAGAGTTAATGGTTCAGGCTGATGATCGAGCACAGGAGTGATGGGTGAACGGGACTTGGTATGAGTTAGGATACAGGCAGCAAACCTTTGGATGAGCTGAAGTTTACAGAGGGTGCAAGGTGGGAGGCAGGCCAGGAGAACGTCGGAATAGTTGAGACTTGTAGGAGTCTACGTACTCCTAGCAAAAAATACTGAACTCGGAGAGGTTCAACAGAAAAGGTTTAATTGTTGAGACTGCATGTTGAACACAAAATGGCATCAGAGACTAACCCAAGTCCGACTGCCTTTCATCAGTCCACAGCTTCGACTGCCCTTCCCCGCTCTGGGCTTAACTATGTTGCAGATCGAATTTCTTAAAGGTGTGATACTTCTTAAAGGCATGACGCCTGATTTATAGTCTACGGACCGAAAAGCGGATTGTGTCCTTTCTGTGATCGGTACGCCACACAGCTCCCCCCAGAATCTGCTAGTAGGGAATGTACGAACCGGCGTGGCGGCTTGATGGCACGGCCGGAACGGCTCTTGGCGGTTGGTGTCGGGAGCGGGGCGGTCGGACGCGTCGGGCTCTTATGCGGTCTGCCCCGCGGTGGGGATTGGCCCACTTGAAAGGGTTCGTCGGGCTCTAGGTGCACCAGCTTGAGCCGGTCAACCGACACATTGTCAGTTCTGCCGCCCACTTCGAGGAGGAAGAACTTGTTCCCCGTCTGGTGAACCTTGTAGGGTCCGTCGTATGGGGGCCGTAGAGGTCCTCGGTGGGCGTCATGGCGCACAAAAACAAATTTGGCCATGTGCAGGCTAGGTGGTACGCGGGTTGCTGGTTCGCCATGCCGGCCGGTGGGTACCGGAGCGAACTGTTGTGCTCGGTTGGCGAAAGCGCGGCGTTGCTGGTCAGTCGACCAGGGGGTCGTGGCGGTGGGCAGGAACTCTCCGGGTACGCGCAGCGGCTGGCCGTACACGAGTTCCGCCGCCGAGGCTTGCAGGTCTTCCTTGACCGCGGAGCGTAGGCCAAGTAGCACCCACGGGAGGCGGTCAATCCAAGCCTCATCCTCGAGGCTGGCGCGGAGGGACGCCTTCATGGACCTGTGGAATCGCTCGCACAGTCCGTTGGCTTGGGGGTGGTAAGCCATGGTGCAGTGAACGGCCACCCCGAGGTTTCGGGCGATGGCGGCCCACAGATCAGAGGTGAACTGCGGGCCTCTATCCGACATCATGTCGGAGGGGACGCCGAACCGAGCGACTCAGGTACCAATGAACGCCCTCGCGATGTCGGCGGTGGTGGTGGACGTCAGTGGAATGGGCTCGGGCCAGCGGGTGGTACGGTCCACGATTGTCAGCAGGTGCGTGTGACCTTGTGATGGCGGCAGGGGGCCGACGAGGTCGATGTGGACGTGGTCAAACCTTCTTTCTGGCACGGTGAACTCCTCGAGTGGGGCTTTGACGTGCTGGTGGATTTTGGCACGCTGGCAAGCTATGCAGGATCTGGACAAGACGCGCACATCTTTGCGCAGGCCGCGCCAGACAAATCGGTTGGCCACCAGTCTAATGGACGCGTGGGTGCTGGGGTGTGAGAGGCCGTGGACGATGTCGAACACCCGTTTTCGCCAGGACGCCGGAACTACGGGGCGGGGTTGCGCCAAGGAGGTGTCGCATTTGACTGTGCCGGCGGATGGGCCACAGGCGACGTCGGTCAGTTGCAGCCCTGGGAGGGTTGTGGGCGCGGAGAGCAGATCGGGGTCGGTGCGTTGCTCCGCTGCCAGTTGAGCATAGTCCACTGCCAGGTGGGCGCCGTGGACGGCAGGGCGGGATAGGCAGTCGGCCACCATGTTGTCTCGACTGGATACGTGCCGGATGTCCGTGGTGAATTCGGACACCGCGGCGAGCTGGCGTTGTTACCTGGCTGACCACGGGTCCGCAGATTTCGCCATCGCGAATGTCAGGGGTTTGTGGTCGACAAACGCGGTGAAGGGGTGGCCCTCCAGAAGAAATCTAAAATGGTGGACTGCCAGGTACAGTGCGAGGAGCTCGCGGTCAAAGGCGCTGTATTTGGCCTCGGGGGGCGCAGTTGGCGGCTGAAAAAGGCCAGTGGTTGCCAGGCCCCGTCGACCCACTGTTCGTACATGGCGCGACCGCGTGGTCGGAGGCATCCGTGGTGAGGGCCACCCTGGCATTGGGCTTTGGGTGAGCGAGCATGGTGGCGTTGGCGAGCGCCTTTTTGGTCGAGTCGAAAGCGGTCAACATGTCCGCCGACCACTCGATCGCCATTCTGTCTTTCTTACCCCGGAGGGCTTCGTATAGGGGCCGCATGAGGGAGGCCGCTCCGGGAATGAAGCGGTTGTAAAAGTTGATCATCCCCAAGAACTCCTGAAGGCCTTTAATGGTGGTAGGCCGGGGGAACTGCTGGACGGCTTGCACCTTGGCGGGCAGGGGAATGGCTCTGTCCTGCGTGATGTGGTGGCCGAGGAATTCGATCCTGCTGAGGCCGAATTGGCACTTGGCTGGGCTGATGATGAGCCCGTGCTCACTGAGCCGCTGGAACAGGGTGCGGAGGTGCTCGATGTGTTCCTGCTTGGAGGAACTAGCTACCAGGATGTCATCCAGGTAGACAAAGAGGAACTTCAGGTCCCGGAGGACCGAGTCCATGAGCCGCTGGAAGGCCTGGGCCGCGTTTTTGAGGCCGAAGGGCAATCGGAGGAACTCGAATAGCCCAAAAGGGGTGATTATGGCTATCTTGGGAACGTCCGTGGGGTGGACTGGCACCTGATGGTAACCGCGCACCAGGTCGACTTTGGAGAAGACTGAGCGGCCGGCCAGTCTAGCCGAGAAGTCTTGAATGTGCGGTATAGGGTACCGATCCGGCGTGGTGGCGTCGTTTAGGTGCCGGTCGTCCCCGCAGGGGCGCCATCCCCCGTCGGGTTTGGTGACGATGTGGAGTGGGGAGGCCCAGGGGCTGTTGGAGTGGCGGATGATGCCGAGCTGTTCCATTGTGGCGAACTCGGCCCGCGCGATCTCCAGCTTGGCCGGGTCCAGCCTGCGGGAGTGGGCAGACACCGGTGGGCCTGTGGTGGGGATGAAGTGTTCTACCCCGTGCTTAGCAACTTTCGCGGAGCAGTTCGGGTTGGTGAGGGCTGGGAACCCAGCCAGGAGTGCTGAGTAGTCGTCCGTTGAGCGGGCGCGGCACTGCCACGCCATTTCGGCGGGTTGGGAGGGGACCATGGCGCCCGGGATAGGTGACATGGTGTTCATGTCCATGAGGCGGCGCCGAGGCATGTCGACCAACAGGCCGTGGGCGCACAGGAAATCCACACCGAGGAGCGGGGAGAGCACCTTGGCGGTGATAAACTCCCAGTGGTAGCGGCGGCCTGCGAGGTCGATGGTGACGGCGCGGTGCCGTACGTCCGGATGTCGGTGCCATTGGCGGCAGCCAGTGCAGGGCCGCGGCCGCCTTGCTGGATCTCGAGGGCGGACGCGGGGATGACGCTGCGCTGCGCGCCCGTGTCGCATAGGAAACGACGTCCGGAGACGCTGTCCGTAACGTACAGCAGCGAGCCTGCTTACCCCACGGCCATCGTGTAGGCCGGTGTGGGGGAGGTTGGAAACGTGCAGGGATGGCTGCAGCGGCGTGCCCGTGCGCCGAACCGGGTATGGAAGTAGCAGTAGCCCTGGGTCGGAGGGCTTGGGGGACGTGGGGGCCTGGGGGGCCTCGTGGCCGAGCTGTGTGGCTGCGCGATAGAGGGTGGAGCACGCGCCGACATTGCGGAGGCCAGGTCGGGGCTAATGGCGTGGTTGGAGCCGGCGGACAGTAGCTTATCGGCTTCGTCGGCAAGGGCCTCGAGGTCCGTGAGGCTGGACGCCACGATCGCCGGGCGGATGCTGGGAGGTAGTTGGCGGATAAAGAGTGTGCGGAAGAGGGAGCCGGGTGGTTTCTTGTCGGTCAGAGCAAGCATGTGTGAGAGCAAGTCTGACGGCGTGGAGTCACCGAGGCCCGGGAGGTCGAGGAGGTGGCAGTTGCGCAAAAATTGGGAGGCTGTGAATTTTTTAAGGAGCGCGGCCTTGAGATGTGCGTACTTGCCTTCCTCTGAAGGGTTTTGTAGTGTTGTCCAGACTTTCGTGATTGTGGAGCTGCCCAGGGAGGCAAGGAGGTAGTCGTACATCGTTGCGTCGGCGGTGATGCTGCGGAGTCGGAATTGCGATTCGGCTTGAGGGAACCAGGCGGTGGCTAGGTTCTCCCAGAACTCCGGCAGCTTCACAGAAACTGCGTTTGTGTCAGCCATGGTTACGCTTAGGAGTCGTCCTGATCGTCGGGGTCACCAATGTAGGAGTCTACGTACTCCTAGCAAAAAATACTGAACTCGGAGAGGTTCAACAGAAAAGGTTTAATTGTTGAGACTGCATGTTGAACACAAAATGGCGTCAGAGACTAACCCAAGTCCGACTGCCTTTCATCAGTCCACAGCTTCGACTGCCCTTCCCCGCTCTGGGCTTAACTATGTTGCAGATCGAGTTTCTTAAAGGTGTGATCCTTCTTAAAGGCATGACGCCTGATTTATAGTCTACGGACCGAAAAGCGGATTGTGTCCCTTCTGTGATCGGTATGCCACAGTCTAGAGGTAAGAAAGGCTCAGATGAGGGTTTCAGCAGCAGATGAGCTGATGCGGGGTGGAGAAAGGCGACATTGCGGGGTAGAATTGGCGGTCTTGGCGATGGAGAGGATATGGGATCAGAAGCTCAGCTCAGGGACAAATAGGACGCCAAGTCTGATTCAGTCTCAGACAGTGGCCAATGAGAGGGATGGAGTCTGTGCCTAGGGAAAGGAATGGAGTTTATGGCTAGGATCGTAAACAATTGCTTCGGAATTCCCAATATTTAATTGGAGGAAATCTCTGCTCACCCAATGCTGGATGTTGGAGAGGCAATGTGACAAATCAGAGGCAGTGGAGGGGTCAAGAGAGGTGGTGGTGAGGTAGAGCTGGGTGTTGTCAGCGTACATGTAGAAACTGATGTGTTTACGGATGACTTTGCCGAGGGGAACCATGTACATGAGAAACAGGTTAGATCATTGTGGGGCATCTCTCTTTGTTCTTTTATGCTCTCTAGTTACCAATCCACTGAGTAGTGGAATTTGTTTTTCCTATTTACCCCTCAAGGACTGTCAGTCGTGGCTCAGTAGGTAGCACTCTCGCCTCTGAGTCAGAACGTTGTGGGTTCAAGTCCCACTCCAGGGACTTGAGCACTCCAGTGCAGTGCTGAGGGAGCCCTGCACTGTCAGAGGTGCTGGGGGAGAAATTGGGTGGAGCCGCAAACGGGGCGGCAAGCTCGCCTGGGCGCCAGATTTTGCGCTGCGATCGGAGCAGCAGCGATCGCCGGAAATTCAGCTTGAGCGCCCCAAGAGGGACACTGGGTGAGGCTCGAGGCGCTCCGCGTCCCTCTTAAGGCGCTGAAACTGAATATCGCAGCGCAACGTGCCACAGCGCCACACGCTGCGGCACGGCGCGCTGCGGTACTGCAGGCCTTCCTCCCATTCTTAAGGGGGAGGGGCCTGCACCAGCGCGATCGGAGATCGCAAGTGCTGGCAAAAGAGCCCGGCACCGAGGAGAAGTGCCAGGCTCTTGGAAAACAGTCGGCAATGCCGCAGGGGGAGAACAGGAGGCCGGGGACGGAGGTGCTGGCAGGCGGCCGCCGAAAAAAACGGCCGCCCCGCACCTCCACCTTAATTTGCGCCACTGCCGCCACAGGTAGGCCCCGTGAACCGGGCGCGATTTGTGACTGGCGCTACAGAGGCGGTCGCTGCCAAATATCGCAATCGGGGCGGTAGCGGGGCGTGGCGCACACCGATGACATCATCGGTGGCGGCGCAGCGCAACAGGCTAATGCCGCCATTAGCGCCCCAGCTAAATATCGCGGGAGGCGTGGCCAGTGGCGCTAAAGCCACTGAGTGCCCTCTTTAGGCGCTAACTGGTGGCGCAGCCCACCGAATTTCTAGGCCGCTGTCTTTTGGATGAGACTTTAAACCGAGACCCTGTCTGCTCTCTCAAGTGGACGTAAAAGATCCCATGGCACTATTTCAAAGAAGAGCAGTGGAGTTATCCCCGGTGTCCTGGCCAATATTTATCCCTCAATCAACATAACAAAAACAGATTATATGGTCATTATCACAATGCTGCTTGTGGGAGCTTGCTGTGCGCAAATTGGTTTCCGTGTTTCCCACATTACAGCAGCGACTACACTTCAAAAGTACTTAATTGGCTGTAAAGCACTTTGAGACGTCCAGTGGTCGTGAAAGGCGCTATATAAATGCAAGTCTTTCTTTCTCATAATTAAGTGCTCTGTCATGTTTCATTCTCTGTTCCAGTGAAAAGGTCCCAGTTGCTCTCATCTTTCCTGATCAAGGTCTCTAATCCCTGGTATCCTCCTAGTGAACCTCTTATGTATCTTCTCCATTACCTTGACATCCCTTGTCAAGCTGGACACAATGGGGGTTATTTTGGCCAAAGGCTGAAAACAGGTACTAATTGGGTGCAGTGCTAGTAAGACTAGCCTGCTTGAAAATCTGGATTTAGCCACAATTTTGGTCCTAATTGCTGATTACCATAATTTGAACTTGCCTGGTGGTGCTAAACTGAAAACCTGCAGGTTTAGCTCTCAGGTGCTGATTCGATGCAACTTTCATGGAGCAGTCTATGAGGGCTCATCGCACTCACTTCCACTGAAGGTGTGGAGTGCCTTGGCTGGCACACAGCGGCAGGTTTCAGGATGGCTCAGGGACAGAGGCAGAGGGCGTACAGGTTCTCGGATGTGGCACTGGATGTCCTGGTGGAGGAGGGATGTCCTGTACCCGCAAGGGGGAGAAGGGCACTACCTCGCCCACCTCGCCCTCCTGTCCCACCTGTCCTGCAGCAGCTGATGCTGTTCTGCCTGGCCTCAGAGCGGCAGCGGCGGCGGCGGGAAACGCGAGCGGGGAGGCTATAAAAGGCCCCAGAGACTCAGGTAGGCCTCAGAGCGTACTAATCTCCAATCTCAGAGAGAGGGAGAGAAGTAAAAAGTAATCGAAGTGTGACGTCACCAGAAAGCATGTAAGTGATTGGTTGGTGAGTATTTCTCTCTTTTTTAAACTTTAACTCTGTGGTTTATAGTTTTTAAGGTCTCTGTGGTGTAGCAGGGACTGTTGGTAAACCAGGACCCTTAAATATATCATTTATCTGTAGTGTAATTGGCAGGATTGATTTGTTTAATTTAATTTCAATTAATTAAAGGGTAAGTCATGGCAGGAGAGCTCGGCCCCATGGTGTGCTCCTCCTGCGCTATGTGGGACACTTCCTGTGTCCCTGACAACCATGTGTGCAGGAAGTGTGTCCAGCTGCAGCTACTGGCAGACCGCATTGCGGCGCTGGAGCAGCGATTGGATACATACTGGACCATTCGCGAGGCTGAGGATGTCATGAATAGCATGTTTAACCAGTTGGTCACATCGCAGGTGAAGGTTGGACAGGCAGAAAGGGAATGGGTGACCAACAGGCAGAGTAGTATGTGCAGGCAGGTAGTGCAGGGGTCCCCTGTGGCCATCCCCCTCTCAAACAGATATACCGCTTTGGATACTGATGGGGGGGATGGCTTACCAGGGGAAGGCAGCAGCAGCCAACTTCCTGGCACCAGGGGTGGCTCTGCTGCACAGGACGGGAGGAAAAAGAGTGGGAGAGGTATAGTAATAGGGGATTCTATTGTAAGGGGAATAGATAGGCGTTTCTGCGGCCGCAAACGAGACTCCAGGATGGTGTGCTGCCTCCCTGGTGCAAGGGTCAAGGATGTCTCAGAGCGGCTGCAGAACATTTTGGAAGGGGAGGGTGAACAGCCAGTTGTCGTGGTGCATATAGGTACCAACAATGTAGGTAAAAATCGGAATGAGGTCCTAAAAGCTGAATATAGGGAGTTAGGAGGTTAATTAAAAAATAGGACCTCAAAGGCAGTAATCTCAGGATTGCTACCAGTGCCACATGCTAGTCAGAGTAGAAATAGAAGGATATTTCAGATGAATACGTGGCTAGAGGAATGGTGCAAGGGGGAGGGATTCAAATTCCTGGGACATTGGAACTGGTTCTGGGAGAGGTGGTGTAGTGTATGTAACCGTTCCACCTTTAAGAGAACTATTTTAAGGGTTGCACTACTTTATCTTGGCTGCTGCATACTGTAATACCGGTGGTGACCACACCAGTATATAAGTGCTGTGTAATGATTTATTGGGCAGTTCCGCCCTGACCTTCGACTAGTAAAGACCTGTTTAATTTTACTCTTGTGGTCTGTGTAGTAATTCTCAATATAACACACAGACTTAACAGTGGCGACGAGTATGATCTTACCCTGCGGCAGAGATACATCCAAGGCAGTTTAACGGGCGTCGAGAGGAGGCATCCGCCCTCATCATTCTGCTGAGAGAAGACTTGGGTCTGCAGAGCAAAGGAAGAATTCTGACACGAAGCCTTCCATCAGCAATAGGCAGTGATCATCCCTTCTATCACGGTGGTGGGTAAGTCGATCAGCGACGAGCAGCAAGTCGGCCACGTTGGCTGTGAAATAGGGGAGGGAAGATCGGAGGATATAAGGGCGGAGAACTCGACCACGGCCGGGGAAAAGAGCCGGACAGAAGTCGGGGCCAGAGGCGCTGAGACTGGGGCAGCGTAAGGCACGGAAGCCGCGGTGAATGCTAACGCAGCCGGTGTGAGAAACCGGGTTGCAAGCGGGCTGGGAGAAGCAACAGCGTCGAGAGCAAGCTCGACCGCGACCGGTGAAAAAGGCCGGGCAGCTACCGAGGCCACGAGGCGCAGCGACTGGGACAGCGAAAGGCGCGGGAGAAAATAAAAAAATTAAAAAACCGCGGAAAACTCAGCCGCAGCCGGGGGGGAAAGGACCGGACTGCAAGAGGGGCTGGGAGGCACGATTCCAGAACCGCTGGGGAGGGCGAACGCAGCAATACGGCAATCGCCATTACAGCCAGCAGGGGAGAAAGGCAAACGCGGGAAGCCGCCATTTTCGTGGGGGAGGAAGAAGACAACCGCTGGAAACCGCCATTTTGAAAAAATAATTTAAAGAAAAATTTCTTTTGTGTTTCTCAAGAAGATTGCGAGGATGCCTAAGCGTGGTAACATCAACGATTTCGATCCCGATGTTGAAGATTGGGCCACGCATGTAGAACGCATAGGGTAGCAGGGATAAACCAGGGAATTACAGGCCAGTGAGCCTAACATCTGTGGTAGGGAAATTATTGGAAAAAATTCTGAGGGACAAAATTAGTCTCCACTTGGAGAGGCAAGGATTAATCGGGGATAGTCAGCATGGCTTTGTCAAGGGTAAATCATGTCTGACCAATCTGATTGAATTTTTCGAGGGGGTGACTAGGTGTGTGGATGAGGGAAATGCTGTGGATGTGGTTTACATGGACTTCAGTAAAGCTTTTGACAAGGTCCCGCATAGGAGACTGGTCAAGAAGGTAAGAGCCCATGGGATCCAGGGGGCCTTGGCGCGTTGGATCCTAAACTGGCTGAGTGGCAGGAGGCAGAGGGTGATGGTCGAAGGTTGCTTTTGTGACTGGAAGCCTGTGTCCAGTGGGGTACCTCAGGGATCGGTGCTGGGTCCCTTGCTGTTTGTGATCTACATTAATGATTTGGATGAGAATGTAAAGGGTATGATCAGTAAGTTCGCGGATGACACGAAAATTGGTGGGGTGGTAAATTGCGAGGAGGAAAGCCTCAGGCTACAGGACAATATTAACGGGTTGGTCAGATGGGCGGAAAAGTGGCAAATGGAATTTAACCCGGAAAAGTGCGAGGTGATGCATTTTGGACGGACAAATAAGGCAAGGGAATACACAATGAGTGGTAGGACCCTAGGAAGTACAGAGGGTCAGAGGGACCTTGGTGTACATGTACATAATTCCCTGAAGGCAGCGGAACAGGTAGATAAGGTGGTTAAAAAGGCTTATGGGATACTTGCCTTCATTAGCAGAGGCATAGAATATAAGAGCAGGGAGGTTATGATGGAGCTGTACAAAACGCTGGTGAGGCCACAGCTGGAGTACTGTGTGCAGTTCTGGTCGCCTCACTATAGGAAGGATGTGATTGCTTTGGAGAGGGTGCAGAGAAGATTCACCAGGATGTTACCTGGGATGGAGCGCCTCAGCTATGAAGAGAGACTGGACAGGCTGGGGTTGTTTTCCTTGGAGCAAAGAAGGCTGAGAGGGGACCTGATTGAGGTGTACAAAATGATGAGGGGCATAGATAGGGTAGATAAAGAGGAACTTTTCCCCTTAGTAGGGGGGTCAATAACAAGGGGGCACAGATTCAGGGTAAGGGGCAGGAGATTTAGGGGGGATTTGAGGAGGAACTTTTTCACCCAGAGGGTGGTTGGAAGCTGGAACTCACTGCCTGAAAGGGTGGTAGAGGCAGGAACCCTCACAACATTCAAGAAGCATTTGGATGAGCACTTGAAATGCCATTGCATACAAGGCTATGGACCAAATGCTGGAAAATGGGATTAGACTGGACAGGGAGGGATGGGCGGCGCAGACACGATGGGCCGAAGGGCCTCTTTCTGTGCTGTAAAACTCTATGACTCTATGACTCTATGAGATATATTGTAAGGCAAATAAAATATCAAATGAAGATAAAGCACTAACCTTACTATACTCAATGGGTGCAAAGACATACGGGCTATTGAAGCATCTTCTATCACCAGCTGAACCGGCGGATCAGACTTTCGCTAATATTGTTGCTGTCCTGAAGGATCATTTGAACCCCACACCGCTGATGTTAGCGGAACGATTTAAATTATATGCGAGAATGCAACTGAAAGAGGAAAGCAACGCGGAGTACTTAATTGAACTGTGTAAGCTAGCAAAATACTGTCAGTTTGGGGAAAGTCTGACAGAGGCACTGAGAGACAAATTCGTGTGCGGATTGTTGAAAGGAGGAACACAAAAGCAGCTGCTTGAAGAGAATGATCTTACACTTGATAAGGCTGTCTCTATTGCAGCATCGCACGAAGCCGCAGCGAGAGGCACTGCGGAAATGCAGCTGAAGGCAGCGGTACTCAGCGTAGATCAAATGGCGTTGGGTACAACGAAATGTTATCGTTGTGGAAAGACGACACACGATCAGAACCAATGCTGGTTCAAAAACCAGGAATGTAGAAAATGTGGCAAGCTTGGTCACATAGCTAAGGTATGCCGGTCAGGAAAGAAGACCAGCAACAAAAAGTCACCGCAGGGAAAGTACAGAAAGGTACATAAGGTGGCTGAGAAGAGTTCGGATGAACAGAATTCGGATTCAGACTCCAACAGCAAGGAATTGGGTAGTCTGAGAAATCACAATGTGAGTAAGGAAGCTGACCGACAAACTATCTGGGTCACACTGCAGATAGCAGGAGTCCATGTGAAGATGGCATTGGACACCGGATCGGCGTTGACGGTCATGAATAAACAAGATTACAAAAGGTTATTCACACATATTCCCCTACGGGATACGGAGATAGTATTGCAGACATACACGGGGCAAAAAGTATACCCCATCGGAAAGATAAAAGTCAAGGTGATACACAAGGGCAAAGAACACCAAGGAATGGACATATATGTACTACCTGAGGGAGGTCCTCCACTTCTGGGACGGGAGTGGATCAGGAAAATAAATATGGACTGGCACTCCCTAAAAGCAATAACGGTAGATTCCGGAAAGAAAGATGTCAAACCTGAACGATTGTCCAGAATATTGGATGAGGCTAAAGAGGTGTTCCAACAGGGACTGGGAACACTGAGAGGAATTAAGGCAAAAATCAAGATTGCAGAACATGCAAACCCAACATTTTTCAAAGCCAGACCGGTACCTTATGCGATACGACCTGCTGTGGAAGCTGAACTGGAACGGCTTGAACGTTCAGGAGTACTGTCTAAGGTGGACTGGAGTGAGTGGGCCACGCCCATTGTTCCCGTCATGAAGCGTTCATCGAGTAACAAGCCAGGGGAACCGGGGAAGGTCCGCATCTGTGGAGACTTCAAGATCACAGTTAATCCGGTGCTTCACACGGTGCAATATCCGCTTCCGAGGATTGAGGATATCTTTGCTTCATTGTCTGGCGGGAAACACTTCACCAAGATAGACCTGGCGCAAGCGTACTTACAGATGGAAGTTGAGGAAGAGTCGCGCCAGTATCTCACAATCAACACGCACAGAGGCTTGTATCGATATAATAGACTGGTTTTTGGGGCGGCTTCGGCTCCAGCAATTTGGCAGAGGGCCATGGAGCAGGTATTACAGGGAATTCCAAGCACTCAATGTTACTTGGACGATATCCTGATTACAGGAGAGGACGATGAGGAACACCTCGCAAATTTGAAACTGGTGCTCTCCAGGTTGAAGGAATATGGCCTTCGAGTTAATCGCCAGAAATGTGAGTTCTTTCAGAAACGGATCTCGTACTGTGGTCATGTCATTGACCAGGAGGGGCTGCACAAGTCACCTGACAAGATCGAAGCTGTTGTGAAGGCTCCCGCTCCGGAAAATGTATCCCAGTTGAGGTCGTTCCCAGGGTTGATTAACTATTACCATAAGTTTCTGCCAAATCTATCCACGGTGCTGCACCCTTTGAATGCTCTGTTGCAGAAAGAAGTACCATGGAAGTGGAGCGAGGACTGTAAGAAGGCCTTTCGCAAAAGCAAGGCATTGATCACCTCAGAGAAAGTGTTGGCTCACTTCAACCCAACGCTACCTATTCGTCTAGCTTGTGATGCGTCCCCTTATGGTATTGGAGCAGTACTCTCACACAAGTTGCCAAATGGCTCGGAAAGGCCAGTCGCATTTGCATCCAGATCATTGACCTCCGCTGAGCGCAACTATGCTCAGATAGATAGGGAGGCTCTCAGCCTTGTGTGGGGAGTAAAGAAGTTCAATCATTACCTGCAGGGCAAGAAGTTTACACTGCTGACAGACCACCAGCCGTTGGTATCCATATTCAACCCTAAAAAGGGCGTTTCCATTATGACAGCGCAAAGGCTACAGAGGTGGTCCCTTTTCCTAGGGGCACACCAATATGACATTGAATACAAAGGATCAAAACAGCATGGGAATGCTGACGGTTTATCGCGCCTACCGTTGCCAACGGTAGAAGAGGCGCCTACAGTGGACCCAGTGGAGATGTTCCACTCAACCATAGTGGAATGTCTACCAGTAACAAATTCTACCATTGAAAAGGAAACGAGAAACGACCCGACTCTCTCACGAGTCTACGATTTAACGGTGAAGGGATGGCCAGCACATGGCGAGCCACTGTTGCCAGCATTCTCACAAAGAAGAGAACAGCTGTCAGTGTGCCGAGGAACCTTGATGTGTGGATCCAGAGTGGTGATTCCACCCAAACTTCAGCATAAAGTGCTAAAGGAGCTTCACGAGGGGCATCTGGGTGGAGTGAAAATGAAGAACCTAGCCAGAGCGTTTGTGTGGTGGCCAGGTATCGATGGAGACATCGAAGAAATGACCAAGAGCTGTCTAGGATGCCAGAAGGTCCAAAACGCCCCACCACAAGCCCCTCTACATCCATGGGAGTGGCCCTCATCTCCATGGCAAAGGGTACATATCGACTTTGCTGGTCCATTTATGGACTCAATGTTCTTAATCGCGGTGGATGCACACTCCAAGTGGCCGGAGGTAATAAAGATGTCCTCCACCACCACGGAAAAAACCATCACAGTATTAAGGACCATATTTGCCAGGAATGGGCTGCCGGAACAAATCTGTTCTGATAATGGACCGCAATTTGTGTCCGAAGAATTCAGGAAGTTCTTAAAAAACAATGGGGTTAAACACTACACGTCCGCCCCATACCATCCCGCCACCAATGGATTAGCTGAAAGGTTTGTCCAGACCTTCAAGAAGGCCATAAAGGCCATGGGTAATGAAGACCTAAATCTACAACATAAGGTAGATAACTTCTTGTTGGCACACAGGAATGCAACACATGCGGTCACAAACCAAACTCCCGCCATGATGTTTTTCAATAGAAGTCTAAGATGCCGGCTGGATTTGATCAAGCCAAACATCAGAAGGGACGTGGAGAACCGACAATTTCAAGGCATGAATGAAAGGCCAACTAGAACCTTCCAGATAGGTCAACAAGTTTTGGCCCGGGACTACCGTACCGAGAAATGGCAGTCTGGAACTATTTGCACACGACTAGGACCGCTGATGTATACCGTGGACATTGGTGAAAGCATAATAAGGCGCCATGTTGACCAGATCATAGAGTCATCCGAAAAGGGCCAACCTACTCCACAACTCTATGCGCCTAATGATGAAGCAGAGATACCCATAGCATCTACCTCCGATCCAGTAATACTGGAATCAGATGAACCCGACACTGGCATTCAAGCCGAATCGACCTTGCCAAAAGAACCTACTACACCACCGACAACTACTACACCACCGAGGCGTTATCCAGACTGAGTCAGGAAGCCTCCAGAGAGACTGAATCTGTGAACTGTGTTTACATGAAGTTGTGTATATATGTTATGATGTTATGTTTAATGAGGAATATGTACTGTTAAGCTAAAAAGGGAGGATTGTAGTGTATGTAACCGTTCCACCTTTAAGAGAACTATTTTAAGTGTTGCACTACTTTATCTTGGCTGCTGTATACTGTAATACCGGTGGTGACCACACCAGTATATAAGTGCTGTGTAATGATTTATTGGGCAGTTCCGCCCTGACCTTCGACTAGTAAAGACCTGTTAAATTTTACTCTTGTGGTCTGTGTAGTAATTCTCAATATAACACACAGACTTAACAGGTGGGACCAGTTCAAACCGGACGGTTTGCACCTGGGCAGGCCCGGGACCGATGTCCTAGGGGGAGTGTTTGCTAGTGCTCTGGGGGAGGGTTTAAACTAAAATGGCAGGGGGTTGGGAACCTGAGCAGGGTGACAGAGGAAAGGGAATCAAGGATAAAAGCAAAAGATAGGAAGGAGAAAAACAAAAGTGACAGGCAGAGAAATCAAGGGTTTAAATCAAACATGGCCACATTAAATAATAATTCTAAAAGATCTAAGAGCGTTAAAAAAACAAGCCTGAAGGCTTTGTGTCTTAATGTGAGGAGCATTTGTAATAAGTTGGATGAATTAGCTGCGCAAATAGAGGTAAACGAATATGATATGATTGGGATTACGGAAACATGGCTCCAGGGTGGCCAATGCTGGGAACTCAACATCCAGGGGTATTCAATATTCAGGAAAGATAGGCAAAAAGGAAAAGGAGGTGGGGTAGCATTGCTGGTTAAAGAGGGGGTTAACTCAATTGAAAGGAAAGATATTAGCTCTGATGATGTGGAATCTGTATGGGTAGAACTGAGAAATACCAAGTGGCAGAAAATGTTAGTGAGAGTGGTATATAGACCTCCAAACAGTAATGCGGAGGTCGGGGATGGCATTAAACGGGAAATGAGAGAAGCATGCAATAAGGGCACAGCAGTTATCATGGGTGACTTTAATCTACATATAGATTGGGCTAACCAAATTAGTAACAATACTGTGGAGGAGGAATTCCTGGAGTGTATACAGGATGGTTTCCTGGACCAATATGTCGAGGAACCAACTAGAGATCAGGCCTTCTTAGACTGGGTATTATGTAATGAGAAAGGATTAATTAGCAATCTTGTTGTGCGAGGCCCCTTGGGTCGGAGCAATCATAATATGATAGAATTCTTCATTAAGGTGGAGAGTGAAATAGTTGACTCAGGGACTAGGGTCCTGAAATTAAGTAAAGGAGACTACGATGGTATGAGGTGCAAGTTGGGTAGGATTGATTGGGGATTGTCACTCAAAGGGTTGACGGTGGATGGGCAATGGCAAACATTCAAAGATCGCATGGATGAACTACAGAATTTGTTCATCCCAGTTTGGCATGAAAATAAAACAAAAAAGGTGACTGAACCGTGGCTAACAACGGAAATTAGGGATAGCATAAGATCCTAGGAGAGGACATATAAATTGGCCAGAAAAAGCAGTAAACCCAAGGATTGGGAGCAGTTTAGGATCCAACAAAGGAGGACAAAGGGATTAATTAAGAGGGGGAAAATAGAGTATGAGAGTAAGCTTGCAGCGAACATAAAAACTGACTGTAAAAGCTTTTATAGATATGTGAAGAGAAAAAGATTGGTGAAGTCAAACATAGGTCCCTTGCAGTCAGAATCAGGGGAATTTATAATGGGGAACAAAGAAATGGCTGACCAATTAAATACATACTTTGGTTCTGTCTTCACAAAGGAGGACACAAATAACCTCCCAAAGATGTCAGGAAACATAGGGTCTAATGAAAGGGAGGAACTGATAGAAATCAGTATTTGTAGGGAAATGGTGTTAGGGAAATTGATGGGATTGAGGGCTGATAAATCCCCAGGGCCTGATAATCCACATCCTAGGGTACTTAAGGAAGTGGCCCTAGAAATAGTAGATGCATTGCTGGTCATCTTCCAAAATTGGATAGACTCTGGAACAGTTCCCATGGATTGGCGGGTAGCTCATGTTACCCCACTGTTCAAAAAGGATGGTAGAGAGAAAATGGCGAATTACAGACCGGTAAGCCTGACATCGGTAGTGGGGAAAATGCTAGAGTCCATTATAAAGGATGTAATAGCAGAGCACTTGGAAAAAAGTGACTGGATCGGACAAAGTCAACATGGATTTACAAAAGGTAAATCGTGCTTGACTAATCTACTGGAAATTTTTGAGGATGTAACTGGTAAAATAGATAAGGGCGAACCAGTGGGTGTGGTGTATTTTGATTTTCAAAAGGCTTTCGATAAGGTCCCGCATAAGAGATTAGCATGTAAAATTAAGGCACATGGGATTGGGGGCAAGGTTTTGACTTGGATAGAGAACTGGTTGGCAGACAGAAAGCAAAGAGTTGGAATAAAAGGCTCTTTTTCCAAGTGGCAAGCAGTGACTAGTGGGGTACCACAGGGATCGATCCTTGGACCCCAGCTATTCACAATATATATTAATGATCTGGACGAGGGAACTAGATGTAATATCTCCAAGTTTGCAGATGACACAAAGCTGGGTGTGTGTGTGTGCTGTGAGGAGGATGCCGAGAAACTCCAGTATGATTTGGACAGGTTGGGTGATTGGGCAGAAGCATGGCAGATGCAATATAACGTGGATAAATGCGAGGTTATCCACTTTGGTGTCAAAAACAGGAAGGCAGATTATTATCTGAATGGCAATAGATTGGGAGAAGGGGAAGTGCAACGAGACCTGGGCGTCCTTGTGCACCAGTCGCTGAAAGTAAGCATGCAGGTGCAGCAGGCAGTTAAGAAGGCAAATGGTATGTTGGCCTTCGTAGCAAGAGCGTTTGAGTACAGGAACAAAGATGTCTTGCTGCAGTTGTACAGGGCTTTGGTGAGACAACATCTTGAGTATTGTGTGCAGTTTTGGTCGCCTTATCTGAGGAAGGATGCTCTTGCCATGGAAGGAGTGCAGCGGAGATTCACCAGGCTGATACCTGGGATGGCAGGAATGATTGGGTCGATTGGGCTTGTAATCGCTGGAGTTTAGAAGAATGAGAGGGGATCTCATTGAAACTTATAAAATTCTAACAGGACTAGACGGACTAGTTGCTGGAAGGATATTCCCGGTGGTTGGGGAGTCCAGAACCAGGGGTCACTGTCTAAGGATAAGGGGTAAGACATTTAGGGCAGAGATGAGGAGGAATTTCTTCACCCAAAGAAGGCAGTAGAGGCCAATTCATTAAATATATTCATGAAGGAGTTGGATATATTTCTTAAGGCTAAAGGGATCAAGGGATATGGAGAGAAGGCAGCAACAGGGTACTGAATTTGGATGATCAGCCATGATCTCATTGAATGGCGGAGCAGGCTCGAGGGGCTGAATGGCCTACTCCTGCTCCTATCTTCTATGTTTCTATGTCCTCTTCCCATTCCTCGTCCGGACTAAGTGGCTCCCCTAGCTAGATGTCCATGACCAAGCACTTCCTTTCTCTTGGTGACTCCTATAAGGTGTCCAATAAGGTGGAGTAGCTCAACATTCACTCTTTTCAGGTGACGTTCTCAGAGAGGTTGCAGAATAAATGTTGCTCGAGTGTTGGTGAAGTCTTGATGTAGTGTCCCAGAAAGTCTCCTGATTTATTTTATAGGTCCTCGTCACAGTTCTAGCAGCAATGAACATGAAGTGGCAAGTATCCCTTTAAAGGGTGAGTATCCCTTTAAGGGTTGCGTATCCCTTTAAGTAGCGCTTGAAATCGACATCAACGCTGTGTTTACTCCCAGTCAGCTGATCACGGTTAGGAGAGGGCGTTAGGTCAAGCGCTAACCACCAAAGTGCCCTGCAGCCTCTTTAATGAGCGCTAGCAGGCAATTTAAGTGGCAATCACAGAATCACAGAAACCCCACAGTGCAGATAGAGGCCATTTTGGCCCATCGAGCCTGCACCGACACATATCCCACCTGATCCCCGTAACCCCTACACCAACACATATCCCACCCTATCCCCGTAACCCCACGTATTTAATCCCCCTAACACTAAGGGTCAATTTATCATAGCCAATCAACCTAACCCGCACATCTTTGGACTGTTTAACGAGCCTCCGGGCGGCCATTCCTAGCGCTGGCTTCAACTCCTTTACCAAGTTGGCGTCTTGCGCTAAACGCGGGCTAAACCGGCGTTGCAGCTTTGGACCCCAGCTTGGCCACCTCGGAGGCTCTTTAGTGCCTAAAGTATTCAGTGCCTAAAGTTTCTGAAATCTAGGCAAGCAAGATTTTTACAGCTTTTTCATCGAGTCTTCCCACTTTTAAAGAGCTGAATCTTGTCTCTCTTCACTGCTCTCCTTTGAGAATTCGGGAATTTTCAGTGTTCCCTCATAAAATAGCACAGAGCAGAACTTCAACCCCTTGAGGCTTTATTCCGTTGCAGCTGGTGACGTCTCCACAAAAGAATTGATGCTTAACGAAATAAATCTATTCCCTTTCCACAATCCAAACTGGAATTCTTCTCCAAGTTACTCCTCTAATTAATTGAGCCTGAGACACCATTTCCTCCGAGGAACCAATTCAGATAATTAGAGGTCTGACTTCAACACACGGTGTAATTAGAAAGGGAGGAATTTGACAGCCTACCTACATTTAAAATTGATCTTCATGTACAGAACCATTTAGTGATGCAGGGATGAAGACACATCCAACCAGCAATGTCTGGAATAGGCCAGAGATATTTGCATGTGGTAAAAATGTTAGGAATCACGAAAGCAAAGGCTAGTGTCATTGTGGGACTGAATACCACTGCTGAGGCAGGAGTGAGGTGTATGCAAGGAGTTGGTTTGAGAGGAGCTAGGCCTTCAACACAACCTGCTGCAGCAGGAGAATTATCTCACTGAGACTCAGCTAATCCTGAACTGTCAATGATTACAGGCCAAGATTAGTCAGAGAAACGTGCCAATGCCAAGTGTCTAATTGGGTCCGAGATCTTGCTCTGTATTTCTGGTCAACCGAAGGCTTGAAATACATGCATGATGGTTGGTAACATTAAACGCAAGGTGTGGCGTGAGTTAAATGCGAACGTTGTGCTTTGTATTGTGCTCGATATTAATGGATATGCAGGTGTCCTGGTTTCTAAGGCACTTGTCAATTGGCCCGCTGTTTTCTTCTCTTTCTTGAAGGTACTACCTCCCTCCATCCCAGTCCTCTACTGTAGATCCAGGTCCTCATTCTTCCCCGCCAGGCGGCTCTGAATCTTGTAGCCCGGTCCATCAATAAGGTTCTGAATTCCCCTCTCCATGCCTCTCGATGCGGCTTTGAGTCCCCTTCTCACCAAAGTTCCTCCAAATCCCACCTTCCAAGCTCTCAGCGCTAACAGTGCTCACCGTTATTAAAGTGTCCGTGGCCGCACAAGCGCAGGGAAATGCAAAATCCAGAAGTTGCTGTCCAAGTTGATCTGCTCCTCCATAAACTTCGCTATACTGGTATCTCGACAAAAGACTCGCCATTGAAATAGATGGAAGGGCGTGAATTTACAGTACTTACCCACTAGATACCCACTAAACACGCCAGAAAAAGTTAGGGCTTGTCCATTCCAGTGTAAGTACACTTTTGACACCATGATAAGTGTTAATTACTGCCAAACAACCTCTCTGGCACTGACATTTTTTAAAAACTTTTTCTTTCTGTCTCTTTTATCACTCTCTCTTAATCCCATCTTCCTTTCCCTCTCTTTATTTCACTTTCTGTACCTGATTTAACATTGAATTAACTGTTCTAGCTTAAACTTCCTGGTTCAGACTCTGCACTGCTCATTAACGATTCTTCAATCCGATTGGTTAAGGAGATGCACAGTTGCTTTCCCTGTTCACACAGGTTCCAGATCCTGTAGAGGGCGCCGCACCATTTTGGCTCTCTAACTTACAGTAAGTTCCAGTGCAAAATCCCATAGAAAGTCTCTGGGTAAATGCAAGTGTAATGAACAGCTGGGGCCATTCGTTCGCCTCTGACTGCAAAATCCGGCCCATTATGTTTCTCGATATTGAATACCATTTACAATCGTTCTGCCCAGTTGCTAAGTCTCTGTAGATCTCTGAATTTGATTGAATGGAACTCAATACATTTACGTCAGTGGGACTAATGAGAAAGGTAAACAACATACTCTATTGCAATTAAGTATAAGATGATGTGGCAATTTTACAGTTTCCCCTAGGAATGTGCAGGAGGAATATTTATAAAAGCCCTTTTTGTATACTTTAGAAGTTTTTCCTTTAATTAAATCCAGGAAAAACTTGTTTCTGGCTGGCAGCTCTGGGGAATTTTCTTAAAAGGCTCTCGAATCTGTTTCAGGCTGGTACCAACGAGTAGGTTCGCATAGTATTATTATTAGCAGAACAGGAGGTTGCTATTGCGCAATATGCTAATTTGTTTGATATAATAAAGGCAAGTCTGATTAAGTAAGAGATTAAAAGGATTTGATTTTCTTTTTAAAGGACTCATTATAAACCAGCGATTCGCCAAGTCCCCATTGCCCATCACAGAATCACAGAAACCCCACAGTGCAGATAGAGGCCATTTCGGCCCATCGAGCCTGCACCGACACATATCCCACCCGATCCCCGTAACCCCTACACCAACACATATCCCACCCTATCCCCGTAACCCCATGTATTTAATCCCCCTAACACTAAGGGTCAATTTATCATAGCCAATCAACATAACCCGCACATCTTTGGACTGTGGGAGGAAACCGGAGCACCCGGAGGAAACCCACGCAAACACGGGGAGAATGTGCAAACTCCACACAGACAGTCATCCGAGGCCGGATTCGAACCCGGGTCCCTGGCGCTGTGAGGCAACAGTGCTAACCACTATGCCACCTATGCTACCCATGGGTAGTCAGAAGTCAGGAGCATAGTTTATGATGTTTAGTTGCTAAGCTGACCTGTCCTTTTAAAGCTGTTGCTTAAATCTTCCCTGGAGGGGCGGGGTATAAACAGGAAAATCCAACAATGAAAACTTCTGGTTCCATGTCAGAGGATACCAACATGAAATGACTATATTTTTCAGATTTCTTTGCATCAGTAACAAAGGGGGGAATTTTGCCAGCCCTGGGGAGGCGGGTTTGGAGGCGGGACTGCCAGGAAAATGGCAGAAACTGGGAGCGGGTTCCGAACCCGCTCCGAACCCGCCTCCGTTCCATCTTCCCGGGAGGCGGGTCCCCGACTCGCGCAGGGACCCATCTCCTCGAGGCGGGAAGGGGATTACAGCCAATTAACTGCCTGTTGACAGGTAGTTAACAGGCAGTTAAGAGGCTTATCTCCATTTTAACAACACAAGTGCGGGCTTCCCGAGGTCAGGAAACCCTGCCAGGGTCAGCAAGGTGAGCAGTGGGTCTGCGGGGGTGAGAGGGGTCGAAAAGTGCGCTGTGGAGATGAGTGATGGGTGCAAGTGTGGAGAGGTAATTATGGGAGGTGAGTGAAAAATGTTTGAAAAGTTCCCTTACCTTTGTTTCTTCCTGCAGGCTTCAACCCTTGGGGATCTGAAGGCTCCTCATCTCCACGGCAGAGATGACAGAATGGCTGCTGTATTCTCCGATGCAACAGCCATCTGATTTCTGCTCAGAAAAGTGGTTTGGTGAGCCTCGAGTACAAGGATTCATCAAACAACAGAGAATGTCAGTGTTTGACAGCTTCACAGAGCTGTCAAACGATGACAATTCATCTGTCAAAAATTTTTGACAGATGAAACATCATACGCTGACGTTCCACATCACCGGCTTTCCCTTAGTTGGCCTGCTAAGCCCGCAGGGCGGGCTTAACAAGGTCAATCAAGGGAAAATAGCATGGGTTGGCAGGATGTTATTGGGGGCGGGACTGAAACCCGACAACCAGCAGTCCCGCCCCCAATGCACCCCCATTGACAAAATCCAGCCCAACATGTGACATGTTGAAAGTGTGACAACTGGAGTGTGACAGATAACACGCCCGGACACAATTCCATATCTACCAGTGGATCTCCCTTGGCATTCCACACCGTGGTGGGTGGTGGGGAGGAGGGGGACGGGTGGGATTTTCACAGAATCACAGAATCACTAAATCTACAGTGCAGATAAAGGCCATTTCGGCCCATCGAGCCTGCACCGACACATATCCCACCCTATCCCCGTAACCCCGTAACCCCACGTATTTAATCCCCTAACACTAAGGGTCAATTTATCATAGCCAAATCAACCTAACCTGCACATCTTTGGACTGTGGGAGGAAACCGGAGCACCCGAAGGAAACCCACGCAGACACAGGGAGAATGTGCAAACTCCACACAGACAGTGATTGACTTGGAGCTGTTTTTGGTCAGGCAGAGGAATGGGCAAATATCACCATCCCCTCACCCCTGCCTCCCCTCTCCTCCCCCGATGTCATCAATTTGAGGCCTTTGCTATTTTATCTCCCTCAACCAACATCACTGAAACAGGTTATCTGGTCATTATCTCATTGCTGTTTGTGGGACCTTGCTGTGCACAAATTGGCTGCCACGCTTCCTACATTACAACAGTGACTGCACTCCAAAAGAAACACCTCATTGGCTGTAAAGTACTTTGGGACATCCTGAGATGATGAAAGGCGCTATATAAATGCAAATTCTTTCTTTCTTAATGAGAAGTATAGAAAGCAATTAACATTTTAGGCAGTACCCAAACATCACCTCAATTTGACAGGATTGTGACACCGAGATTTGATGGCATTGTAACCTTAGCGAAGAGCCTACTTGATGCAAGGCTTTTAATATGAATTTGATTACCAGTGGGTATCTAATGGTGTCTCTCATTGGATGCATTGTTTTATAAAAATAGGACTGTTAATACTATGTAAGACAGAACATCAGGTCCATTGATTTACAGTGATTGAATAAGTTAAATTTCATTTTTATTACATTTTGAAATGTTTCTGCGATCAATTCTGAAGCTCTGTGAAAACCTTAAATGAGTGACCTTCATTTTATATCAATTCCTTTACTTGGGTATTTAATTTTTATAGCTGAAGACACACAGCAAGATAGTATCTGGGTGTTTAGTATTGCTGGCGACTGAGTGGAGTGCCCTGAACTGATGAACTGGGAGTGATTCTGAGCCTGGGTGGGACTTGGGTGATTCTGGGGGTGATTCTGGGGGTAATTCTGGGACTGGGAGTGATTCTGGGGCTGGGGGTGATTCTGGGGCTGGGGGTGATTCTGGGGCTGGGGGTGATTCTGGGTCTGGGGGTGATTCTGGGGCTGGGGGTGATTCTGGGTCTGGGGGTGATTCTGGGGCTGGGGGTGATTCTGTGTCTGGGGGTGATTCTGGGTCTGGGGGTAATTCTGTGTCTGGGGGTGATTCTGGGGCTGGGGGTGATTCTGGGTCTGGGGGTGATTCTGGGTCTGGGGGTGATTCTGGGTCTGGGGGTAATTCTGGGTCTGGGGGTGATTCTGGGACTGGGGGTGATTCTGGGTCTGGGGGTAATTCTGGGTCTGGGGGTAATTCTGTGTCTGGGGGTGATTCTGGGTCTGGGGGTGATTCTGGGTCTGGGGGTGATTCTGGGTCTGGGGGTGATTCTGGGTCTGGGGGTGATTCTGGGTCTGGGGGTAATTCTGGGTCTGGGGGTGATTCTGTGTCTGGGGGTGATTCTGGGTCTGGGGGTGATTCTGGGTCTGGGGGTGATTCTGGGTCTGGGGGTGATTCTGGGTCTGGGGGTAATTCTGGGGCTGGGGGTAATTCTGGGTCTGGGGGTGATTCTGGGTCTGGGGGTGATTCTGGGTCTGGGGGTAATTCTGGGGCTGGGGGTAGTTCTGGGTCTGGGGGTGATTCTGGGTCTGGGGGTGATTCTGGGTCTGGGGGTAATTCTGTGTCTGGGGGTAATTCTGGGACTGGGGGTGATTCTGGGGCTGGGGGTGATTTTGGGCCTGGGGGTAATTCTGGGACTGGGGGTGATTCTGGGTCTGGGGGTGATTCTGGGTCTGGGAGTGATTCTGGGTCTGGGGGTGATTCTGGGGCTGGGGGTGATTTTGGGCCTGGGGGTAATTCTGGGTCTGGGGGTGATTCTGGGTCTGGGGGTGATTCTGGGGCTGGGGATAATTCTGGGTCTGGGGGTGATTCTGGGTCTGGGGGTAATTCTGGGGCTGGGAGTGATTCTGGGGCTGGGGGTAATTCTGGGTCTGGGGGTGATTCTGGGCCTGGGGGTAATTCTGGGTCTGGGGGTGATTCTGGGTCTGGGGGTGATTCTGTGTCTGGGGGTGATTCTGGGGCTGGGGATAATTCTGTGTCTGGGGGTGATTCTGGGCCTGGGGGTAATTCTGGGTCTGGGGGTGATTCTGGGGCTGGGGGTAATTCTGGGTCTGGGGGTGATTCTGGGCCTGGGGGTAATTCTGGGTCTGGGGGTGATTCTGGGGCTGGGGGTGATTCTGGGGCTGGGGGTGATTCTGGGTCTGGGGGTAATTCTGGGGCTGGGGGTGATTCTGGGTCTGGGGGTGATTCTGGGTCTGGGGGTGATTCTGGGGCTGGGGGTGATTCTGGGGCTGGGGGTAATTCTGGGTCTGGGGGTGATTCTGGGTCTGGGGGTAATTCTGGGTCTGGGGGTAATTCTGGGTCTGGGGGTGATTCTGGGTCTGGGGGTGATTCTGGGACTGGGGGTGATTCTGGGTCTGGGGGTGATTCTGTGTCTGGGGGTAATTCTGGGTCTGGGGGTGATTCTGGGGCTGGGGATAATTCTGGGTCTGGGGGTGATTCTGGGGCTTGGGGTAATTCTGGGGCTGGGGGTGATTCTGGGTCTGGGAGTGATTCTGGGTCTGGGGGTGATTCTGGGGCTGGGGGTGATTTTGGGCCTGGGGGTAATTCTGGGTCTGGGGGTGATTCTGGGGCTGGGGTGATTCTGGGTCTGGGGGTGATTCTGGGGCTGGGGGTGATTTTGGGCCTGGGGGTAATTCTGGGTCTGGGGGTGATTCTGGGGCTGGGGGTAATTCTGGGACTGGGGGTGATTCTGGGTCTGGGGGTAATTCTGGGTCTGAGGGTGATTCTGGGGCTGGGGGTGATTCTGGGTCTGGGGGTGATTCTGGGTCTGGGGGTAATTCTGGGGCTGGGGGTAATTCTGGGTCTGGGGTAATTCTGGGTTTGGGGGTGATTCTGGGTCTGGTGGTGATTCTGGGTCTGGGGGTGATTCTGGGGCTGGGGGTGATTCTGGGTCTGGGGGTGATTCTGGGGCTGGGGGTGATTCTGGGCCTGGGGGTGATTCTGGGGCTGGGGGTGATTCTGGGGCTGGGGGTAATTCTGGGCCTGGGGGTGATTCTGGGGCTGGGGGTGATTCTGGGGCTGGGGGTAATTCTGGGTCTGGGGGTGATTCTGGGTCTGGGAGTGATTCTGGGTCTGGGGGTGATTCTGGGTCTGGGGGTGATTCTGGGGCTGGGGGTAATTCTGGGGTTTGATGGGACTGGGGGTGCTTTTGGGGCTGGAGGTGATTCTGGGGGTAATTCTGGGTCTGGGGGTGATCCTGGGTCTGGACGTGATTCTGGGGGTAATTCTGGGATGGGGTGATTCTGGGGCTGGGGGTAATTCTGGGGTTTGATGGGACTGGGGGTGATTCTGGGATTTGTGGGACTGGGGGTAATTCTGGGGTTTGGTGGGACTGGGGGTGATTCTGGGGTTTGTGGGGCTGGGGGTGATTCTGTGGTTTGTGGGGCTGAGGGTGATTCTGGAGTTTGTGGGGCTGGGGGTGATTCTGGGGCTGGGGGTGATTCTGGGGTTTGGTGGGACTGGGGGTGATTCTGGGGTTTGGTGGGACTGGGGGTGATTCTGGGGTTTGTGGGGCTGGGGGTGATTCTGGAGTTTGTGGGGCTGGGGGTGATTCTGGGGCTGGGGGTGATTCTGGGGTTTGGTGGGACTGGGGGTGATTCTGGAGTTTGTGGGGCTGGGGGTGATTCTGGGGCTGGGGGTGATTCTGGGTGTTGGTTGGACTGGTGCCAGGAGATCAGGGGGTTTGTCAGAACTGGGGTGATGTCCTGGAGCTCGGAAACACTGCTGTTTGAAGGGCGCTGGGCGATGGCAGCATAGGGAGTGATCATTGAGTCACTGTGGAGGGGGAACCTGAGGTTTGGTAAAACTAAGAGGTGGAATGTGGGATTTGAGCCACTGGCTTACTTTTCAAGGGCAGACCCAAGGGCCTCCGCTGTACAGGAACAGGGCAGTAGCGCTCCGAAAACCCCGGAGCAGCACTTACCGCCCCATTCTCGCTGCTGGTCCATTTTCAACCCATCCTGGAAATGGGTAGCAGAGTGTTTGCCTGGCCGGAATATTGCCTACCTGGGCGGGTCCGGTGTGTGCAGTGTCCGTGGCAGGTCGCAACCCTGTTGCTGGCTCCATCCCGCTGCAGAAAATGAACTTTCCTTAATGCGGCCTATTAAGCCCACCCAGCACATTACCCGGCGCAATGACATGGAGCGGGTCTGGTGACATCATTCATTACACGTTTTCAGCCGGGATCCTTAAAGGGACCCTGGCCACATTACATTTTAAGTTTAACATAAAATAGTGGGTGTTGAATCTTTACTCTACAATAATATAATAAAACTTATATATGAGTGACAAAGAAATATTTAAATAATATTATCATTAAGTAATATGACGCTATCTACAAATACGATCAAGAACATAATTAAAAAAGTACATTAATTGGGAAGTTATTGGTCACAAATCTATTGACTTTTATATCAGTAACTGGTACAAATAAAAGACGTGTGTGTATAGGTAATATATAACATTAAGCAGATTTTAACTGTAATTGTAAAGGGGTGGATTTACAATCTTATGTAAGTTCAGCGGAAGGGCTACGGAATCCCTGACAAACAGTGTAAGTGGTGCTTGACGTAATAAAACTCACTACGCACTTAGTTTGAGCATAAAGCAAGGCTTTAATCAACTTGTTTCAGAACATGGCGGTCTAGTTGTACTTCACTAGTTCCTGTCTTACAAAATGTCCCTGGAGCTGGGGCCGATGCCCGTGTACTTATACTCCTTGGACGGCGCCACCAGCTGGCCGTCCAGTGTTATTTCATGAGTAGTTTCTTGAATGATGAGATTTATAACATTCATCCTGCCTAAAAGATTTGGAAGTCCAACGACTTCCTCTTAGCGGATCAGGCAGACCACGAATAGCCGCAGTCTTTTAGATTTTTGTTTATGGCTAGAAGGTACATCTCCCCGGACCTTGTCTTGGTCCCTGGGCCCTTGATCCGTACCGGTGGATCGACAGGGCCCGTGTTGCTCTGATCGACTCGAGACAGGCTGGGGAGATCGTGACTCTGGGTATGGGTCCCCATAGGTGCAGAACAGGCTATCCTGTTGGATAGCCGGGGATTGACCAGTGTCCTGGCCTCGTGTGGCCATCCCACGGGTAATGCTCGGCTTCCCGAGTGGATCCGGTGGGGCAGCTGGCAGATCTCTCGATGCCACAGGTAGGGCGTCATCTTCGGGGAAGCGCAGAGTGTCGGCATCATCCCCGTGAGTCCCTCTATTGGTTGAGTCCGTGGAACCGGCCAGACAGGGAGCCAGGTCCCGCAGCAAAACGGTGGACTCCCGGACATCAGGGTACCGCACGTGCACGTACGTGGGGTTGACATCTGTGAGTTCCACCTCGTCGAGGAGAGGATTGGTTTTAGATGTTCGGACGAATATTCGGAGCAGCACGGGGCCAGGAGCTACCAACCATGAAGATAGAGACGTCCCATGGGTGGAGCGACGCTGGAAGTTGAAGAATCGCTCGTGAGGTGTGACATTGGTAGACGTAGAAAGGAGAGACCTGATGAAATGCAACACGCCAGGGAGCATAATTTTCCACTGCTGGTCTGGTAGGTTGCGTGACCTCATAAGAACATAAGAAATAGGAGCAGGAGTAGGCCAATCGGCCCCTCGAGCCTGCTCCACCATTCAATAAGATCATGGCTGATCTGATCCTAACTGCCAATCCACTATCACAGAACCATCTCCTGCATCTAACAGAATTAGACACATGAAATAGGAGCAGGATCAGGCTACACAGCCCCTGGACCCGCTCCGCTACCCACAGGGCCATGACCGATCCGAACCTAGACTCATGTCCAAATTCCTGCCCGCTCCCCGTAACCCTTAATTCCCTTTACTTCCAGGAAACCGTCTATTTCTGTTTTAAATTTATGTAATGATGTAGCTTCTACAGTTTTTTGGGGCAGCATATTCCATGGACCTACCACCCTCTGAGCGAAGTAGTTCCTCCTCATCTCAGTTTTGAAAGAGCAGCCCCTTATTCTAAGACTATGCCCCCTAGTTCTAGTTTCACCCATCATCGGGAACATCTTCCCCGCATCCACCCGATCCAACCCCTTCACAATCTTATATGTTTCAATAAGATCGCCTCTCATTCTTCTGAACTCCAATAAGTAGAGTCCCAATCTACTCAACCTCTCCTCATATGTCCATCCCCTCATCCCCGGGATTAACCGAGTGAACCTTCTTTGTACTGACTCGAGAGCAAGTATGTCCTTTCTTAAGTATGGACACCAAAACTGTGTGCAGTATTCCAGGTGCGGTCTCACCAATACCTTGTACAACTGAAGCAATACCTCCCTATTTTTATATTCTATCCCCCTAGCAATGAAAGCCAACATTCCATTGGCCTTCTTAATCACTTGCTGCACCTGCATACTAACCTTTTGAGTTTCGTGCACCAGGACCCCCAGATCCCTTTGTACTTCAGTGCTTTCCAGTTTCTTGCCATTAAGATAATAACTTGCTCTACGATTTTTCCTGCCAAAGTGCATAACCTCACACTTTCCAGTATGTATTCCATCTGCCAAATCTCTGCCCACTTACTTAGCCTGTTAATGTCCCCTTGAAGGTTTTTTATGTCCTCCTCACTCACTACTTTCCCCCCCATCTTAGTATCATCTGCAAACTTTGATACGTTACACTCGGTCCCCTCCTCCAAATCATTAATATAGATTGTAAAGAGTTGGGGACCCAGCACTGACCCCTGCGGAACACCACTAGTCACTGATTGCCAGTCTGAGAATGAACCATTTATCCCAACTCTCTGCCTTCTGTTAGATAGCCAATCCTCTATCCATGCCAGAATATTACCCCCAATCCTGTGATTTTTTATCTTAAGCAATAATCTTTTGTGTGGGACCTTGTCAAATGCCTTTTGGAAGTCTAAATACACTACATCCACTGGTTCCCCTTTATCCACCCTATATGTTACTTCCTCAAAGAACTCCAGCAAATTTGTCAAACATGACTTCCCCTTCATAAAACCATGCTGACTTTGTCCTATTAAATTATGATTATCCAAATGTCCTGTTACTGTCTCCTTAATAATGGACTCCAAAATTTTACCTACCACAGATGTTAGGCTAACCGGTCTATAGTTTCCAGCCTTCTGTCTACTGCCCTTTTTAAATAAGGGTGTTACATTAGCAGTTTCCAGTCTGCCGGGACCATTGCCGAGTCCAGGGAGTTTTGGAAAATTATTACCAATGCATCCACAATCCCTACTGCCACTTCCCTCAAGACCCTAGGATGTAAGCCATCAGGTCCAGGTGATTTATCCGCCTTGAGTCCCATTATTTTACCGAGTACCACTTCCTTAGTGACTTTGATCATGTTTAGCTCCTCCCCCCCTTTAGCCCCCTGTTTGTCCAGTGTTGGGATATTCTTAGTGTCTTCTACTGTAAAGACTGATGTAAAATATTCATTCAGTGTTTTTGCCATCTCCATATTACCCACCATTAATTTCCCAGTCTCATCCTCTAAGGGACCAACATTTACTTTAGCCACCCTTTTTCTTTTTATATAACTATAAAAACTCTTACTATCTGTTTTTATATTTTTTGCTAATTTACTTTCATAATCTATCTTCCCTTTCTTAATCAATCTTTTTGTTATTTTTTGCTGCCTTTTAAAGTTTTCCCAATCCTCTATCCTCCCACTAGATTTGGCTACCTTATATGCCCTTGTTTTTAGTCGAATACTATCCTTAATTTCTTTACTTAGCCACGGATGGCTGTCTTTTCTTTTACACCCTTTTCTTCTCAGTGGAATATATATTTTTTGGAAGTTGTAAAATAACTCCTTAAATGTACACCACTGATCATGTATCGTCTTACCCTTTAATCTATTTTCCCAATCCACTCTACTCAATTCCGCTCTCATACCTTCATAGTCTCCTTTATTCAAGCTTAGCATGCTTGTTTGAGATCCAACCTTCTCACCCTCTAATTGAATATGGAATTCAACCATGTTATGGTCACTCATTCCAAGGGGATCCTTTACTAGGACATTTTTAATTAATCCTGTCTCGTTACACAGGACCAGATCTAAGGTTGCCTGCCCCCTGGTCGGTTCAGTTACATACTGCTCAAGAAACCCATCCCTAATACACTCAATGAACTCATCCTCAAGGCAGCCCTACCCAATTTGATTTGTCCAATTAATATGATAGTTAAAATCCCCCATAATTATAGATGTTCCCTTATTACAAGCCTCAACTATTTCCTGATTGATACTCCGTCCAACAGAGTTGCCACAGTTCGGAGGCCTATAGACTACGCCCACTAGTGTTTTTTTCCCCTTATTATTCCTTACCTCCACCCAAACTGTTTCATTGTCCTGATCTTTTGACCCAACATCATTTCTCTGTATTACTGTGATTCCTTCCTTTATTAACATAGCCACCCCACCTCCCCTTCCTTCCTGCCTGTCCTTCCTGATCATTAACTAACCTGGTATGTTTAATTCCCAGGCATTGTCACCCTGCAGCCATGTTTCTGTAATGGCCACAAGATCATACCCATATGTAGTTATTTGTGCCATTAACTCATCTATTTTGTTACGAATGCTACGTGCATTCAGATAGAGAACTTTCAAAGATGTTTTGTGACACTTAGTTCCTGCTTTTGCCCTTTTTATTACTTTACCTTTTACTCCATACCTTCTGCCCCTTCCTGACATGCTCTGGTTTTTAATTTCCTCACTGCTACCTAAGTCTATGACCTTCTCTGTTGTCATTTGTATTATTTGCTCTCTAGGAACCTCAGCGCAAGCCAAACAGAGTTCCAAATGATAGCGTTGTATCTCTCAACCTGTCCGTTACTGATGGGATGGTACGGTGTCATTTTACTTGTGGCGATTCCCCGTTGGGAGAGATAACTTTTGAGTTTGCTTGACATGAAGGAGGGACCCCGATCAGAGTGGATGAAACTGGCTGTACCGCAAAGGGAAAAGACTTGATCAAGGCATTTGATCACTGTGGAAATAAGCATATTGGGACAGAGGAAAGCAAAGGGAAAGTGTGAATATTCATCCACCATAGTCAGTAAGTAGGTGTTTCGTGTTGAGGAGGGCAATGGCCCTTTAAAGTCAATGCTGAGTCACTGCATAGGCTGCATAGCGTGTATGAGCGAGCCATCCGATGGACGGAAGAATTGCAGTTTTAATTCCGCGCAAATTCTACAGGAGGAACACATTCTTTTCACATCTTCCATAGAAAATGGGAGATTTTTAGTTCGCACAAAGTGCAACATACGGGTAACGCCAGGATGGCATAAGTCAGTATGAAGATCCGCCAGAGTCGAAGTTGACACAGAAGAGCAGAATGCCCGCGTGAGGGTATCCGGGGCCATGTTTTCTTTGCCGGGTCGATAATGTATGGTGTATCCAAAGGCGGTCAATTCCATACTCCAGAGTTGTATTTTGTTATTCTTGATCTTAGTGCATTTCCGGTTATCCAGCATAAAGGCCACGGAGCGCTGATCGGTTATAAGTGTGAAATGGCGACGAGCGAGAAAATGACTCCATTTACGTACCGCTTCAATGATGGCCGTAGCCTCCGTCTCGACAGGACGATAATGGAGCTCGCTACCCTGCAAAGTTCTGGACAGAAATGTAACGGGTCGACCACCTTGATTCAAGGTAGCAGAGATCGCCACATCCGATGCATCGCACTCGACTACGAAAGGAAGATTTTCATCAATGGAGCGAAGCGTGGCTTTTTCCAGTTGTCGCTTGAGGAGGTTGAAAGCTGAAATAGCCGTTGCCTCTAATGGAAATGACTTTGCGTGAAGCAGGGGCTGGATCTTGTCGGAGAAGTGGGGTATCCATTTCGCAAAATAGGCGAACATGCTGAGTGCCCGACGAAGAGAGCCGAGATTCGTAGGGGGAGGGGGCTCCTGAAGTGGACGAAGTCGCTCCGGATCCGGTTTGATGACACCATTGCCCACCCAGTAGCCAAGGATGTTGACTGATGGTACTGATTTCACAGATTTGGACTCATTTAAGGTTACGTTGCGATGACGGAGAACGTCAAAAAATTTCTGGAGGTTGGCATCAGGCTCCTTCTGGTCATGACCAGCAATGGTGATATTATCCAGATATGGAAAAGTGTCCATTAAGCTCTCCTGTTTGACTAGGCTATCCATTGCCCATTGAAAGACGGCCACCCCATTGGTGACCCCAAATGGAAGGCGACAAAACTGGTAAAGCCGACCATTGGCCTCAAAGTCCGTATACTTTTTGTCAGAGTCCTTTAACAGTACTTGACTATATGCGCTCTTTAAATCAAAAGTTGAAAATACCTTGTAGTTGGCAAGGTTATTGACCATGTCATCGATGCGTGGTAGTGGGTAGGCATCCAGGTCGGTATACTGGTTAATAGTTTGTGAGTAATCGATGCAAAGACATTTCTTGTGTTGCTTCAGAGGATTTTTAACAATGACGACTTGAGCCCGCCAGAAAGCTGAGCATGACTCAATGATCCCGTCAGCTAGAAGGCGAGAGATTTCTGTCTCAATAAAGGATCGATCATCTTGGCTGAAACGTCATGATTTAGTGACTATGGGCTTACATTGGGGGGAAAGATTGGCAAACAAGGAGGGCTTATCGAGTGAAGCCGCCGAAAGCACACAAAACGGTACTTTGGAAATAGTAAGCTCCGGCTTTGACCCTTCAAACTCGAAAGTGAGTCTTTTGTGTTGTTTCTGGAAATCCTGTCCCAGGAGCTTCATCACTGCATAGGTTCTTGAGCACCCCGAGCCGGGTAGAGAACTAAGTGCGGCCATTGAGAATAAGGTCGACAAGACAAAAGCCGGAAGAATTGGTGGTCAGTGTCGGCAGAGCCATTGCAATTTCCCTGTCCGAGGGGTAAATACACAGTTTTAACTTACTGACAGCCCGCTCACTAATGAAGCTGTCAGAGCTGCATGAGTCGATTAGTGCACTCAAAATGTGTCCATTTACCGAAACCTTTGTGGCTGCATGGGACAGACTTTGGGGAAAAACAGCTGTGATGGGAGGAGGGGCAATTTTACCCTTGACAGCTGTAACCTTAGTAGTGTTTCTTGGGGGAGGGGCAGTTTTATAGATTGCAGCTGTAACCTTAGTAGTGGCTCTTGGGGGAGGAGCAGTTTTATAGATAGTAGCTACAAAACTAACAGGAGCTCGCAACCGGTATGCCTTAGAAAAGTGGCCTTTCTTACTAACAGCAGCTCTTGACTGGCATACCTTAGAAAAGTGACCTTTCTTGCTGCAATGATTGCAGGTCGCGTTACGAGCAGGACAAAATTTCTTATAATGGAACGCACCTCCACAGAAGAAACACTTCCTTCCAGATTGCCAAGATGCCGCTAGGGCGGGGTCATCATCAGTGTAGGTTTCTAGGGTAGGGTTGTCATCAGCCGGGTTGGAGTCATCATCCGTGAGGGCTTCCGCCTGAGGCCTATCGAAAGAGTCACTAAAAGTAATAGCAGCAGCCCGTGCATGTAGTGAAAGATAGGTGTCTGCATTCCTCTTTGTTAAGTCCAGAGAACATGCCTGGTCATAGGCAGCCTCTAACTTGAGGGTTTTATTCTCCAACAGACGCTGACATGTGAAGGGAGATGCAATCCCATTAATAAAGGAATCAAGAATTAACTCCTCCTGGTACTGCTCAGTTGTAATAGCTTTAAGATTACAATCTTTGCTGAGCCTGTGAAGTTTCTGAAGGAATTCGTCAAGTGATTCTCCGGGTTGTTGTCGAGTTGTGGCCAGTAGATGCCGAGCAAGAATTTCATTTGGGGACTTGACATAAAGCTGCTGTAGTATTTGGATAGTGGCGTCATAATCTACACAGTCTTCGATATAATCAAACACATGAGGGGATACATAATTAGCAAGCATTCGTAACTTGTGAGGAAATCTACATATTATAAGGGGTTAATTTCAGGTGCTTGCTGGGTAAAAGTTTTCAGACTTGACACCGGTCAAGAGTCGATGTGTAACTAGAGCTATTGCACGTACTTAGATTACAGCCAAGAACAGATGTCTGCCCACCTAATGAGAATGTAGAAGTGAAACAATGGGTTCCTTTGAAGTAACCAGTGACCTGACAACTTGTGACCGTAAGCAAACCTAGCCTCCCAATACATGATTAAGATTAAAGAGGACCTCTGGTTACATGATTCATGCCCTGTTATAGATTAACGGTTGACTTATGTGTCCAGGATCCTTCTGTCAATATGTCATTAATACCTGATGATTAATCTAAAATGTATCCTGATAGAGGAACAAAGGAATGTCAATCAAACTTGTTTGTTACACTGTATAAATATGGAACGCTTACGCTGTATCATTGGAATAGTAGCCTCACCCCTTGAGTGGAGGTGCTGATTCCCCTTGCAAGCTAAATAAAAGGCCTGTCCGTCTGATGAATCCAAGAGTGTATTGAGTCATTACCCAGAGCTAAGAAGTATTCCACTTCAACACTTGTTAGGAACATTCTCACCACACTCCTCAAGGAAGTTGCTAAAGGTACGATACCAGTGATTCCATACCTTAGCGGCTGTAAGTGTATTCGGGTCCAGGTCAAGACAGGCGGGTCTGAGTAGTTTCTCCATGATGGATCGATTACTTGTCTGAGTTCCCTTCTACGGTTCGAGTCGTAGCTGGCTGCTCCCGAGTCACCCAAAGCGTGGAGTCGATATCAAGTTGATTAAATTGACATAATAAAACTCACTACACACTTGGTTTGAGTATAAAGCAAGGCTTTAATCAACTTGTTTCAGAACATGGAGGTCTAGTTGTACTTCACTAGTTCCTTGTCTTACAAAATGTCCCAGGAAAGCTGGGGCCGATGCACGAGTATTTATACTCCTTGGACGGCGCCACCAGCTGGCTGTCCAGCGTTATTTCACGAGTAGTTTCTTGAATGATGATATTTATAACAGTGCTTACAATGTGTTTCTGAGATTTCTGCAGCTCTTCTGTTGAAGTTAACAATGGATAAGTGAGAGAACCTCTGCAGAACTTTACCCTAAAGTCTCTGACTGAAAAATTACATAGTTATATTCAGGGACTGAAAGCAAATTGAACCAGTGGAATGAGTGATGAGAATGAAATTGTTATGGCTGATGACTTGATTTAATGTGTAACTGGACAATCACAGTATACTGTGAGAAAAACCTGACCAGAAACAACACAAACATTTATTTAAATGGTATATGTAATATTTATAGTGCAGATCAATTCATTATAATTACTGTTGAGTTGGAAGGCAGCAGCTGAGAATGGCAAGTGAAAAATGTATTTCCTTCATCATCCCTCAGGAATTTCTGAATTAACATTTACCAGTAGCTTTTCAAGTAGAACAGAATCTCCATCAATCGGTTAGCTGATGTAATCAACATGTTTTTATTTTGGTTTGTTTTTCATGCTGTCAAATAATCAGCTGGATCAATGGCTACTGAACTCACGCCTCAGGTTGGCAGACATGGTTCCTGAGCTGCGTGAATCCCATGGCCATGCAGGGAAATTTAAAAAGCAGGTGGAAAAAGGCTCTTAAGTGCCTGTCAAATACATGATAATGATCTCAATAGGGCCTCCCCCCGCTGCTGTTGGTCGGGTCAGCTCCGTGATGACTGACATGCCTGGGGGAATGGCATGTGGGAGTGAGATGACAGCGGGTTCTTGACCCGCTGTCAAAAATAACAACTTTCCCACCCGACCCGCCACCGATCGCGCCCGCTACCACCCCGGAAAATTCAGCCCTCAGACAGCAGCCTATTTTCAATATGCTAATCAGGGCCCTACACTGTTTGCAGGGTGCTGACACAATGTATGCAGATGTACCTGTCTCCATTTTACAGTTAAAATTTACAGCAAGTTAGGAAGCAGAGAAGTAAAGTTGGTTGGAATTTCTCTGCAGTGTCGGCACTACAGCTTGCAGAGGGAAAACTGAGGATACTACACTGCCACCACTGGTGAGATGATGTAATTACAGCATGACACATTTACACAGGTAATTTCCATTTAAAATATGGACATAGGAATTGATCATGGAAAATAGTTTGCACAGATGCAAGATTTTTAATATGCCAAAAGAAAAAAAGAACTTGCATTTATATATCAACTTTCACGACCTCAAGATGTCCCAAAGTGCTTTCCAGCCAATTAAATACTTTTGAAGTGTAGTAAAGTAGGGAAATTCAGCAGCCAATTTATGCACAGCAACATCCCATAAACAACAACAAGAGAAATGATCATATAATCTGTTTTTTATTGATATTGGTTGATGGATAAATGTTGGCTGGGACACCCCTAAATAAATAGCCAGACAGACATCGGGATGCTAATTAAGCAGGTAAATTACATTACATATAAGTGGACAGTCTAGGCCGCAAGCAGTATAGCGTTATTCTGGGTCATTCTTGCTCTTAATATTCTCACCACTACCAAATTTCTTGTTGCAACTATGTTCTTGCATTAGTCGATGCAGTTTCCAAATAAAACCTTGAGATGAGAAACCCCATTTAAAAGTGTACGTGCGTTGTGGCATTTGATCTGTGTCCCAATAATATAATTTGTTGCTGGGATGCCACCCTTACCATGTTCTGCTGGTACTGGTGTTAACTTTGGTAACGCCAGCATAGTTTGTGACTGTCGCTGCTCCTGTAAATGAGAGAGGCGCGGGGAGAGTTTTAGTACGAGTGCGTTGTGTTCCTACAGGGGCAGCGTCGGTTGGCAAATACACCCCACCTATCTCGGGGTAGCCACTTATGATGGTCCTCAAGACCGTGGCAATAAACAGATAATTTACCACTTTATTTGTTAAAAGAGGAATTTGGGGCTTTCGGATGGTTTCCAATATGACATTTTATTCCCTGGGATCAGTCTGAATGTTAACCACGAACTACAGTCAGACTATCAAACTGCCCTCTGATCGTTCAGGCTTGGCAGTTGGAATATCTTCCCAACCAGCTGCAAAATAAGTGGAGAGAAGCAACCAGCTCTGGAAAGCTTCCCCGCTTCCCCCCCCACCCCTCCAGAATCCACTTGTGACTTTGCTGGCATTTTCTCGAGCGGTAATGAAATGCCAAGGCTGCTGTCCAGTCAACGTGTCATGAAAGGGAATCGTTAATACGACAGATGTATCGCACACTTACTCTCTCCAAATTGGGCTCACAAGACACGGCGGAACTTGAGTTTCTCAGAGTCAGCTTGGCCATGGATTTAGACTACGAGATTAACAGACTTCTTCGGAGCCCTGAATTAATTAATTGAGGCTTAACCAGCACTGACTCCTGCAGCCCCCAGGAGAGGTTAGGCCTGGCACGGGCTCTCGCTTCAAATGATTTCAGTACCTGGAAACAAAGTGACCAACTGACCCAGTGCGCCAGTCAGATTAATGGAGCTTGGCAAGGGAGGCCTCGCTTTTGGGATTCTATAGCAACTAAAAAAGCAGAACAAAAGGCAGGAAGAAACCACTGCAGAAAAACTGAGGTGGGGCTGAGGGGTGGGGGTGAGGGGGGAGGGAAGAAAGTCTACAAGAGCAGCAGACACAAGCTGATGTACTATAATTGGGAGAAAAAACCATCTCCTAGGCAACAAAGAACAATAGGGTGACACCAGGCAGACTGTAGCAAATAAGTGATTAACATTTTATACAATAATGTTGTATGGAAAGTTTGTACTTTACCCAGCATTTTCTACATTGGAACTCTTGTTTTATTGGTAGTAGAGTCCAGCTCTAGTTTACTTTTCCCTCCAGTTTTCTCCTCACCTCTCCTGAAGGCACAGGGGCGGGCATGTCCTACAGTACCTCGCCCAACTGGCCGTAATTCACATTGGAGTTTGGATAATGAGTATCAGTTGTGGCTCAGTGGGTAGCTCCCTCGCCTCTGAGTCACAAGGTTGTGGGTTCAAAGTCCCACTCCAGGGACTTGAGCACATAAAGCTAGGCTGACACTCCAGGGCAGTGCTGAGGGAGGTGCCGTCTTTCAGATGAGACGTTAAACCGAGGCCCCGTCTGCTCACTCAGGTGGATGTAAAAGATCCCATGGCACTATTTCGAAGAAGAGCAGGGGAGGTGTCCTGGCCAATATTTATCCCTCAACCAACATAACAAAAACAGATTACCTGGCCATTATCACATTGCTGTTTGTGAGAGCTTGCTGTGTGCAAATTGTCTGCCATGTTTCCCACATTACAACAGTGGCTGCACTTCAAAAAGTACTTCATTGGCTGTAAAGTGCTTTGAGATGTCCGGCGGTTGTGAAAGGTGCTATATAAATGCAAGTCTTTCTTTCTATTCAACATAGGCTGCAGCATATCTGAGCATAGCCCTGTCTCACTTGATGTCTACATAAACGCTGGGATATTGAATAGGGAGCGGGAGCAGAAAGCCTGGATAGTCTTTCCCCTCATTACCCCAAATCCACTTGTAATCTCGCTACAGCAGCCTCAGTTGATATCAGTAAACTCAGTGCATTTCAAGGATCAGAGGAAAAAGAGTAGGCCATTCAGCCCCTCAGGCCATTCAATTAGGTCATGGCTGGTCTGCACCTCAACTCTATTTTCCCTTCTTTGTTCCATATCCCTTGATACCCTTACCTAACAAAAATCTATCGATCTCAGTCTTGAAAGCTGCAATCAACCCCCAGCATCCACAACTACTTGGGGCAGAGAATTTCAAATTTCCCCAACCCTTTATGTGAAAAAGTATTTTCCAATTACACCCCTGTATGGCCTAGCTCTAATTTTAAGATTGCCCCCATTGTTCTTAATTCCCCCACCAATGGAAATAGTTTCTCTAGAGGGCTAGAAATTCAGTCGCGCCCCGTTTGGGGGTAGTAACTTTTGAAAGCTGGGAAATTTAGCAGCAGGCACTAATGATTCCCAGCTTTTAAAAAATTGGGTTTGTGCTCCAGGAAGGAAGTGGGGCGCTAAATCAACACTCCACTTCCTTCCTGGAGCGCAACAGGCAACAGGCGGGGCGGTAGGTGAGCAGCGCTGTACAATGGACCGTGCAGAGCTGTTGCGGTCAAAGGCTCCTTCCCTACCTTAAAGGGAAGGGCCATCCCTGCAGGTTCTGCAAAGGGAAAACTTCCCTGGTCCCCGCTGGCAGCCGCGATCTGGCCTGATCAGCCCAATGCTCTGCAGCAGAGTGCCGGGCTGATCGATCGCTGGGGAAGACAAAGGGAGAAAAAAAGATAAAGAGCATTTCAGAATTTTTTTTACTTATCTCGGTCATAAGTATCGCCCCCAAAGTGCCCGGCCTCCCGATCAACGCCTCCTGCAGCTATCGATGTTTTCGCCCGGCAATGCTGCAGGGGACGGAACCGAAGTTCGGGTCTGGGGCACTACCGGGGCGACGTGCACGACAATGATGTCAAGATCTCCGGGTGCAGGAAATCGTGGCGCTAGGGGTTGCCGCCGCCGCAAACCGCCAGGTGAATTTCTCAGGCGATGGTAACATCGCTGCGCCCGGGCGGTAAGTCGTTAGCGCCCCGTTATCACCATCCCGGAGGCGCTACCGGGAGGCGCTAAGGAGACCAATTTCTAGCCCACAGTCTTAAACACCTCCATCAGATCATCCCGCAATTTTCTATATTCAAGGGAATATTCAACTTGTCTTCATAATATAACCCTCTAAGCCCTGGTATCATTCTGACCCAACTTAGGAACTTGATGGTCCACAGACCGCAGTTCTACATTGGGCTGTGGACTTACTAACTGAGCCCTTGGGAGAACTGTTATGATGCGGTTTGGACTAAGTTGACTAAAACAGAACTAAATGTTAAGGCTGCGGTCAATTTGTTTCAGGTGCAATGACAATGATGGGAGTATCAAGAACATGAAGTGTGTGAATCATGAGTGGAGGCCAAACTACCCAGAAAGGTTTGCTCAGGGTCCCCTAAGGCAACAAGTGACTAGGGAGGTTTATATTTGTGGGTTTTCCCGATCGTCAGTCGTAAGTTCGGCGTCAGAACTGCGGAAACCTCGGAAACACGACTGTTATGGCAGACGAGTGGGAGAGACGCCGCGGGAAGTCACCTCCAATACCTTTAACAAGAAACCTAGATCCCAGGCTAATAGAACAGGACACCAGCAGCACTGAACACGTTAGAAGAGATGTGATAAATCAAGAAGTTGGTACACGGGAGAGTTCAGCACAAAGACTTGGCGGCCCATCTGGTCGGTCCCAAAATCTAACAATCAGCCACTCCCTCAAACATCTAGCCGATTCACCAATAAGATTTTCCACCACGTGTCCCGGGCAGTGCATAAAGCAGTTAAATCTAGACCTCTCCTCTTCTGTGCTTCAGCCCACGTCCTCTGGTCATACGTATAAACAAGGTTCAATTTACCTATTCCCTTAAAAGAAAAAAACAAAAGAACTTGCATTTCTGTAGCGCCTTTCATGACCTCAGAACAACCCAAAGTGCTTCACAGCCAATGAAATACTTTTGAAGTGTAGTCACTGTTGTAATGTAGGAAATGCAGCAGCCAATTTGCGCACAGCAAGCTCCCACAAACAGCAATGTGATAATGACCAGATAATCTGTTTTTTCAGTGATGTTGGTTGAGGGATAAATATCAGCCAGGACACCGGGGATAACTCCCCTGCTCTTCTTCGAAATAGTGCCATGGGATCTTTTACGTCCACCTGAGAGAGCAGACAGGGTTTTGATTCAGCGTCTCATCTGAAAGACGGCACCTCTGCCAGTGCAGCACTCCCTCAGTGGGACTTGAACCCACAACCTTCTGACTCATAGGCGAGCATGGTACCAACTGAGAATACTAGAATAATATCTCCCCTGAGCCTTAGTTTCCCACTGTAAACAATCTCGGGCACTGCAACCTCTCCTCATAGATCAGATGCTTTAAGCTCGGTATTGGTTTGATTGAAGAGGGCTTAACGTTTTGAAAGCTATTGATTGCAGAAGGAAGGATAGACTGAGAGAGGTGAGGGGTTCCGTAGTTTTGGGGAACAGGAAAATATTGAGCTAGAGTAGCAACAATTTCAGCACAGTGAGGATTCAGGGATTTGGCAGAGTACATAGGACAACATACCTGCAAGACACTGCAACCATTAACTACTTGGCTTAGAGGGCTAAATGTTTGGTCAATGACCTTAATCTCTAGCTTCTATAGATATGTGAAGAGAAAAAGATTGGTAAAGTCAAGCGTAGATCCTTGCAGTCAGAATCAGGGGAATTTATAATGGGAACAAAGACATGGCAGAACAATTAAAAACATACTTTGGTTCTGTCTTCACAAAGGAGGAGACAAATAAACTCCCAGAGATGTTGGGGAACATAGGGTCTAATGAGATGGAGGAACTGAATGAAATCAGTATTTGTAGGGAAATGATGTTAGGGAAATTGATGGGATTGAAGGCCGATAAATCCTCAGGGCCTGATAATCTACATCCTAGGGTACTTAAGGAAGTGGCCCTAGAAATAGCAGATGCATTGCTGGTCATCTTCCAAAATTCTATAGACTCTAGAACAGTTCCCATGGATTGGAGGGTAGCTAATGTAACCCCCCTATTTTAAAAAGGTGGTAGAGAAAAAATGGGGAATTATAGACCAGTAAGCCTGACATCGGTAGTGGGGAAAATGCTAGAATCCATTATAAAAGATGTAATAGCAGAGCACTTGGAAAACAGTGACAGGATCAGACAAAGTCAACATGGATTTACAAAAGGTAAATCATTCTTGACTAATCTACTGGAATTTTTTGAGGATGTAACTGGTAGAATAGATAAGGGAGAACCAGTGGATGTGGTATATTTGGACTTTCAGAAGGCTTTCGATAAAGTCCCGCATAAGAGACTAGCGTGCAAAGTTAAAGCACATGGGGTTGGGGGTAACATAAGAACATAAGAACATAAGAAATAGGAGCAGGAGTAGGCCATACGGCCCCTCGGGCCTGCTCTGCCATTCAATAGGATCATGGCTGATCTGAACCTAGACTCACGTCCACTTCCCTGCCCTCTCCCCATAACCCCTAATTCCCTTATCTGCTAGGAAAATGTGTATCTCCATTTTAAATGTATTTAATGTTGCAGCTTCCACAGCTCTCTGGGGTAGCAAATTCCATAGATTTACTACCCTCTGAGTGAAGAAGTTTCTCCTCATCTCAGTTTTGAAAGGGCAGCCCCTTATTCTAAGATTATGCCCCCTAGTTCTAATCTCACCCATCAGTGGAAACATCCTTACCGCATCCACCCGATCAAGCCCCCTCACAATCTTATATGTTTCGATAAGATCGCCTCTCATTCTTCTGAACTCCAATGAGTAGAGTCCCAACCTACTCAACCTTTCCTCATACGTCAACCCCCTCATCTCTGGAATCAACCGAGTGAACCTTCTCTGAACCGCCTCGAGAGCAAGTATATTTTTTCTTAAATATGGAAACCAAAACTGCACGCAGTATTCCAGGTGTGGCCTCACCAATACCCTGTATAACTGCAGCAAGACTTCCCTGTTTTTATACTCCATCCCCCTTGCAATAAAAGCCAAGATTCCATTGGCCTTCCTGATCACCTGCATACTAACTTTTTGTGTTTCATGCACCAGGACCCCCAGATCCCTTTGTACTGTAGCACTTTGCAGTTTCTCTCCATTTAGATAATAACTTGCTCTTTGATTTTTTCTGCCAAAGTGCATAACCTCACACTTTCCAACATTATATTGCATCTGCCAAATCTCTGCCCACTCACTTAGCCTGTCTATGTCCTTTTGCAGGTTTTTTATGTCCTCCTCACTCACTGCTTTCCCTCCCATCTTTGTATCATCGGCAAACTTGGATATGTTGCACTCGGTCCCTTCCTCCAAATAGGTACTGACTTGGATAGAAAACTGGTTGGCAGACAGGAAGCAAAGAGTTGGAATAAACGGGTCTTTTTCTGAGTGGAAGGCAGTGACTAGTGGGGTACCGCAGGGATCGGTCCTTGGACCCCAGTTATTCACAATGCATATTAATGATCTAGACGAGGGAACTAGATGTAATATCTCCAAGTTTGCAGACGACACAAAGCTGGGTGGGCGTGTGTGCTGTGAGACGGATGCAGAGAAACTCCAGTATGATTTGGACAGGTTGGGCGATTGGGCAAATGCATGGCAGATGCAGTACAATGTGGATATATGCGAGGTTATCCACTTTGGTGGCAAAAACAGGAATGCAGATTATTATCTGAACGGCAATAGATTGGGAAAAGGGGAAGTGCAACGAGACCTGGGTGTCCTTGTGCACCAGTCGCTGAAGGTAAGCATGCAGGTGCAGCAGGCAGTTAAGAAGGCAAATGGTATTCTGGCCTTCATAGCGAGAGGATTCGAGTACAGGAGCAAGGGTGTCTTGCAGGTGAGACCACACCTTGAGTATTGTGTGCAGTTTTGGTCGCCTTATCTGAGGAAGGATGTTCTTGCCATGGAGGGAGTGCAGCGAAGATTCACCAGACTGATACCTGGGGTGGCAGGAATGACGTATGAAGAGAGATTGAGTCGATTAGGCTTATGTTCGCTAGAGTTTAGAAGAATGAGAGGGGATCTCATTGAAACTTATAAAATTCTAACAGGACTAGACAGACTAGATGCAGGAAGGCTGTTCCCAATGGCGGGGGAATCCAGAACCAGGGGTCACAGTCTAAGGATAAGGGGTAAGCCATTTAGGACTGAGATGAGGAGGAATTTCTTCACCCAGAGAGTGGTGAACCTGTGGAATTCTCTACCACAGAAGACAGTTGAGGCCAATTCATTAAATATACTCAAGAAGGAGTTAGATATATTTCTTAAGGCTAAGGGGATCAAGGGATATGGGGAGAAAGCAGGGACCGGGCACTGAATTTGGATGATCAGCCATGATTGCATTGAATGGCGGAGCAGGCTTGAGGGGCCGAATGGCCTACTCCTGCTCCTATCTTCTATGTTTCTATGTTTAGGATGTGGTTTTGACTTGTCTTATTCATAACTGTGCAGCATAATCAAATAAACTGAATCATATCTGAGAAAAACTAGTTCAAATTCTTCTTGAGTGAGACACAAGCTTTCTTTCCTGAACAATACATTAGTCACAGATGACACAATATGGTAATAAAACATTACCTCCTACATATAAAGCTTCATAGGAATGCTGGCAGCTAAGGTAATCTATCACAGCCTCCATGTATTACGTCTTACTGTTTTTTTATCAGCTTAATGTGGCATCATTTTTGAAAATATTTTACTAAAATGTATTAAATATCAGATGACTTGTACAATCTCACTTTACAATTATCCCTTGAAAGATGAACAGCGTGGTTTTGATATTAATTAAAAAAAGTCTCGCAGACTGCCAGCGTGACTTCCCATCCACTGCTCTTTGCTGAGCAACGATTTCCTTCAGAGTCGCTGGTCTCGAATGTTACAGTGGGGGGGAGGCTAGGCGGGAGCCCGGGAGTGGGTGACAAACCCAGCAAGGTTGGGACGTGGAGGCCCTGCCGAACTTCACGGCAAGGTCTCATTTAAATAAAACTTTCCAGTGTACTGCCGGACACCCGGCCAGATTGACTAATTGGCCGACGGCTGGGATTTGGAATTTAGCGGCAGGAGGCTGCAGCCAGGGACCTGGGTGGGAAAGGTTGCGGAGAGTCAGTGTGGTGGGGGGTGGGGGGGCAGCTGGTGGAGATCATCTTAGGTGCGTGGTTGGGGGCAGTGGGCACAGCCCTGAACCTGCTGATCCGTGCAGAATTAGGTCAGCCTGGAATACTTCGGGAAGATGATCGGCTGAAGGGTTCCTTCCAATAGCAGCCCTTCATTTCCCTCACTGGAGAGCGGAGGGGGCTGCATCCCGCTTTCAGTGAGATTGTAAGGTGGAGTACACTGTGAGCCAAAGCCCAGAGGAGGGTGACGTGCAGGCATCTTGCAAACGGCTCCCAATCATATTGTGAGTGCCTCTACTCTGGCATGTTACATGAAACATAGAAACATAGATGATAGGAGCAGGAGTAGGCCATTCGGCCCCTCGAGCCTGCTCCACCATTCAATGAGATCATGGCTGATCATCCAAACTCAGTACCTTGTCCCTGCCTTCTCCCCATATCCCTTGATCCCTTTAGCCTTAAGAAATATATCTAACTCCTTCTTGAATATATTTAATGAATTGGCCTCAACTGCCTTCTGTGGTAGAGAATTCCACAGGTTCAGCACTTTCTGGGTGAAGAAATTCCTCCTCATCTCAGTCCTAAATGGCTTACCCCTTATCCTTAGACTGTGACCCCTGGTTCTGGACTCCCCGACCATCGGGAACATCCTTCCTGCATCTACTCTGTCTAGTCCTGTTAGAATTTTATAAGTTTCAATGAGATCCCCTCTCATTCTTCTAAACTCTAGCGAGTATAAGCCCAATCGACCCAATCTCTCCTGATACGTCATTCCTGCCATCACTCTGGTGAATCTTCGCTGCACTCCCTCCATGGCCAGAACGTCCTTCCTCAGATAAGGCGACCAAAACTGCACACAATACTTGACTTACATACTTGTTATAATAACAACAGAGAATGCTGGAAAAACTCAGCAGGCCAGGGCAGCATCCCTGGAGAGAGAAACAGAGTTAACGTTTCAGGTCGAAGACCCTTCGTTAGAACTGGAAAAAAAGCAGGAACAGGGATAGATTTTAAAGCAAGTGGGGGCTGGGAAAAAGGGGAGGGGATGAAAGAACAAAAGGGAAGGTCAGAGATATGATAGAAAGCAGGAGAGATTAAGAGACATTGAGAGACATTGGCCCAGAACTTGGTGTCGGGGGCTTGCCGCGCGTGCAAGCCCCCGATGTGCGCTCACCCTGCGCGCCGACATCTGAAACCTGGCCCGCAGTGGATTTCCTGTCAGTGGCCCTGTTCTGATGTCGGCGCGCTGTGCTAACCTGACCCAGCGGCGTAGTTAGTGCGATGTGCCAGCTGGGGTCAGGTGAGCACTGTTCAGCCAATCAGGGGAGGGGAAACTTCATTCATAAGTTTGAGAGTAAGAACTGTCAAACTCATGAGAAGTACTGCACCCCAAAACACTACTTAAACTTTAAATAAAATTTTAAAAAAACATCCCAATCATTAAATTAAGTGTAAATAAGTTAAAAAAAAAATAATTTAAACAATAATTTTTTTTTTTGAAAAAAATAAATTTTTAATAAAAAGGGTCTAAAACTAAACTTACCTTATTGTAGATTCTTTAAAATAATAAACCTGTGGGAAAAAAAATTCTAAATTGCACTAAAACACCACTTACCTGTAAAAATAAATACTTACGTGTGCTTTTTACAAGCGTAAAGACCGGAGGCCTTTACACATGCGCAAATCCCCCAAAACAGAGGAAATCCAAGACGCACGCACTGCCCCCTACAGCGCACGCGCTAGCCTCTTCACCTCTTGGGTTAGAGGAGAGGAAATGCCGGTTTTCAGCGCATGCGCTGTGCATGCTGAAAACCGGCATTTCCTCCGGCCAGACGCGTGAGTACCTCTTCCATACTCACACGTTTGGGGAGGAATTTCTGCCCCATTAAGAGATATTCAAGGAACAAAGGATGGCTCTAGATGAAGTGTGAATGGCCCGGGCAGAATGAGGGACAGCTGTTGCGTGGGAGGGAAGAAAAAAACCCAGACGAAAGTGTGGATAAAAAAAAGAAAGGGTATATATATATATATATGTGTGATAGGGGCCGAGGTTATGATCTGAAATTGTTGAACTCTATGTTGAGTCCAGAGGGCTGTAGAGTGTTGTTATTAAGTCTATCAAACTGCAACCTGTAAACATACCTGCTAACTGTTCCTACCTTGGTTACCTACTTAAGAGGGAATTGACCACTCTGAATTCGCACCCCCCCCGACCCTCACGCCCCACCACCTACCCACCACCCCCCGCCCCCCGCTTGCAGTGATATAGTTCTACAGGCATCTATCACCCTCTAGTACTTTACCAAATGGCCATTTTCTATGGGTGTGTCCAGATAATGAGTACCTGGAGGCTGTTTGACTGCAGGAAGCATTGCAACCATGTCCAATCCTGACGACTACACATGCACACACACGCATGCACACACGCACACACACACACTTCCACAATGGTCAATAGCGAGGGACCAGGAGCAGAAACTGTTGCCATTTGGCCCCCCTCCCCCATAATCCAAGGACATTGCCCCATGCTGCTCTTCTAGGTGTGATATGATAATTTAGCCCAGGTCATGGTTCGAAGCTGGGACCTTCCTGGTCTGTTTCACTCAGCTACTCACTGCCTGGGCCTCCTGAGGTACCGAGGGAGTCCACCTATAAATGCTTTTCCAACTTTTCTTACGAGGCACCATCTGTGTTTCTTATGCTACCAGGGCCATGAAACCACCATTTTCCGTTTGACAATTATGGCTTAATGATGCGACAGGATTCTCGCTGCCCTTCCAGAACTCATAGTCACTTCATCTTCTCCATCTTGCAGGAAATGGGAGTCCCCAGTGACATCATTTACCCATAATTCATAGCGAAAGAGCCCAACCAATTAAATTAGAATGGAAATGGGATTGGGACACATTATTAAGTAATAAATAGTGAATGGAACTGTGCTTACAGATTTATTTTTTAAGTTACAATGACAGAGAAAATCATTTCAGTCTTCAATTAAAATGATCATTTAATCGTTTGAGGGTTTCTGATTATCTCAGTATGGGAACCTGATTACAGTCATTGAAACAAATGTTATTTTACTCTACTATAAAATAGATTTAAAGTTTTCTGATGTTCACTGTCATAAAAATTAAAGGCAATGAAAATGAGTACAGATAGAAACAGGAAATGCAAAATCCTGGGAAGCTAAAACAGAAGCAAAAGGAAAATGCTACGAATGCACAGAAGGTTTCTTCAGCAATCTGGAGAGAAAGACGTTGTCATGTTTTACCTACTGCGAGAAAAGGTCAATTTTTAAATAAAAAAGAAAGGCTTGGATTTATATAGAGCCTTTCACAACCTCAGGGCATCCCAAAAACGGTTAGAGCCAATAAATATATTTTTGTATAATGTCGGAAATGCGGCGCCAATATGCACACAAGTTCCACAAGCAGCAATGTGATAATGACCAGATAATCTGTTTTTAGTGATGTTGGTTGAGGGTCGAGTATAGCGGCTGGAATTTCAATTTGGAAGCAGTTAGTGAGTGGGGGGAGGGGGCGCTGTAAAACGGTCCGGAAACCCGGGGAAACGGGTTTCCCTCCGGCCCTGCCAAATTTAACAGCAGGGCGTGATTGGCCTTTTGATTCTTTGTTTCCTGCCTGCAGCCAGCCAGATGGAGAGGCTGGCTGGCTGTCGGGCGGGTAGGCCTGTGGCACCAGGCCGCAGAGAGAAGGGTGGGAGGGATTGGGGGCGCGGGGGGCGCGGGGAGGGTGGATTGTTGGAGGGCGGGTCCGGGGGTGAATCGTTGGGGGGAGTCGGGAGGTGGATCGTTGGGGGGGTCAGGGGTGAATCGTTGGGGGAGGGTGGTCGGGGGGTGAATCGTTGGAGGGGTCAGGGGGAGAATCATTGGAGGGGTCGGGGGGTGAATCGTTGGAGGGGTCAGGGGGTGAATCGTTGGAGGGGTCGGGGGGCGAATTGTTGGAGGGGTCGGTGGGGTGGATCGTTGGGGGGGTCGGGGGGTGGATCGTTGGGGGAGTCGGGGGGGTGGATCGTTGGGGGAAGTTGGGGGGGTGGATCGTTGGGGGGTCGGGGGGGATGGATTGTTGGGGGGAGTCGGGGGGTGGATCGTTGAGGGGGTGGATCGTTGGGGGAGTCGGGGGGTGGATCGTTGGGGGGGTCGGGGGGGTGGATCGTTGTGGGGAGTCGGGGGGGTGGATCGTTGGGGGATCGGGGGGGATGGATCATTGAGGGGAGTCGGGGGGGTGGATCATTGGGGGGGTCGGGGGGTGAATCGTTGGGGGGGGTCGGGGGGGTGAATCGTTGGAGGGAGGGTCAGGGGTCGGATCATTGGAGGGGGTGTCGGGGGGTGAATCGTTGGGGGGGTCGGGGGTGAATCGTTGGAGGGGTCGGGGGGTGAATCGTTGGAGGGGTCGGGGGGTGAATCGTTGGAGGGGTCAGGGGGTGAATCGTTGGAGGGGTCGGGGGTGAATCGTTGGAGGGGTCGGGGGGTGAATCGTTGGGGGGGTCGGGGGGTGAATCGTTGGGGGGGTCGGGGGTGAATCGTTGGAGGGGTCGGGGGGTGAATCGTTGGAGGGGTCAGGGGGTGAATCGTTGGAGGGGTCGGGGGTTGGATCGTTGCGGGGGTCAGGGGGTGGATCGTTGGGGGAGTCGGGGGGGTGGTTCGTTGGGGGAAGTCGGGGGGGTGGGTCGTTGGGGGGGTCGGGGGGGATGGATCGTTGGGGGGAGTCGGGGGGGTGGATCGTTGGGGGGAGTTGGGGGTGGATCGTTGGGGGGGTCGGGGGGTGGCTTGTTGGGGGGAGTCGGGGGGGTGGATTGTTGGGGGGATTCGAGGGGGTGGATCGTTGGGGGAGTCGGGGGGGGTGGATCGTTGGGGGAGTCGGGGGTGGATCATTGGGGGGGTCGGGGGTGGTTCGTTGGGGGGAGTCGGGGGGGGTGGATCGTTGGGGGGGTCGGGGGGGATGGATCGTTGGGGGGTCGTGGGGTGAATCGTTGGTGGGGTCGGGGGTGAATCGTTGGGGGGGGTCAGGGGTGAATCTTTGGGGGGGTCGGGGGGTGAAACGTTGGGGGGGTCGGGGGGGATGGATCGTTGGGGGGGTCGGGGGTGAATCGTTGGGGGGGTCAGTGGTGGATCATTCGGGGGTCGGGGGTGAATCATTGGGGGGGTCGGGGGGTGAATCGTTGGGGGGGGGTCGGGGGTGAATCGTTGGGGGGGTCGGGGGTGAATCGTTGGGGGGGGTCGGGGGGTGAAACGTTGGGGTGGTCGGGGGGGATGGATCGTTGGGGGGGTCGGGGGTGAATCGTTGGGGGGTCGGGGGTGAATCATTGGGGGGGTCGGGGGTGAATCGTTGGGGGGGTCGGGGGTGAATCGTTGGGGGGTCGGGAGGTGGATAGTTGGGGGGGGTCGGGGGTGAATCGTTGGGGGGGTCGGGGGTGAATCATTGGGGGGGTCGGGGGTGAATCGTTGGGGGGGTCGGGGGTGAATCATTGGGGGGGTCGGGGGGTGAATCGTTGGGGGGGTCGGGGGGTGAATCGTTGGGGGGGTCGGGGGGTGAATCGTTGGGGGGGTCGGGGGGTGAATCGTTGGGGGGGTCGGGGGGTGAATCGTTGGGGGGGTCAGGGGTGAATCGTTGGGGGGGGTCGGGGGGTGAATCATTGGGGGGGTCGGGGGTGAATCGTTGGGGGGGGTCGGGGGGTGAATCGTTGCGGGGGGGTCGGTGGTGAATCGTTGGGGGGGTCGGTGGTGGATCATTGGGGGGGAGTCGGGGGGTGAATCGTTGGGGGGGAGTCGGGGGGTGAATCGTTGGGGGGGTCGGGGGTGAATCGTAGGGGGGTCGGGGGTGAATCGTTGGGGGGGTCAGGGGTGAATCGTTGGGGGGGAGTCGGGGGGTGAATCGTTGGGGGGGTCGGGGGTGAATCGTAGGGGGGTCGGGGGTGAATCGTTGGGGGGGAGTCGGGGGGTGAATCGTTGGGGGGGTCAGGGGTGAATCGTTGGGGGGGTCGGGGGTGAATCGTTGGGGGGGTCGGGGGTGAATCGTTGGGGGGGTCGGGGGATGAATCGTTGGGGGGGTCAGGGGTGAATCGTTGGGGGGGTCGGGGGTGAATCGTTGGGGGGGTCGGGGGTGAATCGTTGGGGGGGTCGGGGGTGAATCGTTGGGGGAGTCAGGGTTGAATCGTTGGGGGGGTCGGGGGTGAATCGTTGGGGGGGAGTCGGGGGGTGAATCGTTGGGGGGGTCGGGGGTGAATCGTTGGGGGGGTCGGGGGTGAATCGTTGGGGGGGTCGGGGGTGAATCGTTGGGGGGGTCGGGGGTGAATCGTTGGGGGGGTCGGGGTGGATTGTTGGGGGGGTCGGGGGTGAATCGTTGGGGGGGTCGGGGGTGAATCGTTGGGGGGGTCGGGGGTGAATCGTTGGGGGGGTCGGGGGTGAATCGTTGGGGGGGTCGGGGGTGAATCGTTGGGGGGGTCGGGGGTGAATCGTTGGGGGGGTCGGGGGTGAATCGTTGGGGGGGTCGGGGGTGAATCGTTGGGGGGGTCGGGGGTGAATCGTTGGGGGGGTCGGGGTGGATTGTTGGCGGGGGCTCGGAGGCTGGAGTGGGGATTGTGGTGGGGTTGAGATCAGAGGCCGGGGGTGGTGGTGGGGAGATCCGGCGAGATCGGAAGGGTCGGGGCAGGGGTGTCCGCTGGTGGGGGTTGGAGAGGCAGGAACGCTGGATCCAGCAGGGAAGTGGAAAGGCACTTACTCCTGGATCCAGCAATCCTCGCCCCCCTTTAGTGCCGGGTTTCCCGAGGCCTGAGAAACACTGCCAGCCAGAGTTAAATTTAAAATGGTGCTTCCAAATGAGGCACGGAACCTATTTAAAGTGCCAACCCACCTCCTGGGAGTGGGTTGGCTGCCCAACCCCCTATCCCGCCACTGTTAAAACCGGAAATGGGCGAGCTGGAGGCGGGTTGGGGTCGGGATTCAGATTTTTAACTCTTTAATCTCCCACCCGATCCCAACCCACCTGTTTTTTTGGGGTTACAATTCCCCCCAGTCTTTCTCTGCCCTGGTATATTTATATTGATAATGCCTTATCGGTGACAAGTGCTGGCACTCCCACTGCTGATGGCACATCGCCAGTGACAAAAAGTCTATCTCCACACCTGGAGTCTGACAGATCCTGGGTGTTCAGGATATTGGACGAGACCCACATTTTGTGGTGGGCCGTGTGTTAAATCTCAGGGTCGATATAAAGTCAGTCCCTGGACACTATTGCAGGTTATGGAGTTTCATTCTGATAAGCCCTGTAGGGACTGGGAGCACATTCAAAGACAAACAGGGAAAGCAGTGCCTGTGTGCCTTCCTTTGACACCGTCTCTCCCAGTGGTGTACAGTAAATAGAATGGGCGCTGTGCATTTCCAGCATTTTCAGTTTGCATGCTTTATTTATGTATTTTTTCCTTAGCTTCAGCTTATCCAAAGCACAAGTGAAGTAATTCAGAATGATGGCCCTCCTCCCAAGGGTGCGAGGGTAATAACAGATATGTAACAGATGTTCAGCAATATGCCTTGTGGGGATTTTGCTGCTTGCTGCCAGTAATGGCTGTCAATTCTGCTAACACCATGACTGTTGTTCAGATTGCATCTTGATTTCGCTCTCTCAGCGAGCGCTAGATCATTCTTTCCCGTTCACTTAGTTGGAGGAGTGCACAGAAGAGTTGAAGCATAGACTGCTTACAGCTCGGAGACTCCTCCGATGTGCATATTACTCTTGTAATCCTTTAAGCTATTTCCGACAAGATTTCTCTCCAAGAGCAGATATAAATGGGTGCACTTGTCAAGTGAAATAACAGGACTAAATAAAGCAAGCCACTCGAGTCACTGCCCTATAAGTCAGTGACGCTTGCAACAAGGCCCGGGAGACAGTTAGTGCCCTTCTCACCTTCACCTGTAGCCCTCAGCTGATTTGCCGCTCACACGCATTACATAGGATTACACAGAATTACACCGGATATACGGCACAGAAACAGGCCATTCGGCCCAACCAGCCCATGCCGGTGTTTATGCTCCACTCGAGCCTCCTCCCATCTATCCTCATCTAAATCTATCAGCATAACCCTCTATTCCCTTCTCCCTCATATGCTTGTCCAGCCTCCCCTTAAATGCATCGATACTATTCGCTTCAACCACTCCCTGTGGTAGCGAGTTCCACATTCTCACCACTCTTTGGGTAAAGAAGTTTCTTCTGAATTCCCGATTGGATTTCTTATATTGATGGCCACTAGTTATGCTCTTCCCCACAAGTGGAAACATTCTCTCTCTGTATCTACTCTATCAAAACCTTTCATGATATTATAGACCTCTATTAGGTCACCCCTCAGCCTTCTTTTTTTTAAGAGAGACCCAGCTTGTTCATCCTTTCCTGATATGGATCCAGTCTGGCTGGAGTACCGGGTGGAGTTGGATCCCAACCACCCGGGCCATCGTCCCTCGTGGGCGTAGACGGCAGGTCCCGCCGTGCCTTGTTCGCTGCTCCCGGCAGTCACCACTGGAGCCTTTTCTCCCGAGCACCCGTAGATGTGGGAGTCTTCCACATCGCCTTGCCCTCCGGTGCTCATCCCAATCAGGGCGAATAGGGTTACGATCTCCTTCATCCTGAAAGTCTCTCTGCAAAAAGATACAAAAACATGCAGCCAGGTCCCCAAGCCATTCTCTGGCTTGGTGAAGCATGGTCGGGTCCCGCGACCTCGACCCAAATATATACACTCTTAGCAGATTACTACTCAATTGAAACTACCCATCACCTTACTTAACTTAAGCTAAAACACCCAAACTTAAGCTAAATACCTAACTTAACAATATAAAACTTACATTACCTAAACTGTATACACTCGTCTCCGGGCGGCCAGGCTAATTCCTGGTTGAACTGGTTGGACTGCGGCTCACCGCTACCTCCTGCACTGTTGGTCCATCGCAGCCCGTGGCTGCTGGCTGAGGACCTCTATCCTTGGACCTCCCCCTAACTCGAGGGGCTGCCCTTGGTAACTGGACAGCTGGTGGCCATGGCCTTCTCGGCTGGGGCGTCCGTGGGGACCTTCTAGGGACCTTAGTGGGTGGGGCTTTCTTGGCCGCTGGGCCTTTAACCCGAACCGCTGCTCCCTCAGGTTTGACCTCTCCTGAACCCGGGCTAGGAGCAGGTAATGCTTTGTTGGGTCCGGGGCGGGGTTTTTGACCTCAGGTACCTCCCTCTCTACACCTGGGTTAGGGGCGGGGTTTTCGCCCTCAGGTCCCTCCCCCTCATCTGGATCCCAGAAGAATCACAGAATCACAGAATCACCACAGTGCAGATAGAGGCCATTTCGGCCCATCGAGCCTGCACCGACACATATCCCACCCTATCCCCGTAACCCCACATATTTAACCCCCTAACACTAAGGGTCAATTTATCATAGCCAAATCAACCTAACCCGCACATCTTTGGACTGTGGGAGGAAACCGGAGCACCCGGAGGAAACCCACGCAAACACGGGGAGAATGTGCAAACTCCACACAGACAGTCGCCCGAGGCCGGATTCGAACCCGGGTCCCTGGCGCTGTGAGGCAACAGTGCTAACCACTATGCCACCGTGCCAAGAGTGGGGGAGTGTCCCAATCGATGGGCGGGATGGCCCCTCCCTTCAAGCAAGCCACAGCGCCTGCCTGTGCAGCCTGTGAACTCGCTCCTGCTGCAGGACCTTTATCCTCAGACCTTTCTCCAAATGGCTGTTTTCCCCTTTCAGGTGTAAACAGCTTACACTGGTTGATATGGAACCATTTTGTACGCCGGGGCATCTTAACGGCATATACCATGGGGCTGGCTTTATCTACAATGCTGTAAGGCCCCATGTACAATGGTTCCAAACTCCCCACTCGGGCATAGCTTCTTACCATGACCTGATCTCCTACCACCCACTCGTGGTGCTTTCGGGGTTCGAGCAACAATCGATTACTCCGATACTGCCTTCCCATGTTCCCAGCCGCCTGCTCATGGACCTGTTTCAGGTGCTCAAAAAGGTTTCGGGCGAACCTGTCCCGGTTGACCTCTCTGAGCTGACCCTCCGTGAGCACCGGAGATAGGACATGGGTAGGGGTCCGCATAACCCTGCCGGTCATTAGCTCGTACGGGGAGTACCCCATGCTTTTAGACTGGCTGGCCCGGATCCCCATCAAAACCAACGGTAGGACCTCAGCCCATTTACGGGGCGAGTCCACCATCTCCTTCCTCAACCTTTCTTTCAGGGTCCGGTTCATACGTTCCACAATCCCGGAGGACTGGGGGTTGTGGGCCACGTGCCATTTCCCCTCAATGCCTAGCAGCATAAGGGTGTTCTGCATCACCTGTCCGGTGAAGTGGCTCCCTTGGTCGGACTCCACAAACTGTGGTAGTCCCCACCTCGAGAACACTTCCCGGACCAGGATCCTGGCAGTACCCAGAGCTGTGGCTGTTCTGCAGGGAAAGGCCTCTACCCATTTGGTAAACACTTCCACCAGGACTAGGCAGTACTTATAGCCTCCCTGGGCGGTGGGCAGGGGCCCGATGTAGCCGACCTGTATCGACTGCCATGGTCCCTCAACCCTCCTGATGTGTCCCATAGGTACCTTCCTTTTGTGGGGGTCGGGGTTATTCGCAGCGCACACAAGACAGCCTGCACAGAACTCGTGGACATCATCCCTAAGTCCCAGCCACCATCCCGCCTGTTCCGCCCGCTGCCAGGTGGTCTCAGGCCCGGGGTGTCCCGCTCCTGGACCCTCATGGGCCAGTTGAAGGAATTCCCTCCGGTGCTGCTGCAGCACAACCCACTGTTCCCCCCGGAACAGCATACCCACTTTAACGGAGAGGGTCGCTGTGCCGTACGGACCCTCTACTCCCTTTCCCTCAGCTACAGCGCTGAGGACTGCTTTGAGGACGGGGTCTTGGGCTTGGGCCGTCTTAAGGTTCGGGGCTAATGCTACCCCTACACTCCCTTGGGTCCCGTCCCTACCTCTGACTGCCACCATGGGTCTGGACCCAAATGGGCCCCAGAAAGTGCCTGTGCGGGTACCCTCCTTGGCGAGCAAGTCAGCCTGCTGGTTGCCTTGGCCGCGGGGTTCTGTGGAGGAATGGGCTTTCACCTTGTGGATGAAAACCTCCCCTTCCTCCCCCACTGCTGCCAGGATCTTTTCCAGCAGGGGCTTTACTGAGAGGGGTCTCCCGTCAGCGGAGGTGTATCCGCGGCAGGACCAGATGGCCAGGTACTCCGTACACGAATTGCACGTGAACATGCTGCCCGAGCAAATCGTGTAGGGGTGGGGAAGATTTTGGGGTGTGTAACAACGTACACCACAGCGGACAGTTCAGCCTGCTGGGCGCTCATGGTGCTGGGGAGCTTAATCGCCAGGGCAAAGTTTGCCGCTGGGTCATAAACACCACACCCCATGAGACGCTCGCCAGCAGATACCGTGCTGGAACCGTCTACATAGATCTCGCGGCCTGTGGGATGTATCCCGGCCCGTAAACCTATGTTTACTTCCCAAACCCCTTCAATGGAACACCGGTGGCCTGTCCCAGGATATACCAGGTTGGCTGCGAGCTTTGGCTCACAGAGACCCTTCACCTTCAGATCCATCTGTGAGAGGAGCAAGGTCCAGCGGGCAATGCGGGCACTGCTCACTGTTCCATCCTTGATCCTCCCATCCAGAAGCATCTGGGTGGGTGTGTGATGGGTGAGGAGGGTGATGGGAGAGGTGCCTGTGAAGATCAATGATCTCTTCACAGCCCAATGTGTGACCAAAAGGTGCCGCTCACAGTTGGAGTAGCTCCTCTCCACATCCATGAGTATCCGGGAGGAGTAGACCACCGGCCGCAGCCGGCCGTGCCGCTCTTGGAGCAGCACAGCACTCAGGCTGTCCCCGCTGGCTGACACCTCCAGGAAAAACTCTTTCCCCCCATCTATGGCCCCTAAAACTGGCACGGTCTGCAAGCCTTTCTTGAGCCTGACAAATGCTGCCTGGCAACCCTCATCCCAGAGCCACTCCACTCCCTTGTGTAGGAGTCAGAGCAGAGGGGCTGCGGTGGCTGCATAGTCCTCAATGAAGTCTCTACAGTACCCGGTTAGCCCTAGAAATGACCTCACACCCATTACTGTGTTAGCGACTGGTAGTTCTTGTACCGCCTCCCTCCTAGTCTTATCTATGTCCCTTTCTCCAGCTCGCACGGTCAGGCCGAGGAATTTCACCTCCTGCTGGCCAATCTGCGTTTTCTTGGGGTTTACCTTGAAACTCTTCTGCCCTAGCAGCTCCAGCAGTTCAGCCAATAGCGGGCCATGCTCCTCTTTCGAATCAGTGAACAGGATCAGGTCATCCACATATTGGACCAACTGTCTGGGCTGGCTAAAATCCTTCAAACTGTTGGCCATGCACTGATGGAAAATGCTGGGGCTGTTGTGGAAGCCCTGCGGCAAACAGTTCCACGTGTACTGTTGCCCTTTAAACGCAAAGGCAAACTTGTACTGATCCTCCCTCCTTACAGGGATAGACCAAAACCCATTGGAAATATCCAGCACCGTGAAAGTGGTCGCAGATGCTGGAATACTTCCTATCAGGTCGGCAACTGCTGCTACTGTGGGTGCACAGGCTGGGATGTTACTGTTGAGCACCCGATAGTCTACCATGGCCCTCCAGAAATTGTCCATCTTTCTGACCGGCCATAACGGAGAGTTCACGTGGGTGGTTATCGGTCTCAGAACTTCCTGCTGCACTAACGAGGACATGGCTGCTTCCATGTCCAGCTCTGCTTCCCTGGGGAAGTTATACTATTTCTGTGGTCGGGCCATGGGGTCCCCGTCTACGCTGACCTCAAACCCGTTGACCCTCCCACAGTCGTGTTTGTGAGCGGCAAATGTGGCCAGGTGGGCCTGCACAAATGCCTGGAACTCCTGTGGAGTGTTGCTGACCATGAGCCCAAGGTTATAATCCTCTTTGGGCTTTATGGTGCAGAGGGTCCCCTTCCCTTCCTTTCCCGGGATTACCACTACCTCTCCGTTCTATACTCTACCTGCCCCCCAAAGGCAGTGATTCCTTAAATCCACTAGGATCCCGTGGCCTACAATAAAGTTGGCTCCCAGGACCCCTCTTCCACCCTCCACTTCCCATTTCATTAGGACACAGGTCCACTTGGAGCGGAGTGGTCCTAACCGAATGGCGAGCGGGATGGAAAACGAGCCAGCCTGTTCCCTACCCGTGAACCCCGATAGACTGTATGGGACCCCGTTGGAGAGAGGCGAGGTGCTGGGGTTAGCTGAGTAGACCACGGTGCATGATGCCCCCGTGTCTAACAGATAGGTCTTTGTCAACTTCTCCACCTCCATCTCCAAAAGGGGTCTTTTCCACTCATCATACCAGAGAGAACACAGGTAAACAGGCTGCGCTGGCTCTAGTCACGGCTGTGGGTTGGATGGGGCTGATGGGGTGAGAGCACCGGTGGCGGCTGCTACTCTCCCCTGGCCAGTCAATAAGGACCTCATGGTGTCCAAAAGTGACTCGACCTCTGCGGAAGGGATCCCTGCCCCCGCCTTTTGGGCTGGGGCTGTGGACTGCTTTCCCTTGTTATCTTTCCAAGGGTTTTTGCATTCCTTCCGCCAGTGACCATCCTTCCCACACCTGTAACAATTGGTCTTGGTGTTGGGGGGGTTACTCCCTTTGTGGTGCCACTCTTTCCTACCCGGTCCGGGTTTTATCTCATGCACCTTTCCCATTGGGTGGGTGTGCATCGGCTCCCCTACCGTTTTTATAGGCCAGAGTGAGCTGCCTAATTACTGTGAGTTCGGTGGTCTGGGGATTTTTGGGGTCGAACCAGGCTTCTGCCTTGGCCCGGACCTGTGGCAAGCTGTTCGCCACCAGGTAACGGAGCCAATGGGCCAGGGAATCCCCGTTCAGGAACGCCCAGTCCAGCATCCCCGGACAGGCCCTCCGGTACACCGGCCACAGCCGGTCCGCAAAAGCCTGCAGGGTTTCCCCTGGGAGCTGGATCGTCTTCTCCACATGGGAGAAGGGACTTCCCTCACTCATCCCCATGGCCTCCAGAACTGCATCTCTAAGCTCCTCGTACCTGCACTGCCCCCTTTTACACTCGTCAGAGAGGGATTGGAGGAGACTACTCTCCAGGGAGAATAGCAGCATCTTGGCCTTCTCAGCGTTATCGCAGTCGTTGACGCTGGCTGTCTGCTCTACTTCCCTGAAGTGGATCGAGGGGCCTCCCTCTTCGGAGAGCCTCGGGATATGGTTGACCATAGCCCTAAGCTGTTGGGTGTTAAAGGGTAATACGAACTGGTTTTGGAGGGGTCCCTCATTGTCGCCATTGGTAGGTGGGCCGAACCTCCAATGCCGTGCTGGGCACATCGGTCCCAGCTCCGACCTCTCTGGTGGGGTTTGCTCTACCTCCGCCTTCACCTCTGGCTCCACTCCTGGTTCCACCCCCCCTGCTGCCAAACCTCGCTGAAACTTGGCACTACGGGTGGTGGTTGTGAGGTCTCCTCTCTCTCAACCGGGTCATCCCTAGACACTACTGGTGACGTTGGAACTGTCCTCCCCTCGTTCCCCATAAAATCTGCCTGACCTGCCTTTGGGCTTATGAGGCATACCATGCCTTTTGCCTTCCAGAGGGCCCGGCTCAGATTTTCTATCCTCTCTTTACAGGGGCCGTGGTCTGCCTCCTCAAACCCCTGTTCGCTCGCTAGCTTATACGCTGCCTTTACCTCCTGTACCTTTTCTTCCTGTTCCCTAATCTGCCTTGCCAAGCGGGCGTTCTTCTCCCACAACCTTAGCTCATTTCCCTCGGCCTCGGTGACTTGGCACCGTAGGTATTCCAACTGAGCCTTGTGCTCTCCCATTAAATGCACTCTCTCCTGATTCAAAGCCTGCAAAACCACTAATAACTTCTCCCCTGCAAGAGCCTTATCCTGGATCTCCAGGGCTGACTCCCTTAACTCGACTGCCTGTGCTGCAATGAGCCTGTCCAAAAGCTGGACCTGCTTTTTAAAACACATCAGCCAAACTGCCTTCTCTAAGGACTTCTTGTGTTCCTTTCCCTTTGTCCACTTAGCTGCTGCATCTACCGGACGCCCAGCCTTTAACAGAGTGGTGATTCACTTCTTAGTGATATTCACCTTGCTAAACACATAATCAGAACTCTTTTCCTCCATCATGGTTTGCTCATCCAAAACATTGTCTACTGTATCGCAACCCTGTTGCCGGTGTCCTGCCGCGGTCGCCATTTCTGCAGGGGGTGGTGTGGTTGGCGCATGCGCCCAGTCAGTTATGCCTCTGACTGTTTGTGAGCGGTTCGAATTGCTCCCACGCCCCTGGGTTCTAGACACCGGACTTAGGTACAGGCGGCGATACAGAAAAGACTCGAGTTGACAGGTGGTTTGGATGTGAGAAAACCGAGATTTTATTGAAATAGAAATTAACACAATCTTATGAGAAGTTACTAGTATAAAATTACAGACAAATACAAAATAACTATACTTATACGGGGAATGGGGAGCACACGGCACATCGAGGGAAAACAATTATCTTAACAATCCCCTTATCCTTATCCCACCCCTTATACCTAACTAGATTAAGCTATGAGGGGCCAGAATTCATGCTCACCAATCCGAAATAAAAGCCAGCTGTTAACGAGTGCGAGTTTTGAAGTCTGGTTTCTGGTCCTTCTAGGTACCCCATCGCCACGTGGTCTTCAGGGGCACGGTGCTGGGTCTGCTACTGCGACACACCTTCTCCCCTCCGCTGCCATCGTCGTCTTGTCGCGATGGGTTCTCCTCTTCTTCTCCCTCGGGCGGTCGTCAGCAGCACCTTTGTGCCTACAGGGCATTTGGCAGTTTTAACTGCCTAGATTTTCCTACCCAAGCTTAAGAATGCCAGTTTATTCGTCGTGGCGTGGCCACCTGCGTTTTCGCAGTGTTCAACGAGGTACTTGTCTTCCCAAGCACCAGCTTATAACTAGGCGCTTGGTTTACTTATCGATATGTTTTTCGCTGCCCTGCTCTGCCCTTATCGAGTTGTTATCGTCTTCTTCATCTCTACTCATCTCATCTCGTCGGGCTACTATACAAGTCCTGGGCTACTTGCTCAACTTCGTCTCGCCCCTTTCTGCGGCCTGGGCATCCTGGATGGCTATGGACTTGGGTCTCATTCCCCTTCCTAGCAGTTGGTATGGTGTTACTGGCTACTGAAAATCTGCTCCGGGGAGAGAACCCACCACGAGGCCAGGGCATGAGTAGGAGCGGCAGCCCAAGAGGCCGGAGCCACGAGAGCAGAGAGCAGAGTCAAGGGCAAGAGCAAGAGAGAGAGAGAGAGAGAGATTGCTACCCGGGGCCTTCAGTTATACTCCTTACGAAAACCTTTATCTGCGCGCCAAATCAGGTTAGTTTATTGTCCCAATCTTGGCGGGTTAGGTTAAATAATTGTAGCAATCTAAACTAACTGTTTTTAGATGGCCGTTGATCGCACCTAATGGCCTGATGTCTGAGCTGTTATTGTTGTTAATGCATTTTAATCAGCCTGCCCAGATTCGATGGCTTCCTTAAGCTGTTTCCGATTATTTATGCAAACAACTTGATGGCCTCAAGTATAGGCCTAACTGGTTTCGGTCTGTCTGCGATTTGGCTTAATGCACATTGAAAGTCCTGTTGTCTGCTTTTCAAAATACAAAGTCCTTCTTCACAGAAACTGCATTTTAGGTTTCCATTTCCCCAAAAGCTGCTTGTGCCACAGAGTCCAATGCTTTTAAAATCTTGCAGGCTTTTGGCCACGAGGTGCGGACGCCATCTTTGGATACCCTTTTTAAAACGTCCATGCAGGGTCCCTTTTATCAATGATAACTTCTGGGGAAATGTGGAAATTTTGCGAATCATACAAAAGAAAGGGCATTTGTGTGGGTACCAGAATTATGAAACTGATGAAGTGGAAAAATATGTGGACTCATCTTTAAACCCTAGTGCTTGGTGTGCATTTTTAATGGCCTTGCTAACCTGTGGCACAGCTTTTAGTGATTTGTGTATTTGTACTCCGAGATCCCTTTGTTCCTCTACCCCACCTAGACTCGCACCCTCCAAGTGAAAAGTGACCTCCCTATCCTTCCTACCAAAATGTAATACCTCACATTTGACGGATGTCTATTCCCAGCTTGATGGCCGTGGTGTGTTCTCTTATCTGGGATTAAGTCTTTTTCTTCATCTTTACCTCATTTCCTAGCAGAAGAAGATGAGGCAATATTAGGAGGGAAGCTTGTCCCAGCTTCCAGGCAGCAAGTGAAAGGTCGTTATTAAAATACTGCTGTTTAGATGTGTTGGTCCTTCAGTTTTTCTCTCTCTAGTGGACACCTGCCTGGCCTTCACTGAGCAGCTCCTAACAGCGGTGCAATTGGAAGAAGCTTAGAGTGTGGGGAGTTACTGACACAGCCTGGGTCCCGTCACACTGTGTCCATCGAGTAAGAAAGACCTTGCATTTACACAGCACCTTGGAGGTGCAGTCGCGCCCGTTGTTTCTCTGTTGCAGTCGGAGCCCTGAATTCTGGCCTGAGCTGCAAATGGAGCAAATTCAGAATGCCCGGGGGTAGCACATGTCACAACAACAACAACTTGCATTTATATAGCGCCTGTAACGTAGTAAAACGTCCCAAGTCGCTTCTCAGGAGCGTTGTCAGACAAAATTTGACACCGAGACACATAAGGAGATATTAGGACAGGTGACCAAAATCTTGTTCAAAGAGGTGGGTTTTAAGGAGCGTCTTAAAGGAGGAGAGAGAGGTAGAGAGGCACAGAGGTTCAGGGAGGGAATTCCAGAACATAGGGCCTAGATGGCTGAAGGCACAGCCATTAATGGTGGGGCGAAAGAAATCGGGGATGCGCAAGAGGCCAGAATTGGAGGAGCTCATAGTTCTTGGAGGGTTTTAGGGCTGTCAGAGATGACAGAGATAAGGATGGGTGACTTGCATTAGGATGGCTATGTGGTCAGACACAACCTGAACATTAGCTGAATGGAAGCCTTTCCCTGTTCACTTAGACCATGGGGTTGACGTGAGGAGCCCAGATTCCCACATGGGTGCTATCTACTACACTTTGCATTCTTAAGAACATGGCCACCGAGTGGAAGTTCTCTGCCCTCTGCAACTGATGCCCCTTTTCAATGGGAATAGTGCTGAAGATGTGGTCTCATGCATCTGTCACTTGTTTGATAACTGAGTGTGCTGTAGACTGGCTGCTCTGGCAGATGTTCCCTTCGCTGGCTTGGAAGGATCCAGTGGCTGTGATATCCGAGTGGTAAGGTCAGAAACTGAGAGAAGCGAGATCTTAGGAACAAAACCCAACTGTTTATTACACGGTGTAGCAGAGAACCATCTCTTACAGGCTGCAAGCAAAACAACTGCACGATGGCAAGATGGAGGATTCACCTCTGAGTCATACCCATAATGCAATGCCACATTACCGTATAAACTGGTGTACCAGGACATTGACTACATGACCCATTACCTTAAATACTGGTGAATATGAACACTTAATCTTTGGCTCCATCTGGTGGATAACTTAAACATTACATCCCAGATTACTATATCCCTCCCCTCTTAAGTTGAACATTAATTTCTTAACAACATTCTTAAAAAGTCCCATAAGGAAACTCCTTTAATGATAGTCCATACTGAATGAATCTAGCAGGTCGTTATCAATCTCTCTGGCGGCTTGTGAGGCCTTGGTGAACGTCTTACAGTTAAGTCCCTGCTTGGTTGTGGTAGAGCCACCTGCTGCTCCTGAGCAGTACTCAGAGTATCTGACTCTGCTACGATGGTTTCCTCTTAACTAAGGGGTCCAGGTGGAACTGGCTCTGTTCGTGGTGGTGGTACCACCGATGCATTTGGATAACTGGGGGCCAACTTGTCCTCCGACATCTCCTCTGGAACCTCCAGTTCGATTTCCCCTGGTCTGGTCAGTATCTGATCTACATGTCTGCATACTACCTGACCAGTTCCCATCATGACCGTATATGATACTGGACCGGTCATTGAGTCTATGATGCCAGGAATCCATTTTGGACCATAACTGAAATTCCTGGTAAGGACTGCATCTCCTTCTCCAAAACTGCGGCTCTTTGTCCTTCTGTCATGGTTCTCCTTTTGTTTGATTTGTCGGTTTTCCACCTTCCCTTTTAGGTCTGGGTGAACCAGGTCAAGAGTGGAGTGTAGTCGACATCCTAACAACCGCTCAGCAGGAGAGAGTCCTGTGGTAGATTGAGGTGTTATTCTGTAGCTGAACAGAACTCGTGACACCTTGGTTGCCAAACTCCCTTCCGCACTTTTTTTCATCATCTCCTTAAATGTTTGTATGGCTCTCTCCACAAGTCCATTTGAAGACGGATGATATGGAGCTGCGGTCACGTGCACTATGCCATTGTTTCTCATGAACTCTTTTGTTTCTGTACTCACAAAATACATGGCATTGTAACTTACTACGATCTCCGGTAGCCCTTGATTACTGAAACTCCTACGCAGGCAGTCTATAGTAACAATAGATGAAGCAGAATTGACAGGATACACATCCATCCATTTGGAATGTGCATCAATGATTATGAGGAACATCTTTCCCATGAATGGACCCACATAATCTAAATGTAATCTTCTCCATGGTTTATCCAGCCACTCCCAGGGGTGGAGAGGAGCCGCTGCTGGTGCCTTCCTGTGTACTTGACAAGTGCTGCATGTCTTGACTAGATTTACAATCTCCTCATCTAACTTTGGCCACCACAAGTAACTCCTTGCCAAGGCTTTCATACGCGAAACTCCAGGATGACACTGATGTAGTTGCCCTAGGATAGACTGTCGTGCTGCCTGTGGAATAATCACTCGTGCTCCCCACAACACGCAACCATCCTGCACACTCAGCTCTGTTTTCCTGACACTGTATGGTGTGAAATCAGTCCCTTCCGGATGCTGTGGCCAACCCCTCATCACATATTCTCGGACTCTAGACAGTACTGGATCTTTACCGGTCCATGTCCTTACTTGTTCTGTGGTCACAATTGCCGTGTCCATGTCCTCCAACATCAAAACTCTGTCCTCTGGAGCTGCACGGATAGGTGTGCCTGGCAGTGGAACACGGCTCAAGGCATCTGCGTTCCCATGGTACTTGCCCGCCTTGTAGACGATGACATACTCATATGCCCTCAACGTCACTGCCCACCTCTGGATCCGGGGTGACACCATCTGTGGTACTGCTTTCATTTAATTAAAAAGAGATAGAAGAGGTTTATGATCGGTGCATATGGTGAATTTCCTGCCATATATGTACTTGTGCGTTGTGCATTGAGTGCTGTTGGAGTTTTGCTAAGTGGGAGAGTTCGGATAAGTGGGAGATGAGGGTGTGTTTTTTGCTCTGTTATGTTCCCCACTCCCAGGCTTAGAGAGCACTGCGGAGGCGGAGCAGCGAGACGAGTCAACCAAACAGGCTCCACAGACAGTATTCAAGGAGGAGGTTGGTGATCAGCTGGTTGGTTGGTATTCTTCCTTCTCTTCTCTTTTATACCTTTAAGTTGGTAAGTCCTATTGAATAGTGGTGTGATATTATCATATGTATCCGGGCAGGGTCTTCATAGCTAATAATAAGAAATTTAATTAATTATATAGAATGGAGCAGGTGATGTGTTACTGTTGCGAGATGTGGGAGCCGGTGAACCCCATTGAAGCTCACGGTGATTACATCTGCGACAAGTGTTTGCTGCTAGAGGAACTCAAGTTCCATGTTATGGAGCTTGAGACCGAGCTTCAGACACTGCGACACATCAGGGAGGAGGAGAAGTTCCTGGACTCTATGTTTCAGGAGATGGTCACACCTATGAAGTTAATTACTGCAGATGTAGTCCGTGGTCAGGGACAGGATGGTGTGACTACGAGTGAGGAAGGTACAGGGATCCAGGATGTAGTGTTGAAGGAGACGCAGCCCTTGTTCTTGTCCAGCAGGATCGAGGTTCTTACTCCCTGTGAGGGCGGGAGCGGGGACTGCAGGGAGGATGAGCAACCTGGCCACAGCACCGTGGTACAGGGGGCCACTCAAGTGGAGGGAGTAAAAAGAAATGTTGTAGTGGTAGGGGATAGTATCATTAGGGGGATAGACAGGGTTCTCTGCAGTCAAGAGCGGGAGTCCCGAAGGCTGTGTTGCCTGCCTGGTGCCAGGGTTAAGGACATCTCTTCTGGGCTGGAAAGAAACTTGGAGTGGGAGGGGGAGGATCCAGTTGTCGTGGTCCATGTTGGTACAAACGACGTAGATAGGACAAGGAAGACGGTTCTGTTAAAGGAGTATGAGCAGCTAGGGGTCAAATTAAAAAACAGAACCTCAAGGGTAATAATCTCTGGGTTATTACCTGAGCCACGAGCGAATTTGGCTAGGATAAATAAAATTAAAGAGTTAAATGCGTGGCTCAAAGACTGGTGTGGGAGAAATGGGTTTTGCTTCTTGGGACACTGGCACCAGTACTGGGACAGGAGGGAGCTGTTCTGTTGGGATGGACTCCACTTGGCCAGTGCAGGGACTAGAGTCCTGGCGAATCATATAACTAGGGCTGTAGAGAGGGCTTTAAACTAATTAGTGGGGGGGAGGTTTCTAGAGAGCAAATAATAGAAATGACAACAGAGAAGGTCATAGACTTAGGTAGCAGTGGGGGAATTAAAAAACAGAATGTGTCAGGAAGGGACAGAAGGTATGGAGTAAAAAGTAAAGTACTGAAAAGGGAAAAAACAGGAACTAAGTGTTACAAAACATATTGGAAAGTTCTTTATCTGAATGCACGTAGCATTCGTAACAAAATGAATGAGTTAACGGCACAAATAATGACATATGGGTATGATCTTGTGGCCATTACAGAAACATGGCTGCAGGGTGACCATGACTGGGAATTAAACATACCAGGTTATTTAACAATCAGGAAGGACAGGCCGGAAGGGAGAGGAGGTGGGGTGGCTATGTTAATAAAGGAAGGAATCACTATAATACAGAGAAATGATATTGGGTCAAAGGAGCAGGATAGTGAAACAGTTTGGGTGGAGATAAGGAATAATAAGGGGAAAAAAACACTGGTGGGTGTAGTCTATAGGCCTCTGAACAGTTGCAACTCTGTTGGACGGAGTATTAATCAGGAAATAGTTGAGGCTTGTAATAAGGGAACAGCGATAATTATGGGGGATTTTAATTATCATATTAACTGGACAAATCAAATTGGGCAGAGCAGCCTTGAGGATGAGTTCATTGAGTGTATTAGGGATGGGTTTCTTGAGCAGTATGTAACTGAACCGACCAGGGGGCAAGCAACCTTAGATTTGGTCCTGTGTAATGAGACAGGATTAATTAAAAATGTCCTAGTAAAGGATCCCCTTGGAATGAGTGACCATAACATGGTTGAGTTCCATATTCAATTAGAGGGTGAGAAGGTTGGATCTCAAACAAGCGTGCTGAGCTTGAATAAAGGAGACTATGAAGGCATGAGAGCGGAATTAATTAGAGTGGACTGGGAAAATAGATTAAAGGGTAAGACGGTACATGATCAGTGGTGTACATTTAAGGAGTTATTTTACAACTTCCAAAAAATATATATTCCACTGAGGAAAAAAGGGTGTAAAAGAAAAGATAGCCATCCGTGGCTAAGTAAAGTAATAAAGGATAGTATCCGGCTAAAAACAAGGGCATATAAGGTAGTCAAATCTAGTGGGAGGATGGAAGATTGGGAAGTCTTTAAAAGACAGCAAAAAATAACTAAAAGATTGATTAAGAAAGGGAAGATAGATTATGAAAGTAAATTAGCAAAAAATATAAAAACAGACAGTAAAAGTTTCTATCGTTATATAAAAAGAAAAAGGGTGGCTAAAGTAAATGTTGGTCCCTTAGAGGATGAGACCAGGAAATTAATGGTGGGAAACATGGAGATGGCAAAAACACTGAACAATTATTTTGTATCAGTCTTTACAGTAGAGGACACTAAGAATATCCCAACACTGGACAAACAGGGGGCTCTGGGGGGGAGGAACTAAATACGATTAAAATCACTAAGGAAATGGTACTTGGTAAAATAATGGGACTCAAGGCGGACAAATCCCCTGGACCTGATGGCTTGCATCCCAGGGTCTTGAGGGAAGTAGCGGTAGGGATTGTGGATGCATTGGTAATAATTTTCCAAAACTCACTGGACTCAGCAAAGGTCCCGGCAGATTGGATAACTGCTAATGTAACACCCTTATTTAAAAAGTGTAGTAGGCAGAAGGCTGGAAACTATAGACCTGTTAGCCTAACATCTGTGGTTGGTAAAATGTTAGAGTCCATTATTAAGGAGACAGTAACGGGACATTTGGATAAACATAATTTAATAGGACAAACTCAGCATGGTTTCATGAAGGGGAAGTCATGTTTGACAAATTTGCTTGAGTTTTTTGAGGAAGTAACATACAGGGTGGATAAAGGGGAACCAGTGGACGTAGTGTATTTGGACTTCCAAAAGGCATTTGACAACGTGCCACACAAAAGATTATTGCTCAAGATAAAAAATCACGGGATTGGGGGTAATATTCTGGCGTGGGTGGAGGATTGGCTCTCTAACAGAAAGCAGAGAGTTGGGATAAATGGTTCGTTCTCAGATTGGCAACCAGTAACTAGTGGTGTTCCGCAGGGGTCAGTGCTGGGTCCCCAACTCTTTACAATCTATATTAACGATTTGGAGGAGGGGACCGAGTGTAACATATCAAAGTTTGCAGATGATACAAAGATGGGACGGAAAGTAGTGAGTGAGGAGGACATAAAAAACCTGCAAAGGGACATAGACCGGCTAAGTAAGTGGGCAGAGATTTGGCAGATGGAATACAATACTGGAAAGTGTGAGGTTATGCACTTTGGCAGGAAAAATCATAGAGCAAGTTATTATCTTAATGGCAAGAAACTGGAAAGTACTGTAGTACAAAGGGATCTGGGGGTCCTGGTGCACGAAACTCAAAAAGTTAGCATGCAGGTGCAGCAAGTGATTAAGAAGGCCAATGGAATGTTGGCTTTTATTGCTAGGTGGATGGAATATAAAAACAGGGAGGTATTGCTGCAGTTGTACAAGGTATTGGTGAGACCGCACCTGGAATACTGCATACAGTTTTGGTGTCCATACTTAAGAAAAGACATACTTGCTCTCGAGCCAGTACAAAGAAGGTTCACTCGGTTAATCCCGGGGATGAGGGGGTGGTCATATGAGGAGAGGTTGAGTAGATTGGGACTCTACTCATTGGAGTTCAGAAGAATGAGAGGCGATCTTATTGAAACATATAAGATTGTGAAGGGGCTTGATCGGGTGGATGCGGTGAGGATGTTCCCAATGATGGGTGAAACTAGAACTAGGGGGCATAATCTTAAAATAAGGGGCTGCTCATTCAAAACTGAGATGAGGAGAAACTTCTTCACTCAGAGGGTGGTAGGTTTGTGGAATTTGCTGCCCCAGAAAGCTGTGGAAGCTACATCATTAAATAAATTTAAAACAGAAATAGATAGTTTCCTAGAAGTAAAGGGAATTAAGGGTTACGGGGAGCGGGCAGGAAATTGGACATGAGTCTAGGTTCAGAATGGTCATGGCCCTGTGGGTAGTGGAGTGGGCCCAGGGGCCGTGTAGCCTTGTTCTGCTCCTACTGTGTTCTAATTCTGTGTTAGATTTCAGGAGATGGTTTTATTCCTGTTCCTGGCTGGGGTGGAGATCGCCTTTACAGAAGGTAAGTACTGTAGAAAATATAGGGACAGAGTGATCTCCTGGAAGAATTTCGATCGCCTAGATGGGTCGGAGAGGAATTTCCCAGATTTTTTTCTCCCAAATTGGCCATTGGGTCTTTATCTGGTTTTTCGCCTCTCCCGGGAGATCACATGGGTTCGGGTGGATGCAGAGTGATAGAAGATTTGAGGTTAGGATCAGATCAGCCATGATCTTATTGAATGGTGGAGCAGGCTCGAGGGGCCGATTGGCCTACTCCTGCTCCTATTTCTTATGTTCTTATGTTCTTATGTACTTGTGAAACCTCTGTAACCCAAACATTACTGCTAACCCCCCTCTTTATCTAACTGGGAATAGTTTTTTCCCCTGGTGTCAGAGTTCGAGACATAAACCCTATCGGTCTTTCTGTTCCATCTTCCCAGCTGTGTGAAAGAACCGCCCCCCACCCCGTAAGGTGAAGCATCACAAGAGAGAATGATGTCTTTCTCTGCATTGTAGTGAACCAACACATCCGAGGACAGCATCAGTTTCTTGGACTGTTCAAATGAAACCCTCTGTTCCTCTTCTACTGCCACTGTGTCTCCTTGCGCAGAAGTTTGTGAAGAGGTGCTAACACTGTTGCCAAGTTTGGTAAAAATCTGTTATAATAGTTTAGCAGTCCCAGGTAAGCTTTTAACTCAGTCACATTGGTAGGAGCTGGGGCCTCCTGCAGTGCTTGTACCTTCTCCTTGATTGGATGGAGCCCGGTGGCGTCCACTCTGTGTCCCAGGAACACGGCCTCATTCCCCAGGAAAGTGCACTTACTGAACCATAACCCAGCCTTATCCAATCTTTGTAGTACCTCTCTCAGAGTGCTCAGATGCTCCTGGTCGGTTCTTCCCGTCACCAGAATGTCATCCAGATAGATTAAAACATGTGGGATTCCTTGCAGTACACCCTCGATAGTCCTCTGGAAATAGCTGGACTAGATGAGACACCGAATGGTAAGTGGTTATAGGTGAACAAACCCTTGTGTGTTTTTATGGTTACATACTTCTTGGATTCCTCATCTAGTGTAATCTGCAAGTATGCATGACTCATATCCAGCTTCATGAATTTCTTCCCTCCAGCCAGGTTTGCAAAGAGATCCTTTGTTTTGGGAATAGGATACTGTTCTAGTTTAGACACCCTATTTACTGTCAATTTATAATCTCCACAGAGTCTTACCGAATTGTCCGGTTTTAAAACAGGTACAATGGGAGCTGCCCATTCTGAACATTTCACAGGTTCCAGAATGTTCTCTCTCAAAAGACGGTCAAGCTCAGCCTCTACCTTTGGTTTCATGGCATACGGCACAGGTCGTTGTTTATAAAACCTTGGCAGTGCCTCCTTGTCCACATAAATCTTAGCTGGGGGGCCATTAAATGTGCCAAGTTATTCCTTGAACACGTTATCATGTTCAATCAACACTTCTTGCAAAGACAACTGTTTGTCTCCCTCTATTTGATTTATTGCTCCCCAATCTAATTTGAGTTCTTGTATCCAGCCCCGACCTAACAGGTTTGGTCCAGAACCCGATACTACAACTACAGGTAGCTGTTCCACGGTGTCCCTGCATTGCACAGTTACAGTAGCTGTACCCAATGTCGCCACGCATTCACCAGTATATGTTTTAAGCTGCATAGAGCAAGACTTTAACTCTGGAACTTTTGCACGGTTCCACAATTTTGAGTACTCCTCCCTGTTCATTATGGTTTCGCCGCATCCTGTATCCACTTCAAAGTTTACCTTAGAGTCATTTACTATCAGTTGCAAAGTGATAGGATCCACTTTTGGAATGTTCTCTACCATACTATGCATTATGAACATGTTGTCTTCTTTCTCAGCTTCTCCGCTGATGTGATGTGCTCCCTGTTTTTTCACTTCTCTTCCTAGGTTTTGCTTTCCTCCCTCTTTAGGTTTGTATTCCTCCACGGTTGCTTTTGCCCTGCATACACGTTTTATGTGTCCTTTTTTCCCACAGTTGTGGCACTTTTCCTCCAGAAACCTGCATTCCCTCACCAGGTGATCGCCATTGCATCTATAACATGCCTTTACATGCTCCCGTTGTGGTTTCTGACGCATATTTAACTTGTGCACAACAACCTGACCTACAACTTGCATTGTAGTATCCCAGTTTGAACCTCGTATTTCTTTTACATCTCGGTTCGCTGTCTCTATGGCTTGAGCAAGTTCCAACGCTTTTTCATACGTAAGCCCAGTCTCGGACAATAATCTCCGCTGCATTTGATCATCCATTATCCTGCAAACTAGCCTATCTCTCAGCATGTCTTTCAGGTTGTTGCTGTAATTGCAATCGTGTGCCAATTTCCTCAACACCGCTACATAATCCAATACAGTCTCTCCCTGTTTTCTGTCCCGTGAATTAAATTTGAAATGCTGTACAAGCTCACTCGGTCTGGGATTGAATTGGTCCTTCAGCAAGGCCACTAAGTTAGCAAATGTTATGTCTCCCAGCTTTTCAGGACTGCATAAGTTTCTCATTAAACTATACATCTGACTTCCCATGGAAGTGAGCAAAATATCTCTCCTTTTCCCGACATCATTTATATCATTTGCTTCAAAGAAATGCATCAGCAACTCGCAGTACTCATCCCAGGTCTGCATCTGAACATCAAAAGCAGAGATCTTTCCTACCGTAGCAGCCATGATCCTCTATTCAGTGCTCTTTTATTTTTCTCTTCGTCAAGATGTGATCTGTTGATCCTCGTCGCCAATATGTGATATCGGAGTGGTAAGGTCAGAAACTGAGAGAAGCGAGATCTTAGGAACAAAACCCAACTGTTTATTACACGGTGTAGCAGAGAACCATCTCTTACAGGCTGCAAGCAAAACACACAATTCTAACTGCATGATGGCAAGATGGAGGATTCACCTCTGAGTCATACCCATAATGCAATGCCACATTACCGTATAAACTGGTGTACCAGGACATTGACTACATGACCCATTACCTTAAATACTGGTGAATATGAACACTTAATCTTTGGCTCCATCTGGTGGATAACTTAAACATTACATCCCAGATTACTATAGTGGCATAAAAGCTTAAACCTGTGGCAGCCTTTACAGCTACAGGAACAGCTGCCCCTGTTCTACATGGTATCTGCAGGCCATCCTGGAGGTGATGGCATCGGCCTTTGGTGGCCTCTTTAACTATTCCAAGATGGTGACCTCTGAGAGGTGAGTTTACAGTGAGGCGTGCAGGATCGTCAACCATATGGAAAAGTAAAACCCAGAAAAATTACTGAAATTGCAAGAGCAGGACAAGAGGCCAGACACTCGTGGAAAATGTAGGAAATCTATCATGGAGGTTATTCATGCAAAAGTAATCAATACATGGAATGGGCTCCTGGACAGAGGAGTGGAGATGGCTCCGATTTTAACTCCAGGTGGATTCCCCGCTCAGGCCTGAGTTAAAATTACAGTCGGGTCTCAATTATGTCATCGGGCCACAACATACATATGTAAAGAAGGACCCCGTTGGCTCCGGGCGCCTGTCCTTCCTTCCTGCTCAGGAGAGCAGGTTAAAATGGCAGATGTTGCGCTTGTGGCGGCTCTCGGACCGGTAAGATCCAGGGCGATTTTAACTGCCCGCCCGCCGGGTTTCTGCCGAGGGAGTAGGGTTATAAGCACCCCAAGACTCAACTGAATGCTGCAGTGGGGGAACTTTCGGGTCTTTCTGAATGAATGAACTAAGACAAGCCGAACCCGTGAATATCTTGTCATCTCTTGAGCTTAATATTTCAGGTTGTAATGAGGATTGTCTCTGCTGCCAGTGCAGCCTTCTGAAGGTTGATCAGTTTCCACCACCACAAGATATGGGAAACAGGCCTTGGAGTCGATTTCACAAACGGCGTTCACGCCCAGCGAAATCTTGCATCAACAGTGGTTATTGTTTAAGCATGAGAATACCAGACAGGCAAAGTGTAGAGGAAACTAAAGTACACTGTGTCATTTATTATGGAGACAATTCACAGACTCCTCTGAGGGTTCAGTGCAGGTGTTGGGCATGCCTGATTGCATTAACATACTCAACTACAATGCATTTAACTCAGCGCAGTCTTTATTGAGCTTGACAGTATTTTCACGCCTGAAGTGAGGCAAACTCTATTCGAACTAAGATATGTGACAGGTTATAATTACAAAAATAGTCTTTTGAAAATAACTTGAAGTTCTGGGAGTATCTTAATTAGTGGATTCAATAATTTTACATTGCCAGTTTAAATATTAGTTTCAAGACACATTAGTATTGAACACTTCTCAAGAAAATGTCCCAATCAACAGCTTTAGATGTCTATGTGCTGCTGTTAGTCAAATAACGAGACGGCAGAAAAATGTCATGTTATGTGAAAATCTGATAGGAAAGAGCAGGCATGATGCTTCCTCTGACCTTGCTGGGACACAATCGTTGAGTTATTTGTCGTTTTATTTATATTATTCTAGTCATCCTTCCTCTGACTTTTCCTCTCTTATTCCTCCAAGGCTCCAACTATATCGTCCTAAGTGCTCTGCCTCCTCCCGACTGTGTTTAAATTGGACTGTTCACTGCTCTGCCTCATTGGTCCTGACATTCCTTCCTTTGAACCTCAGGAATGCTCAGGAGAGGGAAAAGGAGATGAGACTCATAGAATCATAGAATCATAGAAAGTTACAGCACGGAAGGAGACCATTTCGGCCCATCGTGTCCGCGCCGGCCAACAAAGAGCTATCCAGCCTAATCCCACTTCCCAGCAATTGGTCCGTAGCCCTGCAGGTTACAGCATCCCAAGTGCACATCCAAGTACTTTTTTAATGTGGTTAGGGTTCCTGCCTCTACCACCCTTTCAGGCAGTGAGTTCCAGACCCCCACAACCCTCTGGGTGAAGAAATTTCCCCTCAAATCCCCTCTAAATCTTCCCCCAATTACTTTAAATCTGTGCCCCTGGGTTTTTGACCCCTCTGCTAAGGGAAATAGGTCCTTTCTATCCACTTTGTCTATGCCCCTCATAATTTTATATCTTCAATCACCACACCCATCTTCTTTTGTGCTAGGTATGACTACAGCCAGTGGAGCATTTTCCCCCCGATTCCCATTGACTTCAGTTTTACTAGGGCTCCTTGATGCCACACTCGGTCAAATGCTGCCTTGATGTCAAGGGCAGTCACTCTCACCTCACCTCTGGAATTCAGCTCCTTTGTCCATGTTTGGACCAAGGCTGCAATGAGGTCGGGAACTGAGTGGTCCTGGCAGAACCCAAACTGGACCTCAGTGAGCAGGTTATTGGTGAGTAAGTACCGCTTGATAGCACTGTCGATGACACCTTCCATCATGTCGGTATCTCCATTGACTGTGGGACATTCTGCATGTCCATTGAGAGATATGTTGGTCCCGAGGGGTTATTTTCTGGGCTCCGTACTACTGATATGAGCCTCGATCGTGGGCCACGCGTACCAGGAAACTGTAGGCAATACGCTTGCGATACGTGCGACTGGAGAGCAAGAAATCAAATCGGGAATTCAGAAGAAACGTCTTTACCCAGAGAGCGGTGAGAATGTGGAACTCGCTACCACAGGGAGTGGTTGAAACAAATAGTTTAGATGCATTTAAGGGGAAGGGAATCGAGGGTTACGCTGATAGAGTTAGATGAGGAAAGACGGGAGGATGCTCGAGTGGAGCATAAACGCCGGCATGGACTGGTTGGGCCGAATGGCCTGTTTCTGTGCCATATATCCGATGTAATTCTATAATCTTATGCAAGTGTCCTGGCTGGCAGCGGGTACTGCAAAAGTCGACCCTTAGCTCTGCTACAACGGTGTGAGCAGGCAAGTGCAGTGAAGAGGGTGTTTGACCCACTGTACATGTTGTCGCCATTCTAGATAGGGGCTGCCACATTCCAACCCCCAAAGTACTACGAACTCGGATCCTGTACGACAAATTTGAAATTGCTGAATCCTGGCCACATTCTCGATCTGATCTATTTTAATTTCAACATTATAGCTTTTATGAAGTTACGCTATGGGTGAAGCATCTCCTGCAATGGAAGGCTGTAGAATCATAGAGTCATACAGCACAGAAGGAGGCTATTCAGCCCATCGTGCCTGTGCTGGCGCTTTGAAAGAGCTACTCCCTGAAAGAAGTCCCGCTCCCTGCTCTTTCCCAATAGCCCTGCACCATTCTTTTAGTGAGATCTTCTCACCTGCTGTATGGAACTGGGATGTCATTCTGAATAGCATTCCGCTTTCTTAGCTGCCAATCAAGAAAGGCAGAGCGAGGGAGTGAGAGAGCGGCACAGTCATCATCCCCCAGTTGAGCAGGCCGCAAAGCGCAAAGCTGCACTGGGCATCGACTGAGCCTGGGGCACAGCTGGAGAGGAATCGGCCGCAAATGGGCCCAGGCCACATCATAACAACAACAACAGCAACTTGCATTTATATAGCGCCTTTAACATAGTGAAACGTCCCAAGTCGCTTCACAGGAGCGTTAGCAAACAAAATTTGACACCGAGCCACATAATAGGAGAGGCGAGGTTTTAGGTAATAAAGTAGAACAAGGCGTGTCTATCAATGTTATCTATATGGGCTTCCAGAAGGCATTCGATCATGTTCTACATGAAAGATTATTAGCAAAAATGAGAACACACGGAATTAGAGGTAGCCTTTAGACTTGGGTTGGGAATTGGTTGGGAGGTAGGGGACAGAGAGTGGGGATAAAGGGTCTGCACTCTAATTGGCAGGATGAGATATCAGCACGGTAAAAAACTATGGCAGTATACTGAATGATACTCTCTATATGAGAGACCAGAATTCCACTCTGAGCCAAATAATGGGAGCTGTCATGATCATTATCAGCTCTGTGTAGAACTACCATTTAATTTCTCCCTGTAGGTATAGTTATTAACCTGCTCGTGGCATGTTACATTTTAACATAAGAACATAAGAATTAGGAGTAGGAGTGGGCCCTACGGCCCCTCGAGCCTGCTCCACCATTCAATAAGATCATGGCTGATCATTGACCGCAACTCCACTTTCCCGCCCGAACTCCATATCCCTTCATTCCCCTAGAATCCAAAAATCTATCAATCTCAGCCTTGAATATACTCAAAGACTCAGCATTCACAGCCCTCCGGGGCAGAGAATTCCAAAGATCCACAACTATCTGAGTGAAGAAATTCCTCCTCATCTCGGTCCCAAATGGCCTAACCCTTATCCTGAGACTATGCCCCCTAGTTCTAGACACTCCAGCTAGGGGAAACAACCTCTCAGCATCTACCCTGTCACGCCCCCTCAGAATCTTGTATGTTTCAATGAGATCACCTCATTCTTCTAAACTCCAGAGAGTATCGGCCCATTCTACACAATCTCTCATCATAGGACAGCCCTCTCATCCCAGGAATCAATCTAGTGAACCTTCGTTGCACCGCCTCCAAGGCAAGTATATCCTTCCTTAGATAAGGAGACCAAACTGTGCACAGTACTCCAGGTGTGGTCTCACCAAGGACCTGTACAATTGTAGCAAGACTTCCTTACTCTTATACTCCAACCCCCTTGCAATAAAGGCCAACATGCCAGTTGCCTTCCTTATTGCTTGCTGTACCTGCATGCTAGCTTTCTGTGTTTCTTGCACGAGGATACCCAAATCTCTCTGAACACCAATGTTTAAAAATATTCTGTTTTTCTATTCTTCCTACCAAAGTGAATAATCTCACATTTCCCTACATTATACTCCATCTGCCACCTTACTGCCCACTCACTTAGTCTATCAATATCCCTTTGCAGACTCAGTAGGGGAAAAATTGGGTTGCTTTGCACCTCCCATTAGCGCTGCGCGAGGCCCCTCATGTTTAAAAAGGGGAGGAAGGCCTGCAATACCGCGGCGCGACGTGCTGCAGCGCATGCCGCTTCCCTCTTGGGGTGCTACCACTCAATTTCGGCCGCGGGGGCACTAATTTTTCTGGAGTGCTAAAAGTAGCGCCCCAGCGAAGTCAGCGCCCCAAAGGGGGCGCAACTCACTTTTTCCCCCTTTGTGTTCTCCTCGCAGCTTACTGTCCCACCTGGCTTTGTATCATCAGCAAATTGGATATATTACACACAGTCCCTTCATCTGGGTCATTAATATAGATTATAAATAGCTGAGGCCAAGCACTGATCCTTGCGGCACCCCACTAGTTACAGTCTGCCAACCTGAAAAAGAACCGTTTTCCCTACTCTCTTGTTTTCTGTCCATTAACCAACCCTCTATCCATGCTACTATATTACCCTCAACCCCATGAGCCCTTATCTTGTGTAATAACCTTTTATGTGGCACCTTATTGAATGCCTTTTGGAAATCCAAATATACCATATCCACTGGTTCCCCTTTATCTAACCAGTCAGTTACATCCTCCAAAACTCTAATAAATTTGCCAAGCACCATTTCCCTTTCATAAAACCATGCTGACTCTGTCTAATCATGTTATGATTTTCTAAGTGCCCTGATACCGCTTCCTTAACAATGGATTCCAGCATTTTCATGATGACTGATGTCAGGCTAACTGGCCTGTAGTTCCTTGTTTTCTCTCTCCCTCCTCTCTTGAATAGTGGGGTTACATTTGCTACCTGCCAATCCGCTGGGACCATTCTAGAATCTAGGGAATTTTGGAATACTATCGCTGCTGCCACCTCTTTTAGAACCCTAGGATGTAGGCCGTCAGGTCCAGGGGATTTGTCGGCTTTTAGTCCCATTAGTTTCTCTAGTACTTTTTCTCTACTTACATTAATTACGTTAAGTTCCTCACCATCATTAGACCCTTGGTTCCCCACCATTTTTGGTATGCTTTTTGTGTCTTCTACTGTGAAGACAGACACAAAATATTTGTTTAACGTTTCTGCCATTTCCTTATTCCCCTTAATAATTTCTCCTGTCTCAGCCTCTAAGGGACCAACGTTTACTTTTGCTTCATCTCTCCATCTTCTTCCCCAGCCAAGAGTTTTTATCAGGCATGGTAGTGTAATGGCTATGTTGTGGGACTCATAATCCACAAGCCTGGATGAATAATACAGAGAATGTGTGTTCCAAATCCCACTAGTATAGTTAGCGAGTTTGAATTGACCTAAAGAACAGATGGTGGGTGGAAAAAGCGCAGGAGATCCAGTAGCTAGCTGACAACCACGACGTGCGTGGATTCTTTAGCGCAGTCAAGACCATCTACGGCCCAAGCACCCAAGGCCCTTCCCCACTGCAGGCCAAGAACGGAGAGGTACTCATCAAGGACAGGGAAACAGTCAGTGTCTGCTGGAAGGAGCACTTCGAAGATCTCCTTAACCACGACTCTGTCTTCGACACGCGTGTCCTCAACTCCATCCCACAGCATGCTACCCGCCACCATCTCAGCACAACCCCAGCCCGGCATGAGGTTGAAAAGGCCATCCGACAACTGAAGAACAACAAGGCCTCAGGAGCAGATGGAATCCCCGCTGAGGCACTAAAGCATGGCGGAGAAGCACTACTGGCGCGAATTCATGAACTCATTTCTCTTATCTGGAAGGAGGAGAGCATGCCAGGGGATCTCAGAGATGCAGTAATTGTGACCATCTTCAAGAAAGGTGACAAGTCTGATTGCGGTAATTACAGAGGAGTTTCCCTGCTATCTGCCACAGGGAAAGTCATCGCAAGAATCCCCCTCAATCGCCTTCTCCCAGTGGCCGAAGAGCTCCTCCCAGAGTCGCAATGCGGATTCCTCCCACTAAGGGACACAATGGACATGATCTTCACCGCACGTCAATTACAAGAGAAATACAGGGAACAGCACCAACCACTGTACATGGCCTTCTTTGATCTCACAAAGGCCTTCGACACTGTCAACCATGAGGGATTATGGAGTGTCCTCCTCAAATTCGGCTGCCCTCAAAAGCCTGTCACTGTCCTCCGCCTGCTTCATGACGACATGCAAGCCATGATCCTGACCAACGGTTCCACCATAGACCCAATTCACGTACAAACCGGGGTCAAGCAAGGCTGTGTCATCGCACCAACGCTCTTCTCAATCTTCCTTGCTGCAATGCTCCATCTCACCCTCAGTAAGCTCCCCACTGGAGTGGAGCTAATTTACAGAACAAACGGGAAACTGTTCAACCTCTGTCGCCTCCAGTCCAGATCCAAGGTCGTCCCATCCTCTGTCGTCGAATTACAGTATGCAGACGATGCTTGCGTCTGCGCTCACTCGGAGGTCGAACTCCAAGCCATCATAAACACCTTCACCAAAGCATACGAGAGCATGGGCCTTACACTAAACATCCGTAAGACAAAGGTCCTCTACCAACCTGCCCCGGCCACACAGTGCTGCCCCCCGATTATCAAAATCCACGACAAGGCCTTGGACAACGTGGACCACTTTCCATACCTCGGGAGCCTACTGTCAACAAGGGCAGACATCGACGACGAAGCCCAACACCGCCTTCAGTGTGCCAGTGCAGCATTCGGTCGCCTGAGGAAGAGAGTGTTTGAAAACCAGGACCTCAAACCCGGCACTAAGCTCATGGTCTACAGGGCAGCAGTGATACCTGCCCTGCTGTATGCCTCAGAGACATGGACCATGTACAGCAGGCACCTCAAAGCACTGGAGAGGTACCACCAATGCTGCCTCCGCAAGATCCTGCAAATCCATTGGCAGGATAGGCGCACCAACGTCAGTGTTCTTGCTCAGGCCAACATCCCCAGCATCGAAGCTCTGACCATGCTCAATCAGCTCCGATGGACGGGTCACATTATCCGCATGCCCGATACGAGACTCCCAAAACAAGCGCTCTACTCGGAGCTCCGGCACGGCAAGAGTGCCCCAGGTGGGCAGAGGAAACGCTTCAAGGACACCCTCAAAGCCTCCTTGAAAAAGTGTAACATCCCCACCGACACCTGGGAATCCCTGGCCCAAGACCACACAAAGTGGAGGAGAAGCATCCGGGAAGGCGCCGAACACCTCGAGTCTCTTCGCCGGGAGCAAGCGGAAGCCAAGCGCAGGCAGCGCAAGGAGTGCACATCAACCCAAGCACCCCACCCACCCGCCCCTTCAACCACCGTCTGCCCCACCTGTGACAGAGACTGTAGGTCCCGCAGTGGACTCATCAGCCACCTGCGAGCTCATTTTTAACGTGGAAGCAAATCATCCTCGGTTCCGAGGGACTGCCTAAGAAGAAGAAATCTAAAAATCCAAAAATGATGGTATAAGTAAAAGTGATCATGAGGCTGTCGGATTGTTGTAAAAATCCATCTGGTTCACTAATGTCCTTTAGGGAAGGAAACCTGCCGTCCTTACCCAGTCTGGGTCTATATGTGACTCCAGTCCCACACCATTGTGGTTGACTCCTAACTGCCCTCTGAAGTGGCCTATCAAGACACTCAGTTTGTATCAAACCCGCTACCGGTGGCTCAAGACAAAAGCTCACCACCACCTTCTCAGGGCAACTAGGGATGGGCAACAAATGCCGGCCTTGTCAGCGACGCCCTCGTCACGGAAATTAAAAATTTATTATGATCAAATCTGCAACCAAACTCTTCCCTCTCTCTCCTGCTCTATCTAAATTCACTGTTGTTCATCTGAAAAAGAAAGGACAGATACTCCTGTTCCTGCCACTGGGCTATTGGATCATCTGGGCCCAGTGAATATATGGAATTCAGGTAGTGAGGAGCACCACACAAGAGAGAGACCACCCAATGGTCCCCCCCCCCCCATTTAAATTAGATTATGGCTGATCTGCACCTCAGCTCCATTTAACCACCTTCGCTCCATATCGCTTGATACCCTCCTTACCTCACAATAATCTATCAATCTCAGTCTTGAAAGCTCCAATTGTCCCAGCATCCACGGCCTTTTTGGGGAGAGAATTCCAGATTTCTACTACCCTTTGTGTGAAAAAATGCTTTCTGATTTCCCTCCTAAATGATCTAGCTCTAATTTTAAGAATAAACCCCCTTGTTCTTGATTCCTCACCAGAGGAAATAGTTTCCATGTATCTACCCTACCAAGCCCTGTAACATTTTAAACACCTCGATCAGATCACCCGTTAATCTTCAATACTCAGGGGAATAAAAGCCGCGTTTATGCAACCTGTCGTCATAATTTAGCCCTCTAAGGCCCGGTATCATTCCAGTAAATCTGGGTTGCGCCTTTTCCAAGGCCAATATATCCTTCCTGAGGTGTGGTGCCTAGGACTGAACGCAGGGCTCCAGAGGGGGTCTGACCAAGGTTCTGTACAACTGAAGCACAACTTCCTCCCTGTATATTCCGCTTGAGGTAAAGGCCGAGATTCCATTCGCCGTTTTGATTGCTTTTTGTACCTGTCTACTGGCGTTTCATGATTTGTGCATTTGGACTCCCAAATCTCTCTGCTCGCCTACAGTTCCTCGTTTCTCGCCATTTAGAAAATACTAGATGTGAAATTTGGTTACGAGGGTGTAACCGAATTAACGGCAGACATTTAGTGCCTGGCGCGGAACTACCGCCCCGGACGCTAAATTCGGCTTACCGCGTCGGAGAGGAAGCGGAGCGCTATCTCGGAGGCGCTAATGGCAGGCGCAAAGGAGCCGAATTTCGCGCCCACTGTGATTTGTCTATCTTAGATCCAAAGTGGATGACCTCACACTTAGCCACATTGAACTCCATCTGCCATAGTTGTGCCCACTCACTTAATGGGCCAGAACTTCGGGTCCCCACAGGTGAGCACGCGCTGGGTACTCACACGTAGGCCCAACGAAAGTGCCGGTTTTGTGCATGCACTGCACATGCGCGGGAAACCGGAACTTCCGTTCCCTTGAAGTAAGGGGTTCACAGGTCGAACGTGTGCGCCGGAGAGGCAGCGCGTGCGCCTGGAACTTCTGTTTTTTTTCCGTGAGGGTAAGTCAGCAGCAGCTACGCTTATAAAAAGCAGTCGCAAGGCCTGCTTTTAACAAGGTAAGTGGTGAATTAAGTAAAATAAAAACATTTTTTCCACAGGTATATTATTTTTAAATACTTTAAAGAAAGGTAAGTTTATTTTTAGCCCTGTTAGAAACTATAATTAATTTTTTCAAAAATGTAAAATATTGTTTAAAATAGTTATTTTATGTAATTTATAGTTATTTTAAAAATGTGATTAAAAAAAAAAATTATTTTAAGTTTTGGTTAGGTTTTGGTGCTGAATTGTATTCATAGTTTTGACAGCTCTTCCTGTCAAATCTATGAGTACAGATTCCCTGCTGCGATTGGCTCTCCATGTCCCACGTGCTCCCTGGGGACGCTTCGAACTAACTGCGCCCCTGGGATACGCAAGTACTGCGCGCCGGCAGTTGGAGGAGGCCCAGGATCGGAATCCCACGCGGGCCCGCAGCACAACGGCCGGCGCACTAGGTAAGTGCAGGTCGGAGGCTTGCACCCGCGGGAAGCCTCCGACCCGAATTTCTGGCCCATTCTGTCTATGTCCCTCACTCTATCCTTAGTCCCTAATCCAATAATGCTGTTAAACTGACAGGACTGTCGTTACCTGGTTTCTCTCCCTCACCCTTCTTGAATAATGGAGTGACATTAACAATTTTTCAGTCTATCAGCGCAATATCCGACTAAAGTGAGCTTTGAAAGATTATAACTAATGTCTGCAATTTCCTCGCCTACAGCTTTTAATCGCCTGGGAAGGAAACTAGATACTGTGAGTGAAACAAGCTGGGTAGCCGCAGAATAATAGAATGCTTTGTCCCATGAAGTGGGTGCTGGTCTTTTCCCCACACGTTTCTAGTCCCATTCTTTAGCTCACTCCCTCCCCTCATTACAGGTAGTGGTTTACAGGTGGGATTAGGAACTAAGACCTGATTTGCAAAGAGGGGAAGTAAGATTAAGTACCAAGGCCTAGAAATTCAGTATCACCACCTTTGGGGCGCTACAGCCGGGCGTTCGCTAAATTTAGCGGCCGGCGCAACTTAGCGCCACATTCGCCGAAATTGAGTTGCATCGCCCCAAGAGGTTGCTGCTGCGCTAAAGCAGGCGGTGCATGACTATCATAAGGCGCTAAGCCGGCGAGCCAAGGCGCTACCACCGAGGGTGGGCGCAGCGGTCAGCTCTTAAAGGGGGAGGGTCGATTTGGATTGCACCCACGCCCTGCACGCTGCAGCCCTGAATCTAGGCCTAAACAAAGCTGCTTCAAGAACGCTACGCCCAGGACTATGGAGAAGGCCAGGGAGCGAGCGCAGCGCTTTAGTGAGGGTGCCCTGAAGCTACTGGTTGGCGCAGTGGAGCGCAAGCGACCTGTCCTCTTCCCTGATACTGGCAGGAGGCCGCTGCCCAGCGAGTACAGGAAAGCCTGGAGGGAGGTGGCAAACAGGGTGACCGCCAACAGCTTGGGGCCCAGGACACCCACACAGTGCAGGAAGAAGTTCAACGACCTCACTTGGGTTGTCAGGGTGAGTATCCTTTCCAGTATCCTCTTCATCCCTGCATGGGCACCTCACTTTACGGCTAAAGGGTCCTGAAAGCCCCAATGCCCAGCCCTCATCCAACAGCTATGGGACTCTCATGAAAATCACATGCACATTCACCACTTTACACACTGTCAGGTCTATTCGACCGTGGGAGACAGTGCAGGCAAGATGAGGGCTTGACACTGTCAGGGCTATTCCACCATGGGAGACAGTGCAGGCAAGATGAGGGCTTGACACTGTCAGGGCTATTCCACCATGGGAGACAGTGCAGGCAAGATGAGGGCTTGACACTGTCAGGGCTATTCGACCATGGGAGACTGTGCAGGCAAGATCAGGGTTTGACACTGTCCGGGCTATTCCACCATGGGAGACAGTGCAGGCAAGATCAGGGCTTGACACTGTACTCAGAGGCCGTCCCTTCTCTTGCAAGGCAAGCAGGCCCACAATCGGAGGCAGCAGCGACGGACCAGGGGAGGCCGTCCTGACCTCAAACACCTGAGCAACCTGGAGCAGCGAGTAGAGCGGATAATGGGAGGCCGGCTGATTGGCCCCGTCGCCACTGGAGATGCCGACCCCGTTCTGGACAGCAATGGTAAGGTCATCACCTTTTTGACCTCTCTCTTTCCACTTGTGCCTCACACCAGCATCCTTTGCCACTCTCGAACCAATGCAGTGCATTGCAGCACTCATGCCTCCCTCGCTGCCGCCCTGTCCTCACTCTAAAGCAACTCCTGTGCCTCCCTGCTTTCAGATGCTGAATCGCCAGGTGAGGAGGCGGGCCCTCAAGCTGGCACTGCGACTGATTCGGAATTCGAGGAGGAGGAAGAGGAAGCCGGCCCATCAGTGCCACCCTCAGCCGAGGCAGCCCATGGCAATGATGGGGACACGTCTTCCCTGGAGGGGAGCAGGGGGGAAGGGTCTGATGACGGTGAAGCTCTGGGGCCCAGCGGGCTGCAGCAACGAGGGAGGGGTGGGGAAGCTCGGTGGCCTTCTCCCCGGAGGGTGAGTGCAGCCTCCAGTCCTGCTATGGTGAGCGCAGAGGAGGTGCGGCTCCTTGGTGAAATGGGCGCCCAGGCTGAGCGCAGGCACATTGAGCTCATGGCTGCAGTAGCAAGGATGCCTGACTCCATAGAGTCACTGGCAAGGAGTGTTCAGGAATTCGGGGCAGCACAGGCCAGGAGTCTGCAGGACTTCGGGGTAGCACAGGCCAGGAGTCTGCAGGACTTCGGGGCAGTACAGGCGGCTTCCAGCCAAGTGCTTAGTCATGCCATGCAATCACTGGCTGGTCTGATGCAGACACAGATCAGGGCCACACGGGCACTAACTGCTGCCACCCTCGCTGGATCGGCCAGGAATCGCTGGGGCCCTCGCCGCGCCGCAGCAGCCCACTGTCTGTGCTTCAGCAGATTGCTGCGCATGCTTCAGTGCTGGCCCGTGCGAGTGCCAGTGTATCGGCCGACCAGGGAGTGCCTGTGCTCTGTCAGGTTGGCAGCATTCCTGCTGCCAACACTGTTACTCCTCCACTGCAGCTGCCACCACCCGTAGGACAGACTGCTGCCGCCCAAGCAGAGTTGGAGCAGTCAGCAGCCGGGCCCTCCAGGCCCAGAGCTGGTCCAGGCCGTCCTCCAAGGGCATCTGCTGACTCACCATCTGACCCTCAGCAACCTTCCCCCAGCCTTGCTGCAGCCACTGGGGTCCCATTGAGGAGGAGCTGCAGGGCGGGAAGGGGCAAATTGCGCAACCGAGGCGGATCACCCTCGCAGGCGAAAAAGTAGGTGTGGCAAAATGTTTTTTTTTATATGAAGGCTGACAATGTTGTGTTTGTTTTTTATATGAAGGCCGAGGATCATGGTCATTTTTGTTTCACTGTTTTTTTCATTTGCTCCAGGTTGTGAGAGCCAGTTATGTGTCTGACTGTTTTTTGGGGGGTTTCTTTGTATTTGTTTCTCATGCGGGAAGGGCACAGAGCTTGTAAAATAAAAAATTGTCTTTATTCAGATTGTCCATGTTTGCACTTTGAACTATTTGTTGCCTTGACCGGCTGAGGGTTTGCGGAGTGGCTCCATTCATGTTCTTTCAATGGCACAAGCCATTCCCTGAGAGGGGGCCTAGAACCGACTTGCAATAATCTGCCGACGGACGGCCCTTGCACTTTGTGCCTCCCTCCAATCTTGGTGCTCCTCCTCCTCCTCTGGTGGTCCTCCAATGTCTGCTGGCAGTGGCTGAGTCCTGAGGATAGCCAGGTTGTGCAGCATGCAGCACACTACAACGGAATGGGGGACTCGCTCAGGCGAGTACTGAAGGGCTCCCCCGGAATGGTCCAGACAGCGGAACCGTTGCTTGAGCACGCCGATTGTGTGCTCAATGATGTTCCTGGTCGCTTGTTGGTTGTCATTGTATCGTTCTTCAGCAGGGGTGCTGGGCGCACGGAGCGGGGTCATCAGCCAGGTGCACAAAGGATAGCCCTTGTCCCCGACAAGCCAGCCTCCTGGGTGAGCCGGGGCTTCGAAAATGTCTGCCACAGAAGTCTAGCGCAGGATGAAGGCATCGTGGCTGCTGCCTGGAAAGCGGGCATTGACAGCTAGTATGAGCTGCCTGTGGTCACACACCAACTGGACGTTGAGCGAATGGTATCCCTTCCGGTTGCAGTAATCCTCAGCATTCTGTAGAGGTGCCCGCAAAGCCACATGCGTGCAGTCAATGGCGCCCTGGACCATGGGGAAGCCTGCTATTCTTGCAAATCCCATCGCACGCTCTTGCTGCTTGTCCGGGGTCATGGGGAAGGAGATGTACTGACGTCTCCTTCTGAAGAGGGCATTCGTCACCTGGCGGATGCAGTAATGTACCGTGAACTGGGAGATATTGGCAATGTCCCCAGTAGTGGATTGGAAGGAGCCGGTGGCATAGAAGTTGAGAGCCACTGTCACCTTCACTGCCACCGACAGAGACGTCCTGCTCCTCAGCTGTGGCTGCAGATCTCTCTGAAGCAGGTGGCAGATCTCAGTAACCACCTCCCTTCTGAATCGCAGCCTCCAAACACACTGTTCCTCAGACATGTTGAGATATGAGAACTGCTGGCGGTAGAACCTGGATGGGTAAGGCCTCCTGTGCCGATGCCTGTTGGCCCTTCTCCATCTGGCCATGACTGGCACTCTTTCTCGGCGTCTCTGAGCCCCTTGAATGCAATGCAGAAACCCAATGTTTCCACCCATTGCAGCCCCCATTATATGTGGCGACTCAAGACTATGGCACTGAAAGTTAAATCCAAGTGCAAAGCTCTGGCCTAAAGCCAGAAGTACCTGTGCGAGCGCTGAGTCAAAGCAGAAAGCTCTCTCCCTTTGTCTCTCTCCAAATCTCCCTCTCTCACACAGGAGTGGAACAAAATGGCTGCCACAAAGAATGCAGGAAGAGTCCCCTTTAAATAACGTCCCCCGCGCCCCACAGCGACTGGGAACCGTTCCACTCAAACAGTCGCTGGGGGCGCCAGGCGCACAGAAGGGGGGCGCCACTGAAGTTCCGGTTCGGGGCGCACCAAGGGCGTTGCACCATCAAATGACGTCAGGATCTGCGCGCGCAGCTGAGCGGGCGCTGTGGTTTTGCGCCGCCGCTAAATATTGACTGAAGTTCGCGAGAGGCGCAGATCGCACCGCGCCCGGGTGCTAGCCGCTTCGCGCCCCACTTCTCCTCCTCCTAAGGCGCCAGCGGCTGGCGCTAACAACTGAATTTCTAGGCCCAATAGTGACGGCAATTAGAAATGGAAAAAAACATTGAGGCCGAATTAGGATCCTGATAAGAACACAACTGGGCCAAAGAATGTATCAGTCTACAGGTGTATTCCCTCTGACTCTTTTTTTGCTTGCTGATTAAATGTTTCACCCTGTTCCCTAATGAAAAATCCACATCAAACATGAGATTGTGACTAGAATGGATTATTTCTCCAATATATGGACTATGCCAAGACTTGGCTGACTTTAGCTGGCAATTCCTCAAAGGGCTTAATGCACTGCTCCTCCTGCCACCCTCTCTGTCCTTAATCCACAATTCACACCCTGACTATCGGGCTTTCAGTGCACACTCACTCTTTGTTCCATCAGTCAGGGACCTTTTCTCACTTGTTGTCCCTAAGTGCCTTATTTCAGAAGACAGGTTCCACATTGTGCTCACTTCAACTGAATAATAGGGATCCATCGAGGTAATTATTTGCAAGGAAGGGATATTTTGCCATGGTCTGCAGTAAACGTTTTGTTTGTCCTTTAGAAAAGTAATCATTAATTTATTCCAAGCAAATCCGGAATGCAGCCAAAACCTCTGGTGCAGGGACAATAGACAGTTCCCGAAAGGGTTCGGTGTATATACAGCAGATCACATGGTTTTGGGTGGGGTGGAGAGTGTATATATTGTACTTCACAAGGTATCGCTGTTGTGTGGGACAGGCGGGATGGACCAGAGGGTCTTTTCCTGTCTGTCATTGTTCGTATGTTCATATACCACAGGCAGCCTGGAGATATGATAATGACAGGAGTTACCTCACAATCACCTCTCTCAACCCTTCCGCTGGCTCTGATTTGTCTGACATCCTGTACAGGATAAGCAGAAATTTCCTCCAAATAAATATTGGGAAGACTGAAGCCGTTGTCTTTGGTCCCCGCCACAAACTCCGGTCCCTAGTCACCGTCTCCATCCCTCTCCCTGATAACTGTCTGAGGCTGAACCAGACCGTTCGCAACTGTGGTGTTGTATTTTACACCAAGGTGAGCTTCCGACCACATATCCGCTCCATCACCAAGTCTGCTTAATTCCACGTCTGTAACATCGCCCAACTTCACCCCTGCCTCAGCTCATCTGCTGCTGAAACCCTCATCCATGCCTTTATTACCTCTAGACTTTATTATTCCAACGCACTCCTAGCTTCCCATCTTCCACCCAACATAAACTTGAGCTCAACCATAACTTTTCTGCCCATGTCCTAACTCACACCAAGTCCCGTTCACCCATCACCCCTGTACTTGCTGACCTACATTGGCTCCCAGTCTGGCAACGTCTCAATTTTAAAATTCTTATCCTTGTTTTCAGATCTCTCCATGGCCTCGCCGCTCCCTATCTCTGTAACCACCTCCAGCTCTATGACCCTCCGAGATCTCTGCACTCCTCCAATTTTGGCCCCCTGTGCATCCCCGATTATAATCGCTCCACCATTGGTGGCCGTGCCTTCTGTTGCCTAGGCCCGAAGCTCTGGAATTCCCCACCTAAACCTGTCCGCCTCGCTACCTCTCTGTCCTCCTTCATAATGCTCCTTAAAACCTACCTCTTTGACAAAGTTTTGTCCCATTATCTGCTTCTGTGGCTCAGTGTCAAATTTTGCTTGATAATGCTCCTGTGAAGCGACATGGAACATTTTACTATGTTAAAGGCATAAGAACATAAAAACATAAGAAATAAAAGCTGGAGTAGGCCATACGGCCCCTCGAACCTGCTCTGCCATTTATCAAGATCATGGCTGATCTTCTAACTCAACTCCCTCTTCCTGCACTATCCCCATATCCGTTAATTCCCTTCATTCCCCAAAATTTATCGACCTCTGTCTTGAATATACTCAACGACTGAGCATCCACAGCTCTCTGGGGTCGAGAATTCCAAAGATTCACAACCATTTGAGTGAAGAAATATCTCCTCATCTCAGTCCTAAATGTCCGACCCCTTATTCTGAGACTGCAACCTTATGTTTTAGATTCCCCAGCCAGGGGAAACATTTTTCCAGCATTAACCCTGGCAAGCCCCTTAAGACTTTTATATGTTTCAATTAGATCACCTCTCATTCTTCTAAACTTTAAGGAATATAGGCCTAGTCTACTCAATCTCTCCTTATAGGGCAATCCCCTCATCCCAGAAACTAGTGAACCTTTGTTGCACTCCCTCTAAGGCAAGTATGTCTTTCCTTAGGTAAGGAGACCAGAACTGTACATAGTACTCCAGGCGTGGCCTCCCTCATGCCCTGAATAAAAAGGCATCTTTACTCTTATACTCTAATCCCTTTGTATCAAAAGCTAACATACCATTTGCTTTCCTAATTGCTTGCTCTACCTGCATGTTAACTTTCTGTGATTCATGTACAAGGACACCCAGGTCCCTCCGAGTGCAAACATTTCCCAGTCTCTCACCATTCAAAAAATATTCTGCTTTTTTGTTCACTCTTCCCCACATTGTATTCCATTTGCCATGTTCTTGCCCACTCAGTCAACCTGTCTATAACTCTCTGCAGCCTCTTTGCGTCCTCCTCACAGCTTACTTTCCCACCTAACTTTGTATCATCAGCAAATTGGATATGTTACACTCAGTCCCTTCATCTAAGTCATTAATATAGATTGTAAATAGCTGAGGCCCAAGCACTGATCCTTGTGGTACCCCACTAGTTACAGCCTGCCAACCTGAAAAAGTCCCGTTTATTCCTACTCTGTTTTCTGTCCATTAACCAATCCTCAATCCATACTAATATATTACCCCCAATCCCATGAGTCCTAATTTTGTGTAATAACCTCTTGTGTGGTACCTTATCGAATGCCTTCTGAAAATCCAAATACACTACATCCACTGGTTCCCCCTTATTGATCCTACTTGTTACATCTTCAAAAAGCTCTAACAGATTTGTCAAACACGATTTCCCTTTCATAAAACCATGTTGACTCTGCCGAATCATATTATGATTTTCTAAGTGCCCTGTTACCACGTCCCTAATAATAGATTCTAGCATTTTGCCTACTACTGATGTTAGGCTAACTGGCCAATAGTTCCCCATTTTTTCTTTTCCTCTTTTCTTAAATAGCGGGGTTATGTTTGCTACCTTCCAATCCTTGGGGACTGTTCTAGAATCTAGGGAATTCTGGAAGATTAATGCCAGTGCATCCACTATCTCTGCAGCGATCTCTTTTAAAACCCGAGGATGCAGGTCGTCAGGTCCAGGACATTTGTCACCAATTAGTCCCATTAATTTCTCCAGTACTATGTCTTTACTTATACTGATTTCTTTAAGTTCCTCATTCTCTCTAGACCCTCGGTTCCCCATTATTTCCGGAATATTTTTTGTGTCTTCTACCATGAAGACAGATACAAAGTATTTGTTTAATGTCTCTGCCATTTCCTTATTGCCCATTATAATATTTCCTGTCTCTGCCTCTAATGGGCCCACATTTACTTTCACTAATCCCTTCCTAGTTACATAGCTATAGAAATGTTTACAATATGATAGAAACCTTTACAAGGCGCTATATAAATGCAAGTTGTTGTTGTTGTTATGATGTGGCCTGGGCCCATTTGCGGCTGATTCCTCTTCAGCTGTGGCCCAGGCTCAGCCGTTGCCCAGTGCAGCTCTGCACTTTGCTGCCTGCTCAACTGTGGGCTGTTGACTGGGCTGCTATCTCGCTCCCTCACTTTCCCTTTCTTAATTGGCGGCTAAGAAAGCGGAATGCTATTGGAAAAGACATCCCAGTTCCATACAGCAGGTGAGAAGGCCCCACGAAAAGAAAGCTAGTTAGCACAACTATTGATCTGAGAAAGAAAAAAAAAATTCAATACTTTTGTGTACAAAGTCATGCTTTTTAAATTGTTGGTTGCGGCCTTACTGCTTGTGATTGGAAAGCCTTTAGCATTTGGTTATAAACTATATGGTTAAACTATTTCTAATCCATATCGGTTGGTGTAATTACAATAAAGAACACCTTTGAATAAAAGTATTTTCATCTGCTTTTATTCAACTGATCAAGAAAAAAGTTCGTAACTTGAACATTTATTCATCCCAAATTATAGCCTAAGTACACCAAGGTAAGAAGCCCTGCCTGATAATTTTAGGATGGTGTCCCTTGGGATGAGCAGATAGACATTTGGGCCAGACCCTGGTTGCTTCTTTCTCCAGAATCAAGGTCTGATGTGCTTTCCCAAGTTGTGCGGCTCACTTTGATCTCCACAAACTGGTGTCTTCTTGACATTTGCTCATTCTTTGAAATGGCTGCTTGGAATGCATTCTCTGTACTGGCAGAAGGCTGCAGTGACCTTAAACAAGAATGGCAGGCCTCAAGAAAGCTCTCACGGGAACGCTGGAAAGGCAATGTGCAAAGAAATCAGATGCCGACTCTTGACTCAGATCAGAGCAACAGAATATGAATGAAAGACGCCTGATAGTAAAGCTGGCCCGTGTATTTGTTCAAACCAGACCAAGATTCATCAGGCAAGCTGTTATCCAGCAAATTACTTTCAAATCAGCAAGGCTTGATAAACTGGTCGTAAATCCTTCCCAATTCAATCCAGTATTTAAACAATATAATAAGCCAGTTATCCCACAAGTACATTTTAACATTTTCTTTGATATGTATACTGACGACACCCAACTCTATCTCTCCACTGCCTCTCTTAACCCCTCCACTGCCTCTGTGTTGTCAGACTGCTTGTCCAGTCATGATGAGCCACATTTTCTCCATATAAACATTGGGAACACTGAATTCATCATCTTCGCACCCCAACAGACCACCCCCGTAACCTAGCCCCTGATTGCATCCCGCTCTCTATGGCCACTGTCTCAGGCTGAACTAAACAGTTCACAACCTTGGCACGCTATTCGACCCTGGGCTGAGCTTCCGACTTCATATCCTCTCCGTCACAAAGACCGTCTACTTCGACCTCTAACGCTGCTCACTTCCACCCCACCTTAAGCCATCCGCTGCTGAAACCCTCATCCATCATTCCCACCTCGGGACTTGACTATTCCAATGCTTCTTCTGGCTGGCCTCACATGCACGTGATCATTTGGCTTGTCAAACATAAACTATAGCATAACCTCAAACATACTCATGTCTAGGGAGTGCTTTTCCGCTAGATACAATTGATGGCCCGCCAAAGGGTCAGGCTATCTCAATGTAATAGTCTCTGTGACCTGAGCACAGTAATATGCAAAAAGCTTTCTCCTCTGTTTTCAAGATTGAGAGTGATGCATAAGGTTGGCAGGCCTCACTGGAACTCTCGTGAGACAGAGGACATATTATTAAGATGAATGTCTTTTCAATAACTCCCCTCACAGTTCCAGACTGGGCAAGAGACATGATTCTATATTAAATTGACCAGAATGCATTTGTTTAGAAAGTGCTTTCAAACCAAAAACGATTGTCCACAGTCCGCAAATTTCGATCTGTGCTTTGCTGGCTAGAACTCAGAGGGTAATGTTCAACTATTAATTGCTTAGAGATTGAACACAACACAATATAGAAATAGACCTACGCTCCATTCTTGCTTAAAATTACTAATCAAGGCTCTGGCAACTCTGTCCTACAGACGACCTATTGTGCTTTTAAAGCTCTCCACCTGTTTCGATATGCTCATTTCTAACAGTTTTAAGGTTCAAATAGGAGGCTAAACGCCGACTGATCAACTTGGTAAATGAGACACTTCCATTCCTTGAGATACCACTGCTCCGTTTCCTTAATCAGAGTGCTTAGTTTGAAATTCAGGCTGGTAGATTCATAGAGCTCCTGCTAATTGCTGCTCAGGTCCCCTGTTCCGCCAGACTTTAGGAAGCAGACAGCACCGAGTTCGCCAAATGAAACGCTTTATTTGCCAAAAAAAAAACCCTGAAGGAAAATAACTATGCTTTAAAGGGAATTTCAATCTATTCTTGGGGGGAGCGGGTGGGGGGGGAGGTGTGAATTTCCAGGGGAGGGTCACACCATTTGCACGGCCATTCTCACGGTTCTTCCACTCCCACAGCATTTAATGCTTTAAAAACTATTCACCTAGATTTATGACTTATCTATATATACATATATATGGAGAAATATAAGAGCGGGGGAGTTCTCCCCGGTGTTCTGGTCAATATTTATCCCTCAACCAACATCACTAGAACAGATGATCTTGTCATTATCACGTCGCTGTTAGTGGGAGCTTGCTGTGCGCAAATTGGCTGCCCCGTGACTCTATTTCGAAGAAGCGCAGGGGAGTTATTCCCAGTGCCCTGGCCAATATTTATCCCTCAACCAACATCACTAGAACAGATGATCTTGTCATTATCACATCGCTGTTTGTGGGAGCTTGCTGTGTGCAAATTGGCTGCTGCGTTTCCTACATTACAACAGTGACTACACTTCAAAAAGCACTTCATTGGCTGCAAAGTGCTTTGGGACGTCCCGAGGTCATGAAAGGCGCTATAGAAATACATATCATTTCTTTTTCTCTTTAAATGATTTAAATATGGACGCATCGTTCACAGTCCCATCTTCAGACTGATAGATTCGTAGAGCCTCTGCCTGCCGCTGCTCCGATCCCACCTTTCCCCGGACGATGGGAAGCAGCATTTGGTGGGATACTGCAAATTCCTTGTTGAAGCTAGTTCACAGTAAAATACTGAGTCACGTAAACCGTACAACGGCAAACGAAAGCAGGTTGCCCACCTCAATGACACTCTCGGAAGGCGTGACCAGCTCTGTACAAAGGTTCAGTGTGCGCTCTCGAAATTCTGTTGTCCACATAGGCGATAGCCTGTTGAAAATAAATAGGTGGATATCTCAGTTAAAATAGCAGCCAGGAGAATGTCATGTGATCGTGTTCAGCATTCCGCTGCCTACGTCACAGGCGGGAATGTCGTGGCTCCTTTTAGGTCACGTGTTTCTTGCCTAAAGCTACCACAGTGTTTCCAAGGAAATCCGACAGGGGTGTGACCAGCCAACCTAAATTAATCCCAGTGGAACGCTTTTGCGGAATGCGAAATTAGCCTCACTTGCAAATCACAGCTACAAGTGCTCATGTGGGGTTAGACGGTTCAATTCATATTCTGGAGTTTTGTTCGATTTTCTTTTGGGAGGCCGGGAGAAACACTGCAGAACAGCCTTTGAAGAGATTCAGTAATACAAACGTAATCGATAAGCAGCCAAATTGTGTCGAGCTTGTGGACGGAGTGGACTTGGAAGGCTGACTGGCCCTTTCATTTGATTCTTATGTAGTGAAAGCACTGGCCACAAGAAAAACATGCGGACAAATATTTACAAACTGCTTTCCGCAACCGAACGATGTTTGAGTCATGAGCACTGAGGAGATGAGGGACTCAGAAAATGCAGTGGCGATCTCTTACTGCCCTCCTCCCTTGGACCAAGATCATTGTGCATCGTTAATCCAACCTACAACTCATGTGGTCCCCAAACATCTGTTAATGAAGTTCTCTTGCACCAACGCTAAATTGTTTCTTTGCTTCTTTTCGTTTTCCTTCTTTCTCCCTCTCTTTTCTTTTGTCCCCTTCACTAATTAAGAAACAATAAATCGCCCATCCCATTTTCCGAAGGGGCGGGCAATGGCCTCCATTGTCCTCAGCCGGTAATCGGGGGATATGGGGATCAGGCAGGAAAGTGGAGTTGAGGTCAAAGATCAGCCGTGATCCTATTGAATGGTGGAGCAGCTCGAGGGGCCGTCTCCTGCTCCTATTTCGTATGTTCTGATGTTCTAATTACTAAACCACATGCCTATGTGAATTTAACTTACCAAAGAGTATTGTGCTGATATGGTTATAATTTTATAAAATGATAAAAGGATTTGATAGGGTAGAAGCTATTTCCTCTGATGGGGGAATCCAGAACAAGGGGGCACAATCTTACAATTAGAGCTGGGCCATTTAGGAAGGAAATCAGGAAACACTTTGTCACACAGAGGGTAGTGGAAATGTGGAACTCTCTTCCCCCAGAAGGCTGTGGATGCTGGGGGGGTCAATTTGAGCTTTCAAGACTGAGAAGGATAGACTTTGTCAGGTAAGGAGGGTATCAAGGGATATGGATCAAAGGCAGGTAAATGGAGTTGAAGTGCAGATCAGCCATGATCTGATTAAATGGTGGAACAGACTCGCTCCTACTGCTGCATCCTATGTTCCTATGTGGTACAGTTAAGTTTGAAAAAGAACCAAAAAAAATAATTTAAAAGGTAAAGTATTCGTTTTATGGGACCTGCCACAAAGGTGAGATGCCCTAGTGAGAATAACTGAGGGTTATAAGCTTTGGACACTTTGGGGGTAATTTTAACCCACAAGAACCGGTGGGTTCGGGTTGGGTGGGAAGTAAAATATTTTTAAATTTCAATCCTGACCCCAATCCGCCCACTTCCAGTTTTAACGGAGGCGTGTCGGGGGCGGGCGACCAATCCATTCTCAGGAGGCGGGTCGGTCACTGAGGTCTTTTAAGAAGGCTGCGTGCCTCCATTTTAAAAGGTTTTTTATTTTTAACTAATGTCGGCTGGGTTTCCCGGGCCGTGGGAAATCCGGCATGTAAAGGAGACGAGAAAGGCCAAATCCATCAGGTAAGTGCATTTACAGTACTGCTTGTGGGCCAGGAGGAGCAGGAGTGTTTCCTCCAGGCTCAATAAGCTAACCTCTTAACAGACCCTGTGATCAGTCGTCCCCCCTCCATAATCTCCTCCACGACTTCCATGATCTCCTCCACAACATCCATGATCTCCTCCACGACCTCCATGATCTCCTCCATGATCTCCTCCATGACCTCCATGATCTCCCCGACCTTCATGATCTCCCCCTGACCTTCACAATCTCCCCTGTCCTTCACAATCTCCGCCCCTGACCTCCAAAATCTCCCCCTCCCGCCCTCTTTTCTGCTCTCCAGCTGTGGCTTTGTGCCGCAGGCTTTCTCACCCAACAGACAGACAACCTGTCAATCAGGCTGGCTTCGGGCGGGAAACCTACTGAAAAAATGTAAAAGGCGTCCCGTTGTTAATTTCAGCAGGACACCCAGGAAACCCTTACTTCTGAGTACCCGTCAGAAATCCTCCCCCCTCGCTCTCTTCCCAACCCTGATTAAATGTTGAGACCATTGTAACAGGAGAGCAATGAGGAGAGACGATGGTGCAAGTAGTTTAGCTGGGAGGTAAAAGGTTATTGCAAATTGCTAAAGGCGCAAGGAATGGGATAGAGATTTTATGAAATAGAAGCTGACAGGAAGAAAATAGCCTGCACAGCTTCTTCACAAATGAGAAGCTTAACTTTCACAGTCTCAGCACGTAGCATATCAATGTACTGAAATTAATAGAAATACATTGAATGACATCCAAGAGCGGACAGTTGGATGGTAGTATCATCACAAACTGCGACTCAACTGTGAACTTGAAGTCACTTATGCTCATTTCAATCTCTGGTCTGTTAACCTAACCCTGGCAAATCATGGAATCTGCTCCAACCAGTGGAAGGAAAGGAAAGGAAAGAAGGAAGGAAAGAAAGAAGAAAAGAAAGAAGGAAGGAAGGAAGGAAGGAAGGAAGGAAGAAAAAAAAACTTGGATTTATATAGTTCGTTTAATGACCTTGAGCTGTCCCAAAGTGCTGTTTGAGGGATAAATAGTGGGCAGGACACCAGAAGAATTCCCTGCTCTTCTTCAAATGATGCCACGGGACCTTTTACGCCCACCTGAGAGGTGCTGACAGATGCAATTGAACTTCTTTTGCCAGATCCAGCTCTTCACTCTCGCCTCATTTTTCAAACAATCCGCTGATAAAGTGATGCGTAATTACACATGCTGCATTGTCAGTCAGTGGAGTGCTCCGAAACACTCAGACATATTGAACCGCAACACACAATTCATCTCAATGAAGCAGCAGACAGTCAATCTCCATACTATTTGTAAGGCTGCTGCTATTGTCATTACAGTATGGACTGATTGCTTTACTTACAGTTGGATACATGAGCCCAGGTTTTCCAATCGGCAATATTTAAATGCCAGCGTTGAAATAATGACAGTTGGAAAATCTCAGCTATTAGCGTGAGTCACATTGATGTGACTCCTAACGTTTTTGGGTATTGGTTCATTTTCCAACGTGATTTCATTGCTCCGTAAAGCTTACTCGAGTAAGTTCTATTTAAGATGCAGGAAACACAATTAATTGGGAGTCTTTGACATTTTTTTGTTCCAATTTCCTCCCCTCCCAGCCATGTGGCTTTGACTACTGATGGGGCATGGCTCCACTGGCACCAGCTACCCTTTAGTATCTCACCCAAGTGGCTATTAGCCACGTTGGCCCAGCAGTACGCGCTGGTGGCCTAGTGACTTGTTGGGGGAGGGGGGTGCAGCACAATACCGCCCGATCCAGTCCTGTCCTGGCAGGGTCACTTTCTGATTTTTCTTCCCTGACTACCCCAGCCACGATCAACAAACTCAACAAAGACTGAGGACCAAGCTGGAATCTTCCTGGCCTGAACGGCTCAGTAACAATGCAGATGCTGCACTTGCTTAACTGAGCCATGGAGGAGCCCTGCTGTTCAATGAGGTTTTGATTAAATGGCTTGCAATTAAACTTGAACAGTCTACCTGAATTCTCAATCAATACAATATGATTTTTCTAGTGAACACTATACATTGTGGCCCGGAGAGGGAGAGGGGAAGAATTCTGGCACAGTTGTAGTGGGGGTGCGGGCAGGGGGGCTAGAATTTGTTAAAGAACCCAGAACCTACGGGATTCTGCCCCATAAAATGTATATTTGCGATTCCAACCTGGGAAAGGCAGACACATCTTGTGCCCATTCCCCCTACGTTCCAGCAGCATTTTGGGGGTCTTTTTGGCGGGGTGTGGGTGGAGGGGCGATCCCGGGTATTCTGTTCAGCAGCCCGCTGCTTCCTCCAGCTATCATGGGTTCTATACTGGACCTACGGTGGGGCCGACAAACCTGAAGGCAAATGACAGTCAATCCTGCGAGGCTCGTTTGGCATTGGAAGGGCCAGGGAGCACTCCATTGAAAAGAATAACCTCGTTATGGATTTGAAAAATTGTCAGCTAAACTCAAAAAGACCTGTCAGTCATACATAAAACTGAGCCAATCACACAGCGTTCCTTACGTTTGACTTATGTGGCTTGGTTCTTCTCTCAAGCCTGTAGCCTTATAGAAAACTGAACAAATCTTTGCAACATTTGCATTGTGTTACACTTGGGCCAATTTTGAATGCAGATTGTTTTTAAACTTACTAGTACTGAGACTGAATTACAGGGACCAGAACCAAACTATAACTGGACAAAAATCATATCCCTTTAAATTTGACTTGTGTAGGGTGACAGATGCTCCGGTGATTCGTGAACCTGAACAGCAGCCAGCCAAAGAAAGTCATACAACTCTTTATGTTAATCAAAGTTATCTTTATTGATTTAACATTGTACACAGCATTAAATCAGTTTACACAAGTATCAAGACAACATCAAGCAACAGATACAGCCTTTAAACCCAAGGATCTCAGCATCAAGGCAGAAGAGTGATCAGCTGTCTCGTAGCTCTTGAATTTTCTCCTTCTTCTTCTTCTTGGACGCCCATCCTCTGGGCAAAGCTTCTTAAAGCTCCTCCGACTGCAGTGCCACACCTGTCACGATGGGGGAATTTTAACCTAAAAAAAACGGGTGGGTTTGGAGCGTGAGGGTAGTTAATGTGTTAAAAATGGGACTCCCGACCTGAACCCGCCTCCAACCCGCCCACTTCTGGTTTTAACGGAGGCGGGATGGCGGGCGGGTGACCAATCCGCTCCCAGGGGGCGGAACGTCAATTTAAATATTATAATGAGGCTGCTAGCCTCTTTTTAAGCTCCATTTTGTTTTTAACTGCTTGTGAACGGGTTTCACACAATTCATGAAGCCCGGCAGTTAAAGCAAGATGGGGACTGTTGCATCCAGGAGGTAAGTGGCTTTATGCCTACCTCCCGGATCCAGGGTCGCTGCCTAACCCACCCCTGCGATCGGAGACTCCTTCACGAGGCCTCCAATCGCCCCCTCCAGGCCTCCCCCCGCCCTGGCCTCTCCCGCCAACGATGATGCTGAGGCTGGTCCCGATCTTCTCTTCTCCCACCACGATCATCCGGCCCGATCCTCTCACCACCCCCCTCACCCCTGCTCCACCCAATATCTACCCGATCCCCCTCGATCCTTTTACCAGCATGTCCCTGTTACGTCTGTGTGTTATATTGAGAATTACTACACAGACCACAAGAGTAAAATTAAACAGGTCTTTACTAGTCAAAGGTCAGGGCGGAACTGCCCAATAAATCATTACACAGCACTTATATACCGGTGTGGTCACCGCCGGTATTACAGTATACAGCAGCCAAGATAAAGTAGTGCAACGCTTAAAATAGTTCTCTTAAAGGTGGAACGGTTACATACACTGCAATCCTCCCTTTTTAGTTTAACAGTATATATATATTCCCCATTAAACATAACATCATACAGATATGCACAACTTCATGTAAAAACAGTTCACAGATTCAGTCTCTGTGACGGTGCCTCCTGCGCTTCCTGACTCGGTCCGGATAACGCCTCGGTGGTGTAGTAGTTCTCGGTGGTGTAGTAGTTTTCGGTGGTGTAGTAGGTTCTTGTTGCGGGGGTGACTCATCTAATAGTCCTTCACTGGACTTAACAGCTTGAACTTTCGTAACTTCAGAACCAGCATTGCTGACTTCTAAAGGCTCGAGTATCTTGGGAAGTTTTTCTGCTTCCAGACTGATTTGGCTCAGTTCGGAGGGACCACGTGCATGACCTGGTAGGGGTGATAATGGTTCAGATGAGTCATCATCTTCATCATCATGGGACAACTCACATGAATATACTAGATTGTTGTCCTCCTCAGTATCTACGTCCTCCAAATGTTTTATTATTTCCATTTTTGGAGCTTCAACTGTGAGTGTGGCTGTGGTCTGTGCATTACTTGATTTGCAGCTATATTCACCAGAGTCTTTGGGCGTGAGATTTGTAATGGTAAGTTCTATCACATTCTTATTTTGTTTAAATTTGTATCGGTCAGAAGATTCAATTAAGCTCTGGTCTTTGTACCATCTGACCATCTTGGAAGTAGGTGTAAACTCACAGCTCAAAGTAGCAGAATGCTTCTCTTCCACTGTAATGTTCTGTAGTTCTTTGACTACCTTTGACGAAGGCTCTTTAATAGTCAGCCTCACCTCAGATTTTGATTTCCCTGCGATAAACTGCAGCAAGCCGGTCATCTTACAAGTTGTTTTTTTCAGAGTGAGACGATGAATAGTGCCACGATGCTCAATGTCCACATCTTCAGAAGCATGAAGAATTTCACCATTTAGTATCCATTTTGGAGGCTTCACGTCAGCAACTGAAAGCTCACACTCAAGAATGGCGTCACTTGGCTCTGTCACTTCCACATCACATATGGGTTTAATGATGGCAATTGATTGCTCTTCTACATATAACTTTGCTGGGCTTTGGTCATCTATGGCATCGCACATGTAGTTGCCTTCATCTTCAAAAGCGACATTATTAATAACAAGCTTCCTGTGCACATCTTCACTCACAATCTCATATTTATTACTGGGATGAATCTCTTTGTCTTTGTAATACCACTTGACAGCAGCATTTGGCCTGGAAACCTTGCATTCGAAAATGACACGATGTTTCTCTATGCCAATCTTCTCTCTTAAGGGTTTCACAATTTTAACTGGCAATTCTTTAATTCGAAGCAAAGCTCTGGCAGTAGCGCTTTCAGCAACAAACTTGATCTCTGCAGCATCTTCAGTTTTTGCCTCTGCCACCAATTCCCTGAGTGGCTTATTACTGCTGACACTGCTCACAAAGGGGTGCTCTTTCTTCTTAGCTTTCAACTGATCGATGAATTTGACATATTCCCTTTCTTGCTCAGCTTTGATTCGTTTGGCCTCATCGCGCAGACGGTTTGTGTGTTCCTGCTCCATTTTCTCAATCAGCTGCTTCTGCTGTCTTTCCAGATTCTCCCACTCTGTGTCAAAGAACTTTTTCTTTGCATTCATCTCTTGCTCAAAACGGCGAATCATTTGTTCTAATTGTTGTTGTAGTTTGAAATGGAATTGAGTTCGAGCCCGGTGTTCCTCAGAAATGTGCATGTCTGTAGACTGGACAGACTCAGAATTCTCTGTTAAACTATGTTGTTGTTGTTCAGTGGAATTCTGTTCTGATATTTTGTTCTCTTCTGAAGCATTTATGCACTCCTTCGTTTTTCCATCATTAGTCTGCAAGTCCATTTTAGACTTGTCTTTTGCACATGGGCTGGTCTTACCATCATCAGTTCCAGAGTCTGAGCTGATTGTCTTCACCGAGTTCTCACTCTCTGTTTTGTCACTGTCACTGCTGCATATGCCCTCATCCAGTACTCTGGACAATCGTTCAGGTTTGACATCTTTTCTTTTTCCGGAATCTACCGTCATTGTTTTTAGGGGGTGCCAGTCCATATTTATTTTCCTGATCCACTCCCATCCCAGAAGTGGTGGACCCCCCTCAGGTAGTACATATAAGTCCATTCCTTGGTGTTCTTTGCCCTTGTGTCTCACCTTGACTTTTATCTTTCCGATGGGGTATACTCTTTGCCCCGTGTATGTCTGCAATACTATCTCCGTATCCCGTAGGGGAATATGTGTGAATAACTTTTTGTAATCTTGCTTATTCATGACCGTCAATGCCGATCCGGTGTCCAATTCCAACTTCATATGGACTCCTGCTATCTGCAGTGTGACCCAGATAGTTTGTCGGTCAGCTTCCTTACTCACATTGTGAATTCTCAGACTACCCAGTTCCTTGCTGTTGGAGTCTGAATCTGAATTCTGTTCATCCGAACTCTTCTCAGCCACCTTATGTACCTTTCTGCACTTTTCCTGCGGTGACTTTTTGTTGCTGGTCTTCTTTCCTGACCGGCATACTTTAGCTATGTGACCAAGCTTGCCACATTTTCTACATTCCTGGTTTTTAAACCAGCATTGGTTCTGATCGTGTGTTGTCTTCCCACAACGATAACATTTCGTTGTACCCGAAGCCATTTGATCTACGCTGAGTACCGCTGCCTTCAGCTGCATTTCCGCAGTGCCTCTCGCTGCGGCTTCGTGCGATGCTGCAATAGTGACAGCCTTATCAAGTGTAAGATCATTCTCTTCAAGCAGCCGCTTTTGTGTTCCTTCTTTCGACAATCCACACACGAATTTGTCTCTCAGTGCCTCTGTCAGGCTTTCCCCAAACTGGCAGTATTTCGCTAGCTTACGCAGTTCAATTAAATACTCCGCGTTGCTTTCCTCTTTCAGTTGTGTTCTCGCGTTGCTTTCCTCTTTCAGTTGTGTTCTCGCATAAAATTTAAATCGTTCCGCTAACATCAGCGGTGTGGGGTTCAAATGATTTTTCAGGACAGCCACAATTTTAGCGAAAGTCTGATCCGCCGGTTTAGCTGGTGATAGAAGATGCTTCAATAGCCCGTATGTCTTCGCACCCATTGAGTTTAGTAAGGTTAGTGCTTTATCTTCATCTGATATTTTATTTGCCTTACAATATATCTCTATGCGTTCTACATACGTGGCCCAATCTTCAACATCGGGATCGAAATCGTTGATGTTACCACGCTTAGGCATCTTCGCAACCTTCTTGAGAAACACAAAGAAATTTTCCTTTTATTTTTTTTTTTCAAAATGGCGGTTTTCCGCGCTTGTATTCTTCCCCCGCCTACGAAAATGGCGGCTTCCCGCGTTTGCCTTTCTTCCCCGCTGGCTGTAATGGCGATTGCCGTATTTCTGCGTTCGCCCTCCCCAGCAGTTCTCGAATCGTGCCTCCCAGCCCCTCTTGCAGTCCGGTCCTTTCCCCCCCGGCTGCGGCTGAGTTCTCCGCGGTTTCTTTTATTTTCTCCCGCGCCTTACGATCGTGCCTCCCAGCCCTTCCTGCAGTCCGGTCCTTTCCCCCCCGGCTGCGGCTGAGTTCTCCGCGGTTGTTTCATTTTCTCCCGCGCCTTACGCTGTCCCGGTCGCTGCGCCTCGCGGCCTCGGTAGCTGCCCGGCCTTTTTCACCGGTCGCGGTCGAGCTCTCTCTCGACGCTGTTGCGTCTCCCAGCCCGCTTGTAGCCCGGTCTCTCACACCGGCTGCGTTTGCATTCACCGCGGCTTCCGTGCCTTACGCTGCCCCAGTCTCAGCGCCTCTGGCCCCGACTTCTGTCCGGCTCTTTTCCCCGGCCGTGATCGAGTTCTCCGCCCTTATATCCTCCGTTTTTCCCTCCCCTACTTCACAGCAAACGTGGCCGACTGGCTGCTTGTCGCTGATCGGCTTACCCACCACCGTGATAGAAGGGATGATCATTGCCTGTTGCTGATGGAAGGCTTCGTGTCAGAATTCTTCCTCTGCTCTGCAGACCCAAGTCTTTTCTCAGCAGAATGATGAGGGCAGATGCCTCTTCTCGACGCCCGTTAAACTGCCTTGGATGTATCTCTGCCGCAGGGTAAGATCGTCCTCGTCGCCACTGTTAAGTCTGTGTGTTATATTGAGAATTACTACACAGACCACAAGAGTAAAATTTAACAGGTCTTTACTAGTCGAAGGTCAGGGCGGAACTGCCCAATAAATCATTACACAGCACTTATATACCGGTGTGGTCACCGCCGGTATTACAGTATACAGCAGCCAAGATAAAGTAGTGCAACTCTTAAAATAGTTCTCTTAAAGGTGGAACGGTTACTAAAATAGTTCTCTTAAAGGTGGAACGGTTACATACACTACAGTCCCGATCCCTGATCACTGTCCGAACCCTCCCCCACCCAATCCTTTCCCTGGTCCGATCCCCAGTCCTCTCTCCCCCCTCCCCCCAATCCTCTGCCTGCTCCCCGATCCCCGGTCCTCCCTCCCCCCACCCCCCGATCCATTTAACAGCCCGGCCCTCACGCAAGCCCTCCCTCCCTCCTCTGTCCAATCGAAGGCCTGCTCACCTGCAGCCTGCCTCTCAATCTGGCTGGCTGCGGGCAGGATACTGAGGCCTCACATGCAAATCAGGCCCTGCCCCTAAAGTCAGCAGGGTCTGCAAGACACCCGGCCTCCCGGGTTTCCTGACTGCATCGGAGACACCCCGCCCCCCAACCCGCCTTCCTCCAGAAAATTCCGGCCAATGTCTTCTTTTTATGTTGTTTCTGCCAGTTGAGGCATAAGTAATAGTTAGGGGCAGATCTATTTGTCCAATCACCCACCGTTGCTAGGCATTAGTGATGGACATAGAGACAGAAAATGCTGGAAATGATCAGCAGGTCAGGCAGCATCTGTGGCGAGAGAAACACAGATAATGGCCGGAATTTTTCGGGGTGGGGGGGCGGTGTCGGGGGGCGCGTTTGGTGGTGGGTCAGCTGCGAAAATGTCTTTTTTTGCCAGTGAATAGGGACCCTGCTGTCAACTCACCTCCACGCTAGTCTCCCGGGTGTTGGATCTGTCAGCACAGAACAGACCCGACACCAAGTGGCGGGGGAGGCAACTTAGGTCATTAGTTGGATTGTTAAGAGGCAATTAAGTATTATTTTAAGCTTACCCTCAGATTTTTAGATGTAAAAACAGAAAATGCTGGAGATACTCAGCAGGTCAGGCAGCATCTCTGCAGAGAGAAACAGAGTTCACAGAATCACAGAAACCCCACAGTGCAGATAGAGGCCATTTCGGCCCATCGAGCCTGCACCGACACATATCCCACCCGATCCCCGTAACCCCTGCACCAACACATATCCCACCCTATCCCCGTAACCCCACGTATTTAATCCCCCTAACACTAAGGGTCAATTTATCATAGCCAATCAACCTAACCTGCACATCTTTGGACCGTGGGAGGAAACCGGAGCACCCGGAGAAAACCCACGCAAACACGGGGAGAATGTGCAAACTCCACACAGACAGTCACCCGAGGCCGGATTCGAACCCGGGTCCCTGGCGCTGTGAGGCAACAGTGCTAACCACTATGCCACCGTGCTGCCCTAATGGGGTAGATTTTCCTAAAGCTGTCGGGAAGGAGGCGGGACTACAACTTTCGGGTTTTAGTCCCGCCTACATCGACGTTCGGCCAATCCATGCAATTTTCCCTTGATTGACCTTGTTAAGCCCGCCCAGCGGACTCAGCAGGCCAATTAAGGGCCACCCGGCAACAGGTGACGTCACAGACTGAAATTTCATCTGTCAAGAGGTCTTGACAGATGAAATATCAGTGTTTCACAGCTGTTTGAAGCTGTCAAACACTGACAGTCTGACTTCTAACCTGAGTCCTTCTACACAGACTCAGTTAGAACTGTCACCGGCAATGAAAGCTGAAGGCTGTCACTTTTGACAGCTCGCAGCCATTTTGCTTTCAGTGCTGGCTGAATGATGGACTCCTGAAACCTAAAGGAAGAAAGGCTGTTAATGTAAGTACAGGTAATTTAAACTTCTTTACACACTTTAGACACACCAAACACACTTACCTTTGCACTCATGCACCCATCACTCACCTGAACACCGACATCGCGACCCCTCCAACTCCTTCAACCCGACGGCCCAACTCCTCTAACCTGGCGTGGTTTGGAGCCATCAGGAATCCCACACGACACCCCTCAAAATAGGGATTAGGCTAAAAACTGCCTGTTAACTACCTATTATCACAGAATCACAGAAACCCCACAGTGCAGATAGAGGCCATTTCGGCCCATCGAGCCTGCACCGACACATATCCCACCCGATCCCTGTAACCCCTACACCAACACATATCCCACCCTATCCCTGTAACCCCACGTATTTAATCCCCCTAACACTAAGGGTCAATTTATCATAGCCAATCAACCTAACCCGCACATCTTTGGACTGTGGGAGGAAACCGGAGCACCCGGAGGAAACCCACGCAAACGCGGGGAGAATGTGCAAACTCCACACAGACAGTCGCCCGAGGCCGGATTCGAACCCGGGTCTCTGGCGCTGTGAGGCAACAGTGCTAACCACTATGCCACCGTGCTGCCGTTAATTGGCACTAATCCCTTCCCGCCTCGGGTCGGCGGGTCCCAGTGCGGGGCGGGTACCCGCCTCCCCTGAAACTTACGTGGAGGCGGGTTTTGGGTGGGATGGTGTCGGGACCCCCGAAATCGGGATTTTCCCCCCCCACACACCTGAAACCCCGCCTGATGGCTCCAGGAAAATCTACCCCAACTGAAATGTATGTACCTTTAAGGGGAGAACTACTTTTTACAGCTCCTGTATACTGTAGTACCGGCAGTGACCACACCTGTATATAAACCCTGAGTAGGGATCTGTACAGTTAGTTCTAGAATAACCCTCATTCAGTAAACACCTGTTGATCGTTCCCTGCAGTCTCTTGTCTAATTATTGAAGGACATAACATCAAGACACACGGATCTAACATTGGCGACGAGCAGATTCAAACCTACCTGCAACTCTGCATCACCTCCCAGGGATTCGCTCCTGGAGAACAGTGGAAGGAGGTCGAGTCCAGAAGCACGGGCGTCGACCACGGGCAACTGCCCAGTCATCCAGCGGAGATTTGAGCATCGCAGGGGAGGCTGTCGAGAGCCAGGCTTGGCTTTCCAGTCAGGGTGGTCCAGCGAAATGGGCTGGCAACAGGTCCTGCACAGACCCTTCCCGAACAGCGGCGGCTAGAGCCGACCGACAGCACAGAAAAAGGCCGAGCAGCGTTGATGGGGGAGAGCGAGAGGGCAGAGCGCGCAGGGCGCAGCCGGTGTTCAAGACTGAGTGGCGTCAACGGGGGAGAGAGGCAAGAGAGAGCAGAGCGCAGGTGGTGTTCAAGGGCCGAGCAGCATCAACGGGGGAGAGAGGCGCGCAGGAAAATGCGCAGAGCGCAGCCGGTGTTCAAGGGCCAAGCAGCGTCAGCGGGGAAGAAAGGAAAGCGCAGGAGACGCCATTTTAAGCCGCAGCGGGGAAGAAAGGAAAGCACGGGAGATGCCATTTTAAGCCAGTCTAACCACACCCAAAAATGCCGAAGAGTGGCAGTATCACAGCGTTCGAAAATGAAGTCGAAGATTGGACGACATATGTCAAACGAATAGAAGTATACTGCAAGGCGAATGAAGTGCCAGATGACAAGAAAGCGCTGGTATTGTTGAATTCAATGGGTACAAAAACGTATGGCTTACTACGAAACGTAGTAGCCCCAGAGAAGCCAGTAGAAAAGGATTTTGAAAACATAGTGTCAATCCTACAGGACCACTTAAACCCCACACCGCTGCTGATAGCAGAAAGATTTAAGTTTCACAAAAGGAACCAGCATAAAGATGAAAGTAATGCTGAGTATTTAACGGAACTGCGCAAGCTATCGAAACACTGCCAGTTTGGAACGTGACTAGCAGATACTTTAAGAGACAAGTTTGTGCGTGGGCTTCAAAGTGAAGGAACCCAGAAACAGCTTCTATCAGAAAAGGAACTTACGCTGGACAAGGCTTTCAGCATTGCAGTATCACACGAAGCAGCAGCACTGGGCGCTGCAGAGGTACAACGGAGACCGCAAGAATATGGCACAAATGAAATGTCATACGGAACAGTGAAGTGCTATCGCTGCAGCAGAACAACACACGACCATAATGATTGCTGGTTCAAGGACAAAGTGTGCAGACAGTGTGGAAAAGTAGGACACATAGCAAGAGTCTGCAGGTCGGGAAAGAAAACCAGCAGCAAGAAATCTCCACAGGAGAAGTACAAGAAGGTACATAAGGTGACGGAGAGTAGTTCAGACGAACAGAAGAGTGATACAGACTCCGGAAGCAAGGAGCTGGGTTGTCTGAAACTACATAATGTGATCAAAACGGAGGATCACCAAACTATCTGGGTCACGCTCAAGATAGCAGGAGTCCAAGTGAAAATGGAATTGGACACAGGATCAGCCCTAAAAGTCATAAACCGAAGGGACTACAAGCGGCTATTCTCACATATAACCTTGAGAGATACAAAGATTGTCTTGAAGATGTACACGGGGCAAAAATTCTACCCCAAAGGGAAAATAAGGGTGAACGTTATATGTAACAGCAAGAAAGCACCAAAAATTGACCTATATGTATTGCCAGATGGCGGACCACCACTACTAGGATGTGAATGGATCCGGAAGATACAGCTAGATTGGCATTCCATACAAGCACTGACTGTAGATGCCAAAAAGGATGACGACGTCACACCTGGACGACTGTCAAAAATGCTAACTGACGCACAAGAAGTGTTCCAGCAGGGACTCAGAACACTAAAAGGCATAACAGTGATGATCAAAATAGAGGAAAATCAAGCCCAAAATTTTTAAGGCCAGACCGGTACCTTATGCGATCCGCCCAGCCGTCGAAGCAGAGCTGGAAGGTTTGGAACGTTCAGGAGTACTGTCCAAAGTGGACTGGAGCGAGGGGGCTACACCCATCGTTCCTGTAATGAAGAGGTCGTTGAGTAATACGCCTGGGGAACCAAAGAAGGTTCGCATCTGTGGGGGCTTTAAGGTGACAGTGAACCCAGTCCTTCACACTGTACAATATCCACTTCCGCGGATTGAAGATATTTTCGCCTCTCTATCTGGAGGGGAACGCTTCACTAAGATTGATCTGGCCCAGGCGTACCTGCAAATGGAGGTAGAAGAAGCCTCGATACAGTGCCTCACGATCAACACTCATAAAGGTCTCTACCAATACAACCAGCTGGTGTTCGGGGTAGCATCAGCTCCGGCTATTTGGCAAAGGGCAATGGATCAAGTCCTGCAAGGGATTCCAGGGACCCAGTGTTATTTGGACGACATCCTGGTCACGGGCGAAAATGACAGTGATCACCTCGCCAACCTGGAGCAGGTGCTCACTAGATTGAAGGAATATGGGCTCCGAGCTAATCGCCACAAATGCGAGTTTTTCCAGAAGCAGATCTCGTATTGTGGCCACGTTATTGATGAAGAGGGGTTACATAAGTCCCCTGAAAAGATTGAGGCAGTAGTCAAGGCTCCAGCACCGGAAAATGTGTCACAACTGAGGTCGTGCCTCGGGCTGGTGAACTACTACCATAAGTTCTTGCCGAATTTGTCTACAGTACTACACCCACTTAACACCCTACTGCAAACGGGAGTACCATGGAAGTGGAGTGACGAATGTAAACGAGCTTTCCAGAAGAGCAAAGCATTGATCACATCAAAAGAGGTGTTGGCTCATTTCAACCCAGCACTACCAATTCGGTTGGCGTGTGATGCATCACCCTATGGCATTGGAGCGGTGCTGTCGCACAAATTCGCGGACGGCTCGGAGAGGCCAGTAGCCTTTGCGTCTTGGTCACTAACCTCAGCCGAGCGTAACTATGCCCAGATTGACAGGGAGGCCCTCAGCCTAGTGTAGGGAGTGATAAAGTTCAATCACTATCTGCACGGGCAGAAGTTCACCTTGCTGACTGACCACCAACCACTTGTCTCCATCTTTAATCCAAAGAAGGGCGTTCCGGTGATGACTGCGCAACGGCTACAAAGATGGTCCCTTTTTCTAGGGGCGCACCAATATGAAATCGAGTATAAGGGCACGAAACAGCATGGAAACGCTGATGGGCTATCACGCCTGCCACTGCCTACTGCGGAGGAAGCACCAGCAGTGGATCCTGTCGAAATATTTCATTCGACTATAATTGAATGCTTGCCAGTATCTAACGCTGGTATAGAGAAGGAGACCCGAAATGACCCGACACTGTCTCGGGTATATGATTTGACGGTGAAGGGATGGCCAGCACATGGCGACTCACTGTTGCCAGCATTCTCATCCAGAAGAGAACAGCTGTCAGTATGCCAGGGGACCTTGATGTGTGGATCCCGAGTGGTAATTCCACCCAAGTTAAGGGAGAGAGTGCTCAATGAGCTTCACGAAGGTCATCTGGGAGGGGTGAAAATGAAAAGCCTTGCTAGGGCTTATGTGTGGTGGCCGGGGATCGATCAGCAAATCGAGGACCTGACAAAGAGCTGCCCAGGATGCCAGATGTAGTGTCCGCGTATCAATAACACACGGACTGCAGGAGAACGTTAATAACAGGTGTTTACTGAACAGAGGGTATGCTGGAACTAACTGTACAAATTACTACACGGTGTTATGTACAGGTGTGGTCACTACTGGTACTGCAGTATACAGGGGCTGTAAAAGATAGTTCCTCTCTTAAAGGTACATACATTACAATTCCTCCCCTTTTAGATAAACAGTACATCACTTTCATTTAACAATTAAATAATAACTAATTACAATTACAATTTTCTTTGTACTATATACATCAGCTGAAAGTAATCATTTATAAATTCAGTCTTTGAGGAGGCTTCCTGATCCTGTCTGGATAGCGCCTTTCTCGAGTATCCTTTTCTTGCGGCGGAGTCGATTCTGGCTCATTGTCATTGGTTGGTTCGTCAGCTTCCAATACCACTGATTCTGAGGTGGACGCAATCTGTACTTCGGGTTCATCACCAGGTGCGTATGATCGTGGCATGGGTTTGACTTGTTCCTGTGACTCTAGAATCTGGTCAGCATGGCGTCTCACGATGCTCTCTCCAACGTCCACTGTGTACATTAGTGGTCCCTGCCGTGTGCATATTGTTCCTGGCTGCCATTTTTCTGTTCGGTAGTCGCGGGCCAAGAATGGTTCCCCTATCTTGAAGCTCCTGGTTGGCTTCTCATTGATGTGCTGGAATTGCTTATTCTCAACATCTCGTCTTATGTTTGGTTTGAGCAAATCCAGGCGACATCTTAACCTTCGGTTAAAGAACATCATGGCTGGAGCTTGGTTGGTGACTGCATGTGTCGCATTCCGGTAAGCAAACAAGAAATTATCCACCTTGTGTTGCAGTGGTATGTTGTCATTATACATCGCCTTTATTGCTTTTTTAAAGGTTTGAACAAACCTCTCAGCCAATCCATTTGTGGCTGGATGATATGGGGCGGATGTGTAATGCTTTACCCCATTATTCCTCAAAAACCTCCGGAAATCCTCGGACACAAACTGTGGTCCATTGTCGGAGCAAATCTGTGCTGGCAAGCCATTCTTGGTGAAGATGGTCCGTAGGACTGCAATTTTCTCCGTGGTGGTGGAGGACATTTTGATGACCTCTGGCCATTTCGAATGTGCATTCACGGTGATTAAAAACATTGAGTCCATAAATGGACCAGCAAAATCAATGTGTACCCATTGCCATGGAGATGAGGGCCACTCCCATGGGTGTAGTGGGGCCTGTGGTGGAGCGTTTTGGACTTTCTGGCATCCTGTGCAGCTCTTGGTCATTTCCTCGATTTCTTTATCGATTCCCGGCCACCACACAAATGCCCTGGCTAGGCTTTCATTTTTACCCCTCCCAGATGACCCTCATGAAGTTCATTGAGCACTCTATCTCTCAACTTGGGTGGAATTACCACTCGGGATCCACACATCAAGGTTCCCCGGCACACTGACAGCTGTTCTCTCCTTGGCGAGAATGCTGGCAACAGTGAGTCACCATGTGCTGGCCATCCCTTCACCGTCAAATCATAGACCAGAGAGAGTGTCGGGTCATTTCAGGTTTCCTTCTCTATACTTGAGTTTGTAACAGGTAGACATTCGACTATGGTCGAATGGAATATCTCAACAGGGTCCACTGCAGGTGCTTCCTCCACCGTAGGCAGCGGCAGGCGCGACAGCCCATCAGCGTTTCCATGCTGTTTCGTGCCCTTATACTCTATTTCCTAAGGATGTGCCCCTAGAAAAAGGGACCATCTTTGCAGCCGTTGCGCCGTCATCACCGGAACGCCCTTCTTTGGGTTAAAAATGGAGACAAGAGGCTGGTGATCAGTCAGTAAGGTGAATTTCTGCCTCTGCAGATAGTGATTGAACTTCTTCACCCCCCACACCAGGCTGAGGGCCTCCCTGTCAATCTGGGCGTAGTTACGCTCGGCTGAGGATAACGAGCGTGATGCAAAGGCTATTGGCCTCTCTGAACCGTCAATGAATTTGTGCGACAGCACCGCTCCAATGCCGTAGGGAGACGCATCACATGCCAACTGAATCGGTAGTGTTGGATTGCAGTGGGCTAATACTTCTTTTGACGTGATTAGGCATTTACATTTCTGAAAGGCACGCTTACACTCATCACTCCATTTCCATGCTACTCCAGTTTGCAGCAGGGCGTTCAGTGGGTGCAGAATTGTAGACAAATTTGGCAAGAACTTATGGTAGTAGTTCACCAACCCGAGGAACGACCTCAGTTGCGACACATTTTCCGGTGCTGGAGCCTTGACTACTGCCTCAATCTTGTCTGGGGACTTATGTAACCCCTCTTCATCAATCACGTGGCCACAATCCGAGATTTGTTGCCTGAAAAACTCGCATTTGGGGCGGTTGGCTCGTAGCCCATATTCTTATAATCTAGTGAGCACCTGCTCCAGGTTGGCAAGGTGTTCACTGTCATTTTCGCCCGTAACCAGGATGTCGTCCAAATAACACTGGGTCCCCGGGATCCCTTGCAGGACTTGTTCCATCACCCTCTGCCAAATAGCCGGAGCTGATGCTACCCCGAATACCAGTCGGTTGTACTGGTAAAGACCTTTGTGAGTGTTTATCGTGAGGTATTTTCTAGATGCTTCTTCTACCTCCATTTGTAGATACGCTTGGGCCAGATCAATCTTTGTAAAGCGTTTCCCTCCAGATAGTGAGGCAAAAATATCTTCTATCCGCGGAAGTGGATATTGTACTGTGTGAAGGACTGGGTTCACAGTTACCTGAAAGTCCCCACAGATGCGAACCTTCTTCGGCTCCCCAGGCATGCTGCTCAATGATTTCTTCATTACAGGAACGATGGGTGTGGCCCACTCGCTCCAGTCCACCTTGGACAGCACACCCGAACGCTTCAGACTCTCCAGCTCTGCTTCGACGGCTGGGCAGATTGCACACGGTACCGGTCTGGCCTTAAAAAATTTTGGGTTTGCGTTATCTTCAATTTTTATCATTGCCGTTAAGCCTTTTAGAGTCCCAAGTCCTTGCTGGAACAGCTCTTTCGCGTCAGTTAGAATATTTGACTGTCATCCAGGTGTGACGTCGTCATCCTTTTTGTCAGCCACAGTTAGCGCCTGAATGGAATGCCAATCCAATTGTATTTTTTGGATCCATTCACATCCCAATAATGGTGGTCCTCCATCTTGTCGTATATATAGATACAGTTTCTGTGTTTCCATGCTGTTGTATTTAACGGGCACCCTTATTTTTCCTCTGGGATAGACTTTTTGCCCATTATATGTCTTCAAGACAATGGACGTGTCCTTCAAGGGTATGTGTGAGAATAGCCGCTCGGAGTCTCATTGATTCATGACTGTTAGGGCTGATCCTGTGTCCAATTCCATCTTTACTTGGGACCCTGCTATCATGAGGGTGACCCAAATGGTTCGGTGATCCTCCTTTGCGATCACGTTGTGCAACTTTAGACAACTTAGTCTCCTGCTCCCGGAGTCATTATCACTCTTCTGATCTTCTGAACTACTGTCCGTCATCTTTTGTACTTTCTTGTACTTTTCCTTCGTAGTTCTTTTAGTGTTGGTTTTCTTTCCTGACCTGCAGACTCGTGCTATGTGTCCCACTTTTCCACATTGCCTGCATACTTTGTCCTTAAACCAGCAATCCTTCTGGTCATGGGTTGTTCTGCCGCAGCGATAGCACTTTTCTGCTCCATATGCCATTTCATTGGTGCTATATTCTTGCGGTTTCTGTTGTATTTCCGCAGCTCCCCGTGCTGCTGCTTCGTAGGATACTGCAAAATTGAAAGCCTTTTCTAGCGTAAAGTCCTTTTCCGAAGTAGTCGTTTCTGGGTTCCTTCACTCTGGAGCCCGCAGACAAACTTATCCCTTAAGGTATCTGCCAGTCCTGCTCCGAACTGGCAGTGTTTCGATAACTTGCGTAGTTCCGTAAGATAGTCAGCATTACTTTCGTCTTTGTGCTGGTTTCTTTTATGGAACTTGAATCTTTCTGCTATCAGCAGCGGTGTAGGGTTTAGATGTTCCTGTAAGATATTGACAATCTCTTCAAAGCTTTTCTCCATTGGTTTAGCTGGGGTAATTAAATTCCACAATAGGCCGTACGTTCTCGCGCCCATCAAATTCAATAATACCGACGCCTTCTTTTCATCGGCCACCTCATTTGCCTTGCAGTACACTTCAATTCTTTCCACATACGTGGTCCAGTCTTCTATTTCGTTGTCGAAAGCAGTGATTCTGCCACTCTTCGGCATCTTGGGTGGTTCAAAATGATGCCTCCCGCGCTTTTCCTTCTTTCCCCCGCTGCTGCCAACGCTGCTCCTAGCGTTCTAAATAGTAATGGCGGCGCCCTGTGGATTTCGCGCGTCTCTCTTTTAATTAATTTTCTTAGTTTTATTCTTCTTCGACGCTGTCCACTGCGCGTCTCTTTTCCTTCCCCCTTTTTTATTTTCTATAACGCTGCCCGGCTCTTGAGCACCGGCCGTGCCCTGTGCGCTCCACCCTCTCTCTCTCTTTTTCTTCCCGACGACGCTGCTCGGCCCCCTTGCAGAGCCGCTCGATCGAGCTCTAGCCCGCCGCAGTCCGGGAAGGGTCAGCGCACTACCTGCTACCAGCCCGATTTGCTGGAACGCCTTGACTGGAGAACCAAGCCCAGCTCTCCACAGCCTCCCCTGCGATTCTCTGAACTCCAATGCATCACTGGGCGGGTGCCCGCGGTCGACGCCCGTTGCTCTGGCTTCGACATCCAAGAAGCTTCTTTTTAGGGATGGATCCCTGTGAGGTGATGCAGTACTGCAGGTGAGTTCGAACCTGCTCGTCGCCACTGTAGTGTCCGCGTATAAATAACACACGGACTGCAGGAGAACGGTAATAACAGGGGTTTACTGAACAGAGGGTATGCTGCAACTAACTGTACAAATTACTACACGGTGTTATATACAGGTGTGGTCACTACTGGTACTGCAGTATACAGGGGCTGTAAAAGATAGTTCCTCTCTTAAAGGTACATACATTACACCAGAAGGTCCAAAATGCACCACCACATGCCCCTCTACACCCATGGGAGTGGCCCTCATCTCCATGGCAATGGGTGCATATTGATTTTGCTGGTCTATTCATGGACTCAATGTTTTTAATAGCCATGGATGCGCACTCGAAATGGCCTGAGGTGATCAAAATGTCCTCCACCACCACGGAGAAAACTATTGCAGTCCTACGGACCATTTTTGCCAGGAACGGCTTGCCAGAGCAGATTTGCTCTAATAACGGCCCACAGTTTGTGTCTGAAGAGTTTCGAAGATTTATGAAAAGGAATGGGGTAAGGCATTACACATCCGCCCCGTATCATCCAGCCACAAATGGATTGGCTGAGAGGTTCGTACAAACCTTTAAAAAAGCAGTAAAGGCCATGTGCGATGACGACATTCCACTGCAGCATAAGGTGGACAATTTCCTGTTAGCCTACAGAAATGCGACACATGCAGTCACCAACCAGGCCCCGGCCATGATGTTCTTTAAACGAAGGTTGAGATCTCATCTGGATTTGCTCAGACCAAATGTACGAAGAGATGTTGAGAATAAGCAATTCCAGCACATCAATGAGAAGCCGACAAGGAGCTTCAATGCAGGGCAACCAGTCTTGGCCCACGACTACCGAACAGAGAAATGGCAACCAGGAACGATATGCACACGGCAGGGGCCACTAATGTACACAGTGGATGTTGGGGAGAACATTGTGAGATGCGATGCTGACCAGATCTTGAGTCACAGGAACGAGTCAACCCCATGTCTCGCCCATACATACCTGGTGATGAACCTGACATACAGGTAGCATCTACCCCAGAAACAGTAGCATCGGAAGCGGATGAACCAACCGACGACAGGGGGCCAGAATCGCCTCCGCACCAAGAGCAAGACACTCGGGAAAGGCACTATCCAGAAAGGATCAGGAAGCCTCCCCAAAGACTGAATTTATAAAAGTCTATTTTCAGCTAATGTTGCATGTTAAAAGTGTTAATTGTAATTAGTTTGATATTTAATTGTTAAATGAGTGTTATGGACTGTTAATCTAAAAGAGGAGGAATTGTAATGTTTGTACCTTTAAGGGGAGAACTACTTTTTACAGCTCCTGTATACTGTAGTACCGGCAGTGACCACACCTGTATATAAACCCTGAGTAGGGATCTGTACAGTTAGTTCTAGAGTAACCCTCATTCAGTAAACACCTGTTGATCGTTCCCTGCAGTCTCTTGTCTAATTATTGAAGGACATAACATCAAGATACACGGATCTAACACCAACGTTTCAGGTCGATGACCTTTCGTCAGAACTGGAAAAAAGCAGGAAATGGAACATATTGTTAAGCAACAATACAAGCCCACTGACTCCCACAGCTACCTGGGCTACACTTCCTCCCACCCCGCCTCCTGTAAGGACTCTATACCATTCTCCCAGTTTCTCCGTCTCCGCTGCATCTGCTCCGACGATGCCACCTTCCATACCAGTGCTTCCGACATATCTTCCTTTTTCCTCAACCGAGGGCTCCCCTCTACAGTGGTTGACACGGCCCTTGACCATGTCCATTCTATCTCCCGCACTTCTGCCCTCACTCCTGCCCCTCCCTCCCGGAACCACGATAGAGTTCCCCTTGTCCTCACCTTTCACCCCACCAGCCTCCACATTCAATGGATCATCCTCCGCCATTTCTGCCACCTCCAGTGTGATCGCTCCACCAAACGCATCTTCCCCTCACCTCCCCTTTCAGCATTCCGTAGGGACTGTTCTCTCCGCGACACCCTAGTCCACTCCTCTATCGCCCCCAACACCCCATCCCCTTCGCTCGGCACCTTCCCGTGCAAGCGCAGCAGATGCAACATGATGTAATAAAGACTCACTATGTACTTGGTTGTACATAAAGCAAGGCTTTAATCGACTTGTAACAAAACATGGAGGTCTAGTTAGTAGTCACTAGCTTCCTGTTTCCAGACTGTCTCTGGCCAAGTTGGGCCCATGCCTGAGTATTTATACTCCTCGGGCGGCGCCCTCAGCTGGCCGTTCAGTAGTACTTCCTGAGTTACTTCTTGTAGAAGTTGCGATTTATGACACAACACATGGCCTTATACCTCCCCCGTTCCCACTGTCCAAACACCCCTTCCAGGTGAAACAGCGATTTACTTGTACTTCTTGCAATTTAGTATACTGTATTCGCTGCTCACGATGTGGTCTCCTCTACATTGGGGAAACCAAACGCAGATTGGGTGACCGCTTTGTGGAACACCTCCATTCAGCCCGTAAGGGGGACCCTGAGCTTCCGGTCGACTGTCACTTTAATTCGCTGTTCCACTCCCACTCAGACCTCACCGTCCTCGACCTCTTGCATTGTTCCATGGAAGCTCAGCGTAAGCTCGAGGAACAGCACCTCATCTTTCAATTAGGCACTTTACAGCCTTCTGGACTCAACATAGAGTTCAACAATTTCAGATCATAACCTGGCCCCTATCATATATTTTTTTTTTATCCACACTTTTTGTTTGTGCCTTCTGTTCTTCTCTCCCACAGGGCAGCTGTCTTTCATTCTGCCAGCGCAATTTACACTTCATCTAGAGCCATCCTTTGTTTCTTAACCTGCCCCATTACTATCTCCTTTTACCTTGAATATTTCTTAATGTCCCTTAACCTCTCCTGCCTTCTATCCTATCACAGGCCTTCCATTTTGTTCTTTCATCCCCTCCCCTCTTTCCCAGCCCCTACACTTGCTTAGCAATCTGTTCCAGTCCCTGCTTTTTTCCAGTTCTGAAGAAAGGTCATCGACCTGAGACGTTCACTCTGTTTCTCTCTTCACAGATGCTGCCTGACCTGCTGAGTGTCTCCAGCATTTTCTGTTTTTATTTCAGATTTCCAGCATCTGCAGAATTTTCTTTTTGTATTCAGATTTTTTAGAGTTCGCCAGCGATTTAAATGTATGACGTCTAGGGGTCAATGTTAACCCTTTTATTTCTTCACTTGCATGAAGTTTTCTTCTGCCAATAGAGTCCAAGCTAGCTGGTGTAGAAAATCTAAATTACTGGGGAGAGTAGAAGGAGTTTTCATTTGCGTTCAGTTGAGCTGAACCTCACCAGGGAGTGCTTGGTGCTGACGTCATTGAGTTAATGTATGTTTATATTACCATCATGCAGCACAATTCTACCTAACATGGACCTGAAGTGCGAATGTTTTGAGATACCCAGCACAAATATCCCTCACTTTATTAAGCATAAAACAATCTTACCAGTATATCTGTTACAATCCTAAAATCAAAATGAATCAAATTATTTTTATATATCTTGGCCTCATATTTAGCTATCATCTTAAATTTATTACTTATTAGGTAGCATGTCCCATTTGGCCTACATTGGCTCCCGAGATCTCTGCACTCCTCCAATTTGGACCTCTTGTGCATCCCCAATTTCCATCGCCCCACCATTGGCGGCCGTGCCTTGAGCTGCCTCGGCCCTAAGCTCTGGAATTCCCTCCCCAAACCTCTCTGCCACCCTATCGCTCTCTGCTCCTTTAGGTCGCTCCTCAAAGCCTGTCTCTTTGACCAACCTGTCCTAATATCTCTTTACGTGGCTCGGTGTCAACTTTTATCTGATTATGTTCCTGTGAAGCGCGTTTTACTATATTAAAGGCACTATATAAATGCAAGTTGTTGTTTATGTATCTTTTTCTTCTGTTTGGAGCATTCTAGTTCTGTTTCTTTATTAATCCCCTCCCTATGTCCCCCCTCCCCACCACAGAAATAGCTTTTTTTTTAATAGTAAAGCTAGCAGGCCAATAACATTTAAAGGAATCCACACATGGGTGTATGTTCGCTGTGGTCACTGACAGACTGATTAAAGAGATTGTTTGGGGGAGTTCAGACTTCCTCTGAAAGAAATAAAGACTTACATTTATATAGCACCTGCCTTGATCTCGGGATGTCCCAAGATGTTTTACAGCCAATTAAGCTTTTTTTTAAAGTGTTGTAACGTAGGGAAATGCGGCAGCCAATTTGTACACAAACAGCAATGTGATAATGACCAGATAATCTGGCTTGTTTTAGTGGTTGGTTGAGGCATAAATATTGGCTCGGACACTGCGTAGAACTGCCCTGTTTTTTGAAATAGTGCTATGGGATCTTTTATGTCCACCTGAGGGGGCAGACAAGGTCTCAGTTTAACATCCCATCCAAAATCCCAAGCCTCTGAGAATTCCTCAGTACTGCGCTGGAGTGTCAGCTTGGATTACGTAACAAAATATTTCCAATAAAAACATAATCAATAAATCTGTATCAGAAAATATCGAAGGTAGGCTGGGATTACAAGGGGATAGGGAATTTCGATCTTTCCTATCCCAGAGTTCTTAAAATGCAGAAATCCAGGTGAAGGGCCAAGGCCCATATTACAGCACATAGGGCAATAGATCAGGAAGCAGCGAGCGGGGGAGTAAAGGGGGATTGAAGGGTGTGGTTTTCATAGCAAGTTAGGTAGTCTCATGGTTTAAAATAACTCTTTCCATTATGTTAAAGGCATGACTTTAAACTCAATGGGCTAGAAATTTATTATAGCCCAGGAATGGGCGGTAAAATTAGAAAAGCTGTAGAATTAGCGCCAGGGGCTAATGCTTTAGACTGCACGCAAAATTCATTTTCACTGCTCAAATAAATGATTGGGGCATTAATTCAAGCCTTAAAGCCGAAGCTCTTCGGTGTTACACTCAAAGAGTGAACCAAGATCAGGTGCAGTCTAATCGCTAGTCATCATTACCACAGGCTGTTTCCAGTTCTTAAAGGGGAGGTTCATTGATGCTGCAGAACCTCATTCTAAGCATTGCTGGCTGTGCAGCTGCCTCAGGCAGCAGCAGCAGGTCAAAGAGAAGGAGCCGGATGACTCAAGCAGCTGTACTGATGGCAGATCCACGCCACAGGGAGCGAGCCCGCAGATTCTGTGAACAAGCATTGGAGGTGCTATTGTTTGCTGTGGAGAGACGGAGGGCACTGCTCTACCCAGCAAGTGGCAGGAGGTCCTCACTGCAAGTCTTCCGCACCATGTGGAAGGAGGTAGTCCAGCATGTCTCGGGCAGCACTGTGGTCCCCACGACCCACACGCAGTGCAGGAAAAAATTTAATGACCTCACTAGAGTGGTCAGGATGAGTCAATGCTGCAACAATTGCTACAAACCACCATCTGAACCACAGTCTGCACACACTGCTCAAAGCACCACACCCCCAGCACTCACCCACCACAATCTCCACGTACCAACACTCACACCTTGCACACAATGACAGCTATTCAACTATGGCAGGCACATCACCCAAACACATTGCTCCACACTCACACTTTCCTTTCTCTTGCAGGCAAGGTGGTTCATAACAGGAGCGAGCTGGAGCACACAGGTGGGGGACAAGCCGACACCCAATCACTATCTGCACTGGAGAATAGAGTGCTGCAGATAATTGGGCGCCAAGTGGTGGGCGCCGTGGCCACTGGCAATGTTAACCCCCTTGAAGCTAACAACGGTATGTTCATCCCTACTCCTTCTCACATGTCACTTCCCCCTCACTCCACAAACGTTTCGCACTTTCCAGCTAATCATGCTGTCTCCATGCATTTCTCCCATCCTGCCCCCCCACACCTCACCTTAACCTGACATTTGTGCCTTTATGCTTTCAGATAATCAGCAAGCACCTGAGCAGTCTGTCCCTGAGGGCATCGTAGAGAGCGATGCGAGAGAAGAGGAGGAGGAAGAACACACCGCGTCACTGCATGTCTCACCCGCAGGCGCCAGCTCAGATACTGGCACTATGCGTTCTTTAGAGGCTGGTATAGTAGCGGGATCCGCACAGGGTGAGGCTCTGTGGATGAGTGGGCAGCAGCAAGGCCAGGGGAAAGGGTAGCTCGGGGGCCAGCTTCCCGGAAGGCGAGTTCGCACGCGAGTTCTGCTTCACAGGACTCAGATGAGGACCTCGATGGGGAGGCGTTTAGAAGAAGGGTGATGGGCACGGACACCGAGATGATAGGTGCAATGGTAAGGGTGCCCAAGAGCCTCCCAGCAATGATAAGGAGCATGGAGGAGTCCACCTCCAACATTGCACAAGGCTCTGCGCACACCATGGAGCCCATCATTTCCAGTCTGCAGAGGATGGTAGACACCCAGAGAGAACGTGGCGACCCAGACCTGACGCCATGTGTGACGGGTGATCTGGCAGCTTCCATTGCAGCACAGGCAGAAGTGACATAATATCTTAGTGCTATAATGCAGTCTATTGATAAAGAGGAGGTATTAGAAAGGCTGGCTGTGCTTAAAGTAGATAAATCACCAGGAGCGGATGGGATGCATCCTGGGATGCTCAGGGAACTAAGGGAAAAAATTGCGGAGGTACTGGCCATAATATTCCAATCCTCCTTAGATATGGGGGTAATGCCAGAGGACTGGAGAAATGCAAATGTTACACCATTGTTCAAAAAATGGTGTAAAGATAAACCCAGCAACTGCAGGCCAGTCAGTTTAACCTCGATAGTGGGGAAGCTTTTAGAAACAGTAATCAGGGACAAAATTAACAGCCACTTGGAGAAGTGTGGATTAATTAAGGGAAGCCAGCACGGATTTGTTAACTTGATTGAGTTTTTTGATGAGGTAACAGAGAGGGTTGATGAGGGTAATACAGTTGACGTAGTATACATGGATTTCCAAAAGGCGTTCAACAAAGTGCCACATAATAGGCTTGCCAGCAAAGTTGAAGCCCATGGAATAAAAGGGACAGTGGCAGCATGGATACAGAATTGGCTAAGTGATAGGAAACAGAGCGTAGTGGTGAACGGTTGTTTTTCGGACTGGAGGAAGGTATACAGTGGTGTTCCCCAGGGGTCGGTACTAGGACCACTGCTTTTCTTGATATATATTAATGACTTGTACATGGGTGTACAGGGCACAATTTAAAAATTTGCAGATTACACAAAACTTGGAAGTAGAGTGAATAGTGAGGAGGAGAATGATAGACTTCAGGAAGACATAGACAGGCTGGTGAAATGGGCGGGCATGTGGCAGGTGAAATTTAACGCAGAAACGTGTGAAGAGATACATTTTGGTAGAAAGAATGAGGAGAGGACATATAACCTAAATGGTACAATACTGAAGGGGGTGCACGAACAGAGAGACCTGGGGGTATGTGTGCACAAATCATTGAACATAAGAAATAGGAGCAGGAGTAGGACATTCAATAAGATCATAGCTGATCTTCTACCTCATCGCCACTTTCCTGCACTATCTCCATATCCCTTGATTCCCTTAATATTCACAAATCTATCGACCTCTGTCTTGAACATACTCAATGACTGAGCCTACACAGCCCTCGGGTAGAGAATTCCAAAGATTCACCACACTCTGGGTGAAGAAATTTCTCCTCATCTTAGTCCTAAATGGCCGACCCCTTATTTTGAGACTGTGACCCCTGGTTCTAGACTCGCCAGTCAAGGGAAACATCCTCCCTGCATCTACCCTGTCAAGCCCTGTAAGAATTTTGTATGTTTCAATGAGATCACCTCTCATTCTTCTAAACTCTAGAGAATATAGGCCTAGTCTACTCAATCTCTCCTCATAGGACAATCCCCCCATCCCAGGAATCAGTCTGGTGAACATTTGTTGCACTCCCTCTATGGCAAGTATATCCTTCCTTAGGTAAGGAGACCAAAAGTGTACACAATACTCCAGGTGTGCTCTCACCAGGACCCTATATAATTGCAGTAAGATGTCTTTACTCTTATACTCAAATCCTCTTGTAATAAAAGCCAACATACCATTTCCTTTCCTAATTGCTTGCTGTACCTGCATGTTAACCTTCAGTGATTCATGTACAAGGACACCCAGGTCCCTCCGAACACCAACATTTCACCAAGGTGGCAGGGCATGTTGAGAAAGCAGTTAAAAAGGCTTACGGGATCCTGGGCTTCATAAATAGAGGTATAGTACAAAAGTGTAGAAATTATGATGAATCTGTATAAAACACTGGTTCGGCCCCTACTGGAGTACAGGAAACTTTCTGGTATCTGCACTGACAGGACCGAGCTGGTGCCGGTCGATCAACACTGCCGGAGAAACCAGCGCTAATGTTAAAACATACGGAGCTTCTGAGCTCCGTATCTAGCAACAAACCCTGTTGCTTAGCAACAGCTTCAAAACAGTCGGCGCAGCTTGCAAGCATCTCTGTAGCTAAGCAACAGCTTCAGCTAGATGCTTGCAGAGCCAGGAATGGAGAAAAAAAGCAACGAAAAGTAAAAAAAGTTATCTGAACCGACTCCTGAATTTTGCCGGTGGATAGAGCTAGCCGGAGATTTAACCTTCGTTTAAACGAAAGTTTCCTGTATTGTGTCTAATTCTGGGCACCACACTTTAGGAAGGATGTGAAGGCCTCAGAGAGGGTGTAGAAAAGATTTACGAGAATGATTCCAGGAATGAGGGACTTCAGTTACGTTGATGGACTGGAGAAGCTGGGAATGTTCTCCTTAGAGCAGAGAAGATTGAGAGGAGATTTGATAAAGGTGTTCAAAATCATTAGGGCTCTGGACAGAGTAGATAGAGGGAAACTGTTCCCATTGGCGGAAGGGTTGAGAACCAGAGGACACAGATTTAAGATGATTGGCAAAAGAACCAAAGGCAAAGTAAGAAAAAACTTTGTTACGCAGCAAGTGGTTAAGATCTGGAATGCACTGCCTGAAAGATAATTGGATAAGTATCTGAAGGAAAGAAATTTGCATGGCTACGGGGAAGGGATGGGTGAGTGGGACTAGCTGAAGTGTTCTTGCAGTGAGCCGGCATCGGCTCGTTGGGCTGAATGGCCTTCTTCCGTGCTGTAACCATTCTATGATTCTATGATATGCTCTGTGGTATCCAATCTCAGACTGCTCTCATGCAGTCTCAGCTTGATGCCACTCAAGCTCTGACTGCTGCCATCATGGCTGGGTCTACCACCATTGACTGGGGCTTTCACGGTGTCGCAGCAGGCCAGCAATCTGTGCTCTAACAGATTGCTAGGGATGCTGAGGTGCTGCCCCAGGGGAGTGGCAGTGGGTCAGTGGAGCAGGAACCTGCTGTCCTCTCTCAGGATGACAGCATTCCTGCTCCCACCACTGCCACTCTGCCATTGCCCTTGTTGCTGCCTGTCATCCAGCCAGCCCAGACTGCTGCCGCCCATGCTGAGATGATGCAGTCTACAGCCGGGTCTTCCAGACCCAGAGCTGGTCGAGGACGTCCTGCAAGGCCATCTGAAGTCTCCCGCAAGGACACTCAGCAGCCTTCCACCCGCCGTGCTGCAGTCACTGGGCCAACACTTCGTAGGAGCACTAGATTAGGCAAAGGCACAGTAACGCCAGGCACTTAGTGATTACACAAGGGTGAATAGTTCATATTGTTGTTGTAAATATATGTTCACTGATTATTGATACATTTATTCATTCAGTTTGGATTATTTTGTGGTGTGTTTCATTTCAGCTTTGTGCTGTGATGTGGCCTGCGACAGGGATCGAATGATGGGGATGTGGTGAGCAACGGGGATCTGGGGTTTAATTCATTCGAACCGCAGTCTGATGAGGCGGTCACGGACCGCCCTTCCGGAAGGCCGATTGAGTGGCTACCTCCTCCCTCGCTGCTGTTCCTCCTCCTCCTCCTCTCCCGCTTCCTCCTCCTGAGGTGGTCCTGTAATCCCTGCTGGCAAGGGATGGGCCCTTATAATGGCCAAGTTGTGGAGCATGCAGCAGACCACCACGAAATGGGACACCCGCTCCGCCAAGTACTGGAGGGCTCCTCCCGAGCGGTCAATGCAGCGGAACCGTTGCTTGAGCACCCCGATGGTCTGTGTGATGATGTTCCTGGTGGCAGCATGGCTCTCATTATATGAGTGCTGGGCAGGAGTGTTGGGATTGTGGAGGGGAGTCATGAGCCAGCTGGAGAGCGGATAGCCCTTGTCACTGACCAGCCAGCTACGAGCTTGATTTGATGTGGTGGCTGGAAGAGTGCTGGCACACCAGTCTGGCACAGGATGAAGGTATCGTGGCTGCTGCCAGGATAGCGGGCATTCACATTGAGGATTCGCTGTCTGTGGTTGCACACCAACTGCACATTAAGTGAGTGGTAACCTTTGCAGTTACGGAAGATGTCAGGATTGTTATGCGGTGCCTGCAAAGCTACGTGGGTGCAATCAATGGCACCCTGCACCATGGGGAATCGTGCTATCCTGGCACACTCGTCCTGCTTCTCTCTGGTGATGGGGAAGGAAATGTAATCCCTTCTCCTATTGTAGAGAGCCTCTGTGACCTCCCGAATGCAGTGATGGATGGCGAACTGCAAAATGTTAGCTATGTCTCCTGTTGCAGACTGGAAGGATCCACTGGCAAAGAAATTGAGGGGGACGATGACCTTGACTGCCACTGAGAGAGCCGTGGTCGCATTGATCTGAGGCTCAAGGTCTGGTTGCAGGAGGTGGCAGAGCTCTGTGACCACTCCCTTGGTGAAGAGGAGCCTTCTAATACGCTGCTCCCCGCTTAATTGGAGGTAGGAGAAGTGCTCTCAGAATACCCTCGGAGGGTAAGGCCTCCTGTTGAGAACCCTGATGGCCCTCTCCTTCCCTTTGGCTACATGTACCACTCTTTCTTGTTGCCTCCACTTCCACTGCTGTAGTTCCTGGGGGGCGAGGTCAACTGCCAGTACAGCCCCCATTAATGTAACCAAGTGTAGTGGTTTGATTTTTTTAAGGAATAAATGCAGCTATTTTTAGTTCCCACAACACTCCTGATACAAAATAACCTGTAAATTACTGAATTAAACTATTGCACAATGTCAAACTGACAAGAAAGCACTGAAACTCACTAACGTGACAGCTGGGACTCATACTCATGATCCCTTTAAGAAACATCCCTGGAGCCAGCTTCCATCTGCTTGACGCCTCCTCTCCCTACTGATGTCTGGTTGAGGCGCTAAGGTAGGTGCTGAAAAACAATTTTGCAGATCGGGCACCTAGTGAGCATTGCACACTCACTGACGTCACAATCTGCCTGCCGTTGAAGTCCCCGGCGGTACCTCATACCAGCGGCACAATGGGGGGGACTGGATCTGCCGTGCAGCACTGGATTCACCTCACCCCAGCGCTGAAGCATTAGCGCCCCATTAGAGCCAGCTGTTGGCGCTAACAGGAGGCGCTAATCAACTGAATTTTTCCCCTAATGAGTTAATACATTTGTTGTCCAAAGCAGTCAATAGCTAAGGAGCTGCACAGTTCTGAGATCTTGGGAAAGACTTGGTTCGAGTAGTGGACTATGTACCAAGTCTTGATTCTAACAGTGCATGCACGGGGAGGAGGAAGAGTGTGTAGCATTTCGTAAAATGAATAGAAAGTTCAGGGGAGGAGTGAGTATAGTAATATTGATAAAATAGAGAGAGATACCAAATAAACAATTGGCTACTGCTGCACATAAGGAAAACTGGGTGGGCATTTGAAATTCTGAATGTACATATCATGTGAATGTGCAGTTCCTGGCCAGAAACAGAGCATGAACTTATTTCTGCTTGAAATAAATTTAACAGATTATCTTCAGAAAGCTAAGTTAAAACCAATCAGCATCCTGAAGTGATGTTTGATATCGGTGCAGTGAATTGTACAAATGCCTTTTGTCGTGGTAACATTGCTGGTTAATGTGCTATTCCTGAACAGCCGTAATACGGTTCGAATCTCATTCCAGTCTCAGCATAGCAAGCAGTTTACCGTGATTGCTTCCAATAGCGGCACTTACAGACTCCCCATCTCCCAGCTCCTGGCTGACAGCAAGTGAAATGTGGATGTTGTTAATGCTGATGCAGAGAGTCATGTTCTGCAAGATTGTGTTCCTCACTATGCTGGAAAAGAAAAATACAATTGAGATGGTCTAATTTACAGCATATTAAGCAGTAAAGCTTTTGTGATACAAGGTGCTTACAGGGTTGAGAGGAGACATCACTTATATAGACTGATCACTCATTATGTTGTAGCCTGAGCTTTCTTTACCAGCACAACTGTCGCTGGGAGTGTGGTAGGGCGGGAATTCAGCCCATCCTGACGCTTTGGGGGTCAGTCTCATTTGAATATAGGGAGGGGGGTACAAGTCCTCAACCACTTGGCCATCGTGCCATGAGTGCAGTTAAAGTATTGGCCTGGACCTCCCGATAGGACACAGCACTGGTGGAAGTCAGGAGGCTGGGAACTGCCTCTCTCCTGATGTTTATGTCATTGGCCCAGTCACAAGGGTCAACTCGTTCCAATATTTGGAGGCAGGCTCCCGCAGCCTTCGTGCTCCTGATTAGCATTCTCCATAGGATGGGGGACAGGTCAGAAAGTGCGATGTGGCTGGATTCAAAGTCCTGCAGCAGTTCAAAGGGGCAGGTATCTAAAGACACTTGGAAAAGTTATGATGTTATGATGGCAGCCGGGGTCCATTCAAAGTGAAATTTAATGAATCCCATTCACACATCACCCCTGTGCTCGCTGACCTACATTGGCTCCCGGTCCCCGAATGCCTTGGTTTTAAAGTTCACATCCTTATGTTCAAATCCCTCCATGGTCTCACCCTCCCTCTCTCTGTAACCTCCTCCAGCCTTACAACCCTCCGAGAACTCTAATTTCCTCCTCTTATCCATCCTCCACTTCCTACACCCCAGCGTTGCAGCCAAGCCTTCAGCTGCGTAGGCCCTAAGCTCTGGAAATCCCTCCCTAAACCTCTCCGCCTCGCTACCTCGCTCTCCTTCTTTAACACCCTCCTTAAAGCCTACGGGCTAGATTTTCAGTATAGACAGTTTTGGGGCGCTAACCTTAGCGCCCGCCCGAAGTTAGCGCCCGCCCCAAAGTAGCGCCCCGTTGCCGGAAATTCAGTGGCTTCGCCCTAAGAGGTTGGTGGAGCGCTAAAAGAGGCGTTCCACTACTATCTTTAGGCGCTCGGGCGCAGCGCACGGCAGACACTCTGGTGCCAGTGAGCTCTTAAAGGAGAAGGGTGCATGTGTTTTTTTTGCAAAGGCAGAGTCTTGGGGGGGGGGGGGGAAAGAATGAGGAGGAGGAGGAGGAGGAGGAGGAGGACATAAATACACCATTCACAACACACTGGTTCCTTCCATTATAGTGCAGGAGGAGGGCCCTTTAATTTGCGCTCCCCAGGGTGTGTTGCGTTCCATTTTACAAACGCTCTGGACGCCAGCCGCACAATCGGGCGGTCCGACTGAAGTTTGTATTCGGGGCGGCCAAAGGGCGTTGCACGAGGATGTGACGTCATTTTCTGCGCGCGCATCCGGGCGGCCGCTAAACTTTGCGCCGGCGCTAACGGGCAACTTAATTTGGGGCGGGGCGCAAACTGCGCTGCGCCCGGGCGCTACACGCATAGCGCCCGAAAATCACTTCTCTTAAGGCGCTAACTGCTGGCGCAAGCAACTGAAAATCTAGCCCTACCTCTTTAACCAAGCCTTTGGTCAATGTAGTGTATGTGCCTTTAAGTCAGAACTACTTTTACAGCTCCTGTATACTGTAGTACCGGCAGTGACCACACCGGTATATAAGCTTGCGCATGCCTCTGCCTCTGTACCCCCAGTCTTGAGACTACCCTCCTCCAGTAAAGACCTGTTTATTGTTAATGTACAGCATCCGTGTGATTATTTAATAATAGCATATCCACTGAACCACGGATCCAACAGTGGCGACGAGTGTCGATTCGAATCTACCTGCAACATAAAAACAAAACAAAAATAGTCGAGGCCAGGAACACGGGCGTCGACCACGAGCAACCGCCCAGCAGTCAGGCAGAGATTGAACTTCGCAGGGGAGGCTGTGGAGAGCCGGGCTTGGTTCCCCAGCCACGACGAGCAGCAAGAGACAGACGACAGGTCCAGCGCAGACCCTTCCCGAGCAGCGGTGGCTGGAGCCGGCCGACAGCAGAGAGAAAGCCGAGCAGCGTCGACGGGGTAAGACAGAGGGTGAAGAGCACAGGGCGCAGCTGGGGGTTGAACACCGAGCGGTGTCGAGAAAAAGGAAACAAACCGGAGAGAGAGAGGGTAAAGAAACAGCAGGGTTCTAGACTGAGCGGCGTTGAAAAATATAAAAAGAAGAATGCGCAGAGCACAGCCAGGGCTCACGGGCTGAACAGGGTCTGCGGGGCAAAGAAAGGGGAGCGCGGGAGACGCCATTGAGCCGCGGAGAAGAGGGAAGAGCGCGGGAGACGCCATTTTTAGAAGCCGCAGCGGAGAAGAAGGGCGAGCGCGGGAAGGAAGGAAAGCACGGGAGATGCCATTTTGTGCCAGCAGAGAAGAAGGGGAAGCACAGGAGGCGCCATTTTTGACAGTTAACTCACACCCAAGGATGCTGAAGAGTGGCAGTAGCTCTACGTTCGACAATGATGTCGAAGATTGGGCGACATATGTGGAACGTATTGAGGTGTACTGCAGGACGAATGAAGTGCCAGATGCTAATAAAGCACTGGTTCTGTTAAATTCCATGGGTGCAAAAACTTATGGGTTACTGCGAAATCTAATAACCCCAGAGAAGCCGGTAAACAAGAATTTTGAAAGCATAGTAGAAATCCTACAGGACCACTTAAACCCCACACCGCTGCTCACAGCAGAACGATTTAAGTTCCATAAAAGGAACCAACACAAAGACGAAAGCAATGCTGAGTACATAACGGAACTGCGCAAGCTATCGAAACACTGCCAGTTTGGAGCGGGACTAGCAGATACATTAAGGGACAAGTTTGTGTGTGGGCTACAAAGTGAAGGAACCCAGAAACGGCTTCTATCAGAAAAGGACCTTACGCTGGACAAAGCTTTCAGTATGGCAGTATCACACGAAGCAGCCGCAAGGGACGCTGCAGAGATACAACGGAGACCGCAAGAATATGGCACCAATGAAATGTCCTATGGAACAGGGAAGTGCTATCGCTGCGGCAGAACAACACATGACCAGAAAGATTGTTGGTTCAAGGACCAAGTGTGCAGACAGTGTGGGAAAGCAGGACACATAGCAAGAGTCTGCAGGTCTGGGAAGAAAACCAACAGTAAGAAATCTCCACAGGAGAAGTACAAAAAGGTACACCAGGTGATGGACAGTGGTTCAGACGAACAGAAAAGTGACACAGACTCCGGAAGCAAGGAGCTGGGTTGTCTGAAACTACATAAGGTAACAGAAATGGAGGATCACCAGACTATCTGGGTTACACTCAAGATAGACGGAGTCCAAGTGAAAATGGAATTGGACACAGGGTCAGCTCTAACAGTCATAAATCAAAGAGACTACAAGCGGCTATTTTCACACATACCCTTGAAAGCTACAGAGATTGTCTTGAAGACGTATACAGGGCAAAAAGTCTACCCCAAAGGAAAAATAAGGGTGAAAGTGACATATAAAGGCCAGGAAATACCTAAAATGGATATATATGTATTGCCAAATGGAGGACCACCACTGCTAGGACGTGAATGGATCCGGAAGATACAATTAGATTGGCATTCCATACAGGCACTGAAGGTTGAGGCCAAAAAGGATGATGATGTCACACCTGGACGACTGTCAAAAATGCTAACTGACGCAAAAGAAGTGTTCCAGGAGGGACTAGGAACACTAAAAGGAATAACAGCAATGATTAAAATAGAGGAAAATGCAAGCCCAAAGTTTCTGAAGGCCAGACCAGTGCCTTATGCGATCAGACCAGCTGTTGAAGCAGAGCTGGAAGGGTTGGAACGTTCAGGAGTACTGTCCAAAGCGGACTGGAGCGAGTGGGCTACACCCATCATTCCTGTAATGAAGAGGTCGTTGAGTAATACGCCTGGGGAACCAAAGAAGGTCCGCATCTGTGGGGATTTTAAGGTGACAGTGAACCCAGTCCTTCACACGGTACAATATCCGCTTCCACGAATTGAGGATATTTTCACCTCGCTACCTGGAGGTAAACGCTTCACCAAAACGGATCTAGCCCAGGTGTACTTGCAAATGGAGGTAGAAGAAGCTTCGAAACATTACCTTACGATCAACACTCATAAAGGTCTCTATCAATACAACCGGCTGGTGTTTGGAGAAGCCTCGGCTCTGGCTGTCTGGCAAAGGGCGATGGATCAGGTCCCGCAAGGGATTCCAGGGACCCAGTGTTACTTGGACGACATCTTGGTCATGGGCAAAAATGACGGTGATCACCTCGCCAACTTGGAGAAGGTGCTCACCAGATTAAAGGAGTATGGGCTATGAGCTAATCGCCACAAGTGCGAGATTTTCCAGAAACAGATCTCGTATTGTGGCCACATCATCGATGAAGAGGGGTTACATAAGTCCCCTGACAAGATTGAGGCAGTAGTCAAGGCTCCAGCACCGGAAAATGTGTCACAACTGAGGTCGTTCCTCGGGCTGGTAAACTACTACCACAAGTTGTTACCAAATTTGTCTACAGTATTACACCCACTGAACACCCTACTGCAAACAGGGGTACCATGGAAGTGGGATGATGAACGTAGACAAGCTTTCCAGAAGTGTAAAGAATTGATCACATCAAAAGAGGTGTTGACCCATTTCAACCCAGCACTACCAATTCGTTTGGCATGTGATGCATCACCCTATGGTATTGGAGCGGTGCTGTCGCACAAATTCCCAGACGGGTTGGAGGGGCCAGTAGCCTTTGCGTCTCGGTCATTAACCTCAGCCGAGTGCAACTACGCCCAGATTGACAGGGAGGCCCTCAGCCTAGTATGGGGAGTAAAAAAATTCAACCACTATCTGCATGGGCAGAAGTTCACCTTGCTGACTGACCACCAACCACTTGTCTCCATCTTTAATCCTAAGAAGGGCGTGCCAGTAATGACTGCACAGCGGTTACAAAGATGGTCCCTGTTTCTAGGGGCGAATCAATATGAAATAGAATATAAAGGCACGAAACAGCATGGGAACGCTGATGGGCTATCGCGCCTGCCACTGCCTACTGTGGAGGAAGCACCAGCAGTGGACCCTATCGAGATATTTTATTCGTCAATAATTGAACGATTGCCAGTAACAAACGCGGATATAGAGAAGGAGACCCGCAATGATCCGACGCTGTCGCGGGTATATGAATTGACGGTGAGGGGATGGCCAACATATGGCGGCTCACTGTTGCCAGCATTCTCATCCAGAAGAGAACAGCTGTCAGTATGCCAGGGGACAGTGATGTGTGGATCCAGAGTGGTGATTCCACCCAAGTTAAGGGAGAGAGTGCTAAATGAGCTACATGAAGGTCATCTGGGGGGAGTGAAAATGAAAAGCCTTGCTAGGGCTTATGTGTGGTGGCCGGGAATCGATCAACAAATTGAAGACCTAACTAAGAGCTGCTTAGGATGCCAGAAGGTCCAAAATGCACCACCACATGCCCCTCTACACCCATGGGAGTGGCCCTCTTCTCCATGGCAACGGGTGCATATTGATTTCGCTGGTCCATTCATGGACTCAATGTTCTTAATAGCAGTGGATGCTCATTCAAAGTGGCCTGAGGTGATAAAAATGTCTTCAACCACTACAGAGAAAATGATTGCAGTCCTACGGACCATATTTGCCAGAAACGGTTTGCCAGAGCAGATTTGCTCTGATAATAGACCACAGTTTGTGTCCGACGAGTTCCAAAAATTTATGAGAAGGAATGGGGTAAGGCATTACACATCTGCCCCGTATCATCCAGCCACAAATGGATTGGCTGAGAGGTTCGTACAAACCTTTAAGAAGGCGATAAAGGCCATGTGTGACAATGAAATTCCACTACAGCATAAGATGGACAATTTCTTATTAGCCTACCGAAACGCGACACATGCAGTTACCAACCAGACCCCGGCCATGATGTTCTTTAACCGAAGGTTGAGATCTCGTCTGGACTTGCTCAGACCAAATGTGCAAAGAAATGTTGAGGACAAACAATTCCAGCACATCAATGAGAAGCCGACAAGGAGCTTCAATGTAGGGCAACCAGTCTTGGCCCGTGACTATCGAACAGAGAAATGGCAACCCGGAACGATATGTACAAGGCAGTGGCCATTAATGTACACAGTGGATGTCGGGGAGAACATTGTGAGATGCCACGTCGATCAGATCTTAGCGTCACAGGAACGCGTCAACCCCATGTCTCGAGTACCTGGGGATGAACCCGACATACCGGTAGCATCTACTTCAGACCCAGTAGCAGTGGAACCCGATGAACTACCCGATGAAAAGGGGTCAGACTCACCTCTGCACCAAGAACAAGAACCTCTGGAAAGGCGCTATCCCGAAAGGGTCAGGAAGCCACCCCAAAGACTGAATCTATAAATGGGCTTTTGTTGTTTAATGTACATGTTGAAATGTTAATTGTTATTTGAATATTAGGGGTACTACTAATCTAAAAGGGGAGGAATTGTAGTGTATGTGCCTTTAAGTCAGAACTACTTTTACAGCTCCTGTATACTGTAGTACCGGCAGTGACCACACCGGTATATAAGCTTGCACATGCCTCTGTACCCCCAGTCTTGAGACTACCCTCCTCCAGTAAAGACCTGTTTATTGTTAATGTACAGCATCTGTGTGATTGTTCAATAATAGCATATCCACTGAACCACGGATCCAACAGTCACCTGTCTTAATGTTTCCTTTTTTGGCTAGAAGTAAATTTCTGTCTAATTACGCTCCTGTGAAGCGCCTTGGGACGTTTTACTACATTAAAGGTGCTTTAAAAACACAAGTTGTTGTGTTGAAAGCAAATTTCACTGAGGGAGAACTGGGGGTCCTTTTGCAAGGAATCAGAAGGAGGAGGGAAAGGAATTTTGATTCAACAGAAAGAGGGCCATCCTGAGGAACAAAGACAGCCAGGTGTAGATATGTGTCTTTGGTTGTTAGTATCACCTTCTTCATCCCAACTAATGCAGAAAAATTAACAATGACCTGACCAGAGCAAATAAGGCAAGATGACTCACTTTAAACTCCTTGGAAACCTCTATATTATAATCTTACCCCTAAGCTCACTTGTAAGCTTTAGAATGTAACATCCCTCCATACTGTGCCTCAGTGTTTGTCCCCTATCTCTGCAGCCTTTGTGACATGAATCTTGTCATTCATGTGGAAATGACTTATGAAATAATACTGGGCAGCCTGCTGGTGGCGCTGTCCATGGAGAGTATAAATACTTGGGCATGGGCCCAGCTTGCTCAGGACATTCTTTAACAGGAACTAGTGAAGGACACAACTAGATCTCCATGTTGAAAAACAGTTGATTAAAGCCTTGCTTAATACTCAGACCAAGTGCCTGGTAGTTTTCTTACGTCACGGGCAGCACGGTGGCATAGTGGTTAGCACTGTTGCCTCACAGCGCCAGAGACCCGGGTTCGAATCCGGCCTCGGGCGACTGTCTGTGTGGAGTTTGCACATTCTCCCCGTGTTTGCGTGGGTTTTCTCCGGGTGCTCCGGTTTCCTCCCACAGTCCAAAGATGTGCGGGTTAGGTTGATTGGCTATGATAAATTGACCCTTAGTGTTAGGGGGATTAAATACGTGGGGTTACGGGGATTGGGTGGGGTATGTGTCGGTGCAGGCTCGATGGGCCGAAATGGCCTCTATCTGCACTGTGGGGTTTCTGTGATTTCTGTGACTTATTATCCCGACAGACCTCCAACACGTGGCAATAGCCTCACACCCGACCCTGCATGTTTCCCCCTAGAAAGAGTTATGCTCTTTTCAGGATAGGAGGGGAGATTATCAAGGAAATAAATATTTTTTAAAAACTCTTTATATCAATGATTAACCATATAATTAGCAACACAACGAAACACCCTCCTCCTGAAACTACAATCTCCAAGCGCTTTTTAATGCTCAGAATGCTTCATTATCTAATTCTTCACACTTTCATTCTTAGCATTTAATCTATGCAGGGCCCATTGCATCCTTCTAATTGCACAGTTGAAAGTAAGCCAGCCCAGCTAGTTTTCCCTGATGATGTCACAAGATTAGTTAATTAAGCAAAGCTGTTCAAAGAGCCAAACGAAACAGAGGGGAAACGACAATGCAACAGATCATTTAAAGAGGGGACACGTGGTGGCATTTGTTCTTGAATATATTGGCCCACCTTGATTCTAATTACAGTGGCTGGGTAGATAACCATCAGGGGATGATTTCTTTTATACTCAATATAAATTCAAATCATAAACATGTTCTTTATTAAACCATTTACAATGTTGCACAAAAGAAATCTTCCCCGCATAGTGGGTTTGCCCAACAGTATAGATCCAGGGAAATTGATGATTGCTGACTTCTGAATCCCTATTTCTTTCCAGCTGTCTTCTTGGGGTGATGGGTTTTGAACGCAAGAACATTTTGGAACGAGAAAAGATCATTCAGCCAATTAACCAACTCCATCCAGTACAACACACCCAGTTTGATCATTGTGGATTCATTCCCAGCCCTAATCCCTGCGATCTCTACCTCTTTCTCCTCCTTTGAGACTCTCCTTAAAGCTTACCTCTTTTACCAAGCTTTTGGTCATCTGCCCTAATAGTCATAGAATCATAACGGCACAGAAGGAGGCCATTCTGCCCATCGAGTCCGTGTCAGCTCTCTGTGCAGCAATCCAGTCAGTCCCATTCCCCCACTCTATCCCCGTAGCCCTGCAAGTTTCTTTCCCTCAAGTGCCTATCCAGTCTCCCCTTCAAAACATTGAGTGTCTCCGCTTCCACCACTTCCGTCGGCAGCGAGTTCCAGGTCCTCACCACTCGCTGCGTAAAAAAGATTTTCATCACAACCCCCCTGTATCTCTTGCCCAAAGCCTTACATCTCCTTGATGTGCCTCAATAATTCCGAGACTCGAAGTTAGCAGAACAAAAACAAGGCTTTTATTAACTTAGAAAGTAACACGTAAGAGAGAGAGATGTCTTCCTTCTGGAGACTGAGGCCAGACTGAAGCTAGCTTACAAACGGGGCCAGGTATGGGCGGAGCCCTACACACAGCACATTCCAGCACATTCCAGTATACAATACAGCACATTCCAGTACACAATACAATGAGGTCTGGGGGAAGGGAAATGACACTGAAACCGATCTCAGTCACAGGCAGTGGTGAATGGAATACTTCATCACATTCACCCCTTCTATAGATTTAGTCTGTTCGGGGGTTTGATAGTCCTCTGCGACCGACGTGGCTGTTGCGGTGCCGCGGGTGTCGGCTGGGTGTCCCCGGTAGCCTCCTGGGTCTCTGCCGGGGGTGCCGCCAGGGTTGTTGGAGGGGTAGTTGGTGGGGGTGCCGTTGGTCGGTGTTCTTCCGGGGGTGATGAAAGAGTAGTGGGTGGGTAAGACTTGCTGTGATCGTCGTTGCCGCTATTGCCATGGTTGTTGTCAATGCCGGCTGGGGCGACGTCTTTTATGGACACGGTGTCCTCCCTTCCGTCGGCGTGCCGGACATATGCGTATTGGGGGTTGGCGCGGAGTAGGTGTACTGGCTCCACGAGAGGGTCCGTCTTGTGGCCCCTCACATGCCTTCGCACAAGTACCGGACCTGGGGTGGAGAGCCATGACGGCATGGATACGCCTGAGGTGGATTTCCGGGGAAAGACAAACATTCGTTCATGAGGCGTGGTATTGGTGGCCGTACACAATAGCGACCGTATCGAATGGAGCACATCTGAGAGGACTTCCTGCCAGCGGGAGATAGGGAGGCCCTTGGTCCTTAGAGCTAGAGTGACTGCTTTCCATACTGTCCCGTTCTCTCGCTCCACTTGGCCGTTACCCCGGGGGCTGTAGCTGGTGGTACGGCTCGTGGCGATCCCCTTGGACAGCATGTACTGGCGTAGCTCTTCACTCATGAAGGATGCCCCCCTATCCGTATGGATGTAGCTCGGCATACCGAACAGGCAGAACAGGCTGTTGAGGCATTTAATGACCGTGGCGCTGGTCATGTCTGGGCAGGGGAAGGCGAATGGGAACTGGGAGTATTCGTCCACAATGTTCAGGAAGTAAACATTGCGGTCGACGGACGGGAGGGGGCCCTTGAAATCTAAGCTGAGCCACTCAAAGGGCCGTGTAGCTTTGATTAAGTGGGCTCTATCTGGGCGGTAGAACCGAGGCTTGCACTCAGCGCAAGTGCGGCAGTTCCTGGTCAGGGACCGAACTTCCTCAATCGAGTAGGGTTAGTTACGGGACTTTATGAAGTGGAACAGCCGCGTGACCCCTGGGTGGCAGAGGTCGTTGTGGAGGGTCTGTAGCCGATCCCCGGTGGTGCTGGCACACATCCCTCGTGAGAGGGCGTCAGGGGATTCGTTAAGGGCCCCTGGCCGGTAAATGATGTCGTACTCGAAGGTGGAGAGCTCGATCCGCCACCTAAGAATCTTATCATTTTTAATCTTCCCCCTCTGTTTATTATTGAACATAAACGCTACCGACCGCTGGTCGGTAAGTAGGGTGAAACGTTTGCCGGCTAGGTAGTGGCGCCAGTGGCGCACTGCCTCCACGATGGCTTGGGCCTCCTTTTCCACGGAGGAGTGTCTGATCTCAGGCCCTTGGAGGGTCCTTGAGAAGAAAGCTACGGGCCGCCCCGCCTGGTTGAGGGTGGCCGCCAAGGCGAAGTCAGACGCATCACTTTCCACTTGAAATGGAGTGTTCTCGTCCACTGCCTGTAGCGTGGCCCGCTCAATATCCTGCTTAATGCTTTTGAAGGCGGCGTGGGCCTCAGCAGAGAGCGGGAAAGAGGATGCTTTCAAGAGGGGGCGGGCTTTGTCGGAGTAGTTGGGGACCCATTGGGAATAATAAGAAAATAACCCCAGGCACCTTTTCAGGGCTTTGGGAGTGTTGGGCAGGGGCAGCTCCCGTAGGGGGCGCAATCGGTCGGGGTCTGGCCCGATTTCCCCATTCTCTACCACGCTGCCTAGTATGCAGAGGCGCGTGGTGTTGTAAACGCACTTGTCCTCGTTGTAGGTGAGGTTGAGTTTTTGTGCGGTTTTCAGGAACCTCTCGAGGTTCGAGTCGTGATCCTGCTGGTTGTGACCGCAGATGGTGACGTTGTCGAGGTAGGGGAAGTTTGCCTGGAAGTGGTGGTCATCGACCATGCAGTCCATCTCCCTCTGGAAGACCGAGACCCCATTCGTCACCCCAAAGGGGACTCTTGAGGAATTGGTAGAGGCGTCCGTTCACCTCGAAGGCGGTGTACGGGCGGTCCTCTGGTCTGATAGGGAGCTGGTGGTACGCTGACTTGAGGTCGATGGTGGAGAACACCCGGTATTGGGCGATTTGGTTCACCATTTCTGATATGCGGAGTAGCGGGTAGGCGTCTAGTAGGGTGTACCTGTTGATCGTTTGACTATAGTCGATCACCATCCGTTTCTTCTCGCTACCCCTTACCTCTACCACTTGGGCACGCCACGGGCTGTTGCTGCGTTCAATAATGCGCTCTTTCAGGAGCCTGTCTACCTCGGTCGTGATAAACCGCCTGTCCTCCCAGCTGTACCTCCTGCTTTTGGTTGCAATTGGCCGGCAGTTAGGGGTAAGGTTCGCGAATAGCGAAGGCGGCTTTACCTTCAGGGTAGCCAGACCGCACACTGTGAGGGGCGGCTGGGACCCACCGTACTTGAGCGTGATGCTTTGGTGGTTGCACTGGAAGTCCAGGCCCAAGATCACGCTCGCACATAGGTTCTTCATGATTAATACTTTAAAATTATCATATACAGTTCCGTTAACGCACAATTGTACCGTGCAGTAACCCAGAATGGTCGATGTCTGGGTTTTATCAGCCATAGAGATGGTACCCTGAGTAGGGACCACCTTTAGGGAGAGTTGTTGTGCCAGTTCTGGGTGGATAAAGCTCTCCGTGCTTCCACTGTCAATTAAGCATTTAACCCGGCATCCGTTTACCTCGATGTCCACCATTGATCTGGATAGCGGGTGCGGCCTGGTCTGGTCCACTGTGACCGATGCCACTGTAGGGCCCTGATCGATACAAGATGGCGTCCACGCTGTCTGCTCACAAGATGGCGGACCCCACGAGGTCGGGCAAGATGGCGTCCAAGATGGCCGCTCCCACTGTGCACACGCGGCGCTGGCGGGTTTTCCGGCGGTTGGTTTTCCGGCGGGGTTCCCTCTGCACACCTTCCCGAAGTGCCCCTTCTTACCGCACTTAAAGCAGGTGGTGCCTTTCGCCGGGCACAGGTTTCTGGTGTGCTTTGGCTGCCCGCAGAAGTAGCAGTTGGGTCCCTGACGCGTCGCGGCTGTCGTAGGGCTTCTGGGGGGAGAGCGGGGCCCAGCCGGTGTCGGGCTGTCGGGCGGGGAAGATGCCTTCCAAGATGGCGGCGCCCTCGGTGCACACGTGGCGGCGTGGACGGCGCGGGCTGAAGAGTAGGCGTCCGAGTTTCTCTGGGCCACATCCAGGGATCGCGCGGTGTCCGCAGCCTGTTTCAGGTCCAACCCCGTTTTTTCCAGCAGTCTTTGCCGGATGTAAGTGGAGCTGAGGCCTGTGATGAAGGCATCGCGAACAAGCTCGTCAGTGTACACTGCGGCTTTTACATCTCGGCACTTGCAGTCTTTGCCAAGCATTTTCAGGGTGCTTAGGAACTCCTCCACCGATTCCCCAGGTCGCTGTGCGCGGGTAGCGAGCAGTTGCCTAGCATACACCTCATTCGTAGGCTGCTGGTAATGCGCCTTTAAGATGTCGCAGGCGGCCAGGTACGTCTCGGCGTCTTGGATGAGGGGGTAAACCTGGTGGCTTACCCAATTCCGCAGAATTCCGTGTCTCATCCTCGCAGCGTCCGTAGCGTCTTTGACGGCTGCGGAATTGTCCAGGAAGAATTCCATACACTCAAACCAGTGTCCGAAGCGTGCTGATGCGTCCGGAGCATGTTGATCCAAATCCAAACGCTCGGGTTTCAGGAGTTGATCCATAGTGTTGAAAAATAAGTTAATAAAATTGATGTGCCTCAATAATTCCGAGACTCGAAGTTAGCAGAACAAAAACAAGGCTTTTATTAACTTAGAAAGTAACACGTAAGAGAGAGAGAGATGTCTTCCTTCTGGAGGCTGAGGCCAGACTGAAGCTAGCTTACAAACGGGGCCAGGTATGGGCGGAGCCCTACACACAGCACATTCCAGCACATTCCAGTATACAATACAGCACATTCCAGTACACAATACAATGAGGTCTGGGGGAAGGGAAATGACACTGAAACCGATCTCAGTCACAGGCAGTGGTGAATGGAATATTTCATCACACTCCTTATGTGGCACGGTGTCAAATGTTGTTTGATAACGCTCCTGCGAAGTGCCTTGGAACATTTTAGTAAGTTAAAGGCGCTATATAAATACAAGTGGTCGTTGTTGTTGTGGTTTTTAGATATGAAACATTAAAGAACAGAAAGCACTGTGACATTTTTCTTTGTAAAACCCCAAGGTATCAGCTTAACATAGGCCTGCAACCTGAGCTGTCCATTCAAAGATTGCTCTTCCATTGTCAAAGCAGGATATAACCACTGTGCTTCATGCAATGATTACAACTTGGGAACTGCTGTAGATACGCTCTGCGGTTCAGTGGCATTGAAGGTAAGAGGTCAATGCCCTGTGTCACTGCTCTCTCCCATAAACAGTCTGAGTGTGGGTAAACAAAATTCAAACAGCGTTCACCGGATTTATCTCTTCTCCTGACTTCCTCCCACATGCCTCACAGTTCTACTGTGTGGGAGGAAGTTGCATGTAGGGATGCTCAGTGCAGAGATAGATGCCTCCAGGCGTCAGAAAATTGTTACGGTAAACGTAAAACTCAAAGTCCTTGTCTAGTGAGCAGGGAAAATAAAGCAAAAATCTATACAGAAACTAGATGCAAATGCTTCTCACTCTGTGCCATGATTCCATGAGTACAATGAATGGCACAATGGATTTTTCATGTTCCCTAATTGTTTCCCTTTTTCTCTTGAAGGTTGACTCATCCTGGGACACATAAGAAATAGGAGCAGGAGCAGGCCATCTATAGTGGAGTAGGTGGCTTAAAATAATATGCAAATCTCTTTGAATGCAGTTAACCGTCTTTGTAGCATTGCAGAAGTCGCCATTTATCTCCAGAGTCATGTCCTGACCTTATTCAAAAGCACAATGGTATTGGACACTCCTCCCAGGGAGGCCACCTTACGCTATTTGGGCTTGACATTATGTAAAGGATAGTTCAAGCACAGAATGGTTACAGCACACAAGGAGGCCACTTGGCCCGTCGAGCCCGTGCCGGCTCACTGCAAAAGCACTTAAGCTATTCCCACTCCTCCGCCCTGTCCCCGTAGCCCTGCAAATTTGTTAACTGTTAACAGTGCTTGGCTGGAACCTCCTGAGCACTTTAACGGTTAAGCCATCTTTTTTATGTTTTGAGAGTGGGCACAGTCCCACTCCTTCTCTCAAAACATGGGAGCCGAGCTCTGTGCCGGTTTTGAAAACATTGGCAATTAATAAGATCATGGCTGACCTTCTACCTCGGCTCCAAATTCCTGACCTATCCCCATATCCCTTGGTTCCCTTAGTGTCCAAAAATCTATCATCCATAGATCTCATCTAAGTGGCCATTTTGCACATGTGAGTTATACCAGACTGTTCAGCGATGTGGAGGGAGGGGGAATTGCACAGACCTGAACTGGCTCTTTCCACACCGGTTCAATTTCAGGGATGAAAACCCAGGCTGATTTTTTTCCCCTCTTTGGGCTTGACTCTATGTAAAGGATAGTTCAAGCACAGAATGGTTACAGCACATACGGAGGCCACTTGGCCTGTCGAGCCTGTGCCAGCTCTCTGCAAGAGCCCTTAAGCTAATCCCACTCCTCCGCCCTTTCCCCATAATGAAGCTAAGTTATAGCGCCACCCAATGTTACCTCAGCTGAGATCAACTTTAATGCACTCTACTCTATCAAAACAGTGAGGGAGCCCAATTATCAAAATGTAACTGCACTGTTGAATTCATGATCATATATTTTCTATTGAAGTTATCAGCCCTTATTCAGAGTTGGCAATAACCGTTAATTCGTTCTCAATACTCTAACATGACTGTTGTCGAGCATTTCCAGCACAAAGAACGAAAATCATCTTCAGAAATGTTGTAGCTTTCAAATGTCCTTTTCTTCCAGACTTGGTCCAAATCAATAGGTTTGTTTTCTTTAAGTATTTCTATTGTAAACATCTTGAAAGTTCTCAGGCGTCACGCCAGCTTCCATCAATTCTATCTGCAGGGACTGAAGTCTTGGTTACATGTGAATTGCCTACAACAAACGCTTCCATGCATTAGAGAACTCAAACTATCTAGCTCACTGCAAGCAAGCAACTCAGCTAACAGAATTTACACTTGTATCTTGCTGGATCACATCGCTCAGACATGTCCCAAAACACTTCACATAACTATGGATTACTTCTGGCAGCGATCATTGTTGTTATGTAGGCAACACAGCAGGCATTTTTCACACAGCAGGTACTAAAAACAGCTAATACCAGTTAATATATTTTTGGCTGAAGGAAGAATGGTTACCAGGACGTCTTTAACGTCCACACAAAGACCACGGGAAGAGGCTGACGGGATCTTGTTTTAATGTCTCATCTAAAACATGACACCTCTGACTATGTGGCACTCCCTTATTACTGCACTGAATTGTCAGCCTAGGCATGTCCTTGGTGTGGGACTTAAACCCACAACCTTCGACCTCAAGATGTGAGTGTGCTACCAGTTGAGCCAAGCTGGCTGATCATGAGGTACCTGGATAAATATAGATGAGAAGGCCATCGGTCCCCATTAGCTTATCTATCGAGAAAAACTGCAATCCCCAGTCACAGCTTCCAACTGTATGTTAAATAATTTCAATATTTTTGCCTTTGTTGTCTTATTCAGAATTCCATTCCAAGTGTTGAATAATCTTTTGTGATTGCTGAATTAATCTTAATTTTGTCAATTTATGGGTTTAAACATGTGCCCTCTCTCCTTAATCTCATAATTTAACTTGAAGTTGTGTTCGGGATTTATCTTTCCATTTCCATTTGTGGTCTTGCAGATTCCCTCTCAGCCACCACACTTCGAGGCTGAGGTGTCACATAATTCAGTCCCCACCCATGCCAAGGATCAGCCTCGAGGCTCTTCCCTGAGGAGCCTTCATGGCATGAATGTCACTCTTGTGTGATGGAGCCCAAAAGTGGAGCCAGTACTCAAGGTACCGACTGAATGGAGCAGTATACAGTTTTAGTATGTTCTGATGAAGGGTCTTCGACCTGAAATGTTAACTCTGTTTCTCTCTCCACGGATGTTGCCTGGCCTGCTGAGTTTTTCCAGCGTTTTCTGTTGTTATTTCGGATTTCCAGCATCCGCAGTATTTTGCTATCATTTTAGTATGAAATCCTCTGGCTTGCATTCTCTTGATTTAACGACAGAATTCATTATTGTATTTGCTTTGTTGATTGCTGCTTCACAGGGACTGGTCGCGTTAAATGCTGAATCCACTAACACCCATAGATCTCTTTCAGTGTCACCTCTTGCTAGTTAAATACCATTCATGAGGGTAAAATTAACTGTTGGCGATGCTGTTCTATGAATGTTTAAGGTACCAAATTTCTCTCGCTTCTGTTGGATGGAGGAGCTGACCAATTTATAATAAAAATGTTAACACCTCTATTAAAACAGTGCGGAGAGGAAGGAGGTACCAGTGGGCTGGGCATTGGACAACAACATCGCTAGCAATAACTTCCTTCCGATAGTGTGTGCATGTCGCCCACTTTTTAGTGTCCACTTATCCATATTGACTTCACCCGTTACCGTGACAGATGTTACTCGGTTCTTTTTGTAGGTCCCTAGCTGCTTCATCGCACTCAACTGCCTCCCCCTCTGTGGCTTATCATTGTCTGAGAGTTTGACTAATTTGTCTTGAGCTTCTACCTCCAAGTCGTTGATGGTTGGAACATTAGGAATTCCACAACTGATCCCAGGGCAATCTGCTCAGCATTTCCCCCATCCCAACATCAACCCCCTGTTTCTGTCTCTTCAGTCAATTTCTTGTCCGGTTCTAGGTTTCATTTGATTTTAAGCTCCTTTTAGTGTCTGTCGCAGCCTTTAATATGGAACCTTCTGGAAATCTTTGTAAAGAAGAAAGAACTTTGATTCATATAGCATCTCTCATGCCCTCAGGACACCTCAAAGCACCTCACCCTCACATGCAGTTAATTACTTTTTGAAGTGCAGTCACAGGTCACAGTTGCTACACGGGCAAACAATTTATGCACAGCCAGATCCCAAAAACAATCAATGAGCTGACTGACCGGTTTGGTGGTGTTGGTTGATCTTTGATGAATGTTGCCCAGGATACTAGGAAAATAGTGCCATGGGAGCTTGTTACTAACTAGCAGTTACCCAACTAAAGAGACAAATGGGACCTTGGTTAAAGATCTCATCTGAAGACAGCGACACCAACATTGCAACTCTCCATTGATGTGCCAGTCTAGATTGGGTGCTCAAGTGGGAGGAGGATGACTCCATGACCTCTGACTCACACCACATCACATGACTTTCTATAGTTCACTTGCAATGTCACTTGCTCAAAAAAGTCAAGCTCCTCTTTAAGGTTGTAGTTGCCCCGAAGCAAATCTCAGTAGAAAATCCCTTTGATTGCAGGAGTTAATGCACCACAAGGTGTGCTGTTGTATCGTATCATCTACAATGTTCCCACGTTCAACCCCTGGGGCTGTGCTGAATCAGTTGATCGCAACTGAGGTATCAGTAGGTGCGCTCGAATCCCTGTCGGTGTCCTCGGAAGGGGAAAATCAAGTAATTTCCCAGTCCTGGTCGTTACCCTGTTACCTCTGCTGGAAAGTGCATGCTGAGCATCTTGGGATGCGGCTCCACAATACAGGTGCCGTGTCAATGCAAGTTGTTGCTGTTGTTGTTGTATGGGCATCGGGTGACGACAAGATGAGGCTCAGCTGCGATGGCCTCCAGCGATGACTAACCTGCTGGGCGAGTTAGCAGGCACCCGTGGAATTACACTCCAGTGTGAGTCAGGGCCTTCAGATCATTTTTCCTGTGTTGAGACGGTAAGTATGTAGAAGCCATTACCATGGTTGCTCAGTGCATTCTTCCGAGGTTACACAGGTAATCACAGTGGCACTAATGATTAGAGAGTGACATTCCCCGACCCCAAGCGCCACTAAATGAATGGATAGTCACCTTCAACAGCGGCTCCCGACCAGAAAGCTATCTGTTGCCACGGCAATGTTTCTTTACTTTTAACATTTCCAAATATATATTGAAATTCAGTTTAGTGCGTAAATGTAGTTTCGAGGCTGTTTATTTTTATTATTGCTTTCCAATTGTGGTAAAGATCCAGAGAACCAAGTGTGAAATGCTGGTAAAAATGTTATTCGGAGATACTGGCTTCAGAGTTCAATTCGTTTTTTCTCAGCTTGTGGCAGAGTGTGGGAGGGAGTCTCAAGGAAGGTACTCTCAATATGAAGGTGAGTGTCTTCAAGTGACAAACTGATATCATGCTTTAGCTTATGGTTAAAGGGTAAAAGTAGAACCTGCATCTTTATAATAAGCACTATTTTACCTCTCACAACCATCATCTGTGTCCTATCTGCCGAGTCTGTCAGCTTCCTACTTCCTCAGTGCTCAGGGCTCTGAGATTTCTCCTTCCTAATTGGTTATGTTCCACTTTCCTTAGCCACTGATTGCAATTTCACAAAACCCTTCTTCCAGTTATGTTCTACCCAAAATAAAAAGTTCTGTACAATCACATTCTACCCCCAAAAATTGGGGTAAATATTATGTGCGGATGATATAGGGGGCTGGGTGGGTGGTGGTGGACTGCTGGGAGCAGGAGGGGCAGTTACTGTTAGACGTACCCTCCAACTTATAATGAGCAATGCCATGGGAGATAAGCGAGTGGATTATAAAATGTCCGGCGTTCTTCCTCTGCACACTGCAGGGAATGACAGTTCTTGTATGTATTGAATCATACCATGTGTTCCTTAGGAACATAGGAACAGGAGGAGGCCATTCAGCCCCTCGAGCCTGTTCCGTCATTCAATCAGATCATGGCTGATCTGCACCTCAACTCCATTGACCCGCCTTAGCTCCATATCCCTTGATACCCTTACCTAACAAAACTCTAGCGATGACAGTCTTGAAAGATCCATCCTACATGTTGCTAAAGAATAACAGGCCCCTCCCCCATTATTACATACATCTTTGTAATATTATACCTATCTCTAATATTGTAAATATTTTACATGCCATCACTTTACGCCCATCACATTTCAAATGTGAAGTATGCTTCTGATGCACATTTTTGTCATAGTTCCCAATGAAATTTACATTTCTTCCACCTGACTGGTTGATGTGAGAATTTATTATTTTATTAATTATCAATTAAATTAAATTTCAATTCCTTGCATCCAACTGGCTGATATGCAAATGCATTCATTGTGATTCAACTGTATAAAATGTAATTCAATCATATGCAAATTTCAGGGAAAGCAAAAGGCAAACCATTCAAATCACTTAAAACGCTTCTTGAAATTTCAGGGAAAGCAAAAGGCAAACCAATCAAATCACTTAAAACGCTTCTTGAAAAAAAAATTCCTTCCATTAATTGTTTTCTTTGGTCCTTTGGCGAACCACACATGTAAAACGCAAAATTAACAACATATGCGACATGATAAAAATGTGCAAAGGTTACGTATTTCATAGTAATATGGTTAAAGTGCCTATTAATTTATTTTATTTGAATCGCTTCAATATTTGTGTCCGGGAGCCTCAATCTCCCTGAGAAGCATTGATCTCCTTTCTTCCCAAGATATCCCGATCAGGTTAACAGACTGAACTACATCTCCCAGCAGCCACCTGTGCCTAGAATGCCCACAAAGCTGCTTGGGGTAAAAATCTCCAGAATGCATGGGTAAGATTCAAAAGAGACTGTGTTGAGTTTGAGGTATGAACTGGAAATAACATTTATAATGCAACAAACTGATTCCAAATCTACACAAATCTGAAAAAAAAATAAAGTTACCAATAAATTTGGTTAACGTTAGAAATATTTCCTTTTCGTAAACGCAGTGGCCAAACAATTGCGAGAAGCGCAGTGACCTCTGCTCCCCATTCACCAACCTGTGACCTCTGCTCCCCATTCACCAACCTGTGACCTCTGCTCCCCATTCACCAACCTGTGACCTCTGCTCCCCATTCACCAACCTGTGACCTCTGCTCCCCATTCACCAACCTGTGACCTCTGCTCCCCATTCACTAACCTGTGACCTCTGCTCCCCATTCACCAACCTGTGACTGGAACCTTGTTGGGAATATTGTGTTTCACATCCCATAATGTTCCCTTCCTCAGAAACAATGCATTCCCTGGCTTTGGTGAGAATTGCCATCCAAAATTCGCTACTGTAATATACAATTATATTTTGGGCAAAAATTAATTGACATTTTCATGGAAGCAACAGTTGCAGTCATGCTTTCATTACATTCTGGAGCAAAACCTTTGCTTTTTCCTTTTGGTTTTCTCCCCTCTTCTCTTGAAAACTATTACACGAGCTATGGTACAGGCCCCCCGGGCACTGGGCACTGATATCATGCCCAAGTGGCCATTCTTCACGTGTGAGCCTAGTCAGCAAGTGTTAATCGACTACACTATCATGGGAGAGGGGAGAAGGCTGTTCAGGCAGGCCGTTGGTCTCCGATTCTTTCTGCTTCTCCTCTTCTTCCAAAATAATAAAAATAGAAACATAGAAAAATAAAAAATAGAAAAATAGGAGCTGGAGTCGGCCATTGGGCCATTCGAGCCTGCTCCGCCATTCAATATGATCATGGCTGATCTTCTATCTCAATACCATATTCCCGTGCTCTCCCCATACCCCTTGATACCCTTTGTGTCTAAAAATCTATCTATCTCCTTCTTAAATATATTCAGTGACTTGGCCTCCACAGTCTTCTGTGGTAGAGAATTCCACAGGTTCACCACCCTCTGAGTGAAGACATTTCTCCTCATCTCAGTCCTAAATGTCCTACCCCGTATCCTGAGACCGTGACCCCTTGTTCTAGACCCCCCAGCCAGGGGAAACATCCTCCCTGCATCCAGTCTGTCTAGCCCTGTCAGAATTTTACATGTTTCAATGAGATCCCCTCTCATTCTTCTAAACTCTCGTGAATACAGGCCTAGTCGACCCAATCTCTCCTCATACGACAGTCCTGCCATCCCAGGAATCAGTCTGGTGAACCTTCGCTGCACTCCCTTTATGGCAAGTATATCCTTTCTTAGGTAAGGAGACCAAAACTGCACACAATACTCCAGGTGTGGTCTCACCAAGACCCTGTATAACTGTAGTAAGACATCCTTGCTCCTGTACTCAAATCCTCTTGCAATGAAGGCCAACATGCCATTTGCCTTCCTAACTGCTTGCTGCACCTGCATGTTTGCTTTCAGTGACTGGTGTACAAGGACACCCAGGTCCCTTTGTACATCAGCATTTCCCAATCTATCACCATTTAAATAATACTCTACCTTTCTGTTTTTCCTACCGAAGTGGATAACTTCACATTTATCCACGTTATAATGCATCTGCCATGTATTTGCCCACTCACTCAACTTGTCTAAATCGCCTTGAAGCCTCTTTGCATCCTCCTCACAACTCACAATCCCACCTAGTTTTGTGTCGTCAGCAAACTTGGAAATATTACATTTGATTTCCTCATCCAAATCATTGATATATATTGGCCCAGAAATTCAGGTTGGGGGCTTCCCGCGGGTGTAAGCCCCCGACCTGTACTTACCTTGCGTGCCAGCCGTTGAGCTGTGGGCCCCCGTGGAATGCCGATCCGGGGCCTGGTCCAGCTGCCGGCGCACAGTGCTTGCGTATCCCAGGGGCGCAGTTAGTTCGATGCATCCCCTGGGATCATGTGGGCCATGGGGAGCCAATCGGAGCAGGGACTGCTCCATTCATAAGTTTGACAGGAAGAGCTGTCAAAACTTAAATACTATGGGCCCCAAAACATCACTAAATCTTCAAATAAATTTTTAAAAAACATCAGATTTTTTAAATAAACTATAAATTACATGAAATAACTATTTTAAGCAATAATTTAAATTTTTGAAAAAAATAATTTTATTTTTTAACGGGGCTAAAAATAAACTTACCTTGCTTTAAAGTATTTAAAAATAATAAACCTGTGGAAAAAATGCTTTAATTTTAATTAATTCACCCCTTACCTTGTAAAAAGCAGGCCTTACGCCTGCTTTTTAAATGTGTAACTTTTGGAGACTTACCCTCCCGGGAAAACCTGCAACAAAAAGTAAGTTCGATGCGCACGCGCAGCCTCTCCTGCGCACGTGTTCGACCTCTTAACCCCTGCTTTCAGGGGAATGGAAGTGCCGGTTTCCCGCGCAGGAAACCGGCACTTCCATTGGGCCTATGGGTGAGTACCCCGTGCGTACTCACCCGTGGAGACCCGAATTTCTGGGCCATTGTGAATAGCTAGGACCCAAGCACTGATCCCTGCGGTACCCCACTAGTCACCGCCTGCCACCCCAAAAAAGACCCATTTATTCCTACTCTCTGTTTCCTGTCTGTTAACCAATTTTCAATCTGTGCCAGTATATTACCCCCAAACCCATGTGCTTTAATTTTGCACACTATTCTCTTATGTGGGACTTTATCAAAGGCCTTCTGAAAATCCAAATACACCACATCCACTAGTTCTCCCTTAACTATTCTACCAGTTACATCCTCAAAAAACTCCAGTAGGCTTGTCAAACATGATTTCCCTTTCATAAATCCATGTTGATTTTGTCTAATCCCATTGACATTTTCTAAGTGTCCTGTTATCACATCCTTTATAAGAGACTCTAGCATTTTCCCTACTACTGATGTTACCGGTCTATAGTTCCCTATTTTCTCTCTCACTCCTTTTAAATAGTGGGGTTACACTTGCCACCCTTCAATCTGCAGGAACTGTTCCATAATCTATAGACTTTTGGAAGATGACAACCAATGCATCCACTATTTCCATGGCTACTTCTTTTAGTACTCTGCGATGCAGATTATCAGGCCTGGGGATTTATCAGCTTTCAGTCCCATTAATTTCTCCAGTACTATTTTTTTACTAATACTAATTTCCTTTAATTCCTCCTTCTCATTAGACACTTGGGGGGAAAAATTCGGTATCGCCCCGCTTGGGGCGTTAGTATTGGCGGTGCGCAAAGTTTAGCGCCAGGCGCGGGTTCTCAGCCACCTCGAGCGATGTTGGGTTGCAGCGCCCCTGAAGGTGATCGCGGCGCTAAATCAGGCACTGCACGATAGTCTTAAGGCGCTAACCCGGCGGCGCAACGCAATTTCTCCATGGGCGGGCGCAGCATAGGTGCTGTCAATAATCGATTTGACCTAGACACGCTGGCGCCGGTCAGCTCTTAAAGGGGCGGATCGATTCTCACCTGCAGCCACACTCTGCGCCTTGTAGGCCTCAAAATCGACAGTGACCTACCTGTGGCGGCCAAAACTTCAAGGACATGGAGAGGGTCAGGGAGAGAGCGCAGCACTTCAGCGAGGGGGCATTGGATGCTCTAGTTGGCGCGGTGGAGCGCCGGCAATCTGTGCTGTACTTGGAGAATGGCAGGAGGCCTAATCAGACCGAATACCGCAGAGCTTGGAGGGAGGTTTCCCAAAGAGTCACCTCCAGCAGCATGGTGCCCAGGACTCCTGTACAATGCAGGAAGAAGTTCAACGACCTCACTCGGGTCGTTAGGGTGAGTGCCTTTTTCAGATTTATCTTCATCCCTCCATTTGTACCTCACTTTATGGCCAGCGGGTGCGCGAAGTCCCAATGGCCAGCTGTCATCCAGCACCCATGGCCCTTTCTGGAAACACACACTCACATTCAGCTCAGTGCATAATGTAAGGGCTATTCTACCATGGAAGGCATGTGATGTCAGCTCAGGCCAGCATGTTTCATCACACCCCGTCCTTTCTCTTGCAGGCCAAGCTGGCGAGGAACTGTAGGCAGCAGCTTCATACCAGAGGAGGCCCGCCTCACCTGCAGACCCTTACAGACCTGGAGGAGCGAGTCCACCAGATCGTTGCAAGCCGAATGAGTAGTCCCGTCGCCTCTGGAGCTGCCGACCCCATTGTGCCCAATGATGGTAAGGTCATCACCTTTTTGAACTCACTCCTTCCACTTGTTCCCCCCACCAGCATGCTTTTTCACTCTGGACCCAAGTCAGAGCATTGCAGCACTCATGCATCCCTTGCTGCCACCCTGTCCTTTCACTAAAGCCACTCTTCAACCTCCCTGCTTTCAGATGCTGCATTACAAGCTCATGAGCTGGGCCCTCAAGCTGCCACTGCGAATGACTCGGGAGACGATGAGCAGGAGGAAGCTGGACCATCCGTACCACCCTCAGGCGAGCCAGCCCATCTGCAGACTGGGGAGACTACTTCCCTGGAGGGGAGCGGGGGGGAATGCTCTGAGGAGGATCCAGCTCCAGGAACCAGCGGCCTGCAGCAACGCGAGGGGGGTAGGGAAGCTTGGGGGCCATCTCCCCGGAGAGCGAGTCGGGCCGCGAGTGCTGCTGCACAGAGCGTAGAAGAGGTGCGTGCCCTCGCAGAAATGAGTGCCCAGGCTGGGCTGAGGCACACTGAGTTCATGGCTGCAGTGGCAAGGATGCCTGAATCCATCGAGACACTGGCAAGGAGTGTCCAAGACTTTGGCGCAGCACAGGCCAGGAGTGTCCAAGACTTTGGCGCAGCACAGGCCAGGAGTGCGCAGGACTTTGGGACAGCACTGGAAAGGATTGTCCAGGGTTTCACCGAAGCACTAGCACCTGCCACGCAAGTGCTGAGTGCTGCCACGCAGTCACTCACTGGTCTCATGCAGACGCAGATTGAGGCCACGCGAGCACTGACTGCTGCCACCCTCGCTGGATCGGGCAGGATTACCCGGGGCCCTTGCAGCACCACAGCAGGCCAGCAATCTGTGGACCAGCCGATTGCTGCGCATGCTGCGGTGCTGCCCCGTCAGAGTGCCAGTGTGTCGGCCGACCAGGGAGCTGCTGTCCGCTCTCAGGATGACAGCATTCCTGATGCCACCACTGGCATGTCTCCACTGCAGCTGCCACCACCTGTAGGAAAGACTGCTTCCGCCCATGCAGAGTTGGAGCAGTCAGCAGCCGGGCCCTCCAGGCCCAGAGCTCGTCCAGGCCGTCCCTCAGGGGCATCTGCACTTTCGGACAGTCAGCAGGCCTCCCCCAGCCTTGCTGCAGCCACTGGGGTCCCATTACGGAGGAGCTGCAGGGAGGGAAGGGGCCAATCTCACAAGCAAAGCAGATCACCATCGAGGGGAAAAAAGTGAAAGGTGCTGCTGATACCTGTTATTTGTAGAATTCAAGGCCGAGGATGCTGGTCTGAATGTTAGTTATGTTTTGGACAGTCTCCCGGGTGTGCGAGTCACTTATGTGGCAGTCTGTTTTGTTGTGTCCGTGTGTTAATAGAGACACTGAAGGCAGGAGTTGGTTTCACAGGTGTTTACTGAACAAAGTCTGGAGGTGAACTAACTGATACAACACAATATACAGGCTTATATAGTCCGAGTGGCCATTACCGGCATTACAGTACACAGGGGGCTCTTAAAGGCACATACACTACAATTCCTCCCCTTTTAGCCAACCAGTACATAATATTTTAAGTAATCATTAATTACATGTTACAAGAACAATAATCTACACATTGCTGCAGTTAATCAATTATAAGTCAGTCTCTCTGGAGGCTTCCTGACTCGGTCCGGATAATGCCTCGGTGGTGTCGTAGTTTCTGATGGTGTAGTAGGTTCTTTTGGCAAGGCTGATTCGGCTTGAATGCCAGTGTCGGGTTCATCTGGTTCCAGTATCGCCGGATCGGAGGTAGATACTATGGGTATCTCTACTTCATCATTAGGCATATAGAGTTGTGGTGTAGGTTGTCCCTTTTCGGATGACTCTATGATTTGGTCAGCATGGCGCCTTATTATGCTTTCTCCAATGTCCACGGTATACATCAGCGGTCCTAGTCGTGTGCAGATAGTTCCAGGCTGCCATTTCTCGGTACGGTAGTCCCGGGCCAAAACTTGTTGACCTATCTGGAAGGTTCTAGTTGGCCTTTCATTCATGCCTTAAAATTGCCGGTTCTCCACGTCCCTTCTGATGTTTGGCTTGATCAAATCCAGCCAGCACCTTAGGCTTCTATTGAAGAACATCATGGCGGGAGTTTGGTTTGTAATCATATGTGTTGCATTCCTGTATGCAAACAAGAAGTTATCCACCTTATGCTGAAGTTTTATGTCTTCATTACCCATGGCCTTTATGGCCTTCTTGAAGGTCTGGACAAACCTTTCAGCCAATCCATTGGTGGCGGGATGGTATGGGGCGGACGTGTAGTGCTTAACCCCATTGTTTTTTAAGAACTTCCTGAATTCTTCGGACACAAATTGCGGTCCATTATCAGAACAGATCTGTTCAGGCAGCCCATTCCTGGCAAATATGGTCCTTAATACTGTGATGGTTTTTTCCGTGGTGGTGGAGGACATCTTTATTACCTCCGGCCACTTGGAGTGTGCATCAACCGCGATTAAAAATATTGAGTCCATAAATGGACCAGCAAAGTCGATGTGTACCCTTTGCCATGGAGATGAGGGCCACTCCCATGGATGTAGAGGGGCTTGTGGTGGAGCGTTTTGGACCTTCTGACATCCTAGGCAGCTCTTGGTCATTTCTTCGGTGTCTCCATCGATACCTGGCCACCATACAAACGCCCTGGCTAGGTTCTTCATTTTCACTCCACCCAGATGCCCCTCGTGAAGCTCCTTTAGAACTTTATCCTGGAGTTTGGGTGCAATCACCACTCTGGATTCACACATCAAGGTTCCTCGGCACACTGACAGCTGTTCTCTTCTTTGCGAGAATGCTGGCAACAGTGGTTCGCCATGTGCTGGCCATCCCTTCACTGTTAAATCGTAGACTCGTGAGAGAGTCGGGTAATTTCTCGTTTCCCTTTCAATGGCAGAATTTGTTACTGGTAGACATTCGACTATGGTAGAGTGGAACATCTCCACTGGGTCTACGGTAGGTGCCTCTTCTACCGTTGGCAACGGTAGGCGCGATAAACCGTCAGCATTCCCATGCTGTTTTGATCCTTTGTATTCTATGTTATATTGGTGTGCCCCTAGAAAAAGGGACCACCTCTGTAGCCTTTGCGCTGTCATAATGGGAACACTCTTTTTAGGGTTGAATATGGAGATGAGGGGTTGATGGTCAGTCAACAAGGTAAATTTTTGTCCGTGTAGGTAATGGTTGAATTTCTTCACTCCCCATACCAGGCTGAGTGCTTCCCTGTCGATTTGGGCATAGTTACGCTCAGCTGAGTTCAATGAGCGTGACGCAAAAGCTATCGGCCGTTCCGAGCCATCAGGGAATCTATGCGATAATACCGCTCCTATGCCGTAGGGGGATGCATCGCACGGCAGTCTGATTGGCAGTGATGGGTTGTAATGAGCCAAAACTTCCTTGGACGTGATTAAGTCTTTGCATTTATGGAAGGCACGTTTACAGTCTTCGCTCCATTTCCAAATTACTCCTGTTTGTAGCAGTTCATTAAGAGGGTGCAGAAGAGTTGATAAGTTCGGTAAAAATTTATGATAGTAATTTATTAATCCCAGGAACGACCTTAATTGTGAAACATTTTCAGGTGCTGGGGCTTTTATGACTGCTTCAATTTTTTCAGGTGACTTATGCAACCCTTCCTTATTAATTATGTGGCCACAATATGATATTTGATTCTGGAAAAATTCGCACTTGGGGCGATTTGCGCGTAGGACCCGTTCTCTCAGCCTAGTGAGCACCTGCTCCAAATTGGCAAGGTGCTCGTTGTCGTTTTCTCCTGTTACAAGGATGTCGTCTAGGTAGCATTGAGTCCCCGGAATCCCTTGGAGGTCTTGCTTCATAGCTCTTTGCCAGATAGCTGGAGCTGATGCTACTCCGAAAACCAGTCAATTGTACTGGTACAGGCCTTTGTGTGTATTTATCGTGAGATACTTTTTAGAGGCCTCTTCAACCTCCATCTGTAGATATGCCTGTGCCAAGTCAATTTTGGTGAAACGTTTCCCTCCGGATAGTGAGGCGAAAATATCTTCTATCCTCGGAAGAGGATACTGTACCGTGTGAAGGATCAGGTTTACAGTCACCTTGAAGTCTCCACAGATGCAAATTTTTCTCTGTTCTTCAGATTTATCATTATTCAATGTTTTCTTCATGACCGGGACGATGGGTGTTGCCCACTCGCTCCAATCTATCTTGGATAATATGCCTGCCTTTTCCAAATTCTCCAGCTCTGCCTCGACTGCTGGACGAATTGCATATGGCACCAGCCTTGCCTTAAAAAACTTGGGAATTGCCGCATCTTCCACTTTTATTGAGGCGGTGATGCCTTTCAAGGTTCCTAGTTTCTCTTGAAACACTTCCTTGGCGTTGGCCAAGATGTCTTTTAATCGTTCAGGTATGACGTCATCATCATTTTTTTCCTTACTGGTCACCGTCAGTGCCTGAATGGAGTGCCAGTCTAAACGTATCTTCCTGATCCATTCACGTCCCAACAGCAGTGGACCACCATCTTGTAGAACGTATAAATACAACTTCTGTATTTCCTTGCCGTTGTATACAACAGGCACCCTTATTTTTCCTTTGAGGTATACTTTCTGCCCCGTATATGTTTTCAAGATAATGGATGTGTCTTTTAAAGGTATATGCGGAAATAGCCGCTCGTAATCCCGTCGATTTACGACGGTCAGAGCTGATCCTGTATCTCGCTCCATTTTAACTGGGGACCCTGCTATCGTGAGGGTAACCCAAATGGTCTGGTAATCTTCTTTGGCAATTACATTATGTAATTTGAGACCGCTTAGTCTCTTGTTTGCGGAGTCGCTATCGCTCTTCTGGTCTTCGGAGCTACTGTCCGTCATCATTTGTACCTTTCTGTACTTTTCTTTATTGATTTTTTTTTTTCCTGTCCGTGGATTTTTTTTGTCCAATTCGGCATACCCGTGCAATGTGTCCAATCTTTCCGCATTGCCTGCATGCTTTGTCCTTGAACCAGCAGTCCCTCTGGTCATGGGTGGATCTGCCGCAGCGATAACATCTCTCGAAACCCTGTGTCATTTCATGGGTGCCGAAGTCCTGTGTCTTTTGCTGTACCTCTGCAGCTCCTCTTGCAGCTGCTTCGTATGATACAGCCATACTGAAAGCCTTGTCCAGTATCAAATCTTTCTCAGAAAGCAACCTTTTCTGTGTTCCTTCACTTAGGAGACCGCAGACGAATTTGTCTCGAAGATAATCTGCCAGTCCTGCCCCGAATTGGCAGTGCTTTGATAGCTTTCTTAATTCGATGAGGTAATCAGCGTTACTTTCATTCTTGTGTTGATTCCTCTTGAAGAATTTGAATCATTCCGCTATCAGCAGCGGTGTTGGGTTTAAGTGCTCCTGTAGGGTATCAACAATTTCCTTAAAATTCTTGTCCTTTGGTTTGGCTGGAGTGATTAAGTTTCGTAACAGCCCGTATGTCTTTGCGCCCATTAGATTTAGAATTACTGACGCCTTTTTATCATTTTCTATTCCATTTGCGGTGCAATATACCTCCACTCTTTCCACATATGTGGTCCAATCCTTTATATCGTTATCAAAAGCATCAATATTGCCAGCCTTAGGCATCCTGGAAAAAAAATGGCGCTTCCGTGCTTTTCTTTCTTTCCTGCTGAATAGATATGGCGCTTCCCATGCTTTCCCGCCGCTGCTGCCGATGACAACGCTGTTTTCCGCAGTTTTAAAAAAAAAATATTTATTTACAGGTGGAGACTCGTTCCCGCCGGACTCTCTCTGCTAGGTCCGAACGCCGACCTGCTTGCAGCGCCGGCCGTCTCCCGAGTGCTCCCCCCCCCCCGTCTGTTACTGCTTGCCTCCGCCTTCGCTGCTTGGCCTCACTGCAGAGCCAGCCGATGGAGCCCCAGCCCGCCGCCCAGGAAGGATTATTGCAGTACCTGCCACCAGCTCGGCTAGCTGGTGAAACAACAGCTTTTTTTTTCTTGCTTTTCTTCGACTTTGGACGTCTGAGGAATCGATGCCCTTGAGGTGCTGCCGAATTGCAGGTAAGTCCGTTTCCAATTCATCGCCACTGTTGTGTCCGTGTGTTAATAGAGACACTGAAGGCAGGAGTTGGTTTCACAGGTGTTTACTGAACAAAGTCTGGAGGTGAACTAACTGATACAACACAATATACAGGCTTATATAGCCCAAGTGGCCATTACCGGCATTACAGTACACCTGGGGCTCTTAAAGGCACATACACTACATGTTTGTTTTGCTTTTTGTTGCCATTGCTTTGTCATGTGGGAAGGAAGCACATTTTGTAAAATAAACAACTTTCTTTATTTACAATGGCCATGTCTGCTCTTTACATACATTTTGCCCTTCACAGGCTTTGGGGTATCAGAACGGTTCCATTCCTGTTCTTGGAATGGCAGCAAGCATTCCCTGGGAAAGGCCTAGAAGCGACTTCTGATAAGTCTCTGATGGACGGCCCTTCCAGTTTGTGCCTCCCTCCCGTCTTGGTCCTCCTCCTCCTCCTCCTCCTCCTCCTCCTCTGCTAATGCTTCAATGTCTGGTGGCATTGGCTGGGTCCTCAGGATTGCGAGGTTATGCAGCATGCAACACACAACCACGAAGTGGGAGACTCATTCAGGTGAGTACTGAAGGGCTCCTCCGGAATGGTCCAGACAGCGGAACCGCTGCTTCAGCATGCCGATTGTGTGCTCAATAATGTTCCTGGTCGCCTGATGGCTCGCATTGTAGCGTTCTTCAGCAGGGGTGCTGGGCGAACGGAGCGGGGTCATCAGCCACGGGCACAGAGGATAGCTCTTGTCCCCAAGAAGCCAGCCTTCTGGGTGAGCCGAGGCCTCGAAAAGGTCTGCCACAGAAGTCTGGCGCAGGATGAAGGCGTCATGGCTGCTGCCTGCAAACTGGGCATTCACAGCGAGGATCAGCTGTCGGTGGTCACAGAGCAGCTGTACATTCAAGGAATGGAACCCCTTGCGGTTGCGGAACTCCTCTGCATTCTCTACAGGCGCCCGCAAAGCCACATGCATGCAGTCAATGGCGCCCTGCACCATGGGGAAGTCCGCTATTCTTGTGAAGCCCTCTGCGCGCTCCCGCTGCCTGTCCAGGGTCATTGGGAAGGAGATGTACTGCCGCCCCCTTCTAAAGAGGGCATCAGCCACTTGACGGATGCAGCAATGCACCGCGAACTGCGAGATGTTGGCTATGTCCCCAGTTGCGGCCTGAAAGGAGCCGCTTGCATAGAAGTTAAGGGCAACAGTGATTTTCACAGCCACCGACAGAGATGTCCTGCACCTTAGCTGAAGCTGCAGATCTGGCTGAAGCAGGTGGCACAGCTCAGTCACCACCTCCCTACTAAAGCGCAGCCTTCGGAAACACTGCTCCTCCGACATGTTCATATATGAAAATTGCTGTCGGAAAACCCTGGCAGCGTAAGGTCTTGTGTGGCGACGTCTGTTGGCCCTCCTCCGTCTGGCCATGCCTGCCCCTCTATCCCTGTGTCTCTGTGCCCTGTCAAGATGATTCAGCAGCAGGACGTTCCCATCCAATGCAGCCTCCATATTAAGTGCGCACAGAAAGTTATCCTGTTTGAGATGCTCATCAGCAGCAAGGTGATGGTCAGAAGGCTGAAGTTCTTCTGCCAGCACTGGCTCAGTGTAGAAAGGGCTCTCTGTGTGCAGCTGAGCAACTCTCTGTATCTCTCTAAGAAGTTGTGGTCCAAAAATGGCTGCCGCTTTTATACCACAACAGTCCCCTTTAAAGAAGGCCCCCCCCAGCCCAACAGCGACTGGGAAACGTTCCAGGTAAGCTGTCCTTATTAGCGCCAGGTGGAACGGAGGGGGGCGCCACTGAATTTCCAGTCCGGGGCGCCCCAAAGGCGTTGCACACTGAAATGACATCATGATCTGCGTGCGCCAGTGAGCGGGCGCTACGGTTTAGCGCCAGCGCTAAATGTCCACTCAATATGGGGAGAGGCACAGGGTTCGCTGCGCCCAGGCGCTAGTTGGTTAGCGCCCCACTTGTCGGCCTCTTTAGGCACTAACAGGTGGCGCAAATAACCTAATTTTTCCCCCTTGGTTCCCTAGCATTTCTCGGAGGTTATTTGTGTCCTTTTCCATGAAGACAGAACCAAAGTATTTGTTTAATTGCTCTGCCATTTCCTTGTTCCCCATTATAAATTCTCCCGTTTCTGACTGTAAGGGACCTACATTTGTCTTCACTAAGTTTTTTCTTTTTACATACTTGTAGAAGCTTTTACAATCCGCTTTTATGTTCCTTGCAAGTTTACTCTCATAAACATTGCGATCTAAAGGCCAATTTCCTCTTGTAGTGCTGGCATGTAAAGGATCTCCTGGGGAGGAGGGAGCACGTAGAGGAGATTCATGTGGGAGTGGGTGGGGGGCGCGGAGGGGATTGCATACCCATAACAAAGCATTTCCATCCATTAATTTAAACAAAGAAAATTTGGGCAGGCTTCATTCCCCTGAGTCAGAAGGTTGTGGGTTCAAGTCCCACTCCAGGGACTTGAGCACATAAAGCTAGGCTGACACTCCAGTGCAGCACTGAGGGAGTGCTGCACTGTCAGAGGTGCCGTCTTTTGGATAAGACATTAAACCGAGGCCCCGTTTGCTCTCTCAGGTGGATGTAAATGATCCCATGACACTATTTCGAAGAAGAGCCGGGGAGTTATCCCTGGTGTCCTGGCCAATATTTGCTGGCAGGCAGTGGCCCGGGTGGTTTGAACATAACAAAAACAGATTATCTGGTCATTATCTCATTGCTGTTTGTGGGAGCTTGCTGTGCGCAAATTGGCTGCTGCGTTTCCCACATTACAACAGTGACTGCACTTCAAACAAGTACTTCATTGGCTGTAAAAGTGCTTTGAGACGTCAGGTGGTCGTGAAAGGCGCTATATAAATGTCAGTCTTATTTTATTTTTTTATTCCAAGTGTGTCATACTGGGCATCCCTCGCCAAACTCGGTCTTCAAGAATGGCCACTTAAAGAAGCATGGTCGAGTCCCATGGAGGTGTAATTCTATGACGAGTGGAAAAAAAAGGAGAGAAGAGGAAACGATAATTGGAAAAAGAAATCTTCAGTTACTTAAACATTTCAGACCAAGTAAGAATCAGCTATCAGTACTTGAATGCGCAGGAGAGTGAGCTAAACAGGTTAACAAGAGAAGGTGGAATTCCTGCCTCATTTGGCTCCCACTTACTTCTTTTCAACCGCTCAGCTGAATCTACTTTACATTTATGTGTGACTGCGTGGGTTATTTCCTTTTATCAATCTGGCAGGCAGTGCACTTCCAGCTCGTATTGAGCGTGCGCTTCCTGCCTGTCATATTGGAAGCTTAGGAGACAGTGCCTGAGAAATGGGCTCTGTTTTCTCGTTCGTTAATCTGTTGGAGTTACTCTATTTCTGTATTATTAGCTCATATCCTGAACATCCAGAAGCCTATAACAATCCTCATCATGATCTACTACTTTGCCAAGTTTTGTATCATCTGCAAACTTAATCATGCTGCTCCCTACACCCGAGTCTCGGTCATTTATAAAAATTGCAAAGTGTAATGGACACAAAACTGACGCTTGGGGAACACCACTGCAAACCGCCTCCCAGTCTGAAAAACATCCATCCACCACAGCCCTTTGCTTCCTGTCACTGAGCCAATTCTGTATCTATACCACGACTTTCCCCTTAACTCCATGGGCTTGCAGCTTCTTAATAAGCCTCCTGTGTGGCACTTTGTTGAATGCCTTCTGAAAGTCCATATATACAACATCTACTGCACTACCTTGATCAACCTTCTGTTACCTCATCAAAGGATTTAATCAAGTTAGTCAGACACTATTTATCTGTAACATGCTGGAAATCCTTGTTTAATCCATGCCTTTCCAATTGAAAGTTTATTTTGTCCCTGATAATGGTTTCCAATAATTTTCCCACTACCACCGATGTCAGGCTGACTGGCCTGTAGTTTCCTGGTTTATCCCTCTCCCCTTTCTTGAATAGTGATATAACATGAGCAATCCTTATTCCTCCGGTACTACTCCTGTATCCAATGAGGATTGAAAGATTGTGACCAATGTCTCTGCTATTTCGACTTTTGCTTATTTCATAAACCAAGGATGCATTCCATCTGGACCAGGTGACTTACCAACTTTCAGTAATGCTAATCTTTTTAGTATTTCTTCTCTATCTATTATCATCCTGTCCAAGACTTCCTTCTCTTTTAGTGTAACATTCACCTCATCTGCTTTATGAAGACAGATGCAAAGTATTCATTTTATACTCTTGCCATGTCCCCTGCCTTTACATGAAGATTTCCCTTTGTGTCCTTAATACGCCCGACTTTTTCCCTCGAATACCGCTTGCACTTTATATGTTTATAAAATGTTTTAGGGTTCAAGTTAATGTTGCCTGCTAATCTTTTCTCGCAACTTCTCTTTGCCTCCCATAATAACTTTTTCAATTCTCTCCTGTACTTTCCATAATCATTTTTTTAATTCGTTCATGGGATGTGGGTATCACTGGCAAGGCCAGCATTTATTGCCCATCCCTAATTGCCCTTGAGAAGGTGGTGGTGAGCTGCCTTCTTGAACTGCTGCAGTCCGTGTGGTGAAGGTGCTCCCACAGTGCTGCTAGGGAGGGAGTTCCAGGATTTTGACCCAGCGACAATGCAGGATCGGTGATATACTTCCAAGTCAGGATGGTGTGTGACTTGGAGGGGAACTTGGAGGTGATGGTGTTCCCATGCGCCTGCTGCCCTTGTCCTTCTAGGTGAAATAGGTCGCGGGTTTGGGAGGTGTCGCCGAAGAAGCCTTGGCGAGTTGCTGCAGTGCATCTTGTAGATAGTACACACTGCAGCCACGGTACGCCGGTGGTGGATGGGGTGCCAATCAAGCGCGTTGCTTTGCCCTGGATGGTGTTGAGCTTCTTGAGTGTTGTTAGAGCTGCAGTCATCCAGGCAAGTAGAGAGTATTCCATCACACTACTTACTTGTGCCTTGTTGATGGTGGAAAGGCTTTGGGGAGTCAAGAGGTGAGACACTCGCCGCAGAATACCTAGCCTCTGACCTGCTCTTGTTGCCACAGTATTTATGTGGCTGGTCCAGTTAAGTTTATGGTGACCCCCAGGATGTTGATGGTCGGGGATTCGGCAATGGTAATGCCGTTGAATGTCAAGGGATGGTGGTTAGATTCTCGCTTGTTGGAGATAGTCATTACCTGACACTTGTCTGGCACGAATGTTACCTGCCACTTATCAGCCCAAGCTTGAATGTTATCCAGGTCTTGTTGCATGCGGGCATGGACTGCTTCATTATCTGAGGAGTTGCGAATGGCACTGAACACTGTGCAGTCATCAGCGAACATCACCAATTCTGACCTTATGTTGGAGGGAAGGTCATTGGTGAAGCAGTTGAAGATGGTTGGGCCTAGGACACTGCACTGAGGAATTCTGCAGTGATGTCCTGGGGCTGTGATGATTGACCTCCAACCACCACAACCGTCTTCCTTTGTGCTAGGTAAGGGGTTTTATCCAATACTGGTCCCCCGTTACACACAGTTCTTGGACTTCAGGATTTATAAGAACAAAATACACACGGCCCAGGGTTTTGGCTCAACGTTTGATTCGTTCGTTTATTGAACACACACACACACACACAATTACTTCCTCAGTATAAAATCCTTACGATTTATATCAGGCTAACAACCCCAAAATACAAACCCCTACGCAAGGGTCATTTGCATCGACACAATATGACACAGTTAAACCCATCCGCGATTTGACTGTTACATATAAAGTTACCCAGACTCAATCCCAAAACCCTTATTGTGATCTGACTGAAACTCACAAACTTACTCAGACTCAATCATAAAAGCCCCCTCTATGATTTGACTGAAACATACAATCCCCACTCCCGATCAGCTGTCTCTTGGAGTTGATTGTAGGCCCAAATCTTTCTGTTCGCTGTTCTGCCGCCAGCTTCCCACACACTGTGTTCGAAGTGATCTTACTTTAAACCAAAACCAACTTGCTGTATTTCCTGGCCCCCTTCTGAGCGTACGATTTGTTTAAAAATGTGTGAATTGTCCAGTGATTAGAGATTCCTTTCTAACAATGCAGCCCTCCCAAAGTGACTGCATATGCGAGGTTGATGGTTTCTATTAGCATTCGTATTCAAAATGTTCGAGGCCCGGCCCATTGTCTAGGCCTGCACTGAAACTGATTATTCAGGTGCCATGGTCTAAGGTGGACAATGTAACCCCTTAAGGTAAATGAATATGCAAATGTTTTTGTTCAGAAGCATTCGTATTTTAGATTGTCTGTGATCCAGTCGTAGTTTCGGCTGCAATGTTTGAATTAGCCTTTTATTGCCGAGCCCTTTTTGCTGGCTCTGTAGTTCTGGGTTTTTATATTTCATAGTCTAATGTTTACCGTTGTGGGGGAGGAATGGATCCTATAGCTCGGTATGACTCCAGCCAGTGAAGAGTTTTCACCCCGATTCCCATTTTACTAGGGCTCCTTGATGCCACACTCGGTCAAATGCTGCCTTGATGTCAAGGGCAGTCACTCTCGCCTCATCTCTGGAATTCAGCTCCTTTGTCCATGTTTGGACCACGGCTGTAATGAGGTCGGGAGCCGAGTGGTCTTGGTGGAAACCAACCTGGAGTGAGCAGGTTATTGGTGAGTAAGTGCCGCTTGGTAGCACTGTCGATCTTCCTGGTTAGTAACTGAATCTTGCTCCTGATATTTGTCATAAGCCTCCTTTTTCTGTTTTATTTTAACTTTTATTTCCTTTGTCATCCAGGGAGCATTCACTTTGGATGCTCTACCTTTTCCCTTCAAAGGAATATGCCGAGTTTGTTCCTGAACTGTGCGGGGAATTTTCTGGGGGGTCAGCGGGCGGAATCGGTCGCAGGTCGGGTGGGAAATTTGATTTTTTTTGACAGCGCGTTGTTCCCACAGGCACGTGTGAGATCTCCGATCCAACCTGACCTGCAGAGCCAGGCAACCCAATTAAACCAATTATTGGGTTGTTAACAGACACTTAATAATGCTTTATACTTTACTTTTTCACTTTAACTGCTCACCCACGTGGTCCACACTGTTCGGGGACCACGGCTGTCAACCTGAGGCAGGAGGTCAGTGGCCATTGCTCCAGCTGATTACTTGACAGCTTCAAATGTACAATAAAAGCTCCCACCTGACAGATCATCACTTCCCTCAGCCATAAGTTGTATCTCAGTCCATTTCCTGTGCAGATTCTGCAGGTTTTCCACTTTCCATTCTCCATCCACTCTTACATCATTGGAAGAACTCTCTCACCATTGACTGAATGCTTCTGTCATCTCTTCTTCACCTGCCATATGTTCCATCAACATGGGTGCCCTTTATACTGTCTCACCTTGGTCCTCAGGATCTGACCACAATCAGCCCCAACACCAGCAGCACCAACAACAACATCAACATCAGCACCCAAGCTCATTGCTGCCCGGGAGGCCAGGGATGGCCTCACCATGGCCAGATTTACTTCACTTAACACTGTACACCCTGGCTGCCACAAGAAGCGCCAGGTTGGCACCACACCACACCAACAACATAAAGCATACCTACAATGCCCAAGCCATTCCTTTCACACTCACCACCATTGCGGGGGGTACAGTTATGTCTCACCGTTCACTGCAACTCACTAAGACACTTCCAAAGGTGCACACAAATCTGTCCAAGAATGCAAAGTGTTGAAAATAAAGGTTTCAATGTTTGAAGCACATTAACATAAACTTTACATGGACATTGGCTAAAACACCCAAGTGCCTACCCTTGTATGTTGTTAATTGGTATGTTTGGACTAGGATGAGGGTAAGTGTGGGGGGTAACAATGTAGATAGATAGAGAGAGAGGGATGGGTGGAGGTGCAAGGTAAGTTGGTGTAAGGATGTGCAGGAGTAGAGTAGGGAAGGCAGAGTGATGGGGATGTGATGAGAGGCACAGGAGGATGAAGGTGAGTGCAGCTTTGTACTAACATTTTGTGATCTAATGAGATCATAGAAAGGTTTGTGCCACTGCAGCCTGGTCCTCTTGATGAGGTCCTCGCTTGTGACCTCCTCTGCACTGTGCAACCAGGCTGCGTTGGTCTCCTGGGAAGTTCTCTTCTGCCCATTGGAAGGGAAGAGGACCTCCCTGCATGTTGTGACTCCCTCCATAAGCATATGGAGGGTGACATGGGAGAAGCTGGGTGCAGCCGTGCATATCTGTGCAGTGCTTGTCAGCGTTTACAGCACCTCAAAGCTGTAGAACACTGACAGCACAAATGTCAAAACAACATTGGCCATTGTCCCTTTAAGGAAACCGGCTAAAGGCGCATCATGAATGACGTCACCAGGCCGGCTTCCTCTAATTGGACCAGGAAACGTGCTGGGAACAAGCCCAAGCAACAGAAGTTCCTTTTAGGCAGCGGGATGGAACCAGCAGTGGAGGGGCGACCCACCACCAACATCGCCCGCCGAGGTAAGTAAAATGCCGGCCTATCTCTTCCCTGAAAGCCCTCCATTGCTCTGTTACTGCTTGAACCTGCAATCGCCTTTTCCAATCAACCTGTGATAGGTCCCTTCTTAAATCACTGAGATAAGCTCTTCCCCAGTTGAGCAATTTTACCTTCGATATTTTCTGTTCTCTTGTTGAGATACCGCGGCAAACGTGGGAGTCGAGACCAGAGCTATTGAAAACACAACTGCTTTATTCCAACCACATGACAAACAGGAACTAGAAAAGCCCGCGCATCCACTTAAATACTTCCCAGACAGGAAGTGCTCCCGGCAGCCTGTCCCTGCGGGAAACAAGTTGCTGGAGGAAAGGGCCCCCGGCTGGGGGCTTCTGCTTAGACTGTCTGTGCCGCCGTGAGCGGATTATGTCCAGTGGTGGCGTGTCGCCACAGAGCTCCCCCCAGAATCCGCTTAGGAGGAGTGGACGAGTCGTGACGGTGGTCTAATGGTTCTGCCGCAGCGGCTCTGAGTGGTCGCCGGTCTGGTTGGTTGGGTCGGGCGGTTCGCCGCCGGCTGTGCTGGCTTGCCGGGGGGACGGCCTCTAGTTGGAGGCTGGGCCACGGGGACCTGTTCCCCTGGTTCTGTGTGTGCTGGTTTGAGCCGGTCGATGGAGACTGTCTCGACCCTGTCGCCGAGTCGCAGCTTGAAGACCTTGTCCCCGGTTTGTAGTACCTCGTACGGACCGTCGTACGGGGGTCGCAGGGGCCCGCGGTGCGTGTCGTGTCGCACGAAGACGAAGCGCGCCTGCTGTAAATTTGGCGGGACGTGAGGTGCGTGTTCGCCGTGTCGGTTGACCGGAATTGGGGCGAACTGCTGAGCGGAAGAGAACGAGTCGAGCCGCTGCTGTTCAGCCGACCAAGGCTTGGTAGGCTCCGGAAGGAATTTGCCTGGGACGCGCAGCGGTTGTCCGTAGACTAACTCCGCTGCCGAGGACTGGAGGTCTTCCTTGACCGCGGTGCGTAGGCCGAGTAGCACCCACGGTAGGCGGTCAGTCCAGGTACTGTCCTGCAGGCCGGCACGGAGTGAGGCCTTGCGTGACCTGTGGAAGCGTTCGCAAAGTCCGTTGGCCTGCGGGTGGTACGCCGTGGTGCGGTGGAGCGTCACCCCGAGGTTGCGTGCTGTGGCCGTCCAGAGTTCGGAGGTGAACTGGGCGCCTCTGTCGGAGGTTATGTCGGCCGGTACGCCGAACCTCGCAACCCAGGTGTTAACGAACGCCCTGGCAATGTCGGCTGTGGTGGTGGAGGTCAGCGGCACTGCCTCAGGCCAGCGTGTGTAGCGGTCGACCATCGTGAGGAGATAAGTTTGGCCTTGCGATGGCGGCAGGGGACCGACGATGTCGACGTGTACGTGGTCGAAGCGGCGGCTGGGTACCTCGAAGTCTCCCAGGGGTGCTTTGGTGTGCAGCTGTACCTTAGCCCGTTGGCAGGCGAGGCAGGAGGTGGCTCAAGTCCGAACATCTCTGCTGAGGCTGCGCCAGACGAAGCGCTTGGAGAGGAGTTTGACGGATGCGCGGGAACCCGGGTGAGAGAGCCCGTGGAGCGCGTCGAAAACGCGGCGGCGCCAGGTCTCAGGGACGACCGGCCTGGGTTGGCCGAGTGAGACATCGCACGTGACTGCCGTGGCTTCGGGCCCGTGCGCGACCTTGGCTAGGCGTAGCCCTGGCAGGCTGGTAGCCGCCGAGAGGAGGTCTGGGTCCGTGAGCTGGGCCGCTGCTAGTTGTGCGTAGTCGACCGCGAGGTGATTCGCACAGACGGCGGGACGGGAAAGGCAGTCGGCGACCACGTTGTCTCTAGCGGAGACGTGCTGAATGTCTGTAGTAAACTCGGAGACGGCCGTGAGCTGGCGTTGCTGCCTAGCGGACCAGGGTTCGATGTGCTTGGCCATCGCGTATGTGAGTGGCTTGTGGTCCACATACGCGGTGAAGGGGCGGCCTTCCAGGAGGAACCTGAAATGGCGGACCGACAGGTGGAGTGCGAGAAGCTCGCGGTCGAAAGTGGAGTATTTGACCTCCGGGGGGCGCAGTTGGCGGCTGTAGAAGGCAAGTGGCTGCCACGCGCCATTGACCCACTGCTCGAACACGGCCCCGACCGCCTGGTCGGAGGCGTCGGTGGTGAGCGCGACCCGGGCATCGGCCCTCGGGTGCGCGAGCAGAGTGGCGTCGGCGAGCGCGTTTTTGGTGGCGTCGAAGGCGGCTGCCGTGTCAGTGGTCCAGGCTACGTCCATCTTGCCGGATTTTCCTCGGAGGGAGTCGTATAGGGGCTTCATGAGGGCTGCGGCTCTGGGGATGAACCTGTTGTAGAAGTTCACCATCCCGAGGAACTCCTGGAGGCCCTTGATGGTTGTGGGGCGGGGGAATTGCTGGACGGCCTGCACCTTGTTGGGCAGGGGGACGGCCCCAGCAGGGGTGATGTGGTGACCGAGAAAATCGATCTCGGTTAGGCCGAATTGGCACTTCGCCGGGCTGAGGATGAGCCTGTGTTGGGCTAGGCGCCCGAACAGGATGCGAAGGTGTTCGAGGTGTTCCTGTTTGGAGGAGCTGGCCACGAGAATGTCGTCTAGATAGACGAATAGGAAGTTCAGGTCCCGAAGGACTGAGTCCATAAGGCGCTGGAAAGCCTGTGCTGCATTCTTGAGGCCGAAGGGCATCCTCAGGAACTCGAACAGACCGAATGGGGTGATGACGGCCGTTTTGGGGATGTCCGCGGGGTGTACGGGGACTTGGTGGTAACCGCGCACCAGGTCGACTTTGGAAAAGACGGTTCGTCCGGCCAGTCGGGCCGAGAAGTCCTGGATGTGTGGCACCGGGTATCGATCGGGGGTGGTGGCGTCGTTGAGGCGACGGTAGTCCCCGCAAGGGCGCCAGCCTCCGCCGGGCTTGGGGGCGATGTGGAGGGGCGAGGCCCAAGGGCTGCTGGAGCGGCGGATGATGCCGAGTTGTTCCATGGTGGTGAACTCGGCCCGCGCGATTTCCAGCTTGGCCGGGTTGAGTCTGCGGGCGTGGGCAGAAACTGGGGGGCCGGTGGTGGGGATATAGTGTTCCACACCGTGCTTGGCGGCTTTGGCCGAAAAGGTCGGGTTAGTGAGGGCGGGAAACTCAGCTAGGAGTGCCGAGTAGTCGTCCGTGGCTCTGGCGAGGCAGTAGGTCGTCAGGCCGGCCGAACGGGCCGGGGTAAAGGTGCCGGGGATGGGGGCCATAGTGTTGATGTCGACGAGGCGGTGCCTCGGAATGTCGACAAGGAGGCCGTGAGCGCGTAGGAAGTCGGCGCCGATGAGTGGGCAGAGGACCTTGGCTGTGAGGAACTCCCAGTGGTAGCGGCGGCCCGCGAGGTCGAGCGTGACCATACGGGTGCCATATGTGCGGATTTCAGAGCCGTTGGCTGCAGCCAGTGTGATACCCCGTGTGCCGCGTTGGATCTCGAGGGCGGAGGTGGGGGTGATGCTGTGCTGGGCCCCTGTGTCGCACAGAAATCGGCGGTTGGTTCTGTCGTCAGTGACGTACAGTAGGGGCTCCTTCTGCCCCGCGGCCATCGCGGGGGCCGGTGCGGGGGGGGGTTTGAAGGTACACGGTGGCGTGCAGCGTTGAGCCCTTGCGCCAAAACGGGTGTGGTAGTCGCAGTGACCCGGAGTCGTAGGGCGGCCCGGGAAGACCGCGTGGTCGTTGCCGTGAGGTCGGGCACGACGTCGCGAGCGGCCTGTGCAGAGAGCAGCCGGTCGGCCTTTTCGGCTATATCATTCAGGTCCGTGGAGTCAGACTCCACAATGAGCGGGCGGATGCTGGCGGGGAGCTGCCGAATGAAAAGCGTGCGAAAAAGGGCGCCGGGGTTTTTGTCGTCTGAGAGGGACAGCATGTGGGAAAGCAGGTCTGATGGTGAAGCGTCACCAAGGCCGGGGAGGTCCAGGAGTTGGCAGTGGCGCTGGTAAGAGGACGTTTGAAATTTTTTAAGTAGCGCAGCCTTCAGATGTTCGTACTTGCCCTCTGTTGGTGGATTCTGCAGCGCTGCCCAAACCTTGGGGACTGTAGCGTAGGTGAGCGAGGCGACGAGGTAGTCGTACTTCGTGGCGTCGACTGTAATGCCTTTCAGCCGGAATCTGGACTCAGCTTGAACGAACCAGGCTTCGGCGAGGTTCTCCCAAAAGTCTGGTAATTTAACCGTGACTGCGTTTGTATCCGCCATGCTAGCTTAGGATTCGTCCTGAGCGTCGGGGTCACCAGTGTTGAGATACCGCGGCAAACGTGGGAGTCGAGACCAGAGCTATTGAAAACACAACTGCTTTATTCCAACCACATGACAAACAGGAACTAGAAAAGCCCGCGCATCCACTTAAATACTTCCCAGACAGGAAGTGCTCCCGGCAGCCTGTCCCTGCGGGAAACAAGTTGCTGGAGGAAAGGGCCCCCGGCTGGGGGCTTCTGCTTAGACTGTCTGTGCCGCCGTGAGCGGATTATGTCCAGTGGTGGCGTGTCGCCACACTCTTTCCTTTAAACCGAATTAACAGAATATATCAGAAATTCTTCTCCTTCCCTACCCTTAGCACTATGTTTTTCCCAGTCTATATTAGGGTAATTAAAGTCTCCTAATAATACTACAGTACTCTATTTTTGTTACATGCCATTGAAATTTGCTGACAAATTTGCTCCTCTATCACCTTCTCACTGTTTGGAGCTGTACAAAAAAAACCTCCCAACAAGTTAACAGCGCCCCCTCTGTTCCTCAACTCAGGACAAACGAGAACCATCTAGTAAATCCTTTCTATTTAGAACTGTAACATCAGCCTTAAACAATACTGCCATACCCCCTCCTCTTTTTCCTTCACTATCATTCCTGAATACTTGGTAACCAGGAATATTAAGAGCCCATTCCTGGCCTTGTTTGAGCCATGTCTCTCTTACTGCAACCACGTCATAATCCCATATAGTAATTTATGCCTGTAGCTCACCAACGTTATTAGTTACACCACGGACGGTGACGTACATACAATTTAATACCTCTTTTGTCAGTGTTGCTATTTTCCTCAATCTGGTCCCTGCAATTTTAGGGATATTTCTAACATTACTGCTGTTTATATTTCTCTGTCCTCCAATCTCATTTCTGCACCTTTCTGCTATTTCCTGGTTCCCCTTCCCCTGCCACATCAGTTTAAACCCTGCCCAACAGTACTAGTAAAGCTCTCAGTGAGAACATTGGTCCCGTCCATCTTGTACAGGTGCCCCTTCCCCCAGAACTGGTCGCAATGCCCCAAGAATCTGAAACTCTCCCCCCTGCACCACTTCTCCAGCCACGCATTTACCTGTACGACCATCCTGTTTCTATACTCACTGGCACGTCTGACTGGGAGTAATCCTGAGATTACTAACTTTTGAGGTCCTGTTTTTTAATCTTTTCCTAGCTCCAGAAACTCTGCCGAAAGGGATGGCCAATTGAATATTTTAATGAGGCTGACATCCTCTGCTTTAACCTGCTTTGCAGGTTTACCCTAGCCGGCCAGGTTTCCAAGGCCTCGGGGAACACGGCAGCTGAAGAGGGGCGAGGACAGCTTTGGGGAGAAGGTAAGTGCTTTCTCCCAGCCCCCCAAGTTCCCCGCCACCCCCCCCCCACCTTGGGTTGGGGATCGGACCCCTCCCCCACAGACTCCCACTAGCAGCTGCAGGCTGGGGTCGCTCGGCCCGATTGCCCTGCCTCTCTTCTGTGGCCACGTTCGCACCCGGGTGGCCCTGGAGATGGAGCACGTGGTGCCCGCCAGCACACTCGAGGCCTTCCGCGACCGGTGGGCGCCACAGGGACTGGAGTGCACCATCACCCCCGGCAACCAAATTTTAATTTAAGTTTCATTTAATGTATTTTCGTTAAGTTACAGGTTTTTTTTTGTTTCTTGATTGCACCAAAAAGAGCAGCAGCTGCAGGCTTCTTTCCTGGGGCTGCGGCCTGCGGTCTGTGGCCTGCAGGCTGCGGTCTGTGGCCTGCGGTCTGCGGCCTGCGGGCTGCGGCCTGCGGTCTGTGGCCTGCGGCCTGCGGGCTGTGGCCTGCGGTCTGCGGCCTGTGGTCTGTGGCCTGCGGTCTGAGGCCTGTGGGCTGCGGCCTGCGGTCTGCGGCCTGCGGGCTGCGGCCTGCGGTCTGCGGTCTGTGGCCTGCAGGCTGCGGCCTGTGGCCTGCGGTCTGTGGCCTGCGGGCTGCGGCCTGCGGTCTGTGGCCTGCGGTCTGCGGGCTGTGGCCTGCGGTCTGTGGCCTGCGGCCTGCGGGCTGTGGCCTGCGGTCTGTGGCCTGTGGTCTGTGGCCTGCGGTCTGTGGCCTGCGGGCTGCGGCCTGCGGTCTGTGGCCTGCGGCCTGCGGCCTGCGGTCTGTGGCCTGCGGCCTGCGGGCTGTGGTCTGCGGTCTGTGGCCTGCGGTCTGTGGCCTGCGGTCTGTGGCCTGCGGCCTGCGGTCTGTGGCCTGCGGCCTGCGGCCTGCGGCCTGCTCCAAAGCACTCCCTGCCCGACTGGAAGCCAAGCCTGTCGATCAGACTGACTTCCGGGCGGGGATTCCATCAAAAAAATTACTACGCACGCTGTGGAGTCAAAACTCAACAACTTGTGGGGAAACCAGATCTTCTGGGCTTCCCGACGGAAACTCCGCCTTACCCACCTTCACAGCCCACCCCTGTCAAGATCGGGGCCTGTGTCTCTCTGACTGCGTCTATCTCTTTTTTTGTCTCAATCTCTCTATCATTAACTGCCTCTGCTTCTCTACGTCTATCCCTTTCTGTCTTTCTCTCTTTTTGTATTTGTTTATATGTCTTTTTAATGGCCCAGAAATTCGGGTCTCCATGGGTGAGTACGCATGGGGTACTCACCCGTAAGCCCAATGGAAGTGCTGGTTTCGTGCATGCACTGCACATGCGCAGGAAACCGGCACTTCCGTTCCCCTGAAAGAAGGGGTTCAGAGGTGGAACGCGTGCGCCAGAGAGGCAGTGCGTGCGCATCGAACATACGTTTTTTTGCAGGTTTATCCAGGAGGGCAAGTCTCCAGCAGTTACACTTTTAAAAAGCAGTCGCAAGGCCTGCTTTTAACAAGGTAAGTCAAAATCAAAAATCAAATCAACTTTTATTGTCATTGTTAGTGCACAAGTGCAGTACAACGAAATGTAGGCTTGCGACTCCCGAGAGTGTACATTTGGATCAAGACATTTAAACATTCAACATACATTTGGCTTGTAGTATATTAACATAAACATAACCATAATAAAGTGCATTGGCAGATGTGCAGGCTTTAGAGTTTATTTGTGGAGTTCAGTAGGATGACAGCCCTGGGAAAGAAGCTGTTCCTAAATCTGGTCGTACGGGTGCGAATGCATCTGTAGCGTCTCCCAGATGGCAGGAGGGCGAACAGACTGTGGCTGGGGTGGGTAGGGTCTTTGATGATGGACCGTGACCTCCGTAGACAGCGTTTCTGGTATATGTGCTCTATGGTCGGTAGCCGGGTGCCGGTAATGCGTTGGGCAGTTTTGACTACCCGCTGCAGGGCTTTCCGGTCATAGTAGCTACAGCTGCCATACCATACTGTGATACAGTTTGTCAGGATGCTCTCTATAGTGCAGCGGTAAAAGTTAGAGAGGATCAGGGGTGACAGGTTACATCCCTTCAGCCTCCTTAGGAAATATAGGCGCTGCTGGGCCTTCTTCACCAGAGAGGAGGTATTGAGGGACCAGGAGAGGTCTTCCGTGATGTGGACTCCGAGGAACTTAAAGCTGTCCACCCTTTCCACCACAGCCCCATTGATGTGGATGGGGGTGTGACTTCCGCCTTTGGACTTCCTGAAGTCCACAATGGTTTCTTTGGTTTTCTTGATGTTAAGGGCCAGGTTGTTATCGGCGCACCACTTCACAAGATGCTGGACCTCCTCCCTGTAGGCTGACTCATCGTTGTTGGTGATCTGGCCTACTACCGTGGTGTCATCCGCAAACTTGATGATGGTGTTGGAACCATTAACAGCCACACAGTTGTGGGTGAAGAGGGAGTAGAGGAGGGGGCTCAGCACACATCCTTGTGGGGCCCCTGTGTTCAGGGTCGGGGGGGGGGAGGTGTGGTTACCTAATTTGACAGACTGGGGTCTGTTTGTTAGGAAGTCCAGGGTCCAGTTGCAGAGGGAAGTGTTCAGGCCAAGAGTTTGGAGTTTGGTGGCCAGCTTGTTGGGGACGATAGTGTTGAATGCTGAGCTGTAGTCTATGAACAGCATTCTGATGTAGGTCTCCTTACCATCTAGGTGATTCAGTGCCGAGTGTAGAGCAGTTGTGATTGCATCCTCCGTTGATCTGTTTGCACGATAGGCAAACTGGTGTTGGTCAAGAGAGGCAGGAACACTGGCTTTGATGTGAGCCAGGACCAGTCTCTCGAAACACTTCATTATGATGGGTGTGAGTGCAACAGGTCGATAGTCGTTCAGGCACATCACAGCCGTTTGCTTTGGCACAGGAATAATGGTAGCGGTCTTGAAGCATGTAGGGACTACTGCCTGGGCCAATGACAGATTGAAGATGGCGGTGAAGACATCAGCCAGCTGATCGGCACATTCCTTGAGTACCCGTCCAGGGATGCTATCCGGTCCAGCAGCCTTTCGTGTGTTCACTCCACGTAGAACACCCCTTACGTCGGAGGTCGACAGAGTGAGCACCTGGTCTTCCGGGGGTGGCAAGGCTTTGTTAGCCGGCTCCCTGTTGTCCCTGTCGAAGCGAGCGTAGAAGTTGTTAAGCTCCTCCGGGAGGGAGGCATCGCTAACCGGGGGGCTGGTGTTTTTGCCCTTGTAGTCAGTGATGGACTGGATGCCTTGCCACATGCGCCAGGGTCTGAGTTGTTGCGGAAGTGATCCTCTATCCGCAGTGTCTGTTTCCTTTTGGCAGTCCTGATACCCTTTTTTAGGTTGGTCCTAGCTGCACTGTAAGCTGCCGCGTCGCCAGATTTAAATGCTGCGTCGTGTGCTTTCAACAGTGAGCGGACCTCTCCGTTCATCCAGGGTTTCTGGTTGGGGTATGTCCTGATATTTTTATGGGTCGTGACGACCTCGACGCAGCTGTTGATGTAGAATAGCACTGTGGATGCGTATTCCTCGATGTCATTATGGGCAAACATGCCCCAATCAGTGCGTTCGAAGCAATCCTGAAGCTCCGATACTGCCCCCTCTGGCCATACTTTCACTGCTCTCACTGATGTTCTCCCTCTTTTGATGAGCGGTTTGTATGCCGGGGCTAGAAACAGGGAGAGGTGGTCAGACTTCCCAAGGTGGGGGCAGGGAATGGCCTTATAAGTGTCTACAATGCTCGTGTAGACTTGATCCAGTGTGTTCTCCCCTCTTGTGGGGCAGGAGACATTCTGGTGGAATTTTGGTAGTACAGTTTTTAGGTTTATGTGATTGAAGTCCCCCGTGACGATAAAAGTTCCGTCTGGGTGCGCAGTTTGTTGTTCGCTGATGGCCCTCTAGAGGTCCTTCAGTGCTAGTTTGGCATTAGCGTGTGGTGGGATGTAGACCGCAGTGATGATAACAGCCGTGAATTCCCGAGGCAGGTAGAAGGGTCTGCACCTTAACATGAGGAATTCCAAATCAGCCGAGCAGGATCTATCGATTATGTCAGTGTTAGGGCACCAGGCATTGTTAGTGTAAATGCACAAACCGCCTCCCTTGCTCTTACCGGAGTCGGCAGTTCTGTCGGCGCGGAAGACCGTGCGTCCTTCTTGTTGGATGGTGGTGTCAGGGATGCCGTTGTTCAGCCAGGTCTCTGTGAAGATCATGGCACAGCATTCCTTTGTCCTTTTCTGTGTGGAGATCCAGTTTGATCTCATCCATTTTGTTTTCCAGTGACCTGACGTTGGCCAGGAAAATACTTGGGAGGGTGGGTTTGTGTGGGGCCCTCTTCAGCCTGTTTTGGATACCGGCCCTCTTACCCCGCTTCTGCTTGCATCGACTTCCGGCTGGGGAAGGACGCCACGTGGTGAATTAATTAAAATTAAAACATTTTTTCCACAGGTTTATTATTTTTAAATACTTTAAAGAAAGGTAAGTTTATTTTAAGCCCTGTTAGAAAATGTAATTCATTTTTTCAAAAATTTAAATTATTGTTTAAAATAGTTATTTCATGTAATTTATAGTTATTTTAAAAATGTGATTTAAAAAAAAAATTATTTGAAGTTTCAGTGATGTTTTGGGGCTTATATTATTTATAGGTTTGACAGCTCTTCCTGTCAAACTTATGAATGAAGCATTCCCTGCTACCATTGGCTCTCCATGGCCCATGTGATCCCAGGGGACGCATCGAACTAACTGCGCCCCTGGGGTACGCAAGCACTGCGCGCCGGCAGTTGGAGGAGGCCCAGGATCGGAATCCCACGCGGGCCCACAGCTCAACGGCCGGCGCGCTAGGTAAGTGCAGGTTGGGGGCTTGCACTCGCGGGAAGCCCCCGACCCGAATTTCTTGTCCATTATGCATAGCAGGGAAGTCAGGCGGCATGCAGAGGGTAGCATCGCCACCAGGAGCCACAGGTGAGAAGGGGCACATTATGAATACCACTGCTCTTTTATATAACACGAGCACATGCGATTGAATCAGAGTTGAGGAGTAGAACAAGTTCTATTTTCGCAGGCACATTAGGAGACCATTATTAGCTGAACAGTGGGAAAAACGGGAATCAGCAGAAATTCCACTCCACAGTCACTCAGGATAATTATCCTGCAATTTCAGTCTGCAAGAGCATATCAACTGGGATCTTAACTTAAACATAGTCGGCTTTAGCACAAATATTTTAGTTTTCAAGATGTGTTTAATGCGAGATGTACAAGCAGGACTTCAGGTTAAAGGTGGTAAACTCAATTACCTTCCTCCCAAGTGCAAGACCCTTAACATACACTATCCTGGCCAAATGAACCCGAGTCAAGTGTACAACAATGATTATACAGAATTTTCCAGCGTGCTGCCTGAGGAATCTAATTTTAAATCCGATGTTTTTAATGCTACACATGGAGGCTAGGTAGAAAGGGGTGAACTTTAATGATCTGTAGAAATGAACCACATAGGATGCTGCCAGATAATAAAATGGAGGTGGGGAAATAACGGACTAATTAGACCAAGTCTAATTACATTGTTTGAAAACTTCAATTAAACCCGGTTTAATTGCTCTCTTTTTTTTAACAGTTTTCCTCAGAAATTAATGAAATACAAAATACAAGACGGAGCAACAACACGAATGTATAAAGACATAATACATAACAAAAGGGCTAACATAATGACATCGGATGCATTTGCATTTATATTGCTTTGTGTAGTTTCTCAAATTCTGTTTCCGAGCCAGCTCGGATCATGGGCTTATTAACCAAGGATACTGAATCGTTAAATGATGCTACAGCCCACTCCAGGCTTATCCCTGAAGGAACCTAGAACATTATTTGGAACGTAGAATGAAGTGAGACATGCAATCATTTGATATAAAGTTGCTAATCCCAAGGACACACTTTACATTTAGAAACAATGAAATATTGCATTATATTCATATTTCTCTCACCTAAGGCATTCAGATTCTTTTCAAATCACTCAAACCAGATAATCCTTTCTGAAAAAGAGAATGCAGCTCCCGGAAGGTTTAGTGAGTAAACAAGTTACAATGCACTAAGCTCTTCCGGAAATATTATTGCCCAAAGTATGGCACACTGCCAATAGCCTAGCTTACCAACAACAACTTATATTTATGTAGCGCCTTTAATGTAGAGGAAACATCCCAAGGCGCGCCACAGCGGTATAAGGAAAAGTTGAATGTTAAGCCAAAGAAGGAGAGACTAGGAGGGGTGACCTAAAGCTTGGTCAAAGAGGTGGGTTTTAAAGAGGGTTTTAAAGGAGGAAAGGAAGGTGGAGAGATTAAAGGCTACAGGGAAGGAATTCCGGAGCCTGGAGCCTGGGCGGCTGAAGGCACGGCCACCACTGGTGGGGCGGAGGGGTGGCTGCACAAGAGGCCTGCCCAGAGCTGGAGGAGTGGAGAGTCTGGGGAAGAGGGATTGTAGGACCAGAGGAAATTACGGAGATGTGTAGGAGGTGGTGGGTGTGGCGCGTGCGCCTAGTCAGTTATGCCCCTGACTGTTTGCGAGCGGTTCGAATCGCTCCCACGCCCCTGGGTTCCAGACACTGGACTTAGGTACAGGCAGCGATGTAGAAAACTCGGGTAGACAGGTGGTTTGGATGCAAACAAAACCAAGATTTTATTGAACAGGAAAATTTTAATAGTCTTAAAAGAAATTACCACTACAATATTATAGGCAAATACACTTATACAGGGAATGGGGAACACACGGCACATCGAGGGAAAACAACAATCTTAACAATCCCCTTATCCTTATCCCACCCCTACACCTAACTAGATTAAGCTATGAGGGGCCAGAATTTATGCTCACCAGTCCAAGTTCAAAGTCAGCTGTTGGAAAAGAAAACAGGTTTTGAGGTTTTGCTCTCTGTCCTCTTAGGTACCCCGTCGCCACGTGGTCTTCAGAAGTGCGGTACTGGGGCTGCTGCCGTGATACACCTTCTTCTCCCCCGCTATCGTCATCATCTCGCCCCGATGGGTCCTCCTCTTCTTCTCCCTCGGGCGGTCGGAAACAGATTAAACACAGCCATCGAGGCTGGACAAGCCCAAGCCCATCAAGAGCTTTCAGAACAATACAAGTCAATTTTCGGGCCGGTAAATGCAATTACCGGCCATCTAAAAACAGTTAACATGGATTGCTACCATTATTGAAAACTAGCCCGCCAAAATTAAGACAAAGAACTAACCAGATTTGGCGCGAAGATAAGGTTTTTTGAAAAGGTATAACTGAAGGCCCCGGGTAGCAGTCCAGGGCTCGCGCTCGCTCTTGCTTTTGCGTTTGACCCTGCTCTCGTTATATTTATCAGACAGTCACCAGTCATTACCGTTTAGGCCTTATTGGCCATGCACGAGCGCCTGTGTATTCGTTGTGGCGTGGAGACCTGCGTTAACACTTTGTTCAAGATGCTTGCTATTATCTCAGGGACTTTTCTCCCTCCCCTCAGGCGTCAGCTTATAATTAGGCGCTTGGGGGTTTAAATTACCGATATGGTTCTTGCTGCTCTGCTCTGCCCTTATCGAGGTATTATCGTCTTCTTCGTCTCGTCTCGTCTGTCTGACTACTCTACGAGTCCTGGGCTACCTGCTCAACTTCGTCTTGCCCCTTTTCGCGGCCTGGGCGTCCTGGATGGCTGTAGACTTGGGCCTTGCTCCCTTTCCCAGCAGTTGGTATGGTGTCTCTGGCTACTGAAAATCTGCTCCGGGGAGAGAGCCCGCCACGAGGCCAGGGCACGAGTACAAGCGGCAGCCCAAGAGGCCGGAGCCACGAGAGCAGGGTCAAAAGCAAAAGCAAGAGCGAGCGCGAGCCCTGGACTGCTACCCGGGGCCTTCAGTTATACCTTTTCGAAAAACCTTATCTTCGCGCCAAATCTGGTTAGTTCTTTGTCTTAATTTTGGCGGGCTAGTTTTCAATAATGGTAGCAATCCATGTTAACTGTTTTTAGATGGCCGGTAATTGCATTTACCGGCCTGATAATTGACTTGTATTGTTCTGAAAGTTCTTGATGGGCTTGTCCAGCCTTGATGGCTGTGTTTAATCTGCTTCCGATTATGTATGCAGACTGTTTGATGGTTTTAACTCTGGGCCTCACTGAATTTAGATCTGACTCCAATTCGGCCTGATACATTATTCAAAGTTCTGTCTGGCAAAGTTCTCTTCACAGAAAGCCTGCAGCCTTAGTTTCAATTCCTCCCAAGCTGTCTGCTCTGCAGAATCCACTTTTGAATCCCACAGGCTTTCTGCCACGAGGCCCGGAAACCATCTTGGGTACCCTTTAATTTAAAAATGTCCATTGCAGGGTCCCTTTTTTTATTAATAATGACCTTCTGGGAGATGTAGAAATTTTGCAATCTTACAGATGGTGGGGGGCGCGGTCAGGAAGGGATTTAACAGCAACAACAACAACTTTATTTTACTCGATGTGATACTTTATATAGGGCCTTTAACGTAATAAAATGCCCCAGGGCGCTTCACAGGAGCGTTATCAAACAAAATTTGACACCGAGCCAACTGTGGAAATGTTAGGACAGGTGACCAAAACCTTGGTCAAAGAGGTAGGTTTTAAGGAGCGTCTTAAAGGACAAGAGAGAGATAAAGTGGTGGAGAGGTTTAGGGAGGGAATTTCAGAGCTTAGGGCCCAGGCACCTGGTGGATCGGCTGCCAATGGTGGAGCGAGTAAAATCGGGGATGCGCAAGAGGCCAGAATTGGAGGAGGGCAGAGAGAGTTGTAGGTTACAGAGATAGGGAGGGGCGAGGCCATGGAGGGATTTGAAAAGAAGGATGAGAATTTTTAAATTGGGGCATTGCCGGACCAGGAGCCAATGTAGGTCAGTGAGCGCAAGGGTGATAGGTGAACGGGACTTGGTGCAAGTTAGGACACGGGGCAGTGAGCACAGGGGGTGATGGGTGAACGGGACTTGGTGCAAGTTAGGACACGGGGCAGTGAGCACAGGGGGTGATAGGTGAACGGGACTTGGTGCAAGTTAGGACACGGGGCAGTGAGCACAGGGGGTGATGGGTGAACGGGACTGGGTGTGAGTTAGGACATGGGGCAGTGAGCACAGGGGGTGATAGGTGAACGGGACTGGGTGCAAGTTAGGACACGGGGCAGTGAGCACAGGGGGTGATAGGTGAACGGGACTGGGTGCAAGTTAGGACACGGGGCAGTGAGCACAGGGGGTGATGGGTGAACGGGACTGGGTGTGAGTTAGGACATGGGGCAGTGAGCACAGGGGGTGATGGGTGAACGGGACTTGGTGCAAGTTAGGACACGGGGCAGTGAGCACAGGGGGTGATGGGTGAACGGGACTTGGTGCAAGTTAGGACACGGGGCAGTGAGCACAGGGGGTGATGGGTGAACGGGACTTGGTGCAAGTTAGGACACGGGGCAGTGAGCACAGGGGGTGATAGGTGAACGGGACTGGGTGCAAGTTAGGACATGGGGCAGTGAGCACAAGGGGTGATGGGAGAACGGGACTTGGTGCGAGTTAGGACACGGGGCAGTGAGCACAGGGGGTGATGGGTGAACGGGACTGGGTGTGAGTTAGGACATGGGGCAGTGAGCACAGGGGGTGATAGGTGAAGGGGACTGGGTGCAAGTTAGGACACGGGGCAGTGAGCACAGGGGGTGATAGGTGAACGGGACTGGGTGCAAGTTAGGACACGGGGCAGTGAGCACAGGGGGTGATGGGTGAACGGGACTGGGTGTGAGTTAGGACATGGGGCAGTGAGCACAGGGGGTGATGGGTGAACGGGACTTGGTGCAAGTTAGGACACGGGGCAGTGAGCACAGGGGGTGATAGGTGAACGGGACTGGGTGCAAGTTAGGACACGGGGCAGTGAGCACAAGGGGTGATGGGAGAACGGGACTTGGTGCAAGTTAGGACACGGGGCAGTGAGCACAGGGGGTGATGGGTGAACTGGACTTGGTGCAAGTTAGGACACGGGGCAGTGAGCACAGGGGGTGATGGGTGAACGGGACTTGGTGCAAGTTAAGACACGGGGCAGTGAGCACAGGGGGTGATGGGAGAACGGGACTTGGTGCAAGTTAGGACATGGGGCAGTGAGCACAGGGGGTGATGGGAGAACGGGACTTGGTGCAAGTTAGGACACGGGGCAGTGAGCACGGGGTGATGGGTGAACGGGATTTGGTGCAAGTTAGGACACGGGGCAGTGAGCACAGGGGGTGATGGGTGAACGGGACTTGGTGCAAGTTAGGACACGGGGCAGTGAGCACAGGGGGTGATGGGAGAACGGGACTTGGTGCAAGTTAGGACATGGGGCAGTGAGCACGGGGTGATGGGAGAACGGGACTTGGTGCAAGTTAGGACACGGGGCAGTGAGCACAGGGGGTGATGGGTGAACGGGACTGGGTGTGTGTTAGGACACGGGGCAGTGAGCACAGGGGGTGATGGGAGAACGGGACTTGGTGTGAGTTAGGACACGGGCAGCAGAGTTTTGGATGAGTTCAGGTTTATGGTGGTTGGAAGATGGGAGACCGGCCAGGACAGCATCGGAATAGTCAGGTCTAGAGTCAGCTTTGGTCTGATTAAACTCCCGTGAAGCACCTTGGGTTATTTTACTACTTTAAAGGTGCAGTATAAACACAAGTTGCTGCTGTTGTAGGTAGCCCCAAGAACACTGAGGCCAATTGTCATGTCCCTACCAGCAGTCCAACTGAGATGAGCTAACTTAGCAGAGACTGGGTGTTGAACCTCGAGGCCTTGCTGTGTTGCGGGGCTCAGTTCAACACCGGGTAGAGTCATATCAACGGAGTCGTTGAGGGAGTCGTTCTTGCTTCGATTTGACTGTACAGAAGTAGCAAAATCCAGCTGCAATTTATGATTGAGAATCTGGTACGACAGGAAATATACCCAGAAGGAGAAACTGTGTGGTACATTTATCATCCAATATTGAATTTCTGCAGTTGATGACTGAGTATCACATCGAGTAAAACAGCAGCCATTCCTTAAGATTGTGGGACAAAATGGCTTTTTATAGTCCCAGGCTAGATCTTGTGACAGGCTAATTTCATAATCCTTCATTATTTCTTATTTTATTAGAAGATATTACATCTGCCAAGAATATTACCAACTGAGCCAATTGATAGCGGGCTAATTCAGTGATCCAGCACTACAAATGGGGAGCTTTGCTGGAGGGGAGTGAGGATCGGAGAGTTGCAGTGTTGTAACTCTGACAAGCCATTCCTTCAAATGCCTCTCCCTGCCGGGATCACGGAATTGACCCTGTAATCTTTGAGCTTGGTGAATCATGATCAATCTAGTGAGTTATATGAAGAATAACTGACACCCGGGAGTGATGCTAATGAAATAATGCCATTCAAATGATGCTTTGAGCATCAGTCAGCTCAGGTGGTTGAGATTCAATATCAGTTCCCTGATCACTTCTCTCGCCTGCAAATCTTTCTTTCCATCACAACCTTTCTTGTCTCTCTATACTTTATTGGTGGTACTATGATCACTGCTTTTCTGACCATTTCTCTCTTGTTTCTCTTAAGAAAGACTTGCATTTATATAGTGCCTTTCATGAACACCGGACGTCTCAAAGTGCTTTACAGGCAATGAAGTACTTTTTTGAAGTGTAGTCACTGTTGTAATATGGGAAACGTGGCAGCCAATTTGTGCACAGCAAGGCCCCACAAACAGCAATGAGATAATGGCCAGATAATCTGTTTTAGTGATGTTGATTGAGGGATAAATATTGGCCCAGGACACTGGGGATAACTCCCCTGCTCTTCTTCGAAATAGTGCTGTGGGATCTTTTACCTCCACCTGAGAGCTCAGATGGGGCCTCGGTTTAATGTCTCATCTGAAAGACGGCACCTCCGACAGTGGAGCACTCCCTCAGCACTGCACGGGAGTGTCAGCCTAGATTTATGTGCTCAAGTCCCTGGAGTGGGGCTGTGAACCCACAACCTTCTGATTCAGAGGCAAGTGTGCTACCCACTGAGCCACAGCTGACACAAATACATCATCCTATACTCACTCCCTCCTCTCTACATCCCCATTCCGTTGAAATCAAGACCCATAGCGTAGTTTCCTATTCTAACTCATTCTTTCCCAGGACTTTAAAACTATGGGACCTCCTTCTTTCAGTCTTCCCTTCCTTTTACAACTTCTTCTTCTTATCGTGTCCACGGACAGTCTATACATAGCCCAGCCAGAACTGGACACATTTTTGCGCCTTGTTGAATTCGGCAAGATCTGCAACAATGCAGGGTTCCTCTAACGATGGGCAGTGCAGGAGATGTTGCATAGTCTGTGCCTCAGTTCCACATTCACAAGTTGTCGGGCTGGTTGAATATCCCCATTTGCTTAGTGACACCTTTGAGCAACCTACACCGGTCCTAAGTCTGTTAAGGCACTTCCAGGTTGCCCAGTTGCAATTAGCTCCTGGGGGAAGGCTTTCATCAAGTAAAATTTCCATCGCTGGGTGTTGTTCAAGACTGGCGAGCCGGTCTTTCCACAAGGCGATGCGGGCTTCAGATGAGGTTGATTGTAATGGAACAACACTGTTCATGAAGCTCTTTCTTGACTTTAGGCGGCTGGGTGTAGGTGTATGACAATGCAGAGGGTGTCTCTCATCTGATGTTTGACGGAGTCGCTCTTTCTTGCTTTTACAACTGAAAGGCTGTTTTCAACCTTGACAATGTTCTGTGCTATGGCCCTCGGCCCTTTATCTGGAGTTATGTTAAAGAAAGAACTTGCATTTATATACTGCCTTTCATGACCTCAGGATGTCTCAAAGCGTTTTATAGCCAATTAAATACTTTTGGAGTGCAGTCACTGTTGTAATGTAGGAAATAAAGCAGCCAATTTGCCCACAGCAAGGTCCCACGAACAGCAATGTGATAAATGACCAGATAATCTGTTTTGGTGATGTTGGTTGAGAGAGAAATATTGGCCAGGAAACCTGGGAGAACTCACCTGCTCTTGTTCAAAATAGTGCCATGGGATCTTTTACGTCCACCTGAGAGAGCAGATGGGGACACATCCCATCCAAAAGATGGCACCACGGACAGTGCAGCACTCCCTCAGTGCTGCACTGGGGTGTCTGCCTAGATTTTGTGCTCAAGTCTCTGGAGTGGGGCTTGAACTCATGAGGTGACTAAGAGTTGAGAGTGCGAACATCTGCAAAGGGATGTAGATAGGTTAAGTGAGTGGGCAAAAATTTGACAGATGGAGTAAAATGTGGGAAAATGTGACGTTATCCACTTTGGTAGGAAAAATAAAAAAGCAAATTATTAATTAAATGGAGGGAGACTACAAAATGCTGCGGTACAGGGGGATCTGGGGGTCCTTGTACATGAAACACAAAAAGTTAGCATGCAGGTACAGCAAGTAATTAGGAAGGCAAATGGAATGTTGGCCTTTATTGCAAGGGGGCTGGAGTATAAATGTAGGGAAGTCTTACTACAACTGTATAGGGTGTTGGTGAGACCGCACCTGGAGTACTGCGTACAGTTTTGGTTTATTTATTTAAGGAGGGATATACTTGCATTGGAGGCAGTTCAGAGAAGGTTCACGAGGTTGATTCTGAAGAGGAAGGGGTTGTCTTATGAGGAAAGGTTGAGCAGGTTGGGCCTATACTCATTGGAGTTTAGAAGAATGAGAGGTGATCTTATTGAAACATATAAGATTCTGAGGGGGATTGACAGGGTGGATGCTGAGAGGATGTTTCCCCTCGTGGGGGAATCTAGAACTAGGGGGCATAGTTTCAGAATAAGGGGTCGCCCATTTAAGACGGCGATGAGGAGGAATTTCTCTCAGAGGGTCGTGAATCTGCGGAATTCTCCACCCCAGAGGGCTGTGGAGGCTGGGTCATTGACTATATTCAAGGTGGAGATAGATTTTTGAACGGTAAAGGAGTCAAGGGTTATGGGGAGCGGGCAGGGAAGTGGAGTTGAGGCCAAGACCAGATCAGCCATGATCTTATTGAATGGCGGAGCAGGCTCGAGGGGCCGAATGGCCTACTCCTGCTCCTATTTCTTATGTTCTTATGAGCTACAGCTCCATATAAAGTGAAACAGTGCAGTCTGCTCTGAAACGTTTGCTCCTCTGCTAATGTGGTAATACAACTGAGTTAGTGCAAAACAACCAGGAGCGATGCAGTTCCACAAGTCAATTAGCAGCTTGGACCTCAGCTGCTCATTTTGTCTGATTAATGGGTAAGACTAGTTGACAGAGAGGAGGTGGGCAAATTCGCTTTGAGGTGCAGGCTGCACACATTTCTTTTATTATGCATTCTGCCGTAAGGGATGTTCGGAACTTTCTAGCAATAATAACACATAGGAAAGGGGATTATGAAGAATTTACTTAAAGGGCCTATGTCTTCAAAAAAAGTTCAGTAAACAAATGCACAACACAACGCAACAAAATCACCTCCGAAGGTACCATCATACTGGTTACAGACAACTTCGTTGTGACAGGAATCATGCTTCTCCCAAATTTGAACTGCTTGTTCCGTTGATCTAATGGTCAGAGGGTTAAATTTGATGAGGTCTTGTGCCGATGGTGGAGCCTCACACACAAGTGTATGATGGGCAGGTACTCTAATTGGCAGGAGGTGACTAGTGGCGTCTCACAGGGATCTGTGTTGGAGCCTCAACTATTCACTATATTTATTAATGACTTAGATGGTGGAATAGAGAGCCACATATCCATGTTTGCCGATGACACAAAGATAGGAGGCATTGTAAGCAGTATAGATGGAGGCATAAAATTACAAACAGGTATTAATAGATTAAGTAAATGGGAAAAACTGGTGCACATAGATTTCAATATAGGCAACTTTGGACTTAAAAAGGATAGAACAGAGTACTTTCTAAATGATGAAAAGCTAGAAACAGTGGAGGTCCAAAGAGGCTTAGTGGTCCATCTACATAGATCATTACAATGTCATGGACAGATAAAAAAATAGAAACATAGAAAAATAGGAGCAGGAGTCGGCCATTTGGCCCTTCGAGCCTGCTCCACCATTCAATATGATCATGGCTGATCCTCTATCTCAATACCATATTCGCGCTCTCTCCCCAAACTCCTTGATGTCTTTTGTGTCTAGAAATCTATCTATCTCCTTTTTAAATATATTCAGTGACTTGGCCTCCACCAAGGGAATTCCACAGGTTCACCACCCTCTGAGTGATGAAATTTTTCCTCATCTCAGTCCTAAATGTCCTACCCCATATCCTGAGACTGTGACCTCTCGTTCTAGACCTCCCAGCCAGGGGAAACATCCTCCCTGCATTCAGTCTGTCTAGCCCTGTCAGAATTTTATACGTTTCAATGAGATCCCCTCTCATTCTTCTAAACTCTAGTGAATACAGGCCTAGTCGACCCAATCTCTCCTCATACGACAGTCCTGCCATCCCAGGAATAAGCCTGGTGAACCTTTGCTGCACTCCCCCCATGGCAAGTATATAGTTTCATAGGTAAGGAGACCAAACTGCACACAGTACTCCAGGCGTGGTCTCACCGAGGCCCTGTATAACTGTAGTAAGACATCCTTGCTCCTGTACTCAAATCCTCTTGCAATGAAGGCCAACATACCATTTGCCTTCCTAACAGATGCTGCACCTTCATGTTTGCTTTCAGTGACTGGTGTACAAGGACACCCAGGTCCCTTTATACATCAACATTTCCCAATCTAGCACCATTTAACTAATACTCTGCCTTTCTGTTTTTCCTACCGAAGTGGATAACTTCACATTTATCCACGTTATACTGCATCTGCCATGTATTTGCCCACTCACTCAACTTGTCTAAACCGCCTTGAAGCCACTTTGCATCCTCCTCACAGCTCACAATCCCACCTAGTTTCGTGTCGTCAGCAAACTTGGAAATATTACATTTGGTTCCCTCATCCAAATCATTGATATATATTGTGAATAGCTGGGGCCCAAACACTGATCCCTGCGGTACCCCACTAGTCACCGCCTGCCACCCTGAAAAAGACTCATTTATTCCTACTCTCTTTTTCCTGTCTGTTAACCAATTTTCAATCCATACCAGTATATTACCCCCAATCCTGAAGGAGCCGAAGTTTCTCGAGCCACAGGCATTTACCGCAGATGTAGTCGCCCTGGACAAAAATGTCCACAAGTTCCCACATATTGCAGCAGCACATCTGTTCTCCCATTATTTTACTTATTTAATTAATTAGTTTAGTGTTATTAAATTATTTACCTCGTTTAGTTTACTAAATTAATTAAATTAAGTTTAGTTTTTAAAATTTAGTTAGCCCACAGTCACTACCAATCACTTACAAGTGACGTCACACTGCCATTTTCTCTTGTTGTTGCAGGTCTGCTGCTGCTTTTAAGCCCGGTCTCGAGCCTCGGTCTGCTCCTGCTCAGGTCCGTTGCTGCTCTGCTTCTCCCGCTCTCGCGCTGTTTTGAACTCCGGCTTCTCCCACTCTCGCGCTGTTTTGGACTCAATCAAAAATGCTAATGGAATGCTGGCCTTTATAACTAGAGGACTAATATAAGGGGTTAGAAGTCATGCTGCAAATAAACAAAGACCTGGTTAGACCAAGGCTGGAGTACTGTGTTCAGTTCTGGGCAGCAGACCTTAGGAAGGATAAACTGGCCTTGGACGGAGTGCAGCGTAGATTTACTAGAATGATACCTTGACTCCAAGGGGTCGATTTTCCTGGAGCTGTCAGGCGGAGTTTCAGGCATGTGGGGGGGGAAAATCCTGAATTTGGGGGTCCCGACACCATCCCGCCCAAAACCCCGCCCCACGCAAGTTTCAGGGGCGGCGGGTACCCGCCCTGCACTGGGACCCGCCGAAACCAGGCAGGAAGGGATTAGTGCCAATTAACTGCCTGTTAACAGGTAGTTAACAGGCAGTTTTTAGCCTAATCCCTATTTTGAGGTGTTTCGTGTGGGATTTCCGACGGCTCCAAACCACGCCAGGTTAGAGCAGGCGGGCCGTCGGGTTGAAGGAGTTGGAGGGGTCGCGATGTCGTTGCTCAGGTGAGTGATGGGTGCATGAGTGCAAAGGTAAGTGTGTTTGGTGTGTCTAAAGTGTGTAAAGAACTTTTACATACATGTACTTACCTTAACAGCCTTTCTTCCTGTAGCCGTCGGGAGCCCATCACTCAGCCGGCACTTAAAGCTGAACGGCTGCGATCTGTGAAAAGTGACAGCCTTCAGCTTTGAGTGCTGCTGAGAGTTCTAACTGAGTCTGTGCAGAAGGACTCATGTTAGAACTCAGATTGTCAGTGTTTCACAGCTTCAAACAGCTGTGAAACACTGATATTTCATCCGTCAAGAACTCTTGACAGATGAAATTGCAGTCTGTGACATCACCTGTTGCCGGGTGGCCCTTAATTGGCCTGCTGAGCCCGCTGGGCGGGCTCAACAAGGTCAATCAAGGGAAAATCGCGCGGATTGGCCGGACGTCGAAGTAGGCGGGTCTAAAACCCGAAAGTTGTAGACCTGCCTTCTTCCCGACAGCTTCAGGAAAATCGACCCCCAAGGGTTTACTTATGAGGAGAGATTACACAAACTAGAGTTGTATTCTCTGGAATATAGAAGATTAAGGGGTGATTTGATCAAAATTTTCAAGCTATTAAGGGAAACTGATAGGGGAATCTAGGACGAGAGGACATAGCCTAAAAATTAGAGCCAGGACTTTCAGGAGTGAAATTAGGAAACACTTCTACACTCAAAGGGTGGTAGAAGTTTGGAACTCTCTTCTGCAAATGGCAATTGATGCTAGATCAACTGTTAATTTTAAATCTGAGATTGATAGATTTTTGTTAACCGAAGGTGTTAAGGGATATGGGGCAAAGATGGGTATATGGAGTTAGGTCACAGATCAGCCATGATCTCATTAAATGGCGGAACAGGCTCGAGGGGCTGAATGGCCTACTCCTGTTCCTACATCGGTCAATCGTGACTATCAACAGTGCAAGGCATTGCCAAAGTTACCCACAGATTTTTGCCTTTGATAAAAGGATCACCTTGTTCCATTTCGTTGATATGATATTATTAAGTGCATTGTTCCTTTAGCGAGAAAGGTAAATTAGTAGAAGATCCGCCATGGTAATTTATCAAAAAAATCAGATAAGTTGTGTGCTAGCATCAGAAAATCACTAAATCACAACTGTCGGATCATCATAAAAAACCCAACTGATTTTAAGTGGGACTAATCGGTAGCTCTTTCAGCGATCCAGCACAGGCACAATGGCTCGAATGGCTTCCTTCTGTGCTGTATGATTCTATTCTATGGTTCATTAATGTCCTACAACCTGCCGCCTGTAGCCGGCCTCTCCTACATGCGACTCAAGTCCCACACTACAAGGTTGGCTCTTAGGGGCTGGGTTCATGTCACGCAACATGTAACCCCACCTGACGTAGGGTCATCCAGACTCGAGTCGACATTGGCTTGTTCTCTCTACACAGATGCGGCCGAACCTGCTGTGATTTCCATCAAAAAAAAATGTTTCTTTGTCTGTTTTTTGTTTTTCATACAGACCCCAGCATCTGCAACATTTGACCCCTTGTGACCCCCACCTCATTGTTCTTTGATGTAATGTTTTCCTGACTGACCTGTTTGGACACCATTCACACCTTTGATTGCTGCGATTATCTCTCTGCCGAGGTGTGATAAATGGCAGTTAGAAAGATTACCTGTAATCATCTGGCATTATTCTCTGACTATATAAGCTGTGTCTATATGCATCTCTCCACTTCACCTGATGAAGGAGCAGCGCTCCGAAAGCTTTTGATTTCAAATAAAACTGTTGGACTATAACCTGGTGTTGTGTGACTTCGTACATTTGTCCACCCCAGTCCACACTTAGGGGCTGAACATACGCCGGGGAGCCTCCTACTTGTCATTACGTCAGCAGCAAATCCACAGAAACCCTGACAACCGGCGGGTACGCCTTTTGGACCATTTCAGCGGAGATTCCATGGCTCTTACGCCGAGCGAGCGGGAGAAGCCTCGCAGACATTCACCCCTTTGACGTCCTGAGGGCAAGTAGGGATGGGCATCGAATGGTTACCAATGTCACCCACATCACAAGAACAAATAATACAAATAAACAGATTTACAAAAAAGATGAAACAGGCTGGAGGCTCGGAGGACTGGATTTTCTCAGCCCCGAGGAGGCAGGCATGGAGGAGGGACTGCCGGTAAATTCGGAGAAAGTCGGGGTGGATGGCAAACCCGCCCCCATCTCACCTCCGTGCACATTTGCCAGGGGGCGGGCGGATGTGTAGCTTCGGGTCCCATCTCCTGGAGGCGGGAAAGGCATTTAATCATTTTAACTGCCTGTTGACAGGTAGTACACAGGCAGAAAAAAGGATTTGTGCCATTTTACCTTCACAGGTGAAGGCTTCTCAACCTCGGAGAGCCCCGCCTGGTTGGAGGAGACGTGAAGGAGGTCTGTGGTGGTTGGAGGCACCTGGAAGTAAGGTGTAGAGGTGAGTGATGGGTGCAAGTGTGGAGTGGTAAGTATGTAACGTGAGTGTTAAGTTTAAAAGGTGTTCACTTACCTTGTTTTCTTCCTACAGCCTTCAACCGTGCTGGATCGGGGGAGCCGACATCCTCCTTGTCAATTTCACAGACTGGCTGTTGGAACCTCCAAACCAACAGCCATGTGAAATTTACAATGTTGAAAGGTTTGATGAGTCCTGAACACAAGGCCTCATCAAACTAAAGAGAATGTCATTGTTTGACAGTTTCACAGAGCTGTCAAATGCTGACATTTCTTCTTTCAAGAAGTCTTGACAGATGGCACGTCTGACGTTGACATGCTCTGTCAGTGACTTCTTCCCTAATTGGCCTGCTGAGCCAGCAGGGCGGGCTTAACAAGGTCAATCAGGGGAAAATCCCTCTGATTGGTCAGGTGAGGATGGAGGCGGGACATTGGCACGGCAAGCAGCAGTCCCGCCTCCAACTCGTCTCCATTGAGAAAATCCAGCCCTTATACTCAATCCACAAGCTGTTCTTCTAAAGGTAATTTACACATTACAGACTTTCCCAGTGTTTCTATGTTTGCTATGTTATGTAGCGATGTTAATATTTTGCTGATTTTCGTGTTTCATACTGCCATTCACTCGTAATTGAAAACTTGAGTTGCTTCAATCAGTAAATGTCTGGCCTATGTGGTAATCTGCGCCATTTCAGAAGAACTTGGCAGCGCAGTCTATGTTACATCCGTAAACAGATTATAAAAGTGGGGTTGTTGTTGAAAAGGTACAGCTTCCAGATCATAGAGGACAAGTTTTGAGTGTGAGGCTCGCTATTAAACCATGGAGTGGGAAGATACTCCCTAAACAAACAAAAAAATCTCATTCCCTCTTTCATGATGATATATGTCTATGGTATTCTATTTAACTGCTCCTTCCCGATAAATATGCATGTTTCTGTATAATTCACACTGGAAATGTATAATTTACCAACACCAATATATCTGTGGAACGTGGAGGCTCTCAATGTGACAAAACCATTGGTTTGTCATATTAAAGAAAGGAAATGGTCCCAGATGTGTAAATAGGATGGAAGGTTCGATTGGGATGCTGGGGTTTTGCCTGATTTGCTATTGGGGAGTGGGGAGAAGCATCTCATTACATATTAACTTTGGCAGAGATCTACGAGAAGGCCCACTGCCTTTTCTGCTGGCCAGAGAATGATGATTGACATAAGAAAGGAAGGAAAATAATGTATTAAAAGAAAAGACATCCATTTTAAGTTTTAAAAAAACAAGAAGTGTCAGATGGTTTGAGAACTAGACTAAGGGCCAGAATGTAGTGTCCGTGTGTAGATAAAGACACTGAAGACAGGAGTTGATTCATAGGTATTTACTAAGCAAGTCTGGGGGGGGGTTTCTAAAGGATATACACAATACACAGGCTTATATAGCCCAAGTGGCAATTACCGGCATTATGCACACCTGGGGCTCTTAAAGGCACATACACCATAATTGCTCTTAAAGACACATACACCACAATTCCTCCCCTTCTAGCTACCTAGTACATCATATTTTAAGTAATTATTAATTACATGTTATATGCAAAATAATATACATTGCTGTATTAATTAATTATAAGTTAGTCTCTCAGGAGGCTTCCTGACTCGGTCCGGATAACGCCTCGGGGGTGTAGTAGTTTCTGGTGGTGTAGTAGGTTCTTCTGGCAAGGCTGATTTGGCTTGAAGGCCAGTGTTGGGTTCATCGGGCTCCAGTATCACCGGATCGGAGGTAGATATGGGTATCTCTACTTCATCGTTAGATGTATAGAGTGGTGGTGTAGGTTGTCCCTTTTCGGATGACTTGATGATTTGGTCAGCATGGCGCCTTATTATGCTGTCTCCGATGTCCACGGTATACATCAGTGGTCCTAATCGTGTGCAGCTAGTTCCAGGCTGCCATTTCTCGGTACGGTAGTCCCGGGCCAAAACCGGTTGGCCTATCTGGAAGGCCCTAGTTGGCCTTTCATTCATGCCCTGAAACTGCCGGTTCTCCACGCCCCTTCGGATGTTGGGCTTGACCAAATCCAGCCGGCATCTTAGGTTTCTATTGTAGAACATCATGGCGGGAGTTTGGTTAGCAACCATATGCGTTGCATTCCTATATGCAAATAAGAAGTTATCCACCTTGTGCTGAAGTTTTATGTCTTCATTACCCATGGCCTTGATGGCCTTCTTGAAGGTCTGGACAAACCTTTCAGCCAATCCATTGGTGGCGGGATGGTATGGGGCGGACATGTAGTGCTTTACCCCATTGTTCTTTAAGAACTTTCTGAATTCTTCGGACACAAATTGCGGTCCATTATCAGAACATATCTGCTCCGGCAGCCCATTCCTGGCAAATATGGTCCTTAATACTGTGATGGTTTTTTCCGTGGTGGTGGAGGACATCTTTATTACCTCCGGCCACTTGGAGTGTGCATCAACTGCGATTAAGAACATTGAGTCCATAAATGGACCAGCAAAGTCGATGTGCACCCTTTGCCAGGGAGATGAGGGCCACTCCCATGGATGTAGAGGGGCCTGTGGCGGAGCATTTTGGACCTTCTGGCATCCTAGGCAGCTCTTGGTCATGTCTTCGATGTCTCCATCGATACCTGGCCACCATACAAACGCCCTAACTAGGTTCTTCATTTTCACTCCACCCAGATGCCCCTCGTGAAGCTCCTTTAGCACTTTATCCTGGAGTTTGGGTGGAATCACCACTCTGGATCCACACATCAAGGTTCCTCGGCACACTGACAGCTGTTCTCTTCTTTGCGAGAATGCTGGCAACAGTGGTTCGCCATGTGCTGGCCATCCCTTCACTGTTAAATCGTAGACCCGTGAGAGAGTAGGGTCATTTCTTGTCTCCCTTTCAATGGCAGAATTTGTCACCGGTAGACATTCCACTATGGTAGAGTGGAATATCTCTACTGGGTCTACTGTAGGTGCCTCTTCTATCGTTGGCAACGGTAGGCGTGATAAACCGTCAGCATTCCCATGCTGTTTTGACCCTTTGTATTCAATGTTGTATTGGTGTGCCCCTAGAAAAAGGGACCACCTCTGTAGTCTTTGTGCCGTCATAATGGGGACACCTTTTTTAGGGTTGACTATGGAGATGAGGGGTTGATGGTCAGTCAGCAAGGTAAATTTTTGTCCGTGTAGGTAATGGTTGAATTTCTTCACTCCCCATACCAGGCTGAGTGCTTCCCTGTCTATCTGGGCATAGTTACGCTCAGCTGAGTTCAATGAGCATGACGCAAAAGCTATCGGCCGTTCCGAGCCATCAGGGAATCTATGGGACAATACCGCTCCTATGCCGTAAGGGGATGCATCGCACGCCAGTCTGATTGGTAGTGATGGGTTGTAATGAGCCAAAATTTTCTCGGATGTGATTAAGTCTTTACATTTATGGAAGGCACGTTTACAGTCTTCGTTCCATTTCCAAATCACTCCTGTCTGTAGAAGATCATTAAGAGGGTGTAGAATAGTTGATAAGTTCGGTAAAAATTTATGATAGTAATTTATTAATCCCAGGAATGACCTTAATTGTGAAACATTTTCAGGTGCTGGGGCTTTTATAACTGCTTCAATTTTTTTCAGGTGACTTATGCAACCCTTCCTTATTAATTATGTGGCCACAATATGATACCTGATTTTGGAAAAATTCGCACTTGGGGTGATTTGCTCGTAGGCCCCGTTCTTTCAGCCTAGTGAGCACCTGCTCCAAATTGGCAAGGTGCTCGTTGTCATTTTCTCCTTTTATAAGGATGTCGTCTAGGTAGCATTGAGTCCCCGGAATCCCTTGCAGGACTTGCTCCATAGCTCTTTGCCAGATAGCTGGAGCTGATGCTATTCCAAAAACCAGTCGATTGTACTGGTACAGGCCTTTGTGTGTGTTTATTGTGAGATACTTTTTAGAGGTCTCCTCAACCTACATCTGTAGATATGCCTGTGCCAATTCAATTTTTGTGAAACGTTTCCCTCCGGATAGTGAGGCGAAAATATCTTCTATCCTCGGAAGAGGATACTGTACCGTGTGAAGGACCGGGTTTACAGTCACCTTAAAGTCCCCACAGATGCAAATTTTTTTCTGTTCCTCAGAGTTATTTTTCAATGTTTTTTTCATGACTGGAACGATGGGTGTTGCCCATTCGCTCCAATCTATTTTGGATAATACGCCTGCCTTTTCCAAATTCTTCAGCTCTGCCTTGACTGCCGGACGTATTGTGTATGGCACCGGTCTTGCCTTAAAAATTTTTGAAATTGCTGTATCTTCCACTTTTATTGAGGCGGTGATGCCTTTCAAGGTTCCTAGTTTCTCTTGAAACACTTCTTTGGCGTTGGCCAAGATGTCTTTTAATCGTTCAAGTATGATGTCATCATTGTTTTTTTCCTTACTGGTCACCGTCAGTGCCTGAATGGAGTGCCAGTCTAAACGTATCTTCCTTATCCATTCACGTCCCAACAACGGTGGACCACCATCTTGTAGAATGTATAAATACAACTTTTGTATTTCTTTGCCATTGTATACCACAGGCACCCTTATTTTTCCTTTGGGGTAGACTTTCTGCCCCGTATATGTTTTTAAGATAATGGATGTGTCTTTTAGAGGTATATGCGAAAATAGCCTCTCGTAATCTCGTCAATTTATTACGGTTAGAGCTGATCTTGTATCTAGCTCCGTTTTAACTGGGGACCCTGCTATTGTGAGGGTAACCCAAATGGTTTGGTAATCCTCTTTGGCAAGTACATTATGTAATTTGAGACAGCTTAGTCTCTTGTTTCCGGAGTCGCTATCGCTATTCTGGTCTTCGGAGCTATTGTCCGTCATCATTTGTACCTTCCTGTACTTTTCTTTATTGATTTTTTGTTTTCTGTCAGTGGATTTATTTTGTCCAGATTGGCATACCCGTGCAATGTGTCCAATCTTACCACATTGCTTGCATGCTTTGCCCTTGAACCAGCAGTCCCTCTGGTTATGGGTGGATCTGCCGCAGCGATAACATCTTCCGAACTCCTGTGTCATTTTATGGGTGCCGAAGTCCTGTGTCTCTTGTTGTATCTCTGCAGCTCCTTTTGCTGCTGCTTCGTATGATACAGCCATACTGAAAGCTTTGTCCAATGTTAAATCTTTTTCAGAAAGCAGTCTTTTTTGTGTTCCTTCACTTAAGAGACCGCAAACAAATTTGTCTCGAAGATAATCCGATAGTCCTGCTCCGAATTGGCAGTACTTTGATAGCTTTCTTAATTCGGTTAGGTAATCAGCGTTACTTTCATTCTTGTGTTGATTTCTCTTGAAGAACTTGAATCGTTCCGCTATCAGCAGCGGTGTTGGGTTTAAATGCTCCTGCAGGGTATCAACAATTTCTTTAAAAGTCTTGTCCTTTGGTTTGGCTGGAGTGATTAAATTTCGTAACAGCCCATATGTCTTCGCGCCCATTAAGTTCAGAAGTACTGAAGCTTTTTTTTCATCTGTTATTCCATTTGCAGTGCAATAAACCTCTACTCTTTCCACGTATGTGGTCCAATCTTCTATTTCGCCATCAAAAGCCTCAATATTACCAGATTTAGGCAGTTCAGAAAAGATATGGCGCTTCCCGCGCTTTTTTTTTTCTCTCTGTAGCAACGGTATGGCGCTTCCCGCGCTTTCCCGCCGCTGCTACCGATAACAACGCTGTTTTACTGTGGTTTCCGTTTATTCACTGTTGGAGACTCGTTCCCGACGGAGGTCTAAACGCTGACCTGCTTGCCGCGCCGGCCGTCTCTCGAGTGCACCCTCCCAGTCCGTTATTGCTTGCCTCCGATTTCGCTGCCTGTCTCAGCTGTAGAGCCCGCCGCTGGAGCTCCAGCCTGACGCCCAGGAAGGATTAGCGCAGTACCTGTCACCAGCTTGGCCAGCTGGTGAAACCACAGTTTCTATTACTTCCTTGCGTCTTCTGGACGCTGGAGGAATCGATGTCCTTGAGGTGCTGCCGAATTGCAGGTAAGTCCGTTTCCACTTCGTCGCCACTGTAGTGTCCGTGTGTAGATAAAGACACTGAAGACAGGAGTTGGTTCATAGGTATTTACTAAGCAAGTCTGGGGGGGGTTTCTAAAGGATATACACAATACACAGGCTTATATAGCCCAAGTGGCAATTACCGGCATTACGCACACCTGGGGCTCTTAAAGGCACATACACCATAATTGCTCTTAAAGGCACATACACCACACAGAAGTCCACGGGTTAATAAGAATATAAGAACATAAGAAATAGGAGCAGGAATAGGCCACTCGGCCCCTCGAGCCTGCTCCGCCATTCAATAAGATCATGGCTGATCTTGGGCTCAAAGCCACTTCAGATCCCACTGTTTTCCATTCACACTTCCATCACTGTGAGGTGGGTGAAATGATTCCATTTCACAGAGTAGGGTCAGTGGAAGGCTGCAGGACCTGTCGTCCCAAGTGTTGGGTAATATAAACAGAGAGCAGCATCGCCTCACGCTAGTATCTGGTGGTGACGAGACAAGTATCTCTCTCTGTAACAGGCTTCTTGGATTGCAAAGATAACTTACATGAAAAATTCATTTTCTGCAATAGGACCAGCACATTGTGAGTTTTTTTTCTGTTGCTCAGGGCATTCTGATTGTAATGTGAGACAAAAAATACCAAGCGTTCAAAAGAGAAAAAAAATGTTGAATCCCAATTTCTGAAGACGCTTGAGAAGCAAATTGAATGAACCAGGCAGCAACGTGATCCTGAAAGGGAAGATGGCGGCCAGCGCTAAGGGCACTTCAGATAAAACGGCTGTTCAAAATTATATCAGGTTTTGCTGGAGTAAATCGGGAGAAACTGTTTCCACTGGCAGGAGGGTCGATAAACAGAGGACACAGATTCAAGGTAATTGGCAAAAGAACCAGAGGGGAGATCTGGAATGCGCTGCCTGAAAGGGCGGTATAAGCAGATCCCACAGTAACTTTCAAAAGGGACTTAGATAAAAACTTTGAAAGGAAAAAAATTGCAGGGCTATGGGGAAGGAACGGGGAGTGGGACTAATTGGATCGCTCTTTCAAAGAGCCGGCACAGGCACGATGGTCTGAATGGCCTCCTTCTGTGCGGTATGATTCCATAATTGGCCAAAAGCAATTTAAAGTGATACTCCCAGCTAAAGGTCCGCTCGCTCCCCGCCATTGTCCTCTCTTCCTCTTGTGACGATGCTATCTCATGCTGGTGTGGGAGAATCACAGTTCAGCCTATCGCTGTGCTCCTCATTCCTCCCCACAAACGTAGAGTTACTGGATTAAGATCTGAATCGGAACACGGCCTGATTGTTGTCCCAAAGGTGCTGAGGCCAATTATGGCACTCCTTATTGCTGCTGCAGGTGGAATCAGCTAACTCAACACAGGCTCGGGATCACGCCAGGCAGTCAGTCAGCTGTGCCAGGCGATGAGACCTTACCCAATCCTCTCTGCTATAAAAATAGCTGGCTAAATGTAAAATTAAAAACAATTTTACTTACCTTCAGATTCTCTGTTGGTAGGGAGGGGAGAACACCTGGCGTCTTGCCATCTACACCATTCGCCTGTTTAGCCTGCCGCAAGTATCTGAAGTGTGAAGAATACACTGACTTCGACAGAGTATGTTACTGAGTGTCAGCTGTGGCTCAGTTGGTCGCACTCTCTCCTCTGAGTCAGAAGGTTGTGGGTTCATAGTCCCACTCCAGGAATTTTGAGCACATAAATACTAGGCTGACACTCCCATGCAGTGCTGAGGGAATGCTGCACTGTCGGAGGTGCCGTCTTTCGGATGAGATGTTAAACCATCTGCTCTTTCAGGTGGACGTAAAAGATCCCATGGCACTATTTCGAAGAAGAGCAGGGGAGTTATCCCCAGTGTCCTGGCCAAATTATTCCTCAACTAACATCACTAAAACAGATTATATGGTCAGTATCACATTGCTGTTTGTGGGACCTTGCTGTGCGCAAATTGGCTGTCGTGTTTCCCACATTACAACAGTGACTACCCTCCAAAAAGTACTTAATTGGCTCTAAAGCGCTTTGCGATGTCCAGTGGTCGTGAAAGGCGCTATGGAAATGCGAGTCTTTCTTTCTTTAAGGATAGACTCATAGGCCTCGATAGTAACCAACCACGGTGGGTGGGAGTGGGTCGGGGAGGGGGTGGGTTAAAGACTTAAATATGGGGAACACGTCCCCATCATGCTGTGCATGTGAGCAGCGGATATCGGGGTGCACGAGTGTCCCACCAGGGAGAGGCGGGACTCCCTATTAACATATTTCAATCAGGCTCCCACAGTGCACTCGGGAGACGGGTTTAAATTTTGCTGCTGCTGCTCTGAAACTCAGCAATGAAAGGGAGACGGGAGCTGCGGGCTCCACAAGGTAAGTGCCTCTTACAGCAATCCTTGTCGGCCAGGAGGAACAGCAGGGCTCACCGCCCCCACAGCCCCCCACCCCGAACCCACAAGGAAGCCTTCAGCCTCCCCCAGCCCCGACTGCTGACCTCACCGCCCACCCCCCCGATTGCCAGGGACCGTCACTGGCTGCGGCCTCCTGCTGCTGGTGTTCCCTCCCAGCCTCCTGGCCCACAAGGGTAGCTGTCAGAGGCACTTTCCTTGTGGAGACAGCAGCTCCTGCCTCCCTTTCACTGCTGAGTTTCAGAGCCTATAACCAAAGAGTCGAATGGCCATTTCTTGCACTGGATAGAGTCCGTAGCACAAGGTGGAGTGAGGGAATTCAGAAGGCCTTGGTAGGGCATTTCACCTCTGAGGCCCATTTTTGGATCTAGCCCAGACTGCTGGGGCGAAAGAAGATAGAATGAACTTACATCGCTATAACACCTCTCACATCCGCAAGACATCCCAAAGTGATTCCCAGCCAATTAATTGAAGTGTAGTCGCTGTTGTTTTGTAGGCAAATGCAGCAGCCAATCTGCACACAGCAAGATCCCACAAACATTGGTATGAGCAGTTAATGAGATCAGCCATGATCTCATCGAATGGCGAAGCAGGCTCGAGGGGCCGAATGGCCTACTCCTGCTCCTATCTTCTATGTTTCTATGTTTCGATGTTAATCTGTTTTTTATGGTATTGGTTGAGTGGGATGAATATTGGCCAGAACGCCAGGAAACCTCCCTGCTCTTCTTCAGATAGCAGCATGGGCCAACGGGTTCTCAACGTCACGCCGGCTGAAAGTCGGATGAACTCTTTCTCCGTCTGTCGGCGGTATGGTTCCCTGTGAATCAATCTAGTTAGCTGCACGTGGGCTGGGGCCCACAGCACAAAACTGCCCTAATTCAGCGCCAATTGGCAAACTCACTCAGAGATGCCGTATGTTGCTTACTGTTGGAAACGGAAGATTTCACACCTCTGCCATGCTGTTCTGAGTTTGGGGCGAAGCACACTCCAATCCATACCGGCAGCTAAATCAGACCCCAAACCCCATCCCACCGTGAGCGCTCATTTAAAGGGGTATGCTCACTGCCCACAGTTTTCTGATGCACAACCCCACTGGGACAAGGATTTAGAAAAACTTCCCTATAAAAAGAGAACATTTATGGTTTTGCGATCAATAGAGAACAGGAGCCCTCACCCTGGAGAGAATCTAATTTTGCCTTATCCAACCTGGGAGTACATTCCCCTGCCACGTTGGGGGTGGAGAACCTGTTCTGGGTGCAAATTGTGCTTGAAATTGAACTGTTTAAATTACAGTTCAGGTTTCCGCTAAAATTCATTTGCATAAACACAAACGTAAAATATTCCATGAGCCAGCGCATTCGGGCAGTGTAACAGAACGCAATGGTTTGTTTTTCCTTGTACTGAAACATATTCCTTGAGATATTTAAGAGCGGTAACCTGGCGCAGTTTGATTAATACCGCTGAAAATGGGTTTATCACAAAAAATAAGCATTTTAATCAGAGTCTTTAGTCATAGACGATAGCAAAATACTGCAGATGCTGGAAATCTGAAATAACAACAGAAAATGCTGGAAAAACTCAGCAGGCCAGGCAACATCCATGGAGAGAAATTAGAGTGACGTTTCGGGTCTAACCCTTTTTCAAACTGGAAAGGAAATAAAATAGATCGAAGGCACGGCTGCGATAGAACAAAAGAAGTAATAGAAGTAAAAGAGACATTAAGAGGTATTCAAAAACAGACGAGATGGTAATAGGACAAGTGGAGACAAAAGACGGCAAGATTAGGTGTGAAGTGTACGAGCAGAAAGAGAGACAGCTGCTTTTTGGGAGAGAGGAAAAAAAGGAAAGGAGGGGGGAAAGGGAAGATCCAAAATAAAGGGGTGGAAAAAAATTTATAAGTAAAAATGTAATAGGGGCCGAGGTTATGATCTGAAATTGTTGAACTCGATATTGAGTCCGGAAGGCTGTAAAGTGCCTAATCGGAAGATGAGGTGCTGTTCCTCGAGCTTACGTTGAGCTTCCGTGGAACAATGCAAGAGGCCGAGGACGGTGAGGTCCGAGTGGGAGTGGAGCGGTGAATTAAAATGACAGGCGACCGGAAGCTCGGGGTCACCCTTACGGACTGAACAGAGGTGTTCCGCAAAGCGGTCACCCAATCTGCGTTTGGTCTCCCCAATGTAGAGGAGACCGCATCGTGAGCAGCGAATACAGTATACTAGATTGCAAGAAGTACAAGTAAATCGCTGTTTCACCTGGAAGGGGTGTTTGGGGCCCTGGACAGTGGGAAGGGGGGAGGTATAGGGGCAGGTTTTACATCTCCTCCGCTTGCACAGGAAGGTGCCAGGCGAAGGGGAAGGGCTGTTGGGGGTGATAGAGGAGTGGACTAGGGTGTCACAGAGGGAGCGGTCCCTTCGGAATGCTGAAAGGGGAGGGGAGGGGAAGATGCGTTTGGTGGTGGGATCACTTTGGAGGTAGCGGAAATGGCGGAGGATGATCCGTTGGATGTGGAGGCTGGTGGTGAAAGGTGAGGACAAGGGGAACCCTATCGTGGTTTCGGGAGGGAGGGGCAGGGGTGAGGGCAGAAGTGCGGGAGGTAGAACGGACGCGGGCAAGGGCCGTGTCAACCACGGTAGAGGGGAATCCTCGGTTGCGGAGGGACCGCTCCCTCCGAGACACCCTAGTCCACTCCTCTATCACCCCCAACAGCCCTTCCCCTTCGCCTGGCACCTTCCCGTGCAAGCGGAGGAGATGTAACACCTGCCCCTATACCTCCCCCCTTCCCACTGTCCAGGGCCCCAAACACCCCTTCCAGGTGAAACAGTGATTTACTTGTACTTCTTGCAATCTAGTATACTGTATTCGCTGCTCACGATGCGGTCTCCTCTACATTGGGGAGACCAAACGCAGATTGGGTGACCACTTTGCGGAACACCTCCGTTCAGTCCGTAAGGGTGACCCCGAGCTTCCGGTCGCCTGTCATTTTAATTCACCGCTCCATTCCCACTCAGACCTCACCGTCCTTGACCCCTTGCATTGTTCCACGGAAGCTTAACGTAAACTCGAGGAACAGCACCTCATCTTCCGATTAGGCACTTTGCAGCCTTCCGGACTCAATATCGAGTTCAACAATTTCAGATCATAACCTCGGCCCCTATTACATTTTTACTTATACATTTTTTCCCACCCCTTTGTTTTGGATCTTCCCTTCCCCCCCCTTTCCTTTTTTACTCTCTCCCAAAAAGCAGCTGTCTCTCTGCTCGTACACTTCACACCTAATCTTGCCGTCTTTTGTCTCCACTTGTCCTATTACCATCTCGTCTGGTTTTGAATACCTCTTAATGTCTCTTTTACTTCTTTTGTTCTATCGCAGCCGTGCCTTTGATCTATTTTATTTCCTTTCCAGTTTGAAAAAGGGTTTTGACCCGAAACGTCACTCTAATTTCTCTCCACGGATGTTGCCTGGCCTGCTGAGTTTTTGCAGCATTTTCTGTTGTTATTTCTTTAGTCATAGAGTCATAACGGCACAGAAGGAGGCCATTCGGCCCATCGAGTCCACGCCGGCTCTCTGTGGAGCAATCCAGTCAGGCCCATTCCCCCACTCTATCCCCGTAGCCCTGCAAGTTTATTTCCCTCAAGTGCCTATCCAGTCTCCCCTTGAAAACATCGAGTGTCTCCGCTTCCACCACTTCCGTCGGCAGCGAGTTCCAGGTCCTCTCCACTTGTGAGTAACCTGATTTTAAATCACTGAACATGACTTAAAAATAATGATACTAAACCAGCTAATGGTTTCATTGGTGTTCACTGATCAGTTTCTTAGTAAATAAAATATTTTTTAACATGTAAAAACTTTTCAAACCTGCCTACTGGTGCCTGTGTGCCTAAAATAACCAACTTAATTTGAAGAGCCTCCTCGAAGGGCCACAAATGGGCGGAAACTCACCGTGTTACTTCAATCTGGCGGCATGGCCAGATCTGTGGGCGCGGCCGGCTTTGGGCAAACTGGTTTTCGAGCCAGCGTTAAAGATCGCGGAAACTCGATTCACGCTTGATGTGACTTACCTTTCAGAATTCCCTGATCTTCTGCACCGGCTCAGCCGATTTCACCTGGACTGGGCTGGTGATACTAGCGGAAACTCTACCCCGGGGTGTCTGAAATAGGGTCGTGTTCCATTCCCCAGCCTGGATAAGCATCAAATATCAGCAAAAAGGTAACCGTCCATAAAAGGGACTGATTTAAAAGTGCGGTATTTCAGTGATGGCCATCTATCAAGAACAGGCTGTTGCTGCTCTGTTGGCAGTGTTTGCAAACCAGATAACAAGTATTAACACGATAGCAAAATACTGCGGATGCTGGAAATCCGAAATAACAACAGAAAACGCTGGAAAAACTCAGCAGGCCAGGCAACATCCGTGGAGAGAGAAACAGAGTCAATGTTTCAGGTCGAAGACCCTTCGTCAGGACTGAGAAAAAAGCAGGAAATGAAACGGAAGAAAAAGCAAGTTTGGGGGCTGGGAAATGGGGGAGGGGATGAAAGAATAAAAGGGAAGGTCTGTGAGAGGTGACGAGACATTAAGATATTCAAGGCGAGACAAGATGGTAATAGGACAGGTAAAGAGACAAAGGATGGCTTTAGATGAGGTGTGAAATGCGCTGGCAGAGTGAGAGACAGCTGCCATGTGGGAGAGAGAAAAAAGGAAAAGGCAAAACAAGTATTAACACCTCCACAGTATCCAATTCGAAAACAATCAATGCGGGAGAAGGGAAGGAAACTCAACCTTGTCTGAGTCAGGATGCATCACACACGAGTCAGACTGCTCTCGGCAGTTTACTGGCTGAATCAATAAAATAGCTGTCTTTATTTAATTATTTTAGGAGGGACGGTAAGTTGTGGAGATGGGAGCTGGAAGCTACAAAGGACCACGCACAGTTTCTTCTCCTTCTTAGGCAGTCCCTCGGAACCGAGGATGACTTGCTTCCACACTAAAAATGAGTTCTCAGGTGACTGATGAATCCAATGCGGGACCGACAGTCTCTGTCACAGGTGGGGCAGACGGTGGTTGAAGGGGCGGGTGGGTGGGGTGCTTGGGTCGACGTGCGCTCCTTCCGCTGTTTGCGCTTGGCTTCCGCTTGCTCCCAGCGAAGAGACTCGAGGTGTTTGGCGCCTTCCCGGACGCTTCTCCTCCACTTTGTGCAGTCTTGGGCCAGGGATTCCCAGGTGTCAGTGGGGATGTTACACTTTTTCAAGGAGGCTTTGAGGGTGTCCTTGAAGCGTTTCCTCTGCCCACCTGGGGCTGTCTTGCCATGTCGGAGCTCCAAGTAGAGCGCTTGTTTTGGGAGTCTCGTATCGGGGATACGGACGATGTGACCCGTCCATCGGGGCTGATCGAGCGTGGTCAAAGCTTCGCTGCTGAGGATGTTGGCCTGAGCGAGAACACTTGCACAGTATAAGTGAGTGGGTAAAACTGTAGCGACTGGAGCTCAATGTGGGGAAGTGTGAGGTCATCCACTTTGGATCCAAGAAATGTAAATCGGAATATTTTATTAATGGTCAGAAACTAGGAACTGTGGAAGAGCAAAGTGTACAAATACTAAAAGCTAGTGGGCAGGAACAAAATATAATCAAAAAGGCTAAAGGAATGTTGGCCTTTATTGCAAGAGGGTTGGAATAAAAGGGGAGGAAGTTGTGCCTCAATCGTACTGAGTCTTGGTCAGACCCCATCTGGAGCCCTGCGTACAGTTTTTTCCACCATCTACAAGGCACACGTTTGAAACTTATAAAATTCTGACAGGACTGGACAGACTAGATGCAGAAAGGATGTTCCCGATGGTCGGGGAGTCCAGAACCAGGGGTCACAGTCTAAGGATAAGGGGTAGGCCATTTAGGACAGAAATGAGGAGGAATTTCTTCACCCAGACAGTGGTGAACCTGTGGAATTCTCTACCCCAGAAGGCAGTCGAAGCCAATACATTAATTATATTCAAGAAGGATTTGGATATATTTCTTAAGGCTAAAGGGATCAAGGGGTATGGGGAGAAAGCAGGGATTGGGTACTGAATTTGGATGATCAGCCATGATCGCATTGAATGGTGGTGCAGGCTCGAGGGGCCGAATGGCCTACTCCTGCTCCTATCTTCTATGTTTCTATGTTTCTATGAATGTGATGGAATACTCTCCACTTGCCTGGATGAGTGCAGCTCCAACAACAATCAAGAAGCTCAACACCATCCAGGACAAAGCAGCCAGCTTGATTGGCACCCCATCCACCACCGGCATACCGTGGCTGCAGTGTGTACCATCTACAAGATGCACTGCAGCAACTCGCCAAGGCTTCTTTGGCGACACCTCCCAAACCCGCGACCTATTTCACCTAGAAGGACAAGGGCAGCAGGCGCATGGGAACACCATCACCTCCAAGTTCCCCTCCAAGTCACACACCATCCTGACTTGGAAGTATATCGCCGATCCTTCATCGTCGCTGGGTCAAAATCCTGGAACTCCCTCCCTAACAGCACTGTGGGAGTACCTTCACCACACGGACTGCAGCGGGTCAAGAAGGTGGCTCACCACCACCTTCTCAAGGGCAATTAGGGATGGGCAATAAATGCTGGCTTTGCCCACATCCCATAAACGAATAAAAAAATGTTCTGGCACCACACCTCAGGAAGGGTATATTGGCCTTGGAGAGAGTGCGGCGCAGATTCACCAGAATGATACCGGGGCTAAAGGGTTAAATTATGAGAACAGGTTGCACAGACTCGGCTCGTATTTCCCTTGAGTTTAGATGTTGAGGGGTAATCTAATTGAGGTGTTTAGAATGATGCAAGGATTCAATAGGGCAGATACATGTGGGCAACTTTAACCCTCCCGCCCCCGTGATGGGAGGGAGTGGGGTCGGGGGAGGGGGTTAAATTGGTAAATTTGTGCAAACCGACCTCAACTTGCCATGAATGCATCTACTTCCAGTTTAACCACGGCGGGATTGGTGGCGTCGGAATAACCCGCTCTGGAGAGGCAGGTCCGTCATTGTAATTTTTAAATGAGGCTCCCTTCCTCAGATTTTGGGAGCCATTCCAATATAACGGCTGCGGGCCGGGTTTCCCAGGGCTCGGGAAACCCGGCAGCTGAAGGGAGGCGGGAGCTACCAGATCCAGCGAGTAATTATTTATTGGAGCACTGCTTGTGGGTCAGGAGGAGAAGGAGTGCTTCCCTCTGTTGTGTATGTACCTTTAAGAGAATAACTGGTCTCAGACTGCAGTACCGGCAGTGACCACCCCTGTATAAAAGGCGCTAGAGAGCCTCTGTTGTTTAGATTCGTTTATGCCTTTCACCAGTAAAGACTTGTTTGTTTCTCTCCTGCTAGTCCGTGTCTCAATCATTCACGGACTTAACACTGGCGACGAGTTAGAAACGAACTTACCTGCAACTCAGCAGCAGCTCCGACGACGTGTTGAAGGTCGGAGCCAGAAGAAAGAAAAAAAAAAATAGGCCATTGAAACTCGAGAAACGGGCGTCGACCGTCAATCATCGATTTCAAAACTCGCAGGAGAGACTGTCCAGAGCCAGGCTGGGTTCCTCGGCCGTGGTTTCCCAGCTAATCGGGCTGGTGGCAGGTAGTGCTCTGATCCTTCCTGGGCTGCAACGGGGCCGGGCAGCAAGTCGGGAAGCAAGGAGAGAGAGAGAGGGTGGAGCATACAGGGCGCGGCCGGTGTTTCGAAGCTGGGCAGTGTATTGATTTCTTTGTGGGTTCAATGACGAGACATTTATGAAAGAGAATGAGTTTTAATCTAAAGTCTGTTCAACTCTTTATACAGCATTTCAGGAGACACCCTGCTAGTGATGCATCTAGAACGAAACCGAAACTAAACTAACTGCCTTGCTTCTCTCGGTCACATGCCCTCTGCTGGTCAGGCACAAGCAATCAATACATGCAATCATGCTATTAAGGCATCATAATCGAACAGGCAAATACCATCTCTATTTGCTGATATCATTACAGGCAGCGTTCGGACCTCAGAAGAGGGAGGGAAGTGTACCAGAGGGTCCGCTCCACGACGGGAAGATAATAAAAGAAAACAAATTAATATTTAACGCGCAGGAAACCGTGGAAAGCAGTGCTAACAACAGCGGGGAAGAAGACAAAGCGCGGGAGGCGCCATTTTGTTAAATCGGGGAAGAAGGCAAAGCGCGGGAGGCGCCATTTTAGATTTGCAAGATGCCGAAGACTGGCTGTATCACTGCTTTTGATAATACATTAGAGGACTGGACCACGTATGTGGAAAGAGTCGAGGTGTATTTCGAGGCAAATGAAATAGCGGAGGGGAAAAAGGCATCAATATTGCTAAACTTAATGGGCGCTAGAACGTACGGCCTATTGCGGGATCTGATTACTCCAGCCAAACCGAAGGCGAAGAGTTTTAATGAAATTGTTGCTGTTCTACAGGAGCACTTAAACCCTGCACCGCTGTTGATAGCAGAAAGATTTAAATTCCACAGGAGAACTCAGCACAAAGATGAGAGCAATGCTGAGTATCTTACGGAACTACGCAAGCTATCAAAGCACTGCCAGTTCGGAGCAAGACTGGCCGATACCCTACGGGACAAATTTGTCTGTGGACTCCTGAGTAAAGGAACACAGAAGAAATTACTCGCAGAAAAAGAGCTGACGCTAGATAAGGCTTTCAGCGTGGCAGTATCGTATGAAGCAGCAGCCAGGGGAGCTGCAGAAATTCAACAAAAACCACAGGAATACGGCACCCACGAAATGACACGGGGATTTGCAAAATGTTATCGCTGCGGCAGAACAAACCATGACCAGAAGGACTGCTGGTCCAAAGACAAAATATGCAGGCAATGCGGGAAGATTGGACACATTGCACGAGTTTGTAGGTCTGGGAAGAAGACCAGCGACAACAAAAAGGCTACTAAGGAACCGTACAAGAAAGTACAAAAGATGACGGACAGTAGTTCCGAAGACGAGATAAGCGATAGTGAATCCGAGAACAGGAGATTAAGCTGTCTCAAACTTCACAATGTAATCGCAAAAGAGGATCACCGAACCATTTGGGTCACCCTCACGATAGCAGGGTCCCAAGTTAAAATGGAATTGGATACAGGATCAGCGCTAACCGTCATGAATCGACGAGACTATGAGCGGCTATTTTCACACATACCCTTGAGAGAGACACCCATCGCCTTGACGACGTATACGGGGCAAAAAGTATACCCCAGAGGAAAAATAAGGGTGCCTGTCGAATACAATGACAAGAAAATACGGAAATTGTATCTCTACATACTGCCAAATGGTGGACCACCGTTATTGGGACGGGAATGGATCAGGAAGATAAACTTAGATTGGCATTCCATTCATGCAATGACGGTGGACAGTAAAAAAGATGAAGACGTCACTCCTGGACGATTGTCAACAATCTTATCTAACACCAAAGAGGTATTTCAACAAGAACTGGGCACGCTTAAAGGCGTAACCGCCTCGTTAAAAATAGAAGAGAATGCAGTTCCCAAGTTTTTCAACGCGAGACCGGTACCATATGCAATTCGTCCAGCCGTCGAGGCAGAGCTGGAGAATCTGGAGAAGGCGGGCGTGTTGTCTAAGGTCGACTGGAGCAAGTGGGCGACACCCATCGTTCCTGTCATGAAGAAAACGTTAAGCAATAAGTCCGGAGAGCCAAGGAAGATTCGCATCTGTGGGGATGTCAAGGTGACGGTGAACCCTGTCCTTCACACAGTACAATATCCTCTTCCAAGGATAGAAGACATCTTCGCCTCACTGTCTGGAGGGAAGCGTTTTACAAAAATTGACCTAGCACAAGCATATTTGCAGATGGAGGTTGAAGAGTCCTCTAGGAAGTATCTCACGATAAACACTCACAAAGGTCTTTACCAGTATCATCGATTGGTATCGGAGTAGCATCGGCTCCGGCGATATGGCAAAGAGCGATGGAACAAGTCCTGCAAGGGATTCCAGGGACTCAGTGTTACTTGGACGACATCCTTGTAACAGGTGAAGATGACAGTGAACACCTTAACAACCTAGAACAGGTGCTCACTAGACTACGGGAACATGGGCTGCGAGCCAACCGCCCCAAGTGCGAATTTTTCAAGAAACAGATATCGTATTGTGGCCACGTGATTGATGAAGAGGGGTTACATAAGTCCCCTGACAAAATTGAAGCGGTTGTTAAGGCCCCAGCGCCTGAAAATGTGTCGCAACTGAGGTCATTCCTCGGGTTGGTGAATTACTATCATAAGTTTTTGCCGAATTTGTCGACAATTCTGCACCCACTGAACGCCCTGCTACGAACGGGGGTAGCATGGAAATGGAGCGATGATTGTAAACGTGCTTTTCAGAAGAGTAAGGACTTAATCACTTCGAAGGAAGTATTGGCTCACTACAACCCAGCACTGCCAATCAGGCTGGTGTGTGATGCGTCTCCCTACGGCATTGGGGCGGTACTGTCACATAAATTCCTTGATGGTTTGGAGAGGCCGGTAGCTTTTGCGCCACGCTCGTTAACTTCTGCCGAGCGTAACTAGGTCCAGATTGACAGAGAGGCCCTCAGCCTAGTGTGGGGGGTGAAGAAGTTCAATCACTATCTGCACGGTCAAAAATTTACTCTACTAACCGATCATCAACCTCTTGTCTCCATTTTCAACCCTCAGAAGGGCGTACCGATAATGACAGCACAGCGGCTGCAGAGATGGTCCCTTTTCCTAGGGGCACACCAATATGACATTGAGTACAAAGGAACTAAACAGCATGGAAATGCTGATGGATTGTCACGTCTATCGTTGCCGACGGTGGAAGAAGAAGACCTTGCAGTGGATCCAATGGAGTTATTCCACTCGACCATAGTAGAATGTCTCCCTGTGACGAATGCAAACATAGAAAAGGAAACACGGAATGACCCGACACCATCACGGGTCTATGATTTAACGGTGAAGGGATGGCCAGCACATGGCGAACCACTGCTGCCAGCATTTTCGCCAAGAAGAGAACAGCTGTCAGTGTGCAGAGGAACCTTGATGTGTGGATCCAGAGTAGTAATTCCACCTAAGTTGACGGATAGAGTGCTCAATGAGCTTCATGAGGGTCATCTGGGTGGGGTAAAAGTGAAGAGCTTAGCCAGAGCGTTTGTGTGGTGGCCGGGAATCGATAGAGAAATCGAAGAGATGACCAAGAGCTGTGCAGGATGCCAGAAGGCCCAAAACGCCCCACCACAAGCTCCTCTGCATCCATGGGAGTGGCCCTCATCTCCATGGCAAAGGGTGCACATTGATTTTGCTGGTCCCTTCATGGACTCGATGTTTTTAATTGCGGTGGATGCACATTCAAAGTGGCCAGAGGTAATAAAAATGTCCTCAACCACCACGGAAAAAACTACCACAGTTTTACGAACCATATTCGCCAGGAATGGGCTGCCTGAACAGATTTGCTCTGACAATGGCCCACAGTTTGTGTCTGAAGAGTTCCGGAGGTTCTTAAAGAACAATGGTGTTAAGCATTACACATCTGCCCCATATCATCCAGCCACTAATGGATTGGCCGAGAGGTTTGTCCAAACATTCAAGAAGGCTATCAAGGCAATGTGTAATGAAGATATACCCCTACAACACAAGGTGGACAACTTCTTGTTTGCCTACCGGAAGGCGACACATGCGGTTACCAACCAAACTCCAGCCATGATGTTCTTCAATCGAAGGCTACGATGCCGCTTGGATTTGGTTAAGCCAAACGTCCGAAGAGATGTGGAGAACAAGAGGGAGGAAAAAGAGTGGGAGAGCACTAGTGGTAGGGGATTCTATCGTAAGGGGAACAGATAGGCGTTTCTGTGGCCGCAAACGTGACTCCAGGATGGTTTGTTGCCTCCCTGGGGCCAGGGTCATGGATGTCACTGAGCGGCTACAGGGCATTCTTAAGGGGGAGGGTGAGCAGGCAGAGGTCATGGTCCACATTGGGACCAACGACATAGGTAGGAAGGGGGATGAGGTCCTGCATCAAGAATTTAGGGAGCTAGGTAACAGATTAAAGGACAGGACCTCAAAGGTTGTAATCTCTGGATTACTCCCAGTACCACGTGCTAGTGAGTATAGGAATAGGAGGATAGTGCAGATGAATGCGTGGCTAAAGAGTTGGTGTAGGAGGGAGGGTTTTAGTTTCCTGGATCACTGGGCCTGCTTCTGGGAAAGGTGGGACTTGTACAAGTCGGACGGGTTGCACCTGAACCAGAGCGGGACAAATATCCTTGCGGGGAGGTTTGCTAGCACTGTTGGGGGGGGTTTAAACTAACTTGGCAGGGGGATGGGATACAGAGGGGAGCTGAAATAGGGGGTGATGTGCTGCCAATTATAGAGAAAAAAACAAGTCAGCTTGGTAGACAGGGCAAATATATAAGGGCAAGGCTGGATGGCATCTATTTTAATGCAAGGAGTCTTGCAAATAAGGTGGATGAACTGAAGGTGTTGATAAACACATGGGAGTATGATATTGTTGCTATCACGGAGACATGGTTGAGGGAGGGGCAAGACTGGCAGCTCAATATTCCGGGGTACAGAATCTTCAGGCGAGACAGAGGGGGAGGTAAAAGAGGAGGGGGTGTTGCAATATTAATTAAGGAGTCAATTACTGCAGTAAGGAGGGATGATATATTAGCAGGTTCCTCTAATGAGGCCATATGGGTGGAGCTTAAAAACAAAAAGGGGGCAAGCACTTTGCTGGGAGTGTACTATAGGCCTCCAAACAGTCAGGGGGAGATAGAGGAACAGATATGTAGGCAAATCTCAGAGAAATGTGCAAATAATAGGGTAATAATAATGGGGGATTTCAACTTCCCCAATATTAACTGGGATAGTCAAAGTGTGAAAGGCTCAGACGGTGTAGAATTCTTAAAGTGCATCCAGGAGAGCTTTTTGAGCCAGCATGTAGAAAGTCCTACAAGAGAGGGGGCAGTACTGGACCTAATTCTAGGGAATGTGGCCGGCCAAGTGGAAAAAGTGCTAGTAGGTGAGCACTTTGGTGACAGTGACCATAATATGGTGAGATTTAAGGTGGTCATGGAAAAGGACAGGGATGGGCCGGAAATAAAGGTTCTAAATTGGGGGAAGGCCAATTTTAATAGGATAAGGCAGGATCTGGCCAAAATGGACTGGGATCAGCTACTTGTAGGAAAATCCACATCGGAGCAATGGGAGGCTTTCAGAAGGGAGATTGAGATCATACAATGGCAACATGCTCCCGTAAAGGTCAAGGGTGGTTCCAAAAACCACAGGGAACCTTGGATGTCAGGGGATATACGAGAATGGATTAGGAAAAAAAGGAGGGCTTTTGGCAGATACAAAAGGCTAAAGATGGAGGAAGCCCTAGAGGAGTACAAAAAGTGCAGGGGGATACTTAAAAAAGAAATTAGGAGATCAAGGAGGGGCCATGAAATAACACTGGCGAGCAAAATAAAGGAAAATCCTAAGATGTTTTATAAGTATATTAAGGGTAAGAGGATAACTAGGGAAAAAATAGGGCCCATTAGGGACAAAAGTGGCAATCTGTGTGTGGAGCCGGAAGATGTAGGAGGGGTTCTAAATGAATTTTTTGCATCTGTTTTGACTATGGAGGAGGACGATGTAGACATAGAAATAGGGCGGGGGGACTGTGATATGCTCGAACATATTAACATCGAGAGGGAGGAGGTATTGGCGGTTTTAGCAGGCCTAAAAATGGATAAATCCCCAGGCCCGGATGAAATGTATCCCAGGCTGCTGTGTGAGGCAAAGGAAGAGATTGCGGGGGCTCTAACACATATATTCAGGACCTCTCTGGCCACAGGGGATGTGCCAGAGGACTGGAGAACCGCTAATGTAGTACCATTATTCAAGAAGGGAAGTAGGGAAAAACCGGGGAACTACAGGCCAGTGAGCCTAACATCAGTGGTAGGAAAATTATTGGAAAAAATTCTGAGGGAAAAAATTAGTCTCCACTTGGAGAGACAAGGATTAATCAGGGATAGTCAACATGGCTTTGTCAAGGGAAGATCATGTCTGACTAATTTGATTGAATTTTTTGAGGGGGTGACTAGGTGTGTGGATGAGGGTAACGCAGTGGATGTGGTATACATGGATTTCAGTAAGGCCTTCGATAAAGTCCCGCACAGGAGACTGGTCAAGAAGGTAAGAGCCCATGGAATCCAGGGTGCCTTGGCACATTGGATACAAAACTGGCTTAGTGGCAGAAGGCAGAGGGTGATGGTCGAAGGTTGTTTTTGTGACTGGAAGCCTGTGGCCAGTGGGGTGCCACAGGGATCGGTGCTAGGTCCCTTGCTGTTTGTGGTCTACATTAATGACTTGGATATGAATGTAAAAGGTATGATCAGTAAGTTCGCGGATGATACAAAAATTGGTAGGGTGGTAAATAGCGAGGAGGGTAGCCTCAGTCTGCAGGACGATATAGATGGGTTGGTCAGATGGGCGGAACAGTGGCAAATGGAATTTAACCCGGAAAAGTGCGAGGTGATGCACTTTGGGGGGACTAACAAGGCAAGGGAATACACAATGAATGGTAAGACCCTAGGCAAGACGGAGGTGCAGAGGGATCTGGGTGTGCAAGTGCACAGATCCCTGAAGGCGGCGGAACAGGTGGATAAGGTGGTAAAAAAGGCATATGGGATACTTGCCTTCATTAGCTGAGGCATAGAATATAAGAGCAAGGAGGTTATGATGGAGCTGTATAAAACATTGGTTAGGCCACAGCTGGAATACTGTGTGCAGTTCTGGTCGCCACACTACAGGAAGGATGTGATCGCTTTGGAGAGGGTGCAGAGGAGATTCACCAGGATGTTACCAGGGCTGGAGCGCTTCAGCTATGAAGAAAGACTGGGCAGATTGGGTTTGTTTTCCTTGGCGCAGAGGAGGCTGAGGGGGGACATGATTGAGGTGTACAAAATTATGAGGGGCATAGATAGGATGGATACTGAGGAGCTTTTTCCCTTAGTAGAATGGTCAATAACTAGGGGGCATAGATTCAAGGTAAAGGGCGGGAGGTTTAGAGGGGATTTGAGAAAGAACTTTTTCACCCAGAGGGTGGTTGGAGTCTGGAACTCACTGCCTGAAAGGGTTGTGGAGGCAGGAACCCTCACAACATTGAAGAAGCATTTGGATGAGCACTTGAAATGCCATAACATACAAGGCTACGGACCAAATGCTGGAATATGGGATTAGATTAGACAGGGCTTGATGGCCGGCATGGACACGATGGGCCGAAGGGCCTCTATCCGTGCTGTATAACTCTATGACTCTATGACTCTATAACAGGCAGTTTCAGAATATGAATGAAAGGCCGATCAGGAGTTTTAAGATAGGTCAACCAGTTTTGGCCCGGGACTACCGCACTGAGAAATGGCAGCCAGGAACGATTTGTACACGACAAGGACCTCTCATGTATACCGTGGACGTTGGGGAGAGCATTGTAAGACGCCATGCTGACCAGATTCTAGAGTCACTGGAAAACGTCAACTCCACACCACGATCTGATACACCTGGTAATGAAATCGACGTTCCAATTGCAGCTACCGCAGAACCGGTAATATTGGAAGCAGATGAACCAAACAACGACATTGATTCTGACTCAACATTGCCAGAAGAACCTGATACCCCAAAGAGGCGTTATCCAGACAGAAGCAGGAAGCCTCCTCAAAGACAGAACTTATAATTGCTTAAACTTAACCAATGTATCTAGCAACAGTAATTGTGATTGTAATTCGTTATCATTAGTTGTTAAATGAATGTTACGTACTGTTTATCTAAAAGGGGAGGAATTGTTGTGTATGTACCTTTAAGAGAATAACTGGTCTCAGACTGCAGTACCGCAGTGACCACCCCTGTATAAAAGGCGCTAGAGAGCCTCTGTTGTTTTGATTCGTTTATGCCTTTCACCAGTAAAGACTTGTTTGTTTCTCTCCTGCAAGTCCGTGTCTCAATCATTCACGGACTTAACACCCGCGGCCCCTCAAGCTAACCTGCTGGTCTGATCTTTCCACCGTGCCCTCTCCCTCCCCCCACGATCTCTCCCTTCCCGCACTCTGAGCAGCACCCCCCCCCCCGCCCTCCAAAATTTTCAGACTGCTGGTAGCCGTTCCCAGCAGTCCCCGGCTGCGGTCTTCTACTTTTGGCTTTCCTGCCTGGCAGCCGGCCAGTCTTTCAATCTACGGGAAATGGAGTAAAAAGATGCTAACGAGGTCCTGCCATTAAATTCAGCAGGACCTCCACATTCCCAGCATTTCCGGGTTTCAATCACTGCAAAATATCGGGGCGACTATTTCCTCTGGCAAGGAATCCAGAACAAAGGGCACAATCTTAAAATTAGAGCTAAGATATTCAGGAATGAAATCAGGAATCACTTGAAATTTTCATGACTGAGATCGATAGTGTTTTGTTTGGTATGGATATCGAGGGACATGGATGAAAGGCGGATAAATGGAGTTGAGGTACAGATCAGCCATGATCTGCTTGAATGGCAGAACAGGCATGAGGGGCTGAAAAACCTCATCCTATGGGCCTCACAGTTTGACTGAGATCTACAAACGCTTATTGAAACATTTGACTGAACTGTTGCATTGTAGCTTACTGTTGGCCATCTACACCAGCTCCTACCACAAACACGACAGCAGTAAGCTGTGAATTTTTCTCCCTCCCTTTCCTGAAGGCACTGTTCCTTCCCCGCATATGTGTACATTGGTGCCAGGGGTCCTCCAATTGGTTGGCCAAGGGCATGCCCTTTATGTGCAAGTCTCGACAGTGGCTATTCCATTATGCAGCCAACACAATTGAGCCCAAACCTGTTATCACCCAGTGTCTCCTCACACGTGCACACATGCACATCCACGCATTTTACAGCAGAAATTATGAGGCAGCAATCAGCGGCAGGAAGCCTGGTTGATTGCCTACCCTATGCTGAGTGCAATCACAGTGTTCCTAAAACCACCCTGGTTGAGATCAGTTAACTCAATCCAGCAATCAAATCAGGCCCTTCCTGGGATGTACAGATCACTCTTACATTTCACAGTGCAGATGCCACCTGAGGCAAGTAATGGAGGCTTGAGTAATGCCCTGCACAAAGGAAGATGGTTGTGTTTGTTGGAGGCCAGTCATCTCAGCCCCAGGACATCGCTGCAGGAGTTCCTCAGAGCAGCGTCCAACTACCTTCAGCTGCTTCATCAATGCCCTTCCCTCCATCAGAAGGGCAGAAGAGGGGCTGTTCGCTGATGAATGACGCAAACCATGCCCGCATGCAGCAAGAAATGGACAACATCCAGGCTTGGGCTTATAAGAGGCAAGTAACATTCGCGCCACGCAAGTGCCAGACAATGACCATCTCCAACAAGCTGGAGCCTAACCACCGTCCCTTGACATTCAATGGCATTACTATCGCTGAGTCCCCCACCATCAACACCCTGGTAGTTGCCATTGACCAGGAAGTCAACTGGATCAGCACAGAAATGCTGTGGCTACAAGAGCGGGTCAGAGGTTGGATATACCGCAGCGAGTGTCTCATCTTCTGACTCCCCAAAGTTTCTTCACCTTCTACAAGGCACAAGTCAAGAGTGTGAGTGAATACTCTCCACTTGCCTGGATGAGTGCAGCTTCAACAACACTCAAGGAGCTCGACACCATCCAGGACAAAGCAGCCCACTTGATTGGCACCCCATCCACCACCTTAAGCATTCACTCCCTCTACCACCGGCGCACCGTAGCTGCAGTGTGTACCATCTACAAGATGCACTGCAGCAACTCGCCAAGGCCTCTTCGGCAGCACCTCCCAGCACCTAGAAGGACAAGGGCAGTAGGTGCATGGGAACACCAACAGCTCCAAGTTCCTCTCCAAGCCACACTTATCCTGGCCTGGATATATATTCGCTGGGCCAAAATCCTGGAACTCTCTACCAAGCAGCACTGTGGGAGGACCATCACCACACGGACTGCAGCGCTTTAAGAAGAATACTCACCACCGCCTTCTCAAGGTCAACTAGGAATGGGCAATAAATGCTGGCCTTGCCAGCGACGCCCACATCCCAAGAATTATTTTTTTTAAATCCCAATGCCATACTATTGGGAATATGCTTATATCGAGCATAGGTTTTACAGAGTGCTATTACTTGGGAACCATTGAGGGGAATTTCTCCACCCGCCCCCCCCCAACCAATGACGGGCAGGCAGTTAAATTGGTAAAAATATGAAATCCGTGTGTCATGGCTGCAAAAACGCGCCTTCGCTCCCTCACCGCCTCCCCATAAGTATCTGGGCCTTTGTTTTTATTCAGAGATTCCCGCTATGACAGGAGAATATTGGAGAAACAAATAGAAATGTCCAGTAGAAAATGGAAAAGGCAAAGAAGTCCAATTAAAAGGGTCTCTTCTCTGCCAGTACAAAGGTCTCGATTTTAATACCCTGAGGAGGTGGGTTTGGAGGCGTGTCAGCTGCGAAAATCGGAAAAAATGGCTTCAGACAAAAAACCCGGCTCCATCCCGCCCCCACCCGTCTGTTCAGCTGCTCCCAAACTGACCCGACTCCAATCGGTGGGACAGGATGTTAAGGCAGTTAAGAGCCTGTTAACTGCCTTGATAATCCTATTTTGACAGTGGTTTCCCATTTTTTGCCTCTGGCTCCTGTTTCCCGTGTTGTCAGAAACAGTCCTGCTGCAAGGCTCGAGTTGGTGGAGGATGTGATCTGTCGTCATTATTGGTGCAGAACTTTAAGAGCACTCCTGTAACATGGCTGGCATTCAAATGCAACAACTTTGTTGTTGGAGGTTTGAGATAAGATTTTGCAAATCTACTGACCTTGTGACTGGTCAAGCTGACACACATTCGCAGTTTGAACTGATTGGAATAATTTCAGGCCACTTTGAGTGTGCGCTTGCAAGCTTCTTGCCTCAACTGTAATCTATAACAACGGGATGGGAACCGTTTACATCCTCTCATCCTGGTCGTCAGATTCGGAGGAAGAGCAGCGCGGCTTAGTGCTGCCGGACGAACAAGTGGCTCATCACACAGCCTCCTTGGAGGAAGATGAAGAGAATGAGGAAGAGGACGGGGAGTGACGCCTTGCGGGACCGGATGTGGCCAATCCAGCAGCAGGCGACCACATTGCTGGCCGTCAGGCAAGGGATGCACTCATCCATGCCAGATTTGCATAAGCTTACACTTCAACCACAGGTGGCTGGCACATGGAGATGAATATAAATCTGACATTCTCAAAACCCCAGGCATCATCTGTCCAATAAACGATGGTTTGTGCTCAGTGTCACCACCAACATTCTACATGGAAATCACCCCGAGCCCTCACTCTTGAACTTCCATTTCCCAGAATACAGAGGCCACACTTTCGGTGATCTCAACAGATCATTAAACCTTTTTCCTCACTGAACCCATGTGCGACTGCACACAGACCTCGAGCTCACCTCCTCAGCAATTTGCAGCCAAGCTGCCTTGGTTTGCTGAGGAGGCCTCCTCCTTCCGTTTACAGGGAAGAGGAGCTCCTGACGTCCTCTAACTCCCTCAACAAGAGCATGGAGAGAGCCCTCATTGAACCTGGGTGTAGCCTTAGTTATTGGGGCTACCGTTCCTGCAACAGCCAGCACTTTTAAGAGAAAAAAGCATTAATATTACTAAGCCAATGATTGGAACACATCTGTCATCTTTTCCATTTCATAGTCAGATAATAAATTGATATATAAAAAAAATCATAAATAGCTTTCTGGAATAATATGACCAGCAATTTCATTCCTTAAATTTTGTTCAGAACAGACGCTGTCAACTCCCCTCTCTATATAATACAGCACCAATCCACCTCATTGGCATTTTTTCCAAAGGGGACATGGCTCCGGTAAATTTTCATTCAAACAACGTGAGAAACTGACAGCCTCCAAGCAATTGCAAGGAGGGACCCGCAGGTCGGTGGTAACGAGGCCAATCAAGGCAAAATAGTAAGTGATGGGTGGCGGCAGCTGAAAGCGGGTCGGAAGGCGCCGAGCAGCGGGCCCACCCTCAACCCGCCTCCATTAATAAAATTGAGCCCAAAGTCTCAAGTCAGTAGGAACGTTGAAAGAGGAATGGGAGAAAGTTACATTGTAGCTTGACTTCTGACCATCAAAGTAGAGGAAATAAACTAGATGCATAAAGCCCCAAAGTACCACGGTGAATAAATTTTAACTATTTAACAAGAGATGGTTGAAGGGTAAGTCCAGGAGATATTCTTTCGATCTAATGGCCATTATGCAGCTCTGCCATTGTACGGGTTACATTTAGCATCAGCTCATGGACAGCAAGGAACAATATGATTGAAAAAGAACTGTGCAGGGTTAATGAGAAACCGGCCAAAAATGCTTTAATCGTTCCAGCGCTGGGTCCTGCAGTTCGGAACATCACAGCTTCAGTCTCCAAACTCTGGCGTCCATTAATCCGTCACCTCCGTCACTGGCTTAACTGCTGCCGTGTACTTAACAGCCTACCTTTAAACCACTAGTAAACAACTGGACAATTCTTCTGGTGGTTTTATAGAACCTCCTAATAAACTTTCCCTTAACCTAAGGGTCCAGGTGACCTGTTTTCAGCAATGCATCTATAGCTTCACTAAGAAAGATATTGCAAATAAGAGGTCACTGTGATCAGGCAAACGTAAGTCAAAGGTGACATGAATCAGTCCTTCATGAAAGAAAGACTTATGAAATAATACTGAGCAGCCTACGGGTGGCGCTGTCCAGGGAGAGTATAAATACTTGGGCATGGGCCCAACTTGCACAGGACATTCTTAACAGGAACTAGTGAAGGACATAACTAGACCGCCATGTTGTAAAACAGTTGATTAAAGCTTTGTTTAACGCTTAGACCAAGTGCCTAGTAGTTTTCTTATGTCAAAAGGTAACTTGAATTAGTCCAGAAAGGCGATAGCATTTTTATATTTTGGACTCGCCATTCTAATGCTAATATGCAAACGGGGCATAATATTATAGCTGGAGAATGCTGCTTGCCACTACGCTGATAGTGTTTGAAGGTTAGCATTCCTGTCTTTCTTCAGAGGTGACCACCCAGTTGTCAATGTGCTCAGTTCTTTGGCGTTGCTGGAAGATAAATGGATGTGCTTCAATAATTTAACATTTAATATGAATATCACAACAATGTCAACATGGTGAAAGTTATGCATGAAGGTGGATAATACAATTACAATAACATCTAGTGCTTGCGATGCCCTAAGCCTGCTTCATACACCCTCATGAACCAGCGCCAAATGACTACTGCCTTTGGAATTGCTTACCGCCTCTTCAGAAATTTCTATCAAGGCAGCAAGCAATTCAATAGGGTTTAACCTTCCTCCGTCCAATTCTTTTGTTCAATAGCTTTAGTTGTTTTTAATTGAGAAGCCTAAATGAAGGCCTCAAGCCCATACTGCAGGATGCTGTCAAGGTTGAGAAAGGTCAGAGAGAAGATGAGGTACATCAGGGAGTAGTGATGAGGTTATAGATTGCAGGAGGGATGAGTTCCAGTGTAAAGGTGCCGTGATAGAGATAGAGTCGGAGACGCTGCTTGTTTAACACACTGAGGGCGCAGCCAGGAGGAACCTGGGAGGAAACAGCAGGAAAACTATCGTAATACTGATCAAATAGAGAATGAGGGAAAGGCTGCGAGCAAGAGAGAGAGAGAGAGAGAGACAGACCAAGACTAAATTTGAAAGAGAGACTGAGAGAGAAAAAGAGAGAGACTGAGACAGACCGGGACAGAGAGATTGAGTCAGAAATTGAGAGACCAAACATAGAGTGAGACAGGCACAATAAGGGCTGGTGGACTGTTAGCTTGTTAATTAATATTTCTATCAACATGCTAAAGACTTCCAGTGTGCTAAATATTAGATGAGAAGTGATAGCTTATTAAATCTATGAAGGAATGCATCTACAAAATAAATATCAGCCTGGGCCTGTGGTAGCGCTCTCACCTCTAAGGTCACGGGTTCAAGCCCCACTGCAGGACATGAGCACATAATCTAGGCTGCGCTGAAGGGAAGACTGCATTGTTGGAGGCGACGACCTTCAAATCAGATAGTAAACTGAGGCCCTGTCTACCCGCTTAAGTGGATGTAAATAATCCTACTGAACTATTCAAAGAAGGGATGGGGAGTTCTCCCAGTGTCCCGGCCAACATTTATCCCTCAACCAACATCACCAAAGACAGATCATTTGCCTCATTGTTTGTGGGATTTTACCGTGCGCAGATTGTCTCCTGTGTGTGCCTCCGTAACAACAGTGCCTACATTATGAAAGTAATTATTTGGCTTCGACGCATTTTTGGAGTCCTGAGGCTGTGAAAGGCATTGTGTAAATGTAAATTACTCCTTTCATTCATTTTAGAAACCTTCAAAGCCAGGACTCTACAATTTTTTGTAAATTAACTTTCAGTGAGGTCTGAAATCTGAGTTCTAAGGAAAGACTAAGAAATTTGGAGTTTTTACCCTGGGAAGGAATGAGGCCGATTTTAACTGATTAACTGCCCAGTGTAAACAGCATGAAAATGGCATCGGGTCACTCACGTCCTCGTTTATGCTGCAATCCAGCTGCCGCCATCTTGGTGGGGGCTTTTACACGGGTGGCCGGAGTCCCTGCCTGTTTCAGTCAGGAAGCCATTTTTAATAGGCAAATTGGGGTCCTATGAAGTACGTAGGACCCCGATTACAACTTTGAGGTAAAAATGGGCAGAGCATGTGTGGTGCACAATCCATCCATTAGTACTGGCATCGAGCAGCCTAACCAGTGGTCTTTAAAGGAACCACTGGAGGCCACTCAGCAGTGGAGGAAACAACCCTGGAAGTAAAGAGCAGCTTGTCTGAGGTTAAGGACTTGCATTTACAAAGCACCTTTCACAATCTCAGGACATCCCAAAGTGCTTTACAGCCAATGAAGTGCTTTCTTGAAGTGCAGTCACTGCTGTAATGTAGGAAGCACGGCAGCCAATTTGCGCACAGCAAGATCCCACAAACAGCCATGTGACTATGACCAGATCATTTTTTTTAATTGATGTTGGTTGAGGTATAAATATTAACAAGGACATTCTACACACAGATTTAGGTTTCTGGAGTTTGCAGGTCATTTTTGCAATCTCAGAAGCCACTCTCACCACATTGCTAATTACTATCACAACATTGAGGGATTGGCCCTCTGATCGTTACTTCACCTGCCGTCTACTACATCGGCATAGTAGCCGTTTATACTGCCTCACCTCGGTCCTCAGAATCGGACCAAGATGAGCCCCACCACCTACAACACCAGCCACACCAACAGCAGCAGCAGCAACCACAACAGCAGCCTCCTCCTCAATGACCTGATGCTGCACAGGAGAGAGGGGGTCAGCACAGGGCTGCAGCACTGCGCTGGAGGCTATACCCCCCAATCACAGGGTATACAGGCAGAGGATGAGCTTCCTCAACATGACTGAGCAGCAGTGCTTCAGGAGGCTCAAGCTATCGCGCCAGATCATTGCAGACATTTGTAGCTGACTGGAACAAGACCTGCTACCCAGAGGACCTGGTGGACACTCCTTGCCAGTGGCTGTCAAAGTCACCTCCATCCTCAACTTCTTCACCTCAGGCTCCTTCCAGGGATCTGCAGCAGACATTTGCAGCATCTTGCAGTCGGCCACCCACAGATACATCATCCAGGTGACCTACGCCATGTTTCACAAGTCAGCCAATTATATCAACTTTGCCACTGATTAAGCCAGGATTACTGAACGAGCGCTCGGCTTTGCGGCTCTGACTGACTTCCAGACTGCACACATGTGGCCATGAAGGCACCCCATCATCAGCCAGGAGTGTTTCTGAACTGCAAAGGCTTCCAGTCCCTCAATGTGCAGCTCGTCTGCAACCATAAAAAGATCACCATGCTTGTGTGTGGCAGATTCCCTGGCAGCTGTCATGACTCTTTCATGCGGCACCAGTCCACCCTCCCTCAGCTCTTCACACCTCCAATCACACTTACCAGCTGGCTGCTTGGAGACCACGGCTATCCACTGAAGACATGGCTCATGACACCCTTGAGGAGGCCAAGTACTGAGGCCCAGGAGCGTTATAATTAGAGCCACATGCCCACCAGATGTGTCACAGAGCAAACATTAGGCATGCTGAAGATACGCTTCAGATGCCTTGACTGGTCTGGAGGAGCCCTTCAGTATGCACCAGCCAGGGTCTCCAGAATCATCATCATCTGCTGCGCAACATAGCGTAGCAGCGAGGTTTGGAGCTGCAGGAGGAACATGGCGCACAGCGTACAGCCTCTTCAGAGGAGGAGGAGCAGGTGGAAGATGAGGAGGAGGAGGAGGAGGAAGCTGAGATACAGATACCACCAGCAGCGGCGCACATTGCTGCCCAGGAGGCCCGAAATGACCTTTCATAGCCAAATTCACTTAATTTGCTCAAATGCAGCCACATGCTGTAACCCCCACCCTCAACAACACTATAAAGCATCCCTGCAGTGACCAAGCCATTGCTCTCGCCCAAAGCCCCAATGCTCAATGTTAAATAATGTGTCACCATACACTCCAAGTGAAAAAGCCACTTCCAAGGTTTGAGGCAAAAATGGACAAGACCTGAAAGTGGTGCAAAGAAAAACATTTATGTGTCCGAGCAAAACAACTGAAACTCAGCACTAACATTTGTCGATACACCCATGTGCCTGCCCTTGGGCATCTACTTTGGTGTGACTTTTCGTTTCCGAGTGCTTCTACGAGGTGCTACCCCTGAGGCTTCAGCAGAGGTAGAGGCAGGCTGCTCACTTCCCTGCTGCAACTGCATAGACACTTTTGGCGGACGTCCTCTGGGTCTTGAAGCCTGTTATGGCCCCGCCAAAGTCTGCTCCTCCTGCGATTGTGCAGGGGCAGACTCGGCCATCGCGATCCGAGGAAGCATCTGGGGCTCTGACTAAAGGGGAGGCAGTGGGGGAGAAGAGGGAACGCTTTGAGAAAAGCCCCCACTTCCATGTCCCCTCTCACCATCATCCCTCTCATGGGCCATCCACACTTCCCTGCTAGCAAGGAGCTGGAAAGCACCTTGCTGCACAGCAGTGGGGCGATAAAGGCCCAAGTCAACATTTACATCTCTCCTACAGAGGAGGTCTATGAGTGTCTGCCATCTGTTGTCCACAGCTAGCATGTGCTCATGTGAGCGACACATTTGCTGCTCCATGCAGGTGGCCATCATTTCCATGGAGCAGCACATCGTCGCCATCGCCTGTGACATGGTGGTGCTCATGTTGGAGATGGACTCCTCCATTCTTTGAACATTTGCAGACATCGCAGCTGCAAAAGCTGCCAGAGCCTCAAGCAATTGTTGCTGCCCCTCCAAGATCACCCTCTTTCTCGATGGCCCCCGAGGCTCACTGTCTGCATGCAGCTCAGCAAAGTTTAGAGCGGCCTGCGCCCTCCGGCGAGGCGTCTCCACTGCTGTCCCTGTCAACACCATCTGTGCTTGCTTACTTGTGAATTGTGAGACACCAGGTGACAACCCTACTCTATCTCTCACAGAATCCACCGAGGTGTGCGTATCTGTGCTGGTGCTGGGTGCGCTTAGGTTTGCTGACGCTGCACCCTCAGAGGCTGGAGGTTCCTCTGAGGAGTCATCCCTCTCCTGCGGCTGGACAGTGGTGGGTGGGGGGGGGTGCTGGGGGGGGTGGGTGGTGGTGCAGTTGATGGGCCTGTGGGAGAGTAAAACGAAGTGTTTTAATAACAATGGACAATGTTACCATTATGCACATGATGACATTTCACTGGCTGCTGACATCAGTCACCATATGTAAAGGGTGACAATGAGGGAGTGGGGTGGCAGTGCCAAAAGGCTTCCTTCTGTGGTGCTATGGTTGTATTAGGGCACGGGTGAGTGAGAGGGGTGGTTGGTCAGATGGGGGTGTGAGTATGTACATAGAGAGAGAGAGAGGGGTGCAAGGTATGTTGGTGTGAGGAATGATGTGCAGGATTCGGCTTGGGAAGGCAGAGTGATGGGGATGTGTTGACAGGCACTTCAAGATGAGGGTGAGTGTGGCATTGCACTCACCTTTCCTGACCTCATGAGATCATTGAAGCGCTTCCAGCAGTGGATCTAGGTCCTCCTGACCACATCCCTGCTGTTTACCTGCTCTGCTATATCCAGCCAGGCTCTCTTTGTTGCTTGTGGAGATCTCCTTTGCCTGTCAGCAGGGAAGAGGACCTCCCTGTGCACTCTGACAACCTCCACAACAGTATGCAAGGAAGAATCTGAGAACTGGGGTACAGCCCTCTGCCTTTGACTATCCATGTTCAAAAGTTTTATCTCTCCTGTGGTCTTTCTTTCACACCGTCCACCCTCCCCTGGAAACCTTCAAGTGAGTTCAGTGGGGTGCCTTAAATATGGGCACTGGAAATGAGCCATCGATGACATCATCAGACCCGCACCATTTAATAGCGCCAGGGGCAGCACGGTGGCATAGTGGTTAGCACTGTTGCCTCACAGCGCCAGGGACCCGGGTTCAAATCCGGCCTCGGGTGACTGTCTGTGTGGAGTTTGCACATTCTCCCCGTGTTTGCGTGGGTTTCCTCCGGGTGCTCCGGTTTCCTCCCACAGTCCAAAGATGTGCTGGTTAGGTTGATTGGCCATGATAAAAATTGGCCCTTAGTGTTAGGGGGGATTAAATATGTGGGGTTACGGGGTTACGGGGATAGGGCTTGGGTGGGATGGCTGTCGGTGTAGGGACCGGGTGCTAGGGTTTGGATGATCAACCATGATCTCGTTGAATGGCGGAGCAGGCTCGAAGGGCCGAATGGCCTACTCCTGCTCCTAGTTTCTATGTTTCTATGAAACGCGCATGACTCTTTCAAGTGGGGCCATTAAGTGAAAGTTGCTCTGAGCAGCATTTTGTTCAAAACATTACATTTCGGACCCGTTACGCCGCCCGCCGCACCCAACCCACCGCAAATGTGAAAATTCCGACCAAAGGTTGTAACAAGAGCCGTGGCACCCATGAACTTATCTTAATGTATTTGTTTTGGGGGTAGGCTGTTATATTGATGAAGTTCAATGGCTGTTGACCTTTATACTGCCAGCAGGTCCACTAAACACCGGTCTCGCTGGGCCAACCAGTTTAACATATCGTGATGCTGAAATAAACATAGCATTACATAGGATATACGGCACAGAAACAGGCCATTCGGCCCAACCCAGTCCATGCCGGCATTTATGCTCCACTCGAGCCTCCTCCCGTCTTTCCTCATCTAACTCTATCAGCATAACCCTCTATTCCCTTCTCCCTCATATGCTTGTCCAGCCTCCCCTTAAATGCATCTATACTATTTGCCTCAACCACTCCCTGTGGTAGCGAGTTCCACGTTCTCACCACTCTCTGGGTAAAGGAGTTTCTTCTTGGTGACTATCTTATATTGATGGCCACTAGTTTTGCTCTTCCCCACAAGTGGAAACATTCTCTCTGTATCCACTCTATCAAAACCTTTGATAATTTTAAAGACCTCTATTTGTTCATCCCCTCAGCCTTCTCTTTTCAAGAGAAAAGAGACTCAACCTGATAATCCCATCCTGATAGGTATAACTCCAATTAATACGGCAATAAAGCTGCATAGACATAAAAGTTTTATTGCTATATTTTTTACTAAAATAGAATCTGAATTTGAACTAGAATAAAGAACATCAAGTCCCTGAAATGTGATCATTCTCGTCCGTTTTCTTCCTTTCTTTTTCCTTTGTTAAGTCTCGGCAAATAGCGATGACTGAAGTGCTCCAGTAGTGGTAATAAGGGAGATATATCTTTCTGCAGGATGCTTTGGCATTTTTCAAAGTTCTTTAAGAACTTGTTCCATTTGGTCTTGTTTTAAAAGCTGCCTGACATCTGTAGGGAGTTAAATTAATTTATTACCCTGTGCAGTAGATTTTCAATAGGGGCTGCTCATTTCTGCAGGAACTTGTTACAGTCTCAAGTTTTTATAACCATCTTCTGTTACCAAGTTCCAATGGTCTTCCTGTAAGGAGAACTTGCCCATTACGAAGACTGACCTCTTCTGTATTGTCTGCACCGTTATAAATACCTGGGGATTAACACTGGCCCACTTGCAGTAATCTGCTTCATGGATTTAACTCAGTCTCCTGCTGTGGTACCAAACTCTGGTTAAAATGGGGGATATTAATACACAGAACCTAACTATTGGGATGTTTCCACACTGAAATCACCACAAATTTAGCAAATTTAGCAACTAAATATCTTTATTTATGGTTAAACATTAATATGAAGTACAAATATCAGCAGAACACTAACAGAACTATACATATATATTGCAAACATATTGGATCAATTAACCTTTGTAAGAGCAACAACAATAACAACAACAATTTGCATTTATATAGCGCCTGGTATAACGTCCCACAGCGCTTCACAGGAGCGTCAACAAACAAAATTTGACACCGTGCCAAATAAGGAGATATTAGGGCAAGAGGTAGGTTTTAAGGAGTGTCTGAAAGGAGGAGAGAGAGGTAGAGAGGTGGAGAGGTTTATGGAGGGAATTCCAGAGCTTAGGGCCTTGGCAACAGAAGGCACGGCCACCAATGGTGGAGCGATTAAAATCCAGGATGCACAAGAGGCCAGATTTGGAGAAGGCCGGCCAGGAGTGCGTTGGAATAATCAAGTCTAGAGTTAACAAAGGCATGGATGAGGGTTTCAGCAACAGATGAGCTGAGGCGGGGCGGAATCGGACAATATTATGGAGGTGGAAATAGGTGGTCTTAGTGATGGAGTGGATATGTGGTCGGAAGCTCATCTCAGGGTCAAACACAATACCAAGGTTGCGAATGGTATGGTTCAGCCTCAGACAACTGCCCGGGAGAAGGATGGAGTCGCTGGTTAGGGAATGGAGTTTGTGGTGGGGACTGAAGACAATGGCTTCAGTCTCCCCAATATTCACAGTACTGAGGGAGTGCTGCACTGTCAGTGGTGCCGTGCTTCGGATGTGATGTTAAACTGTCTGCTCTCTCAGGTGAATGTAAGAGATCCCGTTGTATTATTCAAAGAAGTGCAGAGGAGTTCTCCCTGGCGTCCTGGCTAATATTTATCCTTCAACCCACACCACTAAAAACAGATTATCTGATCATTGTCACATTTCTGTTTGTGGGATCTTTCTGTGCGCAAATTGGCTGCTGCCTTTCCTTACATTTCAACAGTGACTACACTTCAACTGCAACCCAAATCGGCTGTGAAATGCTTCGGGATATCCCGAGGTCGTGAAAGGTGCTATATAGATGCAAGTTCTTTCTTTCTTTCACAAGACTTTGGTATGATTTTGTCTTAGGGGAATCAAGGGATATGGGGATCGGGCGGGAAAGTGGAGTGGAGGTCGGCGATCAGCCATGATCTTATTGAAAGGCGGAGCAGGCTCGAGGGGTCGCCGACTCCTGCTCCTATTTCTGATGTTCTTAGCGTGTCCCTGAAGCAGGGGCGAATTGAAATTGTATATTCTGATTTTGGAAAAACCTGCAGTCTTGTTTTAATCTCCTGCCTTTAACCCGTTAGTTATCAAAGCCAACACTTCTGTGCACCCCTTTGATTTACAGGCGCCCAGAATAATATGCCAGACACATGCACAATTAACAATGCAATAGAATAAAAAGAATGTTACAAATACAACAATGAATATCTGGAAGATGAGAACACTTTTCATGTGCAACCAGACCACGCTGTTTAAGAAAACTGAAGCAGCAACTCACACTCTGTTACAGAGCTGATCTTACAGCAGGCAAGATAACTGTTGCTGACATTAGCGGATGAAGCCTCAATGCATTCATAAGGCATTTCCTTTGTCTTCTATTCTGCCCGAGGCACTGGCCTATTTTACATAAACAGATCGATGCCTGCATTTAAACAGCAGGGTAAGGGATGTCATAAGAGTATATTAAGCAATGGTCACTAGCACCAAAGTCATTTCTAGACTATAATGCAATGCTCCGCTTATTAGCCTGCAAGAGAACTGTCAAAACTTGCTACGAGCTGATGTCAACCAACAGGGCATCAAACATGAAGCTCGGCATGTTTAGTATAGAAATGTTAACTCGTTCAGTGCTAATCCACATGAAAGCAGAAAATCAATCTTATGTGCTTGGTGCTGGGGAATGAGCGGGGCCAGGTCGACCAAGTGTCTGTGGGAGAACACTTGCGTACGAGTGATCATCGTATCATAAGATTTAGATTAGCAATGGAGAGGAGCAAAGAACAATCTAGAGTGGAACTTGAACAGGGCTAACTTCAATGGGATGCGAAAGGATCTAGCCAGGGTAAAATGAAACCAAAAACTGACAGGAAAAACTGTAACTGAACAATGGGCGATTTTTAAGGAGGAGATGTTCCAAGTACAGATTAGGTACATTCCAACAAGAGGGAAGGGTAAGGGAACCAAAGCAAGGGCTCCTTGGATGACGAGGGAGATAGAGAAGATGATGAAACAAAAAAAGAGGGAGTACAATGTCAGATGAATTCTTCAAGGGAGAACCAGACCAAATACAATAAGTTGAGAGGGGAAGTGAAGATGAAAATGATATTGGCAAAGAGAGAATATGAGAGTAGAATGGTGGTTAACATAAAAGGGAACCCAAAAATCTTCTACCGGCATGTAAATAAACGGGTAGTAAGAGGCGGGGTGGGGCTTATTAGTGACAAAGAAGGTGATATATGCTTAGAGGCACAGGGCAAGGCTAGAATACTCAATGGGTACTGTGTATCAGTGTTTACTAAGGAGGTGGATGCTGACAAAATATCGATAGAAGTGGAAAAGGTAGAAGCAATGGAAGGATGAAAATTGATAGACAGGGTGTACTGGAAAGGCTGGGTATGCTTAGAGTGGATAAGTCGCCTGGTCCAGATGGCTTGCATTCCAGGTTACTAAGGGAATTGGGGGAGGAGATAGCGGAAGGGCTTGCCTTAATTTTCCAATCTTCCCTAGATGTGGGGTTAGTGCCTGAGGATTGGAAAGTGGCAAATGTGACACCATTGTTGAACAAAGGCTGTAAGGACAATCCTAGTAACTATAGGCCGGTCAGTTTAACATCAGTGATGGGTAAAGTTTTAGAAACAATAATCAAGGAAAATATTAACGGGCACTTGGAGAGGTTTAAGCTAATTAAGGAGAGCCAACACAGATTTGTAAAAGGCAGATCATGTTTGACTAATCTAATTGAATTTTTTGATGAAGTAACAGGGAGGATTGATGAAGAGAATGCAATGGATGTTGTCTACATGGCTTTTAGGAAGGTGTTTGACAAAGTACCACATAGAAGGCTGGTTAACAAAATTGAGGCTCATGGAATATGTGGGTCAGTGGCAGATTGGAAAATGAATTGGCTTAAGGACAGAAAACAGCGAGTGGTGGTAAATGGCTGTTTTTCAGACTGGAGGATGGTAGATAGTGGTGTTCCCCAAGGGTCAGTGCTGGGGCCACTGCTTTTTTTGATATATATAAATGACCTGGATATTGGAATACAGTAGAATTTCTAAATTTGCCGATAACACAGTGAGGGTGACTGCAACAGGACACAGGAAGGCTAGCAGAATAGGCAGACAAGTGGCAGATGGAATTTTATACAGAGAAGCGTGAGGTGATGCATTTTGGCAGAAGGAACAGGGAGCGGCAATATACACTTAATGGCACTGTTTTAAAGAGTATGCAGGGACAGAGGGACCTGGGAGTTAATGGGCATAAGTCCCTGAACATGGCGGGACATATTGAGGGAGTGGTTAGCAAAGCATATGGGATCTTGGGCTACATAAATAGAGGTATTGAGTACAAAAGTAGAGAAGTTATGCTGAACCTTTATAAAGCACTGGTTAGCCCACAACTGGAGTATTGCGTCCAGTTTTGGTCACCACATTTTAGGAAGGATGTGAAGGCCCTTGAGAGGGTGCAGAGGAGATTTACCAGAATGGTACCGGGGATGGGGGACCTTAGCTACAAGGACAGGTTGGAGAAGCTGGATTTGTTTTCATTAGAGCAAAGGAGGTTGAGGGGAGATTTGATAGAGGTGTACTAGATTATGACGGGTTTGGATAGGCTAGACGGGGAAAGCTGCTCCAACTGGTTGATGGTACAAGGACTAGGGGACACAGATTTAAGGTTTTGGGCAATGAGATACAGGAGGGACGTGAGGAAAAACTTTTTTACGCAGCGAGTGGTGAGGACTTGGAACTCACTGCCGACGGAAGTGGTGGAAGCGGAGACACTCAATGGTTTCAAGGGGAGACTGGATAGGCACTTGAGGGAAATAAACTTGCAGGGCTACGGGGATAGAGCGGGGGAATGGGACTGACTGGATTGTTCTACAGAGAGCCGGCACGGACTCGATGGGCCAAATGGCCTCCTTCTGTGCCGTTATGACTCTATGGGGGAGAAATTTGGTATCGCCCCATTTGGGGCGCAACTATCGGTCGGGCACAAAGTTTAGCGCCTGGTGCAAATTATCGCCTCCGACTGCAAACTTGGCTTCTATCGCCCCTGAAGGTGATTGGAGCGTTAAATCAGGCGCGTCCACACCTCTCTTAAGGTGCTAACACCGAGGAGCGAGGCGCTAACTCAGAGCGCTGGCGAAGCTCAGGTGATGTCAGTTAGCGATGGAACACAGACACACTGGCCAGTTCTTAAAGGGGGGTCGATCTTCCCTGCCACACCCTGCTCATTGCCGCCTTGAATCTTGGTCTGGACAGATCTCAACTTCAAAGCTGCTGCAAAGAACAATAGAGAGGCCCAGGAAATGAACTCAGCGCTTCAGCGACTGGGCCTTGGTGGCTCTGGTTGGCACAGTGGAGCGCCAAAGATCAATGCTCTACCCACAGAGTGACAGGAGGCCATTGCCCCGCAACTGTAGAAGAGTGTGGAGGGAGGTAGCTCAGCACGTCTCCTCCATGAGCATGGTGCCCAGGATCCACACACAATGCCAGAAGATGTTCAATGACCTCACTTGGGTGGTGAGGGTGAGTGGCTGCTTTTCAATACCTCTCCATCCCTCCATCTCAACCTCACTCTGTACCCAGAGGGTGTAAAACCCCAAATGCCCAACATTCATCCAAGATCTATGGCCATCTCATAAAACACACACGCGCATTCCACACCTTACATACTGTGATGAAATATGTCATTCATCAGACTCTGTATTTAACTACATATATTGTATTGCCTGCTCCTGTGTTTGTATTGCCTGCTCCTGTATTTTACCTTGTATTGTATATAGTGCACCGCCCCCTTTCTCCCCATTGGGTGTGTCGGCTCCGCCCATACCTGGCCCTACTTAAGACAAGCCCAGGCTTGTCTTGCAGCAGAACAGCAGAATGCTAGGTGAAGACACAGGCATCTTTCTTTGCTAATAAAAGCCTTGTTTTATCCAGTTAACTTTGAGCCTTGAAGTTATTGAGGCGCATCACATACATTAAGGGCTGTTCAACTATGGGAGCCACATCAGGCAAGCACATGGCTGCACATTTACTCAGACACCGTCCTTTTTCTTGCAGGCCAAGCTATCTCATAATAGGCGACAGCAGCAACAGACGGGTGGAGGGCCAGCTCAGCTGCAACCCCTCAGCAACCTGGAGGCGCGCGTCCACAGGATTGTTGCCAGCCAGGTAATCAGTCCCGTGGCCGCTGGAGAGGTTGACCCCCTTGGGGACAGCAATGGTAAGGTCATCAGCTTTCTCTCCTCTCTCATTCCACTTGTCCCTCACAGCGCCAGCCTTTTATACTTTCAATCCAACTTACTAAATCGCTCCAGTCCTTGCTCCCTTACAGCCCCCCTGTCGTGATGCTAAAGCCACTCTTGGAGCTCCCTACTTTCAGATGGTGAAACACCAGCTGAGGAGACGATCCCTCAACCAGCCAGTGGGAGCGACGCTCTAGGCGAGGAAGAAGAGGAAGCCGGAGCCTCAGCGCCAGCGTCTCCCGAGGGAGCCCATGCCCACACTGGGACCATGTCTTCCCTGGAGGGGAGCAGGGGGCAAGGGTCTGATGAGGGTGAAGCTCCGGGACCCAGCGATGGGGGTAGGGAAGCTCGGGGGCCATCTCCCTGGAGGGAGAGTAGGCCAGTGAGTCCTGCTGCACTGGACGCAGAGGAGAAGCAGCTCATCACTGAAATGAACACCCAGGCGGTGAACATGCACACTCAGCTCATGGGTGCAGTGGGAAGGGTGCCCGAATGCATTGATGGACTGGCAAGGAGTGTGGAGCACTACGCTGCAGCACAGGCCAATGCAACGCAATGGCTTAGTGCTGCAATTCAGTCACAGTCACTGCTCTCATGCAGTCTCAGGTTGCGGTAACGCAAGCACTGACTGCTGCCATTGTCACTGGTTTGGACACACTTCCCCGGGGCACTCACCGTGCCGCAGCAGGCCAGCAATCTGTGCTCAAGCAGATTGCTCCGGATGCTGAGGTGCTGCCCCATGGGAGTGCCAGTGTGTCGGTCGAGTAGGGAGGTGCTGTCCTCTCTCAGAATGACAGCATTCCGGCTCCCACTACTGACACCTCCCCATTGCACTTGCCACCACCTGCAACACAGCCAGCCCAGACTGCTGCCACCCATGCAGAGTTGGTGCAGTCTGCAGCCGGGGCCTCCAGGCCCAGAGCTGGTCACGGGCGTTCTTCAAGGGCATCTGTAGTCTCAGGATCTGACATTCAGCAGCCTTCCACCAGCCTTGCTGCAGCCACTGGGGCCCCATTACGGAGGAGCAGTAGGGTGGGAAGGGGGGAAGTGCGGAAGGGATGGAGATCACCCTCGAAGGGCAAAAAGTAGGAGGTCTAAAGAAATGGTGGGAATGTTTTTATTAAAGGTTGAGGTTCGTCTGCTAACTTTTATTTAGTGTTTTGGCCATTATCTCCAGCTTGTGAGAACCAGTTATGTTAATTAATGACTTGTTGTGTTTGTTTCTATTAGTTTGTCATGAATAAATGACACACACAGAGTTTGTTAAATAAAAAAGTTGTTGTATTCAAAATGTACATGTTTGGCTTTTGGAATCATTGCTGCTTTGGCCGGCTATAGGGGTTGCGGGTTGCTTTCCATCATGTTGTTCTCCATGCCAGAAGCCATTTTCTGAGTAGGGGCCTAGAAGCGGCTTGTTATCAGCCATTGACGGATGGCCCTTGCAGTGTCAACATTGTGGGCCTCCCTCCCACCTTGGTGCTGCTGCTGATCATCCTCCTCCTCTTCCTCCTCCTCCTCCGGTGGTGTACCAATCCCTGGTGGCATTGGCTGGGTCCTGAGGATTGCCAGATTGTGAAGCATTCAGCATACAACTATGAAGAGGGAGACTCGCTCAGGAGAGTACTGCAGGGCTCCTCCTGAGTGGTCCAGACAGTGGAAACATTGCTTGAGCACGCCGAGCGTCTGCTCAATTATGTTCCTGGTGGCGATATGGCTCTCATTATACCGCAGCTCAGCAGGGGTGTTGGGGTTACGGAGCGGTGTCACCAGCCAGGTGCCGAGTGGATAACCCTTGTCCACGAGGAGCCAACCACTTGGCTGAAGCGCTGCCTGGAAAAGGTCTGGCACAGCAGTCTGGCGCAGGATGAAAGCATCATGGCTGCTGCCAGGATAGCGGGCAATGACAGCGAGTATCAGCTGTCTGTGGTCACAGAACAACTGGACATTTAAGGAGTGGTAATCCTTGCGGTTTCGGAAAACCTCTGCAATTTATTGCAGTGCCCGCAATGCCACATGCATGAATTTAAATAAAGGAAACTACGATGGTCTGAGGTGCGAGTTGGGTAGGATTGATTGGGGAATGTCACTCAAAGGGTTGACGGTGGATAGGCAATGGCAAACATTCAAAGACCGCATGGATGAACTACAGAATTTGGTCAGCCCAGTTTGGCATAAAAATAAAACAAAAAGGTGACTCAACCGTGGCTAACAAGGGATATTAGGGATAGCATAAGATCCAAGGAGAGGACATATAAATTGGCCAGCAAAAGCAGTAAACCTGAGGATTGGGAACAGTTTAGGATTCAATAAAGGAGCACAAAGGGATTAATTAAGAAGGGGAAAATAGAATATGAGAGTAAGCTTGCAGGGAACATAAAAACTGACTGTAAAAGCTTTTATATATATGTGAAGAGAAAAACATTGGTGAAGTCAAGCGTAGGTCCCTTGCAGTCAGAATCAGGGGAATTTATAATGGGGAACAAAGAAATGGCAGACCAATTAAATACATATTTTGGTTCTGTCTTCATAAAGGAGGACACAAATAACCTCCCAGAGATGTCGGGGAACATAGGGTCTGATGAAAGGGAGGAACTAAAAGAAATCAGTATTTGTAGGGAAATGGTGTTAGGGAAATTGACGGGATTGAAGGCCGATAAATCCCCAGGCCCTGATAATCTACATCCTAGGGTACTTAAGGAAGTGGCCCTAGAAATAGTAGATGCATTGCTGATCATCTTCCAAAATTCGATGGAATCTGGAACAGTACCCATGGATTGGAGGGTAGCTAATGTTACCCCACTATTCAAAAAAGGTGGTAGAGAGAAAATGGGGAATTACAGACCGGTAAGCCTGACATCGGTAGTGGGGAAAATGCTAGAGTCCATTATAAAAGATGTAATAGCAGAGCACTTGGAAAACAGTGACAGGATCGGACAAAGTCAACATGGATTTACAAAACGTAAATCGTGTTTGACTAATCCACTGGAATTTTTTGAGGATGTAACTGATAAAATAGATAAGGGAGAACCAGTGGATGTGGTGTATTTGGACTTTCAGAAGGCTTTTGATAAGGTCCCGCATAAGAGATTAGCATGTAAAGTTAAGGCACATTGGTTTGGGGGCGAGGTATTGACTTGGATAGAGAACTGGTTGGCAGACAGAAAGCAAAGAGTTGGAATAAATGAGTCTTTTTCCGAGTGGCAGGCAGTGACTAGTGGGGTACCGCAGGGATCGGTCCTTGGACCCCAGCTATTCACAATATATATTAATGATCTAGACAAGGGAACTAGATGTAATATCTCCAAGTTTGCAGACGACACAAAGCTGGGTGGGTGTGTGTGCTGTGAGAAGGATGCCGAGACACTCCAGGATGTTTTGGACAGGTTGGGTGATTGGGCAGAAGCATGGCAGATGCAATATAATGTGGATAAATGTGAGGTTATCCACTTTGGTGGCAAAAACAGGAAGGCAGATTATTATCTTGTAAGGTTTCGCATGAATTTTGAAAATTTCAACAGCCCCGAAGATAATTTTTTTGATTGAAGAAAACCTGGGTGGAATATACCTTAAAAATCCAGGGCATCAAAAATGGCTGTCAGGCCTCGTGGCAGGAGACAAAAGACAGCCTGCTTGTATATCTACAAAGGATTTGAAAAAAACACCAGCCTCTGCGAAATGCATGAAGTACTTGAAACTGTCAATCAACTGCAGTTTAGGAAGTTTCAACCGCAGGACAAAGGGGTTGTTTGTTTACAGAACTCTCTACAATGTTGACACAAAGGCTTAAGTACTTAAAGCTGTCAATCAATTGCGGTTGGACTGACCACAGGACAATGGGTTTGTTTACAAACCACTTGAGTTGATGTTGACTGAACACTTAAGGATGTCTGAGACATTTTGTATTAAGCGCATTCCAGTCATAAGGAAATGGGTAATACATTCAAAACCCATTACAGCCAATGGGGACAGTTTGGATCCCTTTTGTATAGCCCAGATACATCCGGATTTGGGCGCGAAGATTATGGCTCCCAATGGGGTATAATGATAGCCTCTCAGGAAGCCATCTCTCTCTCTCTCTGCCGCCTCGCCTCCGTGCCCTGCCTGCAAGAAGAAGAACTCAACAGCCCGCCCAAAGAAGTGGAATACCAGCAGTTACTTTTAAATACTGGGGTATCTCTACTTCGGGGCGGTGAAGAATAAGACCGCAGGAGCATGGAGCAGGCGTTCACTGGTGAGCATAGATTTTATGGCCCATTACAAGGCAACCTAGATAGGTATAAGGGGTGGGAATTAAGGGGAATTTTTGTTAAATTGTAATATTAGTCAATTTTCCCTCGATATGTCCGTTTTCTCCTCCCCTAGTAAGTAAAAGTCTGCTGTATTAAGCAAAAGAGTGCTGTATTGAGTAAAAGTGTGCTGTATTAAGTAAAAGTCTAGTACGATAGCAAAAGTCTGTTGTACTAAGCAAAAGTGTGCTGTACTAAGCAAAGATGTGCTGTAGTAAGCAAAGGTGTACTGTATTGATTATTTTCAATTTATTTCTTTTTATTTCAATAAATACTGGTCTTCTTTGCACCCAACCATGAGTCTCGTTTTGTCTACATCACTACTGAATAAGTCCGGCGGTCAGAACCAGAAAAGGGGAGCAATTCGAAACCGCACGGGGCTCTGGAGCAGCTCAGATACTTCTGACTGGCCAGAGACAATAACCCCTACACACCCCGCTATTTCTACAATCTGAATGGCAATAGATTGGGAGAAGGGGAAGTGCAATGAGACCTGGGTGTCCTTGTGCACCAGTCGCTGAAGGTAAGCATGCAGATGCAACAGACAATTAAGAAGGCAAATGGTATGTTGGCCTTCGTAGCGAGAGGGTTTGAGTACAGGTACAAGGATGTCTTGCTGCAGTTGTACAGGGCCTTGGTGAGACCACATCTTGAGTATTCTGTGCAGTTTTGGTCGCCTTATCTGAGGAAGGATGTTCTTGCCATGGAAGGAGTTCAGCGAAGATTCACCAGGCTGATACGTGGAATGGCAGGAATGACGTATGAGGAGAAGTTGGGTTGATTGGGCTTATACTCGTTGGAGTTTAGAAGAATGAGAGGGGATCTCCTTGAAACTTATAAAATTCTGACAGGACTGGACAGACTAGATGCAGGAAGGATGTTCCTGATGGTCGGGGAATCCAGAACCAGGGGTCACAGTCTAAGGATAAGGGGTAAGCCATTTAGGACAGAAATTAGGAGGAATTTCTTCACCCAGAGAGTGGTGAACCTGTGGAATTCTCTACCACAGAAGGCAGTTGAGGCCAATTCATTAAATATATTCAAGAAGGAGTTGGATATATTTCTTAAGGCTAAAGGAATCAAGGGGTATGGGGAGAAAGCAGGGACAGGGTACTGAATTTGGATGATCAGCCATGATCGCATTGAATGGCGGAGCAGGCTCGAGGGGCTGAATGGCCTACTCCTGCTCCTATCTTCTATGTTTCTATGTTTCTATGCGTGCCGTCAATGACGCCCTGCACCACGGGGAAGCCCGCTATCCTAGCAAAGCCACATGCGCATTCATGCTGTTTGGCCCGGATCATGGGGAAAGAGATGTCCTGGCGTCTCCTTTTATAGAGGGCATTTGTCACCTCCCAGATACAGCAATGGACAGCAAACTGGGAGGTATTGGCGATGTCCTCAGTAGAAGCTTGAAAGGAGCCTGTGGCATAAAAATTCAGAGCCACTGTCACCTTCGCTGCCACCGACAGAGACGTCCTGGTCCTCAGTAGAGGCTGCAGATCTGGTTGCAGCAGATGGCAGAGCTCAGTGACCACCTCCTTGCTGAAGCGCAGCCTGCGCAAACACTGCCCCTCAGACAAATTAATGTAGGAGGATTGTTCCCAGAATACCCTGGGAGGGTAATGTCTCCAATGCAGAGGCCTGTTGGCCCTCCTCCCTCTGGCCATGTTTGCCACTCTCTCTCTGCGTCTCTGATGCCTCCGATTCTGCAGGTGCAGGACGACGCCCCGAGTCAGTGCAGCCCCCATAGTCTCTTGACAATTGATGCAATGAAGGTCAAATCAAAAAGAACCTGCAAAGTGCTGCTCAGTAGCCAAAACTCCTTCACACAGCGTTGACTCTATGCAGAAGTCTGTCTCTCTCTCAGAATCACTCTCTCTCTCTCAGACTGCGTGGTGCAAAAATGTCTCCGGCAAAAAAAGGCAGGAAGAGGCCGCCTTTAAATAGCGCTCCCCCAGCCCCTTCCCGACTGCAAAGCGTTCCCCTCTACCTGTCGTTGCTAGCGGCAGGCGGAAAGGAAGGGGGCGCCACTCAATATCCAGTCCGGGGTGCTACCGGGGCGTTGCGCACTCGACTGACGTCACAATCTCCCGCATGACTTTATATCCTATCTAATAACTTGCTCGCATCACCAACAATGTTAGACAATAGAGGGCACTTTACCATGACGTGATTATTTTACTGATACTGTAATTAGTAATTGGATATTTATCATATGTATGGATATATATATATATATATAATACAACTAAAGTTACAAACTATCTATAAAACAAAATGATCAAGTGATAGTTGGCTGCTTCATTCATTTATTTGAGTAACTGAGGCGAATGGCCATTTTCTTTTAAATTTCAGTTGCTTCATGTGAAAGCTGGGAGTACTGCATTTAAACCCCTGCAAATTAGACAATTCTAAATTCTCATTATCGAGAGCATCATTTTGAACGGCTTTATAAGCTAAAGCGGGTGCCACCGCTTCTGGTGCAGTTAGACTTTCAATTAGACACTCCAATCTTCACGCACCTACACGATTCCCAATTTCCCGCTCACTTTAAGTAATGTCAGTGCGCATATGGGGTCACTGGGTGAATTTTAATTGGGGTGAAAAGGTGGGGGTGGGGGGTTAAATGGACGAAAATTCCAAGGGTGTCGGGAAGCCGGCTCCAACCCGCCAACGAGCGGGTTTTACGGAGGTGGGGCAAGGGGCGGGCAGCCCACCTGCCGCAAGGAGCAGGTTGGAAATTTAAATATGTCAATGAGTCTGGAAGCCTTGGATTTAAACTGCGTCGCAGGTTTTACAGTGGCCGGCCGGGTTTCCTGGGACAGGCTGCTGCAGTGAGGCGAGGACAGCCTCGGAGAGCACTCCTTGTGGGCCAGTAGTGCTTCCTCCCGGCCCCCCAAGACTCCCACCCCATACAAACCGACACCCACCCCCGCCGGGGTCGGAGATCGGACCCCACCCCCCAATTCCTTGGTCACAATGGTCAGACCAACCTGGTCCTGCGGCCTCCTCCAGAGGGCTCCTCGCCCGACTGGAAGCCAAGCCTGTCAATTAGGTTGACCTCAGTGCGGGGAACCTGTCAGGGCGTAGAGTCACACGCTGTGGAGTTAAATTTCCACAGCGTGCGGCCCGCGTGCTACCGGACACCACCCCCCGCTCCCCGCTCCGAAGTAAAAATTCCCCCTATAGCATGGAAAAATGTTTTAAATGCCTGTTTATTTATCACAATTTAAAACTCACTAAGAAAGTATAAGCTCATTCAAAACTCTGCTGCCCATATCCTAACTTGCACCAGTTCCCGTTCACCCATTATTCCTGTGCTTGCTGACTTACATTGGCTCCGGGTATGACAACGCCTCAATTTAAAATTGTTACCCCCGTGTTTAAATTAACAACAACTTGCACTTATACACAGGAAACTCTTTTTTATCCGGCACCGACGGGACCGGCGTGGTGCCGGTTTATCAAAAAGTCCGGATTACAGAGGGGTATAGTAAAAGGTACGAGAGCCCCGTACACAGCAACAACTCCAGGCTTCCCTGTTGCTTAGCAACAGGTGCAGGAACCCCGGCCACAAGATCCAGGCATCCCTGTTGCTTAGCAACAGGTGCAGGAACCCCAGTTACATGGCCACAGATCCAGGAACGGCTACTAATATGAAGTAAAACTTACCTGAACCTACTCCTGAATTTTGCCGGTTAACAGAGATTTCCGGTTATTTAGGTGCCGGTAAATCGAGAGTTTCCTGTAGCACCTTTAATGTAGTAAAACATCCCAAGGCACTTCACAGGAGCGTTATCAAACAAAATTTGACACCAAGCCACATTCGGAGGTATTCGGACAGATGACCAAAAGCTTGGTCAAAGAGATAGGTTTTAAGGAATGCCTTAAAAGAGGAAGGAGAGGTAGAGAGGTGGAGAGGTTTAGGGAGGGAATTCCAAAGCTTAGGGCCTAGGCAACAGAAGGCATGGCCACCAATGGTGGAGCGACTGAAATCGGGGATGCACAAGAGGCCAGAATTAGAGGAGCGCAGAGATCATGGGGGGGGTTATAGGGCTGGAGGAGATTACAGAGATAGGGAAGGACAAGACCATGGAGGGATCTGAAAACAAGGATGAACATTTTTAATCGAGGCATTGCTGGACGGAGAGCCAATGTAGGTCAGCGAGCACAGGGGTGATGGATGAACGGGAACTGGTGTGAGTTAGAATGCACGGTATTTACAGTGTTCATGGAATGTATACAAGATGGTTTTCCAGAGGAACCAACTAGGAAACAGGCTATTTAGATCTAATATTGTGCAATGAGAAAGGGTTAATTAATAACCTTGTCATAAAGGGGCCTTTAGGGAAGAGTGACCATAATGTGATAGAATTTTACATTGAGTTTGAAAGTAATTTAGTTAAATCCGAAACTAGGGTCTTAAATCTAAACAAAGCAAACTACATAGGTATGAGGGGCGAATTGGCTAAGGTAGATTGGGAAACTACATTAAAAGGTAAGAAGGTAGACAAGTAATGGCTAGCATTTAAATAATTAATACATAATTTACAACAAATATACATTCCCTTAAGGCACAAAAATCCCACAGGAAAAGTGGTCCAACCGTGGCTAACAAGAGAAGTTAAAGATAGTATTAGATCAAAGGAAGAGGCTTATAATGTTGCCAAAAAGAGTAGTAAGCCTGAGGATTGGGAGGATTTTAGAATTCAGCAAAGGAGGACCAAGAAATTGATAAGGAAAGAGAAAAAAGAATATGAGAGTAAATTAGCAAGAGACATTAAAAACAGATTGTAAATGTTTCTATAGGTATGTAAAAAGAACAAGATTAGTGAAAGTAAACATGGGCCCATACAGGCAGAGACAGGAGAAATTATAATGGGCAATAATGAAATGGCAGAGACAGTAAACAAATATTTTGGGCTTGATTTTGGCAGGCCCGAGGAGGCGGGATTGGAGGCGTGTGAGGTGTTAAAATCGCAAATAATGGCGGGTGGGTGGGATGGACACCTCCATCCCGCCTCTGAGCAATGTTCCCATATTCGTGGTTTCAGACCCCGTTTCCATCCCACCTCCAAGAGGTGGGATAGGCACTTAAGGCCCTTAACAACCAATTAATTGCCTCTATAATCCCATTTTGAGAGGCCTTTCTGATTTTAACAGTTTTCCGACGTCCTGCACGTCTCCTCTGGAACACGCCAGTTAATCCTGGTGGCCTCACAAGTGGATGGCTTACTAACAGCTGCAGCTCCACCATTAAAAAGGAGTTTTCACCAATGATCATTTGCAGGTGGCAGAACTTTGCTGTCTCAGGTCTGGGGGAACTTTTAACAGGCCTACTCATTGTTGTGGAAGTTTGGAGCCTGACACTCATCTCTAGTGTGACCTCCTGGGAAACCCCTCTCCCCATCTTGACTGAGTGCTTCCTCAACTGAGGCATATACCAGAAGAATGGGAGCCATTTATTTCCTTTCCTCCTGGACATCAGATTCGGACGAAGACCAGCTGCGGCAGCAGCAGAACCCTGAACAACAGCACCACCAACAACAGGAGCAACAACAGGGGTGCCAAGCTGCTGCTCACCCACTTGAAGCTGCACAGGCCAGAAGGCACCAGCGCGCGACCACATTGCTGCCCAGGATGCAAGGGACGCACTCATGTTGGCCAGATTTGCTTAGCCTGCACAATCAAACACTTTTGCCTCGCACCTTCTTACCAGAGCATCGACAGTGGACAAGAACCTACAGATTCCTATTACTCTGACCACCATACTAACAGTTGCAAGTCGCCCATAGCCCTCAATGTGGAAGTCCCATTTGCGAAATGACACAGGCCACAACTTCAACAGTTTGCCATCAAATCTGTTTATCATAACAATTCAAGGATGGCTTGTCAAAAATCAATACAATAGAACACCCAAGTGATTACCCTTGTGACTACTTGTGCTTTATCTTCCTTTTACGCGTGCTCCTACGTGATGCTTCCCTTGTGGCTTCAGCAGATGTGGAGGCCCCTTGCTCACTTTCTTGCTGCTCCTGTCTCGGCACCTTTGGCGGACGTCCCCTGGGGTTGCGAGCCTGTGAGGGCTCGCCAACAGTCTGCTACACCTGCAGCTGTGCAGGGGTTGAGACGCCGATCTCAGTTGGGTGGGGACTCTGGTGGGGCTCTGACCGAGGGCTTTGCAGTGGCATGGTCGTGTGAGTGCTTGCTGAGGAGCCCCCACTTCCTTGTTGTCTAATCCCTCATCCCTCTCATGGGTCAGCCCCACTTCAGAGCTAGCAAGTGTCTTGACAGCACCTTGCTGCACTTCAGGGGGGCCATGAGGACCCGTTTCTGCACTGGATGTCCTACTTCAGAGGACTTCCATGAAGGTCTGGTTTGTATACTCAATAGCTGACCATCGCTCCTCAAGCAATATCAGTCGATTCTGAACAATGACCATATTTTCAATACCTTGGCAACTAAACTCCTCCATGGCCATAGCCATCCTCTCCTCTACCGTAGCCATCCTCTCCTCTATGGCAGTCAGCTTTACCACGGAGGTAGCCATCCTTTCCACATAGGTTGCCATCCTTTCCGTGGTGATGCGTTCATGCGCCAATGCCTCCACAAAGGCTCTGCTCATATTCGCGATGGACTCCTCCATTCGCTCCACACTCGCAGCAACCCTGGAAAAAAAACCTGCCAGAGACTCCTGGACCTGTTCCTGGAGTTCCAGCACCGCTCTCCTTCTGGATGGACCCGGAGGCATAGGGTCGACATGCAACTGAGCCGAGCTGGCAGAATCCTGTGTCCTCCGACGAGGACTCTCTACTGCGGTCCCTGTCTCCACCATCTGCTGATGCACACTTGTGAGCTGTGATACACCAAGTGGCAACACTACTCTATCTCGCTAAGTTCCCACCAAGGTGTGATTGTCTGCGCTGGTGCTGGGTGCGCTGAATTCTGCTGACGCTGCGCCCTCAGAGGTTGCAGCTTCCTCTGAGGAGTCTTGAGGCTCAGGCTGTTCCTCTTGGACAGTGGGGATGGGGGCTCTCGATGGTCCTGTGGGGGAGTAAAGGAAAGAGTTAGAGATGTGAGCTAAAGGTTGCATGCACATTGAATTGTGCAGATGATCATAAGTCAATCTGTTAGAGCATCAGAATCATTATCAGTCACTCAGGCAATGTCAATGAGGGAGATGCTAAACTATTCTGTCACCAGCTTGCTGTGATGCGCCCATCTGTCCATCCCCCAATTGTGAATCATCCTCCACTCCAGCGATCTCCAGGGCCGCCTCCTCTGAAGAGGTGAGCTGGGTGGCCCTCCTCCTGTCCTTGCTCTTTCCCTCTTATTGTGGGCTCTCTTTTCCTGCAATGAGGGACACAAGTGGAGTTTGTGTGAGAATGAAGGAGTGAGTGTAGCGAATCCATAGCATAGATGCTTAGAAAGAGACAAAGGGCCCTCCCTGTGTGTTGTAAGTTGTTGTCATTGCATCACAGTGATAGGGAGTGTGAGGGCTGCATGGTCGAATAGTTAAGTGAATGTGACCATAGAGAGAGAGGGAATGGGTAAGGGTGCTGCGATGTCAGTGTCAAGTGGGATGTGGAGGAAGAGGTTGGCAAAGCAGAGTACTGGTGAGGAGAGGCAATGGGGATCAGATTGAGGGTATTGGGAAAGTCATACTCACTTTTCCTGTGTGGAAAAGGTCATGAAACCTCTTCCTGCACTACAGCCAGGTTCTGTGGCACATAGAGATTGAGTTGACCTCCTGGGTCACTTGCATCCACACAGCTTTAGTCTGCTGGGGAGGCTTTTTCCTCCCTGAGGAAGGGACGAGCATCTCCTTATTGCATCTTGCTCCCTCCACCAGAGCTTGGAGGGAGGCCCCATCGAACTTTGGAGCACACTTTGGCCTACTGCTGGACATAGTTGCTGAATGAAGCGATCACAACAATGGGCATAAAGTTTAAAGTCTCCAGAAGAAGCAAGGCTGCTTGCAGGCCTTAAATCCAGCAGCATTGATGACGTCATCAGAGGTGACTTTCTGTATGAAAAGACTCATTGGGCCAGGGGATCCCACACGCTGGAAATCAAGCGCCCAATTAGGGCAAAATTGCACTTTTTTCCCACTTCACATCGGAGTCGGGGTCCTGACATGAAAACCACCTGACATGCCCCAGCCCGACCCCAATGGCAAAATCAAGCCCTTTGTATCTGTCTTTACGGTAGAAGACACAAAAAACATTCTGGAAATAATGGGGAACCGAGGGTCTAGAGAGAATGAGGAACTTAAAGAAATCAGTATAAGTAAAGACATAGTACTGGAGAAATTAATGGGACTAAGTGGTGACAAATTCCCTGGACCTGATGACCTGTATCCTCGGGTTTTAAAAGAGATCGCTGCAGAGATAGTGGATGCACTGGTATTAATCTTCTAGAATTCCCTAGATTCTAGAACAGTTCCCAAGGATTGGAAGGTAGCAAATATAACCCCACTATTTCAGAAAGGAGGAAGAGAAAAAACGGGGAACTATAGGCCAGTTAACCTGACATCAGTAGTAGGCAAAATGCTAGAATCTATTATTAGGGACGTGCTAACAGGGCACTTAGAAAATCATAATATGATTCGGCAGAGTCAACATGGTTTTATGAAAGGGAAATCGTGTTTGACAAATCTGTTAGAGCTTTTTGAAGATGTAACAAGTAGGACCAATAAGGGGGAACCAGTGGATGTAGTGTATTTGGATTTTCAAAAAGCATTTGATAAGGTGCCACCAAGAGGTTATTACACAAAATTAGGACTCATGGGATTGGGGGTAATATATTAGCATGGATTGAGAATTGGTTAATAGACAGAAAACAGAGAGTAGGGATAAACGGGGCTTTTTCAGGTTGGCAGACTGTAACTAGCAGGGTACCACAAGGATCAGTGCTTGGGCCTCAGCTATTTACAATCTATATTAATGACTTAGATGAAGGGACTGAGTGTAACATATCCAAGTTTGCTGATGATACAATGTTAGGTGAGAAAGTAGGCTGTGAGGAGGATGCAAAGAATCTGCAGAGAGATTTAGACAGGTTGACTGAGTGAGCAAGAACAATGTAATACAATGTGGGGAAGTGTGAAGTTATCCACTTTGGTAGGAGAAACAGAAAAGCAGAATATTTTTTGAAAGGTTAGAGACTGGGAAATGTTTGCATTCAGAGGGACCTGGGTGTCCTTGTACATGAATCACAGAAGGTTAACATGTAGGTACAGCAAGAAATTAAGAAAGCAGATGGTATGTTAGCTTTTTTTACAAAGGGATTAGAGTATAAGAGTAAAGAAGTCTTACTACAATTATACAGGGCATTGGTGAGGCCACACCTGGAGTATTGTGTACAGTTTTGGTCTCCTTACCTACTGAAAGACATACTTGCCTTAGAGGGAATGCAATGAAGGTTCACTAGATTAGTTCCTGGGATAAGGGGATTGTCCTATGAGGAGAGATTGAGTAGACTGGGATTATATTCTCTAGAGTTTAGAAGAAGGAGAAGTGATCTAATTAAAACATATAGGGGGAAAATTTGGTTGATTAGCACCTCCCGTTAGCGCCTCCAGGGAAGCTAATGACTTACCGCCCGTGCACGGTGATTTTTGCGCCACCCGTAAAAGTCAACTGGCGGATTGTGGTGGCGCTAAACACTACCGCCATGATCTCCTGCGCCGGAGATCGTGACATCATCCAAGCGCTCATCGCCCCGGGCCGGAAATTGATTCCCACCAGTCTCAGCGCCGGGCACTAGGAACGACAGGTAGAGGGGGACGGTTTGCAGTCGGCTGGGAGCTGGCGGAGTGCTATTTAAAGACGTGCACTTCCTGTTTTTTCCACAGCCACAAGCGGAGCCTCCAATGCCTGGTCGCTGAACCGGCACGCTCTCTCCCTGGGCCTCTGAGCAGCCAATGATATTCCTGGTTGAAGAATTGCAGCTCCTTGCAGGCCCAGGTCACAAGCAGCAATGATCAGGGTGAGGCTGTGCAGCATGATTGAACCTCCCCTTTAAGAACTGGAAGGCGCCAGTCTGTCTGAGTACAAGGTGATTGACAGCGCCTGAGCTTGAGTAGCGCTCTGAGGTAGCGCTCCGTTCCCCGATGTTAGCACCCTAAGAGAAGTGTGTAGCGCTTGATTTAGCACTCCAATCACCTCCAGGGGCACTGGTGATGAATTTAGCAGTCGCCGGTGCTAGTTTACATCGGGCGCTAATGTTTGCGGCCGACCGATGTTAGCGCCCTAAAATGATTGATATCGAATTTTCCCCCCATAAAATTCTTAAGGGGCTTGGCAGGGTTAATGCTGAGGACATGTTTTCCCTGGCTGGGGAATCTAGAACACGAGGTCACCGTCTCAGAATAAGGGGTCGACCATTTAGGACTGAGAGGAGGAGAAATGTCTTCACTCAGAGGTGTTGTGAATCTTTGGAATTCTCTACCCCAGAAGGCTGTGAATGCTCAATCGCTGTGTATATTCAAGACAGAGGTTGATAAATTTTTGGGAACAAAGGGAATTAAGGGATATGGTGATAGTGCGGGATGGTGGAGTTGAGGTAGAAAATCAGCCATGATCTTGTTGAATGGCGGAGCAGGCTCGAAGGGCCAAATGGCCGACTCCAGCTCCTATTTCTTATGTTCTTATGTTCAATGGGGAAGCCGGTGAGCGGGTTCCACAGGACCTTTCCCATTGCTGCGCGACCGCATGCCACACAGCTTAGGGGGAACATTGTCACACAGCAGAGTTTTGGATGAGCTTAAGTTCATGTAGGGTGGAGTATGGGAGTCTGGCCAGGTGAACATTGGAATAGTCACATCAGCAGCAGATGAGCTGAGGCAGAGGCGGAGTCGGGCGATGCTACGGAGGTGGAAGTAGACGGTCTTGGTGATGTAGCCGGTATGTGGTCAGAAGCTCATCTTGGGGACAAATATGACACCAAGGTTGCGAATGGTCTGATTGAGCTGCAGACAGTTGCCAAGGGGAGGGATGGAGTCGATGACGAGGGAATCCCTCCAGGGCCTCACCCCTCCCTATCTCTGTAACCTCCGCCAGCCCTACAACCCTCCAAGAACCCTGCGTTCCTCCAACTCTGGCTTCTTGTGCATCCCCCACCTCCTTTGCCTCACCATCAGCAGTCGTGCCTTCAGCCGTCAATGCCCTAAGTTCTGGAATTCCCATCCTAAGCCTCGACGTTTCTCCACCTCTCTCTCCGTCTATAAGATGCTGCTTAAAACCTAGCACTTTGACCAAGCCTTGACCTGTGCTAATGCCTCCATCTTTGGCTTTGTGTCAAAGTTTGTCTGATTACGCTTCTGCAAAGCATCTTGGGATGTTTAGGCGTTATATAAATGCAAGTTGTTGTTGCTGTTGAGGGGATCTTTGAGAAGTAAGGGTGCCAAGGGATATGGAACCAAGGCGGGTAAATATAGTGGAGATACAGATCAGCCGTGATCTAATTGAAAGGGCTGAATGGCCTACTCCTGTATCTATGAATGGCTGGGAATGTGACTTTAGTGTTGACAAATTGGCAGCCCGTCACAATGTGAAGTAACAATGATTTTTGAATGCTTCTGAAGCATATAATGAACCAGTTAATTGACATAAATGTCAAAATGTTTGTTAATTCAGCTTTGGAGTGTACAATTTGGTGGCCAATGACATAACAAAAATTGAGCAAATCCTGATTTACCCACCTGGCCCTGCATGGGCTCAAGCTTGAAGCCACAGTCCAGTGTGTCATGCTCAATAATGGATTTGATTATAGTAAGGCACTGTTATACAATGGCCCAGAATTAGCTGGAGCGGAGTGATGCGCTATCAATTACTCAAAGACTGAGGTTAAGCGAGTAACTAACAGGCTTTTATTAACAAGAGAATGAAGGTGTGCCTCGAGTGGTCGACCAGTCCAGAATACAGAGGGACTGTGGAGCAGTCACCTTTATACCTGGACTCGTGGGAGGAGTCAGCTGAGGCATGTACAGACATGTACACAGTGGAATACAAACAGTGGTTTACCACATTCACCCCTTGTTTAAAAATGAGTCCGGCGGGGTGAAGTGTATTAAAAGTTTGTGTATTGGAGTCTCTCCGGAGGTCTTGTCTGCCGCTGTGATCGGCGTGGCGACGGCAGGGGTAGTGAAGCTTCCGGCGTCGAGTCCCGCGTAGGCTGGGGCACTGGTGTGTAGTCCTCGTGGGTGTCGAGCAGGTCGCGGGGCCCAGGCGTGCCGTCTGCTGGGGTTGGATATTGGATCGTGGGGGGGGGGTGGTAGTGGGTAGTGGGTTACTGGGGCCCCCGAGGGTGTGAGGTCTCGTATGGAGACTGTGTCCTCCCGCCCATCCGGGTACGCAATGTTAGCGTACTTGGGGTTGGCGTGGAGGAGGTCGACCCTCTCGACCAGGGGGTCTGTTTTATGGGTCCTCACGTGTCTTCTCAGTAGGACCGGCCCTGGGGACGTCATCCATGGCGGTAGCGATGTCCCCGATGTGGACTTCCTTGGGAAGACAAACATTTTCTCATGAGGGGTGGCGTTAGTGGCAGTGCAGAGCAGTGACCGAATAGAGTGGAGCGCATCGGGGAGCACATCCTGCCAGCGGGAGGTCGGAAGGCCCCTAGACTTTAAGGCTAGCAGGGCGGTCTTCCAAACTGTCGCATTCTCTCTTTCCACCTGTCCGTTCCCCCGGGGGTTGTAACTGGTGGTCCTGCTTGTGGCAATACCCCTAGCGAGCAGGTACTGGCGGAGTTCGTCGCTCATAAACGATGAGCCCCGGTCGCTATGGATATAGCTGGGGAAACCGAACAGGGTGAAGAGGTCGTTCAGACATTTAATGACCGTGGCACTGGTCATGTCCGGGCAGGGGATGGCGAACGGGAAACGGGAGTACTCATCAATAATTTTGAGGAAGTACACATTACGGTCGGAGGAGGGGAGAGGCCCTTTAAAATCAACGCTCAGGCGCTCGAAGGGGCGAGTGGCTTTTATCAGGTGAGCCCTGTCTGGTCTATAAAAGTGCGGTTTGCACTCAGCGCAGACTTGGCAGTTCCTGGTCATGGTCCTGACCTCCTCAATGGAGTAAGGCAGGTTGCGGGCCTTGATGAAGTGGAAGAACCTGGTGACCCCCAGGTGGCAGAGGTCATTGTGGAGGGCCCGCAGTCTATCGATCTGCGCGCTGGCGCAGGTGCCACGCGATAGAGCATCCGGGGGTTCATTGAGCTTCCCGGGCCAGTACAAGATCTCGTAATTGTAGGTGGAAAGTTCGATTCTCCACCTCAAGATCTTGTCGTTTTAGATTTTGCCCTTCTGCTTGTTGTTAAACATAAAAGCAACTGAACGCTGGTCAGTGAGCAGGGTAAATCGTTTTCCGGCCAGGTAGTGCCTCCAATGACGCACAGCCTCCACAATAGCCTGGGCCTCCTTCTCGACAGCAGAGTGTCTGGTCTCCGGGCCCTGGAGGGTTCGTGAAAAGAAGGCCACGGGTCTCCCCGCCTGATTAAGGGTAGCGGCCAGGGCAAAGTCGGACGCGTCGCTTTCCACCTGGAAGGGGATGGATTCGTCCACTGCGTGCATGGTGGCTTTGGCAATGTCTTCCTTGATACGGTGGAAGGCTAAGCTGGCCTCTGCCGTCAAGGGAAAAGAGGTGGACTTGATCAGCGGACGGGCCTTGTCCGCTTAGTAGGGGACCCACTGGGCGTAATAGGAGAAAAACCCTAGGCACCTCTTCAGGGCCTTGAGGCAGTGGGGCAGTGGGAGTTTCATAAGGGGACGCATCCGGTCGGGGTCGGGACCGATGACTTCGTGTTGCACAACACAGCCAAGGATGGCGAGACGGGTTGGGCGGAATATGCACTTCTCCTTGTTATACGTCAGGTTCAGGAGTTGGGCGGTGCAGAGGAATTTTTCGAGGTTTGCGTCATGGTCCTGCAAGTCATGGCCGCAGATGGTCACATTGTCCAGATATGGGAAAGTGGCCTGCAACGCATTTTGATCGACCATCCGGTCCATCTCCCTTTGGAAGATGGAGACCCCGTTGGTGACGCCAAAGGGAACCCTTAGGAAGTGATAGAGGCAGCCGTTTGCCTCAAAGGCAGTATACTGGCGGTCCTCAGGGCGGATAGGGAGCTGGTGGTACGCTGATTTCAGGTCAATGGTCGAGAAGACGCGGTACTGTGCGATCTGGTTGACCATATCAGCTATGCGGGGGAGTGGGTAAGCGTCCAGCAGGGTGTAGCGATTTATTGTCTGGCTGTAGTCGATGACCAGGCGCTGCTTCTCGCCGGTCTTAACGACCACAACCTGGGCTCACCAGGGGCTGGTGCTGCCCTCAATAATCCCCTCCTTCAGGAGCCGCTCCACTTCGGTTTTAATGAAAACCCTGTCCCCGGCACTGTATCACCTGCTCTTTGTGGCGATGGGCTTACAGTCGGGGGTGAGGTTAGCAAACAGTGGGGGGGGGGTGACTCTGAGTGTGGAGAGGTTGCACCTGGTGCGCGGCGGGCAATTTGGAAGCTGCTGGCTGCGGACTGTGAGTGGGGGGAGGGGTCCACCGTACGCCATCGTAACACTTTTAAGGTGGCACTGAAAATCCAACCCCAGTAGAACGGCAGCGCAGAGGTGGGGCAGGACCAGAAGTTTAAAATTATCGTACACAGTCCCATCTACTAAGAGTGTCACCACGCAGTAGCCGCCAATGTCCGCCGACTGGGACTCGGAGGCCATAGAAATCCGCTGGTGCGCAGGCAGGACTGGGAGAGAGCAACGCCGCACCGTGTCAGGGTGGATGAAGCTCTCCGTGCTCCCAGAGTCAAAAAGGCAGATTGTTTCGTGACCATTTACCTTAATGTCCATTGTGGACCAGGCCAGTTGGTGCGGTCTCGCTTGGTCCAGCGTAACGGAGGCCAGCGTAGGGGTCGGTGTGTCGTTGCGGGTATCAGATGAGGCGGTGTTGGGGGCCAAGATGGCGGCTGGCATCCAAGATGGCGGCGTCCATGATCCCCATGTGGCTGGAGGCGTCCAAAATGGCTGCTGTTCCGGTGGTTCGCACATGGCTGTGGAGGCCCAAGATGGCGGCCCGCACGGCCCACACGCGGCGCTGCTGGGGTTCGGGGTGGCTTTGGCCCTGCAGACGCTGGCGTAGTGTCCCTTCTTCCCGCAGCCCGAGCAGATCGCATTTTTCGCCGGGCAGCGCGCTCTGGGGTGTTTGGCCTGGCCACAGAAGTAGCATTTCTGGCCTTGGGACACTACTGCGGTAGTTGGGCCGTTGCTGGGATGTGGCTGGGGTGGCACGGCGCTATGAGACGGTCCTACCGTGTCCCAGGCTGTCGTTCCCCGCGGCGTCCACGGTGCAGAGGAATAGGCGTCCATGCCCCGGTAGGCTGCGTCCAATGATAGTGCGAGTTCAGATGCCTTGTTGAGTTCGAGGTCACTCTGCTCCAACAGTCGCTGTCGGGTGTAATTGGACCTGTGGCCCGCTACAAAAGCGTCCCGGATAAGTTCCTCTGTGTACACGGCGGCCTTTACATCCTTACAACCACAGGCCCGGCCAAGCACAGACAGTGCCTGAAGGTATTCCTCGGTCGATTCCCCAGGTTGTTGTTTACGACTCCCCAGGAGGTGCCTGGCGTACACCTCGTTCACTGGGCGCGTGTACTGGTCCTTGAGGAGCTTGAGAGCAGCCATGTACGAGGTCGCGTCCTGGATGACCGAGTACGCTCGGTGGCTCACTTTGGAGATCAGGACATCCAGTTTGTCCTCATCCGGTTTGACCGTTGCAGCGGAGGCAATCAGGAATTTTTCAAAGCACTTAACCAGTGAGCAAACTTGGTGGATGCGTCCGCCTCCCGATGGTCTAAGTCCAGGCATGCTGGTGTGAGGATCTTCTCCATTATAAAAAATCTTGTTAATAAAATTGATGCGCTATCAATTACTCAATGACTGAGGTTAAGCGAGTAACTAACAGGCTTTTGTTAACAAGAGAATGAAGGTGTGCCTCGAGTGGTCGACCAGTCCAGAATACAGAGGGACTGTGGAGCAGTCACCTTTATACCTGGACTCGTGGGAGGAGTCAGCCGAGGCATGTACAGACATGTACACAGTGGAATACAAACAGTGGTTTACCACACGGAGCATCTCATGGTGTGTCCCGTTTGTTAGATTGTTTTCCTCACCCTTCAGCTCGAAAAATGTTTGCGCTGTAAGTTATTGGAAGAGCGAACTGATAACCACTCGGCGAGGGCAACGAGGCATCTGGGACCTTGGTGAACACAAAACCAACAGTCAATCTCCTTAACCAATGAGAGTGAAGAAACAGAGGAATGACGGAGAAGGAATAGGGTGAATTAGAGTCAAATTAGCTACAGAAATAGAAATAAAGAGAGGGAAAGAATGATTGGATTGAGAGAGAGGGAAAAGAGACAGAAAGAAAAAAAAATAAGAAACAAAAATGTAAAACCTCTAGGAACAATTTACTGCCTGCAGGAGTGAGACTCCACAGTTTCCATTGTTCCCTTTCTGGGCCAGAGAGGTTGAGTGGCACTGCAGGAACATAAATCTCACCACTAAAAGGTTCCTTATGGCGTTAAGTACCAGCCCTAACTTTTTGCAGTGAGTTTAATTTGTATTTACAGCAAAATCCAGCGATTTCTTGAAACTCGTGGGGAAGTTGAGGGCGAGCAGTCGTTTTCGTGAGGCGCCGGCGGAGTGGCACCAAACGTATAGCAACTTGTGCCGATTCGCAGCTCACTGAGTATCTCTTCCTCACCACAAGTTGCTGGACAATTCACGCACTAATAACGGCGAGCGCATAAAACTCACCATTACTTTCCCAGCAAATTCTGGGTCAATGGTTTTGGTTACAGTAACACACTGTTATATAATGGTTTTGTTTACAGTAATACACTGTTATATAATGGTTTTGGTTACAGTAACACTGTTATATAATGGTTTTGGTTACAGTAACACTGTTATATAATGGTTTTGGTTACAGTAACACACTGTTATATAATGGTTTTGAGAGCCAACGTTCCTTTGCTTCACTGAGAATTTTTCTTTTTTTTTTAAATACTTTCTGAGTTTTGTGTTACATAATAACATAAGAAATAGGAGCAGGAGTCGGCCATTCGGCCCTTCGAGCCTGCTCCGCCATTCAATAAGATCATGGCTGATCATCTACCTCATCTCACTTTCCTGCACTATCCCCATACCTCTTGATTTCCTTAATATTCAATAAGCTATCGATCTCTGTCTTGAAGATACTCAACGACTGAGCCTCCACAGCCCTCTGGGGTAGAGAATTCCAAAGATTCACCACCCTCCGAGTGAAGAAATTTCTCTTCATCTCAGTCCTAAATGGCCGACCCTTTATTCTGAGACTGTGATCCCTGGTTCTAGAATCCCCAGCCAGGGGAAAAATCCTCCCTGCAACTATCCTGTCAAGCCCTGTAAGAATTTTGTATGTTTCAATGAGATCATCTCTCATTCTTCTAAACTCGAGAGAATATAGGTCTAGTCTACTCACTCTCTCCTCATCGGACAATCCTCGCATCCCAGGAATCAGTCTGGTGAACCTTCATTGCACTCCCTCTATGACAAGTATATCCTTCCTTAGATAAGGAGACCAAAACTGTACACAATGCTCCAGGTGTGGTCTCACCAGGGCTCTATATAATTGCAGTAAGACATCTTTACTCTTATACTCAAATCCCCTTGTAATAAAGGCCAACATACCATTTGCTTTCCTAATTGCTTGCTGTACCTGAATGTTAACTTTCAGTGATTCTTGTACAAGGACACCCAAGTGCCTCTGAACACTGACATTTACCAATCGCTCACCATTTAAAAAATACTCTGCTTTTCTATTTTTCCTACCAAAGTGGATAACTTCACATTTCTCCACATTATATTCAATTTGCCATGTTCTTGCCCACTCACTTAGCTTGTCTATATCCCCTTGAAGCCTCCTTGCATCCTCCTCACAACTTACATTCCCACCTAGCTTTGTATCATCAGCAGACTTGGATTGCTCCTCCTTCGCCAGGCCTGCTTCTTGGCTCATGCTGGCTCCACAGTCCCAACTTCAGTCTGTGCAGTTCTTACTTGTTGTATTGCTAAAATATCTCCTTGTCTTTTCATTATTGTTTAAGGGACTGCTCCCGTCTGTGTAAAGGGGCTTAATACCAGCTCCTGTCTCCTCGAACAGGGCTTGAACTAATAAAAAAGTGTGATAGTGGATTGGCGGTTAGGATCAGATCAGCCATGATCTTATTGAATGGCGGAGCAGGCTCGAGGGGCCGATTGGCCTACTCCTGCTCCTATTTCTTATGTTCTTATGTAAAACAGCATTTATATAGTGCCTTTCACAACCTCAGGACACCCCAAAGAGCTTTACAACCCATGAAATACTTTTGGAGTGAAGTCACTGTTGCAATGTAGGAAACGCAACAGCCAATTTGCGCACAGCAAGCTCCCACAAAAACAACAATGTGATAATGGCCAGGTAATCTGTTTTTAAATGTTGGGCAGGACACCAGAGAGATCTCCCCTGCTCTTCTTCCAAATAGTGCCTTGGGATCTTATACATCCACCTGAGCGGGCAGACGGAGTCTCAGTTTAATGTCTTATCCAAAAGACAGCAACTCTGACAGTGCGGCACTCCCTCAGCACTGCACTGGAGTGTCAGCCTAGCTTTTTGTCTGGAGTGGGACTTGAACCCATAACCTTCTGATGCAGAAGCGAGAGAGCTGGCACTGACTAAGCTTATATCTGATCGTTCAATAGATCTAATGTAGCCCAACGGTACAAACTTTTAGTTTAAAGAGAAAGTAAAATCAACGATATTATCAGACAAGGGAGATCCCTTTGTGCTTGTTTTGTAACGCAATAAAGTAAGAAAGAATTCCAGTGATAAGTTAGTTGAATAAAACAGATTTCCACTGTTCCAATGAAGCTCAATGGAAGCTCGAGGAACAGCACCTCATCTTTCGATTAGGCACTTTACAGCCTTCTGGACTCAACATTGAGTTTAACAATTTCAAATCATAACCAACCCTCCCAATTTTGTGGACAACGGGTGGTGGTCGGGGACTCTGCTTTACAGTTACTCATTCTTGCCTTCTACCCTATCACAGGCCTTCCCTTTTATTCTTTCCTCCCCTCCCCACCACCCCTCACCTCCCCTTTCCCTGCCTTGGTACTTGCTTAAAACCTGTTGCATCTGTAACATTTTCCAGTTCTGACGAAAAGTCACTGGCCTGAAACGTTGGCCGCAATTTTGCCGGCGCTCAGAGGGCGGGTTTGGAGGCGGGTCAGAGGTTAAAGTCGTTTTGATTGACGGCTGGTTCTGAACCCGCCGTCATTTCGCCTCCACACAACCTTCCTGAGTGTCGGGTCCCCGATTTGCGAATGAACCTGACACCGAGCGGTGGGAAGCGGTTTAATGGCAATTAACTGCCTATTAACAGGTACTTGTGAGCAGTTTTCAGGGTCTTTTTCGATTTTCCAGCTTCGGGGTCAGGTTTTACGACATCCGGACAACACGCCAGGTAAGTGTGGCGTGTTGTGAGTCTGCTCTGATGTTTGTGGAATGATGACAGCTGCAGAAGTGGTGTCAAGAATGCCATGTTGCAGATGGTGAGTTTCAGAGCAAAGAAAATGTTGGTTACTGCATTTTTAATACATATACAGATTTCTTTAGCTTACAAGTTTTAAATCCAACTGTGTGTCCAGTGCCAACTCATTGGGAGAATCTCTCTCACCAGTGACAGATCGCTTCTGTCATCTCACCTGCAGCTGCCATCTATTCCAGCAACATCGGAGCCAATGAAACAATCAGACCTTGGTCCTCTGAATCCTTCCAAAATCATCCCCAACACCAACATCACAAACCTCATCACCAACCTTCGCCGCATCACCTGATGCTGCACAGGACATCAGCCCCTGACAGCATTGCTGCCCGGGAGGCCAGCGATGGCATCACCATGGCCAGACTTTCTTCATTTGATGCTGTAAACCCTGGCTGCCACATGATGCGCCAAGTTGACACCATCCCACACCAGCACCGTGAAGCATCCCTTTAATGTCCAAGCCATTCCATGCACATACGTCACTTTAGTGGGGTGTGGCGGGGGGGGGCAGTTATGACTGAACAATCACTGGAACTCAGTAAGACACTTCTCAAGGTGCGATCAGATCTGCACAATAAGGGGCACTTTTTGAAAAAGAGATTTCACTGTATGACAACACATTACCAGAAACTTCACATAGACATTGGCTAAACCTCTCACGTGCCCACCGTTGTGTGTTGTTAGTTGGTATGCTTGCAGTAGGATGAGGGTGAGTGTGAGGGGTGGCTAGTGAGATGGGGAAGTGATAAAGTAGATAGAGAGGGTTGGGTGGAGGTGCAAGGTAAGTTGGTGTCCTGGGGAGATCTCTTCCGCCCTTGGAAGGGAAGAGAACCTCCCTGCATGCTGTGACTCCCTCTATAAGCATATGGAGGGGGTCATTGGAGAGCCTGGGAGCAAGAGTTCACCTTTGTGCAGTGATTGTCAGTATCTGCAGCACCTCAATGCTGTCAAACACTGAAAAATCGACTGTCAAAATAAAATTGTGCATGATCCCTTTCGGGAAACTGGCAGATGACGCGTCATCAAATGACGTCATTAGACCCGCTTCCTGTTAATTGGCTGGTAAACCCACAGGGCGGGCTTAACAAGGTCAATCAAGGGAAAATCACGTCTGCAGAGCGGAGGCAGCTGGGGGCGGGTCTGGAACCCAGAAACCAGCTGGCCCGCCCCCCCCCCGACACCGCTGAGAAAATCGCGGCCGTGAACTCTGTTTCTCTCTCCACAGATGCTGCCTGACCTGCTGAGTATTTCCAGCATTTTCTGTTAATATCCCAAAGAGCAACTCTAGCAGTTTTGCTCACATTTTATTCCATTACATTTCATGTCATCACTGTATAATATTAAATCAATCTGAATCAACATTTTTATTTTATGATGCTGCAATCTAAAATTATAATCAATGATGTTAGGCAAGATTTTCTTTTAAAGATATTTGTTAAAGTTTCAGTACGAGGGGAATATAATTAAGATGGCCATATCACTATTTTAAAAAGTCATTAATAATGGACTCAAATATTCTCAACGGGAATAATTTTATTTGTGAAAGAAGCAGAATATATTTTGAATACTGAATTTAAGTTTAGCAGCATTTTAAATTGAGCGGTAAGATCATGTGCCCTCATTCTGGATTCAGCGACTACAGCGGAGAGATGCTCCCTGTCCACCTTGGCAATTCCCTCCATGTTTTAAAAGCCTTGATGCCTCCTCATCTCCAGGGAACTTCACCATCGCCCCTCATAGCTCAATCCCTCCATCCTCTGTAACATCCTGGTGAATTGTGCTGGACTTTCTCCAAGGTCACTTTATCATTCTCCAGGTGAGGTGCCGAGAACTGAACACAATACTTCAAATGTATCTGACCAGTGTTATCTTAATTTTATAGTCTAAGCCTCTTGTGATCAAGCTCAGCATCCCAGTTGAATCTTGATGACTTTTTGTGAACTATTTTTTAATGACTTATGCATTTGAACCGCTAAATCCCTTTATTCATCTACCCCTCTGAGAACTTCTCTTTTTAAATGATATTCCCATCTCCCATTGTTATGTCCAAAATGTATTCCTGTCTGTGCCATCGTTTGACATAATTTATGTCCTCTTGCTGTTCACTAATCTAAGGGGAAAAATGGAGTGGCGCCCCCTTTGAGGCGCTAACTTTGCCGCCCCCGCAGCCGAAATTCATCGGTAGCGCCCCAAGAGGGAAGCGGGCCGCTACTGAAAGCACCCCGCCTCCCTCTTGGGGCGCTGCGAGGGAATATCACGACGCAACATGCCATGGTATTGCAGGCCTTCCTCCACTTCTCAAACGGGAGGGGCCTTGCGCAGCTCGACCTGGGTCCCAGCTGGGCCACCAGGATCAGAGTGACAGCAAAAGAGCCCGGCACTCGAGGGAAGTGCCGGACTCATGAAACGCAGCTGGCACTCCGTGGGGGTTGGGGGGGGGGTTGGGTGGGGGGGCTCAGGAGGCTGGGGACGGCAACGGAGGCAGGTGTTGGCAGGCGGCCAGCAACAAAAATGGCCGCCTGGCACTTCGCCTTTAAATAGCGCTGTCCCGGCCACAAATAGGCCCCCCTGACCGCGTTGGACATAACGTCTGACGGTAAGTCAGAGGGCGCTACCGAAGATCGCGGCTGGGGTGCAAGTGGGGCGCTGCCCATGGCGATGACGTCAATGGTGGAGGTGCAGCATCGCGGGGCGCTAACGGTTACCACCGCCGCTAACCTCACGCTTAATTTCACAGGAGGCGTTGGCTGCGGCGCGCCAGGGCACTAGTTGCTTTGCGCCCCATTAGCACCCACTTAGGGCGCTAATGGGAGGTGCAAAGCAACCAAATTTCTCCCCTAAAGAATCTCTTCTCTCCCCGGCACAGTTTTAGCCAGAAATCCCTTATTCGGAACCTTGTAAAATGCTTTCTGAAAATCTTTGGCCGCAATTTTCCCCTAAAAAAAGGTTGGGTTTGGAGCGTGGGGGTCAATTAAATTGTTAAAAATGGGATTCCTGACCTGATCCCGCTTCCAACCCCCCACTTCCGGTTTTAACAGAGGTGGGACGGAGGGCGGGCAGCCAACCCACTGCCAGGGAGGAGGTGTTGCCTGAATTAAATATTATAATGAGGCTGGAAGCCTCTTTTTTCCCCTCCATATTGATTTTAACTGTCTGTGGACGGGCTTCACATGATTCGTGAAAGCCGGCAGTTAAATCGAGGTGGGGACTCCTGCATCCAGGAGGTAAGTTTATACCGACCTCCTGGATCCAGGGTCCCTGCCTAACCAATCCCCCGCGATCAGAGACCTCCCCAATGAGGCCTCCGTTCACCTCCCCAGGCCACCAAACCCCACCATGAAGCCTCCCCCTCACCGCCCACCCCCAATGATGCTGAGGCCAGCTACAATCCTCCGGTGACCGGCCCCGATCCTCTCTCCTCCACTGCCGATGATCCGGCCGCCATCCCCTGCCTATCCTCGATCCCTGATCCCTGGCCACCATCCCCTGCCTATCCTCAATCCCTGATCCCTGGCCGCCATCCCCTGCCTATCCTCGATCCCTGATCACTGGCCGCCATCCCGTGCCTATCCTCGATCCCTGATCCCTGGCCAATCACCCCCCTGCCTATCCTCGATCCCTGATCCCTGGCCAATCACCCCCCTGCCTATCCTCGATCCCTGATCCCTGGCCAATCACCCCCCTGCCGATCCTCGATCCCTGAACCCTGGCCGATCAGCCCCCTGCCGATCCCCGATCTCCCCGATCCCCGGCCAACCATCCACCCCCCAGACAACCCCCCTCTCCCCCACTGTGATCCCCGATGCCGACCCCCCCGCAATCCCTGACCCCCGATACCGACCCCCCACCCGCCCCCAGACCAACCCCCCACATCTGAGGCCTACCTGCCCGCAGCCAGCCTCCCAATCTGGTTGGCTGCAGGCAAGAAGCCGAGGCTGTTAAAGTCGGCAGGGCCTGTGGGAAATCCGGCCTCTCGCCCCCAACCCAGCTCCTTGGAGAAAATTCCAGCCCATGTTTTTGACATTCAAATGCCCTCCTCTATCCATCAGTTCAATCACTCATCCATAGAACTCTATTCGGCTGGTTAGGCATGACCTACTTTTCACGCCGTTGAGTATAAATTGCAAGATGGTCATTTATTCTAGTTAATGGGATATAATGGACAGTAAATTTTGATTATTGTGAGTAAATTTTCTGTTGGTGTCTGCTTGTCTGGGTCAGAAGTTTGTGGGGTCAAGTCCCACTCCAGGGGCAGGAATTTAACTCAGGACTCGGGTTGGAGGCGGGACTACAACTTTCGGGGTTGTAGTCCCGCCTCCATCAAGATGCAGCCAATCCACGCGATTTTACCTTGATTGACCTTGTTGAGCCCGCCCAGTGGGCTCAGCAGGCCAATTAAGGGCCACCCGGCAACAGGTGACGTCACAGACTGAAATTTTATCTGTCAAGAGCTTTTGACAGATGAAATATCAGCGTTTCACAGCTGTTTGAAGCTGCCAAACACTGACAGTCTCACTTCTAACCCGAGTCCTTCTCCACAGACTCAGTTAGAAATCTCTCCTGCACAGATCGCAGCCATTCTGTTTTCTGTGCTGATGAGATGAGGGACTCCCGGAACCTAAAGGAAGGAAGGCTGAAAAGGTAAGAAAAGGTTGTAAAACTTATTTAATCGCTTTAGACACACTTACCTTTGCACTCATGCACCCATCACTCACCTGAACACCGACATCTCGACCCCCCCAAGTCCTTCAACCCGACGGCCCGCCTCCTCTAACTTGGCGTGGTTTGGAGCCGTTGGGAATCCCACACTTCAACCTTAAAAATAGGGATTAGGCTAAAAACTGCCTGTTAACTACCTGTTAACAGGCAGTTAATTGGCACTAATCCCTTCCCGCCTCGGGTAGGCGGCTCCCAGTGCGGGGCGGGTACCTGCCTCCTTTGAAACTGGCATGGAGGCGGGTTTGGGTGCGGGAAGGGGTCAGGACCCCTGATTTGGGGATTTTAACCCCCCACATGCCCCCAATCCCGACTCCACGGCCCAGTGAAAATCCTGCCCCAAGAGCTGAGCAGGTAGCTAGGCTGACACTTCAGTGCAGTACTGAACTCAGCAAAACCCCACTGCGCTGTCAGAGGCGCCATCCTTCGGATAAGATGTTAAACTGAAGTCAGGTCTGTTTACTCAGGTGGACATTCAGCATCCTGTGGTACTATTTGAAGAAGAGGAGGGAGATCACCTGGTGCCCTGGGCAACATTGCTCTCTTTGTCAATATTTGTGAGATCACTTTATGGTATCAGCCTTGGCTCAGTGGTAGCACTCTTAAGGTTATGGATTCAAATCCCACTCCAGACACTTGAGCACAAAATCTAGGCACGATTGCCAGTAATTGTGGTGTCACTAAATACAGCCCAGAATTGATGGCCACTTAGTGAATGGGATCGGCCAATCTTAGCGTTCGGAATTAAGATGAAAGTGTGTTTGAAGTTAAGTGTTGATATCAACCTTAAAGTGCTTTTGAGTTTTGCGGATCACAGGCAGAGGGAAATAAATTAACATCTGTCCCATAAATAATTCCCAGATCGTCCTAGGAGGAAGCGCCAAGTAGATGGAAATGTGCACGAACGGATAGAACAGGCTGTGACAGACAGCGAGTTTTGACTGCTGCATCTATCAAGCAGTTCATTAAAATTCATATCCTTTTTTAAATTTTTTATTAACTTCTACCCCGAATGCTCTATTGTGCGCCCTGATACAATTTGCATACCGCAGGGACTCCCTGATTCTTGAAAGCAGTTTAGCAATTAACCAGGTTTGAACATCAGTCAAATTTACTGCTTCAGAAATGCTTCAAGAGTCCAGTCGTGTGCTGTTAAATTGCCTTTTCCCCCGGACCTCCCCCTCCACCCACCAGCCACTCACCACCATGCTCCCAATAACATCTGTTTGAATCTGATGTCAACTTGGAACCACGAAAGCGGCTGGATTCCAAAAACATTTCAATTAATAGGGCTCGGTGGAGCTCCATCACCATGGAAACTTGCAGGAACTGAGGGAAAACAGAGAGCAACTTTGGTTTCACGTTTCTCTCTAGTTCTCTCGCCTCTGCTGTGGAGGAGCTGAGTCTTGCTGAGATACGATTCTGCAGGAACTAACTGCCTCCCTCCCCGCTTCATTGTCGCGCAAGATCAGAGCCCAGAATATTTCTCACGTTGCACTGGTACTGCTCTTCCAGCGGGGTGTTACATGTTCGTAACTGGCAACTTTTTCCACAGTGTTGAAAGCACTACCGGATTAATGAAACTCTCAAACTTCGTTAATTACAACAACAACAAAAAAACACACTTTCAAGAATCTGGGACCCTCCAACTGTGCATCAATTATGTCAGGGAAATGAACAACGCATTACTTAACGAAAACGAAAGGACGTGGATTTTTTATGAAGCGTTTGATGTCTCAATTTCTCCAGCTCGCTCTACTCCCAGCTACTCGCTGAGTTTTGCCTCTGATCACTGAAAGCGTTCCCCGCACTCTCAGTGAGACAGTGGAGGAATACATAGAAAGAACTTGCATTTCTGTAGCGCCTTTCGCGACCACCGGACGTCTCAAAGCGCTTTACAGCCAATGAAGTACTTTTTGAGGTGGAGTCATTGTTGTAATGTGGGAAACGCAGCAGCCAATTTTGCGCACAGCAAGCTCCCACAAACAGCAGTGTGATAATGACCAGATAACCTGGGTTTTTTTGTTATGTTGATTGCGGGATAACTACTGGCCAGGACACCGGGGATAACTCCCCTGCTTTTCTTCAAAATAGTGCCGTGGAATCTTTTACACCCACCTGTGAGAGCAGACGGGGCTTCAGTTTAACATCTCATCCAAAAGACGGCACCTCCTGAAGGACAGGATAAATCTTCATTTAGAAAGACACGGATTAATCAAGGATAGTCAGCACGGATTTGTTATGGGAAGGTTGTCTCTGACAAACTTGATTGAATTTTTTGAGGAGATAACAAGGAGGGTAGATGAGGGTAGTGCGTTTGATGTAGTTTATATGGACTTTAGCAAGGCTTTTGATAAGGTTCCACATGGCAGACTGGTCACGAAGTTAAAAGCCCATGGGATCCAGGGCAAAGTGTCAAGTTCAAAACTGGCTCGGAGACAGGAAGCAGAGGGTAATGGTTGATGGGTGTTTTTGTGACTGGAAGGCTGTTTCCAGTGGGGTTCCGCAGGGCTCAGTACTCGGTCCCTTGCTTTTTGTGGTATATATCAATGATCTAGACTTGAATATAAAGGGTATGATTAAGAAGTTTGCAGATGATACTAAAATCGGCTGTGTGGTTGATACTGAAGAAGGAAGCTGTAGACTGCAGGAAGATATCAATAAATTGGTCAGGTGGGCAGAACAGTGGCAAATGGAATTCAATCCGGAGAAGTGTGAGGTAATGCATTTGGGGAGGGCTAACAAGGAAAGGGAATACACATTAAATGGTAGGACACTGAGTAGTGTAGAGGAACAAAGGGACTTTGGAGTGCATGTCCACAGATCCCTGAAGGTAGCAGGTCAGGTAGATAAGGTGGTTAAGAAGGCATGAGGAATGCTTGCCTTTATTAGCTGTGGCATAGAATACAAGAGCCGGGAGGTTATGCTTCAACTGTATAAAACACTAGTTAGGCCTCAGCTAGAGTACTGTGTGCAGTTCTGGTCACCACATTACAGGAAAGATGTGATTGCACTAGGGAGGGTACAGAGGAGATTTACAAGGATGATGCCGGGAGTAGAGAATCTCAGCTATGAGGAAAGACTGGATAGGCTGGGTCTGTTTCCCTTGGAACAGAGGAGGCTGAGGGAAAACCTTATTGAGGTGTATAAAATTATGAGGGGCCTAAATAAAGTGGATAGAAAGGACCTATTTCCCTTAACAGAGGGGTCAAAAACCAGGGGGCACAGATTTAAAGTAATTGGTGAAAGATTTAGAGGGGATTTGAAGGGAAATGTCTTCACCCAGAGGGTTGTGGGGGTCTGGAACTCACTGCCTGAAAGGGTGGTAGAGGCAGAAACCCTAACCACATTTAAAAAGTACTTGGATGCTGTAACCTGCAGGGCTATGGACCAAGAGCTTGGAAGTGGGATTAGGCTAGATAGCTCTTTGTTGGCCGGCGCGGACATGATGCGCCAAAATGGCCTCCTTCCATGCTGTAACTTTCTATGATTCTATGACAGTGCAGCACTCCCTCAGCAGTGCCCTGGAGTGTCAGCCTAGCTTTATGTGCGCAAGTCCCTGGAGTGGGACTTGAACCCACAACCTTCTGACTGAGAGGTGAATGCTATAAAGAGCAAAGCCTTTATCGTCTCTGTAGCGTCAAAGCAGGTTAAACAACGTTCTGTTTCCTGCAAGATTCCCTAACTCCCACCGGACTGTGCTGGAGACCTCCGGGAGAGGTTGAGATTGTGGACACTTGGAGTAAATGGTGAGGGAGGATGGTAGAAAGTGGGATCTCAAAGACCTGGAGTGGAAGAGAAATGGGTAAAGGAAGGGGAGAATCTCAGAGACATCAAGAAAGGGAATCTCCATAATGTGGAGGTGAGGGAACTCATGAGACATTGGTAACCGGGAGAGGGATGGAAATGGATCTAGGAGACACACAAATGTTCTTTAAACATGAAGGAAATCTCAGATATGAAATAGAAGGAAGAAGCAAAAAAAGGCTTCTATTTAGCCTGAAATCAATTTCAAAACTGTTGGCCAACTAAAAGCTAATGATTTCTTAGGCCTCTACAAAGAAAATATCCCTCTACAAAGTGTAATATGCAATGTCCGAGATTACTAAATAGTCCACTCCCAGTGCAGACTTGCAATACTAGGACCAATATCTGTAATCTAAATCAGAGCCTTCTCTATGGCCGCCGTACTGTACTCTGGGTGTGTGTGAGCATGTGAGAGAGGTAGAAAGACAGACAGAGACCGACAGAGAGCTAGAAGCCTGCCCGACGTGCACCTGTGTTATGGGAGCTGCCATATTAGTAAAGGCGACTTTTCAGGCATCCCTGGCAATTGCCCTAAACAGGCGTTAGGCTCCTGGCATATGTTAATGAGGGGCCTAACGCCCATTTACGGACCCCTGCCAGAAATTGGGCAGCGCTGATTTCAGCAGGTGCTCGGCCTGCTCCACTCAGGATACTTAGGGATCTCATTGAAACTTATAAAATTCTAACAGGGCTAGACAGACTAGATGCAGGAAGGATGTTCCCGATGGCGGGGGAGTCCAGAACCAGGGGTCACAGTCTAAGGATAAGGGGTAAGCCATTTAGGACAGAGATGAGGAGGAATTTCTTCACCCAGAGAGTGGTGAACCTGTGGAATTCTCTACCACACAAGGCAGTGGAGGCCAATTCATTAAATATATTCAAGAAGGAGTTGGATATATTTCTTAAGACTAAAGGGATCAAGGGACAGGGTACTGAATTTGGATGATCAGCCATGATCTCATTGAATGGCGGAGCAGGCTTGAGGGGCCGAATGGCCTACTCCTGCTCCTATCTTATATGTTTCTATGTTTCTATGTTAGGGGCAAACATTCGTGTGCGCCAAGAAAATTACCGGTGTCACCGGCAACTCGAGTTAATGGCTGCCGAAAATGGCCGCAGCGCTACCATTGAACAATTGGCTTTGTGGGTGTTATATCCGTGTATCTTAATGTTGTGTCCTTCAATAATCAGACAACAGACTGCAGGGAGCGATCAACAGGTGTTTACTGAATGAGGGTTCAAACTGCAAGTGACTGTACAGATCACTACTCAGGGTTTATATACAGGTGTGGTCACTGCTGGTACTACAGGATACAGGAGCTGTAAAAAGTAGTTCTCCCCCTTAAAGGTACATACATTACAATTCCTCCCCTTTTAGATTAACAGTACCATAACACTCATTTAACAATTAAATATCAAACTAATTACAATTAACACTTTTAACATGCAACATTAACTGAAGATAGTCTATTTATAAATTCAGTCTTTGGGGAGGCTTCCTGATTCTTTCTGGATAACGCCTTTCCCGAGTAACTCACTCTTGGTGCGGAGGCGATTCTAACACCCTGTCATCAGTTGATTCATCAGCTTCCAATGTTATTGTTTCTGAGGTAGATGCGACCTGTATGTCGGGTTCCTCACCAGGTACGTATGGCCGAGACATGGGGTTGACTCTCAACATCCCTTCGTACATTTGGTCTGAGCAAATCCAGACGAGATCTCAACCTTTGGTTAAAGAACATCATGGCCATGGCCGGGGCCTGGTTGGTGACTGCATGTGTCGCATTTCTGTAGGCTAACAGGAAATTGTCCACCTTATGCTGCAGTGGAATGTCATCATCGCACATGGCCCTTACTGCTTTTTTAAAGGTTTGTACGAACCTCTCAGCCAATTCATTTGTGGCTGGATGATACGGGGCGGATGTGTAATGCCTTACCCCATTCCTTTTCATAAATCTTCGAAACTCTTCGGACACAAACTGTGGTCCATTATCAGAGCAAATCTGCTCTGGCAAGCCGTTCCTGGCAAAAATGGTCCGTAGGACTGCAATAGTTTTCTCCGTGGTGGTGGCGGACATTTTGGTCACCTCAGGCCATTTCGAGTGCGCATCCACGGCTATTAAAAACATTGAGTCCATGAATGGACCAGCAAAATCAACATGCACCCGTTGCCATGGAGATGAGGGCCACTCCCATGGGTGTAGAGGGGCATGTGGTGGTGCATTTTGGACCTTCTGGCATCCTGAGCGGCTCTTTGTCAGGTCCTCGATTTGCTGATTGATCCCCGGCCACCACACATAAGCCCTAGCAAGGCTTTTCATTTTCACCCCTCCCAGATGACCTTCTTGAAGCTCATTGAGCACTCTCTCCCTTAACATGGGTGGAATTACCACCCGGGATCCACACATCAAGGTCCCCTGGCATACTGACAGCTGTTCTCTTCTGGCTGAGAATGCTGGCAACAGTGAGTCGCCATATGCTGGCCATGCCTTCACCGTCAAATCATATACCCGAGACATTGTCCGGTCATTTCGGGTCTCCTTCTCTATACCAGCGTTAGTTACTAGCAAACATTCAATTATAGTCGAATGAAATATTTTGACAGGATCCACTGCTGGTGCTTCCTCCGCAGTAGGCAGTGGCAGGCGTGATAGCCCATCAGCGTTTCCATGCTGTTTCGTGCCCTTATACTCGATTTCATATTGGTGCACCCCTAGAAAAAGGGACCATCTTTGTAGCCGTTGTGCAGTCATCACCGGAACGCCCTTCTTTGGATTAAAGATGGAGACAAGTGGTTGGTGGTCAGTCAGCAAGGTGAACTTCTGCCCGTGCAGATAGTGATTGATTTTTTTCACTCCCCACACTAGGCTGAGGGCCTCCCTGTCAATCTGGGCGTAGTTACGCTCGGCTGAGGTTAGTGACCGTGACGCAAAGGTTACTGGCCTCTCCAAGCCGTCCGGGAATTTGTGCGACAGCACCGCTCCAATGCCATAGTGTGATGCATCACACGCCAACTGAATTGCTAGTGTTGGGTTGAAATGAGCCAACACCTCTTTTGATGTGATCAATGCTTTGCTCTTCTGGAAAGCTCGTTTACATTCGTCACTCCACTTCCATGGTACCACCGTTTGCAGTAGGGTGTTCAGTGGGTGTAGTACGGTAGATAAATTCGGCAAGAACTTATGGTAGTAGTTCACCAGCCCGAGGAACGACCTCAGTTGTGACACATTTTCTGGTGCTGGAGCCTTGACTACTGCCTCCATCTTTTCAGGGGACTTATATAACCCCTCTTTATCAATAACATGGCCACAATACGAGATCTGCTTCTGGAAAAACTCACATTTGTGGCGATTAGCTCGGAGCCCATATTCCTTCAATCTAGTGAGCACCTGCTCCAGGTTGGCGAGGTGATCACTGTCATTTTCGCCCGTGACCAGGATGTCGTCCAAATAACACTGGGTCCCTGGAATCCCTTGCAGGACTTGTTCCATTGCCCTTTGCCAAATAGCCGGAGCTGATGCTACCCCGAACACCAGCCGATTGTATTGGTAGAGACCTTTATGAGTGTTGATCGTGAGGTACTGTTTCGAGGCTTCTTCTACCTCCATTTGCAGTTACGCCTGGGCCAGATCAATCTTAGTGAAGCGTTTCTCTCCAGATAGCGAGGCGAAAATATCTTCAATCCACGGAAGCGGATATTGTACAGTGTGTGAAGGACTGGGTTCACTGTTGTAACGTCCGTGTGTAATTGAGACACGGACTGCAGGAGTTGGTTATAACAGGTGTTTACTGAATGGAGACAAAACTGGAACTACTATACAAAGTTACTGCACAGGCTTATATACCGGGGTGGTCACTACTGGTACTGCAGTATACAGGGGCTGCAGAATATAGTTCCTTCTTCAAAGTACATACACTACAATTCCTCCCCTTTTAGCTAAACAGTACATAACATTCGATTAATAATTAAATAACATATTTACAATTACAGTTGCTGTATACATTAGCTGAAGTTAAGCAATGATAAATTCAGTCTTTGAGGAGGCTTCCTGATTCTGTCCGGATAACGCCTCTTTGGGGTATCAGGTTCTTCTGGCAAAGTTGATTCGGGATCAACGTCGTTGTTTGGTTCGTCTGCTTCCAATATCACTGATTCTGAGGTAGATGCAATTGGTACTTCGGTTTCATCACCAGGTGCATCGGATCGTGGTGTGGATTTGACGTTTTCCAGTGACTCTAGAATCTGGTCAGCATGGCGTCTTACAATGCTCTCTCCAACGTCCACGGTATACATTAGAGGTCCTTGCCGTGTGCAGATCGTTCCTGGCTGCCATTTCTCTGTGCGGTACTCCCGGGCCAAAACTGGTTGACCTATCTTAAAACTCCTGGTTGGCCTTTCATTCATATTCTGAAACTGCCTGTTCTCCACATCTCTTCTGATGTTTGGCTTAACCAAATCCAAGCGGCATCTTAGTCTTCGATTGAAGAACATCATGGCTGGAGTTTGGTTGGTAACCGCATGTGTCGCATTTCGGTAGGCAAACAAGAAGTTATCCACCTTGTGTTGTAGGGGTATGTCTTCATTACACATTGCCTTGATAGCCTTCTTGAATGTTTGAACGAACCTCTCAGCCAATCCATTGGTGGCTGGATGATATGGGGTGGATGTGTAATGCTTAACACCATTGTTCTTTAAGAACCTCCGGAACTCTTCAGGCACAAACTGTGGTCCATTGTCGGAGCAAATCTGTTCAGGCAGCCCATTTCTGGTGAATATGGTTCGTAAGACTGTGATGGTTTTTTCTGTGGTGGTTGAGGACATTTTTATTACCTCTGGCCACTTTGAATGTGCATCCACCGCAATTAAAAACATCGAGTCCATAAATGGACCAGCAAAATCAACGTGTACCCTTTGCCATGGAGATGAGGGCCACTCCCATGTATGTAGAGGGGCTTGTGGTGGGGCGTTTTGGACCTTCTGGCATCCTGTACAGCTCTTGGTCATCTCTTCGATTTCTCTATCGATTCCCGGCCACCACACAAACGCTCTGGCTAAGTTCTTCATTTTTACCCCTCCCAGATGACCCTCATGAAGTTCATTGAGCACTCTATCCTTCAATTTGGGTGGAATTACTACTCTGGATCCACACATCAAGGTTCCTCGGCACATTGACAGCTGTTCTCTTCTCGGCGAGAATGCTGGCAACAGTGGTTCGCCATGTGCTGGCCATCCCTTCACCGTTAAATCATAGACCCTGGAGAGTGTCGGGTCATTTCGTGTTTCCTTTTCTATGTTTGCATTCGTCACCGGTAGACATTCGACTATGGTCGAGTGGAATATCTCCACAGGATCCACTGCAGGTGCTTCTTCCACCGTCGGCAACGGTCGGCGCGACAATCCATCAGCATTCCCATGCTGTTTAGTTCCTTTGTACTCAATGTCATATTGGTGTGCCCCTAGGAAAAGGGACCACCTCTGTAGCCGTTGTGCTGTCATTATCGGGACGCCCTGCTTAGGGTTGAAAATGGAGACAAGAGGTTGATGATCAGTTAGTAGAGTAAATTTCTGTCCGTGCAGGTAGTGATTGAACTTCTTCACCCCCCACACCAGGCTGAGGGCCTCTCTGTCAATCTGGGCATAGTTACGCTCAGCTGCAGTTAACGAGCGTGACGCAAAAGCTATCGGCCTCTCTGAACCATCAAGGGATTTATGTGACAGCACCGCTCCAACGCCGTAGGGAGACACATCACACGCCAGTCTTATCGGTAGTGATGGGTTGTAGTGAGCCAATACTTCTCTTGAAGTGATCAGGCCTTTACACTTCTGAAAGGCCCGCTTACATTCATCGCTCCATTTCCATGCTACTCCAGTTTGTAGCAGGGCGTTCAGTGGGTGCAGAATTGTGGACAAATTCGGCAAAAACTTATGGCAGTAATTCACCATTCCGAGGAATGACCTCAGTTGCGACACATTTTCAGGCGCTGGAGCCTTAACTACCGCTTCAATTTTGTCTGGGGACTTATGTAACCCCTCTTCATCAATCACGTGGCCACAATACGATATTTGCTTCTTAAGAAACTCGCACTTGGGGCGATTGGCTCGTAGCCCATGTTCTCTTAGTCTAGTGAGCACCTGCCCTAGGTTGGCAAGGTGTTCACTGTCATTTTCATCTGTCACTAGGATGTCGTCCAAGTAACACTGAGTCCCCGGAATCCCTTGCAGGACTTGTTCCATCGTTCTTTGCCATGTAGCCGGAGCTGATGCAACTCCGAATACCAGTCGATTATACTGGTAAAACCTTTGAGAGTGTTTATCGTGAGATATTTCCTAGAGGATTCTTCAACCGCCATCTGCAAATATGCTTGCGCTAGGTCAATTTTTGTAAAACGTTTCCCTCCAGATAGTGAGGTGAAAATATCTTCTATCCTCGGAAGAGGATACTGTACTGTGTGAAGGACTGGGTTCACAGTCACCTTGAAGTCCCCACAGATGCGAACCTTCCTTGGCTCCTCAGACTTACTGTTTAACGTTTTCTTCATGACAGGAACGATGGGTGTCGCCCACTCGCTCCAGTCTACCTTAAATAGCACGCCTGCATTCTCCAGATTCTCCAGCTCTGCCTCGATGGCTGGGCGAATTGCATACGGTACCGGTCTTGCTTTGAAAAACTTGGGAATTGCATTCTCTTCTATTTTTATCGAGGCGGTTACGCCTTTAAGAGTTCCCAGTTCTTGTTGAAATACCTCTTTAGCGTTAGCCAAGATTTTTGACAATCGTCCAGGTGTGACGTCGTCAGTGCCTGAATGGAGTGCCAGTCTAAACTTATCTTTCTGATCCATTCATCTCCCAATAACAGTGGTCCACCATCTTGCAGTATGTACAGATACAATTTCTGTATTTCCTTGCCGTTGTATTCGACAGGCACCCTTATTTTCCCTCTGGGGTATACTTTCTGCCCCGTATATGCCTTCAAGACAATGGATGTGTCTTTCAAGGGTATGTGTGAGAATAGCCGCTCATAGTCTCGTCGATTCATGACGGTCAGGGCTGATCCTGTATCCAATTCCATTTTGACTTGGGACCCTGCTATCGTGAGGGTGACCCAAATGGTTCGGTGATCCTCTTTTGTGATTACGCTGTGTAGTTTGAGACAGCTTAGTCTCTTGTTCCCGGATTCACTATCGCTCTTCTGCTCTTTGGAACTACTGTCCGTCATCTTTTGTACTTTCCTGTACTTTTCCTTAGTAGTCTTTTTGTTGTCGTTAGTCTTCTTCCTGGACCTGCAAACTCGTGCAATGTGTCCCATCTTTCCGCATTGCCTGCATGTTTTGTCCTTGGACCAGCAGTCCTTCTGGTTATGGGTTGTTCTGCCGCAGCGATAACATTTTTCAAATCCCCGTGTCATTTCATGGGTGCCGTATTCCTGTGGCTTTTGCTGTATTTCCGCAGCTCCCCTTGCTGCTGCTTCGTACGATACTGCCACGCTGAAAGCCTTATCTAGCGTCAGCTCTTTCTCTGAGAGTAACCTCTTCTGGGTTCCTTCACTCAGGAGTCCACAGACAAATTTGTCCCGTAGGGTATCTGCCAGTCCTGCTCTGAACTGGCAGTGCTATGATAGCTTGTGTAGTTCCGTAAGGTAATCAGCATTGCTCTCATCTTTATGCTGATTTCTCTTGTGGAATTTAAATCTTTCTGCTATCAGCAGCGGTGTAGGATTTAGGTGTTCCTGTAAGATATCAACAATTTCGTTAAAACTCTTCACCATCGGTTTGACTGGAGTGATCAGGTTCCGCAATAGGCCGTACGATCTTGCGCCCATTAAGTTTAGTAGTACCGATGCCTTTTTCTCATCGGCTACTTCATTTGCCTTGCAATATACTTCGACTCTTTCCACATACGTGGTCCAGTCGTCTATTGCATTATCGAAGGCAGTGATATTGCCAGTCTTCGGCATTTTGGAGATCTAAGATGGCGCCTCCCACGCTTTGCCTTCTTCCCCGATTGAACAAAATGGCGCCTCCCGCACTTTCTGTCTTTTCCGCTGCTGCTAGCGCTGTTGCTGGCATTTTTATGCCTTGATGGCGACGCCCTATGGTCTTCGTGCACTTCCCCCCCGTGCTGCTGCCAACGCCGCTCTCCGCGGTCCCTGTGGCAAACTGCAGCTTCTCGCGGCTTTCTGCGGTTCTAATTTCTTTTATTTTAATTACTGTTCCCGTCATCAGAGCAGACCCTATGAGACACTTTCCTCGCTCTTCTCGGGTCTGTACGCTGCCCGGCTTCGTAGCACCGGCCACACCCTGTGTGCTCCACCTTCTCTCTCTCTCTCCTCTTCCCGACAACGCTGCTCGGCCCCGTTGAAAAGCCACCCGATCGAGCTCTAGCCCACCGCAGCCCAGGAAGGATCAGTGTACTACCTGCCACCAGCCCGATTAGCTGGAACACCATAGACTGGATAACCAAGCCCAGCTCTCGACAGCCTCTCCTGCAAATCTTCGAATTCGATGAATCAGAGGGCGGTTGCCCACAGTCGACGCCCGTTTCTTCTGTTTGTTTTTTTTTTCTTTTTGGATTTCTTCCTTCTGGTCTCGACCTCTAACAACTTCGCTTCAAGGATGGATCCCCGTGAGGTGATGCAGAACTGTAGGTAAGTTCGGATCTGTTCGTCGCCAGTGTAACGTCTGTGTGTAATTGAGACACGGACTGCAGGAGTTGGTTATAACAGGTGTTTACTGAATGGAGGCAAAACTGGAACTACTATACAACGTTACTTCACAGGCTTATATACCGGGGTGGTCACTACTGGTACTGCAGTATACAGGGGCTGCAGAATATAGTTCCTTCTTCAAAGTACATACACTACAACTGTCACCTTAAAGTCCCCACAGATGCGAACCTTCTTTGGTTCCCCAGGCGTATTACTCAACGACCTCTTCATTACAGGAACGATGGGTGTAGCCCACTCGCTCCAGTCCACTTTGGACAGTACTCCTGAACGTTCCAAACCTTCCAGCTCTGCTTCGACGGCTGGGCGGATCGCATAAGGTACCAGTCTGGCCTTAAAAAACTTTGGGCTTGCATTTTCCTCTATTTTGATCGTCGCTGTTATGCCTTTTAGTGTTCCGAGTCCCTGCTGGAACACTTCTTGTGCGTCAGTTAGCATTTTTGACAGTCGTCCAGGTGTGACGTCGTCATCCTTTTTGGCATCTACAGTCAGTGCTTATATGGAATGCCAATCTAGCTGTATCTTCTGGATCCATTCACGTCCTAGTAGTGGTGGTCCTCCATCTGGCAATACATATAGGTCCATTTTTGGTGTTTCCTTGCCGTTATATATAACGTTCACCCTTATTTTTCCTTTGGGGTAGACTTTTTACCCCGTGTACGTCTTCAAGACAATCTTTGTATCTCTCAAGGGTATATGTGAGAATAGCCGCTTGTAGTCCCTTCGGTTTATGACTGTTAGGGCTGATCCTGTGTCCAATTCCATTTTCACTTTGACTCCTGCGATCTTGAGCGTGACACAGATAGTTTGGTGATCCTCCATTTTGATCACATTATGTAGTTTCAGACAACCCAGCTCCTTGCTTCCGGAGTCTGTATCACTCTTCTGTTCGTCTGAACTACTCTCCGTCACCTTATGTACCTTCTTGTACTTCTTCTGTGGAGATTTCTTGCTGCTGGTTTTCTTTCCCAACCTGCAGACTCTTGCTATGTGTCCTACTTTTCCACACTGTCTGCACACTTTGTCCTTGAACCAGCAATCATTATGGTCATGTGTTGTTCTGCCGCAGCGATAGCACTTCACTGTTCCGTATGACATTTCATTTGTGCCATATTCTTGCGGTCTCCGTTGTATCTCTGCAGCGCCCCGTGCTGCTGCTTCGTGTGATACTGCAATGCTGAAAGCCTTGTCCAGCGTAAGATCCTTTTCTGATAGAAGCTGTTTCTGGGTTCCTTCACTTTGAAGCCCACACACAAACTTGTCCCTTAAAGTATCTGCTAGTCCCGTTCCAAACTGGAAGTGTTTCGATAGCTTGTGCAGTTCCGTTAAATACTCAGCATTACTTTCATCTTTATGCTGGTTACTTTTGTGAAACTTAAATCTTGCTGCTATCAGCAGCGGTGTGGGGTTTAAGTGGTCCTGTAGGATTGACACTATGTTTTCAAAATCCTTTTCTACTGGCTTCTCTGTGGTTACTAGGTTTCGTAGTAAGCCATACGTTTTTGCACCCATTGAATTCAACAATACCAGCGCTTTCTTGTCATCTGGCACTTCATTCGCCTTGCAGTATACTTCTATGCGTTCGACATATGTCGTCCAATCTTCGACTTCATTGTCGAACGCTGTGATACTGCCACTCTTCGGCATTTTTGGGTGTGGTTAGACTGGCTTAAAATGGCGTCTCTCGCGCTTTCCTTTCTTCCCCGCTGCAGCTTAAATGGCGTCTCCCGCGCTTTCCTTTCTTCCCCGCTGCGGCTTAAAATGGCGTCTCCGCGCTGCTGCCAACGCCGCTCTCGGCGGTCCTCGTGGCAAATGGCGATGCCCTGTGGGTTTCGTGCGCTGCTCCTGCACTGCTGCCAATGCCGCTCTCTGTGGTCCTCGTGGCAATGGCAGCACCTCGCGTTTTCCTGCGCGCCTCTCTCCCCCGTTGACGCTGCTCGGCCCTTGAACACCGGCTGCGCTCTGCTCTCTCTCGTCTCTCTCCCCGTTGACGCCGCTCGGTCCTGAACACCGGCTGCGCCCTGTGTGCTCTGCCCTCTCTCTCTCCCCCGTCGACGCTGCTCAGCTTTTTTCTGTGCCACTCAGCCGGCTCTAGCCGCCGCTGCCCGGGAAGGGTCTGCGCAGTACCTGTTGCCAGCCTGTTTCGCTGGACCACCGTGACTGGAAAGCCAAGCCTGGCTCTCGACAGCCTCCCCTGCGATGCTCAAATCTCTGCTGGATGACAGGGCGGTTGCCCGTGGTCGACGCCCGTGCTTCTGGACTCGACCTCCTTCCACTGTTCTCCAGGAGCGAATCCCTGGGAGGTGATGCAGAGTTGCAGGTAGGTTCGAATCTGCGTCGTCGCCAATGTTATATCCGTGTCTCTTAATGTTGTGTCCTTCAATAATCAGACAACAGACTGCAGGAACGATTCAACAGGTGTTTACTGAATGAGGGTTCAAACTGCACTGACTGTACAGATCACTACTCAGGGTTTATATACAGGTGTGGTCACTGCTGGTACTACAGTATACAGGAGCTGTAAAAAGTAGTTCTCCCCCTTAAATGTACATACATTACAGTGGGTTGGTGATGTGCAGCGCAGCGCTAACTCACCGTGCAATGCCCTTCCGGTGGTGTTAATGGGGGCCTCCGACCCGAAGTTCCCGTCCACAGTCAGCGTTGCTGCTTTTTACAGCCTCTGGGAGCGAGGCTGTGGTGGTCACAAGGCATTGTGGGCAATTAAAGGGGCTATGAATTAAAGGGGCAATGCATTCAAAATTAATAAAAATTAAAATTGTGAAAAATGCATTTTTCCGCCCTCACTGCCTTTCAAAAAAAACAAACATTAAAAATAATTCCCAAATGGCAGTCTTCAGCTCTTAAAGCTGAATAGTCTTCCACACCTAAAAAAATGGTAAAAGTGCTTCAGCACTAACAGAAATGGCTCAGCAAGCCTGGGAAGGGCACCCAGGGTCTCACACGCAGCACTCCATCTTTGTGCAGGGGGTCAACATTGCAAGAGAGGCCCTCTACCCACAGGGGACAGGAGGTCCTCCAGAAAGAAGGATGTGGGACCAGATCACTGAGGCTGTCATTGCCAGCAGCGTCGCCCCCACCACCTGGCTCCAGTGCCCAAAGAAGCTTCATGACCTCAGACCACTGGTCAAGGTCAGTGAATGCATCTTCAAAAGCCGTCTCCTACCAACTGCACCACCAGCCTCGCACACTGCTCATTGGATGACACCCCCGCTTCCCCGCCAATCACTCACCTACCAACAATCTGTATCAATCACGAGGCACATCTCCCATTCCGAGCCTCACCTCACCCCTTGGAGGAGCCGGTGCTGGCCATTCTTGGCAGGGGCATGGCTGAGCCCTTGGCCAGCAGCTGGGTTGAAAGGATACAATCTGCTACCAACTACACCGCAAGCCTCGCACGCTGCTCATTGCACAATCCACCCACCCCTATCACTCACCTACCAACAATCTGTACCAAACACGAGGCTCACCCCCTTGGAGGAGACGGTGCTGGCCATTCTTGGCAGGGGCATGGCTGAGCCCTTGGCCAGTGGCAGGGCTGAAAGGATACAAGATGCTGGCATCTTCATACATTATCCTCCTTCTGGCATGCACCCCTTGCTTTGCTGCCTTTCCCCTCACCACAACTCCACCCTTATGCCTTCCTCATTTCACGCACCCAAGAAATGCAGCCTGCCCAGCCAGTGGTTGACCAAGAAGAGGGACAGGAGAGTAAAGAAGAACATGAAGAAAATTGATTTGACTCTCCCAGCCACCAGCTCCTCAAGGTCAACCAGCAAAGCAATTTGCAGTGTCCCCCACTGAAAGTCAGCAGCCTTCCACCAGCCATGCTGCAGCCACTGGGGTAGCACTGCGTGACATCAGTAGGATAGGCAAAGGCACACACAAGACTGTCACTAAGGGAATGCATAAGGGTGGTGAGTTGATTCCTAGATGTCATATTGGATGCATAGATGTATAAAGTTGGATTGGAAAGTTTGTTTTGTGATGGCTTTTATTTCAGCATCATGGCCAAGAGGACATGGTGATGATCAGTATCGGAGGGAAGATAAGGTGTGGGGCTAATGTTGAAAGGGGAGTTGGGGTTTTGGTCACTGGGACCGCAGGCAGATGATTCCATCCTGGATATCCTGGCCACAAAGGGGCTGTCTGGATTGCATCCTTCCATCTGCTTCCTCCTTTTCGGCTTCCTCCTCTTCTGCTTCTTCCTCTTCCCTCTGCGAGCGGATGCTGTAAATCTGAAATGACAGCATAAAATGCTAGAAATACTCAGCAGCTCAGGTAGCATCCCAACCTGAGACATGAACTCTGGTTTCCTTCTCCACGGATGTTGCCTGACCTGTTGAGTATTCACAGCAATTTCTGTTTTCTCAGAGGCCTCCCTTTACCATCCGAGGCCTTGAAAGCATCCAGCAGCACTCTCTACACACTTAAAAAGTTTTAACATCTATTGCAGCAAGCCACTACTTCAATAATTTTTTTATAAAAATCAGTCCAAAAGCTTAAATGCAAACTTAACTGAAAAATGTGTGTGTCCCTTTTAGAGGTGCTGACAGCGCCCCTGTCAGTCTCTTTACACGCTGGGTTTCCCTGGCATGGTTATGACCCAGCGCCAAACTCAGCACTAGGGTCGAAGTTGGCCTTGGTGACGTCAAGTCGGCAGACGTCACCAATCCGCTTTTTTTTTTGCATGGTGCTAATACTTACCAGTAGCGCTATGGAGTGGACCAAAATGGAGGATGCCGTGGGGCCCGCCACCAACTGGTGAAACAGTGGCGGCTGCAGCTCTTTCACCATTTTTTGCTGATAACGGGTGGCATTAAGCCCCCGAATATTTAGCCCTTAGTCTATATGCAGCCTGGTCCTGAGAGGAGCCAATGGAGGCCAACACCAAAATGTAAGTTTTTTTTTTTACTTACCTTCATGTGGAAATGGTAGGAGCCAGTTCCACAGCACTACTGCGGGCTGCTACCAGCCTGTACTAGGTCCCCTCCTGATCTCCTAACTCTCCCTGTCCCCACAGGGCCTGTACTAGGCCCCCTCCTGATCTCCTACCTCCCCCTGCCCCCCCAAGGCCTGTACTAGGCCCCCTCCTGATTTCCTACCTCCCCTGCCCCCCCCAAGGCCTGTACTAGGCCCCCTCCTGTTCTCCTACCTCCCCCAAGGCCTGTACTAGGTCCCCTCCTGATCTCCTAACTCTCCCTGTCCCCACAGGGCCTGTACTAGGTCCCCTCCTGATCTCCTAACTCTCCCTGTCCCCACAGGGCCTGTACTAGGCCCCCTCCTGATCTCCTGCCTCCCCCTGCCCCCCCAAGGCCTGTATTAGGCCCCCTCCTGATCTCCTACCTCCCCCTGCCACCCCAAGGCCTGTACTAGGCCCCCTCCTGTTCTCCTACCTCCCACAGGGCCTGTACTAGGTCTCCTCCTGATCTCCTGCCTCCCCTGCCCCCCCAAGGCCTGTACTAGGTCCCCTCCTGATCTCCTACCTCCCCCTGCCCCCCCCCAGGGCCTGTACTAGGCCCCCTCCTGATCTCCTAACTCCCCCTGCCCCCCCAAGACTGTACTAGGGCCCCTCCTGTTCTCCTACCTCCCTCTGCCCCCCAGGGTCTGTATTAGACCCCCTCCTGTTCTCCTACCTCCCCCTGGCCCCCCAGGGCCTGTACTAGGTCCTCTCCTGTTTTCCTTCCTCCCCTCCCTCCCTCTCCCCTCCAGGACTTATGTGGGTGGTGGGGGCGAGGTGCTGCAGGCAAGGCAAGCCAGCCCAAATTGGAGTGGAACAAAGTGACTAGCTAGCTCTGGAGGCACGACAGGCTCTGACAGTTCTCCACAAATATTGAAATGAGACCCCAGGCCCAATTTCAGATGAGCCTTGGGCCTCCAGCCTCTGGTACATGCTCCTTGGGCACTGACCGTTCTTCACCCAAAAACGGGTCTAAACCAATTGACGTAAGAAAACGACTAGGCACTTTGTCTAAGCGATAAACAAAGCTTTAATCAACTGTTTTACAACATGGAGGTCCAGATGTGTCCTTCACTAGTTCCTGTTAAAGAATGTCCTGAGCAAGCTGGGCCCATGCCCGAGTATTTATACTCTCCCCGGACAGCGCCACCAGCAGGCCGCCCAGTATTATTTCATAAGTCATTTCCACATGAATGACAAGATTCATGTCACCAATCTCTAGGCCAGAGAGATGAAAAGAGACACACAGATGAGGTAGAAATTCATCTTGGGTGACAATGCAAACTGGGCGGTATTGCATTGGCTGCCTATTGTATGCCCCTGCCCCTCCGATATTCAGTTCTGTCGAAGTCAATGGTGCTGTATATCGGCCCGGGTGGCCGATGAGTTATTGCCCCTTTTGTGCTGCTGCCCTGGATAAATTTCTACCCTGGAGACTGGGACAGGAGGATGTGGAGAAAGGTATTAGAGTCAGGACCAAGTCATTCTCAGCTTTTATAGTTATCATATAACAAAAGAACAAGGAAGAGGGAATCCATGAGAGGAGTCAGGGGAATCCCTCCCACAGCAAGTGACAAAGAGTAAAGGAGCTGGAGGCTATAAATAATATCACTAGAGCAAGAATAATCTTGACGTACGTTATTGCCCCGCCACATTTTCTGCTTGTAGGGGTCTGCATACCACAAGTTTGCTTATTCCGTGTTGATAATAGAGTTGCACTCAATAAGTAAAGTATTAGCTAAACCACAGACAAAGGATCCGACCAGTCTAAAATTAGCCAAGTTTCTTGTATTTTACACCTGCTTTATGAACCACATGTAAGAAGATTGAAAGGTGATCTAATCAAGGTCTTTAAAATGATTCGATAGGGTAGATACAGAGAAGCTATTTCCTCTGGTGGGGGAATCTAGAACAAGGGGACATAATCTTAAAATTAGAGCCAGGCCGTTGAGAGGTGATGTCAGGAAGCACTTTTTCACACAGAGGGTGATGGAAATCTGGAATCCTCTCCCCCAAAAGGCTGTGGATGCTGGGTGCCATTTGAAATGTTCAAATCTGATCAATAGATTTTTATTAGGTAAGGGTATCAAGGGATATGGATCAAAGAAAGAAAGACTTTCATTTCTATAGCGCCTTTCACGACCACCAGACGTCTCAAAGCGCTATACAGCCAACGAAGTCATTTTTGAAGTGGAGTCACTGTTCTAATGTGGGAAATGTAATGTAATTTTTTTTCTATTCGTTCATGGGATGTGGGCATCGCTGGCAATGCCAGCATTTATTGCCCAACCCTAGTTGCCCTCGAGAAGGTGGTGGTGAGCTGCCTTCTTGAACCGCTGCAGTCCGTGTGGTGAAGGTACTCCCACAGTGCTGTTAGGTAGGGTGTTCCAGGATTTTGACCCAGCGACGATGAAGGATTGGTGATATATTTCCAAGTCAGGATGGTGTGTGACTTGGAGGGGAACTTGGAGGTGATGGTGTTCCCATGCGCCTGCTGCCCTTGTCCTTCTAGGTGGAAGAGGTCGCGGGTTTGGGTGGTGCTGCCGAAGAAGCATTGGCAATTCGCTGCAGTGCATCTTGTAGATGGTACACACTGCAGCCACGGTACGCCAGTGGTGGAGGGAGTGAATGTTTAAGGTGCTGGATGTGGTGCCAATCAAGCGGGCTGCTTTGTCCTGGATGGTGTCGGGCTTCTTGAGTGTTGCTGGAGCTGCACTCATCCAGGCAAGTAGAGAGTATTCCATCACACTCCTGACTTGTGCCTTGTAGATGGTGGAAAGGCTTTGGGGTGTCCGGAGGTGAGACACTCGCCACAGAATACCCAGCCTCTGACCTGCTCTTGTTGCCACAGTATTTATGTGGCTGGTCCAGTTTCTGGTTAATGGTGACCCCCAGGCAGGTAAATGGAGTTGAGATACAGATCAGCCATCATCTAACTGAATAGGTTTGAGGGCCTGAATGGCCTACTCCTGTTCCTATGTCCCACATGCTGAGTAACCTCACCTGAAACTACCATGATTTATATAACTGTAAGAAACCATTGTCATTCACTCCGATATACAGAGGAATCTAAATAATAGGCAACTTTTGTGAACTTTCAGATGTTGTCAATTGTCGGCTGCTTGAGTGGACTTTCAGTTTTCAATGTGCAACAGGCAACACAAGTTTGGCTTTCTGGAGTTTTACCAGATTTTATTTTTCATTTGGTATTGGGGAGGGATGAAGCAAAATATCAGAACCAGACCAATTCAAACATTTCCCATAGCGGCAAAACTGCCACGTCCTCGAAATAAATGATCAGGAATACCGGCTGGGAGAGAAGCAGCGATAAACATACAAAATCTAAAGAACGAGAGAGGAGGGAAAGAGAGATAAACACCCTTCACTGTAGCCTAGAAATGACTGCGGAGCAGGCTCGAAGGGCCGAATCTAGGAGACACACAAATGTTCTTTGAAACATGAAGGAAATCCTCTATTTCTTAAGTAATATTAGGGAATAAATGTGTTCGGCTGACATTCCTCTGTGTGCTGTTTTAACACAGGTATTAATCCGCTTGTTTTAAACAGGTTGATGTCACCATTAATCACTCACTCGCTAACAATGCCAACAGCGACTTCACGGCTGATAACTGGGAAGCAAGGATAGGCGTCACAATGTATCTGTAGAATCTTATACCAAAAAATAACCTGGTTGCAGAAATGACAACAGAGTGTCACGTAAATGCTAAGCAATAATCAGGAGTCAGAGGCACAGTGTGCCGTATATTGTTGTGTATGTAACCTGTTCCACCTTAAGAGAGCTTAAGCCTGTTCCATCTTAAGAGATGTACTACTTTCTCAGGCTGCTGTAGACGTAATACCGGGGGTGAACACACCGGTATATAAGCACTGTGCAGTAATCTTGTATTCAGTATAGTCCCTACCTCCAACCAGTAAAGACCTGTTTTTATTGTTACTCATTAGTCTGTGTCTTAATTAACTAAATAATTCACAGACCTAACACTGGCGACGAGTCAGGTTCTTACCCTGCGGCAGTTATTCCACGGCGGTTGAAGAGAGGTTCAAACCTCACCACCCCACTGGAAGTGACAGGCATTAGGACCCTGAAGCCTCCATCAGCTTGTGAACCGGAGTAGAAGACAGGGCTGGGGAAGACAGAGGTACAGGGCGATAGCGATCGGCAGATAAGGGCCGGGCCGCTTTCAAATCGATCGCATCTGCGATAAGGGCGCGAGAGCCGCTTCGAGCGGGAGGCGTTTCAAGCCAGCGATCGCACTCCAGATAAGGGCCGAGAGCCGCTTCGGTCGGGAGCCGCTTCGCGATCAGCGATCGCATAAAAGATAAGGGCCGCACTCGGGCTTACAGACAGCGTCGGGGGACGGGTGAAGACCGCCAAACGCGGGAAAACCGCCATCTTGGGAGCGGAGGACGACGACAAAGAGCGGGAAGCCGCCATCTTGTGTAACATAAAATTCCAACAAAATTGTAACAATGCCTAAACACGGGAATATTGGCACCTTTGATAGTGACATCGAGGATTGGGCCATATATGTAGAACGAGTAAAAAAATTATTGTAAGGCCAATAAAATTTGTGAGCAAGATAAAGCACTAACATTATTAAATTTAATGGATGCGAAGACATACGGGCAATTGAAACACCTGTTATCACCAGATGAACCGGCGGATAAGACGTTCGATGAGATTGTTACTGTCCTGAAAGATCATCTAAACCCCACGCCGCTGATGCTAGCGGAACGATTTAAATTTTATGACAGAAGGCAACTACAGAATGAAAGCAATGCTGAATATTTGCTGGAATTGCATAAATTAGCGAAATATTGCCAGTTTGGAACGGGACTGACAGATGCACTACGAGACAAATTTGTGTGTGGTTTATTTAAACAAGATACACAAAAGCGACTGCTCGAGGAGAATGAGCTGACGCTTGAGAAGGCGGTCACTATGGCAGCAGCACACGAAGCCGCAGCGAGAGGCACGGCAGTAATGCAGCTACGGTCACCGGAGCTCAGTGCACACAAATTGGGTGTGAGTTCTGTTAAATGTTATCGTTGTGGAAAGACAACGCATGATCAGAACCAGTGTTGGTTTAAAAACCAAGAATGCAGAACATGTGGTAGGCTTGGACATATAGCTAGAGTATGCAGGTCAGGGAAGAAGACCAGCAACAAGAAGTCACCGCAAGGGAAATACGCAAAGGTACACAAGGTGGCCGAACAGGAGTCCGATTCAGACGCTAGCAGTAATGAACTGGCTGGCTTAAGCAGTATTGAACTGGCTAGCTTAAGGGTACTCAACGTTGGTAAGGGTGCAGACCTCCAGACAATTTGGGTTACTCTTCAGATAGAAGGAGTCCAAGTAAAAATGGAATTGGACACTGGATCGGCATTGTCGGTCATGAATAAGAAAGATTACAGAAGGTTATTGCAACATATTCCCCTACAGGATACGGAGATTATATTGACAACCTACACGGGGCAGAGAGTGTACCCCATCGGGACAATAAAGGTTGCAGTGGCCAACAAGGGCGAAGGAAGTCAAATAATGGACTTATATGTGCTACCGGAGGGAGGTCCACCACTACGAGGCCGGGAGTGGTTTAGAAACATAAATATGGACTGGCATTCGCTAAAAGTCATAAAGAGTGAGAACTCGGTGCAGATAATCAGCCCAGACTCTAGAACTGATGATGGTAAGACCAACCCATGTGCAAAAGACAAAGTTTCAGCACAGAATTCCACTGAGCAACAACAACATAGTTTAACAGAGAATTCTGAGTCTGTCAAGTCTACTGATATGCACATTTTTGAGGGACACTGGGCTCGAACTCAACTCCATTTCAAACTACAACAGCAATTAGAACAAATGATTCGCCGTTTTGAGCAAGAGATGAATGAAATAAAAAAGTTCTTTGTTACAGAGTGGGAGAATCTGGAAAGGCAACAGAAGCAACTGATGGAGAAAATGGAGCAGGAGCACACCAACCATCTGCGCGAGGAGGCCGAACGAATCAAAGCTGATTCAGGTTCTGAAGGTGCGTGCCATTATCTGGTGTCAGAAGAGTTAACGGTCAGCCAACTCCTTCATATGCTGAGGGACAAGACTCTGAAATGGGAAAAACTTGAACACGAGCTGCGATCTTCAAAGGAAAAGGGTTCGGAGCTCTCAATAGTCATTGAGATGGCTGATGTGACGACACAGACTGAAACGACTGCAACAGAGCAGCCATTGGATGCCAAAAGTACGCTGACTCATGTCAATGTAGAACAACAGACCGCTGAAACAGCTGCTCCGGTAGAGGGATTGCATAGTCCGATCAATCAATCTCCAAAGGAAGTTGAAGTATTAAAATCACAAATGAGGTCACTAGTAAACGACTAGCTGAAAGCCCAGAAAAAGCTGGATGCAGAGGTACACATGAAGAAGTCTCTTCAGGAAAGATGTCTGGATTTGGAACAAGAGCTGGCTAACGTCCAGCTGGGTATGGAGGAAATAGACGACCCTCTCACTGGTCTAGCTCAGGACGACACCGAATATTACCATGACCTGGTGGACGACACCGAATATTACGATGTCCTGTCCTGCCCAGCTTGTAACTTCGACTCCCAAAGTGCAGAAATCATGGAGGAGCACCAAAAGTCTATGGAACATCGGGAGAAGCTGGCTCTACGACGGAAACAGGAGGAAGAGAAGGAGGAACTGCGCATGCAGCTGGCAGCTGTGGCAGCTGACAATGGAGCCCAGAGAGTCTCCAAGAAGCAGAAAAGGAAAAGTAAAAACAAAAGATGACCCATCTGAACCATTATCACCTCTACCAGATCACACACGTGGTCCCTCCGAACGGAGCCAAATCAGTTTGGAAGTTCAAGCTGTTAAATCCATGAAAGGACTATTGAATGAGTAACGTGAACCGACTACACCACAGAGATTGAATCTGTGAACTGTTTTCCGCAGAGACTGAATCTGTGATATGTTACGTTAAACATGAAGTTATATATGTATATATGTTATTACGTTATGTTAAATGGGGGGATGACTATAAAGCTAAGAAGGGAGGAGTGTTGTGTATGTAACCTGTTCCACCTTAAGAGAGCTTAAGCCTGTTCCACCTTAAGAGATGTACTACTTTCTCAGGCTGCTGTAGACGTAATACCAGGGGTGAACACACCGGTATATAAGCACTGTGCAGTAATCTTGTATTTAGTATAGTCCCTACCTCCAACCAGTAAAGACCTGTTTTTATTGTTACTCATTAGTCTGTGTCTTAATTAACTAAATAATTCACAGACCTAACATATATAAACATAACGTGGCAAACAGACAGGATCCAGGAAATCCTGCAATATCGAGGGAATAAAAGCACAGCAGTAAAAGTGCCCTCCTTTAATGTTTAAATGTTGAGACTCACAACGGTTGAAATAATTCAGCTTGTTACCATTTTAGGAATAGTTATACACCACACCTGTTCTGATTCAAGGCCTCTCCCAACTCTCCTTTGTGTTCACAGGTACACTGTTGATTCCACAGGCAAATCTTCAGTTCATCAAGAACTTACAACAACAAAAGCTTGCATTTATATAGCACCTTTAATGTAGTTAAACATCCCAAGGCGTTTCACCGGAGCGAAATCAGGCAAAAATTTGACACTGAGCCAAAGAATGAGACATTAGCACAGGTGAGCAAAAGCTTGGCCAACGAGGTAGGTTATACGGAGTGCCTTAAAGGAGGAGAGAGAGGCGGAGAGGTTCGGTGCAGGGAATCCCAGAGATTATGGCCTAGTCAGCTGAAAGCATGGTCACCAATGGTGAGGTGAAGGAATCGGGAGATGCACAGGAGGCCAGAGTTGCAGGAGTGTAGAATTCTTGGAGGGTTGTAGGGCTGGAGGAAGTTACAGAGATAGGGAGGGGTGAGGCCATGGAGGGATTTAAACATGAGGATGAGAATTTTAAAATCGAGAATTTGGTGAACGGATATAATGTGATTTATCCTTGCACTGTATGTAGGCAAGAAAACTTCATGCTGTCAAACTAAACAGTTTGGGCTAAAATACAATTCAAATTTATTACAGCAAAGAAATTCATACAGAAGCAAAACTAATCTAACAAAACAATATTAAACATGTACACTATTAGAAAATAACAATGTTCCAAAGTCTTTAGATTTCTTTTTCAGAAATGTTAAACTGAGTCCTCTAAAGATTCTTTACATGGAACCAGTGGAGGTCAATCAAGACAGGAGTAATGGGTCAGCAGGACTAAGGGCTAGAATGTGGGCAGAGGGTTTTAGACACACTGGAGTCACTTCAGGGCAGAACCAGGAAAGTGAGCAATGAGAGCACTGGAAAAGTTGATAAAGGTATGGGTGAGACTTTCAGTGGTGCAGGTGAGGTAGAAGATGGGCAATGTTATGGAGGTGGAAATAGGCAGCGCTGGTGATGGATAGAATGTGGAGTTTAAAGCTTAGCTTAACTCAAGCTTCACCATTATGGGCACAAACATTCATCAAAATAAAATTGAAAATGTAAAATATTGCACATTCACCCTTGCATTTCAATTAGCAAATGAGGAAAATTATCAAAGCTACTATACCCAATTAGGTCTGCAGGCCCATATCTTACTTCTTAACCACTGCTCACAAACAAGAATCGACAGGCTGCCGTGGCACAGTGGTGCAGAGCACTGGTCCTCCAATGGGCTGTGCCATGGAATGGTTGGATGAGGGCACCTGTCTACTACAATGGAATCCCTGGGCTCTGCTACCGAGGAAGTGTCATACAATGGAAAGTAACCAATCAAGGGAAAACACTGCAGCTGGCAAGGTTGGGCGGATACTCTGGCGTTTTCCTCCATTACCTTTGGGGGAGGCCAGAGATTTAAGTTTGCACAACTTTCCCCTGGAGTTTAAGGAGCAAGGATGCCTTGCTGCAGTTGTACAGGGCCTTGGGGAGACCACATCTTGAGTATTGTGTGCAGTTTTGGTCGCCTTATCTGAGGAAGGATGTTCTTGCCATGGAGGGAGTGCAGCGAAGTTTCACCAGGCTGATACCTGGGATGGCAGGAATGACGTATGAAGAGAGATTGGGTCAATTGGGCTTGTATTCGCTGGAGTTTAGAAGAATGAGAGGGGATCTCATTGAAACTTATAAAATTCTAACAGGACTGGACAGACTAGATGCAGGAAGGATGTTCCCGATGGCGGGGGAGTCCAGAACCAGGGGTCACAGTCTAAAGATAAGGTGTAAGCCATTTAGGACAGAGATGAGGAGGAATTTCTTCATCCAGAGAGTGGTGAACCTGTGGAATTCTCTACCACAAAAGGCAGTTGAGGCCAATTCATTAAATATATTCAAGAAGGAGTTAGATATATTTCTTAAGGCTAAAGGGATCAAGGGATATGGGGAGAAGGCAGGGACAGGGTACTGAATTTGGATCATCAGCCATGATCTCATTAAATGGCGGAGCGGGCTCGAGGGGTATAATGGCCTGCTCCTGCTCCTATCTTCTATGTTTCTATGTTTCTATGTCAAATAGATTGGGTGGAGACTACGATAAGGCAATTTATAGATGCACATTGGAAGGTGCAGGCTTAATGGGCTCAGTGGCCTTTTTTCTTCACTTACTTTATCATGTTCTTGCCCCCCTCATGGCCAATTCTTAATGCGGGCGGTCTTTTCGGGAGCAGGGTCTAGGTTTTTGCTCACAGGGAAGGATGGGTGGGTGAAACTGCCGAGTCACATTTTTTTGTTCCGTCTCTTGTGGATCTGCTTGAAGTGACAGCAATAGAAGCCTGGAAGCAGGTCCCCTGTCTTGCTGCTGCATTGGGCAAAAAATGCCAGCTTGGCTCAATTGCTAGCGCTCTCACCTTAGTGTCAGAAGGACGAGAGCAGCATTACCTAGGCTGGCACTCCAGCACAGTACTGAGGAAGGGCTGCAGTCCCTTTGGGTGAGATACTGAAGCCAGCTCCTGTCTGCCTGTTCAGGTGTATGTTTAAAATAAATAATGGGGAGCGGGTTTGGGTTGGCGTTCTCCGGGTGCTCCGATTTCCTCCCACAGTCCAAAGATGTGCGGGTTAGGTTGATTGGCTATGATAAATTGACCCTTAGTGTTAGGGGGATTAAATACATGGGGTTACGGGGATAGGGTGGGCTATGTGTTGGTGTAGGGGTTACGGGGATCGGGTGGGATATGTGTCGGTGCAGGCTCGATGGGCCGAAATGGCCTCTATCTGCACTGTGGGGTTTCTGTGATTCTGTGACTACAAACTTTTCTAATTATGGAATTTACACGTGAGATGTGGGACGCCAAAGCAGGAGAACATTACATTTAAATTGGGAAATAAATAAGCAGAAAAATAGCCTCCCTATTTAAAATTTGAATGGTGGGGAGGGAGAACAATACCATTAGGTACTTACTCATGACAATCATTTACTTCTAACTAGTCTCAATATTAAAAAAAACAACTGAAATGGACTTGACTAAGGCACATAAATAAAAATGAACTAATAAATGTAATTACTCTTGGGGCCACAGAATATGTCAAACTCAGACCATGGAAACTCATTACTTCTCAATAACAGGCAGAGGCCCCTAACTACTGAAAGTTAATTAGAGAAATGAATCCTCTCTGAGTTTTCTGCTTCTTAATTACAAGCACAGCAACCAACTCTGTCCAAGACCAGGATATTGCTTCTATATCTGGGGAAGCTCTTCTAACTCTCTCACACACTGAGCAGGATGCAACAAAAAAAAACCTGCCATCTGACATGCAACCCGTCACTCCCCTTTAGCCCATAACCTCTCTCCATTGCAGTGTTTTTGCTCTCTTATGTTAATGCAGCTCTGACATTCATGTAACAAAATCCAGACCAAGGAACAGGCGATTCTGCCCATCAGGCTCACTCCATTCAGAGTCCAACTATGATTATCCTACTGTGGACTTCCCTCCCCCTCTCCCCACACTCGATCCCTTTCCCTGCCTCTGTGGGGAAAGTTAATATCTATGATTCTCAATTCTCCTTCTTTCTGCTCTTGTTCCTTCTCATCTCCACATGCACTGTTTTATACGCTCCTCTTCCTCCCTACTTAGTGCGTTGAAAGTCTCCTACTCCAACTCATTCTTTCGCAAGCCCTCAGCATTGTAGTACTTCTTACCTGCATCAGTCATCTCTTCCTCCAACCATCATCAGTGTTTTAAAACCTAAACCTGATGTCACCAGTTCATCGCTAATTCCTAGTTTACCTGGTCGTCTCTTGTGCTATTTTCAATCTTGATGGGGCCTTCAATATGGGATTGGGCCTTCGCCGTTCACCTCAGTTTCTCACTTAAAATAAAAACATGATCAATTAAATTAAGTTAATACAGCCCAGGGAAAGGGGAGCAGAACTCTCAACACTGGACAAACTGTAGGTGCGATGTAATAATAATAAATAACTTCTGGATAAAGTTATGTGCACATCACTTCCTGTGAACTGTGAACTGTGAACTCTGTGCATACATCACTTCCTGTGCATACGTCACTTCCTGTGTTTGGACTAGTATAAATACTGAACTGCTCAGTATGGTAAAAGGGCTTCTCCTAGAGGCATGGTGAAGACCGCTCTTGTATACAGTATAATTATAAGTTGCTTAAAGCTTACTTTAAAGTTCCTTGATGTGTGAGACTCCTTTTTACATCATGCAAGATTTCCAGATGGAAATATAGGAACGTAGAAATAGGAGCTGGCCAATACTTACCCAAAATCACTAAACCAGATTATCTTGTCATTATCACATTGCTGTTGGTGGGACCTTCCTGTGTGCAATTTGGAGCTTGAGCGGCAGCTGGTGTCACTGTGGTGCATTCGCGAGGCTGAGAGCTCCGTGGATAGCACGGTTCAGGAGGTGGTCACCCCACAGCTAAGGAGGGTGCAGGCAGAGAGGGAATGGGTGACCACCAGACAGAAGAGGAGGACCAGGCAGGTAGTGCAGGAGTCACCTGAGTGCATCTCACTCTTCAACCAGTATTCGGTTCTGAGTACTGGTGAGGGCGATGGTTCTTCTGGGGAGTGCAGCCAGAGTCAAGTCTGTGGCACCACGGGTGGCTCAGCTGTACAGGGGGGGAGGAAGAAAAGTGAGAGAGCAATAGTGGTAGGGGATTCAATAGTAAGGGGAGCTGTAAGGGGTTTTAGATCGCAGAGGTTTCTCTCTCTAGAGGCCTGTCTCTCTTGCACAGTAAAACCTTGAGTGGTTCGACCCACTCGCCCCTTAGATTCTATACTCTGGACTTTGGGGCAGGAACTACAATGTAGAGAAAACTCTTATAGACCAAGTTTGGTGAAACAAAATGAAATTTTATTGCATACGGTAAAACAAATCAAATGCAAGCAAATAAGAGAGTGCATGGAGGGAAAAACACAAACAAATCATAACGACACAATACTAAGGCAAATACAGACATCTTATACTCTACAAAGATCATCATGAAATAAGGAAACGCACGGAATATCGAGGGACAACAACTCATGTTAATTGTACCCTTAAGTCCACCCCCTTAAATCTATCTAGATCTGATTGTGAAGGGCCAGAAACATGCTCACCAATCCAACTAGGAAGTACCAGATTTTGAAAACAAGTCTGGGTTTTGATCCCTTCAGGCGTCCCATCTCCTCGTGGATCGTGGAACCCCAGCGCAATGCGCCACACCTCTCTCCTGAGGTGGGGGTCGGGGGCGGCTGGACACCGGCTGGCCTGGATGTCGGCGGGGTCGGGGATCGTCGGCTCAACCCCGGTCAGAGGAGCCTTGGGCTGGCCCCCATTGCTTCTTCAGTTTTATTTTATCTCTTCTCCCGAGCCGGGAGAGGGCCTCTCGTTTTTGTTAACGGCCCGGGGTTGGTCGATGATCTCCCGATGTTTGACCCCGGGGCGGGACGCCGGCTCGAACGGTCTTCTTGATGGCGGCTTAGTCTTCTTCTTCTTCCTCCGATGGTGGAGAGGAGTTCGTTGATCTTCTCCCAAACCAGCTCCTCTTCACCCAGCTCAAAAGCTGGACCGGCTGCCAATGCTCCAAGGCTGAGCTCGAAAGGCTGAGGCTCACCCCACCGCTCTGAAGAAGCTCTGACTCAACTCCAACTTAACTTCACTGCTCAACTCCACTCAACTGTCGAATTCCTACCCCAGTCTTCCAATTATACTTTTCCTTCAGAAGCTTCCACTTCCCGCCCAAAATCAGGTTAGTCTTTGTTTAACTTTTGGCGGGCTGGGAGCACAGCGGGGTAGTTATTATATTTTAAAATATTTTAGATGGCCGGTAAAGGCCCATCTCTGGTCTGGAATGACCTTCATTGATTTTAATGTCCTGCTGATCTCGTTATCTAGTCCTTGGTGCTGTTCTCATGAATAGGAAATTGTCCCCTTTTGTCTGGGTCAACATTTAGATGGCCTCTGTCTCCAGGCTGATCTTGACTGGATCTGCATCTAATCCATATGTATATGTGTGGGTCTGGTTTCGTTCTCTCAGAAACGGCTTCCAGAACTTACTGTGGGTTGAATCCACAAAGCCGTCTGAGGATTCGCAGGAACCATTTTAAAATGTCCCAATAAGCCGGTCACGTGGTATGGTGGCCATTTTGTATGCCCCTTTTTCTGGGCTTCTTTTAAAACAGTCTTTAAAAATCATGGCCTCTTCTGCCATTTGACCCTTTATAATATAAAGTTCAATTTTGCGAATCCTACACTCCCACCTGAGGATACTGTAACTTGCTTGAAGTATCATAATTCTGGATGAGCAAAATTTTCTGACTTTCCACAATCAAACCATCCCCAGTATTTACCTATTTATGACCCCACGACACATGCATTTCCCATTTCAGAAAAATCTTGTGTACATTGAGCATCTACAGATGGCAATACCTTGGAGTTAAAATCTGACAACTTACTTCCAGGCGTGGAGGGGGCCTTATACCCCTACATCACCTGGTGCATACACACTATCTTTTAATAATAACAACACATCTAATAAACTTCAATAATAAAATAAAGTACACACACGAAAATTACAATGCACATGAATACATATCAAAAATAATACAGAGGAGGGAGGGAAAGTTTTAACTTTATACAAAGCAGCAAAAATCTAAACGGGTGTCTCTTCTTCTACCTGCACATAATGCCCCCTCCATTCCCCTCTATTCTCATACTTTTGCGAATGTTTGACCTTTTTACAGTGTACAAACAGTAAATAAACTACAATGACAACCTGGCACACTACAAGAATGTGGGAGGCTATCCTAATCCAAGAAGGGACTTCTATATTAGTGAACATGTCCCACCACAGTGGGGTCACTATGTCCAATATGTCTGCCCCTATCTCTAAAGTCTTCTGCTCCAGTGTGTAGAAGTGTTTCTGTGAAACAACAACGGCTTTTAATATCTTGGTGAGGTGTTCAGGGAGAGGGGGAATGATATAACCAAAATGTGCAACGAATCACTGCAGATCAGTGAAATTCTCTTTAACAGTGATGTGAACAGTGGAAGGTTCAGGAATGGGGACAATTCGCTCTTGGGCCACTTGAACTTCTGCCCTAGGCTTGAAACAGAAGCTGCTGTCACTAACCGGACACCAACCGTGCTGTCCATGTTGGTAGTGGGGTGCTGCAGTGGTGATACAGTATGTCCCACCTCCTATATATGCCACCTGCAGGGGCATATGGCCTTGTGCCATTGCCTCCATGGTGCAATTTATAGGCTTCGCGCCAGCAGTTCTGAACCCGCACTGTGGTTTTGAATGGGCATTCAAGTGCTGGGGACACAGGGTGATGTGTGCTCCCCGGCTCCGGCACCCCGAGAGGTCGGTACCCGTCATTGCATGCTCCCATCGAATGACATAAGATGGGACCCCTGTGTAGCGAATGTGCGCACCCCACTGAATGACTCCAATGTTCTCCACCCTGTATACCGGGGTGGGTTTAGCTGTCTTTTCCATCACCGGCATTCTTACCACTATACCCATAATGGTGTGATTAGACCGTCCACAGTCCACTGGGACTGGGTAGGCCTCTGAGGCTAGCCTGAGCTGGCACGGACTCAATGCATTCTCAAAAGGGTGGCGGGCTGCGAGGTGCTTGTTGCTGATCCAGGAGGGGACTAAACCTTGTTTCAAATCCTCCAGGTTACTGCAGCCCTCACCCAGTAACCACGCCCCGTATAGCACACAAGCTTCGTTCTGCGCAGCCTGATCGGACGCGTTCCGATCCTCCCTGATGAGAGCATTTACCGTTCTGGTGTGTTTCTCCAGTTCAGCTATTATCTCTTTTAAGTGTAGTGTCATGGCCTGGTCCTCATGTAACTCAGAACCCACTACCTTATTCTCGTCAGTCAGTATCTTTCTCAACTGTGTTTTCAAACCATTGATCTGGGTTTGCAGCTCCACATCATCCAGTGTGTTGATGACGGAAGTTCCTGTATTTAAACCTGTGAAAATATCATTTACTGCACCCCTTCTTTCTCTCCCTACTCTGTCCAAGACCTCATGTGGTGTGGTGTACAACTCGGCTCTGTCGACATCGGCAAAGTCGAATTCGCAAAACTGTTTTAACATGTCTGTTAACAGGACCTGGTATAATTGCTCCGTTTCCCTGGGGCACCACTCTGGCAATCGTACCTCGGTGAGGTTTAAAATCACCGAAGCCACCGCGTAGTGGACCCCTTGGTACAGCACCTGACCTGTGGGTGCCAATACCAATCCGTTCCTGGGTCCCTTTGTTGTGGTGGGGCACCCTGCCTTGAGGGCTTTAGCTACCGGAATTGTGGGCAGGGGCTTGCGGGGTCGGGTGATGAGCTCAGTGGCGTTTACTGGGATCTGAGAGTATGGGACTTCGCACGCCCGTGTGCTGACGTCCCACCTCATTCCTTGTCCAGCATCCTGCCACTGCCTTTGGAAAAAGATGGAGACGCCTGTGGGGCAAGCGCGTTCTGAACCCCACATACAGATGTAGATCCCCTCATCTGGTTCCCACCATTTGTCCCAACAGACACTCAACCCCCCACGAGTTCCCGTAATAGTCCGATGGGTGTTGTTACCCAGTCTCTCCCACTCCACAGTGGAGTTCTTCATGGTGCTGCTCAACTTGCGCAGCCACCACCAACGATTCAAAGGTACCCGTCCATTGCAAACAAGGCAAAACTTCCTCCCAGCGGTGACGCTGATCCTGGGTGCGATGACCCTCACCCTGGGGCACATCAGAGACGTTTCTCTGTATGCAAACCCCGTCTGGCTGGGGTATTCGGTAGAGTTCGACCCCAGCCAGCCTGGCCATCTTCCTTCATGGAAGTATACGGCAGTCTCTTCAGCGTCCCGTGGGCCGATTCCATCAGTCGCGAAGGGGCCTCTGTTGCCAGAGCACCCATATATTGTGGAGTCCTTGGTGCGGCCCCGATAGGCCCAGCTCCATCCGATCGTCATGAACGCGACGAGGATCCCTCTCATCTTTTTTGGCTCCTGTAACAGATTAAACAATATAGCCAGGCTCCCGAGAGATTCTGGCTTAGGTGACGGCATGATCGGGTCTTTCGCCCTCGATCCAAAACGACACACATACTGGGCAGATTTCAAAACTACTTAAACTCTAATCACCTTAATAATTACACACCTTAAACTTAAACTTAAACTTAACTTATGTACAGCGCCGCCCGTCCCTGTGGCGGGGCTGCAGTGACCTGTGGCTTGGGTTCCCCGCAGCCTTTTGCTGTTAATCGGGGACTGCGTTTTGTCAAGGATTTCTCAAGTCGGCGTTTACTGGGAGCGGGGGACTCGGGCCAAGGTTTTATTGGCAGAGGCGTTCGAGTCAACCTGCGAAAAGGTACTTTGGGCGTGGCTCCCTTAGCGAGTGGCCCTGCAGGTGGGACCTTAGCTCTCACAGCCCGTGGCTCTTCCACGACTTTGGGCTTCGGCTCCCTCCCCTCAGGCTCTGCCCCTTTGGGATTTGGGTCTGTGGCAGACGACTCCTCCTCACCTGTCCCTACAGGTGGAGGATCTTCGCCCCCAATTTCTACCTCCCCCACGCTAGAGTCGAGGGCGGGACCTCTGTCTTCCGACTCCACCTCCTCCAGAATCGTGCCGAGGGCGGGACCTTGTTGTTCGGGCCCCTCCTCGTCTGAGTCCCAGGTCATAGGGGAGGCCTCCCCCCAGGTGGGCGGGACAGCTTCTCCTTCCAAGCAGGCTACAACGCCAGCTTGTGTGGTCTGTGAATTATCGCACGCTTCAGGCTGAGGATCTTTACCCTCAGACCTGGCTTCGGTTGCTGATGCTCTTGCACCCGGTTTAAACAGTTTGCACTGATTGATGTGAAACCATTTAGTGCGCCGGGGCAACTTCACTGTGTATACCATGGGGCTGGCCTTGTCTACAATGCTGTAGGGCCCCATGTACAGTGGTTCTAAACTCCCTACTTGGGCATAGTTTCTCACCATGACCTGATCTCCAACTTCCCACTCGATTACCTTTCGGGGTTCAAGCAGCAATCGGTTGCAAAGATGCTGCCTCCCCATGTTCCCAGCCGCTTGCCCATAAATCTGTTTCAGGCGTTCAAAGAGGGTCCGGGCAAACTTGTCCCGATTCACCTCTTGGAGCTGCCCCTCAGTGAGCACCGGGGCTAGTACATGGGTGGGGGTTCGCATGACTCTTCCAGTCATTAATTCGTGCGGGGAGTACCCCGTACTTTTAGACTGGCTAGCCCGGATCCCCATGAGGACTAGAGGCACGGCCTCCGCCCATTTCTGGGGCGAGTCCCTCGTCTCCTTCCTCAGCTTTTCCTTTAAGGTGCGGTTCATGCGCTCCACAATCCCAGATGACTGCGGGTTGTGGGCCACGTGCCACTTCCCTTCAATGCCCAAGAGCATGAGGGTGTCCTGCATCACTTGGCCAGTGAAATGAGCCCCTCGGTCAGACTCCACAAATCGTGGTAGTCCCCACCGCGAGAACACCTCCCTGACCAAGATCCTGGCAGTACTAAGTGCCGTGGCTGTTCGGCATGGGAAGGCTTCCACCCACTTGGTGAACACATCCACCAGGACAAGGCAGTACTTATAGCCTCCCTGGGCGGTGGGCAGGGGCCCAATGTAGTCGACCTGTATCGACTGCCATGGTCCCTCTACTCTCCTGATGTGCCCCATGGGCACCTTCCTTTTCTGGGGGTCTGGGTTGTTTGCAGCGCACACTAGGCAATTGGCGCAGAACTCGCAGACATCGTCCCAAAGTCCCGGCCACCACCCCACCTGTTCCACCCATTGCCAGGTGACCTCAGGCCCGGGGTGTCCTGCTCCTGGACCCTCGTGGGCCAGTTGAAGGAATTCCCTCCGGTGCTGTTGCGGCACAACCCACTGTTCCTCTCGGAACAGCATGCCTTCCTTGATGGAGAGGGCTGCTGTACCGTATGAACCCTCTACTTCCTTGCCCTCGGTGATGGCTTTCAGGACTGTTTTTAGGGTGGGATCTAGGGTTTGGACGGTCTTGAGGTCTGGGGGCAGGGTTAACCCTGTGGTTCCCTGAGTCCCATCCCTGCCTTGGATCACTGCCACGGGTTTGGACCCATAGGGATCCCAAAAAGTACCGGTGCAGGCACCCTCCCTGGCTAGCGTATCCGCTTGCTGATTACCCTCGCCGCGGGGTTCCGTGGAGGAATGGGCCTTTACCTTGTGGATAAAAACTTCCCCCTTTTCTCCCACCGCAGCTAAGATCTTTTCTAGCAGGGGCTTTACGGTTAAGGGTCGCCCGTCCGCAGAGGTATATCCACGGCGGGACCAGATGGCTAGGTACTCCGTGCACGGGTTGCATGTGAACATGCTGTCCGAGCAAATCGTGTATGGGGTGGGGAAGATCTCGGGGTGTGTAACGACGTACACTACCGCAGACAGTTCAGCCTGCTGGGCGCTCATGGTGCTGGGGAGCTTAATCGCCAGGGCAATGTCTGCCGCAGGGTCATAAACTCCACACCCTGTGAGTCGTTCGTCAGCGGATACCATGCTGGAACCGTCTACATAGATCTCGGGGCCCGTGGGCCCGTAAACCTACGTCCACCTTCTACGGAACACCGATGGGCTGTTCCGGGATATACCATGTTGGCCGCGAGCTTGGGCTGAAGGTGAAGGGCTCGCAGAGACCCTTCACCTTCAGCTCCACCTGTGAAAGGAGGAGGGTCCAGCGCGCAATGCGTGCACTGCTTACTGTCCCATCCTTAATCCTTCCATCCAGAAGCATTCGGGTGGGTGTGTGATGGGTGAGGAGAGTGATGGAAGAGGTGCCTGTGAAGATCAGAGATCTTTTCACAGCCCAATGCGTGGCTAGAAGATGCCGCTCGCAATTGGAAAAACTCCTTTCCACATCAGTGAGCACCCTGGAGGAATAGACCACTGGCTTCAGCTTGCCGTGTCGCTCTTGAAGCAGTACAGCGCTCAAGCTATCCCCGCTAGCCGCTACCTCCAGGAAAAACTCCTCTCCCCCATCTATGGCCCCCAAGGCTGGCACGGCCTGCAAGTCTCTCTTGAGTTTCTCAAATGCTGCCTGGCAACCCTCATCCCAGGACCACTCCACTCCCTTGTGTAGGAGCCGGAGCAGCGGGGCTGCTGTGGCTGCATAGTCCTCAATAAAGTCTCTGCAGTACCTGGTCAATCCCAGAAAGGACCTCACACCCGTTACGGTGGTGGGGATCGGTAGATCTTGCACCGATTCCCGCCTGGCCTTATCTATGGCTCTCTCACCGGCATGGATGGTCAGACCCAGGAATTTCACTTCCTGCTGGCTGATCCGTGCTTTCTTTAGGTTTACTTTGAAACCCTTTCTACTTAACAGCTCCAATAACTCGGCCAATAGTGGGCCATGCTCCTCTCGTGAGTCTGTGAACAGGAGCAGGTTGTCCACATACTGCACTAGCTGATTGGGCTGGCTGAACTCTTTTAAACTCCCTGCCATGCATTGATGGAAAATGCTGGGGCTGTTGTGGAAACCCTGTGGCAAGCAGTTCCAGGTGTACTGTTGCCCTTTAAACGTAAAGGCAAACTTTTACTGATCCTCCCTCTATGCACGGTGGCATAGTGGTTAGCACTGTTGCCTCACAGCGCCAGGGACCCGGGTTCGAATCCGGCCTCGGGCGACTGTCTGTGTGGAGTTTGCACATTCTCCCCGTGTTTGCGTGGGTTTCCTCCGGGTGCTCCGGTTTCCTCCCACAGTCCAAAGATGTGCGGGTTAGGTTGATTGGCTATGATAAATTGACCCTTAGTGTTAGGGGGATTAAATACGTGGGGTTACGGGGATAGGGTGGGATATGTGTTGGTGTAGGGGTTACGGGGATCGGGTGGGATATGTGTCGGTGCAGGCTCGATGGGCCGAAATGGCCTCTATCTGCACTGTGGGGTTTCTCTGATTCTGTGATTCTGTGATTCCTTAAAGGGATGGACCAAAACCCATTAGAAATATCCAGCACCGTGAACGTGGTCGCGGAGGCTGGAATACTTCCTATCAGGTCGGCAACTGCTGCTACCATCGGCGCGCAGGCTGGGATGTTGCTATTGAGGACTCTGTAGTCCACCGTGGCCCTCCAGGAATTGTCCGGCTTCCTCACCGGCCATAACGGAGAGTTTACATGGGTGACTATCGGTCTCAACACGCCCTGCTGCACCAGTGAAGATATTGCTGTCTCCATGTCGGGCTCCGCTTCCCGGGGGAAGTTGTACTGTTTTTGGGATCGGGCCATGGGGTCTCCGTCTACTCTGACCTCAAACCCGGTGACGCTCCCGCAATCGCGCTTGTGAGTGGCAAACGTTGTCAGGTGGTCGTACACGAATGCCTGCAAATCTTGTGGGATGCCTGAGACCATGAGCTCGAGGTCGTAGCCCTCTTTTGGCTTCACGGTACACAGGGTCCCTCTTTCTCCTTCCCCTGGGATGATGACTACCTTGCCCGGCTCACCCTTACCCGCTCCCCAAAGACAATGGTTTCTTAGGTCCACGAGGATCCCGTGTTCGACCAAGAAATCGGACCCGAGGATCCCTTTCCCATTCTCCACCTCCCACTTCATCAGTATACACCTCCACTTGGTGCGGAGTGGTCCTAAACGAATGGAGAGGGGAATGGAATGTGCGCCAGCCTGTTCCTTGCCTGTGAAGCCCGATAGAATATATGGAACCCCGGTGGACAGAGGCGAGGCAGTGGGGTTATCTGCGTGGATCACAGTGCACGATGCCCCCGTATCCAACAAATAGGTCCCTTTTACCTCCTCCACTTCCATCTCCACGAGGGGTCGCCTCCATATATCATATCGCAGTGCACACAAGTAAACGGGCTGCGCCGGCTCTAGTCATTTGGGCACAGCGGTCGGGGTTTCGGGCACGACAAGACCGGTGGTGACATTTATTTTCCCCTGTGAAATCATCAGAGACCGCATTGTCTCTATGATTGATTCAATCGCAGTGGGATCCATAACTGCACCAGCTCCTTGTGCTGGGGCAGGAGCTACGGCTTGGGTTTGGGCTGGTGCTGGGGCGGCGGTCTGGGCTTGGGCTTGGGCTGCGGGAAATTTTCCCTTATTATCCTTCCACGGATTTCCACGGAACCAGTGGACGTAGTGTATTTAGACTTCCAAAAAGGCATTTGACAAGGTGCCACACAAAAGATTATTGCTTAAGATAAAAAATCACGGGATTGGGGGTAATATTCTGGCATGGACAGAGGATTGGCTATCTAACAGAAGGCAGAGAGTTGGGATAAATGGTTCATTCTCGGACTGGCAATCAGTAACTAGTGGTGTTCCGCAGGGGTCAGTGCTGGGTCCCCAACTCTTTACAATCTATATTAACGATTTGGAGGAGGGGACCGAGTGTAACATATCAAAGTTTGCAGATGATACAAAGATGGGACGGAAAGTAGTGAGTGAGGAGGACATAAAAAACCTGCAAGGGGACATAGACAGGCTAAGTAAGTGGGCAGAGATTTGGCAGATGGAATACAATACTGGAAAGTGTGAGGTTATGCACTTTGGCAGGAAAAATCGTAGAGCATGTTATTATCTTAATGGCAAGAAACTGGAAAGTACTGAAGTACAAAGGGATCTGGGGGTCCTGGTGCACGAAACTCAAAAGGTTAGTATGCAGGTGCAGCAAGTGATTAAGAAGGCCAATGGAATGTTGGCTTTCATTGCTAGGGGGATAGAATATAAAAATAGGGAGGTATTGCTTCAGTTGTACAAGGTATTGGTGAGACCGCACCTGGAATACTGCATACAGTTTTGGTGTCCATACTTAAGAAAGGACATACTTGCTCTCGAGTCAGTACAAAGAAGGTTCACTCGGTTAATCCCGGGGATGAGGGGATGGACATATGAGGAGAGGTTGAGTAGATTGGGACTCTACTCATTGGAGTTCAGAAGAATGAGAGGCGATCTTATTGAAACATATAAGATTGTGAAGGGGTTGGATCGGGTGGATGCGGGGAGGATATTCCCGATGATGGGTGAAACTAGAACTAGGGGGCATAGTCTTAGAATAAGGGGCTGCTCTTTCAAAACTGAGATGAGGAGGAACTACTTCACTCAGAGGGTGGTAGGTCCATGGAATATGCTGCCCCAAAAAGCTGTAGAAGCTACATCATTACATAAATTTAAAACAGAAATAGACAGTTTCCTAGAAGTAAAGGGAATTAAGGGTTACGGGGAGCGGGCAGGAATTTGGACATGAGTCTAGGTTCGGATCGGTCATGGCCCTGTGGGTAGCGGAGCGGGCCCAGGGGCCGTGTAGCCTGATCCTGCTCCTATTTCGTGTGTCTAATTCTGTTAGATTCAGGAGATGGTTCTGTGACAGTGGATTGGCGGTTAGGATCAGATCAGCCATGATCTTATTGAATGGCGGAGCAGGCTCGAGGGGCCGATTGGCCTACTCCTGCTCCTATTTCTTATGTTCTTATGTTCTACAGTCCTTGCGCCAATGTCCATCCTTCCCACACCCATAGCAATTGAGCTTGGCTTGGACAGGGCGATTCCCCTCCTGACGCCACTCCTTCTTGCTTGGGGCTGCGGGTTTTTCCTCATGCACCTTTCCCTTCTGGGGAGGTGTTTCCTGACCTCTACAGTTCTTGTACGCAACATTGAGCTGACGGAGCACCGTCTCCTCCGTGACGCCAGGACCTTGGGGATCAAACCACGACCTGGCTAGGGCCTGTATCTCTGGCAAGCTGTTGGTAACCAAGCAACGGAGCCAATGAACCCGCTGTTCGTCGCTCATTGCAACCCGTTCAGGCATACCCGGACAGCTGCGTCGATACACTGGCCACAGTCTTTCTGCGGAAACCCGTGGGGGTTCTCCAGATAGCTGCACGGTCCCTTCTACACGGTCGAACGGACTACCGTCGTCCACTCCCATTACTTCTAAAACTTCCTCCCTGAGATCCGTATACCCTTTCCGTCCCCTCTTACTCTCATCTGAGAGGCACTGAAGGATTGTGCAATCCAGGGAGAAAAGCAACAGTTTCACCTGTTCCTGTTCATCACAGTCATTAATGGCTGCTGTTTCCTCTATCTCCCTGAAATGAATCGAGGGATCTCCCTTTACTGTGAGTCATGCGAGGTGGCTCACTATGGACCTTAATTGTGGGGCAGCGTAGGGCACCACGAGCTGGTTCTGGTGGGGTCCGACATCGCCATTGGCGGTGTTGGGACCGAACCTCTGGTGCCGAGCGGGACACATTGGTGCCGGTCCCGGCTTTGCTACCAGTGGTTCTTCTTTCTCACATTCCACCTCGGCTACCTCCTCTTTTACCACCCCCTGTTTTTCTGGCCAAGTCTCACTATAGCTCGGCGGTGCTGAGGGCTCGGTGGCTGGTGCCACAACTACTTCAGCTGGAATCGGCTGTTTTGTTTCCTTTAAAAAGTCCATGCGACTGACTTTCGGGCTGATGAGACAGACCATGCCTTTTGCCTTAACCAGGGCCGTTCTTAGGTCCTCTATGGTCTTTTGGCAGGGGCCGTGGTCTGTGCTCTCAAACCCGTGCTCGAGGGCTAGCTTGTAAGCTGCCTTAACCTCCACTACTCTCTCCTCCTGCGCTCTTAGCTGTTGTGCGAGGTGGGTGTTTTTCTCCCGTATCCTCGTTTCATTGATCTTTGCCTCAGTAACCTGGCACTCCAGGTACTCTATCCTAGCCTGATGTTGACTAGCTACCACTTGGCGTTCCTGATTTAGCGCTTGAAGCGCTGTGATGAGTTTTTCCCTCCCATGTACTCTCTTATCTGCTTGCATTTGATTTATTTTTCCTTATGCAATAAAATTTCATTTTGTTTCATCAAACTTGGTCTATAAGAGTTTTCTCTACATTGTAGTTCCTGCCCCAATGTCCAGAGTATAGAATCTAAGGGGCGAGTGGGTCGAACCACTCACGGTTTTACTGTGCAAGAGAGAGAGGCCTCTAGAGAGAGAAACCTCTGCGATCTAAAACCCCTTACAGAGCAGACAGCCGTTTCTGCAGCCGCATATGTGACACCAGGATGGTATGTTGCCTCCCTGGTGCCAGGGTTAAGGATGTCTCTGAGTGGCTGCAGAACATTCTGAGGGGGGAGGATGAACAGCCAGAGGTTGTGGTCCATATTGGTACCAACGACATAGGTAGAAAGAGGGATGAGGTCCTGCAGGCAGATTTTAGGGAGCTAGGAAAGAGATTAAAAAGCAGGACCTCAAAGGTAGTAATCTCCGGATTACTCCTGGTGCCACGCGCGAGTGAGTATAGAAATAGGAAGATAGAGCAGATGAATGCGTGGCTGGAGAGATGGTGCAGGAGGGAGGGATTCAGATTCTTGGGGCATTGGGGCCGGTTCTGGGCGAGGTGAGACCTGTACAGGCCGGACGTGTTGCACCTCAACAGGGCCGGAACCAATATCCTCGTGGGGAGGTTTGCCAGTGCTGTTGGGGAGGGTTTAAACTAATTTGGCAGGGGGATGGGCACCAGGATGTAAACCATTAGAAAGGGGAAATAAAGTGCTTAAAGGATTGGGCGAGGCAGAGAGCACTAAAATAAGAAATAGTAAGGTATGTGGGGTCAAACTAAGAGAGAATACAGGATGGTCTAAGATGGGTTTACAGTGTATGTATGTGAAAGCATGAAGCGTAGTAAACAAGATAAGTGAGCTGCAGGCACAAATAGCCACATGGGAATATGATGTTGTGGTAATAACTGAGACCTGGCTCAAAAAAGGGCAGGATTGGGTATTAGATATTCCTGGTTATAAGATGTTCAGGAAAAATAGGGAAGAAAAGATAGGAGGTGGGGTGGCATTATTGGTTAAGGAGAATGTTACAGTGCTGGAGAGGAAAGATGTCCTGGGGGGGACAAGGACAGAACCTATATGGCTACATTTAAGAAATAATAGAGGTGCCATTACACTACTAAGTGTATTCTATAGACCACCAAATAGTGGGAAAGATATGGGGGAGCAAATTTGCAGAGAAATTACAGAACTGCAAGAACTATCGAGTAGTAATAATGGGGGACTTCAACTATCATAATATAGACTGGGATTGTAATGGTGTAATGGGGAAAGAGAGGGGGAAGAATTTCTGAAGTGGAGACATTTCTTGATCAATACGTTTCCGGCCCAACGAGGAAGGAGGCATTGTTGGATCTGGTTCTAGGGAATGAGGTAGGTCAAGTGGAGCAAGTGTCAATAGGTGAACATTTAGAGAACAGTGATCATAGTATCATAAGGTTTAGATTTGCTATGGAAAAGGACAGGGAGCAATCTAGAGTAAAAATGCTTAACTGGGGGAAGGTCAATTTCAGTGGGATAAGAACAGATCTGGCCCGGGTAAACTGGAATCAAAGATTGGCAGGCAAAGCTGTAATGGATCAATGGGCTGCCTTTAAAGAGGAAATGGTTCGAGTTGAGGTACATTCCCACTGGGGGGAAAGGTAGGGCAACTAAGGTCAGGGCTTCCTGGATGACGAAACAGATAGAGAATATCATGAAACACAAAAAGAGCACGCATACTCAGGCTATATATAGAAAGGTCAGAGGAGAAGTGAAAAAGAAAGTAAGAGGGACAAATAGAGAGTATGAGAATTTTTTTTTTTAATTGTAAAAATGGGATGTGGGCGTCGCTGGCAAGGCCAGCATTTATTGCCCATCCTGTGTTGCCCTTGAGAAGGTGGTGGTGAGCCGCCTTCTTGAACCGCTGCAGTCCGTGTGGTGAAGGTGCTCCCACAGTGCTGTTAGGGAGGGAGTTCCAGGATTTTGACCCAGCGACGGTGAAGGATCGGTGATATAATTCCAAGTCAGGATGGTGTGTGCCTTGGAGGCGAACTTGGAGGTGGTGGTGTTCCCATGCGCCTGCTGCCCTTGTCCTTCGAGGTGGAAGAGGTCGCAAGTTGCTGCAGTGCATCTTGTAGATGGTACACACTGCAGCCACGGTGGAGAGAGTGAATGTTTAAGGTGTTGGATGAAGTGCCAATCAAGTGGGCTGTTTGGTCCTGGATGGTGTCGAGCTTCTTGAGTGTTGTTGGAGCTGCACTGATCCAGGCAAGTGGAGAGTATTCTGTCACACTCCTGACTTGCCCCTTGTAGATGGTGGAAAGGCTTTGGGGAGTCAGGAGGTGAGACACTCGCCGCAGAATACCCAGCCTCTGACATGCTCTTGTTGCCACAATATTTATGTGGCTGGTCCAGTTAAGTTTCTGGTCAATGGTGACCCCCTAGGATATTGATAGTGGGGGATTCAGCGATGATAATGACGTTGAATGTCAAGGGACGGTGGTTAGACGCTCACTTGTTGGAGATAGTCATTGCCCGGCACTTCTGTGGCACGAATGTTACCTGCCACTTATCAGCCCAAGCCTGAATGTCATCCAGGTCTTGTTGCATGCGGGCATGGACTGTTTCATTATCTGAGGAGTTGCGAATGGCACTGAACACTGTGCAGTCATCAGTGAACATCCCCACTTCTGACCTTATGATGGAGGAAAGGTCATTGATGAAGCAGCTGAAGATGGTTGGGCCCAGGTCACTGCCCTGAGGAACTCCTGCAGTGATGTCCTGTGGCGGTGATGATTGACCACCAACCACCACAACCACCTTCCTTTGTGCTAGGTATGATTCCAGCCAGTGGAGCGTTTTCCCCCTGATTCCCATTGACTTCAGTTTTACTAAGGCTCCTTGATGCCGCACTCGGTCAAATGCTGCCTTGATGTCAAGGGCAGTCACTTTCACCTCAGCTCTGGAATTCAGCTCTTTTGTCCATGTTTGGACCAAGGCAGTAATGAGGTCGGGAGCCAAGTGGTCTTGGCAGAACCCAAACAGGGCATCAGTGAGCAGGTTATTGGCGAGTAAGTACCGCTTGATAGCACTGCTGATGATTGAGAGTAGACTGATGGGGTGGTAATTGGCTGGATTGGATTTGTCCTACTTTTTGTGAACAAGACATACCTGAGCAGTTTTCCACATTGTCGGATAGATGCCAGTTTTATAGTTGTACTGATACAGCTTGGCTAGAGGTGTGGCTAGTTCTGGAGCACAAGTCTTCAGTACGACAGCTGGGATGTTGTCGGGGCCCGTAGCCTTTGCTGTATCCAGTGCATTCAGCCATTTCTTGATTTCACGTGGAGTGAATTGAATTGGCTGAAGACTGGCTTCTGTGGTGGTGGGGACCTCAGGAGGAGGCCGATATGGATCATCCACTCGGCACTTATGGCTGAAGATGGTTGCATAGAATGGCAGCCAACATAAAAGGTAATCCAAAAGTCTTGAATAGGCATATAAATAGTAAAAGGGTAGTAAGAGGATGGGTGAGGCCGATTAGGGACCAAAAATGTGACCAATACATGATGTTAGAGGGTATGGCTGAGGTACTAAACGAATACTTTGCATTGGTCTCCACCGAGGAAGAGGATGCTGCCATAGACATAGTGAAGGAGAAGGTAGTGGAGACACTTGATAGGATAAAACTTGATAAAGAAGAGGTATTAGAAAGGCTGGCTGTACTTAAAGTAGATAAATCACCAGAAGCGGATGGGATACATCCTAGGATGCTGAGGGAATTGAGGGAGGAAATCGAGAAGGACTGGCCATAATATTCCAATCCTCCATAGATACGGGGGTGGTGCCAGAGGACTGGAGAATTGCAAATGTTACACCATTGTTCAAAAAATGTTGTAAAGATAAACCCAGCAACTACAGGCCAGTCAGTTTAACCTCGGTAGTGGGGAAGCTTTTAGAAACAGTAATCAGGGACAAAATTAACAGTCACCTGGATAAGTGTGAATTAGTTAAAGGCAAATCTTGTTTAACAAACTTGATCGAATTTTTTGATGAGGTAACAGAGAGGATTGATGAGGGCAATGGTTGACGTAGTGTACATGGATTTCTAAAAGACATTCGATAAAGTGCCACATAATAGGCTTGCCAGAAAAGTTGAAGCCCATGGAATAAAAGGGACAGTGGCTGCATGGATACGGAATTGGCTAAGTGACAGGAAACAGAGAGTAGTGGTGAACGGTTGTTTTTCGGACTGGAGGAAGGTATACAGTGGTGTTCCCCGGGGGTTGGTTCTCGGACCACTGCTTTTCTTGATATATATTAATGACTTGGACGTGGGTGTACAGGGCACAATTTCAAAATTTGCAGATGACACAGATCTTGGAAGTATAGTGAATAGTGAGGAGGAGAATGATAGACTTCAGGAAAACAAAGACAGGCTGGTGAAATGGGCGGACATGTGGCAGATGAAATTTAACACAGAAAAGTGAGAAGTGATACATTTTGGTAGAAAGAATGGGGAGAGGACATATAAACTAAATGGTACAATCCTGAAGGGGGTGCACGAACAGAGAGACCTGGGGGTGTGTGTGCACAAATCATTGAAGGTGGCAGGGCAGGTTGAGAAAGCGGTTAAAAAGGCTTGCAGGATCCTGGGCTTCATAAATAGAGGTATAGAGTACAAAAGTGTGGAAATTATGATGAACCTATATAAAACACTGGTTCGGCCCCAACTGGAGTATTGTGTCCAATTCTGGGCGCCATACTTTAGGAAGGATGTGAAGGCCTTAGGGAGGGTGCAGAAAATATTTACGAGATTCATTCCAGGAATGGCGGACTTCAGTTACGTTGATAGACTGGAGAAGCTGGGGTTGTTCTCCTTGGAGCAGAGAAGATTGAGAGGAGATTTGATAGAGGGGTTCAAAATCATGAGGGGTCTGGTCAGAGTAGATAGAGAGAAACTGTTCCCAGGAGGGTTGAGAACCAGAGGACACAGGTTAAAGGTTGTAGTGTATGTACATTTAAGGGGAGAACTACTTTATACAGCTCCTGTATACTGCAGTAAGATTGATCTGGCCCAGGCGTACCTGCAAATGGAGGCAGAAGAAGCCTCGAAACAGTACCTCACGATTAACACTCATAAAGGTCTCTACCAATACAACCGGCTGGTGTTCGGGGTAGCATCAGCTCCGGCTATTTGGCAAAGGGCAATGGATCAAGTCCTGCAAGGGATTCCAGGGACCCAGTGTTATTTGGACGACATCCTGGTCACGGGCAAAAATGACAGTGATCACCTCACCAACCTGGAGCAGGTGCTCACTAGATTGAAGGAATATTGGCTCCGAGTTAATCGCCACAAATGCGAGTTTTTCCAGAAGCAGATCTCGTATTGTGGCCACGTTATTGATGAAGAGGGGTTACATAAGTCCCCTGAAAAGATTGAGGCAGTAGTCCAGGCTCCAGCACCGGAAAATATGTCACAACTGAGGTCGTTCCTCGGGCTGGTGAACTACTACCATAAGTTCTTGCCGAATTTGTCTACCGTACTACACTCACTGAACACCCTACTGCAAACGGGGGTACCATGGAAGTGGAATGATGAATGTAAACAAGCTTTCCAGAAGTGCAAAGAATTGATCACGTCAAAAGAGGTGTTGGCTCATTTCAACCCAGCACTACCAATTCGGTTGGCGTGTGATGCATCACCCTATGGTATTGGAGCGGTGCTGTCGCACAAATTCCCGGACGGCTTGGAGAGGCCAGTAGCCTTTGCGTCTCGGTCACTAACCTCAGCCGAGCGTAACTACGTCCAGATTGACAGGGAGGCCCTCAGCCTAGTGTGGGAAGTGAAAATGTTCAACCACTATCTGCACGGGCAGAAGTTCACCTTGCTGACTGACCACCAACCACTTGTCTCCATCTTTAATCCAAAGAAGGGCGTTCCGGTGATGACGGCGCAACGGCTACAAAGATGGTCCCTTTTTCTAGGGGCGAACCAATATGAAATAGAGTATAAGGGCACGAAACAGCATGGAAACGCTGATGGGCTATCATGCCTGCCACTGCCTACTGTGGAGGAAGCACCAGCAGTGGACACTGTCAAAATATTTTGTTCGTCTATAATTGAACGCTTGCCAGTAACGAACGTGGATATAGAGAAGGAGACCCGAAATGACCCGACACTGTCTCGGGTATATGATTTGACGGTGAAGGGATGGCCAACACATGGCGACTCACTGTTGCCAGCATTCTCATCCAGAAGAGAACAGCTGGCAGTATGCCAGGGGACCTTGATGTGTGGATCCCAAGTGGTGATTCCACCAAGTTAAGGGAGAGAGTGCTCAATGAGCTTCACGAAGGCCATCTGGGAGGGGTGAAAATGAAAAGCCTTGCTGGGGCTTATGTGTGGTGGCCGGGGATCGATTAGCAAATCAAGGACCTGAAAAAGAGCTGCTCAGGATGCCAGAAGGTCCAAAATGCACCACCACATGCCCCTCTACTCCCATGGGAGTGGCCCTCCTCTCCTTGGCAACGGGTGCATATTGATTTTGCTGGTTCATTCATGGACTCAATGTTTTTAATAGCTGTGGATGCGCACTCGAAATGGCCTGAGGTGATCAAAATGTCCTCCACCACCACGGAGAAAACGATTGCAGTCCTACGGACCATATTTGCCAGGAACGGCTTGCCAGAGCAGATTTGCTCTGATAACGGACCACAGTTTGTGTCCGAAGAGTTTCGGAAATTTATGAAAAGGAATGGGCTAAGGCATTACAAATCCGCCCCGTATCATCCAGCCACAAATGGATTGGCTGAGAGGTTCGTACAAACCTTTAAAAAGGCAGTAAGGGCCATGTGCGATGACGACATTCCACTGCAGCATAAGGTGGACAATTTCCTGTTAGCCTACAGAAATGCGACACATGCAGTTACCAACCAGATCCTGGCCATGATGTTCTTTAACCGAAGGTTGAGATCTCGTCTGGATTTGCTCAGGCCAAATGTACGAAGAAATGTTGAGAATAAGCAATTCCAGCACATCAATGAGAAGCCGACAAGGAGCTTCAATGTAGGGCAACCAGTCTTGGCCCGCGACTACCGAACAGAGAAATGGCAACCAGGAACGATATGCACACGGCAAGGGCCACTAATGTACACAGTGGATGTTGGGGAAAACATTGTGAGACGCCATGTCGACCAGATCCTAGCATCACAGGAACGTGTCAACCCCATGTCTCGCATACCTGGTAATGAACCCGACATACAGGTAGCATCTACCCCAGAAACAGTAGTATCGGAAGCTTGATGAACCAACCAACGACAGGGGCCAGAATCACCTCCGCACCAAGAGCAAGACACTCAGGAAAGGCGCTATCCAGAAAGGATCAGGAAGCCGCCCCAAAGACTGAATTTATAAATGGACTATTTTCAGTTAATGTTGCATGTTAAAAGTGTTAATTGTTAAATGAATGTTATGACACTGTTAATCTAAAAGGGGAGGAATTGTAGTGTATGTACCTTTAAGGGGAGAACTACTTTTTACAGCTCCTGTATACTGTAGTACCGGCAGTGACCACACCTGTATATAACCCTGAGTAGGGATCTGTACTGCTTAGTTTACAGAAGGTAAGTACTGTAGAAAATATAGGGACAGAGTGAGCTCCTGGACGAGTTTCGATCGCCTAGATGGGTCGGAGAGGAATTTCCCAGATTTTTTTCTCCCAAATTGGCCATTGGGTTTTTTATCTGGTTTTTTGCCTCTATCGGGAGATCACATGGGTTCGGGTGGATGGAGAGTGATAGAAGATTTGAGGTTAGGATCAGATCAGCCATGATCTTATTGAATGGTGGAGCAGGCTCGAGGGGCCGATTGGCCTACTCCTGCTCCTATTTCTTATGTTCTTACATTCTTATGTTCAACCCTCATCCAGTAAACACCTGTTGATTATTCTCTGCAGCCTCTGTCGATTATTTGAAGGACACACTACCTAAAGATATCCAGATTTAACAAAGGTGATTGGCAGAAGAACCAACTCTGCTAATATAAATACAGGAGGCTTTTGCTAAAGCACAGAGTAAGTAGCACGGAGTCCAGTTCGACGGAGTACTGCTTCTACAGAGTACTAAACTCGGAATTTGGTGAGTGAGGGAATTTGGTGCATTGAGGGAAGTGGTGTTGTTCTGGTATTTTAAAAAACAAGGAGTCGTCCAAGAGACGGAGCATGAGACAGCGGTACCTGAGAGCTGAGGTCTAGCGACATTAATTAAAATGAATAGTTTAAACAAGATACTAATTACCTTCTGAAAGAGGGAATAGATATTTTTTAGAGCATGAATGGGCAGCTGATACCTGTTGCTTGCAATTCCTGCGCCATGTGGGAACTTCAGGACACTTCATGTGTCTTGGGGACCATGTGTGTAGGAAGTGTTTCCAGCTGCTGGAGCTCGAGCTCAGGGTTTCTGAGCTTGAAGGGCAGCTGGAGTCACTGCAGAACATCAGGGGGCGCTGAGAGTTTCCTGAGCCATACGTTCCAGGAGGTGGCCACCCCACAGGCAGAAAGAGTTCAGGATAGTAAATGGGTGGCCATCCGGAAGAGGCAGGAAGTGCAGGAGTATTTGGGGTGTGTCTCACTCTCAAACCAGTTCGCAGCATTGGAGACTGCTGGGAGTGATGACACCATGAAGGAGTGCAGTCCAGACCATGGCACCAATGGGCAAGGGACTGCACAGGGGGGATCAGCAAAGCATAGAAATGCAGTTGTTATCAGAGGTTCTATAGTTAGGGGGACAGACAGGCGTTTCTGTAATTGTCACTGTGAGTCCCACATGGTGTGTTGCCTCCCTGGTGCCAGGGTAAAGGACATCACGGAGAGGGTGCAGAATATTCTGCAGGGGGAAGGGAGTGAGCCAGAGGTTGTGGTAAACATTGGTACCAATTAAATAGAGAGGGCAGGTATTGAAACCCTACAGTCAGACTTTCAGGGGCTAGGGAGGAAGTTACAAAGTAGGACCTCAAAGGAAGTGATCTCTGGGTTACTCCCACTGCCACATGCCAGTGAGTGTAGCAACAGGAAGATACGGAGGATCAATGCATGGCTTGAGGCATGGTGCAGGAGGGAGGGCTTCAGATTCTTGGGGCATTGGGACCAGTTCTGGGGCAGGAGGCACCTATTCAAAAAGGACGGGTTGCACCTCAACAGGACTGGGACCAATGTCTTCGCGGGGAGGTTCACTAGTGTGTTTGGGGAGGGTTTAAATTAAATTGGCAGGGGGGTGGGCACCAGCATATAGAAGTAGAAAAGAAGAATACAGTGCATAAAGGAGGGAGAGTGTTGGATAGTACTAGAGAAGGAAGTAGTACCATATTAGGTAGGAGCAAACTAAGAAGGACTACGAGGAATACAAAGACAGGTTTGGAATGCATGTATGTAGATGCACAATGTGTGGTGAATAAGGTTGGTGAGCTACAAGCACAATTAGATGTGTGGGAATATGATCCAGTGGAAATTAGGGAAACGTAGCTTAAAAACGGTGAGGACTGGGTGCTTAATATTCAAGGGTACAAGGTGTTCAGAAAATATAGGGAAGGAAAAAAGGGAGGTGGGGTGGCAGTACTGATTAGGGAAGACATTGTAGTGTTGGAAAGAGAGGATGTCTTTGAGGAGGCAAGGACAGAACCATTTGGTTAGAGTTGAGAAGCAAAAAGGGTGTGATCACACTATTGGGGGTATTCTATAGGCCTCCAAATAGTGAGAGAGAGAGAAATAGAGGAGCAAACCGGCAGGGAAATCACAGAGATGTGCAAGAACTATAGAATGGTGATATTGGGGGAATTTAATTACCCAAATATTGATTGGGATAATGTTAGAGTAAAAGGAAAGGGGAGAAGGAATTTCTGAAATGTGTTCAGGAGAACTTCCTTGACCACTATGTTCTTGGCCCAACTAGGAAGGAGGCATTGCTGGATCTGGTGCTGGGGAATGAGGTGGGCCAAGTGGACCAAGTGTCTGTGGGAGAACACTTGGGTGAGAGTGACCATCGTATCATAAGCTTTAGATTAGTAATGGATAAGAGCAAGGAACAATCTAAAGTAGAACTTCAAAATTGAAAGAGGGCTAACTTCAATGGGATGAGAGGGGATCTAGCCAGGGTAAAATGGAGCCAAAGATTGACAGGAAAAACTGTAATGGAACAATGGGTGATCATTAAGGAGGAGATGTTCCAAGTACAGGCTAGGTACATTCCAACAAGAGGGAAAGGTAGGGGAACCAAAGCCAGGGCTCCATGGTTGATGAGGGAGATAGAGAGGATGATGAAACAAAAAAAGAGGGTTTATGGTGCGTCAGGTGAATTCTTCAAGGGAGAACCAGACCAAATATAATAAGTTGAGAGAGGAAGTGAAGAGGAAAGTAAGACTGGCAAAGAGAGAATATGAGAATAGAATGGCAGTTAACATAAAAGGGAAACCAAAAATCTTCTATCGGCATGTAAACAGTAAGCGGGTAGTAAGAGGCGGAATGGGGCTTATTAGGGACAAAGAAGGTGATATATGCTTCGAGGCGCAAGGCAAGGCTAGAATACAATGAATACTTTATAACGGTGTTTACTAAGGAACAGGATACTGACAAAATATTGGTAGAAGCAGAGCTGGTAGAGGTAATGGATTGGGTGAAAATTGATAGGCAGGATGTATTAGAAAGGCTAGATATGCTTAGAGTGGATAAGTTGCCTGGTCCAGATGGCTTGCATCCCAGGTTGCTAAGGGAAGTGGGGGAGGAGATAAATTTCAAAATTTGCTGATGATACCAAACGTGGAGGTGTGCAAACAGTGAGGAGGATACCAATCGACTGCAACAGGACATAGAAAGGCTAGCAGAATGGGCAGACAAGTGGCAGATGGAATTTAACACAGAGAAGTGTGAGGGGATGCATTTTGGCAGAAGGAACAGGGAGAGGCAATATACACTTAATGGAACAGTTTTAAAGAGTGTGCAGGGACAGAGGGACCTGGGAGTTAATGTACATAGGTCCCTGAAGGTGGCAGTACATATTGAGAGAGTGGTTAACAAGGCAAATGGGGTATTGGGCTTCATAAGTAGAGGTATTGAGTACAAAATTAGAGAAGTTATGTTGAACCTTTATAAAGCGCTGGTTAGACCACAACTGGAGTATTGCATCCAGTTCTGGTCACCACACTTTAGGAAGAATGTGAAGGTCCTTGAGAGGGTGCAGAGAAGATTTACCAGAATGGTTCCAGGAATGAGGGATTTTAGCTACAAGGTTAGGTTGGAGAAGCTAGGGTTGTTCTCCTTGGAGCAAAGGAGTTTGAGGGGAGATTTCATAGAGGTGTACAAGATTATGACAGGTTTGGATAAGTGAAAGCTGTTCCCATTAGCTGATGGTACAAGGACTAGGGGACACAGATTTAAGGTTTTGGGCAAGAGATACAAGGGGGATGTGAGGAAAACTTTTTTACGCAGCGAGTGGTGATGACCTGGAACTCGCTGCTGATGAGGTCAGTGGAAGCGCAGACGATCAATGATTTGAAAAGGAAATTGGATAGGCACTTGAGGGAAATAAACTTGCAGGGCTACGGGGATAGAGCGGGGGAATGGGACTGACTGGATTGCTCTACAGAGAGCCGGCATGGACTCAATGGGCCGAATGGCCTCCTTCTGTGCCATATTGACTCTATGATTCTAAGGAAAACCTTTTTTACGCAGCGAGTGGTTAAGATTGGGAATGCACTGCCTGAAATGATGGTGGAGGCAGACTCAATCTTATCTTTCAAAAGGGAGTTGGATAAGCATCTGAAGGAAAAAGATTTGCAGGGCTACGGGGAAAGGGCGGGGGAGTGGGACTAGATGAGGTGCTCTTGCAGAGAGCCGGCACAGACTCGACAGGCTGAATGGCCTCCTTCTGTGCTGTAACCATTCTATGATTCTATGAATGCGGCTGCCGCATTTCCTACATTACAACAGTGACTACACGTCAAAAAGTACTTCATTGGCTGTAGAACACTTTGGAATGTCGTCAGTCGCAAAAGATGGTATATAAATGTTTTCTTTCTTCCCTAATTAAGGAGTTTGTGATCATGTCAAACAATTTCCTTGCTGTCCATCAAAAAAACAGAGTAGGAATGTTAGACGCCACCAGTGCAGTCCAAATACAAGCAAGATTGCAATCCTTACGGGATAGGGCGCCCTTTCACGTACAAGCTTCCCTCTGAATGTGGGAGAGTTTGAAGACCTGTACGCTGCGATCATTGAAAGAAAGAAATTGAAGAGTGAAGAAAATAATCAACAGAGGCAATCAAATAATACTTTGACATACAATTAAATAACCTGAAGGAGCATCAGCTATAGATGAGCCAGGGAAATGAACCACTCAAGTCTCTCAGTCGCTGACAAAGACTCAAGATCTAGGATTAATCAAACCTTGTAAACAACAATTAAACCTCCTGAGCAATCCTAAAGTGCCTCTCATTTTGGCGTCTTGATTGCCTGAAAGAGCTATTCACTGGAAATGTAATGAAGAAAGAAGTATTTCTTCATCTCTACCTTTCAATTACATGGAAAGATTGTAAAACCATCAATGGTAAGTAGTCCAGTTCTTCTCCCTCATGCTTGTCCCTTCTAAGAACATAAGAAGTAAGAGCAGGAGTAGGCCATACGGCCTCTCGAGCCTGCTCTGCCATTCAATAAGATCATGGCTGATCATCTTCCTCAACTCCACTTTCCCGTCCCATCTCCATGTCCCTTGATTCCCCTAGAGTCCAAAAATCTATCGATCTCAGCCTTGAATATACTCAAAGACTCAGCATTTACAGCCCTCTGAGGCAGAGAATTCCAAAGATTCACAACCCTCTGAGTGAAGAAATTCTTCCTCATCTCAGTCTTAAATGGCTGACCCCTTATCCTGAGTCTATGGCCCCTAGTTCTAAACACTCCAGCCAGGGGAAACAACCTCTCAGCATCTACCCTGCCAATCCCCTTCAGAATCTTGTCTGTTTCTATGAGGTCACCTCTCATTCTTCTAAACTTCAGAGAGTATAGGCCCATTCTACTGTGAACCCTCGTTGCACCAACTCCAAGGCAAGTATATCCTTCCTTAGATAAGGAGACCAAACTGTGCCCAGTACTCCAGGTGTGGTCTCACCAAGGCCCTGTACAATTGTAGCAAGACTTCCTTACTCTTATACTCCAACCCCCTTGCAATAAAGGCCAAGATGCCATTTGCCTTCCTTATTGCTTGCTGTACCTGCATGCTAGCTTTCTGTGTTTCTTGCGCGAGGACACCCAAATCTCTCTGAACACCAATATTTGAAAGTTTATCACTGTTTAAAAAAGTATTCTGTTTTTCTATTCTTCCTACCAAAGTGAATAACCTCACATTTCCCTACATTATACTCCATCTGCCACCTTACTGCCCACTCACTCAGTCTATCGATATCCCTTTGCAGACTCTTTGTGTTCTCCTCACAGCTTAATGTCCCACCTCGCTTTGTATCATCAGCAAACTTGGATACATTACACTCGGCCCCTTCATCTAGGTCATTAATATAGATTGTAAATAGCTGAGGCCCCAGCACTGATCCTTGCGGCACCCCACTAGTTACAGCCTGCCAACCTGAAAAAGATCTGTTTATCCCTACTCTGTTTTCTGTCCATTAACCAGTCCTCTATCCATGCTACTATATTACCCCCAACCCCATGAGCCCTAATCTTGTGTAATAACCTTATATGTGGCACCTTACCGAATGCTTTTTGGAAATCCAAATATACTACATCCACTGGTTCCCCTTTATCTACCCTGCTAGTTACATCCTCAAAAAACTAATGAATTTGTCAAACACGATTTCCCTTTCATAAAACCATGTTGACTCGGCCTAATCGTGTTATGATTTTCTAAGTGACTTGAGACCACATCCTTAACAATGGATTCCAGCATTTTCCCGACGACTGATGTCATTCTCTCCTGAACACAGGGAATACTGACCAACGTGTAGGCTCCTGAATAAAGCTTGGTCACAGTGTTACTCTGGGAAGATGATGAATATAAAATAGGGTTGACAGCTGTCCAGCTTTGGATTTTTGGGAGGTGTACCAGTAAATTACTAAGATGAGCATGGTGGCATAGTGGTTAGCACTGTTGCCTCACAGCGCCAGGGACCCGGGTTCGAATCCGGCCTCGGGTGACTGTCTGTGTGGAGTTTGCACATTCTCCCCGTGTTTGCGTGGGTTTCCTCCGGGTGCTCCGGTTTCCTCCCACAGTCCAAAGATGTGCGGGTTAGGTTGATTGGCTATGATAAAATTGACCCTTAGTGTTAGGGGGATTAAATACGTGGGGTTACGGGGATAGGGTGGGAAGTGTGTTGGTGTGGGGGTTACGGGGATCGGGTGGGATATGTGTCGGTGCAGGCTCGATGGGCCGAAATGGCCTCTATCTGCACTGTGAGGTTTCTGTGATTTCTGTGAACACTAGAGCCTGGATTGTCTGATTGGTGTTACTGCAATGCTGGTGTTGTCAATTGGAATATCCAGACTCAAAAATCTGATTGTGTCAGTTGTGGCTCAGAGTAGCACTTTCACTTCTGAGTTATAGAAGGTTGTGGGTTCAAGTCCTATGACAGAGACTTGCGTGAGTTAAATTGGCTCATCCCTTGAAAACAGGCATGGGGATCACGGTAGGCGATTAACCCGCGCCTGTTCATAGTGTTGCAGACAGCACGTTAAATTTGTGCTGCCTGCTTTATTTAAATGATTGCCTCGTACAGCCAGTGCTACCCGTGCTGTTCATTGGCTGCACGCATCAGCAGAGGGCCCGATATAGCGAGTGGCTTGCGCTACTTAAAGGCAGGCTGCACCTCTTAAAGGGGAGGTGCATTGGGGCTGCAAGAAGTGATGGGGTACCTTTTTGAAAAGTGGACCTGGGCTGTGATACTTTGAGGAATGTCTGAACATGCGAGAGAGCGAGCACCAAGGTTTTCTGATAATGCACTGGAGGTCTTGGTGCAAGAGGTGGAGAGAAGGAAAGACATCCTATATCCACAGGGGGGCAGGTGGCCCGCCAGACAGATGCTCAGGAGGCAGTGGGAAGAAGTAACAGTGGGGGTCAATCCCAGGAGTGTTGCTCCAAGAACATGGATGCAGTGCAGGAAGAAGTTTAACGCTTTCACACGAGTTGTCAAGGTGAGTCAGTTCATCTTCAAATACCACATCCTACCAACTGCACCACTGGCCTCATCCACTGCTCAATTCACTACACCCCGTCACCCACCGACCAACAATCTCTATCAATCAGGACTCAACCCTTCAATTCATAAGCATCACCCTCACACACTTAGCACTGTTGCAAGCCTAGCACCCACAACTCACAGCTCACACACAATGGCAGCTATTCAACCATGGCAGCCACATCACCCAAACATATTGCAGGACAGTCACTGATACACTTCCCTCTTTCTTACAGATGAAGGTGGCACATAACAGTAGGCAGCAGGAAAGGACGGGAGGAGGACAAGTGTGTCTGCATGTTTTAACCCTCATGGAGGAGACAATGCTGGCCATCATGGGAAGGGGCATTGCTGAGGTCGTGGCCACTGGCAGGGCTGGAAAGATCAATGATGAGGGTCTCTGCATACCTAATCCTCCTTCTCCCTTCCCACTTCTCCCTCATCTCACAATCTCTTCTGACTCACAAGCTGCAGATGGTATAAGTAGGGACTTCTTACTTTCTCCTCTCCCCTCACCACAACCCAACCCTTGTCCCTTTTTGATTTTAGATGCGCAAGTCCCAGTCAGAGGAAGAACAGGAAGAAGACATTGAAGATGAAGAGGCACCCTCACTCGATCTTACACTCACATCCACCAGCTCAGAAACTGACACTGTGAGTATTTTAGAGGCTAGGATCGAGGAAGGATCTGCATGTGGTGAGACAGTGGGCACAAGTGCGCAAGAGCCAGGGCGGGGAGGGGGGGAAGAATGGATCAGGTGACAGCTCACCGGAGGGCGAGGTTGCACACGAATTCTGCTGCAGAGGAGTCAGATGAGGACTTTGATGGGCCAGGCTATAGAAGAAGGCTGATGGGTGTACAGAACCAAATGCCTGGTGTACTGGAAAGCCTGTCAGAAAGCTTATACACCATGTCAAGGAGCATGGAGGAGTCCAACAGCAGCTTGGCAGAGGGCTTTGTGCAGAGCTTGGAGCCCATCGTTTCCAACATGGAATGGGTGGGTCACCTTCATCAGCACACCTGTGGAACCCACCATGAGGCAGCGTCTGATGGCCGATGTCACAGCTTCCATTGCAGCACAAACAGCTTCCATCAAAGGTCTGAGTGCTGCAGTGGAAGCTCAGACTGCTGCCCTCAAGGGTCTGGATACCACTGTTCAAAGGAGTCACAGCAGTCCATCAATTTGTTCTCCAACAGATCAGCAGGATCTCTGAGGTGCTTCCCGGGAGATTGGCAATGCCTCAGTGGAACACAAACCTGCTGTCTTCTCTCAGGATGACAGCATTCCCGCTCCCACCCCTGCCATGTCACCAGTGCCCGTGCTGTTGCCTATCAGCCAGCCAGCCCAGGCTGCTGCAGCCCAGGCCGAGATGGTGCAGGCCCAAAGCTGCTCGAGGTCATCCTGCAAGGCCATCTGCAGTCTCCTCAATTGAAGTTCAGCTGCTTTCCACCAAGCTGCTGCCACTGGGGAAGCACCTCGTAGGAGCACTAGGATAGGCAAAGATACACAGAAGACAAGCACTAAGGGAATGCACAAGGGTGATTAGTTTATTTTTGTATGCATTATGCAATGATTGAATTTATAAAATTGGATTGGAATGTACATTTTCTGGTGGTTTTTATTGTTGTGTTGTTGGAAAGAGGACGATGTGATGGTCAGTGGTAGAGGAAAGGTAAGAAATGTGGGACTGTTGGTGAATGGGGAGGTGTGGTTGAGATTACTCGTGTCGCACATGAATTATTTGATCATGTAGAGCCCGGGCAGAAAGGGGCTGGCTAGATTGTAGCCTCCCTTCCTCTTCCTGTTCCTCCACTTCCTGTTGCATTTCCTCCTCCTCCACTTCCTCCTCCTCCTTCTTCTCCTCTTCCTCATGCTGCTGCTCCTCAGCTTCTTGCCTGATAGGTGGTGGCAAGGGCTGTTCCCTCATAATGGCCAGGTTGTGCAGCATGCAGCATACTACTCCAAATCTTGAGATCTGCTCATGAGCCCAGTAGCCAGACTGTGACTTGCCATGGTGGGTCAAATGCAGGAGGTACAGAGGATTGCTGCAGAATAGAGGAATCGTGACCTCTGCCAGGATAACAGGCATTCACCTGCATGGTGAGTTGCCTGTGGCCACACATTAGCTGCACACTGTGGGAGTGGAATCCCTTTCGTTTGATGAAAATGGCCGAGTTCACATGAGGTGCCGCAGGTCAATGTGCGGTGCAGTCAATGGCACCCTGCACCATGGGGAAGCCTGTAATCCTAGCAAACCCTCGTGCTCACTCCGCCTGCTTGTATCAGGCAATCAGACGAAACTATTTTTATGTGTATAGAGGCCTTCAGTAGCGTCCCTTATACAGCAGTACACGGCAAACTGTGAGATGTTGCTTATATCTCCAGCAGCAGATTAGAAGGAGTCAGACGCATAAACGTTAAGAGCCACGGCCACCTTGACAGCCACAAGCAATGTGATCATTAATCTGCTTTGAGGTTACAGTTGTGGCTGCAGCAGTTGGCTCAATCACGACCTCTTTTATGAAGTGACGACATCTCATGCATTGGCCCTTGCTGAAGTTGAGGTGTAGGATTTGCAAAATTGGACTTTGTATTAATAAGGGTCAAATGGCAGAAGAGGCCATGATTTTAAAGACTGTTTTAAAAGAAGCCCAGAAAAAGGGGCATACAAAATGGCCACCATACCACGTGACCGGCTTATTGGTACACTTTAAAATGGTTCCTGCGCAACCTCAGACAGATTTGTGGATTCAACCCACAGTAAGTTCTGGAAGCCGTTTCTGAGAGAACGAAACCAGACCCACAAGTATGCATATGGATTAGATGCAGGTCTAGTCAAGATCGGCCTGGAGACAGAGGCCATCAAAATGTTGCCCCAGACAAAAGGCGACAATTTCATATTCATGAGAACAGCACCCAGGACAAGATAACAAGATCAGCAGGACATTCAAAACCATGGAGGTAATTCCAAACCAGAGATGGGCCTGTTACCAGCCGTTTAAGACATTTTAAATATAATAACTACCCCACTGTGCTCGCAGCCCGCCAAAATTAAAACAAAGACTGACCTGATTTTGGGCGGGAAGTGAAGCCTCTGGAAGAAAGTATATCTGGAAGACTTTTTCAGCAGTTACACACAGAAGTACGCTGGCAGCTGGAGGGGAAGCAGGCTTGAGCTTGAACACAGACACGCCGGGTTGGAGAGCTGGAAACATGCAGCTTGAATCCGGACACCCAGAAGAAGGAGCAGTCGATCGCAGGCGTTCCGCCCCAGGGAAGCACATCGGGAGATCATCGACCATCCCCGGGCCGTTGCCGGAACGAGGGGCCATCGACCCAGCTTGGGAGAAGAGAAAAAAATTAAAACCCCAAGCGAAGAAACCTTCCAGCCACCCCGGCTCGGGAGAAGAGAGGAAAGGAACCTGACGAAGCGATGGGAGCCAGCCCAAGGCTCCTCTGACCAGGGTCGAGCCGATGATCCTCGACCCCGCCGACATCCAGGCCCGCCGGTGTCCAGCCACCCCCGACCCCCACCTCAGGAGAGAGGTGTGGCGCAGCTCGCAGGAGCTCCATGATCCATGTGGAGACGAGACGCCTGAAAGGACCAAACACAGACTCGATTTCAAAACCTTGCACTTCCTAGTGGGATTGGTGAGCATGTTTCTGACCCTTCACAATCAGATCTAGATAGGTTTAATAAGGGGGTGGATTTAAGGGTACAATTAACATGAGTTGTTGTCCCTCGATGTTCCGTGTGTTTCCTTATTTCATGATAATCTTTGTAGAGTATAAGATGCCTGTATTTGCTTTAGTTAGTACTGTGTTGTTATGACTTGTTTGTGTGTTTTTCCCTCCCATGTACTCCCTCATCTGCTTGCATTTGATTTGATATTTTTCCTTATGCAATAAAATTTCATTTTGATTCATCAAACTTGGTCTACAAGAGTTTTCTCTACATTGTAGTTCCTGCGCCTAAGACCAGAGTATAGAATCTAAGGGGCGAGTGGGTCGAACCACTCAAGGTTTTACTGTGCAAGAGAGAGAGGCCTCTAGAGAGAGAAACCTCAGGGAAACCTTTCGAGGACAAAACCCCTTACAGAGGAAAGAGAATTGATTCCCTAAAGCTCCTCGGCAGATATGACCTCCTTCTGCGAGCCCTTCTCCCCTCCCCCTCCTCCCTCTTCTAGTAGCTTATCCTGCTCTGTGTGGCCTCTCTTCATTCTTCCAGATATGCTCAATTCTAAACGCCTAAATAAGGTGCGCTAGACAGCCCAATTTCGCTGCCAGTTGCACATAATTAAGGCTGACACTACCATTGCCCAAGGCCCCATCTGCCCTCTCAGGTGGGCATAAAAGATCCCACGACGCTATTTCGAAGAACAGCGGAGTTACCCCCGGTGTCCTGGTCAATATTTATCCCTTAACCAACATCACTAAAACAGATCATCTGGTCATTATCAGATTGTTGTTCATGGGAGCTTGCTGTGCACAAATTGGCAGCTGCATTTCCTACATGACAACAGTGACTACACTTCCAAAGTACTTCATTGGCTGTGAAGCACTTTTGGAATGGCCTGAGGTTGCGAAAGGCACTGTACAAATGCAGTTTCTTTTCTTTCTTTGTTAAAATACTGGTCTTCTTTCTGTGAGGAAGTTACTGTCATTCACTGGGGGCCAGATCACAGCGGCATCTTTAGAACATCACGAGCTTGCTGTGTCAGGAACCGTGGATAGAGTGCTGCGCTCCATCGCACGTTGGTGCAGTCTTTTGTAAGTGACGCTCAAACAAGGCACTGGTTTGGAACGTAGCCCTTAATACAATGCCACTGAGTAACTAGAGGGGAAGCAATAATAGCTGAGGAGGTAGCCAGTGAAATGGTTTCTTGCACTTAAATTTCAGTTCATTAAATTTGAATGTAATTGCATTTCTGGAAGCAATTTTTCACAATTATTCTTGCAAGAACTATTGAAATTATGAGTTATGGGATGTCTTCACTAATTTTAATGAAAGATAGTCGTGAGTATAAGGGCAAATTCGGCAAGGCTGCATTCCCAGGGTGGAGACTTGCCCGTTTACAGCACTGGCTGGGGAATAGAGTTATAGCCCTGTCTCTGACTCATGCTCCCATCTGTCTGGTCAGGCTCCATTCTCTGATTCGCCTTCCATTCAGTAAATTTGCCTTTTAATGCTTTGTTCCTTGATTAATATTCATGAATTACATTTTCACTTCAATTAACAAGGGAAATTACACCCTCATATTGCCAAAGTGCACTCCGTCCAGGTTCGAGTATCAGGCCCCACGTCACAGAAGCAATCTGACCATTGATTTTAATATAGAATACAAAATTGGCATGAAAGTAACAAGTGGATTATAATAATCAAAAAGTACACAATGACTCCAGACTGCTGCACTTGCTGGGTCAGAACTGAGTAATTTGGCACAAAATGTATTTGGTCGCTTTGCATATTCAAATTAGTTTTTGTTTAGCTTGCTCTTTCTACAGAAGGTGAGATGGATTACGAATGAGAAGGGAATGAGGAAAAGCAAAACAAGAGAAAGACAGACTGGGAAAGAATCCATAAGAAGATCCAAGTGAAGGGTATCCGTGCTGGGCAACCCCCGGTCAGCCAGACGCAGCCTCCACATTGCCCCGACAATGTCCCTTAACCCTCGCCGCTGAGTCAGAAGGTTGTGGGTTCCTAGTCCCCACTCCAGAGACTTGAGTATAAAATCTGGGCTGACACTCCAGTGCAGTGCTGAGGGAGTGCTGCACTGTCGGAGGGGCCGTCTTTTGGATGGGACCTTAAACCGAGGCCCCATCTGCCCTCTCAGTTAGATGTAAAAAAATCCCATGACACTATTGGAAGAACATAAGAACATAAGAAATAGGAGCAGGAGTAGGCCAATCGGCCCCTCGAGCCTGCTCCGCCATTCAATGAGATCATGGCTGATCTGATCCTAACCGCCAATCTACTATCACAGAACCATCTCCTGAATCTAACAGAATTAGACACACGAAATAGGAGCAGGATCAGGCTACACGGCCCCTGGGCCCGCTCCGCTACCCACAGGGCCATGACTGATCCGAACCTAGACTCATGTCCTAGACCAAGATCAGGGGAGTTCTCCCCGGTGTCCTGGGGGCCAATATTTATCTCTCAACCAACATCATTAAAAAACAGATTATCTGGTCATTATCACTTTGCTGTTTGTGGGAGCTTGCTGTGCGCAAATTGGCTGTCCGCATTTCCTACATTAGAACAGTGACTACACTTCAAAAGTACTTTGTTGGTTGTAAAGCACTTTGGGATGTCCTGAGGTCATGAGAGGTGCTTTAGAAATACAAGTCTTTCTTTCTTTAACCTCAGACAAGATGCTCCCGCTATCCCAAGGAGCCGCTCTTCACCCGCTGACAGCGGACTGGAAACTGCTACAGAACTGTAGGTAGTTTGGTGTTGCAGGCTCACACCCACTAACAAATGATTCAAGACTGCCCTCTCAGCTCATTAGCAACCTTTAAATCCATCAGGGTGGTGAGACTTCATCCCATCGATATTTAATTAACTTCTGAGGGAGATTCTGCCAGGTTTGTCTTTGTCCTTCAGGGATAACTCAGGCAAAGCTCCAGAGCACCAATGCAACCTCACATGCTACTAGGGTCTGATGGTGCCATGGTCCCAGCACTAGCATTCAGCCATCCATCTTTACTCATCCTTATAGCCTTCACTCTTGTTTCTAAGCAGATATTCACCATCATTTCTTTCTGCTTTCTCCGCTGCCTGCTCCGTGTTTCTCCTCTCCCAAAGCGACCATCATGGTCTGTGTGACTGGACAGTGAGTGTCAGCAGCCTATCCCACCATGAGCGGCAGGCACAATAAAGCAACTCCTTTGGGCAGCGATTTTGCCAGCACTCAGAGGGCGGGTTCGGAGGCGGGTCAGGTGTTAAAGTAGCAATGATTGGAGGTGCCGTCTTTCAGATGTTTCGTTAAACCGAGGCCCTGTATGCCCTTTCAAGTGGTCGTAAACAGATCCCATGGAACTAGTTCGAAGAAGAGTAGAGGAGTTATCCCTGGTGTCCTGGCCAATATTTATCCCTCAATCAACATAAAAAAAACAGATTATCTGGTCATTATCACATTGCTGTTTGTGGGAGCTTGCTGTGTGAAAATTGGCTGCTGCGTTTCCCACATTACAACAGTGACTACACTTAAAAAGTACTTCATCGGCTGTAAAGTGCTTTGAGACATCCAGTGTGTAAGTGGTTTTTGATCCTAGCCCAATTGCTAGACGGACGGTTCGAATCGCCCCCACCTTACGAAAGTTCTATACTCGGGAATTATTATTCAGAGTGTAAATGAAATAAGTCACGGACAGGAATGCTTCGGTGAAAAATCAAACTTGTATTTATTTGGTCTAACATACACTGGCTAAAACATGCACTACTAAACGAAATCACTGTCTCTGTGGAGAATAAAATCCAGGTTACAAACAACATACATACAGTACACAACTGGGGCCTATAACATGCAGTAATTCCCTTGTTGCTATGGTGGACTCTAACTCCACCCCTAACAACAAATTACCCAGTCGCATAAACCCCTTCGCCTGGCTGAACCAAACGAAGCTCCCACCCTCAGAATAGCCCAAAAGCTTCACTTCTGAGAGACTATGCTTAACCCCACACGCGGTCGGTTTTGATCGCTCCGCTCATTGGCTTCTCTGGCACTTCTCGTTAGTTCGATCTTGTTGGAGCAGGGAGCGAGAGGGAGAGAGAGAGAATGGTGGAAAAGAATCTATCTTTATAGTAGTCTGGCTGCCCCTATCTTTTCCCACCAATCTTTAAAATCCTTTTGCTTCTGAGCACTCCGGTGCTTAATCAGTGATGAGCCATTATCGGACCCATGCGTATTCCGTGATTGGATTAATGGCCCTAAGTCTGGGACATATCTTTGGTCTTTGTGTTGGGAAAAACTGGCTCCCTTTCGGCTGGCTGAGGCCAGTGGGTTCATTGTTCTGCTTCTCTTCTGAGATGGAGGTGAGAAGTGCTTTTGCATATTAGTGGCCTTTTAATCAAGTTCAATGGCCCCCTTCCTTTTTCCAGGACTGTCGGGCGAACCCATACATTCCAGATGACTGACAGTTCTTTTGTCACAGCCAACTGCCATGCGTTCTCTGGAGTTTTAACAAACCAGTCTTTCACGTATCTGCACAGGGCGGTCCCATAACAGGGGAAAATACCCTCAGAAAATCCCATAAAGTCCACAAAATATTCCCAACTGAGTCCATTCTTCAGAGACTTTGCAATCTCTTCAGGTGGTTGTGAAAGGCGCTATATAAATGCAAGTCTTTCTTTTCAGTCTGGCACTATATCTGTAACTCCAGACCCACAGCAACATGGTTGGCTCTGAAGTGGCCAATCAATTGTATCAAGCCTCTGCGATTCAAGCAGAAGGCCCACCACCACCTTCTCAAGGGCAACTTGGGGTGGGCAATAAATACTGGCTTTGCCAGTGGGGCCCACACCCTGAGAATGATTTCTTTTAAATCAAGACTGTTTATCCGGCGAGTCTGTTTCACATATTCACAAACCCATCTGTATATCCACTTGATGTAATTATACAAAAGCAAAATACTGCAGTTTCTGGAAATGATCCATGAAACATTTTGTTTTAAACGTTCCATTTGGTGCATTATATCTTAGTTGGCAGGTTTCCAAAGACGTTTCCATTAACTTTCTCTCGTTTAGCAGATCTTGTGGAAATGTTGCTGCAATTCTCACCAATTGCTGCTGAATTTGTGCCAGAAGATAAATGCCTTGGTTCTGAGCCCCAAAATCACAGCAAGTCCCAATGGGCTCCCTGTTCCATGTAGAGTTTCACCTGAAATTTGCTGTAAGGGCTGAGCAATAATTAGCGCATCCCTTTCTATATAAAGGTTGCTGCTCACTAACTACACCAGTGAAGAGCGGAGACTGCAACGTGGCAAAATACAGCCCTGCCAATAGAGAGGGTGTTCAACTCGAAAAGGTTTCAATTGTGAGGGCTGGTCGCATGGATTAGGCCTCGGCTCAGCTCTCAGCGCTCTTGCCTCTGAGCCAGAAGGTTACATAGAAACATAGAAACATAGAAGATAGGAGCAGGAGTCGGCCATTCGGCCCCTCGAGCCTGCTCCGCCATTCAATGAGATCATGGCTGATCATCCAAATTCAGTTCCCTGTCCCTGCTTTCTCCTCATATCCCTTGATCCCTTTAGCCTTAAGAAATATATCTAACTTCTTCTTGAATATATTTAATGAATTGGCCTCAACTGCCTTGTGTGGTAGAGAATTCCACAGGTTCACCACTCTCTGGGTGAAGAAATTCCTCCTCATCTCTGTCCTAAATGGCCTACCCCTTGTATGTTCAAATCCCACCACAGAAACTTGAATACAAAATCTGCGCTGCCACTCCAGTTCTGCGTTGTCAGATGTACCGCCTTTTGGATGAGACCTTAAACCAAGGCCCTGCCTGCCCTCTCAGGCGAACATAAACAATCTCATGCCACTGTTTCAAAGAAGAGCAGCGGAGTTCTCCTCGGTGTTTTGATTAATATTTATCCCTTAACCAACATCACTAAAACAGATTATCTGCTCATTATCACATTGCTATTTGTGGGAACTTGCTGTGCGCTGCTGTGTTTTCTACATTACAAGTCACTACACTTCAAAAGTACTTCATTGGCTGTAAACCATCCTGAGGTCATCAAAGGCGCTATATAAATGCAAGTCTTTCTTATATTCCCTCGAGTATCGGGTGATCCAGTTGAGGTGTTTAAAGATGATTTAAGGTATTTCATAAGGTAGATAGAGAGAAACTGTTTCATCTGGTGGGGGAAATCCAGAACAGGAGGGCATAACCTTAAAATTAGAGCTAGGCTGTTCAGGGGTGATGCCAGAAATCACTTCTTCACACAAAGGGTAGTGGAAATCTGGAACTCCCTCCCCCAAGAGATACAGATCAGCCATGATCTAATTGAATGGCGGAAGAGGCTTGAGGGCCTAAATGGCCCACTCCTGTTTCTCTGTTCCTCACTCGCACAGGGCGATGCTCCTGCACACATTTCGGCCCCACCCTTCTGGAATGAAGGCCACTCGAGCTAAACTGGCCTTGCCACAACCTTGTATCTATCCTGCCTACACGGCCTGGTGCGGGCAGGGTGAGGAACCCCAGTCACTCACAGCTTTCGCCAGCAGCAAAAGAGATCAAATCGCACATCTGTCCAGTCCAACATCTGTCGGGAGAACCACGTGGACTGGACCCCGGGCAGGAATTCGCCAACCAGAGCCGGTCATTCGCAGCAAAACACTAGGGGATACAGACACCTGGGCCTCTGCCCGCTCGCACCAGGAGAGGCCTAGGACCGGAAGTCTCAGGACCTACAGAGGCAGCAGGTAAGTGCGTAGATTCTTCCTGATCAGAGGCATCCGCCTGTATGGAGCCTCTGATCGGAAAATCCGGCTCAATATAACTCACGACCGACCAAGGGTTGAAGCTGGCTCCAATAGCTTTGAGCTGCACCGAAGGATACCTTACTGTAATTATTCCCAACTGCTTTACCCTATAACCTCTGTAAACAAGTATTTACATTCACATCGCACTTTGTCACCTCAACAGATCATCACTAAGCAAGACGCAACCAATTAATTACTTTCTGAATTGCAGTCCTTGCTATTATGAAAGGAATTTCAATACAGCAAAGTCCCACAAACAGAAACTAAGATGGATTATTGCAATCTGTTTTTGGTTGATGCAAGAACATTGGCCAGAACAACAACTGCTGTCTTTCAAAAGCGTTCTGGGATGGTTTATGTTAGATCCGTGTATCTTGATGTTGTGTGTCCTTCAATAATTAGACAAGAGAATGCAGGGAACAATCAACAGGTGTTTACTGGATGAGGGTTACTCTAAAACTAATTGTACAGATCCCTACTCAGGGTTTATATACAGGTGTGGTCACTGCCGGTACTACAGTATACAGGAGCTGTAAAAAGTAGTTCTCCCCTTAAAGGTACATACACCACAGTTTACATCCATCTGAACGTGTAGAAAAAAACCCTCAGTTTAATGTCTTTTCTGAAAGAAGGCACCTCTGACAATCCGCCCCCGTCAGAATGTGTCCAGTTTTGGTCTCCTCCTATGGCAGGTGATATCGTAGCTTTGGAAAGAGTACAGAGGAGGGGCCACAAGATTGATTCCCAGTTTGAAGCACCTTAGTTATCAAGATAGGCTCAAAGAGCTGGGACTCTACACTTTAACGAGTCTTAGACTTAGGAGTGAATTGGTCGGGGTTTATAAAACGATGAGGGGAATAGGTTCCGTTCAGGTAGACAGTTTGTTCCAGTTAGATGGGTTAAGGAGTGCCAGAGGTCGCAATTTTAAGTTGTACAAGGCCAGATCTAGGTTAGATGTCAGGAGGTGGTTCTCTTCACAGGGAATAGTGGACCTCTGGAACAGGCTGCCGGCTCGTGTGGTGGACGCCAATTCACTGAATTCCTTCAAGCGAGCGCTGGCCCTGCTGGGGCGGAGATCACCTTGTGCAAGAGGTCGGTACTGCACGACATTAATCGGGGCCAGAGTGATCTCCAGGACTGACTTCGCTTGCCTAAGCGGGTTGGAGAGGAATTTCCCAGATTTCTTTTCCAAACCTGGCTTTTTGGCTCTCCCAGGAGACCACATGGCTTTCCGGTGGGGTGGCGAGGGTCTGTATTGTGAGACACGAGGCATCGCAACTGTGTGGGACAGGCTGGGTGGACCCGAGGGTCTTTGCCTGTCCATCATTGTTCGTATGTTCTATCAGTACTGTGCTGCTATGGCAGACTGAAGGAGCCTTGACCCCATGACCTCCTGCTGCAGAAATGAGAAGTACCAACTGAGCCAAGCTGGCACCAATGAAGCCACACTGTACAAACCATTATTGGCGGCACTTCATTAACAGTTGCCTGTGTTTGATCTTTCTCTGCAAAATCCTCTCCAAAACCCATTCCATGTTTTTAAGCTGCTGTTCCAGTGAGTTCAGAATTATTAATTATGAGCGTGTAAAGTTATTTTATCCAGTTTGCAGGAATGATCGCCCTGTGCTGGAAGAGTCTGCGACCCTTCCCCGACTCCTCTTCAACCAGTTTTGGGATTAGTAACGAGCCTCAGTTAGATTTTAGGCTGCCATTCCCTGCGGGAACCTTTAGTCAGTGAGGGGTAGATCGTGACTTTGTGCGATAGTGTGAACTGGGCGTCAGCCAGTCAGCAGCCCGATTTACACCGGCGTCGACGGAAATAAAAAATGGGGAGTGATGTAAAACGGGCTGCAGACACGACATCGCCCGTTTGAGACTATCGCACAAAATGTCCGGATCTACCCCACAGAGTCTGCAAATGGTCAGTGTGTGAGTGTGGGGTAGCCGGGATCAGCGTGGCTGCACCTGGACTTTTAGGTGAAAGCCCAGTTACCCCCCAGCCCACAGTCAGGGTATGTGAGACAAATTGCATCAATCTGGAGCAGCACGCCACTTGTTGGCCTCTGGGACCAGAGAGATTGCAGTGGGAGCTGCAGCAAGTGGCATCTTTTTATTGCAGTGAATTAAGAGTCAGTAGTCATCAGGTTGCATTTTGATTGAAATTTAACTGGGTCAGGTACTCCTGTACGACTTGTTAAACTTGCTCTCGCTAACGTACTCTCCATCCAAATGTTAAAGGCCATTGCTCCCCCTGCTGGCCCCAGTGATAACTGCACTACCCAGTCTGTAACTGAGCCATACAGACCAGGCAGGTCGTAAGTTCAGCCACTGGTCTATAATATTCTAGGTCAGCTGGTCTGGTCCAGGGCAATAGCAAGCCCTTGATGCTCCTGGGCTAGAAAGGGGGAAAATACACAGCCAGGGTTCCCCCTCTTGATCCCGATGCACCATCATCAAATAGGAGCAAAGAGACTTGAGAGGGAGGTTGAGGCAGCAATTGATAATCGTTTAAACGGGATAGGGTGGGAGGAGGAGGGTGAGGGCAGGGAGATAACAGGATTCTAGCTGACATGGATCACAGGGTAGAAGGGAGTCAGCAGACGGGACACAGTAACCCAGAGAGACACACATGAACAGGAACTCAGGACAAAGCTGACCCTGGGAGACGTCAGAGAAGAAAACTCTACGTTACGTTGCTTGTATGGAATGCTAGAGCGATTATAAATAAGTTGACCGAACTGGAGAATGCCGTGGCAGTCAGGATTTGACAACGTGGTGAGAATATCAGAAACGTGGCTTGATCCACGGGATTGAAATGAATTTATTATTCAGGGGTATGGAGTGATCAGAAAGGTCAGAGGAGATGGAAAATGAGGTGGTCGATCTATAAATGTCAGAGACAACTGGGTGGCGTGAGTGAGGTTGATCTAGTGGGATGGGGTAAGATCGGCTCTGGATAGTAATGTGAAACAATCCAAGCACAAGGGTTTGCTACAGACCATCAGGTCAACACAAGGAAGAGGACAGTTTGGAATACAAGAAGGGTGTGTGGGAAGAGGGAAGTTATTTCAATGGCAGACTTCAAGCAACCCAATTTAAATTGGCAATACCCAAGCAGTTCAGAGTCCAATCCCTCTACACCTCTCTCCCACACCAGGGTGGCCTGAGGGCGCTCCGCTTCTTCCTTGAACAGAGGCCCAACCAGTCCCCATCCACCACCACCCTCCGCCTGGCTGAACTTGTTTTCGCATTGAACAACTTCTTTGAATCCACTCACTTCCTCCAAATAAAAGGTGTTGCTATGGGAACCCGTATGGGTCTTAGCTATGCCTTTTCGTGGGATATGTGGAACACTCTTTGTTCCAGTACTATTCAGGTCACCCCCCTTGCCTCTTTTTCCTGTACATTGATGACTGTATCAGTGCCATTTCCTGCTTTCGTCCGAACTGGAAAATTTAATTAACTCTGCTTCCAATTTCCAACCTTCCCTCATCTTCACATGGTCCATCTCCGACGCTTCTCTTCCCTTCCACAACTTCTCTGTCTCTATTTCTGGGGGTAGGCCATCAACCAATATGCACTCTAAGCCCAATGACTCCCACAGCTACCTGGACTACACTTCTTCCCACCCCGCTTCCTGTAAGGACTCTAATCCATTCTCCCAATTTCTCCATCTCCGTCGCATCTGCTCTGACGATGCCACCTTCCATACCAGTGCTTCCAATATGTCTTCCTTTTCCCTCAACCAAGGATTTCCCTCCACCGTGGTTGACATGACCCTCAACTATGTCTGTTTCATTTCCCGCACTTCTGCTCTCACCCCTCCCCCTCCCTCCCAGGACCATGATAGGGTTCCTCTTGTCCTCACCTTTCACCCCACCACCCTCCACATTCAGTGGATCATCCTCTGCCATTTCTGCCACCTCCAGTGTGATCCCACCACCAAACTCATCTTCCCCTCCCCTTCCCTTACAGCATTCCAAAGAGACCGTTCACTCTGCGACACCCTGGTCCACTCCTCTATCACTCCCAACACCCTCTCCCCTTTGCCCGACAACTTCCGACGCAAGCACAGGAAATGCAATGGCTGCCCTTTTACCTCCTCCCTTCCCACCATCCAGGGCCCCAAATTAAGTATACTGTATTCGCTGCTCACATCTCCCCTACATTGGGGAGACCAAACGCAGATTGGGTGACCGCTTTGCTGAACACCTCCATTCAGTCCGCAAGTGTGACCCCGAGCTTCCGGTTAGCTGCCATTTTAATTCTCCAGACCACTCCCACTTTGATCTTTCTGTCCTCGGCCTGCTACACTATTCCAATAAAGCTCAAGGAACAGCACCTCATCTTTATATTAGGCATTTTACAGCCTTCGAGGCTCAACATTGAGTTCAACAATTTCAGACCATAACCTCTGCCCCCAGTTTTTTGGATGGCAGCTGTTGTTAATGATTCTGCTATTTCTATTTACACCTCCTCTAGACCCATCTTTTGCTTCTTTACTTTCATCTCCTTCTGCCTCGCACCATCGTCCCTTTTGTCATTTAATCTCTCCTATCTTCCATCTTAACACAGACCTTCCCCCTTTTGTTTTTTCCTCCCCCCCTTTCTCTGCCTGTGCACTTGCTTAAAACCTATTACATCTCTAACGAAAGGTCATCGACCTGAAACGTTAACTCTGTTTCTCTCTCCACAGATGCTGCCTGACCTGCTGAGTATCTCCAGCATTTTCTGATTTTATTTCAATTCAGAGTCAGAGTTGGTAACTATTATTCTTGAGTGTTTCACGTAAAGGAAGCCACGAAAAGCAGGGCTCACCTTGACCAGGTATTTGTAAATGGCCCATACAACGTACAGGAGATGGAACTCCTAGTACTCCTGGGAGGCAGTTACCACAAAAAGATCAAGTTTAACATGATTATAAACTAACTTTCAAATGGCTACATTCAAAGAAATGAGGTAAGAATTGGATAGATTGGAGGAGGACGTTCATCAACATTTCAATAGAGGATAAATGGAACACTTTTGAAGGAATATTGTTGGGCATCCAAGACAAATACATAACTCAGACTGAAACAGGCATGATATGAAATGATAAAAAGGCAAAGGGCTGAACATAGAATCATGCAGAAACAATTTAAAAGGGTGATTGAAGGACCTAGAAAAAGTGTCTAGGCCCCATACTCTGGCATTCCCTCGCTAAACCTCTTCACCTCTCCGGTTCTCCCTTCTCCTTAAATCCCACCTCTTTGACCAAGCTCTTTGTCACCCCTCCAACTATCTCATCCATTTTTGTCTGTTTATGCTTCTGTGAAAAGCCTCTTGGGACATGTTTCCGAGTTAACTGGCGCTATATAAATGCAAGTTGTTGCTGTAAATTCTTTTGCCACCACCACTACCCCCCACACACACACCATTTTCTCCTCCTCCCTCCCTTACCTGAAGGTGTGGACTCCCTTGCTGGGTAGGATTCCTCATGCATCAGTCATCCTCCAATATTGCCCAGGTGGCTCTTAGGTATCTTGGCACTGAATGGCAGTGGAGGATGTTGCAGCCAATCAGATTTCAGCTGCTGACCAGAAGTGGGAACCTTGGCCTACTTTCTTTTCCCTTACCTAAAGGCACTGAGGCCCACAAAGGCAGCACTAACATGACGCCAGCTGGGATGGGCTAACTCACCCAGACCGGCAACCTTCCTGGTCCATATTCCATCAGGGGAAAAATGCTTTTAATAAACTCTCAATATAATCCCCCCCCACCCCCGTCAAAAAGAAAGAAGGTGATTTGTATTATCAAAAAAGTCCATTCCAGTTTGCTATTAATCCAAAGTTGTTTTTCTTTACAGAAAAAAATGGAATTATCCAGTTATTTGAATCCTTGTTCTTCCAGAGTAATGATATCTAATATTAACGGTGTTGGGGTTAATGGCCTTTTTCTGATGTTTTCAAACTACACGTATTGTTTCAATCTGAAGCAGCTTCCCCTTCACATCAATGCTAACTGCACCATGCAATAAAGTGTGAGGTCACCTGAATCAAATCGCAGGCAAGCAGTGTGAAATGAAGATTAAAATCTTTTTACTGTCAGTAGAAAGCCAACTGCCTCACTGGGTCATTGCTTAGATTAAAGTTTGACTAGTATTCGGATGCTGGTGAGTGGGGCCCAGCACTTGATTGCTTACAGAAAGCCTCACGTACTCTGGCTCAGGGGCGACACAGAGCAGTGTGGGCTTTTTGTTTTAACTCATTTTAACTCTTTTGGGTAATCAGAGGGAAGATCAACCAAGGCTTTAAACTTTTCTAACTAATTGGTTTTATTAACATTAAAATACAACAAGTTTTACACATGGAGATTCTTACAACCTCAATTCGAAATACAACTCAAAACTCAGATTGGCCAATTCCTCTACTTCAGTGGACTGAGAGGTTACTTCCCCTTTGACATCCTGTGTGGTCTCCTCGTGGACTGTCTCTGGTCTCCTCGTGGACTGTCTCTGGTCATCTCGTGGACTGTCTCTGGTCTCCTCGTGGACTGTCTCTGGTCAACTCGTGGACTGTCTCTGGTCACCTCGTGGACTGTCTCTAGTCATCTCGTGGACTGTCTCTGGTCTCCTCGTGGACTGTCTCTAGTCTCCTCGTGGACTGTCTCTGGTCTCCTCGTGGACTGTCTCTAGTCTCCTCATGGACTGTCTCTGGTCTCCTCGTGGACTGTCTCTGGTCTCCTCGTGGACTGTCTCTAGTCTCCTCGTGGACTGTCTCTAGTCTCCTCGTGGACTGTCTCTAGTCTCCTCTGTTAAGTCTGTGTGTTCTAGTTGTAATTACTAACACAGACTACAAGATTAAAGTTCAACAGGTCTTTACTGGTTGGAGGTCAGGACTATACTAAAATACAATATTACTACACAGTGCTTATATACCGGTGGTCACCACCGGTATTACGTATACAGCAGCCAGAGAAAGTAGTACATCTCTTAAGGTGGAACAGGCTTAAGTTCTCTTAAGGTGGAACAGGTCACATACACCACAATCCTCCCTTTTTAGCTTAACAGTCATATCCCCATTTAACATAACATAATAACATATATAACTTCAGGTATAAACAGTTCAAAGGTTCAGTCTCTCAGGAGGCCTTCTGATTCGGTTTGGATAACGCCTTTCAGTGGTCTCTGATTCCTGTTGCTGAGGTGACTCCTCTAGTTGGTCTCCCATGCATTGGGTGTTATCATCCTCAGGTACATTTCCTGCCGAGGTAGATGCTTCAGGTTCATTAACGTCTTCCACAGTTATCTCTGTCGCAACCATGGGTTCGACCCTTGCTCTCGATTCTACCAGTTGATCCGCATGACGCCTTATCACATTGTTACCAATATCTACTGTGTACATTAGAGGTCCTTGTCTGGCCCGAATTGTTCCGGACTGCCATTTTTCGTTTCCATAGCCCCTTGCCAACCCTGGTTGTCCTACGTCGAAACTTCGAGTGGTCTTGTTATTAATATGCCGGAACTGTTTGTTTTCCACTTCCCTCCGCACATTTGGTTTTAACAAGTCCAACCTGGACCGCAACCTCCTGTTATAAAACATCATGGCAGGACTTTGGTTAGTCACTGCATGAGCGGCGTTTCGATATGCCATTAGGAAATTGTCCACCTTGTGCTGTAGCGGAATCTGATCATCGTTCATGGCCTTTATTGCCTTTTTGAATGTTTGGACAAATCTCTCGGCCAACCCGTTTGTCGCCGGATGATATGGGGCAGAGGTATAATGTTTCACCCCATTCTTCTTTAAGAATTTTTGGAATTCTTCCGACACGAACTGTGGTCCGTTGTCCGAACAGATCTGTTCTGGCAATCCGTTCCTTGCGAATATTGTTCTTAACACCGCAATTGTCTTTTCTGAAGTAGTGGTATTCATCTTGATCACTTCTGGCCATTTGGAATGTGCGTCCACCGCAATTAGGAACATGGAGTCCATGAATGGACCAGCAAAGTCAATATGTACGCCTTGCCATGGTGCTGAAGGCCATTCCCATGGGTGTAGTGGTGCGATCGGAGGTGCATTTTGCACTTTTTGGCACCCAGCGCAGCTTTTCGTCAACTCCTCTATCTGTTGGTCAATACCAGGCCACCATACATAAGCCCTAGCACGACTTTTCATCTTAACTCCCCCCAGATGACCTTCATGCAGTTCTTTTAGAACTCTTTCCCTTAACTTGGGAGGAATAATCACTCTTGTCCCGTACATCAAAGTACCATGGCAGACGGACAGTTGGTCTCGCCTTGCCGAGAATGCCGGTAACAGAGGATCACCACGTGTTGGCCATCCTTTCACTGTCACCTCGTAGACTCTGGACAGTGTCGGGTCGTTCCTGGTTTCTCTTTCAATACTTGCATTGGTGACTGGTAAACACTCGATGATGGTCGAATGAAATAACTCAACAGGGTCAACTTTCGTCGTTTCTTCTTCTTCAGGTAGTGGCAGGCGCGACAGCCCATCAGCATTGCCATGCTGCTTCGTACCTTTGAATTCTATTTGATATTGATGTGCCCCTAGGAAAAGGGACCATCTCTGGAGACGCTGTGCTGTCATCACTGAAACACCCTTCTTAGGGTTAAAAATGGATACCAACGGCTGATGGTCTGTCAGAAGTGTGAATTTTTGGCCCTGCAGGTAATGATTAAACTTCTTCACTCCCCATACAAGGCTGAGAGCCTCCCTATCGATCTGCGCATAGTTGCGCTCAGCGGAGGTCAATGATCTGGATGCAAACGCGACTGGCCTTTCCGTGCCATTTGGCAACTTGTGTGAGAGTACTGCCCCAATACCATATGCAGAAGCATCACAAGCCAACCGAATAGGCAGTGTTGGGTTGAAGTGAGCCAACAATTCCTCTGAGGTGATCAATTCTTTGCTTTTGCGAAATGCCTTCTTACAGTTTTCGCTCCATTCCCATGGTACCCCCTTCTGTAAAAGAGCGTTTAGCGGGTGCAGTACCGTGGATAGATTTGGTAGAAATTTATGGTAATAGTTCATCAATCCTAGAAACGACCTCAACTGAGAGACATTATCCGGAGCGGGAGCCTTTACAACTGCCTCTATCTTGTCAGGCGACTTATGAAGCCCCTCCCGGTCAACGACATGACCACAGTACGAGATCCGCTTCTGGAAGAACTCACATTTCTGCCGATTAACTCTAAGTCCATACTCTTTCAGTCTGTTGAGCACCAGTTCCAAGTTTGCGAGGTGTTTTTCATCACCATCACCTGTAATCAGAATATCGTCCAGGTAACATTGTGTGCCTGGAATTCCCTGTAATACCTGCTCCATGGCCCTCTGCCAAATTGCTGGAGCCGATGCCACTCCAAATACCAGCCTATTGTACCGGTACAAACCTCGATGCGTGTTGATCGTGAGGTATTGGCGTGACTCTTCTTCAACCTCCATCTGCAAGTACGCCTGCGCCAGGTCTATCTTGGTGAAGTGTTTCCCGCCAGAGAACGAAGCAAAAATATCCTCAATCCGCGGAAGCGGATACTGCACCGTGTGAAGCACCGGGTTAACGGTGATTTTGAAATCTCCACAGATGCGAACCTTCCCTGGTTCTCCTGGCTTGTTGCTCGAAGGACGTTTTATAATGGGAACAATGGGCGTAGCCCACTCACTCCAATCTACCTTAGACAGTACACCTGAACGTTCTAGCGCTTCCAGTTCCGCTTCTACAGTAGGTCGTATTGCATAGGGTACCGGTCTGGCTTTAAAAAATTTTGGGTGTGCATGTTCATCAATCTTGATGTTTGCCGTAATTCCTCTCAGTGTTCCCAGTCCCTGCTGGAACACCTCTTTAGCATCATCCAATATTTTGGACAATCGTTTAGGTTTGACATCTGTTTCCCCGGAATCTACCGTTAGTGCCTTCAAGGAGTGCCAGTCCATATTCATTTTCCTAATCCACTCCCGTCCCAGTAGTGGTGGACCTCCTTCAGGTAGCACATATAAGTCCATTACTTGACTTTCTTTGCCCTTGTGGACCACTTTTACCTCTATCTTTCCGATGGGGTACACTCTTTGCCCCGTGTATGTTTTCAATATAATCTCCATATCCCGTAAGGGAATATGTTGGAATAACCTTTTGTAATCTTTCTTATTCATGACCGTCAATGCCGATCCAGTGTCCAATTCCATCTTTACTTGGACTCCTGCTATCTGAAGGGTGACCCAAATTGTCTGGAGATCTGCATCCTTACCAACGTTGTGTACTCTTAAGCTACCCAGTTCATTACTGCTAGCGTCTGAATCTGACTTCTGTTCGGTCGAACTGTTCTTTGTCACCTTGTGCACCTTTATGTATTTTCCTTGCGGTGACTTTTTGTTGCTGGTCTTCTTTCCTGACCGGCATACTTTAGCTATGTGGCCAAGCCTGCCACACATTCTGCATTCTTGGTTTTTAAACCAACACTGGTTCTGATCGTGCGTTGTCTTTCCACAACGATAACATTTTACAGTACTCAAACCCAATTTATTTGTACTGAGTTCCGGTGACCGTAGCTGCATTACTGCCGTGCCTCTCGCTGTGGCTTCATGTGCTGCTGCCATAGTGACCGCTTTCTCAAGCGTCAGCTCATTCTCCTTGAGCAGTCGCTTTTGTGTATCTTCTTTTAATAAACCACACACAAATTTATCTCGTAGCTCCTCTGTCAGTCTCATTCCAAACTGACAGTACTTTGCTAGCTTACGCAATTCCATTAAATATTCAGCACTGCTTTCATCCTTCAGCTGCCTTCTGCTGTAAAATTTAAATCGTTCCGCTAAAATCAGCGGCGTGGGGTTTAGACGATTTTTCAGGACAGTAACAATCTCCTCGAACATCTTATCCGCCGGTTCATCTGGTGATAAAAGGTATTTCAATTGCCCGTATGTCTTCGCACCCATTAAGTTTAATAATGTTAGTGCTTTCTCTTCATCTGGAATTTTATTTGCTTTACAATAATTTTGTATGCGTTCTACATACATGGCCCAATCTTCGATGTCGCTATCAAAGGTATTAATGTTCCCATGTTTAGGCATCGTTGCAATTTAATTTATTTTAATTTTTATCCAAGATGGCGGCTTCCCGCTCTTGTCTTCGTCCTCCGCCTACAAAATGGCGGTTTTCCCGCGCTTGGCGGTCTTCACCCGTCCCCCGACGCTGTCTCCGCATCACCGCGGCTCTCGCGACTTCAGTTGCCCCAGGCGCTGCGCCTTTTTAGCCCGAATGCGGCCCGGCCGTTATCACCAGCCGCGATCGATGTCCCCGCGCTGCGCCTTTCAGCCCAAATGCGGCGCGGCCCTTATCTCCGGTCGCGATCGATCTCACCGCCCTTATTCCTCCGTCTTCCCTCCCCGTCTGTACAGCCAACGCGGTCGACTTTCTGGTCGCGTCGCAGCCCGGCTTACCCACCACCGAGGAAGAAAGAAGATAGCTGACAGCCGCTGATGGAGGCTTCGAGTTCAGGATGTCTTCTGCACTCTGGTTTCTCGATGTCTGCCGCGCGCCGTGTCTTCCAGCAGGGTGATGAGGGTGGAAGCCTCTCTTCGACGTCCGTTCTATGGACGAAGCCGCCGTGGATATAAACTGCCGCAGGGTAAGAATCGGACTCGTCGCCACTGTTAAGTCTGTGTGTTCTAGTTGTAATTACTAACACAGACTACAAGATTAAAGTTCAACAGGTCTTTACTGGTTGGAGGTCAGGACTATACTAAAATACAATATTACTACACAGTGCTATATACCGGTGGTCACCACCGGTATTACGTATACAGCAGCCAGAGAAAGTAGTACATCTCTTAAGGTGGAACAGGCTTAAGTTCTCTTAAGGTGGAACAGGTTACATGCACCACATCCTCGTGGACTGTCTCTGGTCTCCTCGTGGACTGTCTCTGGTCTCCTCGTGGACTGTCTCTGGTCATCTCGTGGACTGTCTCTGGTCACCTCGTGGACTGTCTCTAGTCTCCTCGTGGACTGTCTCTGGTCTCCTTGTGGACTGTCTCTGGTCTCCTCGTGGACTGTCTCTGGTCTCCTCGTGGACTGTCTCTAGTCTCCTCATGGACTTTCTCTCGTCTCCTCGTGGACTGTCTTTAGTCCCCTCCTGGACTGTCTCTAGTCTCCTCGTGGACTGTCTCTGGTCACCTCGTGGACTGTCTCTGGTCTCCTCGTGGACTGTCTCTGGTCTCCTCATGGACTGTCTCTGGTCACCTCGTGGACTGTCTCTGGTCACCTCGTGGACTGTCTCTAGTCGCCTCGTGGACTGTCTCTAGTCTCCTCGTAGACTGTCTTTAGTCTCCTCCTGGACTGTCTCTAGTCTCCTCGTGGACTGTCTCTGGTCACCTCGTGGACTGTCTCTGGTCCCCTCGTGGACTGTCTCTGGTCTCCTCGTGGACTGTCTCTGGTCATCTCGTGGACTGTCTCTGGTCACCTCGTGGACTGTCTCTAGTCACCTCGTGGACTGTCTCTAGTCTCCTCGTGGACTGTCTCTAGTCTCCTCGTGGACTGTCTCTGGTCTCCTTGTGGACTGTCTCTGGTCTCCTCGTGGACTGTCTCTGGTCTCCTCGTGGACTGTTTCGAGTCTCCTCATGGACTGTCTCTCGTCTCCTCGTGGACTGTCTTTAGTCTCCTCCTGGACTGTCTCTAGTCTCCTCGTGGACTGTCTCTGGTCATCTCGTGGACTGTCTCTGGTCTCCTCGAGGACTGTCTCTGGTCTCCTCATGGACTGTCTCTGGTCTCCTCGTGGACTGTCTCTTGTCTCCTCGTGGACTGTCTCTGGTCTCCTCGTGCGCTGTCTCTAGTCTCCTCGTGGACTGTCTCTAGTCTCCTCGTGGACTGTCTCTGGTCTCCTCGTGGACTGTCTCTAGTCTCCTCGTGGACTGTCTCTAGTCTCCTCGTGGACTGTCTCTGGTCAACTCGTGGACTATCTCTGGTCTCCTCGTGGACTGTCTCTGGTCTCCTCGTGCGCTGTCTCTAGTCTCCTCGTGGACTGCCTCTGGTCTCCTCGTGGACTGTCTCTGGTCTCCTCGTGGACTGTCTCTGGTCTCCTCGTGGACTGTCTCTGGTCACCTCGTGGACTGTCTCTGGCCTCCTCGTGGACTGTCTCTGGTCTCCTCGTGGACTGTCTCTGGTCATCTCGTGGACTATCTCTGGTCACCTCGTGGACTGTCTCTAGTCGCCTCGTGGACTGTCTCTAGTCTCCTCGTAGACTGTCTTTAGTCTCCTCCTGGACTGTCTCTAGTCTCCTCGTGGACTGTCTCTGGTCACCTCGTGGACTGTCTCTGGTCCCCTCGTGGACTGTCTCTGGTCTCCTCGTGGACTGTCTCTGGTCATCTCGTGGATTGTCTCTGGTCACCTCGTGGACTGTCTCTAGTCACCTCGTGGACTGTCTCTAGTCTCCTCGTGGACTGTCTCTAGTCTCCTCGTGGACTGTCTCTGGTCTCCTTGTGGACTGTCTCTGGTCTCCTTGTGGACTGTCTCTGGTCTCCTCGTGGACTGTCTCGAGTCTCCTCATGGACTGTCTCTCGTCTCCTCGTGGACTGTCTTTAGTCTCCTCCTGGACTGTCTCTAGTCTCCTCGTGGACTGTCTCTGGTCATCTCGTGGACTGTCTCTGGTCTCCTCGAGGACTGTCTCTGGTCTCCTCATGGACTGTCTCTGGTCTGCTCGTGGACTGTCTCTTGTCTCCTCGTGGACTGTCTCTGGTCTCCTCGTGCGCTGTCTCTAGTCTCCTCGTGGACTGTCTCTAGTCTCCTCGTGGACTGTCTCTGGTCTCCTCGTGGACTGTCTCTAGTCTCCTCGTGGACTGTCTCTAGTCTCCTCGTGGACTGTCTCTGGTCAACTCGTGGACTATCTCTGGTCTCCTCGTGGACTGTCTCTGGTCTCCTCGTGCGCTGTCTCTAGTCTCCTCGTGGACTGCCTCTGGTCTCCTCGTGGACTGTCTCTGGTCTCCTCGTGGACTGTCTCTGGTCTCCTCGTGGACTGTCTCTAGTCTCCTCATGGACTGTCTCTGGTCTCCTTGTGGACTGTCTCTAGTCTCCTCGTGGACTGTCTCTGGTCTCCTCATGGACTGTCTCTAGTCTCCTCGTGGACTGTCTCTGGTCTCCTTGTGGACTGTCTCTAGTCTCCTCGTGGACTGTCTCTGGTCTCCTCGTGGACTGTCTCTAGTCTCATCGTGGACTGCCTCTGGTCACCTTGTGGACTGGCTCTAGTCTCCTCGTGGACTGTGCCTAGTCTCCTCGTGGACTGTCTCTGGTTACCTTGTGGACTGTCTCTGGTCTCCTCGTGGACTGTTTCTGGTCTCCTCGTGGACTGTCTCTGGTCTCCTCATGGACTGTCTCTGGTGTACTCGTGGACTGTCTCTGGTCTCCTCGTGGACTGTCTCTGGTCTCCTCGTGGACTGTCTCTAGTCTCCTCGTGGACTGTCTCTGGTCACCTCGTGGACTGTCGCTGGTCTCCTCGTGGACTGTCTCTGGTCTCCTCGTGGACTGTCTCTGGTCTCCTCGTGGACTGTCTCTGGTCTCCTCGTGGACTGGCTCTGGTCACCTCGTGGACTGTCTCTGGTCTCCTCATGGACTGTCTCTTGTCTCCTCGTGGACTGTCTCTGGTCTCCTCGTGGACTGTCTCTGGTCTCCTCGTCGACTGTCTCTAGTCTCCTCGTCGACTGTCTCTGGTCTCCTCATGGACTGTCTCTGGTCCCCTCATGGACTGTCTCTGGTCTCCTCGTGGACTGTCTCTAGTCTCCTCGTGGACTGTCTCTGGTCTCCTCATGGACTGTCTCTGGTCCCCTCGTGGACTGTCTCTGGTCTCCCCCTGGACTGTCTCTGGTCAACTCGTGGACTGTCTCTGGTCACCTCGTGGACTGTCTCTGGTCTCCTCGTGGACAGTCTCTAGTCTCCTCGTGGACTGTCTCTAGTCTCCTCGTGGACTGTCTCTAGTCTCCTCGTGGACTGTCTCTGGTCTCCTCGTGGACTGTCTCTGGTCTCCTCGTGGATTGTCTCTGGTCTCCTCGTGGACTGTCTCTAGTCTCCTCGTGGACTGTCTCTGGTCTCCTTGTAGTCTGTCTCTGGTCTCCTCGTGGACTGTCTCTAGTCTCCTCGTGGACTGTCTCTGGTCTCCTCGTGGACTGTCTCTGGTCTCCTCATGGACTGTCTCTGGTCACCTCGTGGACTGTCTCTGGTCTCCTCGTGGACTGTCTCTTGTCTCCTCGTGGACTGTCTCTGGGCTCCTCGTGCGCTGTCTCTAGTCTCCTCGTGGACTGTCTCTAGTCTCCTCGTGGACTGTCTCTGGTCTCCTCGTGGACTGTCTCTAGTCTCCTCGTGGACTGTCTCTAGTCTCCTCGTGGACTGTCTCTGGTCAACTCGTGGACTATCTCTGGTCTCCTCGTGGACTGTCTCTGGTCTCCTCGTGCGCTGTCTCTAGTCTCCTCGTGGACTGCCTCTGGTCTCCTCGTGGACTGTCTCTGGTCACCTCGTGGACTGTCTCTAGTCGCCTCGTGGACTGTCTCTAGTCTCCTCGTAGACTGTCTTTAGTCTCCTCCTGGACTGTCTCTAGTCTCCTCGTGGACTGTCTCTGGTCACCTCGTGGACTGTCTCTGGTCCCCTCGTGGACTGTCTCTGGTCTCCTCGTGGACTGTCTCTGGTCATCTCGTGGACTGTCTCTGGTCACCTCGTGGACTGTCTCTAGTCACCTCGTGGACTGTCTCTAGTCTCCTCGTGGACTGTCTCTAGTCTCCTCGTGGACTGTCTCTGGTCTCCTTGTGGACTGTCTCTGGTCTCCTTGTGGACTGCCTCTGGTCTCCTCGTGGACTGTCTCGAGTCTCCTCATGGACTGTCTCTCGTCTCCTCGTGGACTGTCTTTAGTCTCCTCCTGGACTGTCTCTAGTCTCCTCGTGGACTGTCTCTGGTCATCTCGTGGACTGTCTCTGGTCTCCTCGAGGACTGTCTCTGGTCTCCTCATGGACTGTCTCTGGTCTCCTCGTGGACTGTCTCTTGTCTCCTCGTGGACTGTCTCTGGTCTCCTCGTGCGCTGTCTCTCGTCTCCTCGTGGACTGTCTCTAGTCTCCTCGTGGACTGTCTCTGGTCTCCTCGTGGACTGTCTCTAGTCTCCTCGTGGACTGTCTCTAGTCTCCTCGTGGACTGTCTCTGGTCAACTCGTGGACTGTCTCTGGTCTCCTCGTGGACTGTCTCTGGTCTCCTCGTGCGCTGTCTCTAGTCTCCTCGTGGACTGCCTCTGGTTTCCTCGTGGACTGTCTCTGGTCTCCTCGTGGACTGTCTCTGGTCTCCTCGTGGACTGTCTCTAGTCTCCTCATGGACTGTCTCTGGTCTCCTTGTGGACTGTCTCTAGTCTCCTCGTGGACTGTCTCTGGTCTCCTCGTGGACTGTCTCTAGTCTCCTCGTGGACTGTCTCTGGTCTCCTTGTGGACTGTCTCTAGTCTCCTCGTGGACTGTCTCTGGTCTCCTCGTGGACTGTCTCTAGTCTCATCGTGGACTGCCTCTGGTCACCTTGTGAACTGTCTCTAGTCTCCTCGTGGACTGTGCCTAGTCTCCTCGTGGACTGTCTCTGGTTACCTTGTGGACTGTCTCTGGTCTCCTCGTGGACTGTTTCTGGTCTCCTCGTGGACTGTCTCTGGTCTCCTCATGGACTGTCTCTGGTGTACTCGTGGACTGTCTCTGGTCTCCTCGTGGACTGTCTCTGGTCTCCTCGTGGACTGTCTCTAGTCTCCTCGTGGACTGTCTCTGGTCACCTCGTGGACTGTCGCTGGTCTCCTCGTGGACTGTCTCTGGTCTCCTCGTGGACTGTCTCTGGTCTCCTCGTGGACTGTCTCTGGTCTCCTCGTGGACTGGCTCTGGTCACCTCGTGGACTGTCTCTGGTCTCCTCATGGACTGTCTCTGGTCTCCTCGTGGACTGTCTCTGGTCTCCTCGTGGACTGTCTCTGGTCTCCTCGTCGACTGTCTCTAGTCTCCTCGTCGACTGTCTCTGGTCTCCTCATGGACTGTCTCTGGTCCCCTCATGGACTGTCTCTGGTCTCCTCGTGGACTGTCTCTAGTCTCCTCGTGGGCTGTCTCTGGTCTCCTCATGGACTGTCTCTGGTCCCCTCGTGGACTGTCTCTGGTCTCCCCCTGGACTGTCTCTGGTCAACTCGTGGACTGTCTCTGGTCACCTCGTGGACTGTCTCTGGTCTCCTCGTGGACAGTCTCTAGTCTCCTCGTGGACTGTCTCTAGTCTCCTCGTGGACTGTCTCTAGTCTCCTCGTGGACTGTCTCTGGTCTCCTCGTGGACTGTCTCTGGTCTCCTCGTGGACTGTCTCTGGTCTCCTCGTGGACTGTCTCTAGTCTCCTCGTAGACTGTCTCTGGTCTCCTTGTAGTCTGTCTCTGGTCTCCTCGTGGACTGTCTCTAGTCTCCTCGTGGACTGTCTCTGGTCTCCTCGTGGACTGTCTCTGGTCTCCTCATGGACTGTCTCTGGTCACCTCGTGGACTGTCTCTGGTCACCTCGTGGACTGTCTCTGGTCTCCTCGTGGACTGTCTCTGGTCTCCTCGTGGACTGTCTCTGGTCACCTTCTGGACTGTCTCTAGTCTCCTCGTGGACTGTCTCTGGTCAACTCGTGGACTGTCTCTGGTCACCTCATGGACTGTCTCTGGTCTCCTCGTGGACTCTCTCTGGTCTCCTCGTGGACTGTCTCTGGTCTCCTCGTGGACTGTCTCTGGTCTCCTCGTGGACTGTCTCTGGTCACCTCGTGGACTGTCTCTAGTCTCCTCGTGGACTGTCTCTGGTCAACTCGTGGACTGTCTCTGGTCACCTCATGGACTGTCTCTGGTCTCCTCATGGACTGTCTCTGGTCTCCTCGTGGACTGCCTCTCGTCCCCTCCTCGACTGTCTCTTGTCTCCTCGTGGACTGTCTCTAGTCTCCTCGTGGACTGTCTCTGGCCATCTCGTGGACTGTCTCTAGTCTCCTCGTGGACTGTCTCTGGTCTCCTCGTTGACTGTCTCTAGTCTCCTCGTGGACTGTCTCTGGTCTCCTCGTGGACTGTCTCTGGTCTCCTCGTGGACTGTCTCTCGTCTCCTCCTCGACTGTCTCTGGTCTCCTCGTGGACTGTCTCTGGTCTCCTCGTGGACTGTCTCTGGTCTCCTCGTGGACTGTCTCTGGTCTCCTCGTGGACTGTCTCTGGTCTCCTCATGATCTGTCTCTGATTTCCTCATGGACAGTCTCTGATTTCCTCATGGACTATCTCTGGTCTCCTCATGGACTGTCTCTGGTCACCTCGTGGACTGTCTCTGGTCACCTTGTGGTCTGTCTCCTTCCTTCTTTTTAGAATGGCTATTCTTATACCCTTTCTTTCTGATAAGCACATGCTGTTGGTACTTTTCCAGACTCTACCTTTCCTATGGTTTAAAATATGTTGATACGTCAGACTCCAATGTTTACATCAGCTTCTCACAGATTTTAGATTCCTTGCAGCTGTCTTTGATTTTCTAGACAGTCTACTGAAGAAGCCTTTTCAAGTGTGGTTAACATTATCAGCATGCCTTCTCGAACTGTCAGTTTAACAGTTCTTTTAACCAAACTCAGTTCCTTTAGCAAATAATTAATCCAGAGTTCTAGTCAATCCTGTAGTTTCCTTAAAACTGGTATTGAAAAATCCAATAATTCTTTGGCAGTCAGTGGAAGGAGTCCGCTGGGCCGACCCTGCCCTAAGCCTCAGACCGGGATAACTGTCCCCTAAGACTTGCCTTTACTGCCTCAAGCACTAGCAGCTGCTTTACTGTTCAGTAACTCCATGGATCAGAGATGTTAAAATTATTTTGCTATTTCAGCATCAAAATAAGGAAAAATGAATTGCTTAACTTGAGCTGCTATGCCAGATGTTGGGAACACTAGGGTCCCAGGTGTACGGAATACTAGAATCATAGAATGGTTATAGCACAGTAGGAGGCCATTTGGCCCATCGAGCCACTGCTGGCTCTTTGCAAGAGCACTTCAGCTAGTCCCACTCCCCCTCCCTTTCTCCGTAGCCCTGCAAGTTGTTTTTCCTTCAGGTACATAGCTAATTCCCTTTTGAAAGCCACGATTGGGTTTGCCTCCACCACCCTTTCAGGCAGTGCATTCCAGCTCATAACCACTCGATGCGTAAAAAAGCTTTTCCTCATGTTGCCTTTTGTTCTTCTGCCAATCACCTTAAATCTGTGTCCTCTGGTTCTTGACCCTTCCGCTAATGGGAACAGTTTCTCTCTATCTACTCTGTCTAGACCCCTCATGATTTTGAACACCTGTATCAAATCTCCTCTCAATCTTCTCTGCTCCAAGGAGAACAACTCCAGCCTTTCCAGTCTATCCATGTAACTGAAGCCCCTCATCCCTGGAACCATTCTTGTAAATCTTTTCTGCACCCTCTCTAAGGCCTTCACATCCTTCCTAATGTGCAGTGCCCAGAATTGGACACAATACTCCAGTTGTGGCCGAACCAGTGTTTTATAAAGGTTCATCATAACATCCTTGCTTTTGTACTCTATGCCTCTATTTATGAAGCCCAGGATCCCGTATGCTTTTTTAACCGCTTTCTCAACCTGTCCTGCCACCTTCAACGATTTGTGCACATATACCCCCGGGTCTCTCTGTTCATGCATCCCCTTTAGGATTGTACCCTTTAGTTTATATTTCCTCTCCTCATTCTTCCTACCAAAATGTATCACCGCACTTTCCTACATTAAATTTCATCTGCCACGTGTCCACCCATTCTACCAGGCTGTCTATGTCCTCTTGAAGTCTATCCCTATCCTCCTCACTTTTCGCTATACTTCCAAGTTTTGTGTCAACCGCAAATTTTGTACACCTAAGTCCAAATCATTAATATATATCAAGAAAAGCAGTGGTCCTAGTACCGACCCCTGGGGAACACCACTGTATACGTTCCTCCAGTCCGAAAAACAACCATTCACCTCTACTCTCTGTTTCCTGTCACTTAGTCAATTTCATATCCATGTTGCCACTGTCCCTTATATTCATGGGCTTCAACTTTGCTGATAAGCCTAGTATGTGGTAGTTTATCAAATGCCTTTTGGAAGTCCATGTACACTACATCAACCACATTACCCTCATTAAACCTCTCTGTTACCTCATCAAAAAACTCAATCAAGTTAGTTAAACACAATTTGCCTTTAACTAGGGCCCCAGCTGTTGGGAATACTAGCGCCCCAGGTGTTGGGAATACTAGGGGCCCAGATGTTGGGAATACTAGGGCCCCAGATGTTGGGAATACTAGGGCCCCAGGTGTTGGGAATATTCGGGGCCCAGGTGTTGGGAATACTCGGGGTCCAGATGTTGGGAATACTAGGGGCCCAGGTGTTGGGAATATTAGAGCCCCAGGTGTTGGGAATATTAGGGGTCCAGGTGTTGGGAATACTAGGACTGCAGGTGTTTGGAATACTAGGGGCCCAGGTGTTGGGAATACTAGGGGCCCAGGCGTTGGGAATACTAGGACCGCAGGTGTTTGGAATACTAGGGGCCCAGGTGCTAGGAATACTAGGGGCCCAGGTGTTGGGAACACTAGGGGCCCAGGTGTTGGGAATACTCGGGGCCCAGGTGTTGGGAATACTAGGGGCCCAGGTGTTGGGAATACTCGGGGCCCAGGTGTTGGGAATACTAGGGCCCCAGGTGTTGGGAATACTAGGGGCCCAGGTGTTGGGAATACTAGGGCCCCAGGTGTTGGGAATACTAGGGCCCCAGGTGTTGGGAATACTAGGGGCCCAGGTGTTGGGAATACTCGGGGCCCAGGTGTTGGGAATACTAGGACCGCAGGTGTTGGGAATACTAGGGGCCCAGGTGTTGGGAATACTAGGGGCCCAGGTGTTGGGAATACTCGGGGCCCAGGTGTTGGGAATACTAGGACCGCAGGTGTTGGGAATACAACAATCCAAACATACTTTTAACGGTGACATTTAGAATGAGGACACATCTAAAGGCTGATTTTAGAAATGCATAGAAATGATACCGAGGCTTAAAGTGTTAAACTATGAGGACAGGTTGCATAAACGTGGCTTGTATTCCCTTGAATATAGAAGATTGAGGGGTGATCTGATCGAGGTGTTTAAAAGGATTCGATAGGGCAGATGGAGGGAAATTATTTCCTCTGGTGGAGGAATCCAGAACAAGGGGGTATAACATTAAAATTAGATCCAGGCTGTTCAGGAATGAAATCAGGAAACACTTTTTCACACAGAGGGTAATGGAAATCCGGAACTCTCTTCCCCAAAATACTGCGGATGCTGGAAATCTGGAATAAAAACAGAAAATGCTGGAAAAACTCAGCAGGTCAGGCAGCATCTGTGGAGAGAGAAACAGAGTCAACGCTTCAGGTCGATGACCTTTCGTCAGAACTGGAAAAAGCTGGAGATGGAACAGATTTTTAAGCAAGTGCAGGGGCAGGGAAAGGGAGGAGGGGAGGAAAGAACAAAAGCGAAGGTCTGTGACAGGATGGAAGGCAGGAGAGGTTAAGAGCGATTAAGAGATGGTGCAAGGCAAAAGGATAAGGTAATGGGACAGGTTAAGGAACAAAAGGTGACTCTAGATGAAGTGTAAATGGCAATGGCAGAATGATCGACAGCTGCCATGTGAGAGAGAGAAAAAAAAATAATATTAATGGGAATAAAAGGATAGGGGCAGAGGTTATGGTCTGCTGACCTGCTGAGTAATTCCAGCATTTTCTGTTTTTATTTCAGATTTCCAGCATCGGCAGTATTTTGCTTTTGTAGTAGAAATGTGGAACTCACTTCCCCAAAATACTGTGGTTGCTGTGGAAGCTTTCAAGACTGAGATTTTGGTTGGGTAAGGGTATCAAAGGATATGGAGCAAAAAGTGGGTGAAGAGGGTTGCGGTACAGATCAGCTATGATCTGACTGAATGGCGGAGCAGGCTCGAGTTGCTGAATGGCCTACTCCTGTTCCTAGGTTGCTGTACACCCAGGACAGAGCCTCACCCCCCCCGGGATACCAGAGGTCACAGGTGCAGCACCAGCAATTTTCCGCCCAATCGTTGTGAGGCGTGCGGCTGTGATAGCCAATATGCACTGCAGCTGGGAGAGGCTCTCGACAGCAGTGAGCACTTGGAGAATCAGTCCGCCTTCGGTCAATCAAGCCCTGAATGTGTTGGATTAAAATAAGGGAGTTTTAAAGTATTAAGGGGCGAAGTTCACCTCGTTTGTGCCTCCAATGGGCGGCGCTAACAGGACGCTTTGCGTCCCTCCCTCCAAGGCGATAACCGTGCCTCCCACGAAATTCGGCGTGAGATTAGCGGCGGTTCTACCAGTTTTCGCCCCGACCTTCTGCACCCAGAGATCATGACATCATCTCCGGACGCATCGCCCCGTTAGTGCTCCCGATGCAAAATTCCTGTTTTTCACCTGCCTCTGCGCCTCTGTTTTTTAGCGACAGGTTCAGCAGGAGTTTTCCAGTTGGGAGGCCCGTGGAGGAGTGCCGTTTAAAGGCGTCCACTCCCGGGTGTTATTTTGTGTCGGCCGGGATGTAAGGGGTTTTCCTTCCTCGAGAGGTTTCCCAGAGGTTTCTCTCTCCAGAGGCCTCTCTCTCTTGCACAGTAAAACTTTGAGTGGTTCGACCCACTCGCCCCTTAGGTTCTATATTCTGGACTTAGGCGCAGGAACTACAGTGTAGAGAAAACTCGTGTAGACCAAGTTTGATGAATCAAAATGAAATTTTATTGCAAATGGAAAAATATATCAAATCAAATGCAACACAGATAAGAGTATGGTACATGGGAGGGAAAAACAAACACAAACAAATCATAACGACATTATACTAACTAAGGCAACTACAGGCATCTTATACTCTACAAAGACCATCATGAAATAAGGAAACACACGGAACATCGAGGGACAACAACTCATGTTAATTGTACCCTTAAATCCACCCCCTTATTAAACCTATCTAGATCTGATTGTGAAGGACCAGAAACATGCTCACCAATCCCACTAGGAAGTGCAAGGTTTTCAAAACGAGTCTGTGTTTGGTCCTTTCAGGCGTCTCGTCTCCACGTGGATCGTGGAGCCCCTGCGAGCTGCGCCACACCTCTCTCCTGAGGTGGGGGTCGGGGGCGGCTGGACACCGGCAGGCCTGGATGTCGGTGGGGTCGAGGATCGTCGGCTCGACCCTGGTGGAGCTTTGGGCTGGTGTGGCCCCTTCTACCTTCAGCTATGGCCCGGGGATGGTCGATGATCTCCCAATAGTCTTCCCCGGGGCGGGACGCTGGTTTCGAGCGACTTTCTTTATACAGTCATAATTACCTTTCTCCTCCGACGGTGGAGAGGAGTCCGCTGATCTTTCCCCAAGCCAGCTCCTCTTCGCCCAGCTCAAAAGCTGGACAGGCTGCTGGGGCTGCAACGACTGTCCGATTTTAAACTGTCCTTTTTCTCGGCTCTCTTCGTGACTGTCCGAGCTTGTTGACTCAAGCTTCCTCCAGCGTCTTCTTCCAAGCTGTTTCTTCCTCCTCAAGCTGCGTGTCCGGGGTGCTGCGCTCCGTGCTCCCTGGTGCTGTGTGCTGTGTGCTGCCCTGTCCTTAACTGCCGAAAAGTCTCTCCAGATATACCTTTCTTCCCGAGGCCTCACTTCCCGCCCAAAATCAGGTTAGTCTTTGTTTTAACTTTGGCGGGCTTTGAGCACAGCGGGGCAGTTATTATATTTAAAATCATTTTAAGCGGCTGGTAATAGGCCCATCTCTGGTTGGAAATGGCTTTCATTGTTTTTAATGTCCTGCTGATCTCGTTACCGAGCCCTTGGTGTTGTCCTCATGAATACATATTGTCCTCTTTCATCTGGGTTAACATTTAGATGGCCCCTGTCTCCAAGCCAATCTTGAGTGGATCTGCATCTAATCCATATGCATGCCTGTGGGTCTGGTTTCGTTCTCTCAGGAACGGCTTCCAGAACTTACTGTGGATTGAATCCACAAAACTGTCTGAGGTTGCGCAGGAACCATTTTAAAGTGTCCCAATGAGCTGATCACATGGTATGGTGGCCATTTTGTATGCCCCTTTTTCTGGGCTTCTTTTAAAACAGTCTTTAAAATCACGGCCTCTTCTGCCATTTAACCCTTATTAATATGAAATCCAATTTTGCGAAACCTACACTCCCCCCTGATGACACTGTAACTTGCTTGGAGTATCATAATTCTGGGTGAGCAAACTTTTCTGTCCTTCCACAATCTAAACATCCCCAGTATTTACCTATCTATGACCCCACGACACATGCATTTCCCACTTCAGAAAAATCTAGTGTACATTAAGCACCTATAGATGGCAATACCTTGGAGTTAAAAAACTTATAACTTACTTCCTGGTGTGGAGGGGATCCTTATACCCCTACACCACCTAGTATATACACATTATCAAATAATAATCACATCTAATAAACTTCAATAATAAAATGAAATACATACGAAAATCCCCAAAACACAAATGATACCCATCAAAAATAAAACAGAGGAGGGAGGGAAAACTTTAAATTTTATACAAAGCAGCAAAATCTAAACGGGTGTCTCTTCTTCTACTCGCACACAATGCTCCCTCCATTCCCCTCTATTCTCGTACTTTTGTGAATGTTTGACCCTTTTACACTGTACAAGCAACAAATACACTACAATGACAACCTGGCACACTACAAGAATGTGGGAGGCTATCCTAATCCAGGAAGGGAATTCTATATTCGTGAACAGGTCCCACCATGTTGGGGTCACTATATCCAATATGCCTGCCCCTATCTCTAATGTCTTCTGCTCCAGTGTGTAGAAGTGTTTCTGTGAAACAACAATGGCTATTAATATCGTGGTGAGGTGTTCAGGGAGAGGGGGAATGATATATCCAAAATGTGCAACGAATCGCTGCAAATTGGTGAAATTCTCTTTCACAGCGAGGTGAACAGTGGAAGGTTCAGGGATGGGGACAATTCACTCTTGGGCCACTTGAACTTCTGCCCTGGGCTTGAAACAGAAACTGCTGTCACTAACCGGACACCAACCGTGCTGTCCATGCTGGTAGTGGGGCACTGCAGTGGTGACACAGTATGTCCCACCTCCTATATATGCCACCTGCGGGGGCACATGGCCTTGTGCCATTGCCTCCATGGTGCAATTTATAGGCTTCGCTCCAGCAGTTCTGAACCTGCACTGTGGTTTTGAATGGGCATTCAAGTGCTGGGGACACAGGATGATGTGTGCTCCCCGGCTCCGGCACCCCGAGAGGTCGGTACCCGTCATTGCATGCTCCCATCGAATGACGTAAGGTGGGACCCCTGTGTAACGAATGTGCGCACCCCTCTGAATGACTCCAATGTTCTCCACCCTGTATACCGGGGCGGGTTTGGCTATCTTTCCCATCGCCGGCATTCTTACCACTATACCCATAATGGTATGATTAGACCATCCACAGTCCACTGGGACTGGGTAGGCCTCTGAAGCTACTCTGAGCTGGCACGGACTCAATGTATTCTCAAAAGGGTAGAGGGCTGCGAGGTGCTTGTTGCTAATCCAGGAGGGGACTAAGCCTTGCTTTAAATCCTCCAGATTACTGCGGCCCTCGCCCAGTAACCACGTCCCGTATAGCACACAAGCTTCGTTCTGCGCAGCCTGATCGGACGCATTCTGATCCTCCCTGATGAGAGCATTTACCGTTTTGGCGTGTTTCTCCAGCTCCGCTGTAATCTCTTTTAAGTGTAGTGTCATGGCCTGGTCCTCATGTAACTCAGAACCCACTACCTTATTCTCATCAGTCAGTATCTTTCTTAGCTGTGTTTTCAAACCATTAATCTGAGTTTGCAGCTCCACGTCATCCAGTGTGTTGATGACGGAAGTTCCTGTATTAAAAGCTGTAAAAATATCATTTACTGCACCCCTTCTTTGTCTCCCTATTCTGTCCAAGACCTCATGTGGTGTGGTGTACAATTCGGCTCTGTCGACATCGGCAAAGTCGAATTCGTAAAACTGTTTAAACATGTTTGTTAGCAGGACCTGGTATAATTGCTCCGTTTCCTTGGGGCACCACGCTGGCAATCTTACCTCGGTGAGGTTTAAAATCACCGAAGCCACCGCGTAGTGGACCCCTTGGCACAGTACCTGACCTGTGGGTACCAATACCAATCTGTTCCCAGGTCCCTTTGTCGTGGTGGGGCACCCTTCCTTGAGGGCTTTTGCTACCGGAACTGTGGGCAGGGACTTGCGGGGTCGGGTGATGAGCTCAGTGGCGTTCACTGGGATCTGTGAGTATGGGACTCCGCACGCCCGTGAGCTGACGTCCCACCTCATTCCTTGCCCAGCATCCTGCCACTGCCTTTGGAAAAAGATGGAGATGCCTGTGGGGCAAACGCTTTCTGAACCCCACATACAGATGTAGATCCCCTCATCTGGCTCCCACCATTTGTCCCAACAGACACTCAACCTCCCGTGTGTCCCCGTAATTGTCCAATGGGTGTTATTACCCAACCTTTCCCAGTCCACAGTGGAGTTCTTCATGGTGCTGCTCAACTTGCGCAGCCACCACCAGCGTTCCAAAGGTACATGTCCATTGCAAACAAGGCAGATCTTCTTGCCCACGGTGACGCTGATCCTGGGTGCAATGATCCGCACCCTGGGGCACATCAGAGACGTTTCCCTGTATGCAAACCCCGTCTGGCTGGAGTATTCAGAAGCGTTCGACCCCAGCCAGCCTGGCCATCTCCCTTCATGGAAGTAGGCAGCAGACTCTTCAGCGTCCCGTGAGCCGGTTCCATCAGTCGCGACGGGGCCTCTATTTCCAGAGCACCCGTAAATGGTGGAGTCCTTGGTGCAGCCCCGATAGGCCAAGCTCCATCCGATCAGCACGAACGCGACGAGGATCCCTCTCACCTTTCTTCTGGTTCCTGCAATAAATCAAACAATACAGCCAGGTTCCCGAGAGATTCTGGCTTAGGTGACGGCATGATCGGGTCTTTCGACCTCGATCCAAAACAACACACATACTGGGCAGATTTAAAACTACTTAAACTCTAATCATCTTTAATATATACACACCCTAAACTTAAACTTAACCTAAACTTATGTACAGCGCCACCCGTCCCCGGGCGGCTTGCCTAGTACCTGATCGGACTGCAGCTTGCCGCTCCCTGTGGCGGGGCTGCAGTGACCTGTGTCTCTGGTTCCCCGCAGCCTTTTGCTGTTAATCGGGGACTGTGTTTTCTCAATGACTTCTGAAGTCGACGTCTACTGGGAGTGGGTGACTCGGGCCAAGACTTTACAGGCTGAGACGTTCGGGTCGACCTGCGAGGAGGTACTTTGGGCGTGGCTCCCTTAGCGAGTGGACCTTCGGGTGGGACCTCAGCTCTCACAGCCCGTGGCTCTTCCACGACTGTGGGCTTCGGCTCCCTCCCCTCAGGCTCCACCCCTTTGGATTTGGGCAGGCTCCCTTGGCGAGTGGACCTTTGGGTGGGACTTCAGCTCTCACAGCCTGTGGCTCTTCCACGACTGTGGGCTTCGGCTCCCTCCCCTCAGGCTCCGCCCCTTCGGGAATTGGGTCTGTGGCAGACGGCTCCTCCCCACCTGTCCCTACAGGTGGAGAATCTCTGCCCCCAATTTCTACCTCCCCCTCGCTCGAGTCGAGGGCGGGACCTCCGTCCTCCGACTCCACCTCTTCCAGAATCGTGTTGAGGGCGGGACCTTGTTGCTCGGGTCCCTCCTCGTCCGAGTCCCAGGCCATCGGAGAAGGCTCCCCCCAGGTGGGCGGGACCTCTTCTCCTTCCAAGCAGGCTACAACGCCAGCTTGTGTGGTCTGTGACACATTGCGCGCCTCAGGCTGAGGATCTTTACCCTCAGACCTGGCTTCGGTTACTGATGTTCTTGCACCCGGTTTAAACAGTTTGCACTGATTTACGTGAAACCATTTACAAGCCCTTAGCTGACCCTCTAAACTGCCAGCCCTCGCTGTTAACCTAGCGTTCTCCTCCCTTAAAACCTGCTCAACTAACTTAGCCTCCACAACCTGACACCGCAGGTATTCCTCCATTTTACAGGAGGTCTCTTCCTGTGCATGTCTTTCTAGAGGACACAGGTCGACAGGCTGCGCTGGCTCTAGTCATTTGGGTGCAGGAGTCGGGGTTTCGGGAATGACAAGACCAGTGGTGACGGCTATCTTCCCCTGCGAAATCATCAGAGACCGCATTGTCTGTATGATTGACTCAATCGCAGCGGGATCCACTACTGCACCAGCTCCTTGCGCTGGGGCAGGAGCTACGACTTGGGTTTGGGCTGGTGCTGGGGCAGTGGTCTGGGCTTGGGCTTGGGCTGTGGGAAATCTCCCTTTATTATCCTTCCATGGATTTCTACAGTCCTTGCGCCAATGTCCATCCTTCCCACACCCGTAGCAATTGAGCTTGGCTTGGACAGGGCGATTCCCCTCCTGACGCCACTCCTGCTTGCTTGGGGCTGCGGGTTTTGCCTCATGCACCTTTCCTTTCTGGGGAGGTGTTTCCTGACTTCTACAGTTCTTATACGCCACATTAAGCTGACGGAGTACCGTCTCTTCCGTGACGCTGGGACCTTGGGGATCAAACCATGATCTGGCTAGGGCCCGTATCTCTGGCAAGCTGTTGGTGACCAAGCAACGGAGCCAATGAACCCGCTGTTCGTCGCTCATTTGAGCCCGTTCAGGCATACCCGGACAGCTGCGTCGATATACTGGCCACAGCCTTTCTGCGAAAACCCGTGGGTGTTCGCCAGATAGTTGCACGGTCCTGTAATGATATCAGCAAATAGAGATGGTATTTGCCTGTTCGATTATGATGCCTTAACAGCATGTTTGCAGGTATTGATTGCTTGTGCCTGACCAGCAGAGGGCATGTGACCGAGACAAGCAAGGCAGTTTGGTTTGGTTTCAGTTTCGTTCTAGATGCATCACTAGCATCGTGTCTCCTGTAAAAGCTGTATAAAGAGTTGAACAAGCTTTAGATTAAAAGTCATTCTCTTTCATAAATGTCTCGTCATTGAACCCACAAAGAAATCAATACAGGTCCCTTCCACACGGTCGAACGGGCTACCGTCGTCCACTCCCATTACCTCTAAAACTTCCTCCCTGAGATCCGTATACCCTTTTCGTCCCCCCTTGCCATCCTCTGAGAGGCACTGAAGGATCGTGGGATCCAGGGAGAAAAGCAACAGTTTGACCTGTTCCTGTTCATCGCAGTCGTTAATGGCTGCTGTTTCCTCTATCTCTCTGAAATGAATCGAGGGATCTCCCTTTACTGTGAGTCGTGTGAGGTGGCTCACCATGGACCTTAAGTTCGGGCTAGCGTAGGGCACCACGAGCTGGTTCTGGTGGGGTCCGATACCGCCATCGGCAGTGTTGGGACTGAACCTCTGGTGCCGAGCGGGACACATTGGTGCCGGTCCCGTCTTTGCTACCAGTGATTCTTCCACACCCTCCACCTCGGCTACCTCCTCTTTCGCTACCCCCTCCTTTTCCGACCAAGTCTCACTATAGCGCGGCGGTGCTGAGGGCTCGGTGGCTGGTACCACAATTACCTCAGCTGGAATCGGCTGTTTTGATTCCTTCAAAAAGTCCATGTGGCTGGCTTTCAGACTGACGAGACACACCATGCCTCTTGCCTTAACCAGGGCCGCTCTTAGGTCCTCTATGGTCTTTTGGCAGGGGCCGTGGTCTGTGCTCTCAAACCCATGCTCGAGGGCTAGCTTGTAAGCTGCCTTAACCTCCACTACTCTCTCCTCCTGCGCTCTTAGCTGTTGTGCGAGGCTGGCATTTTTCTCCCGTATCCTCATTTCATTGGTCTTTGCCTCAGTAACCTGGCACTCCAGGTACTCTATCCTAGCCTGATGCTGACTAGCTACCACTTGGCGTTCCTGATTCAGCGCGTGAAGCGCTGTGATGAGTTTTTACCCACCCATGGCCTTTTCCTTTATCTCTGCTGCCTGGGCTGTGATTTTGGCTGCCTGTGCTGCAACGACTCGGTCCAAGATCTGGACCTGCTTCTTGTAACACATCAGCCACACTGCCTTTTCCACTGACTTCTTATGCTCTTTACTCTCTGTCCACCTGATGGCTGCGTCCACTGGACGCCCATCCAGCAAGAGATCGGAAATCCACTGTTTAGTGAGATTCACCTTGCCAAAGACATAATCCGCTATCCTCTCATCCATTGCATTTCGACCATTCAAACTTGGACCTACTACATTGCAATCCTGCCGCCAGTGTCCTGCCGCGGTCGCCATTTTCTGTAAGGGGTTTTCGTTCCTTCCTCGAGAGGTTTCCCTGAGGTTTCTCTCTCCAGAGGCCTCTCTCTCTTGCACAGTAAAACTTTGAGTGGTTCGACCCACTCACCCCTTAGATTCTATACTCTGGACTTAGGCGCAGGAACTACAATGTAGAGAAAACTCGTGTAGGCCAAGTTTGATGAATCAAAATGAAATTTTATTGCAAATGGAAAAATATATCAAATCAAATGCAACACAGATAAGAGTACGGTACATGGGAGGGAAAAACAAACACAAACAAATCATAACGACATTATACTAACTAAGGCAACTACAGGCATCTTATACTCTACAAAGACCATCATGAAATAAGGAAACACACGAAACATCGAGGGACAACAACTCATGTTAATTGTACCCTTAAATCCACCCCCTTATTAAACCTATCTAGATCTGATTGTGAAGGGCCAGAAACATGCTCACCAATCCCACTAGGAAGTGCAAGGTTTTGAAAACGAGTCTGTGTTTGGTCCTTTCAGGCGTCTCGTCTCCACGTGGATCGTGGAGCCCCTGCGAGCTGCGCCACACCTCTCTCCTGAGGTGGGGGTCGGGGGCGGCTGGACACCGGCAGGCCTGGATGTCGGCGGGGTCGAGGATCGTCGGCTCGACCCTGGTGGAGCTTTGGGCTGGTGTGGCCCCTTCTACCTTCAGCTACGGCCCGGGGATGGTCGATGATCTCCCGATAGTCTTCCCCGGGACGGGATGCTGGTTTCGAGCGACTTTCTTTATACAGTCATAATTATCTTTCTCCTCTGACGGTGGAGAGGAGTCCGCTGATCTTTCCCCAAGCCAGCTCCTCTTCACCCAGCTCAAAAGCTGGACAGGCTGCTGGGGCTGCAATGACTGTCCGATTTTAAACTGTCCTTTTTCTCAGCTCTCTTCGTGACTGTCCGAGCTTGTTGATTCAAGCTTCCTCCAGCATCTTCTTCCAAGCTGTTTCTTCCTCCTCAAGCTGTGTGTCCGGGGTGCTGCGCTCCGTGCTCCCTGGTGCTGTGTGCTGTGTGCTGTCCTGTCCTTAACTGCTGAAAAGTCTCTCCAGATATACCTTTCTTCCCGAGGCCTCACTTCCCGCCCAAAATCAGGTTAATCTTTGTTTTAACTTTGGCGGGCTTTGAGCACAGCGGGGCAGTTATTATATTTTAAATCATTTTAAGCGGCTGGTAATAGGCCCATCTCTGGTTGGAAATGGCTTTCATTGTTTTTAATGTCCTGCTGATCTCGTTACCGAGCCCTTGGTGTTGTCCTCATGAATACATATTGTCCTCTTTCGTCTGGGTCAACATTTAGATAGCCCCTGTCTCCAGGCCGATCTTGAGTGGATCTGCATCTAATCCATATGCATGCCTGTGGGCCTGGTTTCGTTCTCTCAGGAACGGCTTCCAGAACTTACTGTGGATTGAATCCATAAAACTGTCTGAGGTTGCGCAGGAACCATTTTAAAGTGTCCTAATAAGCTGATCACATGATACGGTGGCCATTTTGTATGCCCCTTTTTCTGGGCTTCTTTTAAAACAGTCTTTAAAATCACGGCCTCTTCTGCCATTTAACCCTTATTAATATGAAATCCAATTTTGCGAATCCTACAGGGACACCGAACTTTTTGCTGCTCAGAAGCTAAGAGCCCTTTTGATTATTGGAAGCGTTTTTGAGATTTCAGAGTTTGCTGCTGATTAATGAACCTTCATTTGCATTAGGGTGTGATTTGTTGGTTATTAGGCAGTTATTCACAGCGCAATGAAAAGGGTCTGCAGTCTGTGTCTGTTCTCCTCGAAGCAAGCAAAGCTGCAAATGAGCATCTGGTGAATGATCGGACCTCCCCTTTAAGAGCTGCAAAGAAGCAGCGCGAGCGATCAAATCTGTTTGGCACTCACCTGAAATTCGGCAGCTCTCTGGTGTTAGCAGCTCTCTGGTGTTAGCGTACCCTGTAGCTCCCCACTGAGGACATTAGTGCTTGATTTAGCGCCCCTCTCCCTTCCTGGGGTGATGTCAGGCAATTTACGTGAGGATCAGAATCATTAGCGCCGGGCGTTAACTTTTCAACTTTTTCCAGTTAGCGCCCCCAAATGGCCCGCGAGGGGAATTCCACCCCCCCCCGCCCCCCCAAGACTCTCCAATTTTCATTTAATAAAATGACCTTGTTTTGGATTAGAATTAGAATGACATTTTAATAAGCTAAACATATGTAACAATCCTAAAATCTGTGATTGCCCTATGAACGCTGACTGTCTAGGCTCACAGATGGTTAGGTGGTCAAGGTACCTGAGTATTGTTTGAACCCATATCCGCGGAGAAGTCACCGCCTTTGGGAAGAAGGAAGAAAGTTGGTAAAAATAAACAACCCAACTTTCATGCCAATGTGAAGATAAAATAAAGAAATAACTTACATTTATTGAGTGCCTTTCATATGAGCTCAGAACATCCCACATCATTTTACAGCCAATGAGGATCCTTTTGGAGTGTAGTCATTGTTTTAATGTTGGATACGCAGCAGCCAATTTGCGCACAGCTAGATCCCACAAACAACAGTGTGATAATGACCAGATGATTGATGGATACATATTTTCCAGAACACCAGGGAGAGACTCCTCTGCTCTTCTTCGAAATAATAGCAGTGGGAGCTTTCACTTCCACCTGAGAGAGCAGACGGGGCCTTGATTAAATGTCTCATTCAAAAGACAGCACCCCCGACAGTGTAGCACTCCTTCAGTGCTGCACTGGAGTGTCAGCCTAGATTTTTGTGCTCAAGCCTTTGGAGTGGGACTATGAACCCACAAACCCTCTGACTCAGAGACAAGAGTTCTACCCACTGAGCCAAAGCTGACATGGTGAAAACATATTGTAACTGGGTCAATCTTTGACAATAAAATAGAAATGAGGGAGCGTCTACCCTGTAGCCCAGCAGTGCCTGGATGGTGAGCCTGTGTATTAGAATGACTGCAACCATTGTGTTCGACTTGTGCACATTTTAAAAGTGCTATAGGCTGTAAAATGGTGCTGGTTAATGTGGAAAGCTGATTGATGTTTCCTACACTCCTCAGTGTCCGTCACAGGGATAGTATCCATACATATCCATTACATTTTGACACAGCACTGAATTTAGGAGTGACTGGCTTGGTCTGTTGTGTTCTACATCACCCCATGTCATTATTAGGCATTTCCAGATTTAAAAGATTAATATTATTTATGTAGGATTCATGAATACAATTTATTTTCCAATTCATGTAAAATATTGAGAGACATTTCAGTTGGAATTTACAGCCAATTTTCAGGTGTTGCAGCTTGTTGCTAATCATGATAGTTTGGGTTCGTGGTAACGCTCTCACCTCTGGGTCAGAAGGCTGTGGGTTCAACCTTCACTCCAAGACTTGAGCACATAATCCAGGCTGACACTTCAGTGCAGTACTGAGGGAGTGCTGCTCTGTCGGAGGGGTCGTCTTTATGTTAAACCAAGGTCCTGTTCCTTCGTTTAAGTGAGCATTAAAGATTGACTGGTACTATTTAAAAAGGGCCAGGGAGTTCTCCTGAAATTCTGGCCAATATTCCTCCCTCAACCAAAAGCTGATTAAGTGGCCATTCGCTTCATTGCTGTTTATTGTATCTTGCTCTGCACAAAATGGCTGCCAGATGTGCCCACATGACAGTGAATGTAATGTTTGACAGATATGATAAGGTGCTTTTTTGTTCTTAAACTTCAGTGTCACCTTTAATTGTACAAGGTCATTGAGTAAGCCTGATTTGTAAGTGTATGTAACTTTATACTTCTTCTAAGATTTTTTATTGAGTTGTACAACATACTACAGCACAGACTATACATCATCTGTACACACACAAGGTGAAGGCCCCATGCAGTTGTACAGCAATATAGGGCCGGGTATGTTCCCTGGCATGGCTCGCAGTCAAGCTGGGTGGAAGGGTGGAAGGAAGGAAGAAAGGATGGAAGGAAGGGTGGAAGAAAGGAAGGATGGAAGGAAGGGTGGAAGGAAAGGAAAGGTGGAAGGACGAATGGTGGAAGAAAGGAAGGAAGGAAGGAAGGAAGGGAGGGAGGGAGAGAGGGAGGAAGGAAGGAAGGAAGGAAGGAGGGTGGGAGGAAGGAAGGAAGGAAGGAAGGAAGGAAGGAAGGAAGGAAGGAAGGAAGGAAGGAAGGAAGGAAGGAGGGTGGGAGGAAGGGAGGAAGGAAGGAAGGCAGAAAGGAAGGAAGGAAGGAAGGAGGAAGGGAGGGAGGAAGGAAGGAAGGAAGGAGGGAGGGAGGAAGGGAGGGAGGGAGGAAGGAAGGAAGGAAGGAAGGAGGGAGGGAGGAAGGGAGGAAGGAAGGAAGGAAGAAATAAAGATGTTAAAGGAGGCATTGGGCCCTGGATATGCATGGTATCTCTCCATTGAGGTTCTACCTCCTGATGCCCTCCCAACTCAGGTACAGCCAACAATCGCCCACTCCGACTACAATCATCCCACACATTGCCCAATTTGTAGGTTTCTCATGGGTATGCCGAGTCATGCCATCGCTGGGGCACATCAACCATTGCTCCCAAGAGTGAGAGCCACATGATTGTGTCACATTTGCTTCTTCATGCGAAAAGTCCAATAGCAGCTCACACTCAGTTACGTACTTTGGGAGCGCACCTTTCACGACCTCAGGACGTCCCAAAGCACTTTACAGGAGCGATTAGCAAGCAAAATTTGACACCAAGGCACATAAGGAGATATTAGGACAGGTGACCAAAATCTTCTAAGGAGCATCTTAAAGGAGGAGAGAGAAGTAAAGAGGTTTAGGGAGGAAATTCTAGAGTTTAGGGCCGAAGCAGCTGAAGGCACTAAAGTACTTTTGGCGTGTAGTCTCTGTTGTAATGGAGGAAATGCAGCAGCCAACTTGTGCACAGCAAAGTCGCACAAACAGCAATGTGCTAACGACCGGATAATCTGTTTTAGTGATATTGGTTGAGGGGTGAATGTTGATCAAGAAAACGAGGAAAACTCTGGGCTCTTATTCGAAATAGTGCCGTGGGACTTTTACCGCCACCTGAGAGGGCAGACGGGACCTTAGTTTAACGACTCATCCAAAAGGCGGCACCTCCGACAGCACAGGGCACCCCCAGTACCGCACACTAGAATGTCAGCCGTGATCATGGGCTCAGCTCTACTGCAGAGGGCCTTGAACCTGCAACATTCTGACTTGGAGGTGAGAATGTTCTACCCACTGAGCCACAGCTAACACTTACCGCAATCATTTGCCAACATCCGATAATTAACAATGCGATGAATGATCGGTACATGCACTTTGTTGATGGTACTGGTTGATAGAGGAATGTAGCCCAATAGCACCAATGGAGTAAAGGCAGCTTTTGCTGAAACAAAGCCAAATCTACAAAGCACTTTAACTCGCTGTCTGGTACTCCTTGTGAATAATGATAGCGCTGCTCGGTATTGACCATGCCAAGCAACAAGCACATGGGCTCTGAATAAAGTTGATCCTTTTATCTTTATTTATATTACCCTTTGCAGTGCAGTGCGGATGTGAGGTTGATAACAGATTTAAGGAGTGCCAGCTCTATGGAAAGGTTCTGCCAAGGCTCTCTATCTTTACAAACAGAAAATGCAACCACATAAATCATAGTAAAGTATATTGTCACATCGCTTGAAGATAGCAGCAGGGTTACTGGCAAAAATGATACCAGAATCGAGGTTCTTCTACCCTAGAGGAGAACAGCTGACCACAGATGCCTGGATTGTGCTCTGTGGTGTGCACAACCCTAGCTCTGTTGTCCCAAGCAGGGGAAGAATGCTTGTGAATCCTCCAGCTACTGCCCGCTCTCCTTACTTTGCACGTGTTATAAAGTGTTGGAGAGGCCACTACTCCTCAGACTAGCCCCCATCATCGAGCCAACCATCCCGAAGGAGCAAGCGGGCTTCTGGAGCGGCCGTAACTGCTGTGACCAAGCGGTAGCATTAACAACATACATCGAAGCAGGCTTCCAGCACCATCCCAAGACCGCCGGAGCACTCGTGGACCTGTCAGTGGCATATGACACAGTATGGAAGCATGGACTGCTTTTCAAGCTCTCCACCAATTTACCCTGCAGAACAACGATCCATCTTCTCAACTCCATGCTTAGCAACTGACACATCCGTGTGTAATCTGGCACCCAGAAGAGCAGATAAAGGACTCTGAACAACGGACTCCCACAGGGTTCTGTCCTGGCAGCCATATTATTCAACGATTACACCAGTGACCAGCCTGAAACAGAGCCCTGCAAGTTCATACAAGCTGATGACATTGCCTTGGCCATGCAAAACATGAATCTGTCCATCACCGAGGAGACCCTGACCAGTGATTTACAGAGGATGGAGGCCTACTTCCGCGAATGACGACTTTGGCCAAACCCGCAAAAGACCATCACCTCGACATTCCACCTCAACACCAATCAAGCAAACCAAGCTTTGAAAGTCTCCTTTTGCGGCGCAGAGGTAAACCATACCAACGCCCCCCCCCCCACCTATTTAGGAGTCACGCTCGCTCACACCCTGTTGTATAGACAACATCTCCAGAACCGTGGGAAGAAACTAAAGAGTAGGGTCAACTTGATCCAGAAACTCGCTGGATCCACATGGGGAGCAGACACTCAAACCCTCTGTACAGCAGCACTCACCCTGGTGTACTCTACAGCGGAGTACTGCTCTCCGACATGGCTATCGAGTCCGCATGTCAAATCCATTGATGTCCAGCTTAACCCGACTATGAGAATTATCACTGCTACGCTTTTATCAACACCAACACCTTGGCTGCTCATGCATGCAAACATTGCGCCACCACACCTACGCTGCGAATATGCAGTCTCCAGAGAATACAACCGCTACACCGGCAAAGACATGCTGATCCAGGCCGACTTGAACAACCTACCACCAACCCATCTCAAATCTAGAAGGCTGTTTTGGACTGTCGCGGAAGTCCTTCAGCGATCTCCCCTTAGCCTTGATGACCGATGGTGAAATGCTTGGAAGAACTGTGACATACGGAATGGATTCCTTATAGAGGACCCCACAGTACAACCTGAAGGATCAAAGCTTCCTCGCAAACGGTGGACAACCATCAACCGCCTCAGAACTGGTCATGGTAGATGCTGCCACCTTCTCCATAGATGGAAGATTAAAGCAGCCCCATCATGTGACTGTGGAGCTCCTAATCAGACCCTGGAGCACATCATTGAGCACTGCCCTCAGAGGAAATTCGCAGGCAGCCTACAAGATATCTATGCTGTTACACCGGAAGCTTTGGCCTGGATATCTGACTTAGATATTGACATTTAGTTTGCTTTGCTACTACCATGTGAAAGAAAAAGAGTTATCCCAAGCAAATGTGGCTCTATCATTCTGCTATTGGGATCAGGCAGCAGACTTCAGTTCTGGAAGTGCGAGGAACCAGTCCCATAGGTTAACTCTTGGTGCCTCTCCATAAAGTGAGCCCAGTGCTCCTACGGAGATCAGCTCAGCCCTGGTTGCAGTGTCAAGTGCAAGTATGGAAGAACCCTCCTATCCCTTGCCATTGCACAGTAAGACACAATGGGCTAAAAACTCCAGTACGCCGAAAAGCTGCCAGTGTCACCACGGGCCACAATTAATGGCCGCCCGAATTAATCGCACAGGCAGCACTGGTATTTAGGTGTTGCCTGCTGTTTAACATTAGCGCAGTGCTAAACTTACCATGTAAGGCTGGTTTTTGGGTGCTACTCTCAGCAGGAGGCCCAATGTAGCATGGCCGTAGTGTCCCTGGAGCAAGAACAGCATTATCTAAGAGCTAGCCTGTTATTTTAGAAAGCAGTATTGGTCCCTTAAAGGGGAACTGCCTTCTAAAATGAAAAAATTAAAATAACTTAAAAATATGCAGTTCTTTGCCTTGAGAGCTCAACTGCCTTCTGAAAATTTTTTAAAAGAATTCCCAAATGGGAATCTCCAGCTCTTAAAGCTGAATTGCCTTCCGCACCTATAACAATGGTAAAAGTGCTTCAGCACTAACACAAATGGCTCAACAAGCCAGGGAAGGGCAACCAGGGTCTCACATGCAGCACTCCAGCTTTGTGCAGGGGGTCAACATTGCAAGAGAGGTCCTCTACCCGCAGGGGCCAGGAGACCCTCCAGAAAGAACGATGTGGGACCAGATCACGGAGGCCATCATTGCCCGCAGTCTTGCCCCCACCACCTGGCTCCAGCAACCAAAGAAGCTTCATGTCCTCAGACCAGTGGTCAAGGTCAGTGAATGCATCTTCAAAAGCCATCTCCTACCAACTGCAGCACAAGCCTCGCACACTGCTCATTGCATGATCCACCCGCCCCCATCACTCACCTACCAACCATCTGTACCAAACATGAGACACACCTCCCATTCCTAGTTTTACTTCACCCCCTTGGAGTAGACGGTGCTGGCCATTCTTAGCAGGGGCATGGCTGAGCCCTTGGCCAGTGGCAGGGCTGAAAGGATACAAAATGCTGGTATCCTCATACGTTATTCTCCTTCTGGCATGCACCTCTTGCTTTCCCGCCCCTCACCTCACCACCCTTGAGTCTTCCCCATTTCACACATCCAAGAAATGCAGCCTGCCCAGCCAGTGGTTGACCAAGAAGAGGGAGCAAAGAAGAAGAAGAAGAAAAAGAAAAAGAAAAAAGAAGAAGAAGAATCAATTTAACACTCCCAGCCACTAACTCCTCAAGGTCGACCAGCAAGGCCTTTTGCAGTGTCCCCCACTGAAAGTCAGCAGCCTTCCACCAGCCATGCTGCAGCCAATGGGGTAGCACTGCATGACATCAGTAGGATAGGCAAAGGCACACACAAGAGTCACTAAGAGAATGCGATGATTGAATTCTTGATGCCATGTTGGATGCATATATGGATAAAGTTGGATTAGAAAGTTTGCTTTGTGGTGGTTTATATTTCAGCATTGTGGCCAAGAGGCTGCTGTGAGGGTCAGTAACAACCGGAAGGTAAGGTGTAGGGCTACGGTTGAAAGGGGAATTGGGTTTATGGTCACTGGTACCGCAGGCGGATGATTCCATCCCTGATATCCCAGCTATAAAGCGGCTGTCTGGGTTGCATCCTTCCTTCCGCATCCTCCTCTTCTGCGTCTTCCTCTTCCCTCTGTGAGCAGATGCTGGAAATCTGAAATAAAAGCAGAAAATGCTGGAAATACTCAGCAAAATCTCGTCCTGAGATGTGAATTTGGTTTCTCTCTCCACAGATGCTGCCTGACCTGTTGAGTATTCCCAGCATTTTCTCTCTTTTCAGAGGCCTTTCTTTACCATCCGAGGCCTTGCATGAGTCCAGCAGCACTCCCTGCACATTTTATAAACATTTAGCATCTATTGCACCAAGCCACTACTTCAATAAAATATTTTTTTAAATCCAGTCCAAAAGCTTAAATACAAATGTACCTGAAAGATATGTGCGTCCCTTTAAGTAGTGCTGACAGCATCTCTGTACGCCTGCTGCGCACTCGCTTTTCAGAGCGAGCTTAGGACCCAGCGTTAAAGTCAGCGCAAAGGTCCAAGTTTGCGGAGCGTGGTGTCAAGTCGGCGTTGCATGCTGTGACCCTCACCAAAACAGCGAACGCTGAGTCCCTCACCAGAGGCAGGCGGAAGTGAGGCGGCTGCCATTTTTTTCAAGAAATGGGCCTTACTGGAGAGCGGTAAGTATTCGAATTTCTAGGCCAATATCCCTTCTCCACCCCCCTCCACCACCATCATCCGCACCCCATATGGACATGAGGACATGATAATTTTATCTTTGCCATCACAGAACCCTCTGCTCCAATCATAACATCAGGAAGGGGTATGGCCAGGGCGTTGCCAAAGGTGGAGTAACAAATTTGGTCAAAATATTTCTTTTCACATTTTATTCAGTTGAAAAGTATCAGCTGGTGTAGTGGAGATGGGAGTAATGTAACCATAATTCCTGTTTGGTTGTATACCAATTAATTTACGGTGAGAGTTGGACCTGTTTCTGGCTGGGGCGGAGGTCACCTCATACAAGAAGTTGGTACTGCATGGCATTATCAGGGCCAGAGTGATCTCCAGGACTCTTTTCAATCGCTGAAGGGGCCCTAAGAGAGGAATTTCACAGATTTCTGTTCCTCAAATTGGTTTAGGTTTTTAATCTGACTTTTCACCTCTCCCAGGTGATCAAATGGCTTTCGGGTGGGATGGGGAGTATATGTACTGTGATGTACAAGCTATCGCAATTGTGTGGGAGAGGCTAGAAGGACCAGAAAGTATTTTCCTGTTCGTCATTGTTCGTATGTTTATCACTCTTTGATGGTAAATCTGTCACCAATCCATGTTGAAGACATTGGGCTGGATTTTCATTCAGCAGTCGGGAAGGAGGCGGGACTACAACTTTCGGGTTTTAGTCTCACCTCCATCGACATCCGGCCAATCGACGCGATTTTCCCTTGATTGACCTTATTGAGCCTGCCCAGTGGGCTCAGCAGGCCAATTAAGGGCCACCCGGCAACAGGTGACGTCACAGACTGAAATTTCATCTGTCAAGAGCTTTTGACAGATGAAATATTAGTGTTTCACAGCTGTTTGAAGCTGTCAAACATTGACAGTCTGACTTCTAACCTGAGTCCTTCTACGCAGACTCAGTTAGAACTCTCACCGGCACTGAAAGCTGAAGGCTGTCACTTTTGACAGATCGCAGCCATTCAGCTTTCAGTGCCGGCTGAGTGTTGGACTCCCGAAACCTAGAGGAAGAAAGGCTGTTAAGGTAAGTACAGGTAATTTAAACTTCTTTACACACTTTAGACACACTAAACACACTTACCTTTGCACTCATGCACCCATCACTCACCTGTACACCGACATCTCGACCCCTCCAAGTCCTTCAACCTGACGGCCCGCCTGCTCTAACCTGGCGTGGTTTGGAGCCGTCGGGAATCCCACACGACACCCCTCAAAATAGGGATTAGGCTAAAAACTGCCTGTTAACTACCTGTTAACAGGCAGTTAATTGGCACTAATCCCTTCCCGCCTCGGGTCGGCGGGTCCCAGTGCGGGACGGGTACCCACCTCCTTTGAAACTTACGTGGAGGTGGGTTTTGGGTGGGATGGTGTCGGGATCCCCGAATTCGGGATTTTTGCCCCCCGCACGCCTAAAAGCCCGTCTCATGTCACACTGAAAATCTGGCCCATTGTGTTCTTCTCGACGGTCGACATCCATGGTCCCTAGTGATCTAGATATAACTTTCCATCTACACTGATTACTGGCACAGTATGTTGGGGACACTGTATCCCCTTTCCCGACTTCGCTAGCCTGCAGTAATCAAGATTACACTTCAGATTTTAAAAAACTCCAAATGTATGGGCTTTGAAGGAAAGGCCAATATTTTTAACTTCTGATCCAAATTGGGCAGGTCTACACCCCAGAGAAGGTATCCTACCTTAGTCTGACTTGGCTTGGATATTCCTTCCCATTTTATCCCAATTAATGGGCTGCAAGTTGAGGTTTCACTTTGTGGGGCCATGTCTCAGAAGAAACATGCTACTCTGTATAAGTCATAGGTCTGTTGTATAAGGTACAGATTCTCTGTAAAAAATATAGGTAGTTACGGTACAAGGTATAGATTTTGCATTTAGGTTTAATATGTAAGCTAAAAGTTCTCTGTATAAATTATGTACTCTTCCTATATGGTACAGCTTTTCTATATAGGCTGTGAGCCTGCTGTATAAGATTGTCTGTATAAGTTTAATCGCTCTGGCAATATCTACCCCTCAACCAACATCAGTGACAAAAAAGAGCAGGTTATCTGACAATACATTGCATTGCTGGTTGTGGGATCCCGCTGTGCACAAATTGACTGCTGTGTTTCCCCACAATACAACAGTGATTACACTTCAAAATTAGCTGTGAAGCATTTTGGGGCATCCTGAGGTCCTGAAAGGCGCTATATAAATGCAAGTCACATAGAATTACATAGAATTTACAGCACAGAAACAGGCCATTCGGTCCAACTGATCTGTGCCAGTGTTTATGCTCCACACAAAATTCCTCTCACCCTACTTCATCTAAACCTATCAGCACTGCCTTCTATTCCTTTCTCCCTCATGTATCCAGCTTCCCTTTAAATGCATCTATGCTAGTCACCTCAGCTACTCCATCTGGTAGTGAATTCCATGTTCTAGCCACTCTCTGGGATGAAGATGTTTCTCCTGGATTCTTTATTGGATTTATTAATGACTATCTTATATTTATGACCCTAAGGTAGCGTTTCCACTCGGTTGTGCTGGTTTTTTGGGGTAATTCACACAAAATCTGCGTAACCGGATTGTGTTTTTTTTAAGTGCAAATTACATACAGCGCAAATCGAGTTTCCGCGGTCTTTTGTGCTAGTTTAAAAAAGCATTGAGCTAGAAGCCGGCCCCGCCCACAAAACTGACCATGCCCCTTTTAGGATTCAACCTCTTTCCTTCCCTGGTTTACAATGTTTCGAGTAAGCACAAGACACTTGATGCTGGATCAGACGTTATTGATGCCTATTATAAGTCATTGCCCCAACTAGACACAGAGCGAGCAGCTTTTCAGTTTTTCAAGCTCTCTGAAGAACTATTGAAAACCATGCTCCTTTATACACCATATTCTGCCTACATCAAAGGTACATGTCACAGATAAGACCTTATGATGCATCTATTCCCAAACCCTTTGAAGACAGTCTATTCATGTAAACAGTTGTAGTTGTTCGCACCAAAGCTACTTCCCTTAAACATGACTTCCTGATGGAACTGTTCTTGACTTCTTTGAAGAACAGACTTCATTAACTATTATCTTTCTATACTATTGGTAATGGATCCCTCTACCTATGTATATTACCCTAGCCACCGAAGTTATACTTTAATCACTCATGAGTGACATCATTACTGTCACTTATTCTCTTGCACAAGCATTTCTCGTGTATAATATTTGGACCCATAAAGCATAAGACACACCAGACTTTCCTCGCATGACACGTCAAAGTCATCCTGTTTATATTGGAAAACCTGTTGCTCTAAAATACAAAGAAGTTTGATTATTAACCCTTAACTCTGCAGGATATCCAACAGCCCTCAGGATGAATTAATCACCATGGCAAGTTTCCGCTTATTGCACCCGTTGGCAGGCCTTCGAGGAAGCTCTAAAAGTTAAGCTGGTTCTTTTGGCAGCAAGGACAGTACTGGCACATTTTAAAAACTGTTGAATTGTTTTTCTAATTCACTAAGAAACTGACTACTCTATATCTGGTCTCTTGAGCATCCTCGATTTTAATCGCTCCACCATTGGTGGCCGTGCCTTCAGCTGTCAAGGCCCTAAGCTCTGGAATTCCCCCTCCCAACATCTCCACTTCTCTTTACTCCTTTGAGAGGCTTCTTAAAACCTCCCTCTTTAACCATATCTCCTAATATCTCCTTATGTGGCTCGGTGTCAAATTTTGTTTCACAACGCTCCTGTGAAGCGCCTTGGGATGTTTTACTACATTAAAGGTGCTGTATAAATACAAGTTGCTGTTGCTTAATAATATGGAGGCCAGCACGGATCACAATCCTCTCAGTGTGGTCTAACCAAGGTTCTATGCAACTTCAACATAACTTCATTGCTTTTCAATTCTATCCCTCTAGAAATGAACTCCAGTGCTTGGTTTGCACTTTTTACGACCTTCTTTCTTTAACATATAAGGTAGAGATTCCCGGAACGAGCTAAAGCACCAAGTTTGAATGTGTAGTATTTAATTGCATTGGGCTGTTGTTCAGTATTGAATCTCAGCGCAAGGAGTTGCCTGGGTTTCAGAATGAGAGTATGAACAGTATGAGGTAGGCAATCAAGCAGCAATTCAATATCTTTAGTAATGTCAGAAACTAATTAATGATGGCGGACCCCTGCTAGTATTGACGCAAAACTTTAATAGTTCAGTGGGGGGAAGAAACACTTTTTTATGCAAATCGAAATGCTTCTGCTGTTTCACACAAGGATTTATTTCTTGCAATTATTCGTCACCTGCTTGTTGATTCTGCATTTGAGTAAATGCCAAGAAATAAATATGTATGCAGGAAAAAAATTCCACTCATCTGCAATGGAATCTTTAATCCCCTTGCTAAGCCCTGGGGTGCTCAGGGCAAATGTAGCCCCCCTCTACATCCCCCTTGCTGCCTTGGTTAAAGTGTAGGGATTGTAGATGAGTTGTGGTTGGAGATTCTTGGTTAAGGCTTGACCCAGTGTCATCACTAGGCCAGGCACATGTGCCAACTGGTACTGTTGCCTCATATTCCAGATGCCACTACTAGATGGCAATTTCCTCTCATCCTCTGCTGAAGACAATGATCCAGGCTGAGTTATGACTCTTCCAACCCCATTCACCTTCTGGTACCTTGCCTAAATTTCCACTCTTTGTGTGCCACTAAATTGCACTTATTAGCTCTTCCTTTGCCCCACCATTGGCAGCCGTGCCTTCAGCCACCTAGACCTCTCCTAATCTCTCCTTCTTTGACTCGGCATCAATTTTTGTTTTATTGCGCTCCTGTGAAGCGCCTTGGGGCGTTTTACTACGTTAAAGGCACGATATAACTACAAGTTGTTGTTGTAGCATAGAAAATCATCCCGGGGCCATAGTCCGAAATAAATGAGTGGTGAGCTGTGAAGGACATATTAGATGGGTTGATCAAGAGTTTAGCTAGAGGTGGACTTTAAGGAGGGCCTTAAAGGAGGAGCGGGATGTGGGAAGGCAGAGAGACTTAGGCAGAGAATTTTACAGCATGAGGCTTAGGGACAGCGACTGGTGGCGGGGTGAGGGAGGGGGAAGCACAACAGGTCAGAGTCAGAGGAACAGGAGTTTGGGCTGGGGGTGGTGATGTAGGGCTGGAGGAGGTGGCAGAGATTGGGAGGGGCAAGGACATCAAGAGATTGAAACACGATGGTGGGAATTTTAATTTGAGGTGCTGAGGGATCAGCGGCCATTGTAGACAAGTAAACACAGGGGTGGTAGGTGAGCAGGACTTGGCGTGAGATAGGGTATATATGTGCATGAGCCTGAACAATATTAGGAGGCTATTCATCAGTGAGGAGTATCACAATCGAGCCGGATCCTTTCCCAATGCACACTTTTCAGTGGGGGTCAAAGGGTAACAATCAGAAATGGGGAAGCTTGGCTGATTCTCTGGGCACGATCTTGCCAGCCCTGGGGAGGTGGGTTTGGAGGCGGGACTGCTGGGAAAATGGCAGAATCGGGGGGCGGGTGCCCATCCTGCCCACAACCCGCCTCCGTGCCATCTTGCCAGGAGGCGGGTAGCCGACCCGCGCTGGTTCCCATCTCCTGGAGGCGGGAAGGGGATTACAGCCACTTAACAGGTAGTTAACAGGCAGATAAGAGGATTATCCCCATTTTACCCGCACAGTGCGGGCTTCCTGAAGGCTACGAACCCTGCCAGGGTCACCGAGGCGAGCAGTGGGTCTGCGGGGGTCGGAGGGGCCCAAAAGTGTGCTGTGGAGGTGAGTGATGGGTGCAAGTGTGGAGAGGTGAGTATCTGAGGTAAGTGCAAAGTGTTAGAAAAAGTTTACTTACCTTTGTTTTTTCCTGCAGGCTTCAATCGTTGGGGATGCAGAGAGTCTTGCATCTCCACGGCAGAGATAACAGATGGCTGCTGCATTCTCCAATGCAACAACCATCTAATTTCTGCTAAAGAAAGAGGTTTGATGAGTCTTGAATTCAAGAACTCATCAAACTACAGAGAATGTCAGTGTTTGACAGCTTCACAGAGCTGTCAAACGATGACAATTCATTTGTCAAAAATTTTTGACAGATGAAACGTCATACGCTGACATTCTCTGTAACTGGCTTCCCCTTAATTGGCCTGCTAAGCTCGCTGGGCGGGCTTAACAAGGTCAATCAAGGGGAAATAGCGTGGGTTGGCCAGAAATTGATGGAGGCGGGACTGAAACCCGGCAAGTGGGAGCCCCGCCTCCAAAAGCTCCCCATTGGCAAAATCCAGTCCTTTGTCTCTTTGCTAGCCCAAGGGTACCGAGGCCAATTGTAGCACTTCAACTGTCACCCCAGCTGAGATTAGCTGCGGTGTTTAAAATGATTAAAGGATTTGATAGGGTCAATAGAGAGAAACTATTTCCTCTGGTGGGAAAGTCCAGAACAAGGAGGGCATAATCTTAAAATTAGAGCTCGGCCATTCAGGGGTGATGTCAGGAAGCACTTCTTCACACAAAGGGGAGTGGAAATCAGGAACTCACTCCCCCAAAAAGCGTTGAGGTTAGTTGAAAATTTCAAAGATTAGATTGATAAGATTTTTGTTAGGCAAGGGTATTAAGGGTTACGAAACTAAGACGGGTAAATGGATTTATTTTTTAACTTTAAAGAATTCAATGTGACATACAAGCAGGACAGGGTTCTCCCAGAAAGAAGGGAGTCACTTCTCAATCAACTTCACTTTCCAGCGAGTACAACTCGAGACAAAGAATGGATCCGATTCTTTGTCATGGGGAGAAACTGAAGATTCCTTTCCTACACGTATTGTTCTGATGATTTCTCCTGAAAACCCTTGTAGAATGAATTGTCTTATATGGTATCCTTTCCAAAATCTGCTGTTTAATTATCAAATATCAAAGAATCTCTTTTCAGTTTGCAGGCCTTGTTTCCTCATCACCACAACCGTCTGCATTGGTTCTTCTAATCAGTTACTTCAGGATATTCCAGGGTTGTGTTCCTGGAATTTAGGAGGCTAAAGGGTGATTTGATCAAAGTTTTCAAGATATTAAGGGGAGCTGATAGGATAGATAGAGAGGAACTATTTCCGCTGGTTGGGGAATCTCGGACCAGGGGACATAGTCGAAAAATTAGAGCCAGACCTTTCAGGAGTGAAATTAGGAAACACTTCTACACACAAAGGGTGGTAGAAGTTTGGAACTTGGTAGATCCGTGTATTTTTGATGTTGTGTGTCCTTCAATAACTAGACACGAGACTGCAGGAACAATCAACAGGTATTTACTGGATGAGGGTTATTCTAAAACTAAGCGTACAGATCCCTACTCAGGGTTTATATACAGGTGTGGTCACTGCCGGTACTACAGTATACAGGAGCTGTAAAAAGTAGTTCTCCCCTTAAAGGTACATACACTACAATTCCTCCCCTTTTAGATTGACAGTACCATAACATTCATTTTACAATTAACACTTTTAACATGCACATTAACTGAAAATAGTCCATTTATAAATTCAGTCTTTGGGGCGGCTTCCTGATCCTTTCTGGATAGCGCCTTTCCTGAATGTCTTGTTCTTGGTGCGGAGGCCCCTTGTCGTCAGTTGGTTCATCAGCTTCCGATGCTACTGTTTCTGGGGTAGATGCTACCTGTATGTCGGGTTCATCACCAGCTGCGCGAGTCATGGGGTTGACTCGTTCCTGTGACTCTAGGATCTGGTCGACATGGTGTCTCACAATGTTCTCCCCAACATCCACTGTGTACATTAGTGGCCCCTGCCATGAGCATATCATTCCGGGTTGCCACTTCTCTGTTCGGTAGTCGCGGGCCAAGACTGGTTGCCCTACATTGAAGCTCCTTGTCGGCTTCTCATTGATGTGCTGGAATTGCTTATTCTCAACATCTCTTCGTACATTTGGTCTGAGCAAATCCAGACGAGATCTCAACCTTCGGTTAAAGAACATCATGGCCGGGGTCTGGTTGGTGACTGCATGTGTCGCATTTCTGTAGGCTAACAGGAAATTGTCCACCTTATGCTGCAGTGGAATGTCGTCATCGCACATGGCCCTTACTGCTTTCTTAAAGGTTTTTACGAACCTCTCAGCCAATCCATTTGTGGCTGGATGATACGGGGCGGATGTGTAATGCCTTACCCCATTCCTTTTCATGAATCTTTGAAATTCTTTGGACACAAACTGTGGTCCGTTATCAAAGCAAATCTGCTCTGGCAAGCCGTTCCTTGCAAATATGGTCCGTAGGGCTGCAATAGTTTTCTCCGTGGTGGTGGACGACATTTTGATCGCCTCAGGCCATTTCGAGTGCGCATCCACGGCTATTAGAAACATTGAGTCCATGAATGGGCCAGCAAAATCAATATGCACCCGTTGCCATGGAGATGAGGGCCACTCCCATGGGTGTAGAGGGGCATGTGGTGGTGCATTTTGGACCTTCTGGCATCCTGAGCAGCTCTTTGTCAGGTCCTCGATTTGCTGATCGATCCCCAGCCACCACACATAAGCCCTAGCAAGGCTTTTCATTTTCACCCCTCCCAAATGGCCTTCGTGAAGCTCATTGAGCACTCTCTCCCTTAACCTGGGTGGAATTACCACTCGGGATCCACACATCAGGGTCCCCTGGCATACTGACAGCTGTTCTCTTCTGGATGAGAATGCTGGCAACAGTGAGTCGCCATGTGTTGGCCATCCCTTCACTGTCAAGTCATATACCCGAGACAGTATCGGGTCATTTTGGGTCTCCTTCTCTATATCAGCGTTAGTTACTGGCAAGCGTTCAATTATAGTCGAATGAAATATTTCAACAGGGTCCACTGCTGGTGCTTCCTCCGCAGTGGGCAGTGGCAGGCGTGATAGCCCATCAGCGTTTCCATGCTGTTTCGTGCCCTTATACTCGATTTCATATTGGTTCGCCCCTAGAAAAAGCGACCATCTTTGTAGCCGTTGCGCAGTCATCACCGGCACGCCCTTCTTAGGATTAAAGATGGAGACAAGTGGTTGGTGGTCCGTCAGCAAGGTGAACTTCTGCCCGTGCAGATAGTGGTTGAACTTTTTCACTCCCCACACTAGGCTGAGGGCCTCCCTGTCAATCTGGGCGTAGTTACGCTCGGCTGAGGTTAGTGACCGAGACGCAAAGGCTACCAGCCTCTCCGAGCCGTCCGGGAACTTGTGCGACAGCACCGCTCCAATGCCATAGGGTGATGCATCACACGCCAACCGAATGGGTAGTGCTGGGTGGAAATGAGCCAACGCCTCTTTTGATGTGATCAATTCTTTGCACTACTGGAAAGCTCGTTTACATTCGTCACTCCACTTCCATGGTACCCCCATTTGCAGCAGGGTGTTCAGTGGGTGTAGTACTGTAGACAAATTCGGCAAGAACTTATGGTAGTAGTTCACCAGCCCGAGGAACGACCTCAGTTGTGACACATTTTCTGGTGCTGGAGCCTTGACTACTGCTTCAATCTTTTCAGGGGACTTATGTAACCCCTCTTCATCAATAACGTGGCCACAATACGAGATCTGTTTCTGGAAAAACTCGCATTTGTGGCAATTTGCTCGGAGCCCATATTCTTTCAATCTAGTGAGCACCTGCTCCAGGTTGGCAAGGTGAGCACTGTCATTTTCGCCCATGACCAGGATGTCATCCAAATAACACTGGGTCCTTGGAATCCCTTGCAGGACTTGATCCATTGCCCTTTGCCAAATAGCCGGAGCTGATGCTACCCCGAACACCAGCCGGTTGTATTGGTAGAGACCTTTATGAGTGTTGATCGTGAGGTACTGTTTCGAGGCTTCTTCTACCTCCATTTGCAGGTATGCCTGGGCCAGATCAATCTTAGTGCAGCGTTTCCCTCCAGATAGCGAGGCGAAAATATCTTCAATCCGCGGAAGCGGATATTGTACCGTGTGAAGGACTGGGTTCACTGTCACCTTAAAGTCCCCACAGATGCGAACTTTCTTTGGTTCCCCAGGCGTATTACTCAACGACCTCTTCATTACAGGAACGATGGGTGTGGCCCACTCGCTCCAGTCCACTTTGGACAGTACTCCTGAACGTCAGTTAGCATTTTTGACAGTCGTCCAGGTGTGACATCGTCATCCTTTTTGGCATCTACAGTCAGTGCTTGTATGGAATGCCAATCTAGCTGTATCTTCCGGATCCATTCACGTCCTAGTAGTGGTGGTCCTCCATCTGGCAATACATATAGGTCAATTTTTGGTGTTTCCTTACAACGTTCACCCTTATTTTTCCTTTGGGGTAGACTTTTTGCCCCGTGTATGTCTTCAAGACAATCTCTGTATCTCTCGAGGGTATATGTGAGAATAGCCGCTTGTAGTCCCTTCGGTTTATGACTGTTCGGGCTGATCCTGTGTCCTATTCCATTTTCTCTTGGACTCCAGCTATCTTGAGCGTGACCCAGATAGTTTGATGATCCTCCGTTTGGATCACCTTATGTAGTTTCAGACAACCCAGCTCCTTGCTTCCGGAGTCTGTATCACTTTTCTGTTCGTCTGAACTACTCTCCGTCACCTTATGTACCTTCTTGTACTTCTCCTGTGGAGATTTCTTGCTGCTGGTTTTCTTTCCCGACCTGCAGACTCTTGCTATGTGTCCTACTTTTCCACACTGTCTGCACACTTTGTCCTTAAACCAGCAATCATTATGGTCGTGTGTTGTTCTGCCGCAGCAATAACACTTCACTGTTCCGTATGACATTTCATTTGTGCCATATTCTTGAGGTCTCCATTGTATCTCTGCAGCGCCCCGTGAGGCTGCTTCATGTGATACTGCCATGCTGAAAGCCTTTTCCAGCATAAGGTCCTTTTCAGATAAAAGCCGTTTCTGGGTTCCTTCACTTTGAAGCCCACACACAAACTTATCCCTTAAGGTATCTGCCAGTCCCACTCCAAACTGGCTGTGTTTCAATAGCTTACGCAGTTCCGTTAAATACTCAGCATTACTTTCATCTTTATGCTGGTTCCTTTTGTGAAACTTAAATCTTTCTGCTATCAGCAGCAGTGTGGGGTTTAAGTGGCTCTGTAGGGTTGACACTGTGGCCTAGAAATTGAGTTTTGGCTTAGCCAGGGCTTTAGCGCCGGAAGTTAGTGCCGGCGCTAAGTCCCCCTGCGCGCGCCAAAAATTCAGCAGGGCCGCGCCCAAACGGCTGCTGGCGCTACTGAAGGGTCTTTGCGGCGGTAAATCGGCGCTAACTGCCGTTTCGCGCTGCAATTCCGGCGCTGCGGCACCCGATGCGGTGCGGCAGGCTCGGGAAGTGCAGGCCTCCTCCTTCCCTTAAGGAGGAGCTGCCTGCACCCGGCCGCGGCCCGCGAAAATCTTTTTAAAAATGAGCCCGGCACCTTGGACAAGTGCCGGGCTTGCTTCTGTTCCGGGGGGGGGGGGGGGGAAGTCCGGGGAGGGAGCTGCGGCCAGGCGGCCGGCGGGAAAGCGGCCGGCCGCCGCGGGGCCTTTAATGCGCCGGCGCAAAGACTTGTAAGACTCTGTTGCCAGAGTCTTAGTTGCGGCTGCCACGGGCGAGGCGGCCGCAACTGAATTTCGGCGCTGGGGCCCGTCGGCATGGCAACCGGGACGCTGCGCACACCGATGACGTCATCGGTGCCGGCGCAGCGCTACCGGTCTACCGCGGCGGAAGGGCCCCAGGCAATTTCGGCGCCGGCGCCAATTGCAGCGCTAGGCCCTCTAGCGCCGCAAAATCGGCGGTAAGGGCACTCAATTTCTAGGCCTATGTTTCCAAAATCCTTGTCCACTGGCTTCTCTGGGGTTACTAGGTTTCGCAGTAAGCCATACGTTTTTGCACCCATGGAATTCAACAATACCAGCGCTTTCCTCTCATCTGGCACTTCATTCGCCTTGCAGTACACTTCTATGCGTTCGACATATGTCATCCAATCTTCGACTTCATTGCCGAACGCTGTGATACTGCCACTCTTTGGCATCCCTGGGTGTGGTTAGACTGGCTCAAAATGGCGTTTTCTCGCGCTTCCCTTCTTCTCCGCTGCGGCTCAAAATGGCATTTTCCCGCACTCTCCCTTCTTCTCCGTTGCAGCTCAAAATGGCGTTTTCCTGCGCTCTCCCTTCTTCTCTGCTGCGGCTCAAAATGGCGTTTCCCGTGCTCTCCCTTCTTCTCCGCTGCAGCTGCTTGGCCCTTGAACACCGGCTGCGATCTGCACGTTTCCCTTTCTTCCCCGCTGACGCTGCTCGTCCCTTGAACACCGGCTGCGCTCTGCGCCTTTTCTTTCGCGCCTCTCTCTCTGCTCCCATTGACGCCGTTCGGGCCTGAACACTGGCTGCGCCCTGTGCGCTCTACCCTCTCTCTTCTCCCATCGACGCCGCTCGGTCCTGAACACCGGCTGCGCCCTGTGCGCTCTACCCTCTCTCTTCTCCCGTCGACGCTGCTCAGCCTTTTCTGTGCCGTCGGTCGGCTCTAGCCGCTGCTGTCCGGGAAGGGTCTGCGCCATACCTGTTGCCAGCCCGTTTTGCTGGACCACCGTGACTGGAGAACCAAGCCCAGCTCTCAACAGCCTCCCCTGTGATGCTCAATCTCTGCTGGATGACTGGGCGGTTGCTCGTGGTTGACGCCCGTGCTTCTGGCCTCAATTTTCTTCCACAGTTCTCCAGGAGCGAATCCCTGGGAGGTAATGCAGAGTTGCAGGTAGGTTCGAATCTGCCTTGTCGCCACTGTTAGATCCGTGTATTTTTGATGTTGTGTGTCCTTCAATAACTAGACACGAGACTGCAGGAACAATCAACAGGTATTTACTGGATGAGGGTTACTCTAAAACTAAACGTACAGATCCCTACTCAGGGTTTATATACAGGTGTGGTCACTGCCGGTACTACAGTATACAGGAGCTGTAAAAGTAGTTCTCCCCTTAAAGGTACATACACTACAGAACTCACTTCCACAAACAGCAGTTTCTGCTCGGTCAATTGTTAATTTCAGATCTGAGATTGATAAATTTTTGTTAACCAAAGGTATGAAGGGACATGGACCAAAGGCGGGTATATGGAGTTAGGTCACAGATCAGCCATGATCTCATTGAATGGCGGAGCAGGCTCGAGGGACTGAATGCTCTATTCCTGTGTTCCTATAACCTTATGAAGGCTCCATTTCATCTGACTAATACATACGTTTCTTTCTCTCAGATTCCTGGACAACTTTCATCCTGACAGCAAGAAAGTGAGGATTTCATTCCTAGTCTGTTACTTTTTTTTATTCATTCACAGGATGTGGGCATTGCTAGCAAGGCCAGGATTCCTTAATTGCCCTTGGGCCACCTTATACAACTGAGTGGCTTGCTAGGCCACTTCAGCGGGCAGGTAAGAGTCAACCTCATTGTTGTGGGTCTGGAGTCACATACCGGCCAGACCAGGTAAGGACAGCAGATTTCCTTCCCTAAAGGACATTAGTGAACCAGATGGATTTTTACAACAACCCAGTAGTTTCATGGTCACCATTACTGATACTAGCTTTTCTATTCCAGATTTATTTAATTAACTGAATTTAAGTTCTCCAGCTGCCGTGGTGGGATTTGAACTCATGTCTCGGGATCATTAATCCAGGCCTCCATATTACTAGTTCAGTACCCTAGCCACTATGCTACTGTACCCTGTGATTTGCATCTATAAATCAAGTACCCAAAGTCCAAAACCCTTCAGTGTTTTTATGTTTGAGTTCTCAATTATATTTTCCTGATGCAGAAACAGACAATGCTGGAAATACTCAGCAGGTCAGGCAGCATCTGCTTCAGGTTGATCACCTTCCATCGGAACTGGAAAAAGGTTTTCCAGGTCTGACGAAAGGTCATTTACCTGAAACGTTAACTCTGTTTCTCTCTCCACAGATGCTGCCTGACCTGCTGAGTGTTTCCAGCATTTTCTGTTTTTATTTCAGATTTCCAGTGCCTGACATTCGCTTCTCGCATTATTTGACTTTGATGGGTAGTCTTCCAGTTTTGTGTTTTCCTCCCTTTGTTAGTCTCGTGTGCTGCTGACATTTTGAAGTGAGACTAGGTATTCCTTTAGGGATTCTGAACCTGCAGCATGATTTATCTGAGGAAGAGGAGCTCACGAGGAGCCAACAAACGCAGGTGCAGAAACACCTTGCGGCATTCTGTCCGCACCTGTTCACATAGCTCCTTCCGCACACTCCTGCCTATGTCTTTGCATCTCTGTTTCGTAAGACGGGCTGTCACTGGCTTGGAGCATCTGCTGCAGGATGACCTGCAAGGCAGCATCTGGGAGAGGGATGGCTCCTTATATTCAAGAAGGAGTTAGATATATTTCTTAAGGCTAAAGGGATCAAGGGATATGGGGAGAAAGCAGGGACAGGGTGTTGTGTATGTACCTTTAAGGGAATAACTGGTCTCAGACTGCAGTACCGGCAGTGACCACCCCTGTATAAAAGGCCCTAGCAGGCTTCTGTAGTTTCAGTTTCCAGGTTGTCTCCATTCAGTAAAGACTTGTTATAATCAACTCCTGCAGTCTGTGTCTCAATTATACACGGACATAATACTGGCGACGAGTAAGAAACGAACTTACCTGCAACTCGGCAGCACCTCAGACGGCGTTATTGAAGGTCGAAGCCAGAAGAAAAAAAATAATCCAAAGAAACTCGAGAAACGGGCGTCGACCATGGGCAATCGCCCTCCAAATCATCGGATTGCAAAGTGCAGGAGAGACTGTCAAGAGCCAGGCTTGGTCCTCCAGTCTGTGGTTTCCCAGCTAATCGGGCTGGTGGCAGGTACTGCACTGATCCTTCCTGGGCTGCGGCGGGCTAAAGCTCAATCGGGTGGCTCTGCAACGGGGCCGGGCAGCGAGTCGGGAAGCAAAGAAAGAGAGAGAGGGTGGAGCACACAGGGCGCGGCCGGTGCTTCGCAGCCGGGCAGCGTTCGGACCTAAGAAGAGGGAGGGAAGTGTCCCAGAGGGTCCGCTCCATGATGGGAACGGTTCTTCAATTAACGGAGCAAATATTGAAGTGCGATAGAAAAATAAAAATACCACGGAGAGCGGCGTTGGCAGCGGCAGCGGCGGGAAAGCGCGGGAGGCGCCATTTTGATCCAGCAGGAACGAAGGCAAAGCGCGGGAGGCGCCATCTTAGATTTTCAAGATGCCAAAGACTGGCGATATCACTGCCTTCGATAATGCAATAGAAGACTGGACCACGTATGTGGAAAGAGTCGAGGTATATTGCGAGGCAAACGAAATAGCCGATGAGAAAAAGGCATCGGTATTGCTAAATTTAATGGGCACAAGAACGTACGGCCTATTGCGGGACCTGATTACTCCAGCCAAACCGAAGGCGAAGAGTTTTAACGAAATTGTTGCTATCCTACAGGAACACCTAAATCCTACACCGCTGCTGATAGCAGAAAGATTTAAATTCCACAGGAGAAATCAGCATAAAAATGAGAGCAATGCTGATTACCTTACGGAACTACGCAAGCTATCAAAGCACTGCCAGTTCAGAGCAGGACTGGCAGATACCTTACGGGACAAATTTGTCTGTGGACTCCTGAGTGAAGGAACCCAGAAGAGGTTACTCTCAGAGAAAGAGCTGATGCTAAGATAAGGCTTTCAGCGTGGCAGTATCGTACGAAGCAGCAGCAAGGGGAGCTGCGTAAATACAACAAAAGCCACAGGAATACGGCACCCACGAAATGACACGGGGATTTGCAAAATGTTATCGCTGCGGCAAAACAAACCATGCCCAAAAGGACTGCTGGTCCAAGGACAAAATATGCAGGCAATGCGGAAAGATGGGGGACATTGCACGAGTTTGCAGGTCTGGGAAGAAGACCAATGACAACAAAAAGGCTACTAAGGAACCGTACAGGAAAGTACAAAAGATGACGGGCAGTAGTTCCGAAGACCAGATGAGCGATAGTGAATCTGGGAACAAGAGACTAAGCTGTCTCAAACTTCACAATGTAATTACAAAAGAGGATCACCAAACCATTTGGGTCACCCTCATGATAGCAGGGTCCCAAGTCAAAATGGAATTGGATACAGGATCAGCTCTAACCGTCATGAATCGACGAGACTACGAGTGGCTATTCTCACACATACCCTTGAGAGAGACATCCATTGTCTTGAGGACATATACGGGGCAAAAAGTATACCCCAGAGGAAAAATAAGGGTGCCTGTCGAATACAACGGCAAGAAAATACGGAAATTGTATCTCTACATTCTGCAAGATGGTGGACCACCGTTATTGGGACGTGAATGGATCAGAAAGATAAGTTTAGACTGGCACTCCATTCAGGCACTGACGGTGGCTGGTAAAAAGGATGACGACGTCACTCCTGGACGATTGTCAACAATCTTAGCTGACGCCAAAGAGGTATTTCAACAAGAACTGGGCACTCTTAAAGGCGTAACCGCCTCGATAAAAATAGAGGAGAATGCAATTCCCAAGTTTTTCAAAGCAAGACCGGTACCATATGCAATTCGCCCAGCCGTCGAGGCAGAGCTGGAGAATCTGGAGAATGCAGGCATGTTATCTAAGGTAGACTGGAGCGAGTGGGTGACACCCATCGTTCCTGTCATGAAGAAAACGTTAAACAATAAGTCTGAGTAGCCAAGGAAGGTTCACATCTGTGGGGACTTCAAGGTGACGGTGAACCCAGTCCTTCACACAGTACAATATCCTCGTCCAAAGATAGAAGATATCTTCGCCTCACTATCTGGAGGGAAGCGTTTTACAAAAATTGACCTAGCACAAGCATATTTGCAGATGGAGGTTGAAGAATCCTCTAGGAAGTATCTCACGATAAACACTCACAAAGGTCTTTACCAGTATAATCGACTGGTATTCGGAGTGGCATCAGCGCCGGCGATATGGCAAAGAGCGATGGAACAAGTCCTGCAAGGGATTCCGGGGACTCAGTGTTACTTGGACGACATCCTAGTGACAGGTGAAGATGACAGTGAACACCTTGCCAACCTAGAGCAGGTGCTCACTAGACTACGTGAACATGGGCTACGAGCCAATCGCCCCAAGCACGAGTTTTTTAAGAAACAGATATCGTATTGTGGCCACGTGATTGATGAAGAGGGGTTGCATAAGTCCCCTGACAAAATTGAAGCGGTAGTTAAGGCTCCAGTGCCTGAAAATGTGTCGCAACTGAGGTCATTCCTCGGATTGGTGAATTGCTACCATAAGTTTTTGCCGAATTTGTCCACAATTCTGCATCCACTGAACGCCATACTACGAACGGGATTAGCATGGAAATGGAGCGATGAATGTAAGCGGGCCTTTCGGAAGAGTAAGCACTTAATCACTTCAAGAGAAGTATTGGCTCACTGCAACCCATCACTACCGATAAGACTGGCGTGTGATGCGTCTCTCTACGGCATTGGGGAGGTACTGTCACATAAATTCCTTGATGGTTCAGAGAGGCCGATAGCTTTTGCGTCACGCTCGTTAAATTCAGCCGAGCGTCACTACGCCCAGATTGACAGAGAGGCCCTCAGCCTGGTGTGGGGGGTGAAGAAGTTCAATCACTACCTGCACGGTCAGAAATTTACTCCACTAACTGACCATCAACCTCTCGTCTCCATTTTCAACCCTCAGAAGGGCGTACCGATAATGACGGCACAACGGCTACAGAGGTGGTCCCTTTTCCTAGGGGCACACCAATATGACATCGAGTACAAAGGAACTAAACAGCATGGGAATGCTGATGGATTGTCGCGCCTTCCATTGCCGACGGTGGAAGAAGAACTGGCAGTGGATCCAGTGGAGTTATCCCACTCGACCATAGTCGAATGTCTCCCTGTGACGAATGCAAACATAGAAAAGGAAACACGAAATGACCCGACACTCTCCTGGGTCTATGATTTAACGGTGAAGGGATGGCCAGCACATGGCAAACCACTGCTGCCAGCATTCTCACCGAGAAGAGAACAGCTGTCAGTGTGCAGAGCAACCTTGATGTGTGGATCCAGAGTAGTAATTCCACCCAAATTGAAGGATAGAGTGCTCAATGAGCTTCATGAGGGTCATCTGGGAGGGGTAAAAATGAAGAACTTAGCCAGAGCATTTGTGTGGTGGCCGGTAATCGATAGAGAAATCGAAGAGATGACCAAGAGCTGTACAGGATGCCAGAAGGTCCAAAACGCCCCACCACAAGCCCCTCTACATCCATGGGAGTGGCCCTCATCTCCATGGCAAAGGGTGCACATTGATTTTGCTGGTCCCTTTATGGACTCGATGTTTTTAATTGCGGTGGATGCACATTCAAAGTGGCCAGAGGTAATAAAAATGTCCTCAACCACCAAAGGAAAACACTATCACAGTCTTACGAACCATATTCGCCAGGAATGGGCTGCCTGAACAGATTTGCTCTGACAATGGACCACAGTTTGTGTCTGAAGAGTTCCGAGGTTCTGAAAGAACAATGGTGTTAAGCATTACACATCCGCCCCATATCATCCAGCCACTAATGGATTGGCCGAGCGGTTTGCTCAAACATTCAAGAAGGCTATCAAGGCAATGTGTAATGAAGATATACCCTTACAACACAAGGTGGATAACTTCTTGTTTGCCTACCGGAATGCGACACATGCGGTTACCAACCAAACTCCAGCCATGATGTTCTTCAATCGAAGACTACGATGCCGCTTGGATTTGGTTGAGCCAAACGTCAGAAGAGATGTGGAGAACAGGCAGTTTCAGAATATGAATGAAAGGCCGACCAGGAGTTTTAAGATAGGTCAACCAGTTTTGGCCCAGGACTACCGCACAGAGAAATGGCAGCCAGGAACGATCTGTACACGGCAAGGATCTCTAATGTATACCATGGACATTGGAGAGAGCATTGTAAGACTCCATGCTGACCAGATTCGAGAGTCACTGGAAAACGTCAACTCCACACCACGATCTGATACACCTGGCGATGAAACCGAAGTACCAATTGCAACTACCGCAGAATCGGTGATATTGGAAGCTGACGAACCAAACAACGACATTGATCCCGACTCAACCTTGCCAGAAGAACCTGATATCCCAAAGAGGCGTTATCCAGACAGAATCAGGAAGCCTCCTCAAAGACTGAACTTATAATTGCTTAACTTCAACCAATGTATCTAGCAACCGTAATTGTAATTGTAATTAGTTGTTAAATGAATGTTATGTACTGTTTATCTAAAAGGGGAGGAATTGTTGTGTATGTACCTTTAAGTGAATAACTGGTCTCAGACTGCAGTACCGGCAGTGACCACCCCTGTATAAAAGGCCCTAGCAGGCTTCTGTAGTTTCAGTTTCCAGGTTGTCTCCATTCAGTAAAGACTTGTTATAATCAACTCCTGCAGTCCGTGTCTCAATTATACACGGACATAATACAGGGTACTGAATTTGGATGATCAGCCATGATCTCATTGAATGGCAGAGCAGGTTCGAGGGGCCTGTATTGATTTCTTTGTGGGTTCAATGACGAGACATTTATGAAAGAGAATGTCTTTTAATCTAAAGTCTGTTCAACTCTTTATACAGCATTTACAGGAGACATCATGCTAGTGATGCATCTAGAACGAAACTGAAACCAAACTAAAACTGCCTTGCTTGTCTCGGTCACATGCCCTCTGCTGGTCAGGCACAAGCAATCAATACATGCAAACATGCTGGTAAGGCATCATAATCAAACAGGCAAATACCATCTCTATTTGCTGATATCATTACATCTCCTTTTCTTAAAACAAAAGTATTTTACTTTTAACTAACAACATGTTTTCTTTGTATTAATCTGCATTTTAACTGTAACACTTAATGAACAGGGCCAAATGGCCTACTCCTGCTCCTATCTTCTATGTTTCTGTGTATTCCTGCAGGAGACCACAGCCTGATGCTTTCATACTCTGGGTCTTTCCCAGCTGTTGAATAGGTCACATCTGCCAAATCGGGCAGTCTGCAGTGCGCTCACTCTGCAAGCGAGTTGCAAATGCTACGTTTGCAAAGGGCGACGTCTTCATCAACTTCCCTCTAGGAAAGAAGCACCAGCTGGGCAAAGCAGGTGGCAGGGCTCCCTTGAGTGGAGGGCAGCACAGAAAGTACCCATGTGGGCATCAGGACTCCTACATGAACAGCACAGCTATTCACTCAATTAATATTCCATCGGTATCTGACCACAGAAACAGCTCTGTGTATGTCAATGATGTTAGTCAATTAGATTTAGAATGAAAATGTCCAGACATGTCCGCTTGATACAAATGTAAGCCTTTCTTTCTTTCAAAAGGAGCAGTGTTGTGCCATAGTGAACCACTTTTCTGCCGTCGCAAATTTCCCCTTTTTAACGACAAGCTCCGGCCCTTTAAGAGCAGCTGCATTGTCAGATTTCATACCTGCCTCCCCCGCCCCCGCACTCCAGCCAACTGTGTCACAGGCCGAGGTCTATGTTAATGAGCCTAGTCCAATTAAAGGAGAGACTCGCAATGAAACCTTTGGTGTCACCCACTCTCTGTGCTGTCGGCTTGGGCCAGCTCCGCACTGTTTTTGCCAGGCCCCACAAACTCAGGGCTGACCGCTGAGACACTGGTTTCGGGGCTGCACTCTGCGTTTTCTAACTGCCAGCAGCATTGGCAAAGGATCAGGAGGAGCAGGTGATCAAACTGCCCTCTTGGTCAAACCATGCTGCTGCCTCTTTCAGCTGTGACTCGGTGGTAGCACTCTCACCTCTGAATCAGAAGGCTGATGGTTCAAGCCCCACGTCCATGACTTAAGTACATAAATCTTGGCTGATGCACTGAGGGAGCGCTGCATTGTTGTCGGTGCCCTTTTTTGGATAAGATGTTGAATTGAGCTGGTCATAAAAAATCCCGTGGCACTTTTCGAAAGAAGTGCAGAGTGTTCTCCGAGTGCCCAGGTCATCAGTCATTTCTCAATCAACAACAGATAAACTGGTCACTTATCTTTTATTGGGACCTTCCTGTGCACAAGTTGTCTGCCATGCTTGCCTACAAAGCAGCAGTGACAACACTTCAGAGGAAATTCATTGACCGTGAAGTGCGTTGCAATGTCCTGAGGATGTAAGAGGTGCCATTGAAATACAAGTTCTCTCTTTTTTATATCGTGTGGGGGTGTAAAAAGGCCGAAAATCATTTTAAAATGCAGGAAGCATACCCAACCTCCAAACGGCCATGGTTGCTAAAGTAATCCCTTTTCCATCTGTAATCATATAGTCTACAACTCAAAAATAACAACAGAAAATGCTGGAAAAACTCAGCAGGCCAGGCAACATCCGTGCAGAGAAAATAGAGTCAACGTTTCGGGTCAAAACCCTTTGTCTACAACTCAATACTGGCCTGGAGTTTCCGCTCGGTTGCGTTGGTTTTCACAGCTCAGTTCGTCCAAAATTGGCGTAACCGGCGTAAAAGATCGAGGAATTTTAAGCGCAAATTACGTTCAGCGCAGCATAGAAACATAGAACATAGAAAAATGGGAGCAGGAGTAGGCCATTCGGCCCTTCGAGCCTGCTCTGCCATTCAATATGATCATGGCTGATCCTCTATCTCAATACCATATTCCCGCTCTCTCCCCATACCCCTTGATGCCTCACGTTTCTGCGATCTCTTACGCTAATTTAAAAACCATCGTGCTAGAAGCCCACAAGACTGGCCATGCCCCCAGGTCGAATTAATCACCATGGCGAGTTTCCACTAACTGCGCCCATTCGCGGGCCTTCGAGGAGGCTCCAAAATTAAGCTTTGTTTTAGGCGCAGGGACAATAATTGGCATGTTTTAAAAGCTGTGGAATATAATTGTTTTAACTTACTAAGAAACTGACAACTGTACACCAATATAACCAGAAAATGGTTCTGTATAGTTTTTTTTTAAAGTCATTTTGACTTATTTAAATAGGGTTACTCACAGGTGGTGGATGAGACACTCTGATTAAAATGCTTATTTTTTGAGATAAGCCCATTTCCAGCTGTATTAATCAAACCTGCACCAGGTTACCACATGGCGGATTTTATGTTCGGCCATATGCAAATGAGTTTGAACGGAAGCTCGAGAACAAAACAATACACTTGCGTAATGTTGAGCACAATTTGTGCACCGATTGCGCCCAAAGCAGAAACTCTACCCCAGTGTATTTAGCTGAACTGTTACATATTTAGCAAATAATTATCTTTTTTATATTCTTCAGCTCCGTTGTATGTGCTTTCCATTGTCTGCATGGCCATTATTCACTGACAAATGCACCTGCAGTATATTTTCTAATAGATATATCTTGTCATAAGAGCGTATAAAACAATGCATATCTTGTAAGAAGAAAAATTTGTTCTGTCTTAAAAATCCACTTAATTCTAAATGATGAATAGTGGTAGAAACACACACAAATAATGAAAGTATCACAATTCATATTAATACAAAGAAAGAGAAGTCAGTATTGAAGGACATGAGACAATATCTTAATAATAATGGAAACAGTTCCCTTATATCATGAAAAATCAATACTGGGCCTACCATATATTGGGCATCCTCTTCCTCAACTATGTTCTTCCATCTGTCAGCTAATTGGCTGCTGCCTGTCCCACATTACAACAGTGACTACACTCCGAAAGTACTTCATTGGCTGTAAAGTGCTTTGAGACGTCCGGTGGTCGTGAAAGGCGCTAGAGAAATGCAAGTCTTTCTTTCTTTCTTTCATCTTTTATTTTTCTGAGTCACTCACCTGACTGAGGCCATCACAAGACAAGAGATGGATCTAGCACCGAGCTTAGGATGGGTTAACCACAAAGTAAGGTCGGCCACAAAACAGGGAATGGATCTGTACACCTGGATACACCTTAGGTAGGATTTTGCCGAGCCCCCCCAACTGGGGACTTCATGTGCAGGGCTGAGCTGACATGGAATTCATAGCCGATCAAAAGGGGAACTCAGTAAGGATTCCACCTAAGATCCGTCTCCATCACTTGCCATTGAACGGTTACAAAGAAATATTAGTGGAGGACCTTTAAAGTTCCGTCACTAAGAAGGAATCCAGGCACCGTGAACAGCACACTCCCTAGAACATGCTGGAAGTGCGGATTTAATGGTTAGAGATAAAAAATTACAGTGCAGGACTTTTACTACTTGTCTGTTTTGATTGTGGAAGGAAAGAAGTGTTCTAAAGCCCCATTTAAATCTTAAGTCATAAGTGTGTCACAATAACAAGTTACATTCCTGAATTACAAAATCACTACACATTTTTACTGACTCCATTTGCTAAATTAATTTTCAGTGTTAATGGTTTGAAGAAATTACAATTTTATTTTAGATGTTTTTACGGCCCATAACCCTTCTCTGTCAACCTTCATTCTACCTTGATAAGACTGAGCCCATTCATTAAAAATAGATTAGTTTCATTCTCTCTAAATATTATTGCCTCAACTATCAAGAAGCCAATTACAATTCAAGTGATCCAATATTAATATCTTGGGTTTCTTTAACTGGAGGTGAAATGGGGCTCTGTATATTATATGACTTATGAGAAATCGTACACTCTTATTTCATTAAGATAGGAGTATTTTAAAATTCCTATTATGCAATTATGCTAATTTCAAGCAGAAAATGGTGGAGCAGAAAATAAGAGCAGATTGACTCCCAACTATTTATTCAAGCACCATGAAATGAGAAAATATTGAGGTCATTTCAAGAAGAAAAGGAATTCTTGTACAGCCTTCCTACTCCATTAATAAATGGTTTCTGCCTTTTGCATACTCTTATTGGCTGGTAATTTGGATCTTGCCTTAGATAATCTCTTTCAGATACAGAGGTGCGAGTCAGTCTGGTAAATGGTCTAAATCTCTTGCAATTGGAAGTGTGCCTGTTCTGCCCAATGACTAACTACAATGGTATAACCCATGGGAGTCGTAATAGGATCCTCTTGTGATCTAGACTGGATATTAGTGTTTTTTTCACATGCCCCCAAGTGCATCTCTAATCTTCTCAAAGGGAGACCAAGAAAACATCTCGTAAGAAGAGACCAAATACAAATTGTTAAACTGCTTTGTTGTACAGTAAGTGAACACACATAGCAATGGTTATGATTGAATTCACTTAATCCGATCAGGACAACTTGTCCTCATGTAATAGTATAAAAATAATGAACATGCCATGCTTCCCCAAATCAATGTGTTATCAATAAAATAACTTTTAACTGCCCTCCTGCATTCTCCAGTTGAGGCTGACAAATGCTTGTCCTCACAGCTATCTGTTCAAAGACCCGACTGTCTCTGTTTTATCTTCTGGGTCTCCTCGCATGCCATGGAGTTTTGATTCCACAGCGTATGTATTTTTTTGCAGCAGCAGGATCCCCATCTGGAAGCCAGCCTGATTGACAGACTTGACTTCCAGCCAGGCGTGGAGCGCTCCAGAGGAGGCTGGAACCACAGGTAAGGAGCCTGCTTGTGGAAGCATGGTGGCAGGGGGGTGGGGTGGGGTGGGGGGGGGTCCGATCCCAGATCCCGGTGGTGGGTTCCAATCCCCGATCGAGGGGTCTTTGTATGGGGGGTTTCCGATCCATGGGATGAAGGTAAGCTCCTCCTGGCCCACAAGCAGTGCTGTAAAGGCACTTACCTTTTCCTCGAAGCTGAGCTGCCGGGTTTCCTGAGGCCTGAGAAACCTGGCCGGCCAAGTTAAATCAGAGGCTGCTAGCCTCATGAAAATATTGAAGTAGCCAACCCACCTCCTGGGAGCGGGGTGGCTGCCCGCCCCCTATCCTTCCTCCGCTAAACTCGGAAGTGGGCAGGTTGGAGGGTCGGGTTTGAGGTTTTTTTAATGTTAACATCTCACCCAACCCCAACTCACCCGTTTTGGTGGGTTAAAGTTCACCCCATTATTTCAGTGAGCGAGTGGTCAATTTATGGAACAGGCTCCCTAGGGAGATGGTGGAGGCAGTTACTATTGATTCACTCAAATGCAAATTAGATTTTTAAAAATTTAGAAAATAACATTTTGGGATCCAGTATCTGAGTTATTTCAGACATGACATGTGGTGAGTGCAGCGTGCTCGGGAGGAACAGTTGACTGTAGACCAATGGTTCCCAAAGCTCTCCACCACTGGGGAATATCTTGCCTCACGTCTGGGTCGGGAGGACAGAGGCCAGTGTCGGGCGGAGCAGAGAGCGGCGTTATGAGGCTTACCAATCTCGCAGACCGGCGGTGGTGTTCCGGAACCATGTCACGATTCAAAAAGTGACGCGGGCAAGAGGAAGCAGCTGATTGGGTGAGCACGGCCAAGTGAGTATTTATACTACTCTATAGTTTGACAGTTAAGATTAATAGTTTATAAAATTTAGACAGTCTTAATTTTTGTGGTTATAGGCCTAGAAATTCAGTAAGGCGCTGCAAGCTTTGCGCCCAGTTACCGCCTAAAGAGGGTTTCTGCGCCAGTATAGGAGGTTGCGCTGATATTGAGCTCGGCGGTAATGGCGGCGGTAGCCGGTAGCGCTGCGCCGGCACCGATGACGTCATCGGTGTGCGCAGTGCCCCGTTTCCGCCCCGATGCCGGCCCGACGCCCATATTCAGTTGCCGCCGCCTCCTCCGTGGCGGCCGCTACTAACATCCGGAGACCAGGGCCTTACTGCAGCCTTAGTGGGGCGCATAAAGGTGGAGGTGCGGCCGGCCGCTTTTTCGGCAGCCGCCTGCCCGCACTTCCTTCCCCGGCCTCCTCCACCACCCCCCCCGCGGCATTGCCGGCTGCTTTCCGCAAGCCCGGCACTTCTCCGTGGTGCCGGGCTCATTTGCCGGCACAATCCAGCGGCGATCTCCCCGTTGCAGGCACCTCCACCTTAAGAGAAGGAGGAGGCCTGCAGTACCGCAGCCTGCCGCACCGCATCGGGTGGCGCAGCGGCACTTAGAGCGCTGAAATTCAGTTTCAGCGCCCCAAGCGGGGGCGGGCACACCCTGGAATAGCGGCCGGTTCCGACTTGGGGCGCAAAAAGTGAATATCGGACGGTCGCACATGGCTCCGCGCCCAGCGCTAACTTTTGGCCGTTAGCCAGCTGGTGGGGCCATAGTGAATTTCTAGGCCATAGTTTCTACGGTCTCTGTTGTATATCAGGGAGAAATAGTAACCAAGGACCCTGGAGTATATCATTTAATTGTAGTGTAATTAGTGGTATTGATTTGATTTAATTTAATTTAAATTAATTAAAGGGAAAGCCATGGCAGGACAGCTTGGCCCCGCGGCGTGCGGGAAGTGTATCTAGCTGCAGCTACTGACAGACCACATTGCAGTGCTGGAGCTGCAAATGGATACATACTGGAGCATTTGCGATGCTGAGGACATCGTGGATAGCACGTTTAAGGGGTTGGTCACACTGCAGGTAAAGGCTGCACAGGCAGGGAGGGAATGGGTGAACACCAGGCAGAGTAGTAGGCACAGGCAGGTAGTGCAGGGGTCCCCTGTGGCCATCCCCCCCTGAAACAGCTATACCACTTTGGATATTGTTGAGGGAGATGGCTTATCGGGGGAAGGCAGCAGCAGCCAAGTTCCTGGCAGCATGGGTGGTTCTGCTGCATAGGACGGGAGGAAAAAGAGTGGGAGAGCTATAGTGATAGGGGATTCTATTGTAAGGGGAATAGACAGGCGTTTCTGCGGCCGCAAACGAGACTCCAGGATGATATGTTGCCTCCCTGGTGCAAGGGTCAACGATGTCTCGGGGTGGCTGCAGGACATTCTGGAGGGGGAGGGTGAACAACCAGTTGTCATGGTGCATATAGGTACCAAAGATATAGGTAGAAAATGGGATGAAGTCTAAAAGCTGAATATAGGGAGTTAGGAGGTAAATCAAAAAATAGGACCTCAAAGGTAGTAATCTCAGGATTGCTACCAGTGCCACATGCTAGTCAGAGTAGAAATAGAAGGATATTTCAGATGAATATGTGGCTGGAGGAATGGTGCAAGGGGGAGGGATTCAAATTCCTGAGACATTGGAACCGGTTCTGGGGGAGGTGGGACCAGTACAAACTGGACGGTTTGTACCTGGGCGGGACCGGAACCGATGCCCTAGGGGGAGTGTTTGCTAGTGCTGTTGGGGAGGGTTTAAACTAAAATGGCAGGGGGTTAGGAACCTGTGCAGGAAGACAGAGGAAAGGGAAGCAAGGATAGAAACAAAAGACAGGAAGGAGAATATCAAAAGTGGAAGGCAGAGAAATCAAGGGTGTAAATCAAACATGGCCGCAGTAAATAATAATTCTAAAAGGATTAAGAGTGTTAAAAAACAAGCCTGAAGTCTTTGTGTCTTAATGCGAGGAGCATTCGTAATAAGGTGGATGAATTAGCTGCTCAAATAGATGTAAACGGATATGATGTAATTGGAATTACGGAGACATGGCTCCAGGGTGACAAAGGCTGGGAATTTAAAATCCAGGGGTATTCAATATTCAGGAAGGACAGGCAAAAAGGAAAAGGAGGTGGGGTAGCATTGCTGTTTAAAGAGGAGATTAACACAATAGTAAGGAAGGATATTAGCTCTGATGATGTGGAATCTGTATGAGTAGAGCTGAGAAATACCAAGGAGCAGATAACATTAGTGGGAGTTGTATACAGACCCCCAAACAGTAATGCTGTGGTTGGGGAAGGCATTAAATGGGAAATTAGAGACGCATGCAATAAGGGCACAGCAGTTATCGTGGGTGACTTTAATCTACATATAAATTGGGCTAACCAAATTAGTAACAATACTGTGGAGGAGGAATTCCTAACATGTAGACGGGATGGTTTCCTGGACCAATATGTCGAGGAACCAGCTAGAGATCAGGCCATCTTAGACTGGGTATTATGTAATGAGAAAGGATTAATTAGCAATCTTGCTGTGCGAGGCCCCTTGGGTCGGAGCGATCATAATATGATAGAATCCTTCATTAAGATGGAGAGTGAAGTAGTTGACTCAGAGACTAGGGTCCTGAATTTAAATAAAGGAAACTATGATGGTATGAGGCGCGAGTTGGCTAGGATGGATTGGGGAACATTACTTAAAGGGTTGATGGTGGATAGGCATGGCAAACATTCAAAGATCGCATGGATGAACTACAGAATTTGTTCATCCCAGTTTGGCATAAAAATAAAACAAAAAAGGTAACTCAACTGTGGCTAACAAGGGAAATTAGGGATAGCATAAGATCCAAGGAGAGGACATATAAATTGGCCAGAAAAAGCAGCAAACCTGAGGGTTGGGAGCAGTTTAGGATTCAGCAAAGGAGGACAAAGGGATTAATTAAGAGGGGGAAAATAGAATATGAGAGTAAGCTTTCAGGGAACATAAAAACTGACTGTAAAAGCTTCTATAGATATGTGAAGAGAAAAAGATTGGTGAAGTCAAGCGTAGGTCCCTTGCAGTCAGAATCAGGGGAATTTATAATTGGGAACAAAGAAATGGCAGACCAATTAAATACATACTTTGGTTCTGTCTTCACAAAGGAGGACACAAATAAGCTTCCAGAGGTGTTGGGGAACATAGTATCTGTCATAAATCTCATCATCCAGAAACTACCTATGAAATAACATTGGACGGCCAGCTGGTGGCGCCGTCCAAGGAGTATAAATACTCGGGCGTTGGCCCCAGCTTGCCAGGGACATTTTGTAAAGACAAAGGAGCTAGTGGATACAACTAGACCTCCATGTTCTGAAACAAGTTGATTAAAGCCTTGCTTTATGCTCAAACCAAGTGAGTAGTGAGTTTTATTGTGTCAGTGTCTAAGGAGAGGGAGGAACTGAAAGAAATCAGTATTTGTAGGGAAATGGTGTTAGGGAAATTGACGGGATTGAAGGCCGATAAATCCCCAGGGCCTGATAATCTACATCCTAGGGTACTTAAGGAAGCTGCCCTAGAGATAGTAGATGCATTGCTGGTCATCTTCTAACATTCGATAGACTCTGGAATAGTTCCCATGGATTGGAGGGTAGCTAATGTAACCCCACTATTTCTAAAAGCTGGTAGAGACAAAACGGGGAATTACAGACCGGTAAGACTGACATCGGTAGTGGGGAAAATGCTAGAGTCCATTATAAAAGATGTAATAGCAGAGCACTTGGAAAACAGTGACAGGATTTACAAAAGGTAAATCATGCTTGACTAATCTACTGGAATTTTTTGAGGATGTAACTGGTAGAATAGATAAGGGAGAACCAGTGGATGTGGTGTATTTGGACTTTCAGAAGGCTTTCGATAAGGTCCCGCATAAGAGATTAGCGTGTAAAGTTAAAGCACATAGGATTGGGGGTAAGGAACTGACTTGGATAGAGAACTGGTTGGCAGACAGGAAGCAAAGAGTTGGAATAAACGGGTCTTTTTCCAAGTGGCAGGCAGTGACTAGTGGGGTACTGCATGGATCGGTGCTAGGACCCCAGCTATTCACAATATATATTAATGATTTAGACGAGGGAACTAGATGTAATATCTCCAAGTTTGCAGACGACACAAAGCTGGGTGGGCGTGTGTGTTGTGAGGGGGATGCAGAGAAACTCCAGTATGATTTGGACAGGTTGGGTGATTGGGCAGATGCATGGCAGAACACCAGTCGCTGAAAATAAGCATGCAGATGCAGCAGGCGGTTAAGAAGGCAAATGGTATGTTGGCCTTCATAGCGAGTGGATTAGAATACAGGAGCAAGGATGTCTTGCTGCAGTTGTACAGGGCCTTGGTGAGACCACACCTTGAGTATTGTGTGCAGTTTTGGTCGCCTTATCTGAGGAAGGATGTTCTTGCCATGGAGGGAGTGCAGCGAGGATTCACCAGGCTGATACCTGGGGTAGCAGGAATGACGTATGAAGAGAGATTGGGTCGATTAGGCTTATATTCGCTCGAGTTCAGAAGAATGAGAGAGGATCTCATTGAAACTTATAAAATTCTAACAGGATTAGACATACTAGATGCAGGAAGGATGTTCCCGATGGTGGGGGCATCCAGAACCAGGGGTCACAGTCTAAGGATAAGGGGTAAGTCATTTAGGACTGAGATGAGGAGGAATTTCTTCACCCAGAGAGTAGTGAACCTGTGGAATTCTCTACCACAGAAGGCAGTTGAGGCCAATTCATTAAATATATTCAAGAAGGAGTTAGATATATTTCTTAAGGCTAAAGGGATCAAGGGATATGGGGAGAAAGCAGGGACAGGGTACCGAATTTGGATGATCAGCCATGGTCTCATTGAATGGTGGAACAGGCTCGAGGGGCCGAATGGCCTACTCCTGCTCCTATCTTCTATGGTTCTATGTTTCTAGGAGTGGGAACCCCAGCAGGTTTGGATGTTCTCAGGACCTTAATTGATTATATTTACCAACTGCAAGAACAGATGGAGGCAGCCTGATAGTAGACAATGGGTGATTGTGGTGAGGGAATAAACGTCTCAAAGTCAGGCAATAGCAATTGCGTGACCAGTTGCCACAAAATTCTGAAAAGTATAAAAATTGTGATTTTTAAAAAACTGTTGATCAGGAGAACTACAAGGAAGGGCAGGAATAGATAACCTCCCCTTATCTTGAAGAAAACAGAAGACACGCTCCTCCTCCCCCAGGACGAGGATTTGATCACCCTGAGTGCTAAGCCATACTGTGCAGTGCTTATATTGACTAAGTTGTAATGGAAGATTGTCAATAAAACTTTTGATTTTTCTCAACTCTTCGGGGTTGATTTTCATTAAGCTGTCGGGAAGGAGTAGGGACTACAACTTTCGGGTTTTAGTCCCGCCTACATTGATGTCCGGCCAATCCACGTGATTTTCCCTTGATTGACCTTGTTGAGCCCGCCCAGCGGGCTCAGCAGGCCAATTAAGGGCCACCCGGCAACAGGTGACGTCACAGACTGAAATTTTATCTGTCAAGAGGTATTGACAGATGAAATATCAATGTTTCACAGCTGTTTGAAGCTGACAAACACTGACAGTCTGACTTCTAACCTGAGTCCTTCTACACAGACTCAGTTAGAACTCTCACCGGCAATGAAAGCTGAAGGCTGTCACTTTTGACAGCTCGCAGCCATTTTGCTTTCAGTGCCGGCTGAGTGATGGACTCCCGAAACCTCGAGGAAGAAAGGCTGTTAAGGTAAGTACAGGTAATTTAAACTTCTTTACACACTTTAGACACACCAAACACACTTACCTTTGCACTCATGCACCCATCACTCACCTGAACACCGACATCGCGACCCCTCCAAGTCCTTCAACCCGACGGCCCGACTCCTCTAACCTGGCGTGGTTTGGAGCCGTCGGGAATCCCACACGACACCCCTCAAAATAGGGATTAGACTAAAAACTGCCTGTTAACTACCTGTTAACAGGCAGTTAATTGGCACTAATTCCTTCCCGCCTCGGGTCGGTGAGTCCCAGTGTGGGTCGGGTACCCGCCTCCTCTGAAACTTACGTGGAAGCGGGTTTTGGGCGGGATGGTGTCGGGACCCGCGAATTCGGGATTTTTGCCCCCCGCCCGCCTAAAAGCCCGCCTCACGGCACACTGAAAATCTAGTCCTTCAAATCTGAACACCTTACAGATTAATTAGCCTTCCAACGGTAGACATGAAAAAGTGGTTCCTATGATGAGATACTGGAAGGTAGCACCATAACTCAGCAGGTGTCAGTGCCTGCCGGGAAGGAAAGGGAGAAACATAGAAAAATAGGAGCAGGAGTAGGCCATTCAGCCCTTCGAGCCTGCTCTGCCATTCAATATGATCATGGCTGATCCTCTATCTCAATACCATATTCCCACTCTCTCCCCATACCCCTTGACGCCTTTTGCATCTCGAAATTTATCTATCTCCTTCTTAAATATAGAAACATAGAAACATAGAAGATAGGAGCGGGAGTAGGCCATTCGGCCCTTCGAGCCTGCTCCGCCATTCAATGAGATCATGGCTGATCATCCAAATTCAGTACCCTGTCCCTGCCTTCTCCCCATATCCCTTGATCCCTTTAGCCTTAAGAAATATATCCAACTCTTTTTTGAATATATTTAATGAACTGGCCTCCATCGCCCTCTGTGGCAGAGAATTCCACAGGTTCACCACTCTCTGGGTGAAGAAATTCCTCCTCATTTCAGTCCTAAATGGCTTGCCCCTTATCCTTAGACTATGACCCCTGGTTCTGGACTCCCCGGCCATCATAAACATCCTTCCTGCATCTAGTCTGTCCAGGCCTGACAGAATTTTATAGGTTTCGATGAGATCCCCTCTCAATCTTCTAAAGTCCAGTGAGTATAAGCCCATTCGACACAATCTCTCCTCATACGTCATTCCTGCCATCCCAGGTATCAGCCTGGTGAATCTTCGCTGCACTCCTTCCATGGCAAGAACGTCCTTCCTCAGGTAAGGCGACCAAAACTGCACATAATACTCAAGGTGCGGTCTCACCAAGGCCCTGTACAACTGTAGCAAGACATCCTTGTTCCTGTACTCGAACCCTCTTGCTATGAAGGCCAACATACCATTTGCCTTCTTAACCGCCTGCTGCACCTGCATGCTTACCTTCAGCGACTGCTGCACAAGAACACCCAGGTCTCTTTGCACTTCCCCTTCTCCCAATCTATTGCCATTCAAATAATAATCTGCCTTCCTGTTTTTGCCACCAAAGTGGATAACCTCACATTTATCCACATTATAGTGCATTTGCCATGTTTCTGCCCAATCACCCAATCTGTCCAAATCATACTGGAGTTTCACGACATCCTCCTCACAGCTTACCCTCCCACCCAGCTTTGTGTCGTCTGCAAATTTGGAGATATTACATCCAATTCCCTCGTCCAGATCATTAATATATATATAGTGAACAGCTGGGGTCCTAGGACCGATCCCTGCGGTACTCCACTAGTCACTGCCTGCCACTCGGAAAACGACCCGTTTATTCCAACTCTTTGCTTTCTGTCCGCCAACCAGTTCTCTATCCAAGTCAATACCTTGCCCCCAGTCCCATGTGCCTTAATTTTGCACGCTAATCTTTTATGTGGGACCTTATCGAAAGCCTTCTGAAAGTCCAAATACACCACATCCACTGGTTCTCCCTTATCTATTTTACCAGTTACATCCTCAAAAAGTTCCAGTAGATTAGTCAAGCATGATTTACCTTTTGTAAATCCATGTTGACTTTGTCCGATCCTGTCACTGCTTACCAAGTGCTCTGCTATTAAATCTTTTATAAAAGATTCTAGCATTTTCCCCACTACCGATGTCAGGCTTACCGGTCTATAATACCCAGCTTTTTCTCTACCACCTTTTTTGAATAGTGGGGTAACATTAGCTACCCTCCAATCCATGGGTACTGTTCCAGAGTCTATCGAGTTCTGGAAGATGACCAGCAATGCATCTATTATTTCGACTTGGCCTCCACAACCTTCTGTGGTAGAGAATTCCACAGGTTCACCACCCTCTGAGTGAAGAAATTTCTCCTCATCTCAGTCCTAAATGTCCTACTCCGTATCCTGAGACTGTGATCCCTCATTCTCAATCCCCCAGCCAGGGGAAACATCCTCCCTGCATCCAGTCTGTCTAGCCCTGTCAGAATTTTAAACGTTTCAATGAGATCTCCTCTCATTCTTCTAAACTCTAGTGAATACAGGCCCATTCGACCCAATCTCTCCTCATATGACAGTCCTGCCATCCCAGGAATCAGTCTGGTAAACCTTCGCTGCACTCCCTCTATGGCAAGTATATCCTTTCTTAGGTAAGGAGACCAAAGCTGCACACAGTACTCCAGGTGTGGCCTCACCAAGGCCCTGTATAACTCTAGTAAGACATCCTTGCTCCTGTACTCAAATCCTCTTGCAATGAAGGAGGAGAAAACACATAGTTATGCCTCTAAAAGAAGTGAGTGCTTTGCCTGTGGGACACTTGTAACACACAGCAGGACATTTGATAAAAGGCAAGAACATTGTGAACATTGCAGCAAATGACCTTGGGCTCCCATCATTAGCCTTTCCTGTAATCATTCAAATCCACTGTTGCATGACTGATGAGATTAATCGATTCATTCCTTCACTGTCATCCCTACGACAGATTCAGTTGAACAGCTCGAGGGCAGTGGTTTCATCAATTAAAACCACTCTCTGTTTTTGGTTTTTATCTTGATTTTCTACCTTCCTCTCTTGAAGGTGATGACGCAGTCTGGGTATGGTTTCATGGATGCCATGCCATCCTTTGGTTCATTGTCCATGTGTGAATGTGTGACGAAAGAGTTACGTAGAATTTACAGCACAGAAACTGGCCATTCGGCCCAACTGATCTCTGCTGGTGTTTATGCTCCACTTGAGCCTCCTCCCACTCTACTTCATCTCACCCCATCAGCATAACCTTCTATTCCTTTCTCCCTCATGTACTTATCTAGCTTCCCCTTAAATGCATCTAGGCTATTCACTTCAACCACTCTCTGTGGTAGCGATTCAACATCCTCATTCTAACCACTCTCTGAGTGAAGAAGTTTTTCCTGAATTCCTTGTTGGTTTATTACTGACTATCCTATATTTATGGCCCCTAGTTCTGGTCTCCCCCAGAAGTGGAATTTTTTTCTCTATGTATACCCTATCGAATCCTTTCATTATTTTAAAGACACTATCAGGTCACCCCTCAACCTTCTCTTTTCTAGAGAAAAAAACCCCAGCCTGTTCAGCCTCTCCTGATAGTTGTACCTTCTGAGTTCTGGTATCATCCTTGTAAACCTTTTGTGCACCTTCTCCAGTGCCTTTATATCCTTTTCAGTAGATAAGAAGACAGCGTAGCTCAAGAAGTATTGGGTAAGGTTTGGGTTTAAAAGGTTATGGCCTAAAAATTCGGTTGCTTTGTGCATCCCTAAGAGGGCGCTAACGGGGCGCAAAGCAACTAGCGCCCGGGCGCGGCATGGCCCACGCCTCCCGTGAAATTCAGCGGGAGGTTAGTGGCGGCAGTAACCGTTAGCGCCCCGCGGCGCTGCACGGCCGGTGATGGCGTCACCGCCGTGCGCAGCGCCCCGCTCGCGCCCTGGCCGCGATCTTCGGTAGCACCCCCTGACTTACCACCAGACGCATTGTCCGACAGGGTCGGGGAGGGCCTACCTGTGGCCAGGGCAGCGCTATTTAAAGGGGAGGTTCCGGGCGGCCATTTTTGTTGCTGGCCGCCTGCCAGCACCTGCCCATTTTGCCATCCCCGGCCTCCTCTGCAGCCCCCCTGCGGAGTACCGGCCGGCACTCCGACCCCTGGTGCCCAGCTAGGCCCCAGGTCGCGCTGCGCAAGGCCCCTCCCCTTTAAGAAGAAGAGGAAGGCCTGCATGCACTGCGGCGCGACGTGCCGCGATATTCCCTCGCAGCGCTCCAAGAGTGAGGTGGGGTGCTTCCAGTCGTGCCCCGCTTCCATCTTGGGGTGCTACTGATGAATTTCGGCCGTGGGGGCACTAATATTTTCAGGGTAATAAAAGTAGCGCCCCGGCGAAGTTAGCGTCCCAAAGGGGGCGCGACTCAATTTTCCCCCCCTATAGGTTTTAGGATAAAGGAATTGCATCATTTTCAGGTCCTGGGAAAGAATGAGTTAGAGTAGAAAACTGTGTGTTGTGTCTTGATTTCAACACAATGAGACTACAGAGAGAGGGAAAATTGTGTAGGATGGCATATTCAGAATTTAGGAAGAACAAGGCAGGAGGTTTCAATGGAATAATAACTATAGTAGTGTCAACAGAGTAAGACAAGAAGGAGTGTGATGGGAGGAAAGAGGTTGGAGGCCATTTGTTTGCAAAGAAAAGAAAGACTTGCATTTCCACAGCACCTTTCAAAATCTCAGGACCTCCCAAAGCGCTTTACAGCTAATGAAGTACATTTAGAAGTGTAGTCACTTTGGTAATGTCAGAAACGTGGCAGCCAATTTGCGCACAGCAAGATCCCACAAACAGCAGTGTGATAATGACCAGATATTAAGGGACAAATCAATGAAGTAACTTGCTTGTGAGATCATTAGTGCGGAAGATGGAGTTGAGGTAAAAGATCAGCCATGAACTTATGATATGGTGGAGCAGGCTCGCAGGGTCAAATGGCCAAGTCCTGCTCCAATTTCTTATGTTCTTGGGGGCGATTTTTCCAATGGGGGCACGTTGGAGGCGGGACTACTGCTTGTCTGGTTTTAGTCCCGCCTCCATCGACTTCTGACCAACCCACACTATTTTCCCTTGATTGACCTTGTTAAGCCCGCCCAGCAGGCTTAGCAGGCCAATTAAGGGGAAGCCGGTTACAGAGAACGTCAACGTATCACGTTTCATCTGTCAAAAATTTTTGACAGATGAACTGTCATCGTTTGACAGCTCTGTGAAGCTGTGAAACACTGACATTCTCTGTTGTTTGATGAGTCCTTGAATTCAAGACCTCATCAAACCTCTTTTGTGAGCAGAAATTAGATGGTTGTTGCATTGGAGAATGCAGCAGCCATCTGTCATCTCTGCCGGTGAGATGCGAGACTTTCCGCATCCCCAACTGTTGAAGCCTGCAGGAAGAAACAAAGATAAGTGAACATTTTCTATCACTTTCCACTCACCTCACATACTCACCTCTCTACACTTGCACCCATCACTTACCTCCATGGCGCACTTTTGCACCCTTACGACCCCCGCAGACCCACTGCTCGCCTCGGTGACCCTGGCGGGGTTTTCTGACGTCAGGAAGCCCGCGTCTCTGTTGGAAAAATGGGGTTAATCCTCTTAACTGCCTGTTAACTACTTGTTAACTACTTGTTAACAGGCAGTTAAGTGGCTGTAATCTCCTTCCTGCCTCCAGAAGATGGGACCCAGCGCGGGTCGGCTACCTGCCTCCTGGGAAGATGGCACGGAAGCGGGTTGGGGGCGGGATGGGCCCCAGATTCTGCCATTTTCCCGGCAGTCCCGCCTCCAAACCCGCCTCCCCAGGGCTGGCAAGATCGCACCCAAAATGTTCTTATATCATACTGACACTAGGCTTCTCATTCCCAAAACAGAAAGGAAATCTTTGTCCCTTATTAAAGGCAGTGCTCCTCTTCAACCGGCAAATGAAACTTAAAACACATCTGCTGAGCACCATGAAGCAGCCAGCCTAGAATTCAAAGGAACGAGACCAGTGACAGTAAAAATAATAACAGAGCTGAGTTAAATCTATCAACAATCTAGAGGCGCTAATCTAAGAAAAGGAGAGAATGGAGCTGAGGCCATGAGAGAAATATTCAGCAGAAACTCGCTCTCGGAGACAGTACATTAAGTTTAACAATGAAAAAGGCCCTTGTATTAAATGACTCTGTAACCACAAAGATTGGCAGCTGAATGTGTGTGCAGTAGATAGTGGCATTAGCCATTGTTAAACCTACTGACTCCAAGGACAGGAGTTGGTAATTAAAACAAAGGCTGTAAATGCCTTGGGCAGACCATGAAGGCATGATATTCTGCAGAATGACATAAAACAAATCCTAAAAAGTCAGATCAGTGACATAATTACTCAAGTAAAACATCCTGGTTTAATAACTTTGAGTCTCGGGACATTGTGGAACATGACTGGCAATATACTTAATGTTAATTCTCACTGTGATCAGTCACTTCAAACCTTACTCAGCACTGCCATGGAATGAACTTTAATAACACGCTTTAAAACTCGAAGGTAAGGAGGCAAAGGGCAGGGAATTGAACTTGGCATCAAGTGTCGTTCAATAACTATTGTTTATGTACTTTGTTAAATGTTGCTCTCTTTTTTAAAAATATTTCTTGAGACAAGTCTAACTTTACCAACAACAACAACTTGTATTTATATAGCACCTCTAATGTAGTAAAACATCCCAAGGTGCTTCACAGGTGTATTATAAGACATAAGGAGAAATTAGGGCAAGTGACCAAAAGCTTAAGGCAAAGAGGTAGGTTTTAAGGAGCATCTTAAAGGAGGTAAGAGAGGTAGCGAGGCGGAGAGGTTTAGGCAGGGAGTTCCAGAGCTTAGGGCCCAGGCAACAGAAGGCACGGCCACCAATGGTTGAGTGATTAAAATCAGGGCTGCTCACGAGGGCAGAATTAAGAGGAGCGCAGATATCTCGGGGGGTTGTGGTGCTGAAGGAGATTATAAAGATAGGGAGGGGCGAGGCCATGGAGGGATTTGAAAACAAGGATGAAAACCATGCATTTTTCAGAAATATCTCAAAGTGTTTCACACTGTGAATTACTTTGAATTGCCTGTAATGTAGGAAAACACGGCAGTCATTTTGCACGTAGCAAGATCCCACTCCCAGCAATGAGATGAAGAATTAACCTGTTTTTGGCGGTGTTGGTTGCGAGAGGAATGTTGAGCGAACTCCGTGCTTCTCTTTGAGTTCTGCCGTGGTATCTTAAAATTCCGTTAAACGGTAAGCAGGACATCAGTTTAACATTTCATCTGAAGGACAGCACTCGATTATTGCAGCACTCCCTCACCCTTGGCCCAGTGGTAGCACTCTTGCCATTGAATCAGAGGGTTGTGGGCTCAAGCACCATTCTCAATACTTAAACACGCCAATGCAGTACTGAAGGAGTGCTGCACTGTCGGAGGTGCCGCCTTTCAGATTAGACGCTAGGTGGACGCAAAAGATCCCACGGCACTATTTTGATGAACAGCAGGAAAGCACTTTATGATGTCCTGAGGTCGTGAGAGCCCATCATAACTCGCACCAAGTCCTTATGGGCTCCAGTCCTGGAGTCGGGTTTGAACCTGCAACCTTCTGGCTGCAAGAGGTGAGAGTGCAACCATTCGAATCAAGCTGGTACTTGATCACTTGATACAATGAAGCTGCTACTCATGTTCCAAGTAGTAATTGCAAATTTACACAAATTACTGTTTGTGCATATATCCCCCTATATTTTAACAGCAATCTAGATGGTGGATCATAGTACTGAACCACGATAAAGTCCAATAATGAAACGATTAAAATGGGGGATGCGCAAGAGGCCACAATTGGAGGAGCGCAGAGATCTCGGAGAGTTGTAGTGCTGGAGGAGGTTACAGAGATAGGGAGGGGTGAGGCCATAGAGGGATTTGAAAACAAGGATGCGAATTTTAAAATCGAGGCATTGGGAGCACCGGAGAAGGCCCGGGGCACAGCGTGGAGCTGAGCGGGAGCAGTGGCAGCGGAGGCGGCGACAGAAAGGGAGCTGAGCGGGAGCAGCGGCAGCGGAGGCGGCGACAGGAAGGGAGCTGAGCGGGAGCAGTGGCAGCGGAGGCGGCGACAGGAAGGGAGCTGAGCGGGAGCAGCGGCAGCGGAGGCGGCGACAGGAAGGGAGCTGAGCGGGAGCAGCGGCAGCGGAGGCGGCGGCAGGAAGGGAGCTGAGCGGGAGCAGCGGCAGCGGAGGCGGCGACAGGAAGGGAGCTGAGCGGGAGCAGCGGCAGCGGAGGCGGCGACAGGAAGGGAGCTGAGCGGCAACTTAAAAACAAAAAAAACAAGGAGTGATGTCACAGGACAGCAGGCAGGTGATTGGTTGGTGAATATTACAGCTCTTTTGCTCTCTAGATTAGGTAAGGGGATTAAATTCAGAACTGGGAGAGTATTAACTACCATGGGGAGAAAATTGGCTCGTGCCCTTTTTGGGGCACTAACTTCGCCGGGACGCTACATTTAACGCCCTGAAAAAGTTAGCGCCCCAGTGCCCAAAATTCAATGGTAGCGCCCCAAGCAGGAGGCATGGCGCTACTGGAAGCGCTCCCCCTCCCTCTTGAGATGCTCCCTTTCAATATCGCAGCGCTACGTACAGCAGCGCCACACACGCCGGCACATAGCTCCGCAGTACTACAGGCCCCTCCCCTGATTAAAGGGGTGGCGCCTAGCGCAGCGCACACCAGGGCCCTGCTGGACCACCGGGGAGTGGGGTGCCGGAAAAAGAGCCCGGCGCTCAAGAGGAGTACTGGGCTGACGGATCGCCGCCGGCACCCTGCAGGAGGAGGCCAGAGGGGGCAGGTGCTGGCAGGCGGCCCCCAAAAAAAATGCCGCCCGGCACCTGCCCTTCAATTTGTGCTGCCCCGGCCGCAAACATGGCCCCCTGACCCTGTCGGACATAGCGTCTGGCGATAGGTCAGGGGGCGCGAGCCAAGTTTGTGGCCGGGGCGCGAGCGGGAGGCATAAAGCAACCAAATTTTTCCCCCTATAACTTTATTGAATTAACAACTTTAATTTAACTAACTAATTAAAACTAAAAATTAAAACTAAAAGTAATCGTTTCAATAAAAGCTGCATCTAATTATATAAATAAAATAAGGTTAGATAGAGATGGCAGTGCAGGTGGTGTGTGGTAACTGCAGCGTGTGGGAGTTGGTGGAGACCAGCAAGAACCCGAGCAACCAGATCTGCGGTAAGTGCCTGCAGCTCGAGGAACTTCGGCTCAGAGTTGTTGAGCTGGAGTCCAAGCTGCAGATATTGCGATGCATCAGGGAGGGGGGGAGTTACCTGGACACTTTGTTCCAGGAGGCAGTCACACCTCTTAGGCTAAGCAGTACTTTGGAGTTAGTCAATAGTCAGGGACAGGAGGGTGTGACTGCGAGTCAGGAAGGTATGGGGACCCAGGATATAGTGATGGAGGAGCCACAGTCCTTGAGCTTGTCCAACAGGTACGAGGTACTTGCTGCCTGTAAGGATGAGAACAAGGACTGCAGGGAGGATGGGCAAACTGACCACGGCACCGTGGTACAGGAGGCCATTCAAGTGGGAGCAGTAAAAAGAAATGTGGTAGTGGTAGGCGGCAATGCAGTCAGGGGGATGAATGCTGTTCTCTTCAGCCGCAACACGGAGTACTGAAGGCTGTGTTGCCTGCCCAGTGCCAGAGTTAAAGACATCTCCTCACGGCTGGAGAAGAACTTGGAGTGGGAGCAGGAGGATCCAGTTGTGGTCCATGTAAGAACCAATGACATAGGTAGAATTAGGAATGAGGTCCTGCTGAGAGAGTTTGAGTTAGGATCCAAATTAAAAAGCAGAACCTCAAAGGTAATAATCTCTGGATTGTTACATGAGCCATGTGCCAATCAGCATAGGGATAAGCAGATTAGAAGGTTAAATGCGTGGCTGAAAGAGTGATGTGGGTGGCAGGGGTTTCACTTCATGGGGCACTGGCACCTGTACTGGGGAAAGAGGGAGCTGTTCCATTGGGACGGGGCCACTTAAACGAGCTGGAACCAGTGTCCCGGTGAATCGAATAACTAGGGCAATAGTCAGGGCTTTAAACTAATGAGGAGGGGGGTGGGGGAGGATTCAGGAAAGAGTAAATTTAAAAGCAGCAAGGGAAATGTCAAGGCTCTAGAGCAGAGCAGAGTTTTGGGTAAAAATAATCAGAGTGGGTCAGGAAGGGACAGGGAGAGTAACAAAGGTAATAGCGCATCAGTAACTAAGGTGACATCAGGGAAAAATAGAAAAAAGTCAAAGCTAAAGGCAATATATCAATGCGCAAAGCATTTGCAACAAAATAGATGAATTAATAGCGCAGATAGAAATTAATAGGTTTGATCTAATAGCCATAACGGACACATGGTTGCAAAGGTTAGGAACTAAATATTTGAGGATACATAATTTTTAGAAGGGATAGGCAAAATGGAATAGGAGGAGGGGTAGCCCTGATAATAAAGGATGGGATGAAGACAGTAGAGGGAAAGGATCTTAGCTCGGAAAATCAAGAAGTAGAATCAGTTTGGGTGGAGCTAAGAAACAGCAAGGGGCAGAAAACATTGGTGGGAGTTGTTTAAAGGCCTCCAAACAGTAGCTGTAATGTAGGGCAGAGTATAAATCAGGAAATTAGAGGCGCATGTAACAAGGGTAACACAGTGATCATAGGGGCTTTAATCTACATGTAGATTGGGCAAACCAAATTTGCAGTAATAGTGTGGAGGACAAGTTCATGGAATGTGTACAAGATAATTTTCTAGATCAGGATGTTGAGGAACCAACTCAGACTATTTTGATCTAGTATTGTGCAATTAGAAATGGTTAATTAATAACCTTGTCATAAAGGGGCCATTAGGGAAGAGTGACCATAATATGATAGAAATTTATATTGAGTTTAACAGTTAAGTCCGAGTTGGCTAAGGTAGATTGGGAAACTACATTAAAAGGTATGACAGTAGACAAGCAATGGATAGCATTTGAAGAATTAATACATAACTTACAACAAATATACATTTCATTAAGGAATAAAAATCCCACAGGAAAAGTGGTCCAACTGTGGCTAACAAGAGAAGTTAAAGATAGTATTAGATCAAAAAAAGAGGCTTATAATGTTGCCAAACAGAGTAGTAAACCCGAGGATTGGGAGGATTTTAGAATTCAGCAAAGGAGGACCAAGAAATTGATATGGAAAGAGAAAAAATGAGAGTAAATTAGCAAGAGATATAAAAACAGATTGTAAACAGTTTCTATATGTATGTAAATAGGAAGAGATTAGTGAAAGTAAATGTGGGCCCATTAGAGGTAGAGACAGGAGAAACTATAATGGGCAATAAGGAAATGGCAGAGATATTAAACAATTTTATCTGACTTCACGGTAGAAGGCACAAAAAACATTCCGGAAATAATGGGAAACAAAGGGTCTAGAGAGAATGAGGAACTTAATGAAATCAGTATAAGTAAAGACATAGTACTGGAGAAATAATGGGACTAAGTGGCGACAAATCTCCTGGACCTGACGACCTACATCCTCGGGTTTTAAAAGAGGTAGCTGCAGAGATAGTGGATGCACTGGCATTAATCTTCCAGAATTCCCTAGATTCTAGAACAGTCCCCAAGGATTGGAAGGTAGCAAACATAACCCCGCTATTTAAGAAAGGAGGAAGAGAAAAAACGGGGAACTACAGGCCAGTTAGCCTGACATCAGTAGTAGGCAAAATGCTAGAATCTATTATTAGGGACGTGGTAACAGGGCACTTAGAAAAACCATAATATTATTAGGCAGAGTCAACATGATTTTATGAAAGGGAAATCGTGTTTGACAAATCTGTTACAGATTTTTGAAGATGTAACTAGTAGGATGGATAAGGGGGAACCAGTGGATGTAGTGTATTTGGATTTTCAAAAAGTATTCGATAAGGTGCCACCAAGAGATTATTACACAAAACTAGGACTCATGGGATTGGGGGTAATATATTAGCATGGATTGAGGATTGGTTAATGGACAGAAAACAGAGAGTAGGAATAAACAGGACTTTTTCAGGTATGCAGGCTGTAATTAGTGGGCTACCGCAAGGATCAGTGCTTGGGCCTCAGCTATTTACAATTTATATTAGGGACTGAGTGTAACATATCCAAGTTTGCTGATGATACAAAGTTAGGTGGGAAAGTAAGCTGTGAGGAGGACACAAAGAGGCTGCAGAAAGATATAGACAGGTTGACTGAGTGGGCAAGAACATGGCAAATGGAATACAATGTAGGGAAGTGTGAAGTTTTCCACTTTGGTAGGAAAAACAAAAAAGCTGAATATTTTTTGAATGGTGAGAGACTGGGAAATGACCTGGGTGTCCTTGTACATGAATCACAGAAAGTTAACATGCAAGTACAGCAAGCAATTAAGATGGGCAGAAAAGTGGCAAATGGAATTTAACCCTGAAAAGTGCGAGGTGATGCATTTTGGACGGACAAATAAGGCAAGGGAATACACAATGAGTGGTAGGACCCTAGGAAGTACAGAGGGTCAGAAGGACCTTGGTGTGCATGTACATAGATCCCTGAAGGCAGCGGAACAGGTAGATAAGGTGGTTAAAAAGGCATATGGGATACTTGCCTTCATTAGCCGAGGCATAGAATATAAGAGCAGGGAGGTTATGATGGAGCTGTACAAAACGCTGGTGAGGCCACAGCTGGAGCACTGTGTGCAGTTCTGGTCGCCTCACTATAGGAAGGATGTGATTGCTTTGGAGAGGGTGCAGAGAAGATTCATCAGGATGTTACCTGGGATGGAGCGCCTCAGCTATGAAGAAAGACTAAACAGGCTGGGGTTGTTCTCCTTGGAGCAAAGAAGGCTGAGGGGGGACCTGATTGAGGTGTACAAAATGATGAGGGGCATAGATAGGGTAGATAAAGAGGAACTTTTCCCCTTAGTAGGGGGGTCAATAACAAGGGGGCATAGATTCAAGGTAAGGGGCAGGAGGTTTAGAGGGGATTTGAGGAGGAACTTTTTCACCCAGAGGGTGGTTGGAATCTGGAACTCACTGCCTGAAAGGGTGGTAGAGGCAGGAACCCTCAAAACATTCAAGAAGCATTTGGATGAGCACTTGAAATGCCATTGCATACAAGGCTATGGACCAAATGCTGGAAAATGGGATTAGACTGGACAGGGATTGATGGTCGGCGCAGACACGATGGGCCAAAGGGCCTCTTTCTGTGCTGTATAACTCTATGACTCTATGACTCTATGACAAAGGGATTAGATTATAGTGTAACAAAGTCTTACAATTATACAGGGCATTGGTGAGGCTACACCTGGAGTACTGTGTACAGTTCTGGTCTCCTTACCTAAGGAAAGACATACTTGCCTTAGAGGGAGTGCAACGAAGGTTCACCAGTCTGGTTCCTGGGATGAGGGGATTGCCCTATGAGGAGAGATTGAGTAGACTAGGCCCATATTCCCTAGAGTTTAGAAGAATGAGACGTGATCTAATTGAAACATATAACATTCTTAAGGGGCTTGACAGGGTTAATGCTGTGAAAATGTTTCCCCTGGCTGGTGAGTCTTGAACATGGAGTCTCAGTCTCAGAATAAGGGGTCGGCCATTTCCGACTGAGATGAGGAGAAATTTCTTCACTCAAATGGTTGTGAATGTTTTGAATTCTCTGCCCTAGAGGGCTCTGGATGCTCAGTCGTTGAGTATATTCAAGACAGAGGTCGATAAATTTTTGGGAACTAAGGGAATTAAGGGATACAGAGATAGTGCGGGAAGATGAAGTTGAGGTAAAAGATCAGCCATGATTTTGTTGAATGGCGGAGCAGGCTCGAAGGGCCGAATGGCCGACTCCAGCTCTTATTTCTTATGTTCTTACGTTAATTGCTTAACCGGGAGCCAGTGTAGGTCAACGAGCACAGGAGTGATCGGTGAATGGGTTTGGATGAGCTCCAGTTTATGGAGGGTGGAAGATGGAGGTGAACCAGGAGTGTGCTGGAATAGGCAAATCTAGAGGTAACAAAGGCATGGATGAGGGTTTCAGCAGCAGATGAGCTGATCCAGGGGCGGAGTCAGGCAAGGCTAAGGAAGTGGTTGTTTTTTTGAGAAGCGGGGGGGGGGTGATGACGGCAGATTTGAAGGGGAGGGGGAACAGTACCCAAGGAGAGAGAGCCATTAACAATAGCAGCTAACATGGGGACCAGGAGAGAAGTTGGGTGGTCAGCAGTTTAGTGGGAATAGGGTTGAGGCCATTCAGCCCATCAAGCCTGTGCCGGCTCTTTGAAAGAGCTGTCCAATTAGTCCCACTCCCCTGCTCTTTCCCCATAGCCCTGCAAATGTTTCCTTTTCAAGTATATGTGTCACTGATGCCCTCTCACGCTCTCCTGACTCAGTCAAAGGATGCTCGAGGAAGTAACATGATATTAACATGTTCGGGGTGGTGTAACATCCATCAGATTCCCCGACTTAGGTAACGATACGAGTCACAATAGCGTGTTCCTTTTCTCCTTTGATGGTACCAACTTGTCACGACTAGCCTGCAGTGACGAAGCCCATTTTGGCTTTACCAATTAGGTCCACAGTCACCAGGAGGCATATGAAAGATTTGGCGGAATTTTTGTTTCGTTGAATAAAACTACACCCTGAAAACAGATCATCGCATTGTGTTTCCCGCTAGGAGCCAGCAGAGTTGATGAATGACTGCAATTTTGGATTCCAAAATCAATGCCGCTTAATCAACTCAAGTGCAAGCAAATGCTATTTATGGGTGGAGTCCAACAAACCAAGCATCTGCAGCAGCTTCGAGTGTCAAAACCAATGCCTCTTTTATCTACTGTGTGCGCTTTAAATAAGTGGAAGCTAAATAGGTTTTCTGTCCTTCAAAGATTGCCACAAGGTTAAAGCCTTATTATGTAGCATGAATGAGTCGCTCCCGTGTTGCTTTGTCTCTCCTTCGTCCTGGGGGAGGTGTTTTCCCTCTGGTAATGTGAGGGTGTGGAGAAAGACATTTACATGACGACTCATTATTTGAATGTCCTAAGCTGCTACCAATAAAGAGGCTTGCAACTTTTCTTTCCTTGTAGCGATATATTGATCTGTGGGTAGCTCCAACAAATGAACGGAGACAGCTGCTATGTTCATGAACAGATGAGACTTCTATCGTATCAGTGATCAGGTATCAATTGTAGCATTTTGTGAAAGTGTCTGTGTGGGGGTGGGGGGTGGGAAGGCAGGGTTAGCAGTTCAGGTGGCTGGTGGGGTGGAAGATCAGGACAAGGTGGGACCCTATCTTAGTTCCGGGAGGGAAGAGAAGGGGTGAGGGTGGAGGTGCTGGAAATGGGACGGACATGGTTGCAGGCTCTGTCCAACATGGTGGAGGGGAATCCTTGGCTGAGGAATAAAGGAGGGCGTCATAGTCACTGCTGTCATTTAATCATCTGCTGTCCTCCACCTATCACAGACTGGAGTCCCCACCACGGGTGGGTTTGTACAAACACGATTTGCCCGCTATACGCGATGGCTGGTATAACCTGACGGCCGAGATCCTGGAGGTGGTCAGCAGCGTGCAGCGGGACCGGAACCTCCTGCCCAATATCTGGGTTACTTTCCATCAGTATAACTTGCACTGCTTCACAACAAAAATAGAGGACAGAATCCCGACAAAGGCTGTTACTTTCAAGTACATTTTAGCACAATTTCATGATCGTTTGTAAAAGAAAAAAAGAAAAAGAAAGACTGTATTTATACAATCCACCGGACGTCCCAAAGCGCTTTACAACCAATGAAGCCATTTTGAAGTGTAGTCAGTGTTGTAATGTAGGACATGTATGTTTGTGCATAATCTAATCAAGCTCGGCCCCAGCCAAAAACAAGGCAGTTTATTAACGATTCGGAGACACAGGGCTAGAAATTCAGTTGGTTGCGCCAGCCGTTAGCGCCTTAGGAGGAGTAGATGTCGAGCGCTAGGCGGCTAGTGCCCGGGTGCTGCGCGATCTGCGCCTCGCCCCAACTTCAGTAGAGATTTAGCGCCGGCGCAAAGTCTTTGCGCGCGCTCAGCTGCGCGCGCAGATGATGACGTCATTTCCTCGTGCAACGCCCTTTGTGCGCTCCAATCCGGAACTTGAGTCGCGCCGCCCCATTGTGCGCCTGGCGCCCCTAGCAACTGTTGAGTGGAACGCTGCTCAGCCGATGCAGGGCGCGGGGGGCGAAAATTAAAGGGCACTCCTCCTGCAGTAGAAACGGCAGCCGTGTTGCAACACTCCTTCTTTGTGAGAGACGGATCTTCTGGTTTGGGAGGAGGAGGAGGAGGAGGAGGAGGAGGAGGAGGAGGAGGAGGAGGAGGAGACAAACGAATGCCGGCCTGTCAAAAGCACAAATGCACCCTTCCCCTTTAAGAGCTCACCGGAGCCAGAGTGTCTGCCGTCAATCAGCAGCTCGCCGCACCTGCCCTGCGCCCAACTTCCGGGGTTTCGCTCCGGCCTGCCGGCTTAGCGCCTAATGATAGTCATGCATCGCCTGTTTTAGCGCAGCAGCAACCTCTTGGGGCGATGCCACTGAATATCGGCAAAGGGGGCGCGACTTTGCGCCGGGCGCAAACTTTAGCGGCCGCCCGACTTTACCGCCCCAAAAGTGGCTATACTGAATTTCTAGCCCACAGAGTGCCCACAGTGCCTGGTCTGCACTCAAGACCTCCATAATCAGCACCTGTGAAGAGACGCTCGGTCACTCGACCAGGAAACACCAAGACTGGTTCGACGAGAATGACCAGGAGATCCAGGAGCTAATAAGCCGCAAGCGCAAGGCATTCCTGATCTGGAAACAGCAACAGAACTCGAGAGCAAGAAAGCAGCTCTACAGAAGCCTGATGGCCGATGTCCAACAAAAAACGCGCGACCTAAAGAACAGATGGTGGGTGGAAAAAGCGCAGAAGATCCAGCAGCTAGCCGACAACCACGACGTGCGTGGATTCTTTAGTGCAGTCAAGACCACCTACGGCCCAAGCGCCCAAGGTCCTACCCCATTGTGGGCCAAGAACGGAGAGGTACTCATCAAGGACAAAGAGGCAGTCAGTGCCCGCTGGAAGGAGCACTTCGAAGATCTCCTTAACCAAGACTCTGTTTTCGACGCGAATGTCCTCAACTCCATCCCGCAGCATGCCACCACCTCAGCACAACCCGAGCCTGGCATGAGGTCGAAAAGGCCATCCGACAACTAAAGAACAACTAAAGCATGGCGGAGACGCACTATTGGTGCGAATACATGAACTCATTTCTCTTATTTGGAAGGAGGAGAGCATGCCAGGGGACCTCAGAGACGCTGTAATCATGACCATCTTCAAGAAAGGTGACAAGTCTGATTGCGGTAATTACAGAGGGGTTTCCCTGCTGTCTGCCACAGGGAAAGTCATTGCAAGAATCCTCCTCAATCGCCTTCTCCCAGTGGTTGAAGAGCTCCTCCCAGAGTCGCAATGTGGATTGCGCCCACTAAGGGGCACAATGGACATGATCGTCACCACACGTCAAATACAAGAGAAATGCAGGGAACAGCGCCAACCACTGTACATGGCCTTCTTTGACCTCACAAAGGCCTTCAACACTGTCAATTGTGAGGGATTATGGAGTGTCCTCCTCAAATTCGGCTGCCCTCAAACGTTTGTCACCATCCTCTGCCTGCTTCACGACGACATGCAAGCCATGATCCTGACCAATGGATCCACCACAGACCCAATTCACGTACAGACTGGGGTCAAGCAAGGCTGTGCCATCGCACCAACACTCTTCATGATCTTCCCTGCTGCAATGCTCCATCCCACCCTCAGTAAGCTCCCCACTGGAGTGGAGCTAATCTATAGAACAAACGGGAAACTGTTCAACCTCTGTCGCCTCCAGTCCAGATCCAAGGTCGTCCCATCCTCTGTCATCGAATTACAGTATGCGGACAACGCTTGCATCTGCGCACACTCTGAGGTCGAACTCCAAACCATCATCAACACCTTCACCGAAGCGTACAAGAGCATGGGCCTTACACTAAATATCCATAAGACAAAAGTCCTCTACCAACCTGCCTCTGCCACACAATACTGCCCCCCAATTATCAAAATACATGACGAGGCCTTGGACAACGTGAACCACTTTCCATACCTCGGGAGCCAACTGTCAACAAGGGCAGACATCGATGATGAAGTCCAACACCGCCTTCAGTGTGCCAGTGCAGCTTTCAGTCACCTGAGGAAGAGAGTGTTTGAAAGCCCGGCACCAAGCTCATGGTCTACAGAGCAGCAGTGACACCCGCCCTCCTGTATGCTTCAAAGACATGGACCATGTACAGCAGGCACTTCAAAGCACTAGAGAGGTACCACCAATGCTGCCTCCGCAAGATCCTGCAAATCCATTGGCAGGATAGGTGCACCAACGTCAGTGTTCTCACTCAGGCCAACATCCCCAGCATCGAAGCTTTGACCACACTCGATCAGCTTTGCTGGACGGGTCACATCGTCCGCATGCCCGATGCTAGACTCCCAAACCAAGCACTCTACTCAGAGCTCCGACACGACAGGAGAGCCCCAGGTGGGCAGAGGAAATGCTTCAAGGACACCCTCAAAGCCTCCCTGAAAAAGTGCAACATCCCCTCCGACACCTAGGAATCCCTGGCCTAAGACTGCTCAAAGTGGAGGAGTAGCATCCGGGAAGATGCCGAACACCTCGAGTCTCTTCACCGGGAGCAAGCGGAAGCCAAGCACAAACAGCAGAAGGAGGGCACGTCAACCCAAGCACCCCACACACCCGCCCCTTTAACCACCGTCTGCCTCACCTATGACAGAGATTGTAGGTCCCGCATTGGACTCATCAGTCACTTATTTTTAGTGTGGAAGCAAGTCATCCTCGGTTCCGAGGGACTGCCTAAGAAGAAGAAGAAGAATACAGTGTACTGCGCAATTCTAAGGGGAGGTTTAATTTATATGGTCAAAACCTAATCATTTCATCGAGTCATAACGGCACAGAAGGAGACCATTCGGCCCATCGAGTCCATGCCGGCTCTCTGTAGAGCAATTCAGTCAGTCCCATTCCCCTGCTCTATCCCCGTAGCCCTGCAAGTTTAGTTCCCTTTGAATGCAGGCAACTGGCAAAAGCACTGTGCCTTGAAGAAAACACTTACAGTAATTCAACATCTGATCTTTAGTATTTGAATTTCACAAGCACCAAGTAGAATGAAATATAATTCGTGCATAAGCACGGTTGTTTCTGCCCCAAATAAATGGAGCATTTAAGACGCTACAACCGGCAACTGTGAAACTGGCATTAACGCAAATGGCTGACGGTCAGCACTTTTCGGCTGGCTGAAGAGACTGCCTGTTTTAAACGTGGTCGCTTTAAGTGGTGGGGACTGAATTTCTTTCTCTTGCTCCCTGCTGCCTTTTCCCTGGCTCTGTTCCTCTTGATAAGTTGCTTCATTTGTAACATGTTCCAGTTCTGATAAAGGGTCACAAGACCCGAAATGTTAACCCCACCCTACCCTCCTCTCTCTACGGACGCTGAGCGTTTCTAGCATTTTGTGTTTTCATTTCAAATTTCCAGCATCCGCAATGTTTTGCTTCCTGTCGCACTTTTTAACCTGTTCTTATATTTGTTCATGCAGACCTCCTTTGCCTGTGTCCTTCGTGACCCCTCTACAGACGGTATCGCCAGTATTGGTGGCAGCTTGGGATGTAAAATCCGCCTCCAGCGAGAGACTGCTGGAAGCAGTTCTCTTGGGACCGAATGAGTTGGCATCAGCAGCCTAAGCTACTGCTGCCATTTATTTTGGGCGCTGACAGAATAAGTGGCTCTATCCAGCGCGGGAGTTTGTGGCTGATTGACTTGTGCGGAAATTCTCCATCCACAACCACCACCAGGGGCGAAATCACAACCGTGCACGTACAAGTGTTTGCCTCCCAATGCAAGGGGGAAGGTTGGCTCATCGACGGGTAACAGGACGAAGCAAAATGTCGAACGGGTACAAAAGGCGGCAAAGACTCCAACGAAAGCTGAGGCCGAAGGAGGAACATGTGTGGCCCACACTGAAAACTGTGGCTTCAGTTACTCACTCACAACATATCAGCACTGCACCTGGCATGGGCTGAGGTAAATGCTGGCCAAGCTTCTCCAGCTAACAAGTGAACAAACCTTGTTAGGTTTCTAGTAAGTGGTGTTCTCAGATTTGAAAATTAATTAATAGCTGTTATGTTCATTAATAACTAGTCGTTTTCATTATGAACAGCTAGCTTCTAGCTCATCACTTTATTCATGCCGTGTGGACTTCTACAGTATCCATCTTGACTACTGCCTTGTGGGTAGCCTAGTGCATCATGGGTAGCCCACTCTTAAACATACAGCTCTACAGCTCCACCTAGTGTACCATTCTAGAATGACAGGTTACTGATCATTACAATAGCCAAATGGATTCAGTAAATACAATGATAGGCATGCAAGTATTATTTTTTCAAATCAGATGTAATGCTTATTGTCCAATTATAAGCATCTTTACACCAAGTAATGTGTGTATATATATATTATTAAAAATGGGTTAATCTCCCCATTGCTGAAGCTGCATTTTCTGAGACCTAATTGGTCAGTGGTCACCATGTGACACATGCTCTTTGGAATCCTTCAAATTTCAATACGTTCTAACTCTGGCTTTCAGCTTACCCTTGGTTCTGGCCTTGAACTTGACCCCTTGCTTCGGTCTGCTTCCGACCGCATGACCTGCCCTTAGACCTGCCCAAGGTCTTCTCCACAACCTTAGGCTGCTCCAGGCTCCAATCACTGGCTGTGGGCTACTTCAGGCCCATTCCTCAGCCTCAGGTATATCTATATATATAATAAAGTATCTTCTGTTCAAAGTATATATTATGAAGCCAATGTTTAATATTTCCAATGTTTATTCTAATAATCTATTCAATAATAGTTGGTCATTTTGCAGTGGGATGTCCAGGATAAGGATGGAGATGACAAAAGGAACACCCATTCAAGGGAAACTTTGATACCTGAAGACTCCTGAAGAATCCCCCAAAGGACACCTTTGGATGGGCCAATACCATTTGATGAATCTTTTGCCAAAGATATGGGCAGCCACCAGCCACCATTGATAGAAGGTATCCCTTCATCAACACTGGCCCATCCCAAGAATCTTTGGGAGAAAGGATGTGTCTCAGGGCTCAAGCCTTGACGCGGTGCGGTTTTAGCCGGGTGGACAGTTACACAGTAGGATTGTATCACATAACATGATTCAGCTGGCCATGGTCCACAAAGATTTGCATTTATATAGCACTTCATCATATCGCTCAAGTTCACATAAAATTACTTTAAAGTGCAGTGATTGTTACATAAGTAAATAGAGTAGGCATTTTGCCCACAGCAAGATCTCACAAACAGTAATAAGAGGAATTACCAACTTATCTTATTTTGGTGTGGTTTGCAGAGGGAAAAACGTTGCCCAGGTCACAAGAATGCCCCAAATTATTCTATGAATAGTACCATGGAATTGGCAGATGGGGCTTTAGTTTACCATTTCATCAGAAGGTTGGCATCTTTAACAGTGCAGCACAGCCTCAGCAGTATACTGGAGCATCAGCATAGATTATGTGCTCAAATCCCAGATTAGGCTATAACCCACAACCTGCTCACTCAGAGATGAGTGCTACCAGTTCAGCCACACTGTGACAGCGGGGTGTGCTGTCTCGAAGATCATTCTGACCATCCTTTCCTGCACTCTTCATGATAAAGCTGGTCAGACCACTTCAGAGTCTCCAGTAGGTAAATTCTAGTGGGATCATTGGGGCTCCGCTCTCCCTGAGGTGCCAACTTATCTCAAGTGTGACCCAACCAAGTATCATTCTGAAAGTGTGATGTATCCATAAAGAATAAAAGAAAGAACTTGCATTTCTATAGCGCCTGTCACAACCTCAGGATGTACCAAAGCGCTTCACAACTAATGAAGTACTTTTGAAGTGTAGTCAATGTTGGAATGTAGTGAAACATGGCAGCTAATTTGCATACAGCAAGGTCCCACAGACAGCATTGTGATGATGACCAGATAATCTGTTTCAGTAATATTGGGTGAGGGATAAATATTGCCAAAAAAAACTAATGTGTTCTTCGCTTTGTCCACATCTAATTCAGACTTGTTATTAAGAATTATGAATACATTTCTGAAGATATTCAAGTTCAAGTCCGCGGCGAGAGTGGACCTGGTCGGGGACGGAGTGGAGCCCCGGGAATAAAGAGCGAAGGAGAGGAGGCCCAAACTCACCGAGAGCAGCAGCGAGAGCGGACCTGGTCGGGGACGGAGTGGAGCCGGGGAATAAAGAGCGGAGGAGAGGAGTCCCAAACTCACCGAGAGCAGCAGCGAGAGCGGACCTGGTCGGGGACGAAGTGGAGCCGGGGAATAAAGAGCGGAGGAGAGGGAGCAACAACAAAAAATCAAGGCGTGACATCACAGGACAGCAGGTAGGTGATTGGTTGGTGAGTATTACAGCATTTTGTTTCCTCTAGCTAGGCAGTGGTTTAAACTAAGAGCTGGGGAACAATAACTATTACTTTATTCATTTAATAACTTAACTTGATATACTAATTAATTAATAAAACTATAAAAACACCATTGGAATAAAAACTCTAACTAATTAATTAATTCAAGTTATCAATAAGCAAATAAATATAGAATTCTAGGGATGGCAGGGCAGGCTATGTGTCGGGATTGTAGTATGTGGGAGTTTGTGGACAGCGAGGCTGTCCCGGATTCCCACATCTGCAGGAACTGTCTCTGCCTTCAGTTGCTCTGGCCCAGAGTCATTGAGCTGGAGTGTGAGTTGGAGACACTCCAAAACATAAGGGATGGGGGGGAATTTCTGGATAGTTTTATCCAAAATACAGTCACACCCCAGAGGGAAGCATAGGTTCAGGAAGGGGAGGGTGTGACTGCTAGGGAGATGGGTAGTGGGGACTTAGGAGAGGTTGAGAAGGAGGTCCCGCAGGCACTGGTCCTGTCCAACAGGTACGATGTACTCGCTACCTGTGAGGACAAGGAGAAAGACTGCGGGGAGGACAGCCACAATGCAGACCAAGGCATCATGGCTCAGAAGGCTGTCCAAGGGGTGGGGGGGGGGAGAGCAGAATCAAAATGTGATAGTGATAAGGGATTCTATAATTAGGGGGATAGATAGTGTCCTATGCAGCCATGAACGAGAATCCCGAAGGGTGTGTTGCTTACCTGGTGCCAGGGTAAGGGATATTGCGAGGCGGCTGGAGAGGAACTTGGAATGGGAGGGGCTAAATCCAGTTGTCATGGTCCATGTCAGAACAAACAACATAGGTAAAAGTAGGGGAACATCTAGGCAATAGTGACCATAACATAATACGCTTTAAAATAATAATTGAGAAGGACATAAGTATGATGAATACCAGGGTCATATATTGGAGAAAAGCTGATTTTGAAGGGCTGAGAATAGAACTTGGGAAAATAAAATGGACAACAATATTGGCAAACAATGATATAGAACAGCAATGGGAAGCATTTCAAATGGTGTTCAAGAGAGTCCAGGAAAATATATTCCACTAAAAAATAGAACTAAATAAGCACTAATGGGACACCATGAATGAATAAAGCCATAAGGGAAAAAGTGAGGGTAAGGAAAGAGGCATATATTAAGTACATGGACAGCAGGGGAGAGCATGATAGGGGAGAATATGAAGAGATTATGAAAGAAGGAACAAAAAAAATTAGGAAGGCAAAGAGGAACTATGAAGTTAAATTATCAAGGAACCTAAAACAAAATAGTAAAATATTTTATAGGAATGTTGGGATGGGAATAGGGCCACTAAGGGTTGGACAGGATAATACCACAGGCAATGATGGAGAGATGGCAGGAATATTAAATAATTATTTTGCTTCAGTATTTACCAGCAAAATAGAACAGGTGGACATGACATTGGATCATGAGATTAGTAATGAAATAAATGCATTTAAAATAAAAAGAGGAGGGGCTAGAGATTTATTATAGCCTAGGAATGGGCAGTATCTTTAGAAAAGTTTGAGAATTAGCGCCAGGCGCTAAGGCTTTAGACTGCATGCAAAATTCATTCTCACTGCTCAAAGAAATGACTGGGCACTAAATCAAGTCTTAAAGGCCTAGCTCATTGGTGTTACACTTAAAGGGTGGACCAATATCGGGTGCAGTCTAATCTAAACTGATAATTGCCACAGGCTTTTCCCAATACTTAAAGGGGAGGTTCATTGATACTGCAGCACCTCATTCTCAGCATTGCTGGCTGTGCAGCTGCCTCAGCGAGGATAAGCACAACAAGGAGAAGGAGCCGGAGGACTGAAGCAGGTGTGCTCATGGCAGATCCACCTCACTCGGGTGGTCAGGGTGAGTGAATGCTTCAACAAATGACACATATTACCATCTGTAACACAAGCTTCACACACTGCCCAAAGCACCAGACCCCCAGCACTCACCCACCAACAATCTCTACCTACCAACACTCACACCCACATCTCACACCTTGCACACAATGACAGCTATTCAACTATGGCAGGCACAAGGGTCATTAGTTATTGGAATGAATGTGATATGTGTGATATGTTTATGCATACATTTATTAATGGAGTTTGCACCCAGGAGGACGCTGTGATATGGCATGACACAGGGATGGTATGATGGGCAAAAGGGACCTGGGGTTTAAGTCACCTGCTGTGAGGCTGGAGGTCTGTTTGGAGGAGGTGGCAGAGTTCTGTAACCATCACCTTGGTGATGCAGAGCCATCTAATACACTGCTCCTCGCATATTTGAAGGTAGGAGAGGTGCTGTCGGAATACCCTCGGAGAGTAAGGCCTCCTGGTGAGAGCCCTGATGTCCCTCCTCATCCCTCTGCGCACATGTTCCCGTATTTCTGGCTGCCTCAATCCCTCCGCCATAGATCCTGGAGGGCGAGGTGACACCAGTACAGCCCCCATTAATATTACCAAGTGTAGCAGTTTGAATCTTTGAACAATAAATGTAGTCACTTTGCACTTTCCAGAAGACTGCTAATAAAAAGAACCTTGAAATTACTCATACAAAGTGATCCACTGGCTGAAACTGACAAGAAGCCACTGAAACTAACCTGCCCTGACAGCTGTCCGTGATTAATGCTGATGCATTTAAATAACGTCCCTGGAGCCAGCTTCCATCAGCTGTGCACCTGCTTTCCCTGTCCCTGTCTGGTCGAGGCACAAAGGTAAGTGGCAAAATTCAATTTTGCAAATCGGGCACCAATGAGTGTTGCACGCTCACTGATGCACAATCTGCCTGGTGTTGAATTCCCCGGCGGTACCTCGTACCGGCGGCACAACGGGGGGGGGTCCGGATTTGCCGTGCACCGCTGGATTCACCTCACCCTGGTGCTACAGCATCAGCACCCCATTATCGCCCTCTGCAGGCGCTAACGTGAGGCGCTAACCAACTGAATTATTCCCCTGAGATATATTAAATAAACTAATCAAACTCAACAAGGTAAAAACCCCTGGTCCGGACAGATTACATCCGCGCATTTTAAAAGAATCTAGGGAAGAGATAGCAGAGGCTTTACTACACATATTTAATAATTCATTAAAAAAAGGTGTAGTGCCAGAGGACTGGCGGATAGCTAACGTAATACCTATATTTAAGAAGGGAGATAGAACATCTCCAGGGAACTATAAACCAGTCAGCTTAACATCGGTGGTAGGAAACATAATGGAATACCTACTAAAGAAGAAATTGAAGAACATCTAGAAACCAAAAATATAATAAAGAATAGTCAACATGGATTTCAAAAGGGAAAGTCTTGCTTGACCAACCTCATTGAATTTTTTGAAGAGGTAATAGAGAGAATAGACAAGGGTAATACAGTAGATATAATTTATCTAGATTTTCAAAAGGCCTTCGATAAGGTACCACATATAGATTATTGACTAAGGTCAGAGAATGTGGAGTCAGGGACAAGTAGCAGATTGGATAGTTAATTGGCTTCAAGACAGAAAGCAGAGAGTAAAGGTAAAGAGTAGTGTGGTAAACCACTGTTATTGTTGTTCACCGTTGTTGTTGTTGTTGCACACTGTTGTATCTATGCATGCCTCAGCTGGCTCCGCCCCTGGCTCCACCCCCATGCCCAGGTATAAAGGTGACTGCTCTGCAGCCCCCTGCCTTCTTGGAAACCAGTCAACCACGAGAGGCATGCTCTGTTCTTTGTTAATAAAAGCCTTTTAGTTACTCTCCTAACTCTCCGTCTTTTATGAGTAATTAATAGCGCATCAATTTTATTAACAAAAACAAAATGTCGGCACCAAACGCTGAGCAGCAGGCGCTGCAGCAAATGATGGCACCAAACGCTGAGCAGCAGGCGCTGCTGCATGCCCTCAGACCAACATGCCTGGACCTAAACCCTCAAGAGGCGGGTTCGTCTACCAAGTTCGCACAATGGCTGCGTTGCTTCGAAGCTTACCTGGAAGCCTCAGCCGTGACACTAGATGGAAACAAACTAAAAATCCTGGCCTCCAAGGTGGGCCACCAAGTCTACACGCTCATCCAGGACGCGACTACCTACGCGGCGGCTATCGATCTGCTAAAAGGACAATACACACGCCCGGTAAATACGGTTTATGCCAGACACCTCCTGAGATCCCGCAAACAGCAGTCCGGGGAATCGGTGGAGGCATTCCTACGGGCACTACAGATACTCGGCCGAGCCTGCGATTGTAAAGAGGTATCGGCCGCGACACACACGGAGGGACTTATCCAAGATGCTTTCGTTGTGGGCCTCAAGTCCGACTACTCCCGGCAGAGACTGCTGGAGAAGGGCGAAATCGACCTGAAGAAGGCAGTGTCCCTCGCGCTCTTGCTAGATGCGGCCCACCGGAATATGGACGCATTCTCCCCTAACCGCTCCGCACCGTGGACACCGCAACCTTGGGTCATGGGACCGCCACCCCCGGCACCAACTGCTGCAGCGATGTCCAAGGGCCCGAAATGTTACTTTTGTGGCCAGGCAAAACACCCCAGAGCACGCTGCCCGGCGAAAAACGCTACCTGCTCTGGCTGCGGGAAGAAAGGACACTACGTTAGCGCCTGCAAAGGTAAAACCGCTAACGCCAGCAGCGCCGTGTGTGAACCATGGGGGCAGCCATCTTGTCCGCCATCTTGGACACCTCCAGCCGCGTGGGGACCGGGATCATGGGCGCAGCCATTTTGTCCGCCATCTTGGACGCCTCCAACTCCAATCGCGGGTGACCCGGACTCAACCACCGCCTCGTCTGGCGACCACAGCGACTCGCTCGACCATACGCTGGCCTCCGTGACGCTGGACCAATCTCTCCCTCACCAACTGTCCAGGTCCATGATGGACATTACGGTAAACGGCCGCGCCACTACCTGCCTTTTCGACAGCGGGAGCACGGAGAGCTTTAACCACCCCGACACGGTGCGCAGTTACTCTCTCCCGGTCCTGCCAACGCGCCATCGGATCTCTATGGCTTCCAAATCCCATTCAGCAGACGTCGGTGGCTACTGGGTAGTGACCCTTTCAGTAAGGGGCACAGAATACAAAAATTTTAAACTTCTTGTCCTGCCCCATCTCTGCGCTGCCGTTCTACTGGGGTTGGATTTTCAGTGCCACCTTAAAAGTGTCACATTAGCGTATGGCGGACCCCTCCCCCCACTCACAGTCTGCAGCCAGCAGCTTTTAAATCGCCCGCCACGCACCATTTGCAGCCTCTCCACGCTTAAAGTCCCCCCCCCTTGTTCGCTAACCTCACCCGCGACTGTAAGCCCATCACTACCAAAAGCAGGCGGTACAGTGCCGGGGATAGGAGCTTCATTAAATCCGAAGTAGCAAGACTCCTGAAGGAAGGGATTATTGAGGGTAGCACTAGCCCATGGCGGGCACAAGTGGTGGTAGTGAAGACTGGCGAAAAACAGCGCCTAGTCATTGACTACAGCCAAACGATCAATCGCTACACCCAGTTAGATGCATACCCACTCCCCCGCATATCTGACATGGTCAATCAGATAGCACAATACCGGGTGTTCTCGACGATTGATCTGAAGTCGGCATACCACCAGCTCCCCATCAGGGCTGAGGACCGCCAGTACACAGCTTTTGAAGCTGACGGTCGTCTCTACCACTTCCTCCGAGTCCCCTTCGGCGTCACCAACGGGGTTTCGGTCTTCCAAAGGGAGATGGACCGAATGGTTGACCAGAACGCGCTGCAGGCCACCTTCCCCTATCTAGACAACGTCACCATCTGCGGCCACGACCAGCAGGACCATGACGTTAGCCTAGAGAAATTCCTCCATACGGCCCAGCGGCTGAATCTAACATACAACAAGGACAAATGTATGTTTCGTACCACGCGCCTCGCCATTCTTGGCTGCGTAGTGGAGAACGGAGTCATCGGCCCCGACCCCGACAGAATGCGTCCTCTTATGGAGCTCCCCCTCCCCCACTGCCAAAAAGCACTGAAGAGATGCCTAGGGTTTTTCTCTTACTATGCTCAGTGGGTGCCCAACTATGTGGACAAAGCCAGACCCCTCATCAAGTCCACCTCCTTCCCCCTGACAGCAGAGGCATGTGCAGCCTTCACCCTCATAAAAAGAGATATTGCGAAGGCCACAATGCACGCAGTGGATGAGTCCATCCCTTTCCAAGTGGAGAGCGACGCATCCGACTTCGCCCTAGCTGCAACCCTTAACCAGGCGGGGAGACCCGTGGCCTTTTTCTCAAGGACCCTCCAGGGCCCCGAGATTCGACACTCCTCTGTCAAAAAGGAGGCCCAGGCCATTGTGGAAGCGGTGCGACATTGGAGGCATTACCTGGCCGGAAAACGATTTACCCTGCTCACTGACCAGCGTTCAGTAGCTTTTATGTTTAACAATAAGCAGAGGGGCAAAATCAAGAATGACAAGATCTTGAGGTGGAGAATTGAACTCTCCACCTACAATTACGATATCTTGTACCGGCCCGGGAAACTCAATGAGCCCCCAGATGCCCTATCACGTGGTACATGCGCCAACGCGCAGGTTGATAGACTGCAGACCCTCCACAATGACCTCTGCCACCCGGGGGTCACCAGGTTCTTCCATTTCATCAAATCCCGTAACCTGCCCTACGCCATCGAGGAGGTCAGGACCATGACCAGGAACTGCCAAATCTGTGCCGAGTGCAAACCGCATTTTTATAGGCCAGACAGAGCAAGCCTGATCAAGGCCACTAGCCCCTTTGAGCGCCTGAGCGTCGATTTTAAAGGGCCCCTCCCCTCCTCTGACCGCAACGTGTACTTCCTCAACATAATTGATGAGTACTCCCGTTTCCCGTTTGCCATCCCTTGCCCAGATATGACCAGTACCACGGTCATTAAATGTCTGAATGACCTTTTCGCCTTGTTCGGCTTCCCTAGCTATATCCATAGCGACCGGGGCTCATCCTTTATGAGTGACGAACTCCGTCAGTACCTGCTCACGAGAGGTATTGCTACAAGCAGAACCACCAGCTACAACCCCCGGGGGAACGGCCAGGTGGAAAGAGAGAATGCGACGGTTTGGAAGGCCGTCCTCTTAAACTTAAAATCTAAGGGCCTTCCGACCTCTCGCTGGCAGGAGGTCCTCCCTGTGGCGCTCCACTCCATTCGGTCACTGCTTTGTACGGCCACCAATGCCACCCCCCATGAAAAAATGTTCACTTTCCCCAGGAAGTCCACTTCGGGGACCTCGCTACCGACATGGCTGACGTCTCCAGGACCCGTCCTACTGCGGAAGCATGTGAGGTCCCATAAAACGGACCCCCTGGTCGAGAGGGTGAGCCTCCTCCACGCCAACCCCCAGTATGCTTACGTGGCGTACCCGGACGGGCGGGAGGACACAGTCTCCATACGAGACCTCGCACCTTCGGGTGCCCCTGAAACACTACCATTGCCATCCACCACTACCCACAACCCAACCCCTGTAGATGGCATGCCGCAGCCCCAGGACCCGTCATTGACCACCCAACCACTCAATGAGATGCCAGATTCAACGTTGGATGCTGCACCATCACCGCCGCCACCACGACGATCAGGACGGCATACAAGGCCACCTGATAGACTCACTTACACGAACCTTTAGTACACTTCACCCCGCCGGACTCAATTTTAAACAAGGGGTGAATGTGGTAAACCACTGTTATTGTTGTTCACCGTTGTTGTTGTTGTTGCACACTGTTGTATCTATGCATGCCTCAGCTGGCTCCGCCCTGGCTCCACCCCCATGCCCAGGTATAAAGGTGACTGCTCTGCAGCCCCCTGCCTTCTTGGAAACCAGTCAACCACGAGAGGCATGCTCTGTTCTTTGTTAATAAAAGCCTTTTAGTTACTCTCCTAACTCTCCGTCTTTTATGAGTAATTAATAGCGCATCAAGTAGCTATTCGCAGTGGCAGAAGGTGGGTAGTGTTTGTTGAATCCATGATTCTTAAAGTATGATGTTTTCCAATAACTAGACGGAGGCTGTAAATTAACAATCAACAGGTGTTTACTGGAGGAGGGTAGTCTAAAGACTAACAGTACAGAGGCATGCTCAAGGCTTATATACAGGTGTGGTCATTGCCGGTACTACAGTGTACAGGAGCTGTAAAAGGAGTTCTCTCTTAAAGGTACATACACTACAATTCCTCCCCTTTTAGATTAACAGTACCCATAACATTCAAATAACAGTTAACACTTTAACATGCACATTTGGTCTGAGCAAATCCAGACGAGATCTCAACCTTCGGTTAAAGAACATCATGGCCGGGGTCTGGTTGGTAACTGCATGTGTCGCATTTCTGTAGGCTAACAGGAAATTGTCCACCTTATGCTGTAGTGGAATTTCATCATCGCACATGGCCCTTATCGCCTTTTTAAAGGTTTGTACGAACCTCTCAGCCAATCCATTTGTGGCTGGATGATACGGGGCGGATGTGTAATGCCTTACCCCATTCCTTCTCATAAATTTCCGAAACTCTTCGGACACAAACTGTGGTCCGTTATCAGAGCAAATCTGCTCTGGCAAGCCGTTCCTGGCAAATATGGTCCGTAGGGCTGCAATCGTTATCTCTGTAGTGGTTGAGAACATTTTGATCACCTCAGGCCATTTCAAGTGCACATCCAAGGCTATTAAGAACATTGGCCTAGAAATTCAGTTGGGCGCGCCAGCCGCTAGCGCCTTAGGAGGAGTAGATCTCGAGCGCTAGGCGCTTATCGCCCGGGCGCAGCGCGATCTGTGCCTCTCCCCAACTTCAGGACACATTTAGCGCCGGCGCAAAGTCTTAGCGCGCGCCCTGCTGCGCGCGCAAATCATGACGTCATTTAATAGTGCAACGCCCTTTGTGCACCCCAAACCGGAACTTCACTCGCGCCGGCCCATTGTGCGCCGGGCGGCCCGAGCGACTGTGAAGTGGAACGGTACACAGGCCAGCCGGGCCGCGGGGAGCGCTAATTAAAGGGCACTTACCCAGCAGTATAAAGGCCAGCCATTTTGCAGCATTCACTCTTGTGCAACGGTTTTTTGGACAGAGACCAAGGAGGAGAGTTTACTGGTTTGGACCAACACTTGGACAGGTATTTTTGGCTCAGGCCAGAGCTTACCAATTATCTTTGCCTTCATTCAGAGCTCAGTGTTTGCCAGCATATAATGGGGGCTGCATTGGGTGGCAACGCTGAATTTCAGCCTTATGCCAGAAGGGCTTACAGACGCCGTGAGAGAGTGGCAGCCCTGGCTAGACGCAGAGGGGGCAACAGGCGTCGCCAACTGAGGTCTTACCCACGCAGGGTATACTGCCAGCAGACCTCCTATCGGACCATGTCTGCCGCGATGTGTGTTAGGAGGCTGTGATTCTGAAGGGAGGTGGTTGCAGACATCTGCCGGCTGCTTCAGAGAGATCTGCAGCCACAGCTGATGCGCAGGACGTCTCTGTCGGTGGCAGTGAAGGTGACGGTGGCTCTCAACTTCTATGCCTCCGGCTCCTTCCAATCCGCTACTGGGGACATCGCTAACATCTCCCAATTCGCCGTGCATTGCTGCATCTGCCAGGTGACCGAAGCCCTTTTCAGAAGGAGACATCAATTCATCTCCTTCCTCATGACCCTGGACAAGCAGCAGCAGCGTGCAGTGGGGTTTGCAAGAATAGCGGGCTTCCCCATGGTGCAGGGCGCCATTGACTGCACGCATGTGGCTTTGCGGGCACCTCTTGAGCATGCCGAGGAGTACCGCAACCGGAAGGGCTACCATTCCCTCAATGTACAGCTGGTGTGTGACCACAGGCAGCGCATCCTAGCTGTCAATGCCCGCTTTCCAGGCAGCAGCCACGATGCCTTTATCCTGCGACAGACAACTGTGGCTGACATGTTCCAGGCACAGCCTCCCCCAAGAGGATGGCTTATCGGGGACAAAGGCTATCCTTTGTGTACCTGGCTCATGACCCCGTTCCGCGCGCCCACGACCCCTGCTGAAGAGGCATACAACGAGAGCCATCAAGCGACGAGGAACCTCATAGAACAAACAATCGGCGTGCTCAAGCAACGGTTCCGCTGTCTCGATCGCTCCGGGGGAGCCCTCCAGTATTTGCAGGATCGAGTCTCCCAATTCGTCGTCGTTTGCTGCATGCTGCACAACCTGGCTATCCGCAGGACTCAGGCACTGCCACCTCACGTTGGACCACCACCTCAGGAGGAGGAGCAGGAGGAGCATGAGGACGACGAGGACGAGGAGTACCAGCCCAGGAGGGACGCACAAGGTCCAAGGGCCGCCCGTCGGCGGCTTATTGAACGTCACTTCTAGGCCCCCTGTCAGGGAATGGCTTGTGCCAATGATAGAACATGATTGCAGCCGCTCCGCAAGCCCTCAGCCGGTTAAGGCAACAAACACTTCAAAGATCAAACATGGACAATGTGAATAAATAAAATGCTTTATTGTACAAACTCTGGGCCCTTCCCACATGAAAACCAAAAACAGACGAAACCCCCAAAAAACACTCAAACACATTACTCGCTCCCACAACCTGGAGAGGATTAACAAAATAGGGTAACTAAAATGGCCGTCATTCTCGGCCTTCGTCAAAAACAAACATCCAATTCTCGGCCTCAAGAAAAAAACACAAATGGCCACTGTGGTAAACCACTGTTGTTAGTATTGTTGTTCACCACTGTTGTTAGTACTGTTGTTCACTGTTAGTACTGTTGTTCACTCTTGCATATTGTTGTACTTGTCTGTGCATGCCTCAGCTGACTCCGCCCCTGGCTCCACCCTCATGGCTGGGTATAAAGGTCGCTTCTCGGCAGCCCCCGGCCCTTTTGGATACCAGGCAACCACAAGAGGCATGCTCTGTTCTTTGGTAATAAAAGCCTGTTTATTACTTTCTCTATTTCCAGTCTTTTGTAGCAATTGATAGTGCATCAATTTTATTACCAAAGTTAAATGTTGGCTGCGGATGCTGATCAACCGATGGCGCAGAACGCTGAGCAGCAGGCGCTGCTGCGAGCCCTCAGACCAACATGCCTGGACCTAGACCCCCAAGAAGCGGGTTTGTCGACTAAATTCGCACAATGGCTGCGTTGCTTTGAGGCGTATCTGGAAGCCTCGACCGTGACTCTTGATGAAAATAAACTGAAAATCCTGGCCTCGAAGGTGAGCCACCAAGTCTATCATTTAATCCAAGATGCGACGACCTACTCGGCGGCTATCGACCTACTGAAAGGGCAGTATGCACGCCCGGTTAACACGGCCTATGCCAGGTACCTTTTAAGATCTCGCAGACAGCAGCCCGGGGAATCGGTGGAGGCCTTCCTACGGGCACTGCGGGTACTCGGACGCGGCTGCGACTGCAAGGAAGTATCGGCCGCGGCACATGCGGAGGGACTGATACGAGACGCTTTCGTTGCGGGTCTAAGGTCCGACTACTCCCGGCAGAGGCTGCTGGAGAAGGGTGAAATAGACCTGACAAAGGCAGTGTCCCTTGCGCTCTCGCTCGACGCGGCCCACAGAAATATGGACACTTTCTCCCCTAATCACCCCGCGCCGTGGACGCCGCAATCTTGGGCCATGGGACCGCCACCTCCGACTGCTGCAGCGATGTCCAAGGCACAAAAATGCTATTTTTGTGGCCAAGCTAAACACCCTAGGGCACGCTGCCCCGCGAAGAATGCTACCTGCTCCGGCTGCGGGAAGAAAGGTCACTACGTTAGCGCCTGCAAAGGGAAGACCGCTAACGCCAGCAGCGCCGCGTGCGAACCGTGGGCGCAGCCATCTTGCCCGCCATCTTGGGCTCCCCCAGCCGCGTGGGGATCGGGACCGTGGGCGCCGCCATTTTGTCCGCCATCTTGGACGCCTCCGACTTCGGTTACGGGGGACCCGGACTCCACCACCGCCTCATCGGACGACCGCATCGACGCGCTTGAACATACACTGGCTTCCGTGACGCTGGATCAATCTCTCCCACATCAACTGTCCAGGTCAATGATGGACATTACGGTAAACGGCCGCGCCACTACCTGCCTTTTTGACAGCGGGAGCATGGGGAGTTTTATACACCCCGACACGGTGCGCAGTTACTCTCTCCCGGTCCTGCCGACGCGTCATCGCATCTCTATGGCTTCCAAAGCCCAGTCAGCGGAAGTCGGTGGCTACTGTATGGTGACTCTTTCAGTGCGGGGTACTGAATACAAAAATTTTAAACTTCTGGTCCTGCCCGATCTCTGCGCTGCCGTCCTACTGGGGTTGGATTTTCAGTGCCACCTTAAGAGTGTCACTTTAGCGTACGGTGGACTCCTCCCCCCTCTCACGGTCTGCAGCCAGCAGTTTTTAAGTTGCCCGCCGCGCGCCATTTGCAGCCTCCCCACCCTTAAAGTTCCCCCCCCCTCCTTGTTCACTAACCTCACCCGTGCCTGTAAGCCCATCGCTACCAAAAGTAGGCTACAGTGCCGGGGATAGGGGTTTCATTAAATCCGAGGTAGCGAGACTCCTGAAGGAAGGGATTATCGAGAGCAGCAATAGCCCATGGCGAGCACAAGTGGTGGTGGTGAAGACTGGCGGTAAACAGCGCCTAGTTATTGACTACAGCCAGACGATCAATCGCTACACCCAGTTGGATGCATACCCACTCCCCCGCATATCTGACATGGTCAATCAGATAGCACAATACCAGGTGTTCTCGACGATTGATCTGAAGTCGGCATACCACCAGCTCCCCATCAGGGCTGAGGACCGCCAGTACACAGCTTTTGAAGCTGACGGTCGGCTCTATCACTTTCTCAGAGTTCCCTTTGGCGTCACCAACGGAGTTTCTGTCTTCCAACGGGAGATGGACCGGATGGTTGACCAGAACGCGCTCCAGGCCACTTTCCCATATCTAGACAACATCACCATCTGCGGCCACGACCAGCAGGACCACGACGTTAATCTAGGGAAATTCCTCCGGACGGCCCAGCGGCTGAATCTCACATACAACAAAGACAAATGTATGTTTCGTACTAAGGGCCTTGCTATTCTTGGCTGCGTAGTCGAGAACGGAGTCATCGGCCCAGACCCCGATAGAATGCGCCCTCTTATGGAGCTCCCCCTCCCCCACTGCCAGAAAGCACTGAAGAGATGCCTGGGGTTTTTCTCTTACTATGCTCAGTGGGTGCCCAACTATGCGGATAAAGCCCGACCCCTCATCAAGTCCGCCTCCTTCCCCCTGACAGCAGAGGCCTGTGCAGCCTTCACTCTCATAAAAAGCGATATTGCGAAGGCCACAATGCACGCTGTGGATGAGTCCCTCCCTTTTCAAGTGGAGAGCGACGCATCCGACTTTGCCCTAGCTGCAACCCTTAACCAGGCGGGGAGACCCGTGGCCTTCTTCTCAAGGACCCTCCAGGGCCCCGAGATTCGACACTCCTCTGTCGAAAAGGAGGCCCAGGCCATTGTGGAAGCCGTGCGACATTGGCGGCATTACCTGGCCGGAAAACGATTTACCCTGCTCACTGACCAGCGTTCAGTAGCTTTTATGTTTCATAATAAGCAGCGGGGCAAAATCAAGAATGACAAGATATTAAGGTGGAGAATCGAACTCTCCACCTACAATTACGATATCTTGTACCGGCCCGGGAAACTCAATGAGCCCCCAGATGCCCTATCACGTGGTACGTGCGCCAACGCGCAGGTTGATAGATTACAGAGCCTCCACAATGACCTCTGCCACCCGGGGGTCACCAGGTTCTTCCATTTTATCAAATCCCGTAACCTGCCCTACTCCATCGAGGAGGTCAGGACCATGACCAGGAACTGTCGGATCTGTGCTGAGTGCAAGCCGCATTTTTATAGGCCAGACAGAGCGAGCCTGATCAAAGCCACGCGCCCCTTCGAGCGGCTGAGCACCGATTTTAAAGGGCCCCTCCCCTCCTCTGTCCGCAATGTGTACTTCCTCAATATAATTGATGTGTACTCCCGTTTCCCGTTTGCCATCCCTTGCTCGGACATGACCAGTACCACGGTCATTAAATGTCTGAATGACCTCTTCGCATTGTTCGGTTTCCCTAGCTATATCCATAGCGACAGTGGCTCATCTTTTATGAGCGACGAACTTCGACAGTACCTGCTCGCGAGAGGCATTGCTACAAGCAGGACCACCAGCTACAACCCCCGGGGTAACGGCCAGGTGGAAAGGGAGAATGCGACAGTCTGGAAGGCAGTCCTTTTAAACTTAAAATCTAAGGGCCTTCCGACCTCCCGCTGGCAGGAGGTCCTCCCTGCGGCGCTCCATTCCATTCGGTCGCTGCTCTGTACACCCACCAATGCCACTCCTCACGAGAGAATGTTCTCCTTCCCCAGGAAGTCCACGTCGGGGATTTCGCTACCAACATGGCTGACTTCTCCAGGCCCCGTCCTACTGCGGAAGCACGTGAGGACCCATAAGGCGGACCCCCTGATCGAGAGGGTGAGCCTCCTCCACGCCAACCCGCAGTATGCTTACGTGGTGTACCCGGATGGGCGGGAGGACACAGTCTCCATTCGAGACCTCGCACCTGCGGGTGCTCCTTAAACACCCTCTTCGCCACCCACCGCTACTCCTGCCTACCCCCAGGACACAGTCCCCGCACGAGACCTCGCACCTTCGGGTGCCTCTGAGAGACCACCATCGCTACCTCCCATTACCCATGCTCTGACCCCTGTAGATGGCATGCAGCAGCCCCAGGGTTCACCACCTGCTACTCCTCCTCTGAACGAGGCACCGGGGTCAACGTTGGATGCTGCACCATCACCGCCGCTGCTGCGACGCTCAGGACGGCTTACAAGGCCTCCTGATAGACTTCAGTACACGAATTTTTAGTGCACTTCACCCCGCCGGACTCAATTCTAAACAAGGGGTGAATGTTGTAAACCACTGTTGTTAGTATTGTTGTTCACCACTGTTGTTAGTACTGTTGTTCACTGTTAGTACTGTTGTTCACTCTTGCATATTGTTGTACTTGTCTGTGCATGCCTCAGCTGACACCGCCCCTGGCTCCACCCTCATGGCTGGGTATAAAGGTCGCTGCTCGGCAGCCCCCGGCCCTTTTGGATACCAGGCAACCACAAGAGGCATGCTCTGTTCTTTGGTAATAAAAGCCTGTTTATTACTTTCTCTATTTCCAGTCTTTTGTAGCAATTGATAGTGCATCAGCCACACATTCGACTATTTGGCCCGCTAGGGCGATGCCTTGGCCATTTTTGGGTGGCCCCTGCCCGCCCTGCTGCTCCGCCTCAAAATAAGGCCATTGGCTGCTGCAAGGCTGGGGGCAGGCTCCTGAGGGGCACATGTCGTGACGGCAGATGCCCTTGGGGGTCGGCCGAGTCGAGGTCTGGCCGTCGAGCGGGCGGCTGTTGATTGCTGCAGCTGTGGCTGGCCAGCATCAGTCGCTGCAGCAGCTCCTGGCAGCTCCACTGGGGGACTGGCAGTGGCGGCTGGAGGAATGGCGGCAAGCTGGCGGATGGCAGGCGCTCGCTGGTCGCCTGAGACACTGGCACTCGCCCGGGCCAGCACTGCAGCATGCGCACCAACCTGCCGAGGGACAGACCGCTGTGCTGCTGCAGCGCGCCGGGTGCCCTGGCGATGCCTGGCTGACACAGCGAGTGTGGCAGCAGTGAGTGCCCGTGTTGACCTGTTCACTGACCGCATCAGAGCAGCCAGTGACTGGACGGCACCACTGATCACCTGGCCAGTCGCTGACAGATCTGCCCGGTATTCCGCCTGACTGGTGGCCTCTGAGGGCCCGAACTCGGCCACACTCCGAGAGAGGGAATCGATGGACTCAGGCAACCGTGCCACTGCCGCCATGAGCTCCGTGTGCCAGCGCTCCGAGTCCGCGGACAAGTCTTCGAGGCGTTCCATCTCCTCGGCGAAGAGCATCTCCTGACTGGAGGCCGGACTCTCCCTCTGGGGAGAAGGCCGCCGAGCTGGCCGACCCTTCCTGCGTTGCTGGAGGCCGCTGGGCCCAGCAATTGGACTCCCCTCCGACACATCCCCCCTCTGGGGAGAAGGCCGCCGAGCTTCCACCCCCCTCCCGCCTTTCTGCAGCACGCAGGTCCCAGGAGCTCCCCTCCCCTTCGACACTTCCGCCACGCTGCCCTCCAGGGAAGACGTGTCCCCTACATTGGCCTGGGTGGCTGCGGCTGAGGGTTCCCCTGATGGGCCGCCTTCCTCTTGCTCCTCCTCCTGCTCCTCCACGGAGGGTCTGTCACTGGAAAGTTGAGGGACCTCCTCTTGACCATCTGAAAGCAGGAAGGCACAAGAGTAGCTTTAGAGTGAGGAGAGGGCGTCAGTGCGTGATGCATGAGTGGTGGCATTCAGCGCATTGGTCGGACAGTGGCAAAGGATGTAGATCTGATGCGCAAGTGGGACGAGAGAGGTGCAAAAGGTGATGACCTTACCATTGCTGCCCAGAACAGGGTCGGCATCTCCACATGCAACGGGCCCAATCACCCGGCCACCCATGAGGCGCTCCACGCGATGTTGCAGGTCAGTGAGTGGCTGGATATGGGGTCGGCCTCCCCCGGTCGCAGTCCGGCTCTTGCGATTATTCGCCAGCTTGGCCTGCAAGAGAAAGGACGGCCTCTAAGTACAGTGTGTTGCCGTGATCTTGTGTGCACTGCCTCCCATGGTGGAATAGCCTGGCCAGTGTGTCGCCATGATCTGGTGTGCACTGCCTCCCATGGTGGAATAGCTTGGCCAGTGTGTTAAGTGCAGAATGTGCAATTGATGCTCATGCCTGTCCCATAGCTGCTGGATGAAGGCTGGCCATTAGAGCTTTCAGGTCCCTTTGCCCATAATGTGAGGTGCACATGCAAGGATGAGGAGGTCATTGGAAAGGGTACTCACCCTGACAATGCGTGTGAGGTCATTTAACTTTTTGCGGCATTGGGCACTGGTCCTGGGGACGTCGCTGTTGGCTGACAGCTTGCTGGCGACATGCCTCCAGGCTCCCCTGTAGACGCGGACCATCGCCTTCTTGTCATTGTCCGGGTACAAAACATGGCGCCTCTTCTCCACAGCAGCAAGCAGCACGCTCAGATAACGCTCTGAGAAGCGCTGCGCACGTTCACGGGCCTTCTCCATGTCTTCAGGCGCTATTTGGGTCCAGCAGCAGTGTTCAGGCCTAGCTGGAGGGCTCCACTATCCAGGGCGTGGCAGCAGACACAGTCGACCCTTCCCCCTTAATAGCTGGCCGGCGCCAGGGTGTCTGCTGTCAATCACGAGATGGCCGCACCTGCGCTGCGCCCGGCCTCGGCGCTATCGATCACCACCTCCGGCTTAGCGCCCAAAGAGAGGCGTCCAGCAGCAGTTTTAGCGCTCGCCCAAACTCGTAGGGCGAAGCTAATGAATATCGGAGAAGTGGCATCGATTTGGCGGCAGCCGCAAACTTTAGCGGACGGCCCACTTTAGCGCCCCAAAAGTGGCGTCAATGAATTTCTAGGCCATTGAGTCCATGAATGGACCAGCAAAATCAATATGCACCCGTTGTCATGGAGAGGAGGACCACTCCCATGGGCGTAGAGGGGCATGTAGTGGTGCATTTTGTACCTCCTGGCATCCTGAGCAGCTCTTTGTCAGGTCCTCGATTTGTTGATCGATCCCCGGCCACCACACATAAGCCCTAGCAAGGCTTTTCATTTTCACCCCTCCCAGATGGCCTTCGTGAAGCTCATTGAGCACTTTCTCCCTTAACTTGGGTGGAATTACCACTTGGGATCCACACATCACTGTCCCCTGGCATACTGACAGCTGTTCTCTTCTGGATGAGAATGCTGGCAACAGTGAGTCGCCATGTGTTGGCCATCCCCTCACCGTCAAATCATATACCCAAGACAGTGTCGGATCATCGCGGGTCTCCTTCTCTATATCAGCGTTAGTTACTGGCAATCGTTCAATTATCGACGAATAAAATATTTCGATAGGGTCCACTGCTGGTGCTTCCTCCACAGTAGACAGTGGCAGGCGTGAAAACCCATCAGCGTTTCCATGCTGTTTCGTACCCTTATACTCTATTTCATATTGGTTCGCCCCTAGAAAAAGGGACCATCTTTGTAGCCGTTGTGCAGTCATCACCGGAACGCCCTTCTTTGGATTAAAGATGGAGACAAGTGGTTGCTGGTCCGTCAGCAAGGTGAACTTCTGCCCATGCAGATAGTGGTTGAATTTTTTTTACTCCCCATACTAGGCTGAGGGCCTCCCTGTCGATCTGGGTGTAGTTGCGCTCGGCTGAGGTTAGTGACCGAGACGCAAAGGCTACTGGCCTCTCCAACCCGCCTGGGAATGTGTGCAACAGCACCGCTCCAATACCATAGGGTGATGCATCACATGCCAACCGAATTGGTCGTGTTGGGTTGAAATGGGCCAACACCTCTTTTGATGTGATCAATTCTTTGCACTTCTGGAAAGCTCGTTTACATTCGTGATTCCACTTCCATGGTACCCCCGTTTGCAGTAGGATGTTCAGTGGGTGTAATACTGTAGACAAATTTGGTAAGAACTTATGGTAGTAGTTCACCAGCCCGAGGAACGACCTCAGTTGTGACACATTTTCCGGTGCTGGAGCCTTGACTACTGCCTCAATCTTTTCAGGGGACTTATGTAACCCCTCTTCATCAATAACGTGGCCACAATACGAGATCTGCTTCTGGAAAAACTCGCATTTGTGGCGATTAGCTCGTAGCCCATATTCCTTTAATCTCGTGAGCACCTTCTCCAAGTTGGCGAGGTGATCACTTTCATTTTCGCCCGCGACCAGGATGTCGTCCAAATAACACTGGGTCCCTGGAATCCCTTGCAGGACTTGATCCATTGCCCTTTGCCAAATAGCCGGAGCCGATGCTACCCCGAACACGAGCCGGTTGTATTGGTAGAGACCTTTATGAGTGTTGATCGTGAGGTACTGTTTCGAGGCTTCTTCTACCTCCATTTGCAGGTAAGCCTGAGCCAGATCAATTTTGGTGAAGCGTTTACCTCCAGCTAGCGAGGCGAAAATATCCTCAATCCGTGGAAGTGGATATTGTACCGTGTGAAGGACTGGGTTCACTGTCACCTTAAAATCCCCACAGATGCGGACCTTCTTTGGTTCCCCAGGCGTATTACTCAACGACCTCTTCATTACAGGGACGATGGGTGTAGCCCACTCACTCCAGTCTACTTTGGACAGTACTCCTGAACGTTCCAACCCCTCCAGCTCTGCTTCGACAGCTGGTCTGATCGCATAAGGCACCGGTCTGGCCTTCAAAAACTTTGGGCTTGCATTTTCCTCTATTTTAATCGTCGCTGTTATGCCTTTTAGTGTTCCGAGTCCCTCCTGGAACACTTCTTTTGCGTCAGTTAGCATTTTTGACAGTCGTCCAGGTGTGACGTCGTCATCCATTTTGGCCTCAACCTTCAGTGCCTGTATGGAATGCCAATCTAATTGTATCTTTCGGATCCATTCACGTCCTAGCAGTGGTGGTCCTCCATCTGGCAATACATATAGGTCCATTTTGGGTATTTCCTGGCCTTTGTATATCACGTTCACCCTTATTTTTCCTTTGGGGTAGACTTTTTGCCCCGTGTATGTCTTCAAGACAACCTCTGTAGCTTTCAAGAGTATATGTGAAAATAGCCGCTTGTAGTCCCTTTGGTTTATGACTGTTAGGGCTGTTCCTGTGTCCAATTCCATTTTCACTTGGACTCCTTCTATCTTGAGCGTGACCCAGATAGTCTGGTGATCCTCCATTTTGATTACCTTATGTAGTTTCAGACAACCCAGCTCCTTGCTTCCAGAGTCTGTATCACTTTTCTGTTCGTCTGAACTACTGTCCATCACCTTATGTACCTTTTTGTACTTCTCCTGTGGAGATTTCTTGCTGCTGATTTTCTTCCCTGACCTGCAGACTCTTGCTATGTGTCCTGCTTTTCCACACTGTCTGCACACTTGGTCCTTGAACCAACAATCCTTCTGGTCGTGTGTTGTTCTGCCGCAGCGATAACACTTCCCTGCTCCATATGACATTTCATTGGTGCCATATTCTTGCGGTCTCCGTTGTATCTCTGCAGTGCCCCGTGCGGCTGCTTCGTGTGATACTGCCATGCTGAAAGCCTTGTCCAGCGTAAGATCCTTTTCTGATAGAAGGCGTTTCTGGGTTCCTTCACTTTGAAGCCCACACACAAACTTGTCCCTTAAAGTATCTGCTAGTCCCAATCCAAACTGGCAGTGTTTCGATAGCTTGCGCAGTTCCATTAAGTACTCAGCATTACTTTCGTCTTTATGTGGAACTTAAATCTTTCTGCTATCAGCAGCGGTGTTGGGTTTAAGTGGTCCTGTAGGATTTCCACTATGCTTTCGAAATTCTTATCCACTGGCTTCTCTGGGGTTATTAGGTTTCGCAGTAAGCCATAAGTTTTTGCACCCATGGAATTCAACAAAACCAGTGCTTTCCTAGCATCTGGCACTTCATTCGCCTTGCAGTGCACCTCAATGCATTCCACATATGTCGCCCAATCTTCGACTTCATTGTCGAACGCAGTGATACTGCCACTCTTCGGCATCCCTGGGTGTGATTAAACTGTCAAAAATGGCGTCTCCCGCGCTCTCCCTTGTTCTCCGCTGGCACAAAATGGCATCTCCCGCGCTTTCCTTTCTTCCCGCGCTCGCCCTTCTTCTCCGCTGCGGCTTCTAAAATGGCATCTCCCACGCTCTCCCTTGTTCTCCGTGGCTCAGTGGCGTCTCCCGCGCTTCCTTTCTTTCCCCCGCGGACGCTGTTCAGCCCTTGAGCCCTGGCTGTGCTCTGCGGGTTCTCCTGTGCGCCTCTCTCGTTGCCGCCACTCGGTCCTGATCCCGGCTGCTGTTTTACCCTCTCTCTCTTTTTGTTTTCCATCGATGCCGCTCGGTTTTCAACCCCCGGCTGCGCCCTGTGCGCTTCACCCTCTTACCCCGTCGACGCTGCTCGGCCTTTTCTGTGCCGTCGTTCGGCTCCAGCCACCGCTGTCCGGGAAGGGTCTGCGCTGTATCTGTTGCCAGTCTGTTGCTGGATCATCATGGCTGGAGAACCAAGCCCAGCTCTCAACAGCCTCCCCTGCGATGTTCACTCTCTGCCAGATGACTGGGCAGTTGCTCGTGGTCAACGCCCGTGCTTCTGGCCTCGACTTTCTTCCACCGTCCTCCCGGAGTGAATCCTTGAAAGGAAATGCAGAGTTGCAGGTAGATTCGAATCGACCTCGTCGCCACTGTTGAATCCGTGATTCTTAAAGTATGATGTTTTCCAATAACTAGACGGCGGCTGTAAATTAACAATCAACAGGTGTTTCCTGGAAGAGGGTAGTCTAAAGACTAACAGTACAGAGTCATGCTCAAGGCTTATATACAGGTGTGGTCACTGCCGGTACTACAGTGTACAGGAGCTGTAAAAGTAGTTCTCTCTTAAAGGTACATACACTACAGTGTTGTCCCACAAGGATCAATGCTGGGACCACTGTTGTTCATAAATTATATTAATGATTTAGACTTTGGAATCAAAAACACAATTTCTAAATTTGCAGCTGACACTAAGTTGGCAGGGGGTGGGGGGACAGTCAATGCTGAGGAGGACGGCAACAAATTACAGGAGGACATTAATAAACTTGCAGAATGAGCATATAATTGGCAAATGAAGTTCAACATAGATAAATGTGAGGTATTACATTTTGGTAGGAAGAATAGGGAGGTCACTTATCACTTGGAGGGTGCGAGTCTGGGTGGGGTAGACGAACAAAGAGATCTCAGAGTACAAATACACAAATCGCTAAAAGTAGCGACACAGGTTAACAAGGCCATAAAAAAAGCACTGAGGATTATTTGTGGAGGGATTGAATTGAAAAGTAGTGAAGTTATGCTAAACTTGTATCAAACCCTGGTTAGACCACACTTGGCGTACAATTCTGGATGCCGTATTGCAGAAAGCACTGGAGAGGGTGCAGAGAAAATGTACAAAGAGGATACCAGAAATGCGAGGGTATACCTATCAGGAAAAGATGAACAGGCTGGGTCTCTTTTTGCTTGAAAAAAGAAGGCTGAGGGGTGGCCTAGTAGGTTTTGAAAGAGAGAGTGTTTCCACTCGTGGGGAAGGGCATAACTAGAGGCCATCACTATAAGATAGTCACCAAGAAATCCAATAGGGAATTCAGAAGAAACTTCTTTACCCAGAGAGTGGTGAGAATGTGGAACTCGCTACCACAGGGAGTGGTTGAAGCGAATAGTATAGATGCAGTTAAGGGGAGGCTGGACAAGCATATGAGGGAGAAGGGACTAGAGGGCTATGCTGATAGAGTTAGATGAGGAAAGACGGGAGGAGGCTCGAGTGGAGCATAAACACCGGCATGGACTGGTTGGACCGAATGGCCTGTTTCTGTGCCGTACATCCGATGTAATCTTACATAATCCTATGTAAATTAGATGTTTGATCCTACAGCTACAGCTTCTATCTCAGAGGTCTTGTAATACTGAATAGGCAGCAACTCTTGCTGAAGCTCTTTCTTTATGCTTTTGCTGTAGGTTTGCCTTAGTACTATACCTAGACATTTATATAGAAGGCTGTTCTCTTGTGGGTAACTATTGTAGGTGCAAATTTGTTTATTTTTTTCTTCACTGAGCTGGCAAGTCCATTCCTTGCCATCAATTGTCTCCAGAGTTCCTAACTGAGGGAACAATCGTTTCTCTTCCCATTCCACTTGGGGGAGAGATTCCTCTGAATTCCCCACTAAATAATCAGCTAATGGTAGAAGCTCTTCCAACACCTTTGTGGTTACTGGGTGGATATTCAGACTCATGACGTGCAATAACCTCAGAGCAGGACTACCTCGGCCTCCACCTTAATTTTGGCAATGAGCCAGAATCAGAAGTCGTGTCAGCGGTGCACATGGCTCAGGAAGATTTACATTCTCTTACTGAAAGAAAAAAAAGAAAGACTTGCATTTATATAGTGTCTTTCACGACCACCAGACTTCCAAAAGCGCTTTACAGCCAATGAAGTACTTTCTGAAGTGTAGTCACTGTTGTACTGTAGGAATGTAATGTCATGAACTGAGGTCAAGGCACTGATGTACTGAATCATAATCCCAAGCTCCCGAAAGAATGGCCAAAGACTACCCAGCATCTTCAATAGCAAACATCACTAATTTACAGATTGTCCTTAACTTTTCATCGGTAACAATGCCTAGATCATGACTGGATGGTATTGGAGTCCCTGAATCAATGGATAGCGTACACTGAGATAATGAATTCCACTATTCCCTCTGGGTCAAGATAACCTTGATGGGTAATGGCACTTTTTACCTGAGCTTCTTCACATTGTTATTGTTGTCTAAAAGTGATGGTTTCATGCCAGCCACAATCTGTGCCTTCTTAATCTCTATCTGTGAAGTGACAGAGCTAATGAGGTGCTTCAGCACAATTAGTGTTCCCACTCTAATCTCCTGATTCCAGTTCTCTAGGGCGGGTAGATGGAATTTAATCAGAGCGTCTCCGTAAATTCAGTCCACAACTGTAAAACAACAAATGATTTCACTGCAGTTATCAAGACCTAGCAAAATACAAATCTGTAGGTGCAGGTTGTTACAGTGTGTCCATCTGTTTGTTTTCAGAGCTTGACTCCTCATATCCATGGCAGCTTCTGGTGCATGGCACTAACTACGCTTGGTATAAAAATGCTTTGAATATGTCTTGTAAAAAGCAGGATTAACTTGGGCAGTTCTTCCTCTGGTCTCCTTTAGACATCAAGGAAGTGACCCGGCCAAGAGCTTCCACTATTGTAATGTTTAATTTGGACTCATTTATCTGAAGCAAATCATATGCAGAGTTGATCTCAATCGTGAACGGCTCTTCTGTCATAGCGCAATCAGAGGCCGTTCACTACATTTTCCAGGTAGGTGAGCGGACCTTTGCAAAAGGCACCTGGTGTTGAAGGAAATAGACACCTTATGTTGTCTTATGTCGCCTGTCACTTTAATTCTCCCCTCCACTCCCACTTTGATCTCTCCAACCTCGGCCTCTTACATTGTTCCAACAAAGCTCAACGTAAGCTCGAGGAACAGCACCTCATCTTTTGATTAGGCTCTTTACAGCCTTCCGGACTCAACATCGAGTTCAACAATTTCAGACTATAAATTGGCCCCTGTATTTCTTTATATATGTTTTTCTCTTGTTTCCCCACATGGTAGCTGTTAATGTTGCTGCCCTCATCATTCACACCTCATCTAAAGCCATCTTTTGTTTAATTTGTCCCATTACATCTTCTTTTGCCTTGTGTTATCATCCGTTTTGTCAGTCAATCTTTCCTGCCTTCCATCCAACACAGACCTTTCCTTTGTTATTTCCTCCCCTCCTCCCAGTCCCTGCTTAAAAATCCCTCTTCCCGAACCTTTTCCAGTTCTGACGAAGGGTTAACTCTGTTTCTCTCTCCTTGATGCTGCCTGACCTGTTGAGTGTTTCCAGCACTTTCTGTTGTTATATCTTATGTTGTCTTGTTCGATTTTAATGAGTAGGGCATCATTCGCCTGGATCCTGCTGGAGTGTGCCCCTGTTACTAGACTTCCTGCTGCACCCTTCAGCTTGAAACATTTTTTGCACCATAATTTGCTGGAAGTGCGAGATGATAACCGCCCGACGAGGGCAACAAGGGACCTTAGTGAAGGATGGTGGCATAGTGGTTAGCACTGTTGCCTCACAGTGCCAGGGACCCGGGTTCGAATCCGGCCTCGGGTGACTGTCTGTGTGGAGTTTGCATATTCTCCCCGTGTTTGCGTGGGTTTCCTCCGGGTGCTCCGGTTTCCTCCCACAGTCCAAAGATGTGCGGGTTAGGTTGATTGGCTATGATAAATTGACCCTTAGTGTTAGGGGGATTAAATACGTGGGGTTACGGGGATAGGGTGGGATATGTGTTGGTGTAGGGGTTACGGGGATCGGGTGGGATATGTGTCGGTGCAGGCTCGATGGGCCGAAATGGCCTCTATCTGCACTGTGGTGTTTCTGTGATTCTGTGATGGGACCAACAGTGCATCTCCTTAACCAATGAGATTTAAGGGATGAGAAAGAAACAGAGGAACGACGGAGAAGGAAATAGAGTGAATTAGAGTCAAATCAGGTACAGAAGGAGAATAAAGATGTAGAACAGCAATGGGAAACATTTAAAATGGTTTTCAAGAGAGTCCAGGAAAAACATATTCCACTCAAGAACAAGAACAAGCTAAACACTAAGGAGACACCATGGATGAATAAAGACATAAGGGAAAAAATGGGGGTAAGGAAAGAGGCATAAACTAAGTACATGGACAGGAGGGGAGAGCTTGACAAGGGAGAATATGAAGAGATTGGGAGAGAAGTAATAAAAACAAGCAAAGAGGAACTATGAAATTAAATTATCAAAGTACATTTTAAAAAATAGTAAAATATTTTACAGGCACATAAATAAAAAAAGAAAGGTCAGGATGGTAATAGGGCCACTACAGAATGGATAGGATAATATCACAGGCAGCGATAGAGAGATGGCAGAAATATTATATAATTACTTTGCTTCAGGGAGATAGAACAGGTGGGTATAACATTGGACGATGAGATTAAAAATGAGATAACTGCATTTAAAATAAAAAGAGAAGAAATATTAAATAAACTAATCAAACTCAAAGAGGATAAAACCCCTGGTCTGGACAGATTACATCCATGCATTTTAAAAGAATCTAGGGAAGAGATAGCAGAGGCAATACTACACATAGTTAATAATTTGTTAGAAAAAGGTGTATTGCCTGAGGACCAGTGGATAGATAATGTTATGCCTATATTTAAGATGGGAGATAGAACATGTTCAGGGAACTATAGACCAGTCAGCTTAACATCGGTGGTAGGAAATATAATGGAATCCCTACTAAAGGAAAAAATAGAAGAGCATCTAGAAACCAAAAATATAACAAAGAATAGTCAGCATGGATTCAAAAGGGAAAGTCTTGCTTGGCCAACCTCATTGCTTTTGAGGAGGTAAGAGAGAGAGTAGACAAGGGTAATGCAGTAGATGTAATTTATCTAGATTTTCAAAAGGCTTTCGATAAGGTACCACATAATAGACTGATGACTAAGGTTAGGGAATGCGGAGTCAGGGGACAAGTAGCAGAATGTATAGCTAGCTGGCTTCAAGACAGAAAGCAGAGAGTAAGGGTAAAGGGTAGCTATTCACAGTGGCAGAAGGTGGGTAGTGGTGTTCCACAAGGATCAGTGCTGGGACCACTGCTTTCACAAATTATATTAATGAGTTAGACTTTGGAATCAAAAACACAATTTCTAAATTTCCGGATGATACCAAATTGGAGGAATAGTCAATACTGAGGAGGACTGCAACAAATCACAAGAAGACATTAATAAACTTGCAGAATGGGCATATAATTGGCAAATTCAATTCAACACAGATAAATGTGAGGTATTACATTTTGGTAAGAAAAATAGGGAGGCCACTTATTGCTTGGAATGTAAGAATCTAAATGGAGTAGAGGAGCAAAGGGATCTCAGAGTACAAATACACAAATCACTAAAAGTAGTGACGCAGGTTAACAAGGCCATAAAAAAAAAGCAAACCAAGCACTAGGGTTTATTTCTAGAAGGATAGAATTGAAAAGTAGAGAAGTTATGCTTACCTTTTATCGAACCTTGGTTAGACCACACTTGGAGTACTGCATACAATTCTGGTCACCATATTATAAAAAGGATATAGAGGCACTGGAGAAAGTGCAGAGAAGATTTACAAGGATGATACCAGAAATGCGAGGGTATACATATCAGGAAAGGATGAACAGGCTGGGTCTCTTTTCTCAGAAGGCTGAGGGGTGACTAATAGAGGTCTTTCAAATTATGAAAGGTTTTGATAGAGTAGATACAGAGACAATGGGCGCGATCTTGCCAGCCCTGGGGAGGTGGGTTTGGAGGCAGTTAACAGGCAGTTAAAAGGATTATCCCCATTTTTCTAGCAGAGGCCTGGGCTTCCTGATGTCGGGAAACCCCGCCAGGGTCACCGAGGTGAGCAGTGGGTCTGCGGGGATCGGAGGGGTCCAAAAGTGTGCTGTGGAGGTAAGTGATGGGTGCAAGTGTGGAGAGGCATGTGTGTGAGGTGAGTGGAAAGTGATAGAAAATGTTTACTTACCTTTGTTTCTTCCTGCAGGCTTCAACAGTTGGGGATGCGGAGACTCTCGCTTCTCACCGGCAGAGATGACAGATGGCTGCTGCATTCTCCAATGCAGCAACCATCTAATTTCTGCTCACAAAAGAGGTTTGATGAGTCTTGAATATAAGGACTCATCAAACAACAGAGAATGTCAGTGTTTGACAGCTTCAGAGAGCTGTCAAACAATGACAATTAATCTGTCAAAAAATTTTGACAGATGAAACGTCATACGCTAACATTCTCTGTAACCGGCTTCCCTTTAATTGGCCTGCTAAGCCCGCTGGACGGGCTTAACAAGGTCAATCAAGGGAAAATAGCGTGGGTTGGCTACAAGTTGATGGAGGCGGGACTAAAACCCGACAAGCAGCAGTCCTGCCTCCAACGCGCTCCCATTGACAAAATCGCCTCCAGTGTTTCCACTTGTGGGGAAGAGCAAAACTAGAGGCCATCAATATAAGATAGTCACCAAGAAATCAAATAGGGAATTCAGAAGAAACTTCTTTACCCAGAGAGTGGTGAAAATGTGGAACTCGATTCTACAGGGAGTGGTTGAAGCAAATAGTATAGATGTATTTAAGGGGAGGCTAGACAAGCATGAGGGAGAAGGGAATTGAGGGTTATGCTGATAGAGTTAGATGAGGAAAGACGGGAGGAGGCTCGAGTGAAGCATAAATGCTGCCATGGACTGGTTGGGCCGAATGGCTTGTTTTTGTGCTGTATGTCCGATGTAATCCTATGAAAGAAAGGTTGAATTAGGAGAGAGAGGAAAGAGACAGAAAGAAAAGGTAAGAAATCAAATTAAAATTTGGTATTTTTAAAATATAATTATAGAATAGTACAACACAGAACGAGAGGATTCGGCCCATCGAGCCTGCGCCGGCTCTTTCGAAGAACAATCCAGTTAGTCCCACTCCACCGCTCTTTCCCCATATCATTGCAAATTTTTCTCCTCCAAGTATTTATCCAATTCCCCTTTGAAGGCTCCTTTTGACTCTTTCCCCACCACCCTATCAGGCAGTGCATTCCAAATCCTAACCACTCGTTGTGTTAAAAGTTTTTCCTCATCTCGCCTCTGGTACTTCCGCTAATCACCTTCAAGCTGTGGCCTCTGGTCATCGACACTTCAGTTTCTCTTAATTCACTCTATCTAAACCCATCATGATTTTGAACACCTCTGTCAAATCTCTTCTTAGCCTTTTCTGCTCTAAGGAGAACAATCTCAGATTCTCCAGTCTATCCACGTAACTGTAATCCCTCATCCTTGGAACCACTCTCGTAAATCTCCTCTGCACCCTCTCCAAAGCCTTCACGTCTGTCCTAAAGTGTGGTGCCCAGAATTGGACACAATACTCCAGTTGGGGCCGAACTAGTGTTTTATAAATATTTAGCATAACTTCCTGGCTTTTGTACTCTATTTATAAAGCCCAGGATCTCATATGCTTTATTAACTGCTTTGTTAGACAAATTTATATCCATCTCTAACAACATATGCAGGAATGAGATTGAACATTTTAAATTATTCTCATTCTGGGCCAGGGAGGTTGATTGGCATTACATTAACAATTATCACGGCATTAAAAAGTACTTGCGCTCTTAATTACCAGCCCTAACTTTCTGCGGTGAGTTTAATGGGCAATCAGTGTGCAAATCCAGCAAGTTCTTAAAAATAATGGGGAGGCTGAGGGCGAGATATCTTTTGTGCAGGACAAACAGAGGAGCGGCGTGAATCGACCAACATCTGGAGAATCGCAACTCACGGCGTATCTCTTACTCCGCTGAGCTTGCTGGCCAATTTGTACATTAATAAAGGCGCGCGTCGCTAACGCATCCTTACAATTCAGCAAGATCCGGCCCATTGACTCCAAGATTGATTAAAGAAGGGGAGCCACGCCATCCAGTTCTGTTTTTGATAGTTTGGTTTGTAGGAATTGCCAAATTCCTATCTGAAGTACTGAGACCAGGCAACTCTGGTAATTAAACGATGTTTAATACAAACTGGTGGAAGTAACAGTTAAAACGCAAGAGAACTAAACAGCAGGGCCTAGAAATTCAGTATAGCCACTTTTGGGGCGGTAAAGTCGGGCGGGCGCTAAATTTAGCGCCCGCCGGAAAGTGGAGGCCACTTCACCGATATTCAGTAGCTTTGGCCAAGGAGTTTGGGCGAGCGCTGAAACTGGCGTTGCACTCCTATCTTTAGGCGCTAAGCCGGCGGTGCAGACTGATAACGCCGAGGCCGGGCGCAGCGCAGGTGCGGTCATGTTTTGATTGACAGCAGACACCCTGACGCCGGCCAGCTCTTAAAGGGGGAAGGGTCGACTTTGTCTGCTGCCACGCCCTGGATAGTGGAGCCCTGCAGCTAGGCCTGAACACTGCTGGTGGACCCAAGGTGGACCCAAATAGCGCCTGAAGCCATGCAGAAGGCCCGTGAACGAGCGCAGCGCTTCTCAGAGCATGCTTTGAGGGTGCTGCTTAGGGGTTTGGAAAAGAAAAGAGAGATTTTGTGCCCGGACAGTGGCAAGAAGGCTCCCAGGAGGCAGTACAGGAGAGCCTGGAGGGAAATCACCCAGAGGGTGTCAGCCACCAGCGATGTCCCCAGGACTGGTGACCAATGCCGCAAGAAGTACAACGACCTCACTCGGTTGGTCAGGGTGAGTACCCTTTCCAGTGTCCTCCTCATCCTTGCATGTGCACCTCACATTATGGGCAAAGGGACCTCAAAGGCCTAATGGCCAGCCCTCCTCCAGCAGCTATGGCACTGGCATGATCATCAATAGCACTTTCTGCACTTTACACACTGGCCAAGCTATTCAACCATGGGAGGCAGTGCACACAACAACAGGGCACCACACTGGCCAAGCTATTCGACCATGGGAGGCAGTGCACACAACAACAGGGCACCACACTGGCCAAGCTATTCGACCATGGGAGGCAGTGCACACAACAACAGGGCACCACACTGGCCAAGCTATTCGACCATGGGAGGCAGTGCACACAACAACAGGGCACCACACTGTACTTAGAGGCCGTCCTTTCTCTTGCAGGCCAAGCTGGCGCAGAATCTGAAGAGCCGGACTGTCACCGGGGGAGGCCGTGTCCAGTTCCAGGAGCTCAGTGACCTGGAGGAGCGCGTGGCTCGACTCATGCGTGCCCGGGTGGTTGGCCCCGTAGCTATTGGAGATGCCGACCCTGTGCTGGGCCCCAATGGTAAGGACATGACCGTTTGCACCTCTCTCGTTCCCCTTGCGCTTCAGATCTACATCCTTTGCCACTGTCCCACCAATGCGCATAATGCCACCACTCATGCCTCCCTCGCTGACGCGCTGCCTCACTCTAAAGCTACTCTTGTGCCTTCCTGCTTTCAGCTGGTGAGGAGGAGGTCCCTGAAGCTGAGAGTGCCAGTCCCTCGGAAGAGGAGGACGACGAGGACCAAGAGGAAGGCGGCACATCGGGGGAACCCTCATCCGCGCCAAGGGATGGCAATGGAGGGGAGACGTCTTGCCTGGAGGAGAGCCAGGGGGAAGTGTTGCAGGGGGCTGTAGCTCCTGGGCCCAGTGGCGTCCAGGCACGCGGGAAGGGTCGGGCAGCACGGCGGCCTTCTCCCCAGAGGGGGGAAGTGTTGCAGGGGAGGGCAGTTGCTGGGCCCAGTGGCGTCCAGGCACGCGGGAAGAGTCAGGCAGCTCGGCGGCCTTCTCCCCAGAGGGAGAGTCCGGCCTCCAGTCCGGAGACGGTCCTCGCCCAGGAGGTGCGCCTCCTTGATGAAATGTCCGTGGACTCGGAGCGGCGCCACACCGAGTTCATGGGGGTTGTGGGACAGTTGCCTCAGGCCATTGAGTCCCTGGCTCATAGTGTGGCTGGTTTCGGGGACTCACAGGCCAGGGGTGTCGACCAACTCGCGGCAGCACAGGACGCGAGTCGAGAGTTCCTGAGTGGTGCCGTGCAGACACTGGCTGGTCTGATGCGGGCACAGACCAGGGCAGTTCGGGCACTCACTTCTGCCACACTCGCTGTGTCACGGAGGCATCGCCAGGGCACCCGCCGCCCTGCTGCAGCACAGCGGTCTGGCCTTCACCAGATTGCTGCGCTTGCTGCAGTGCCAGCCCGGCCGAGTGCCAGTGTCTCTGGCGACCAGCGAGCGCCTGGCATCAGCCAGCTTGCCCCCATTGCTGCAGCCGCCACAGCCACTCCCCCAGCCAAGCTGCGACGAGCTGCTGCAGAGACTGATGCTGCCCAGCCACAGCTGCAGCAGTCAGCAGCCGGCCCCTCCAGGGCCGGACCTCGTCTAGGCCGACCCCCAAGGGCATCTGCCGTCACGCATTGTGCCCCTCAGGAGCCTTCCCCCAGCCTTGCAACACCCACAGGGCCCAGGTTGAGGCGGAGCAACAGGTCGGGCAGGGGCCGGAGAAGCCTGCACAAGGACTCGCCCTCTCGGCACACCAAGTAGAGTGTGTTGCCAACTGTTTTTTTATATGGGGGTGTTTGTGTTCTGTATGGGGGGGGCTTATTTTGGTAAGGCCGAAGATGAAGGCAACTGTTTTTTTATATGGGGGTGTTTGTGTTCTGTATGGGGGGGTTTGTCTTGGTTAGGCCGAGGATGAAGGCCAATTGGATGGACAAGTTTTGTTATTCCTCCCCAGGTTCTGGGAGTGAGATATGTTTTTGACTGTTTTTTGGGGGTCTTGTCTGTTTTTCTGTTTCATGTGGGAAGGGCCCTGAGTTTGTTAAATAAAGCTTTTTATTTATTCAGCTTGTCCAGGTGTCATGTTTCAAGTGGTTGTTGCGTTAACCGGCTGAGGGCTTGCGGAGCGGCTGCATTCAGGTGCGTTCATTGCCACAAGCCATTCCCTGACAGGGGGCCTAGAAGTGTCGTTCAATAAGCCGCCGGTGGACGGCCCTTGGACCTTGTGGCTCCCTCCTGGGCTGGTACTCCTCCTCCTCCTCATGGTCCTCCTGCTCGTCCTCCTGAGGTGGTGGTCCAACGTGAGGTGGCAGTGCCTGAGTCCTGCGGATAGCCAGGTTGTGCAGCATGCAGCAAACGACGACGAACTGGGAGACTCTATCCGGCGAACACTGTAGAGATCCGCCGGAACGATCCAGGCAGCGGAACCGTTGCTTGAGGACGCCAATCGTTTGCTCTATGATGTTCCTTGTGGCTTGATGGCTTTCGTTGTATGCCTCCTCAGCAGGGGTCCTGGGCGCACGGAGCGGGGTCATGAGCCATGTACACAAAGGGTAGCCCTTGTCCCCAATAAGCCATCCCCTTGGTGGAGGCTGTGCCTCGAACATGTCAGCCACAGTAGTCTGGCGCAGGATAAATGCATCGTGGCTGCTTCCTGGAAAGCGGGCATTGACAGCTAGGATGTGCTGCCTGTGGTCACACACCAGCTGTACATTGAGGGAATGGTAGCCCTTCCGGTTGCGGTAATCCTCGGCATTGTCGATAGGTGCCCGCATAGCCACATGCGTGCAGTCAATGGTGCCCTGCACCATGGGGAAGTCGGCGATCCTGGCAAAACCGACTGCACACTGCTCCTGCCTCTCTAGGGTCATGGGGAAGGAGATGAATTGGTGTCTCCTTGCGAAAAGGGCATCGGTGACCTGCCGGATGCAGCGATGCACGGCGAACTGGGAGATCGCTATGTCCCCAGCAGCGGCTTGGAAGGAGCCGCTTGCATAAAAGTTCAGAGCCACCGTGACCTTCACTTCCACCGACAGAGACGTCCTGCACATCAGCTGTGGATGCAGATCTCTGTGAAGCAGCTGGCAGATCTCTGCAACCACCTCCCTTCTGAAGCGCAGCCTCTTAACACAATGCGCCGCAGTCATGGTGAGATAGGACACCTGCTGCCGGTATTCCCTGAGTGGGTAAGGCCTACGTTGCCAACGCCTGATGGCCCCTCTGCGTCTAGGCATGGCTGGCCCTCTCACACAGCGTCTGCGAGCCCTTCGCACATAATGCTGGAACTGAGGGTTGGAACCCCATGCAGCCCCCATAATAAACTTGCAAACAGTGAAATCACAATGAGTCAAATTTCCAAGCTCTGGCCAGAAGCCAAAAATACCTCTCCTATGTTGTCCCAAATCAGTAAGGTCTGTTCCTTGGTCTCTGTCCAGAAATCCAAAGCACTAAAGTCATTGCAGCAAAATGGCTGGCCTTTATAGTTCAGTCTAAGTGCCCTTTAATTATCGCTCCCCAAGGCCCGCAGGGCCTCTGCTGCGTTCCACGTCACAGTTCTTAACAGCGCCACGCCCACATTGGGCGGGCACCACTGAATTTCCGGTTTGGGGCGCACAAACAGCGTTGCACGACGAAATGACGTCATAAGCTGCGCACGCAGCTGAGCGGGCGCAAACACTTTGCGCCGGCGCTAAATGTCAACTGAAGTTGGGCGTAGGTGCAGATCGGCCTGCGCCCGGGCGCTAAGTGCCTAGCGCTCGAAATCTACCCCTCTTATGGCGCTAACGGCTGGCGAACGCAGCTGAATTTCTAGGCCCAGGTGTTTGCTTAAGGCTGACTCCACGAGGACTGATTCTGGAAGCCTCCCTGATGTCATCACGTTTCCCGCCATTGGGAATGTCACGTGACCTGCGTGATGACGTCATCGCATTCGGTCTACATCTTAAAGGGACCGCGTTATTTACATACAGCAAACAAATATAGGTACCGATTCACTCTGTTAAAGGCAATTATGTACATCCATATAAGAGTCCCTTGGTGGCTCTGCCACATGCGCCCCCCCAGAATTGTCCTTCACAGCGAAAGTCAATCGAAGAGGAAGTCGGACGAGCCTGTTCGAACGACTCCTATATTCCCAGAGAGGAAATTGCTGAGCCGCTGAGGAGCTGGCCGGTGGAACAATCCAGTCGGGCGTGGTAGCAGCAGGCAGTCGACCACGACGCGGTGGCTGTGCAAGCTCGACCGGCTGCTCGAGATCCAGGTGCGCGGGTTTGTGGCGGTCAATTGAGATGTGGTTGGGTTTGCCGCCGATGTCGACCAAAAAGCTCTTGGCACCTGCCTGCAATACTCGGAAAGGGCCCATATAAGGAGGTGTGAGTGGACTGCGACGGGCATCATGACGAACGAAAACGAACCTGGCCTGCATCAATTCCGTTGGAACGTGGAAGGCAGGCAAACCATGATGTGACGTCGGAATTGGCTGGAAACACTGGGCTGCTTCCCGGTGGGTGTCTAGTTGGGCGGCTGCGGACCACGGCTTCGTCGGTGATGGCAAGAACTCGCCTGGCTCCCGGAGTGGCTGGCCATACACAAGTTCCGTGGCAGAAGACTGCAAGTCCTCCTTTGGTGCTGTCCACAACCCAAGCATAACCCAAGGCAGCCTATCTGCCCATGCGGTGCCCTGGAGGGTGGCCCTCAATGACGTCTTCAACGACTGATGAAAGCGCTCACATAACCCGTTTGCCTGCGGATGGTAGGCCGTGGTGCGGTGGAGCTTGGTGCCCAAACCTAAAGCTACAGCGTTCCAAAGGTCTGACGAGAATTGTGGGCCGTGGTCTGAGGAAATATCTGTTGGGACACCGAACCGTGCAACCCATGAGGAAATAAAAGACCTGGCGACGTCCGCGGAGGTGGTAGACGTCAGAGGGACCACCTCCAGCCACCTTGTGGTGCGGTCGACGATAGTCAGGAGGTGTGTGAACCCGTGCGACAGCGGAAGTGGCCCAACGAGGTCGACGTTGACGTGGTCAAACCGGCGCTCCGGTACTTCGAAAGTGGCCAAGGGAGCTTTGACATGGCGTTGCACTTTGGCCCTTTGGCAAACGACGCAGGTGTTAGCCCAGTCGCGGACGTCCCTGCGCATTCCTCTCCAGACGAATTTGGATGCCAGCAACTTTTGAGATGCCCTCACGCCAGGATGTGAAAGTCCGTGGATGGCATCAAAAACTTTCCGCCGCCAAGAAAATGGAACGATCGGGCGGGGATCCCCAATGAGACGTCGCAGAGCAAGGAGGGGCCCGCCGCGTGGAAATGCACATCCGTTGGCTGGAGGCAAGAGGAGTCGGTACGGAATGCCTGCGTTTCCAGGTCGGCTGCTTGGTCGGCAGCCATGTGTGAATAATCGATTCCCAGCTGGATGGCTCGGACGGTCGCCCGCGAGAGGCAATCAGCCACCAAGCTGTCCTCGCTGGCCACGTGCCAGATGTCGGTGGTAAACTCTGAAATAAAGGTGAGTTGCCGCTGCTGTCTAGCTGACCACGGTTCGGCAGTCTTGGCCATGGCAAACGTCAATGGTTTGTAGTCCACAAGCGCGGTGAAGTGGCGCCCTTCCAACAGAAAATGAAAATGGCGGATGGCCAGAAACAGCGCCAACAACTTCCCGTTGAACGTGCTATACTTGCGCTTATTACTGCGCAGTTGGCGACTAAGAAACGCAAGCGGCTGCCACGTACTGTCGACCCACTGCTCCTGCACGGCTCCTATGACGTAGTCCGACGCGTCAGTCATCAGAGCGATGGTGGCTCCAGGCAGTGGGTGCGCCAACATTGTGGCATTTATGAGAGTGGCCTTTGTGTCCCCGAAAGCAGAAACCATCTCAGGCATCCAAACCAGGGGTTCCTTTCCCGACTTTCCTTGGAGGGTCTCGTAGAGTGGCTGCATAAGTTGCGCGGCCCTGGGAATAAAACGATGATAAAAATTCACCATACCCAGGAACTCCTGGAGGGCCTTGATGGACTGCGGCCGCGGAAATGCTGCAATCACCTCCACCTTGGACCGAAGTGGTGTTGCCCCCTCCGCGCTGATGCGGTGACCCAAGAAGTCCAGCTGCTGTAGCCCGAACTGGCATTTGGCCGGGTTGATTATAAGGCCATGTTGATGGAGGCGGCGGAAGAGGATGCGCAGATGATTGATGTGTTCCTCTTTGGTGGCACTGGCAATCAGGATGTCACCTAGCTAAACGATTAAAAACTTCAGATCCCGCAGCACCGAATCCATTAGGCGCTGAAACGCCTGTGCCGCATTTTTGAGCCCGAAAGGCATTCGGAGGAACTCGAATAGGCCGAAGGGGGTAATGACCGCCATCTTTTGGACATCCGGGGGATGTACAGGCATTTGATGGTACCCACGAACAAGGTCAACCTTGGGAAAGATCGAAGTTCCCGCCAAATGTGCGGAGAAATCTTGTATGTGCGGTATGCGGTACCGATCGGGGGTCGTGACTTCGTTAAGGCGTCGGTAGTCACCGCAGGGCCGCCAGCTGCCACCGGGTTTAGGGACGATATGGAGCGGCGAAGACCAGGGACTATTCGACCGGCGAATAATCCCCAACCGCTCCATTGCGGCGAACTCCGCCTTGGCAGCTGCGAGTTTGCTGGCTTCTAGTCGCCGAGCCCGTGCGTAGACCGGGGAGCCTGTCATTGTAATATGGTGCTCCACACCATGCTTGGCGGACGTTGCAGAGAAGGTGGGCCTGGTTAGCTCCGGGAACTCACCAAGAAGGCGGGTGAATTCGTTGGGCGTTGGCAAGGCGCAGGAGACCGCGTGCGACGCGACTGAACTTCGAACGCACGGAATGGAGTTCTAAGTGGCGGCGTTGATCAGTCGACAATTTTTTAAATCGACCAACAAGCCGTTGGTGCATAAAAAGTCCGCGCCGAGGATCACTTGCGAAATTGTGGCGGTGATGAACTCCCATTGGAAGTGTTGCCCGCTGAAACACACCTTGATCCGTCGACTCCCGAATGTACGAATAGCACTGCCGTTGGCGGCTTGGAGGGGAAGCCCGCGCCTCCCAGCCCGGATGTCGAGGACTGATGCGGGAAGAATGCTGCATTGCGCCCCCGTGTCGCACAAAAATCGCCGGCCCGAGATGGAATCGGTGATATAGAGTAACTTCCCGGTGTTGCCGATCGCCATCGCAGCCGTGGGGCGTGCTGCAGGTTCGGTCTGCCTTTTGCGCAGCTGGTGCTGGTATTTTTTGGTTGCCTTGGGCATGAAACCGCAGGGCGGGCGGCAGCATCTGGCCTTCACGCCGAAACGGGCGTGGTAATAACACAAGGCAGATGGTGGAGGCGTCGGGGCGGGGTCCCGTGGGGAAGGATGCCTCGAGGCAGCGCAACGTTGCTGCATGACCGCGTAAATAGTATCAGCTTCGTCCACAAGCGCCACACAATCCGTGGTGTCCGACTGTGTGAGGGCCGCCTGTACCTGTTCGGGCAACTGGCTCAGGAACAACTCCCGAAAGAGGAAACATTGCGGTTCGGACCCGAGGAGTGTGAGCATCTGGCTCATTTACTCCGACGGCTTGGAGTCGCCTAGCCCGGGCAGCGTGAGCAATCGTCATGCACGCTCCGCCTTCGTGAGGCTGAAAACCTGAAGTAGCCGCGCCTTAAGGGTATCATACTTGCTGTCGGCCGGGGGGTTTTCCAGCAGGTTGATGATCCTCAAAGCCGTGGAGCTGTCGAGTGCGGAGACCACGTAGAGATACCGGGTCTGATCCACCACGATATTCCAAAGCTCGAACTGAGCCTCCGCTTGCACAAACCAGGAGGCCACCTGTTGTTCCCAAAACCGAGGGAGCTTCAAAGCCACCGCATTCGCATCCATCGTGTCACCGCGTCTTGCTTCCTCCACGAAGATTGTCCGCGAAGATCGGGGTCACCACTTTAGGAATTGCCAAATTCCTATCTGAAGTACTGAGACCAGGCAACTCTGGTAATTCAACGATGTTTAATACAAACTGGTGGAAGTAACAGTTAAAACTCAAGACAACTAAACAACAGGTGTTTGCTTAAGGCTGACTCCACGAGGACTGATTCTGGAAGCCTCCCCGATGACGTCATGTCATCACGTTTCCCGCCGTTGGGAACATCACGTGACCTGCGTGATGATGTTATCGCGTTCGGTCTGCATCTTAAAGGGACCGCGTTATTTACATACAACAAATAAATATAGGTACCGATTCACTCTGCTAAAGGCAATTATGTACATCCATATAAGAGTCCCTTGGTGGCTCTGCCACAGGTCAGTATTTTTTCACTATGTTTATCTGTGAATGGGATCCTTGCAACAATATTGCCAACTGCGCAGCTTTCTCAGTAAACCTGAAGCCGATGGTGACCCCCCGCGGGGATTACGTGCAGAGGCCTGGCTCTCAGGGTGTGCCTCCCTCAAGTGTTGTTTTTCGCCCTCATATCAAGGTGATACCTTTCTGAGCCATTGGGTGGCTAATTTGATCCAGAGTGTTGCTGACAATCGTCTCCATGCTTTGTAAATTCCTAACTCTTTGGATCTGGAAGCAGTGACCTGGAGATAATCATGCCAGGTTGATAGTAGCAGTTCTGGGTGGTGATATCCCACTTTGCATAGGGTGTTTGACATTCGCCCCTGAGCATTTTGATCTTCTTGGATAATCATGTTCAAAGCCAAGCAGTTTGATTCCACTTTTCACATTTAATTTGTCTTGGTAGAGCTTCAGGGTCAGGAACCAGAATTCCTCAATTTGTTGAATGCTCCACTTAGGTGTTTATAAATTGGTATACCTCCTGCCTCCCATCTGGATCACGTTCTCGCTCTCAGTCCCCACCCCCCCCAACCCCCACTTTAGACCTGGATTACATTCTTCTCCCATCCCCACTGTTCTCTCCGTGCTCTAACCGCCGCACCCCCACCGCCCCACGAGCGCCTGACCCTCTCTCCCCCCTCCGATCCCCTCTCCTCCCCCCCTTCGAACCCCTTTCCTCTCCCCCCCTCCGACCCCCTCCCCTCTCCCCCTTCCGATCCCCTCTCCTCTCCCCCCTCCGATCCCCTCTCCTCCCCCCCTTCGATCCCCCTTCCTCTCACCGCTCCGATCTCCTCTCCTCTCCCCCCTCCGACCCCCTCCCCTCTCCCCCCTCCGATCCCCTCTCCTCTCCCCCCTCCGATCCCCTCTCCTCCCCCCCTTCGATCCCCTTTCCTCTCACCGCTCCAATCCCCTCTCCTCTCCTCCCTCCGATCCCCTTTCCTCTCACCGCTCCAATCCCCTCTCATCTCCCCCCTCAGCAATGCCCGGCCGAATTTCTCGGGAGGCGCTTTTTTTGCCCTCACTCAGGCGATAACCCCTTTGCACCCCGTTAGCGCCCACCGGAGGCGCTAGCAGCAGGCGCAAAGGAGCCAAATTTCTCGCCCTAAAACTCTGAAACAAAAACTGAAAATGCTGGAAACACACAGCAAATCTGACAGCAGGTGGATGAGAAAAGACAGGTTAACGTTTGAAGTGTAGTATTCATCAGAAATACTCTGACGGGGGCTTATTAACCCGTCCTTTCTGCTTTCAGACCCTGATAGACCTGCTGCACATTTCTAGCAAATTCTGTATTCATTTCACTTAAAATGGCGTTGGGCCACTCTGTAAAATGACAATTGTTAAAATCAGTGCTGTAATAATCACAAGTTGTGCTGACTAACCAGTCTGCTTTGTTTTTACTAAACCAGCATCATTTTACTTCAAATATGTCAAGGATGGTGCAGGTCCTCAGATATCAGACAGGGTGTATCATCAATTATGTATGGGCGATTTATGTAGCTTTTCTCACGCAAGGAAAAGCAAAATAAAATGCAACCGATAGATTTATCTGGGAGTTCTGTGGTTAAATCAACACGAGCTCCCAAAGAAAAGCAATCTGCTGGAGAGCGTGCAATCCTATAAAGAGCAAGCACAATGTCAGATATAATTCTAAGCCCTCGTGGAAAGCGGGAACCTGGTAATTAGACTCTGCAAGGACACAAGTTAGAATCTGCCTAAGCTGTTTCATTAAAACCCAATAGGGGGATCAATACATCATTTCAACACAGATTCTGGCCGGGCTGACGTGGCTGTATTCAGCCCCAGGAGTTCCTGGCTGGTTTACATGGGCCTTGTGAGCAGGAGATCTGTGTGAAGATTTATAAATCCTCAGCAGAGAAAAAGGGAAGACATTTCACAAGCTCTAGTGTGGGAGGTATACAATCTTTGAAGGTGGCAGGCTCGAAGGGCCAAATGGCCTACTCCTGCTCCTATTTCTTAGGACAAGTTGAGAAGGCTGTTAAAAAAAAACATACGGGATCCTTTATACATGGCCGGTTAGGCCTCAGCTGGAGTATTGTGTCTAATTCTGGGCACACTTTAGGAAAGATGTCAAGGCCTTGGAGAGGGTGCAGAGGAGATTAACTGGACTTATGCCAGGGATGAGGGACTTCAGTTATGTGGAGAGACTGGAGAAGCTGGGATTCTTCTCCTTAGTGCAGAGAAGGTTAAGGGGAGATTTAATGGAGGTGTTCAAAATTATGAAGGGTTTTGAAGAAGTAAATAAGGAGAAACTGTTTCCACTGACAGGAGGGTCAGTAACCAGAGGACACAGATTCAAGGTAATTGGTAAAAGAACCAGGGAGGAGATAAGAAGATTTTTTTTTTACACAGCGAGTTGTGATCTGGAACGCGCTGCCTGAAAGGGCGGTGGAAGCAGATTCAATAGTAACTTTCAAAAGGGAATTGGATAAATACTTGCAGGACTGTGGGGAAAGAGCCGGGGGAGTGGGACTAATTGGATAGCTCTATCAAAGAGCCGGCACAGGCACGATGTACCGAATGGCCTCCTTCTGTGCTGTATGATTCTATCATTCTAACACCTATTCTAACATTATTTATATTTGCTGCTGCGAGTTGCCACCTCCAGAAACCACAATAAAAACCGTGGGGTTGGATTTCTGTGGGAAGTTTCCCGATCTTTACCAGAAGACTGTCAGTAGTCCTTGAGCGACTGTTACGTACCGCTTCAGACTTGAGTGTGCTGGAAGTGACACTTTTTTTAATGTGCAGACTGAATTTTACACTGAGCATGTCCCAGGATTTTTTTAGTCGTCATCTCTGTGCATTTTCCCTCGAGTTTCTTGTTCCTTTGGGGTCCCTTAAAGGGAATGTCCCTCAGCGGTGAACAAGTCCTTTCCAATAATTATTGGTGTTCTCTCGTAATACAGTTGGCGACACCAGCACGGCGCTCAGTAGCAGCACCACGAAGGAAGCAGGGTGGCATTGCTGCTCCAGATATGCCAAGACCCATCTAAAGAGATGGGGAGGGGAGTTTTGCAGCGCCTTTCCCAATAGTCTGCTGTAACTTCGACAGAACCCCGGAGAAAAGGCGCAAATATAAATGATGCCAATGGGTGATGGCACAGGTCTCCTCCTCACAGGCCCATGTAGACCTTTCAAAACCAGTGGCGATGAACTGGCCAAAAAAAAACGTCATAAACTATAACTTTCAAATAACTGCACCTGTGCCATCTTTCACACGTTACTCTGAGAAGAAAGAAAGACTTGCATTTCTATGGCGCCGTTCACAAGCTCAGGACGTCCCAAAGCGCTTTACAGCCAATGAAGTACTTTTGAAGTGTAGTCACTGTTGTAGTGTAGGAAACGCGGCAGCCAATTTGCGCACAGTGAATGTGTTAAGTGGCTGTCCATTCATAAAAGCCATAATAATAGCGAGGCTTGGACATCTATCAAAGAGGCATCTTGAGGCTGCAGAGAGATAGCCACATATAAGAAGCTGTGCCTTTATTCCAATTCTCCTCTTCTTCGTTGCTCAGATGGTGACTCATGCTGGGGGTGCGGTTCCTCAGCTGGCAGCAGGTACCTGAAGTAGGCACACTTCATGTGCCAGCCGAGACAGTGAGTGCAACCAGGCTATTCAACTGCTAGAGCTGTAACGGTTAGAGCCTGATCCTTTCCTCCTCCAGCATCTACTCACCTGCACTTTTCAGCAGCAGCCACTGAGCAGTAGATCAGGAAGAGTCTGATTCATTCCTTCCCCACTCCAGAGATCCTGAGGCCAATGGCAGTGCCCCGTTGCCTCTCCAGCCTAGATTGGCCAACCCCAGCACAGAGCAAAGGTTAAGCCTGGGGGTGTTCCTGAGCTGTTTGCTTCAATGCTGCACAACGAGATGCATTGTCGCCTGAGCGACTAGGTGAAGCTAACAGGCCAGCGACAGACTCAGAACCTCGTGTGTGCTTGTGTATATTTAGCCATTCATAATGGAGGCTGCACTGAGGTTACATGTCACAAAATGGCTCAATCAACACCATTTGGGCTGTAAGAGTGTTGGAAGTGTATTCAATAGTAAGTTTCAAAAGGGAATTGGATATATACTTGAAAAGGAAGAATTTGCTGCGCTATGGGGAAAGAGTAGAGGGGGGAAAAATTGAGTCGCGCCCCCTTTGGGGTGCTAACTTCGCCGCCCGAAATAATTAGCGCCCCCATGACCGAAATTCACCAGCAGCGCCCCAAGAAGGAAGCGGGGTTGCTACTGGAAGCACCCCGCCTCCCTCTTGGGGTGCTGCGAGAGAATATCACGGTGCTACGTGTCGCGGTACTGCAGACCTTCCTCCCCTTCTTAAAGGGGAGGGCCTAGTGCAGCGCAACCCGGGGCCCAGCTGGGCCACCAGGGGTCGGGAGTGCTGGCAAAAGAGCCCAGCACTCAAGAGAAGTGCCGGGCTCACGGAGCGCAGCTGGCACTCAGCGGGGGGGCTGCAGAGGAGACTGGGGACGGCAGAGGGAGCAGGTGCTGGCAGGCGGCCAGTGACAAAAATGGCCACCCGGCACCTCCCCTTTAATTTGCGCCACCCCACCCGCAGGTAGGCCCCCCTGACCCCGTCGGACATAGCATCCGACGGTAATTCATGGGGCACCACCGAAGATCGCGGCTGGGGCGCGAGCTGGACGCTGCGCACGGCGATGACGTCATCGCCGGCGACGCAGCGCTGCGGGGCGCTAATGGTTACCGCCGCCACTGAATTTCGAGGGAGGTGTTGGCAGTGCTAACGGGAGGCGCAAAGCAACCGAATTTTTAGGCCAAGGACTTTTGTGTCATTATTACATGTGAAAAGAGCATTGTTCCTCTGAACTGTCATCTATTAAAGAAAGCTTTTGCTTCTAAGAACATAAGAAATAGGAGCAGGAGTAGGATATACGGCCCCTCGAGCCTACACCACCATTCAATAAGATCATGGCTGAACTTCGACCTCAACTCCACTTTCCTGCCCGATCCCCATATCCCTCGATTACCTTAGTGCCCAAAAATCTATCGACCTCAGTAAATAAGGAGATTAAGTGAATAGCTCTGTCAAAGAGCCGGCATAGGCACGATGGGCCGAATGGTCTCCTTCTGTGCTGTGTGGTTCTATATGATTCTATAAAAGGGTTGCTTTAAACTGCTGTTGAGTTAAGAAGATGGCGTGAGCGAGGTATGAATTTATAGATCTATCACGAGAGACAATGGTTGAGTCGATACAGCTGAGCAAACAAGCCAAGGACTCCTGTACAAGTCTATAATTGGCAATTCCTAAGTGGCTGCTTTGTATCTTTTATTTGATTGTGGATTTATTTTCAATGGTTTTGTGTCATTATTGCATGTTAAAAGAGCATTGTTCCTCTGATCTGTCATCTATCAAAGAAAGCTTTTGCTTATAAGAAGATATGAACATAAGAAATAGGAGCAGGAGTCGGCCATTCGAAAGTTCACCAGAACAGTCCTTCAGGGGAAAAGATTGTAAAGGAGGGTAAAAGTGTCAAGCTGAAAGGGAAATCCTGGTCTGCTGCACTTAATACAGAGCCTTTGCTCAACACAGCTTGGTGTGTTTGCTTTTCATCGTAAGACTGTTCTCCACTAACATCTTGAATTCTACAGTGCTCCTCACGTGCAGAGGGGAGACAGGCACGGCCTTTGATTGGGAAATAAAGACTGAAGGCATGGCCGAACAGAAAGAGAAGGTGTTAAAGGGAGCCAGGCAGAAAGGCAAAGTCATTCAGAAAGAGAGTTTCACGGGAAGGGGAATGGTGACTGAAGAATTAGCTTGTGACTAGTGGTGGTGTGGACAAGTGGGGGATAGGCTGCGAGCAGGAGTCAGAGGAATGAGGGACTCAGGTTAAGATGAAAGGCTGATGATGAATTTTCAAATAGGATGAGCCACAGCTGTGATGGAATTTGAAAGCAAAGGCCGGATCTTGAAAGCAATTCACCAGGACACGCGGGGCTGTGTTGAAAAAAGTGAATTGATGCCTTGGAGCACAAAGCGGTCTGCACAGAGCGGAATTAAATGGAGTGGACTTGAACACAGTGCTTTGGATTTGGAAAGAGTGGGAATTTAGAGAAGAGAGGGAAGGAGTTGTTGCTTTTCGCCTACACTACTTGTAGTGCTTTGTGTTACGGGTAGATATTTAATTTCACTACCCTTAACTTAATCTAGATCAAGTAAGTAGTCAGGAAACCACACTGTAAACTAAGTTACATCATTAGAAATTTAATTAAATGTAATTAAATAAATCAAGGTCATATAGGGATGGCAGTGCAGGCGGTGTGCCGTAACTGCAGCATGTGGGAGTTTGTGGAGAGCGTTGTGATCCCGGACAATCATGTTTGCAGTAAGTGCCTGCATCTTGAGGAACTTCAGCTCAGAGTTTTCGAGCTGGAGTCTGAGGTGCAGACATTGTGGGGCATCAGTGATGGGGAGAGTTACCTGGACACTTGGATCCAGGAGGCAGTCACACCCCGTAGGTTAGGTAGTGGTACAGGTCTGGTTAGTGGTCAGGGACAGGAGAGTGTGAATGCGAGTCAAGCAGGTAAGGGGATTCCAGGTGCAGTGTTGGAGGAGCCTCAGCCTTTGCCCTTGTCCAACAGGTATGAGGTTCTTGCTGCCTGTGTGGATGAAGGAAAAGCCTGCAGGATGGATGAGCAAGCTGACCATGGCACCATGGTGCAGCAGGCCATTCAAGTGGGGGGAGTGAAAGGGAATGTAGTTGTGGTAGAGGACAGTATAGTCAGGGGTATAGATACTGTTCTCTGCAGGCGCGACCGTGAGTTCTGAAAGTTGTCTTGCCTGCCAGGGGCCAGGGTTAAAGACATTTCCTCATGGCTGGAGAAGAACTTGGAGTGGGAGGGGGAGGATCCAGTTGTTGTGGTCCACGTAAGAATGAATGACATAGGTAGAATGAGGAATGAGGTTCTGCTGAGAGAGTTTGAGGAGCTAGGATCCAAATTAAAAAGCAGAACCTCAAAGGTAATAATCTCTGGATTGTCACCTGAGCCACGCGCAAATTGGCACAGGGACAAACTGATTAGAGGTTTAAATGCGTGGCTCAAACAGTGGTGTGGGAGGAAGGGGCTTTGGTTCATGGGGCACTAGCACCAGTACTGGGGAAAGAGGGAGCAGTTCCGTTGGGATGGGCTCCACTTAAACTGAGCTGGGACCAGTGTCCTGGCGAACCGAATAACTAGGGCAGTAGACAGGGCTTTAAACTAATGAAGGGGGGTGGGAGGATTCAGGAAAGAGTCAGTTTAAAAGCAGTGAGAGAAATGCCAAGGCTATAGAGCAGAGTAGAGTTTTGGGTAAAAATAAACAGAGTGGATCAGGAAGGGACAGATAGAGTAATAAAAGTAATAAGGCATCAGTGACTAAGGTGACATCAGGGAAAAATAGAAATAAGTCAAAGCTAAAGGCAATATATCTGAATGCACAAAGCACAACAAAATAGATGAATTAATAGCGCAGGTAAAAATGAACAGGTTTGACCTAATAGCCATAACAGAGACGTAGTTGGTAAGTGGCCGAGGTTGGGAACTAAATATTCCAGGATACATAACTTTTAGAAGAGATAGGCAAAATGGAAAAGGAGGAGGGGTAGCCCTGATAATAAAGGATGGGATGAAGACAGTAGAGAGAAAGGATCTTAGCTCCGAAAATCAAGAAGTAGAATCAGTTGTTGTGGAGCTAAGAAACAGCAAGGGGCAGAAAACATTGGTGGGAGTTGTTTATAGGCCCCCAAACAGTAGCTGTAATGTAGGACAGAGTATAAATCAGGAAATTAAAGGTGCATGTAACAAGGGTAACACAGTGATCATAGGGGACTTTAATCTATATATAGACTGGGCAAAGCAAACTTGAAGTAATAGTATGGCAGACGAATTAATGGGATGTATACAAGATAGTTTTCTAGATCAGTATGTTGAGGAACCAAGTAGGGAACAGGCTATTTTAGATCTAGTATTGTGCAACGAGAAATGGTTAATTCATAACCTTGTAGTAAAAGGGCCTTTAGGGAATAGTGACCATAATATGATAGAATTTTATATTGAGTTTGAAAGTGAATTAGTTAAATCCAAAACTAGGGTCTTAAATCTAAACAAAGCAAACTATGTAGGTATGAGGGGCGAGTTGTCTAAGGTAGTTTGGGAAACTACATTGAAAGGTATGACAGTGGGCGAGCAATGGCTAGCATATACAGAATTAATACATAATTTACAACAAATATACATTCCTTTAAGGCACAAAAACCCCACAGGAAATGTGGTCTAACCATGGCTAATAAGAGAAGTTAAAGATAGTATTGTGGCGGAGCCACTGAATGACTCTGGGCAACTGTATATAATTCCCTTTAACGATGTTCTAACAGCAGCCTAAGCCGTACCAGTGTGTTAGACACTACTGTGTTTTGTATATAGTGTTTGTACGTACGGGGCGTGGCCCCTTTAAGAGCATGGGAAAATGCGGGCAAACGCGATGACGTCACGTCGCAAACCACGTGACTGCCCAGGCAGTCCTCATGGAATCTCCATCTTGTTAAGATCTGTTTTCGTGGTTTTCCTGTATCGATCTCAATAAACTATTTGAACTCGTTTAGTTTTACATTAAAGACCTGTTTGTTTGATCTCCTGAGTCGACCTCAGTTATTAGTTAGGAATTCGTCAATTCCTACATTGGTGACCCCATTTTTTGTGAACATTTTTCGCAAAAAGAACACAACATGGAGGCCAATGCCGTTTCGCTGAAGCTACCGCAGTTCTGGGAGCAGCAAGCGGCCTCGTGGTTCATTCAGGTCGAGGCCCAGTTCGCCCTGAGGGACATCGTTGCGGATCAGACCAAATATCTCTATGTGGTCTCCGCACTCGACGGCTCTACTGCCTCGCGGATCATCAGCCTCCTCGAGAACCCTCCAACGGAGCGCAAGTATGAAACCCTCAAGGTGCGGTTGCTGCAAGTTTTCGGGCTCACTAAATCAGAGCGCGCCCGTCGATTGCTCGCTATGCCCGGGCTCAGGGACTCCAAGCCTTCGGAGTTGATGAGCCAAATGCTCACACTCCTGGGCTCAGAACTGGAATGCTTCCTATTCCGTGAACTATTCCTCAGACAGCTGCCTGAGCAGGTGCAAGCTGCCCTGGCCAGATCCAAGGTGGAAGGCTGTGTGGCACTCGCGGCAGAGGCGGACAAAATTTTTGCGGTAACGCAGCAGTACTGCACCGCCACGAGGCGCCCATCCCCCACAGACGCCGCCCCAGCTCGTCAGCCTGCTGGGCTGTGTTTCTACCACGCGCAGTTCGGCGTGAAGGTGAGATGTTGCCACCCTCCCTGCAGCTTTCCCCCAAAAAAAGAACAACCGCGACTACTGAGGAACGGGTCTAACGGGCGCCCCGCGGCCGCCATGGCAATCGGCAACGCGGGCGAGTTGCTTTTCATCACCGATACACTCTCCGGTCGTCGTTTTCTGTGCGACACCGGAGCGCAGTGCAGCATTTTACCCGCATCCGCCCTCGATGTGCAGGCAGGGAATCACAGCCTCGCCCTTGAAGCCGCCAATGGCGGAGCAATTCGGACCTTTGGCAGACGGCGAGTGGAGGTGTGCTTCGGGGGGCAACGTTTTCACTGGGAGTTTGTTACAGCCAAGGCTTCTCAACCCATTCTCGGCACAGGTTCCTGTGCGTCAACAGCCTCCTGGTCGACGTGAAGAACCGGCGGTTGATCAACGTGGCAACTTTCAATTCTATCCCTTGTTACCGCAGTAACACTACATCGTGCACTGTCGCCTGTGCTTTCCCGACTCCTGACGAGTTCGCTCGTCTGCTCGCCGAATTTCCTGACCTGACAAGACCCACGTTCTCCTCCCCAGCCACGAAACATGGTGTTGAGCACCACATCACCACCAACGCCCCCCCCGGTCTACGCGTGAGCCCGGCGCCTGGAACCTAATAATAATTCAACTTTATTGTCATTGCACAAGTACATGAACAACGAAATGTGATCTTACAAGCTCCCATGACTGGGAGAAGCAAAGCTGCTGCGTCGGTGCGCGCCGCCATTCCATTTCCACCATTCCTCCTGTACGACAATCTTCAGCCCAACGCCCGGGCCTGCTCACCAGCCGCTCCTCCAGGGCTCCTTCCGTGACCTTCTCACCAACCGCCCCTCCTCGGGGCTCCTTCCGTAACCTTCTGCACCTGGTCTTCCCTGATGGTCACCCCTCCAGGTACTAACCAGGCCTGGCCCTGCTTAGTTTCCAAGCCTTGCCAGTGACCCTGTCCCTAGTCCCAGGAACAGGGCTGGCAAGCTGGCGGTCGTAAAGGCGGAGTTCGTGACCATGGAACGGTTAGGGATTACTCGCCGGTCGAATAGTCCCTGGTCTTCACCCCTGCATATCGTCCCGAAGCCTGGCGGCGGATGGTGACCATGCGGCGACTATCGGCACCGAAACGACGCCACCACTCCTGATTGGTACCCGATCCCCCACATCCAGGATTTCTCTGCCCATTTGGCAGGGAGCACCGTCTTCTCGAAAGTCGACCTCATACGGGGCTACCACCAGGTCCCAGTGCACCCACAGGACGTCCAGAAGACCGCAGTCATCACCCCATTCGGCCTCTTCAAGTTTTTGCGAATGCCGTTTGGGTTAAAGAACGCCGCCCAGGCTTTCCAACGCCTGATGGACTCCGTGCTGTGGGACCTCAAGTTCCTCTTCGTCTACCTGGACGATATTCTAATTGCCAGACCTACTAAAGAGGAACATATCTGTCACCTACGCATCCTTTTTCGACGCCTCAGCCAACACTGCCTGATTATTAACCCGGCCAAGTGTCAGTTTGGCCTGCACCAAATTGATTTCGTGGGGCATCGCATCACCACAGAGGGAGCGGTTCCTTTACAAGCGAAGGTAGAGGTGGTGATATCCTTTCCACGCCTGCAAAACATTAAGGCCCTGCAGGAATTCCTAGGCATGGTAAACTTTTACCACCGTATCGTGCCAAAGGCAGCACTACTCATGCAGCCCCTGTACGAGGCCCTCAAGGGCAAGACTGGCAAGAACCCGGTAGACTGGATGGATGACATGGCCTGAGCGTTCGCCAACACCAAAAGCGCCTTAGCCAACGCAACCATGCTGGCGCACCCGCTGCCAGGAGCCATCATCGCCCTCACCACCGACGCGTCAGACTACGCAATCGGCGCCGTGCAAGAGCAGTGGGTGAACGGGACGTGGCAACCGTTGGCATTCTTCAGCCGTCAACTACGGCGGAACGAGAGAGCATATAGCATGTTCGACCGGGAGTTGCTCGCCATTTTTCTGGCCATCCGCCATTTTCGCTTCCTCCTGGAAGGACATCCTTTCACCGCCTTTGTGGACCATAAGCCACTAACTTTTGCCATGGCCAAGACCGCCGAACCATGGTCATCCCGACAGCAATGTCAACTGACCTACATATCCGAATTCACCACGGATATACAGCACGTGGCCAGTAAGGACAACCTGGTGGCAGAGTGCCTCGCCTGCGCGACCGTCAATGCGGTTCATTTGGGCATCGATTACGCCCTCATGGCAGCGGACCAAGCCTCAGACCCAGAAGTCCAAGCCTGCAGAACGACCGTCACTGGCCTCTGGTTGGCCGACGTCAAGTTCCATTCGGCAGGTACAACGCTGTTGTGTGACGTCTCCGTACGGGACCCTTGCCCGGTCGTGCCAGTCGTCTGGCGCCGTAAAGTGTTCGACGCCATACATGGGTTGTCACACCCAGGAATGAAGGTCTCTCAGAAGCTGATTTCAGCGAAATTCGTATGGCATGGCATGCACAAGGATGTCCGCGACTGGGCCAACACCTGCGTGGTCTGCCAAAAGGCCAAAGTACAGCGCCACGTCTAAGCTCCGTTGGCCACCTTCACAGTTCCGGAGCGACGTTTTGACCATGTCAATGTGGACCTGGTAGGACCATTCCCACCCTCCCATGGTTTTTCACACATCCTGACCATGGTTGACCGCACCACCAGATGGCCGGAGGCGGTTCCCCTGTCATCCACTACTTCAGCGGATGTGGCCAGGGCATTCATTTCCACCTGGGTCGCCCGTTTCGGAGTGCCCGCAGATATTTCTTCTGACAGAGGACCGCAGTTTTCCTCCGAACTCTGGAATGCAGTGGCCCAAGGACTCGGTGTCAAATTACACCGCACCACAGCCTACCACCCACAGGCGAATGGCCTCTGTGAACGCTTCCACCGATCACTGAAAGCCGCCCTGAGGGCCAGCCTCCAGGCCGCTGGATGGGCAGACAAGCTACTGTGGGTCCTGTTGGGCCTTCGCACGGCCCCAAAGAAGACCTTCATTCTTCATCAGCGGAGCTGGTGTACGGTCAGCTGCTGCGAGTCCCGGGGGATTTCCTGCCAGCATCGACGAAGCCATGGTCCGCGTCTGACCAGCTTACTAGTCACCAGGAGGCGGCCAGATGCTTCGCACCGGTGCCCACTTCGCACTATGGGCTGCAGAGTTCACACGTTCCCCCTGAGCTTCACAAGGCTGAGTACGTCTTTATTCGCCACGATGCTCATAGGGATCCACTCAAGGCCCCATATACTGGTCCCTTCCGCGTGTTGGAGGCAGGGGACAAAACCTTCATGGTAGATGTCGGTGGTAAACCGGACCACATTTCGGTCGATCGCTTAAAGCCAGCATATCTGGACCTCGACCGCTCCGTCGAGACAGCACAACCGCTGAGACGAGGTCGGCCACCCATCGCCGTTACAGCAGACCAAGTGCAACCGCCCGCCAGACCGCCAGCCGCCCAACAGCCTCCGCCTCAGGAGTACAGGAGTCATTCTGACAGGCTCATCAGACCTCCTCGCCGTTTGACTTTGTCTGTTAAAGCGAGTTCTGGGGGGGCGCATGTGGCGGAGCCACTGAATGACTCTGGGCAACTGTATATAATTCCCTTTAACGATGTTCTAACACCAGCCTAAGCCGGTACCAGTGTGTTAGACATTACTGTGTTTTGTATATAGTTTTTTTATGTACGGGGCGTGGCCCCTTTAAGAGCACGGGAAAACGCAGGCAAACACGATGACGTCACGTCGCAAACCACGTGACTGCCCAGGCAGTCCTCATGGAATCTCCATCTTGTTAAGACCTGTTTTCGTGGTTCTCCTGTATCGATCTCAACAAACTGTTTGAACTCGTTTAGTCTTACATTAAAGACCTGTTTGTTTGATCTCCTGAGCCGACCTCAGTTATTAGTTAGGAATTCGTCAATTCCTACAGTATTAGATCAAAGGAAGAGGCTTATAATGCTGCCAAAAAAAGTAGTAAGCCTAAGGATTGGGAGGATTTTACAATTCAGCAAAGGAGGACCAAGAAATTGATAAAGAAAGGGAAAATAGAATATGAGAGTAAACTAGCGAGAGACATAAAAACAGATTGTAAATGCTTCAATAGGTATGTAAGAAGGAAAAGGTAAGCAAAAGTAAATGTGGGTCCCTTACAGGCTGAGACAGGAGAAATTATAATGGTGAATAAGGAAGTGGCAGGGAAATTAAACAAATACTTTGGGCTGGATTTTACCAGCCCTGAGGAGGTGGGTTTGGAGGCGGGACTGCTGGAACTGTCCAAAAGAATGGGAGCGGGTCCCGAACCCACTCCCAACCCGCCTCCATACAATCATCCCGGGAGTCAGGTCCCCGATTTGCACAGGGACCCAACTCCTAGCGGCGGGAAGAGGATTGTAGCCACTTAGCTGCCTGTTAAGAGGCAGTTAAGAGGCTTTCCCCAATTTTTCCACTGCTGCTGCAGGCTTCCCGATGTAAGGAACCCCGCCAGGGTAAGTCAGGCGTGCTGTGGGTCTGTTGTTATGTTGGTGTATAGATGACAGCTGCAGAAGTGGTGTGAAGGATGCAAAGTGACAATGGTTAGTATCAAAGGTAAGGAAATGTTATGAAAGTAATTTTAATTTGATTAAATGTTTCTGCAGGTGAAAAGCTGTGAAGTGTTTATGTAGCCTCATCTCATCGGGAGAAGTGACAGATGTCTTCTGCAATCTCAGCTGCAGCTGTCATCTGTTTTAGCCTAAGGAGAGAGTAATTGGAGAGCCTGGATGAAAGAGCTTACCTGTGTACAGTGATTGTCAGTGTTTGACAGCACCTCAATGCTGTCAAACACTGTCAAATCATCTGTCAAACAAGTGTGGTGCATGTGCCTTTAAGAAAACTGGCAGATGAAGCGTCATCAACTGATGTCATCTGACACCGGCTTTCCCTTAATTGGCCGGCAAGCCCGCAGGGCGGGGCTTAACAAGGCCAGTCAGAGCAAAATAGCATCTGTTCATCAGACGTCACTGGGGGGCGTGACTAGGGCCTGGAAGGCAGCAGTCCCGCCCCAACTTGCCTCGGTGAGTAAATTCCAGCCCTTTGTGTCTGTCTTCATAGAAAAAGACACAAACACTTCCCGAAAATAGTGGACAACCAAGGGTCTAGCGAGAATGAGGAAGTGAAAGATATTGGTATTAGTAAAAAGTAATACAGGTAGACTATCCTTTATCCGAAAACCTCGGGACCAGCCGTGTTTCGGTTTTCGGAGAATTTCGGATTTCGGAAGGTGGGTCGGCAGGGGTCCGCAGGGGGGTCGGCGGGGGGTCGTGCGCACGACTTACGCTGGACTTACGCTGACCGAAAAAACCTTCGGTTTTTAGAGGGTTTCGGTTTTCGGAAGTCCGGATAAAGGGTAGTCTACCTGTACTAGAGAAATTAATGGGATTGAAAACCAATAAATCCCCTGGACCTGATGGCCTACATCTTAGGGTTTTGAAAGAGTTGGCTATAGAGGTAGTGGGTTCATTGGCTGTCATTTTCCAAAATGCCATGGATTCTAGAACGGTTCCCGCTGATTGGAAGGTAACAAATGTAACCCCACTATTTAAGAAAGGAGGGAGAGAGAAAACAGGGAACTACAGACCAGTTAGCCTGACATCAGTAGTAGGGAAAATGCTAGAATCTATTATTAAGGATGTGGTAACAGGGCACTTAGAAAATAATAATAGGATTGGGCCGAGTCAACACGGATTTATGACAGGGAAATCGTGTTTGACAAATCTGTTAGAGATTTTTGAGGTTATAACGAGCAGAACAGATAAGGGGGAACCAGTAGATGTGGTGTATTTGGATTTTCAGAAGGTATTCGATAAGGTGCCACACAAGAGGTTATTAAACAAAATTAGGGCTCATGGGATTGGGGGTAATATACTAGCATGGATTGAGGATTGGTTAACAGACAGAAAACAGAGAGTAGGAAGAAATGGGTCATTTTCGGGTTGGCAGGCTGTAACTAGTGGGGTACCGCAAGGATCAGTGCTCGGGCCTCAGCTATTCACAATCTACATCAATGATTTGGGTGAGGGAACCAATTGTAATATATCCAAGTTTGCTGATGATACAAAGCTGGTTGGGAATGTAAGTTGTGAAGAGGATGCAAGGAGGCTTCAAGAGTATATATAGATAAGCTAAGCGAGTGGGCAAGATCATGGCAAATGGAATATAATGTGGAGAAATGTGAAGTTATCCACTTTGGTAGGAAAAACAGAAAAGCAGAGTATTTTTTAAATGGTGGGAGATTGGGAAATGTTGGTGTTCGGAGGGACCTGGGTGTCCTTGTACACGAATCACTGAAAGTTAACATGCAGGTACAGCAAGCAATTAGGAAAGCAAATGGTATGTTGGCCTTTATTACAAGAGGATTTGAGTATAAGAGTAAAGAGGTCTTACTGTAATTATATAGGACCCTGGTGAGACCACACCTGGAGTATTGTGTACAGTTTTGTTCTCCTTACCTAAGGAAGGAAATACTTGCCATAGAGGGAGTGCAACTAAGGCACACCAGACTGATTCCTGGGATGGGGGGCTTGTCCTATGAGGACAGAGTGAGTAGATTAGGCCTATATTCTCTAGAGTTTAGAAGAATGAGAGGTGATCTCATTGAAACATACACATTTCTTACAGGGCTTGACAGGGTAGATGCAGGGAGGATGTTTCCCCTGGCTGGGGAGTCTAGAACCAGGGGTCACAGTCTCAGAATAAGAGGTCGACCATTTAGGACTGAGATGAGGTGAAATGTCTTCACTCAGAGGGTGGTGAATATTTGGAATTCTCTACCCCAGAGGACTGTGGAGTCTCAGTCATTGAGTATATTCAAAACAGAGATTGATAGATTTTTGACTATTAAGGGAATCAAGGGCTATGGGGATAGTGCGGGAAAGTGGAGATGAGGTAGAAGATCAGCCATGATCTTATTGAATGGCGGAGGAGGCTCGAAGGGCCAAATGGCCGATCCTGCTCCTATTTCTTATGTTCTTATGTTCACAAACTTTCACCTGTACTTATTGCACTTTGTATTATGCCCCTTGCTTTGTGTTTAACCTGTAAATAAATATCCTCGTAATTCTAACCTGTAGCAGTCTGGTCCTGTGTGTGATATTTCTCCTTGCTGAGTTAATGGGAGGGGCAGTGGGAATCCTACACACATTCCAGTAGACAGTTCTCCACAGTCAGATTGACTGCTTTAGCCTCTGAGAGGGTCGAGCTTGAAAAATGCGGACTTTCACCTCGCAAGGGATGAGATCAACTCCTGAGAAGCAACGTGTGACCGCTGAAAGACTGGACTCTAGTTTTTAAAAGCCGAAACTGGACTGGGGTCAATATTGCACAGACATTAATCGCATTTCACCTGAGACAATAACTTGAAAACAACAAGAAAACAAATCAAACGCTCCAGTCTTTTCCTATTTTTTTCTCACATCGAACCAAAAACTTACATCGAATTACATAGAATGTCCAGCACAGAAACAGGCCATTCGACCCAACTGGTCCATGGTGGTGTTTATGCTCCACACGAGCCTCCTCCCACCCAATTCATCTCACTCTATCAGCATATCCTTCTATTCCTTTCCCCTTCATGTGCTTATCTAGCTTCCCCTTAAATGCGTCTATGCAATTCGCCTCAACTACTCCCTGTGGTAGCGAGTTCCACATTCTCACCACTCTCTGGGTAAAGAATTACTTACTCCTGAATTCCTTATTAGTGACTATCTTATATTTATGCCCCCTAGTTTTGGCCTCCCCCACCAGTGGTAACACCTTCTCTACACATACCCGATTAAACCCTTTCATAAGCTTGATTGTGCCTAGGTGGACAGGGCTGTTTTAGATCAATTTACATTTTGGTTCTGTATCTGCACATAACTGATATTAATATCAGGCGTGGTGTTGTTGTAGATGTGCTGGTGTATAAGTCAAGGGATCAAAGGAGCTGCCAAGTGGATAAGCTGAATCTTCAATTACGTGGCCCAAGCTGTTCCTTAAAGAGGATAAACAGTGACATGTGTGATGATAAGAACTATCCTGAGCAAATCTTTCTTGTCAGGCCCCACTGTGCTTGTCTGCAGCCTTTGGTGATAGTCTGTAATGGATGCCCTATCACTTTTGTGTGCCAACATTCAACAGATGATCTTTTCTTGGTTGGTGTTTCCTTAAGGCATTGCAGCCTTGCGCTATATTGTTAATATTCTGGAAGTGAATATTCTTGTTTTCTGTGCTCTGGGATCATCTATCAATGGTGAGAAGATCCTAGAACTGACAGGTGATAGACAGAGACAGTTATCAGTTACAGACTCAATGTTGGTGCTACACACTGTAAAACATGTCAAGGATATTATTTACCTTGACAAGTAGATAACTAGCAAGATACTTTATACTAAAAACTCATTGATGGACTGTTTTGGCAGCCTGGGAATGTAGGAGCAGGAGTATCTGATATCATTTTATCAAAGGTTCTTGTCATCAACTTGTCTGGGATTAATATTTTCTTTTCGGGTCACTAAACCTGGTCAAACATACACAATAAGATGACGTGCTTAAATACACTTCAGTGGAAGAGTCTTAGAAGAGTTGAAGAGCGTGCTGTACAACACAGAGCTCTCACTGAGCAATAGCGTGCGATTTAGTTAGGGCTTCACTGAGCTCCAGAGTTCAAGGGACAAGAGTCCTAGGGCCTAGAAATTCGGTGGGCTGTGCCACCAGTTAATGCCTAAAGAGGGCACTCAGTGGCTTTAGCGCCACTGGCCACGCTTCCCGCGATATTTAGCGGGGTGCTAATGGCGGCGTTAGCCTGTAGCGCTGCGCCGCCACCCATGACGTCATCGGTGTGTGCAGCGCCCCGCTACCGCCCCGATCACGATATTTGATTGCCTCCGCCTCTGTAATGCCGGTCGCAAATCGCGCCCGGTTCACGGGGCCTACCTGTGGAGGTAGTGGTGCAAATTAAGGTGGAGGTGCGGGGCAGCCATTTTTTTCGGTGGCCGCCTGCCAGCACCTCCGTCCCCGGCCTCCTGATCCCCCCACCCCCAGGCAGTGCCGGCTGTGTCCCAAGAGCCCGGCACTTCTCCTCAGTGCCGGGCTTTTTTTGCCGGCACTCGCGATCGGTCATCGTGCTGGTGCAGGCCCCTCCCCCTTAAGAAGGGGAGGAAGGCCTGCAGTACCGCAGCGCACCGTGCTGCAGCGTGTGGCGCCGCGGCACGTTGCGCTGCGATATTCAGTTTCAGCGCCCTAAGAGGGCCTCGAGCAGCGCCCCGCGTCCCTCTTGGGGCGCTCAAACTGAATTTCCGGCGGGCGCAATGGCTCCGATCGCAGCGGTAATTCCGGCGCCCAGGCGAGCTTGGCGCCCCGAATTTCTAGGCCCTAGAGTCATACGGCACAGAAGGAGGCCATGTGCTGGCTTTCTGTAGAGCAATCCAGTCAGTCCCATTCCGCCGCTCTATCCCCGTAGCCCTGCAAATTTATTTCCCTCAAGTGCCTATCCAGTCTCCCCTTGAAAACATTGAGTGTGAGAAATTCGGTATCGCCCCGTTTGGGGCGCTAGTACTGGTGGTGCGCAAAGTTTAGCGCTAGGCGCAAATTATCACCACCTCCTGCGAAATTGGGTACCTGCGCCCCTGAGGGTGACTGCGGCGCTAAATCAGGCGCTGCACGACAGTCTTAAGGCGCTAACCCAGCGGAGCAAGGCGCTACCTCACAGTGCTGGCGAAGCTCATGTGATTTCAGTCAGCAATGGAACACAGACACACTGGCACCATCCAATTCTTAAAGGGGAGTTCTGACGAATGGTCATCGACCTGAAACATTAAATCTGTTTCTCTCTTCACAAGCTGCTTGACCTGCTGAATTTATCTTGCATTTTCTGTTTTTTTCTTAAAGGGGAGGGTTGATCTTGCCTTGCTCCCCATCCACATCCTACTCATTGCAGCCTTGAATCTTGGCCTGAATCTCAGCCTGGAGAGACCTGTACATCAAATCTGCTGGAAAGAACAATGGAGAGGACCAGGGAAAGATCTCAGAGTGCAGACCCCACAGTCTCTTCTAAATCGATACAAGGAAGGGCAAATCAAAACCAACCTGCAAAACTCCTTCACACAGAGTGGAATCTCTCCAGAAGTCTGTCTGTCTCTCTCACAATGTATGGTGCAAAAATGTCACCTTCAAAAAAAGGCAGGAGGTGTTCCCCTTTAAATAGCGCTCCCCTAGTCCCTTTCAGACAGCATAACGGTCCCTTCAACCAGTCGTTGCTAGCGCCAGGCGGTAAGGCAGGGGGCGCCACTGAATTTCCGGACCGGGGCGCCCCAAGGGCGTTGCACTCTGGAATGACGTCATGATCTGCGTGCGCCGGTGAGCAGGCGCTACGGTTTAGCACCGGCGCTAAATGTCCGCTCAATTTGGGAAGAGGCGCAGGGTTCGCTGCGCCCGGGCGCTAGTTGGTTAGCACCCCACTTCTCGACCTCTTTAGGCGCTAATGGGTGGCGCAACCAACCGAATTTTTCCCCCTGAGTGTCTCCGCTTCCATCACTTCCATCGGCAGCGAGTTCCAGGTCATCACCACTCGCTGTGTAAAAAAGTTTTTCTTCACTTCCCTCCTGTATGTCTTGCCCAAAACCTTAAACCTGTGTCCCCTAGTCCTTGTACCTTCAACTAGTGGGAACAGCCTTTCCCCGTCTAGCCTATCCAAACCCGTCATAATCTTGTACACCTCTATCAAATCACCCATCAACCTCCTTTGCTCTAATGAAAACAAACCCAGCTTCTCCAACCTGTCCTTGTAGCTAAAATCCCCCATCCCTGGAACCATTCTGGTAAATCTCCTCTGCACCCTCTCAAGAGCCTTCACATCCTTCCTAAAGTGTGGCGACCAGAACTGGACGCAATACTCCAGTTGTGGCCTAACCAGCGCTTTATAAAGTTTCAGCATAACTTTCCTGCTTTTGTACTCAATACCTCTATTTATGAAGCCCAAGATCCCATATGCTTTGTTAACCACTCTCTCAATATGTCCTGCCACCTTCAGGGACCTATGCACATTAACTCCCAGGTCCCTCTGTCCCTGCACACTCTTTAAAACTGTGCCATTAAGTATATATTGCCTCTCCCTGTTCCTTCTGCCAAAATGCATCACCTCACACTTCACTGTATTAGGGAGTTTAAAGTAAGGATGTAAGCAGTAGGAATGGACCTGCGGCAGGCCCAAGCTATAGCCTTGTGGACTGCTTGCCCTACGGCTGGGCAATGAGCCACACAGACCAGCCAGGTCGCAGGTTCAACCGTTGACATGCTCTGAGTTAGCTGATTTCCAACAGGGCAACAACAGAGTGCTACAACTGGCCTATTTCAAGGCCTCGATTTGTACCTCGAAGATCAGTTTGCTGTGGAGCAGAATTAGCTTTGTGACTGCCACATTATAATGCTAATTGATGGCATATTCACAACTATGCTAATTATTGTCACATGTAAATAGCCATCCTTCCCAACAATTTTCTTGCCCTCCTTCCTCTCCTGAAGGCGTTGACTCCTGGCTGGTCGTTATTCATGTTAGGTTTAACAGCATTGCCAGATTATTCAACCACGTGGGGCATCACAGCCGCGCCCAGTTCTGCTCTCATCTGATGTCCACACATGTAGAAGAGTTGCTGGATAGTGATCAGGAGTGAGAGCACTGGCTGATTCCCCTCCTCCCTAGCCCAAGGAGTGCAGCCCACTTGCTGAGATCAGATAACTCGATGCAAACTAAGAATCAATCCTAGCTCCGTTCATCAACTCACTGGGGTCAACGAGGTGGTAAAGGCCTCAAAATGGGGTCGGTAGCCTCGCTGCCCCGTTAATGCCGATGAAGAGGCCAACGCCATTTTGAAAAGGGGCTTACTGCTGGGTGCAAATCAGGGTCCAAAGATCGCCACTTCAGGTCAGAACTGGTCCGACCGTACGCAGTGCCCACTCCGACCAGCGGTGCAGCTGAAGAGGCCCAGACAAGGTAAGTTTGGAATCAGTGTTGATGGGACCGGAGGAGCAGGATTACTCCTCCAGCTATCACAAATATAATCTGGGCTGCTGCCATACCGGGACTTTCCCCCACCACAATTGTAACCCCCCGCATCCCCCGCCCCACCCCCGGCACTTATCCTGCTGGTGGCCAGGCCGGATGTTGGCAGTCCCCAATCCGGCGAGCTGCATCAGGATGCCTGGTTGGCCCTCTTTAAGCTCGCTGGCCTGGTGTAACGGTGCATTTTCACCGTGGGTACGTTCGATCGGCCAGCGCTCCACCTGAATATTAAGGGAATCAAGGGATATGGGGATAGTTCAGGAAAGTGGAGATGAGGTAGAAGATCAGCCATGATCTTATTGACTGGCGGAGCAGGCTCGAAGGGCCAAGTGGCCAATTCCTGCTCCTATTTCTTATGTTCTTACATTCTGTCGGTCACCAACAGATGATCGATCCTTATAGAAAACTCCCAGTTTTCACTTCCATTGATTTCATCGTGAATGAAAATCAAGCTCAAAGGGACCTGGGTGTCCTTGCATGTGAGTCACTGAAAGCGAATGCGTAGGTGCATCAAGCCATTAGGAAGGCAAATGGTACGCTGGCCTTCATTACAAGAGGATTTGAGTACAGGAGTAAAGAAGTCTTACTCCAATTATATAGGATAGCAAAATACTGCAGATGCTGGAAATCTGAAATAACAATAGAAAACACTGGAAAAACTCAGCAGGCCAGGCAACATCCGTGGAGAGAGAAACAGAGTCAACGGTTCATGTCGAAAACCCTTCGTCAGAACTGAGAAAAAAGCAGGAAATGAAAGCAGGAATCTCACCCCCTGCCGCGTTTTCACTATCCCCTCTGACCTTCCCCTCTCTGACCGCGAACGGTCAGTCCTCAGCAAAGGCCTGAGCTTCATCCCCTTACACCCCCACCTCAATGAATTTCGAGCTCGGCACGATGCTGAGCTCTTTTTCTGCCCCCTTCGTCTCCGTGCCCACTTCTTTGGCCAGGAGTCTTCCCCCCACATGGCTGATCCTTTCTCCTGCTTTCAGAATTCTCGTTCTACCTGGACCCCTCCTTCTGGCCTCTTACCCTCTGTAGATCTTTTCATTGCTAACTGCCGCCGTGACATCGGCCGTCTCCATTTCTGTGCTCCCCTCACTCACTCCAACCTACCTCCCTCTGAACTTGCAGCACTCCATTCTCTCAGATCCAACCCCGACATTGTCATTAAACCTGCTGACAAGGGTGGTGCTGTTGTTGTTTGGCGAACCGACCTCTACCTAGCGGAAGCTGAACGCCAACTCTCCAACACCTCCTCCTATCTCCACCTGGGCCATGACCCCACTACCGAACATCAAACCACCGTTTCCAAGTCTGTCACTGACTTCATCTCCTCTGGAGATCTTCCCTCCATGGCCGCCAACCTCATAGTTCCACAACCCCGCACAGCCCACTTCTATCTCCTTCCCAAGATCCACAAACAGGACTGCCCTGGTACACCCATCGTTTCAGCCTGTTCTTGCCCCACGGAACTTATCTCTTCCTATCTCAACTCTATCTTTTCTCCCCTTGTCCAGTCTCTTCCCACCTACATCCGCAACTCTTCTGATGCCCTCCGCCACTTTAACAGTTTCTAGTTTCCTGGCCAAAACCGCCTCCTTTTCACCATGGACGTACAATCCCTCTACACCTCCATACCCCACCAGGATGGCCTGAGGGCGCTCCGCTTCTTCCTTGAACAGAGGCCCAACCAGTCCCCATCCACCACCACCCTCGTCTGCCTGGCTGAACTTGTTCTCACATTGAACAACTTCCTCTTTGACTCCACTCATTTCCACCAAATTAAAGGTGTTGCTATGGGTACCCGCATGGGTCCTAGCTATTCCTGCCTTTTCGTGGGATATGTGGAACACACTTTGTTCCAGTCCTACTCGGGTCCCCTCCCTCACCTCTTTTTCCGGTACATTGATAACAGTATCGGTGCCGTTTCCTGCTCTCGCCCTGAACTAAACAATTTCATTCACTTTGCCTCCATTTTCCACCCTTCCCTCACCTTCACATGGTCCATCTCCGACTCTTCCCTTCCCTTCCTCGACTTCTCCATCTCTGGGGATAGGTTATTGAACAACATTCACTACAAGCTCACTGACTCACTGACTCCCACAGCTACCTGGACATAAGGACATAAGAACATAAGAAATAGGAGCAGGAGTAGGCCAATCAGCCCCTCGAGCCTGCTCCACCATTCAATAAGATCATGGCTGATCTGATCCTAACCTCAAATCTTCTATCACTCTGCATCCACCCGAACCCATGTGATCTCCCGGGAGAGGCGAAAAACCAGATAAAGACCCAATGGCCAATTTGGGAGAAAAAAATCTGGGAAATTCCTCTCCGACCCATCTAGGCGGTCAAAATTCTTCCAGGAGATCACTCTGTCCCTATATTTTCTACAGTACTTACCTTCTGTAAAGGCGATCTCCACCCCAGCCAGGAACAGGAATAAAACAATCTCCTGAAATCTAACACAGAATTAGAACACAGTAGGAGCAGAACCAGGCTACACGGCCCCTGGGCCCACTCCACTACCCACAGGGCCATGGCCATTCCGAACCTAGACTCATGTCCAATTTTCTTCCCGCTCCCCGTAACCCTTAATTCCCTTTACTTCTAGGAAACTATCTATTTCTGTTTTAAATTTATTTAATGATGTAGCTTCCACAGCTTTCTGGGGCAGCAAATTCCACAAACCTACCACCCTCTCAGTGAAGAAGTTTCTCCTCATCTCAGTTTTGAAAGAGCAGCCCCTTATTCTAAGATTATGCCCCCTAGTTCTAGTTTCACCCTTCATTGGGAACATCCTCACCACATCCACCCGATCAAGCCCCTTCACAATCTTATATGTTTCAATAAGATCGCCTCTCATTCTTCTGAACTCCAATGAATAGAGTCCCAATCTACTCAACCTCTCCTCATATGACCACCCCCTCATCCCCGGGATTAACCGAGTGAACCTTCTTTGTACTGACTCAAGAGCAAGTATGTCTTTTCTTAAGTATGGACACCAAAACTGTATGCAGTATTCCAGGTGCGGTCTCACCAATACCTTGTACAACTGCAGCAATACCTCCCTGTTTTCATATTCCATCCCCCTAGCAATAAAAGCCAACATTCCACTGGCCTTCTTGATCACTTGCTGCACCTGCATACTAACTTTTTGAGTTTCGTGCACCAGGACCCCCAGATCCCTTTGTACTACAGTACTTTCCAGTTTCTTGCCATTAAGATAATAACTTGCTCTATGATTTTTCCTGCCAAAGTGCATAACCTCACACTTTCCAGTATTGTATTCCATCTGCCAAATCTCTGCCCACTTACTTAGCCTGTCTATGTCCCTTTGCAGGTTTTTTATGTCCTCCTCACTCACTACTTTCCGTCCCATCTTTGTATCATCTGCAAACTTTGATATGTTACACTCGGTCCTGTAGTGTATGTACCCGTCTACCTTTAAGAGAACTATTGTATGTAACCGTTCACCTTTAAGAGAACTATTTTAGGTGTGGCACTACTTTGTTTGGCTTCTGTATACGGTAATACCGACAGTGACCACACCAGTATATAAGTGTTGTGCCAGGAGTTATTGGGCAGATTCGCCCTGACCTTCGAATAGTAAAGTCCTGTTTTAAGTTACTCTTGGAGTCTGTGTATTAATTAACTAAACAACCCACAGACTTTACAGTGGCGACGAGTCCGATCGTACCCTGCGGCAACAATAATTCCGAAGCAGTTAACGAGCGTCGAGAAGAGGCAACCGGCCTCGTCATTCTGCTGGGAGAAAACTCGAGTCTGCAGAGCTGGAAAGGAGGAAGAATTCAGAGACAAAGACTTCCATCAGCAACAGGCACTGACTGTCCCTTCTGCCACGGTGAGGAGTGAGCCGATCAGCACGAGAAGCTAGGCGGCCACGGTGACTGTGAGTAAGGGAAAAGTAAAAAGAATAACCGGAGGATAAGGGCGGTGCACTCGACCACGGTCGAGGGGGAAAGGAGCTGGACAGAAGTCGGGCCCAGAGGCGCTGAGACTGGGGCAGCGTGGAGCAAGGAAGCCGCGGTACAGACAGGCTGGGGACGCAACTGCGTTGTGAGACAGCTAGACCGCGACCGGCGAAAAAGGCCGGGCAGCGACCGAAGCCACGAAGCGTTGCGACCGGGAGCGTAGGCGCGGGAAGATATAAAAACTCAGCCGCAGCCGGGGAGGGAAGCACCGGACTGCGAGAGGGCTGGGAGGCGCGATTGGGAGCCGAGCGAGCGGGAAAGGCAGAGCCGACCAAGGGAGACTGAGCGAGAGCCAGTCCAGCGGCTGAAACTATTCGCCGTCAACGGGGTGTACCCAGTGCCGGTAGAGCCGAGAGAGCGGGAGAGAGAACGAGCCCGAGCAAGGGGAACTGAGCGAGAGCCAGCCCAGCGGCTGAACCTGTTCGCCATCAACGGGGTGTACCCAGCGCCGGTTGCCTTGCCGAGAAAAGGGAAAGCACTGAAGCCGACGCGCAGGCTGTGAATCTGAAAGCCAGCGGCCGTCGCCTGTGGGGGAAAGTGTACCCCTCCCGCTAGGGAAGAAACGCGGGAAGCCGCCATTAGGCGGGGAAGAAGACAGAAGCGGGAAACCGCCATTGAAGTGGGCGGGGAGAGAAGATAAGCGCGGGAAACCACCATTTTCGCGGGAAAACCGCCATCTTAGAAAAAAAAAAATAAGTTAAAGAAATAATTCGGGGTGTTATCAGAAAGAGAAGAAGATGACAAAGCTATAACCTTGCTAAACTCGATGGGCGCGAAGACATACGGGCTCTTGAAGCATCTACTATCACCAGCTAAACCGGCGGATCAGACTTTCGATGATATTGTGGCTGTTCTGAAGGATCACTTGAACCCCACACCGTTGATGTTGGCGGAACGATTCAAATTCTATGTGAGAACGCAACGGAAAGACGAAAGCAACGCAGAATACTTGGTCGAACTGCATAGACTAGCGAAATACTGCCAGTTTGGAGGGAATCTGACAGAGGCATTGCGAGACAAGTTCGTGTGCGGGTTGGCAAAGGAAGGAACGCAAAAGCGACTACTCGAAGAGAACGACCTTACACTTGACAGGGCTGTCCTTATTGCAGCATCGCACGAAGCCGCAGCGAAGGGAACTGCGGAAATGCAGCTAAAGACAGCAGCACTAAGTGTGGATCAAATTACCTCGACAACAACAAAATGCTATCATTGTGGGAAGACAACACACGACCAGAACCAATGCTGGGTTAAGAACCAGGAATGTAGGAAATGTGGCAAACTGGGTCACATAGCTAAGGTATGCCGGTCAGGGAAGAAGACCAACAACCAAAGGACCAACAACCAAAGGAAGCCATCACAAGAAAAGTACAACAAGGTACACAAGGTGGCTGAGAAGAGTTCAGACGAACAGAATTCAGACTCAGACCCAAATGGCCAGGAGCTGGGTAGTCTGAGAATTCACAATGTGAGTAAGGAAGCTGACCTACAAACTATCTGGGTCATGCTAAAAATAGCTGGAATCCAAGTGAAAATGGAGTTGGACACTGGATCAGCTCTATCAGTCATAAATCGAAGAGATTACCACCGGCTATTCTCACATATACCCTTAAGAGATACCAAGTTCGTATTGCAGACATACACGGGGCATAAAGTATACCCCATGGGAAAGATAAGAGTCAAAGTGAGAGATAGGGGTAAAGAACACCCAAGAATGAACTTATACGTACTACATGAGGGAGGACCACCACTTCTAGGACGGGAGTGGATCAAGAAAATAGACATGGAATGGCACTATCTAAAAGCCATAACGAGTGAGGACTCGGTGCAGACAATCAGCTCAGATTCTGAAACGGATGACGATAAGACCAACCCAAATATGAAAGACAAGGCTGAAATGGACTTGCCGACGAAGGTTGGAAAAACGAAGGCATGCATAAAGGCTTATGCTCCAGAGAAGAACAAAGTTTCAGAACAGAACTCCACCGAACAACGACAACCTAGTTTGACAGAAAATTCTGAGCCTGTTCAAGTTACGGACATATCCATGATGGAAGAACACCGAGCTCGGACTCAAACTTATTTCAAATTACGACAACAATTAGAACAATTGAGTTACCGTCTCGTACAAGAGATGAAAACAATGAAAAAGTTCTATGACACCGAATGGGAGAATCTGGAAAGACAACAGAAGGAGCTAGCTCAAGCAGAGAGCGACCATAGAGCCATCGTGACCAATTACCGATCACATCTCCCTTATGCTGTTCAGGAATTAGAATATTTGCAGGAAGAAGCAAATGAAGAGGAATCTTCTGGAAGCCAGGATTTTATTCCAGTTCTCCTCTACGACTCCTTACAAGCAGAGTGTGAGAAGTTGAAAGAACAGTATGAACAGGCCCAGGCTACAATTTGGAAGGGGTTAACTTGGCAACCTCCGAAAAGCTAGTTTCAGTGGAAGCATATGAGCAACTGAAGGTTGAACATGAGCAAGAAGTCCAAAGGCTGCAGGAAATTCTTAATGAGCTCAAGGCCAAGACAGACTCATCGGTAGAAGTTCCATCCATAGATGAGAAATTAGAGGTGAAAGACATGGCAGAACATGAAAGACAAGATGTACAAGAACTCATAAAAATATTGGAGGAAACCCAAGACAAATATGGGGCGGCAATGACCGAGATTCAACAACTTGAAGAACAGATTCAACTGGGAATCCGTTCAGTGGAAGAAAAGGAAACTGTAAGAAACACAGAGACTGTAAGAATGGCCTCTGAACATGAGCTAGAGAGCATCAAGGCGCAACTTCTCCGAGCGCTGGAAGCCAAAGTACAAGAGGAAAAGAAGGTGAAAGCATTGGAGGAAAAGGTGGATGAAATGGAGAAGACTCTGACCCACAGTGTTCCCGTGGAAGAGTTAACGGTCAGCCAACTCCTTCATATGCTGAAGGACAAGACTCTACAATGGGAACAATCTGAACACGAGCTTCAATCTTCAAAGGGAAGGAGTTCGGAGCTCTCAAAAGTTATGGAAGTAGCTGAGGTTGCAACACAGATTTTACAGGGATGCCAAAAGTACGCTGAATCACGTCAATGTGAACAGCAGAATGTTGAAACAGCTGCTCCAGTAGAAGGATTGAATAGCCTGATCAATCAATCCCCGAGGGAGGGGGAAGTATTCAAATCACAAACGAGGTCATTAGTGAAGGATTTGCAGGAAACCCAGGAAGAGCGGGATGAATATGAACGCATGAAGAAGTCTCTTCAGGAAAGATGTCTAGGGAGGGAACAACAGTCGGCTAACGTCCAGTTGGGTACGGAAGAAGTAGCAGGCCCTCTCGCTAGACTAGCTCAGGACGACACCGAATATTACCATGACCTGTTGAGTGACACGGAATATTACGATGACTTGGTCTGCCCAGCTTGTGATGAAAACTCCCAAAGTGCAGAAATCAGGATGAAGCACTTAAAGTCTAAGGAACATAGGGAGATGGTGGCGCTACAGCTGGCAGCGGATAAGGGAGCCCCGAGAGTCTCCAAGAAGCAGAAAAGAAAAAGACGAAGCAGAAGACGATAACCATCTAAATCATTATCACTTCTATCAGATCATGCACGTGGGCCCCACGAAGGGGGCCAAATCAGTTGGAAAGTAGGAAAAATTACCAAGGCAGTCCAGCTGGTTGTAAAAGTCAGCACTGCTGGTTCAGCAGGACGGAAGTTCAAGCTGTTAAGCCAAGGGAAAGACTATTGGATGAGTCACGCTAGAAATGTGAACCGGCTACACCACAGAGATGTTGTTCGGACCGAGTCAAGACCAGAGACTGAATCTGTGAACTGTTCCCGCAGAGACTGAATCTGTGAACTGTTTCCCGCAGAGACTATGGCCTAGAAATTCACTAGCCTTAGCGCCGCTTTTGAGGCGCTAGAGGGACTAGCGCCAGAGTTATGGCCAGTTCAAAAATTCCCTGGGGCCCTAAAGCGGCGTTGCAACGGTAGCGCTGCGCCGGCACCGATGACGTCATCGGTGTGCGCAGCGTCCCGGTTGCCATGCCGACGGGCCCCAGCGCCGAAATTCAGTTGCGGCCGCCTCGCCCGTGGCAGCCGCAACTAAGACTCTGGCAACAGAGTCCAACATGTGTTTGCGCCGGCGCATTAAAGGCCCCGCGGCGGCCCGCCGCTTTCCCGCCGGCCGCCTGCCCGCAGCTCCCTCCCCGGACTTCTCCCCACCACCCCCCCCGGAACAGATGCAAGCCCGGCACTTGTCCGAGGTGCCGGGCTCATTTTTGAAGAGATTTGCGCGGGCCGCGGCCGGGGGCAGGCAGCTCCTCCTTAACGGAAGGAGGAGGCCTGCACTTCCCGAGCCTGCCGCACCGCAGCGGGCGCCGCAGCGCCGGAATAGCGCCGCAATGCGGCGCTTTGCGCCAGTTTTCAGGCGCTAAAACCCTTCAGTAGCGCCGGCAGCCGTTTGGGCGCGGCGCTACTGAATTTTTGGCGCGCGCAAAGGGACTTAGCGCCGGCGCTAACTTCCGGCGCTAAAGCCCTGGCGCAGCGCAAACTCAATTTCTAGGCCTATATCTGTGAATTGTTTTACATGAAGTTGATTATATGTTATGTTTAATGGGGAATAAGTATGTTGTAAGCTAAAAAGGGAGGATTGTAGTGTATGTGCCCGTCTACCTTTAAGAGAACTATTGTATGTAACCGTTCACCTTTAAGAGAACTATTTTAGGTGTGGCACTACTTTGTTTGGCTTCTGTATACGGTAATACCGACGGTGACCACACCAGTATATAAGTGTTGTGCCAGGAGTTATTGGGCAGATTCGCCCTGACCTTCGAATAGTAAAGTCCTGTTTTAAGTTACTCTTGGAGTCTGTGTATTAATTAACTAAACAACCCACAGACTTTACAGGTCCCCTCCTCCAAATCGTTAATATAGATTGTAAAGAGTTGGGGACCCAGCACTGACCCCTGCGGAACACCACTAGTTACTGGTTGCCAATCTGAGAACGAACCATTTATCCCAACTCTCTGCTTTCTGTTAGAGAGCCAATCCTCCACCCACGCCAGAATATTACCCACAATCCCGTGATTTTTTATCTTGAGCAATAATCTTTTGTGTGGCACCTTGTCAAATGCCTTTTGGAAGTCTAAATACACTACGTCCACTGGTTCCCCTTTATCCACCCTGTATGTTACATCCTCAAAAAACTCAAGCAAATTTGTCAAACATGACTTCCCCTTCATGAAACCATGCTGAGTTTGTCCTATTAAATTATGTTTATCCAAATGTCCCGTTACTGTCTCCTTAATAATGGACTATAACATTTTACCAACCACAGATGTTAGGCTAACAGGTCTATAGTTTCCAGCCTTCTGCCTACTACCCTTTTTAAATAAGGGTGTTACATTAGCAGTTTTCCAATCTGCCGGGACCTTTGCTGAGTCCAGGGAGTTTTGGAAAATTATTACCAATGCATCCACAATCCCTACCGCCACTTCCCTCAAGACCCTAGGATGCAAGCCATCAGGTCCAGGGGATTTATCCGCCTTGAGTCCCATTATTTTACCAAGTACCACTTCCTTAGTGATTTTAATTGTATTTAGTTCCTCCCCCCCTGGAGCCCCCTGTTTGTCCAGTGTTGGGATATTCTTAGTGTCCTCTACTGTAAAGACTGATACAAAATAATTGTTCAGTGCTTTTGCCATCTCCATGTTTCCCACCATTAATTTCCCGGTCTCATCCTCTAAGGGACCAACATTTACTTTAGCCACCCTTTTTCTTTTTATATAACTATAGAAACTTTTGCTGTCTGTTTTTATATTTTTTGCTAATTTACTTTCATAATCTATCTTCCCTTTCTTAATCAATCTTTTAGTTATTTTTTGCTGTCTTTTAAAGACTTCCCAATCTTCCATCCTCCCACTAGATTTGGCTACCTTATAAGCCCTTGTTTTTAGTCAGATACTATCCTTAATTACTTTACTTAGCCATGGATGGCTATCTTTTCTTTTACACCCTTTTTTCCTCAGTGGAATATATTTTTTTTGGAAGTTGTAAAATAACTCCTTAAATATACACCACTGATCATGTACCGTCTTACCCTTTAATCTATTTTCCCAGTCCACTCTAATCAATTCCACACTCAGACCTTCATAGTCTCCTTTATTCAAGCTCAGCACGCTTGTTTGAGATCCAACCTTCTCACCCTCTAATTGAATATGGAATTCAACCATGTTATGGTCACTCATTCCAAGGGGATCCTTTACTAGGACATTTTTAATTAATCCTGTCTCATTACACAGGACCAAATCTAAGGTCGCTTGCCCCCTGGTCGGTTCAGTTACATACTGCTCAAGAAACCCATCCCTAATACACTCAATGAACTCATCCTCAAGGCTGCTCTGCCCAATTTGATTTGTCCAGTTAATATGATAATTAAAATCCCCTATAATTATAGCTGTTCCCTTATTACAAGCCTCAACTATTTCCTGATCAATACTCCGTCCAACAGAGTTGCAACTGTTCGGAGGCCTATAGACTATACCCACTAGTGTTTTTTTCCCCTTATTATTCCTTATCTCCACCCAAACTGTTTCACTATCCTGCTCCTTTGACCCAATATCATTTCTCTGTATTATAGTGATTCCTTCCTTTATTAACATAGCCACCCCACCTCCTCTCCCTTCCTGCCTGTCCTTCCTGATTGTTAAATAACCTGGTATGTTTAATTCCCAGTCATGGTCACCCTGCAGCCATGTTTCTGTAATGGCCACAAGATCATACCCATATGTCGTTATTTGTGCTGTTAACTCATTCATTTTGTTACGAATGCTACGTGCATTCAGATAAAGAACTTTCAAATATGTTTTGTAACACTTAGTTCCTGTTTTTTCCCTTTTTAGTACTTTACTTTTTACTCCATACCTTCTGTCCCTTCCTGACACGTTCTGTTTTTTAATTCCCCCACTGCTACCTAAGTCTATGACCTTCTCTGTTGTCATTTCTATGATTTGCTCTCTAGAAACCTCCCCCCCACTAATTAGTTTAAAGCCCTCTCTACAGCCCTAGTTATATGATTCGCCAGGACACTAGTCCCAGCACTGGCCAAGTGGAATCCGTCCCAATGGAAAAGCTCCCTCCTGTCCCAGTACTGGTGCCAGTCTCCCAAGAAGCAAAACCCATTTCTCCCACACCAGTCTTTGAGCCACGCATTTAACTCTTTAATTTTATTTATCCTAGCCAAATTCGCTCGTGGCTCAGGTAATAACCCAGAGATTATTACCCTTGAGGTTCTGTTTTTTAATTTGACCCCTAGCTGCTCATACTCCTTTAACAGAACCGTCTTCCTTGTCCTATCTATGTCGTTTGTACCAACATGGACCACGACAACTGGATCCTCCCCCTCCCACTCCAAGTTTCTTTCCAGCCCAGAAGAGATGTCCTTAACCCTGGCACCGGGCAGGCAACACAGCCTTCGGGACTCCCGCTCTTGACTGCAGAGAACCCTATCTATCCCCCTAATGATACTATCCCCTACCACGACAACATTTCTTTTTACTCCCTCCACTTGAATGGCCCCCTGTACCATGGTGCTGTGGCCAGGTTGCGCATCCTCCCTGCAGTCCCCGCTCCCGCCCTCACAGGGAGTTAGAACCTCGATCCTGCTGGACAAGAGCAAGGTCTGTTTCTCCTTCAACACTACATCCTGGATCCCTGTACTTTCCTCGCTCATAGTCACACCATCCTGTCCTTGACCACGGACTACATCTGCAGTAATTAACTTCATAGGTGTGACCATCTCCTGAAACATAGAGTCCAGGAACTTCTCCCCCTCCCTGATGTGTCGCAGTGTCTGAAGCTCGGTCTCAAGCTCCATAACATGGAACTTGAGTTCCTCTAGCAGCAAACACTTGTCGCAGATGTAATCACTGTGAGCCTCAATGGGGTCCACCGGCTCCCACATCTCGCAACAGTAACACATCACCTGCTCCATTCTATATAATTAATTAAATTTCTTATTATTAGTTATGAAGACCCTGCCCGGATATAGATGATAATATCACACCACTATTCAATAGGACTTACCAACTTAAAGGTATAAAAGAGAAGAGAAGGAAGAAAACCAACCAACCAGCTGATCACCAACCTCCTCCTTGAATACTGTCTGTGGGGCCTGTTTGGTTGACTCATCTCACTGCTCCACCTCCGCAGTGCTGTCTAAGCCTGGGAGTGGGGGGAAAAACAGAGCAAAAAACACACCCTCACCTCCCACTTGCCCGAACTCTCCCACTTACCAAAACTCCAGCAGCACTCAATGCACAAAGTACTCCGTGCACAGCACTAGCCCCTCCCCTTTTATACCCGGATTCTACTTCCGGTTTAAACTGCCCAATAGTTTAATATACCCTTAAAAAATTAAACTTACTTCAAATAATTGACTTCTTAACACACTAAAAATCACAAAATACACTTAAATGATTTTTCTCCCACTTACCAAAACTCCAGCAGCACTCAATGCACAAAGTACTCCGTGCACAGCACTAGCCCCTCCCCTTTTATACCCGGATTCTACTTCCGGTTTAAACTGCCCAATAGTTTAATATACCTTTAAAAAATTAAACTTACTTCAAATAATTGACTTCTAAATACACTAAAATTCACAAAATACACTTAAATGATTTTTCTCCCACTTACCAAAACTCCAGCAGCACTCAATATACAAAGCACTTCCTCCCACCCCGCCTCCTGTAAGGACGCTATTCCATTCTCCCAGTTTCTCTGTCCCCGCTGCATCTGCACCGACGATGCCACCTTCCACACCAGTGCTTCCGACATGTCTTCCTTCTTCCTCAACCGAGGATTCCCCTCTACCGTGGTTGACACGGCCCTTGACCGTGTCTGTTCTATCTCCCGCACTTCTGCCCTCACCCCTGCCCCTCCCTCCCGGAACCACGATATGGTTCCCCTTGTCCTGTCCTTTCACCCCACCAGCCTCCACATTCAACGGATCATCCTCCGCCATTTCCGTCACCTCCAACGTGATCCCACCACCAAACGCATCTTCCCCTCCCCTCCCCTTTCAGCATTCCGTAGGGACCGCTCCCTCCGAGACATCCTTGTCCACTCGTCTATCACCCCCAGCACCCCTTCCACTTTGCCCTGCACCTTCCCGTGCAAGCGCAGGAGTTGCAACACCTGCCCTTATACCTCCGCCCTTACCACTGTCCAGGGCCGCAGACACCCCTTCCAGGTGAAACAGCGATTTACTTGTACTTTTTGCAATCTAGTATACTGTATTCACTGCTCACGATGCTGTCTCCTCTACATTGGGGAGACCAAACGCAGATTAGTTGACCGCTTTGCGGAACACCACCGTTCAGTCCGTAATAGTGACCCCGGGCTTCCGGTCGCCTGTCATTTCATTTCACCGCCCCATTCCCACTCAGACCTCACCGTCCTCGGCCTCTTGTATTGTTCCATGGAAGCTCAGCGTAAGCTCGAGGAACAGCACCTCATCTTCCAATTAGGCACTTTACAGCCTTCCGGACTCAATATTGAGTTCAACAATTTCAGATCATAACCTCGGCCCCTATTACATTTTTATATATTTTTTATCCACACTTTTGGTTTGTGCCTTTTCCTTTTTTCCCTCCCACATGGCAGCTGTCTTTCATTCTGCCAGCGCATTTCACACTTCATCTAGAGCCATCCTTTGTCTCTTTACCTGTCCTATTACCATCTCCTCTCGAATATCTCTTAATGTCTCTTCACCTCTCAGACCTTCCCTTTTGTTCTTTCATCCCCTCCCCCATTTCCCAGCCCCCAAACTTGCTTTTTAATCTGTTTCATTTCCTGCTTTTTTCTCAGTTGTGATGAAGTGTCTTCGACCTGAAACTTTAACTCTGTTTCTCTTTCCACGGATGTTGCCTGGCCTGCTGAGTTTTTCCAGCATTTTCTGTTGTTATTTCCAATTATATAGGGCCTTGGTTAGACCACACCTGGAGTACTGTGTACAATTTTGGTGTCCTTACCTAAGGAAGGATATACTTGCCATAGAGGGAGTGCAACGAAGGTTCACAAGATTGATTCCTGGCATGGCGGGACTGTCGTATGAGAAGAGATTGAGTAAACTAGGCCTGTATTCTCTTGAATTCAGAAGAATGAGAGGGGTTCTCATTGAAGCATACAAAATTATTGCAGGGTTTGATAGGATGGATGCTGGGAGAATGTTTCCCTTAGCTGGGGAGTCTAGAACCAGGGGCCATAGCCTCAGGATAAAGGGTAGGCCATTCAGGATTGAGATGAGAAGAAATTTCTTCACACAGAGGGTGGTGAATCTTTGGAATTCTCTACCCCAGAGGGCTGTGGAGGCTCAGTCATTGGGTATATTCAAAACAGAAGTCGATAGATTTCTGACTAGTAAGAGCGTCAAGGGATATGGCGATAGGGCCGGTGAATGGAGTTGAGGCAGAAGATCAGCCATGATCTCATTGAATGGCGGAGCAGGCTCGAAGGGCTGAATGGCCTACTCCTGCTCCTATTTCTTATGTTCTTATGTTCTTATGAGCGGTTTCTATAATGGACAGGCGATCCACAATAGCAGTTTTACACCAGTATCTGGAAATCCCTCCCTAAACCCCTCCACTTCTCTCCGCACCGTTACAAACTTGCTCAAAGCTCATCTTTTAGGCCCAGTTTACAGGAATACCTGCTAAACTCTTCCTCCATGTCCATTCTTTATCTTATCCTATTTTTATTTTCTCTCTGAGTCAGAAGTTTGTGGATTCTAAGTCCCACTCTAGGGACTTTAGCACATAAAGCTAGGCTGACAATGCAGTGCAGTGCTGAGGGAGTGCTGCACTGTCGGAGGTGCCGTCTTTCAGATGAGACGTTAACCCGAGGCCCCGTCTGCCCTCTCAGGTGGACATAAAAGATTCCATGGCACTATTTTGAAGAAGAGCAGGGGCGTTATTCCTGGTGTCCTGGCCAATATTTATCCCTCAATCAACATAACAAAAAAACAGATTATCTGGTCATTATCACATTGCTGTTTGTGGGAGCTTACTGTGCGCAAATTGGCTGCTGCGTTTCCCACATTACAACAGCTACTACACTCCAAAAGTACTTCATTGGCTGTAAAGTGCTTTGAGATGACCAATGGTCGTGGAAGGCGCTATATAAATACAAATCTTTCCTTTTTTTCCCACCGCACCAACCCCCCTCAACACCCACCACCCCCCCTCCCCCGTGAAGTGCCTTTGGGACATTTTCTATGTTAAAGGCACAATATAAATGCAAATCTCTGTTGCTGTGGTGGCATCTCTGGCTATAGTTATGCCTGGCTCTCTTTAATTTTATTTGTTGAGTTAACTGATCTATTCTATAATTAAAAAAACAAGTCTTCCGAGACCCCAGCTATAGTGAATCCCGACAGGCTCACATCCTGTTCTGATCAATAGTGGCCAGCGCTGCTGGAAGGTGTCTCCCTCAGTATAAAAGTGACTTCATATGTACTGATCCCCATGATCGGTACCAGCCCTTGCATCCATTCTTCCCTGGTATTATCCAACAATAGGAGCATGTTGACAGATCACCTGCGCATGCACACTAGATATTGAAACCAATTTCCCTTCAGAAGACAATGGGAAGTGAGATTAACTCATTTGATTGTGATTATATCTGATCAAGGTTCCTCTTCATGAAATGTATGGTGCATTTGAATGTGGATGAGCAGCTCATTAAGGTGCTGTAGGAATTAACTGGAGCTCAGTTGTTACCTCCAGTCAAGGTGACTTTTCCTCCTGGACAATTGATTAACAAGCCCACACTAGCAATGAAATTCGATGTGGTATAGCCTGATGTCGGCTGACTGAGAGAGGGACAGGACACTGAGACTGGGGACCTTCAATTCCGAATGAGCAACGCAGCAGAGATTTGGTCCATTTATTTATTCTGGGACAACTGAACACAACCTGCCAGAAAGCCCACACGAAACATGCCATAACAGAACAAACAAACAAGCCCATGAGCAGATGCAGGAGGGGGGCTTTTAGCTTTTGATGGTAGAGAAAAAAAACCTGCGATATTGGATGGGCTGCCCATTATAAATCACTCACAATTTTCCATTCCATTGACTTCAAACTTGCCCCCGGAGTGTCTGGTTATGTATGATTTTGGGGAGCTCCTCATTTGGACATTGTTGTCTCCCTCGCACCACATGCCATTCCCCAGCTGACCTTTTTCCAAGACTTGGCCTATGACACCTGTGAGAATGACTACTCCTCCACCTCATCACCTTCTATGGCCTCTCTTGATCACCAAGAATGCCATCCCTGACCACTTCCATGTCACCATTTACCACCCACATCATCTTCCCCACCTCCAATCCCATTATTCTCCCCCCACCACCCCTGTAAATAACTCTGCCCTAGCCCCCTGGTAAACTCAGTAACAAATTGCCAACTCCCTTTTGTTTTGGCCCTCCACCTGGCCACAACACCTCTGCTTTATTGTTCCCTCACTTCTGTCTTCGGTGCCCCTGATTCCATTAAGTCAATCACTGATTTCCCCATCTCTAAGAGCAAACCCAACCAGCTGCCTCTGCCACTTCCTTCCCCTTCTCTCATCTCCAGCCCTCAATCTCTACCCAGTCTCTCACCCACCCTGAGCCAGTGGCGGTTGGTGACCTTTATAACAGGTGAGTCACAACTATACCTGCCTAAGCAAGCCAGCGTGTTGCCATGGCAACGGGCCCTTCGCACAGGCGCAGTGCATTTTATTCTCTTGTCTGTAACTATCATTCATTAGAAGAGGAGAGGAAGGTCTAGGAAAAGTGTAAGAAGGGGTATCAGTAAACAGATGTGTAGGGGTTCGCAAAATTCCCCTATTTTCCCTGAAGATTGGGAAATATTGGTCCACATCGTGGATGAAGAATTATGTGTTTTGAATTGTCTCTGGGTAGGACAGTGTTTTTAAAACATACCCAGAATCGTGAAAGGCTGCGTTGGGCAGTGCAGCACTTGGGCAACATCAGGATCTAAGACAGTACATTTTATTATAAATGGTACCTCTGAGTTTTGAACTGTGTATATTTCAAAGAGATTTGAAAATGGCCATCAGAAAGCATGGCCAAAAGACAAAAGAAAGCAGCTCGCAGCTCATGGAGTATGCGTGTGAAAAAGTGGGAGGATCAAATAAAGTGGCAGTCAGACCTGCCAATCAAAGGGAGTTCCCTTCTCAGAAGCAATTGATGTTTGTTTATTGACTTAAGGGATTTACCCACTTGAACTAAACTGCAGAACAATTGGCTCTGTTTACACAGCAATCTAGCCCCATTTCAACACTACTTACACACAATGGATACATCTAAACCCCGGAAAAAGGACCTTGATAGGGGACAGATCAGTATGGATGGGTTTGAATCACCCATTACTCAGAACAATAGGGCAGTTGGATTCCCTTTTGTTTTAGCCCAGGTGAGCTCCAGATGTGGGCGGGTACACTTCGGCCCCAGAGTGCAGACACATTAAACCACTCCAACCACTTTGAATCAGCCAATCACAGTCCTTCTCTTGTATATTGGAACTTTTGGGCGCGTGTTTTGCACACAGACGTTTTCAGCGCCAAACAGGAGTTGGCAGGATATAAAAGATAGCTCCTGAGAAGCTATCTCTCTCTTACTTCGCTGGACCCCAGGTGAGCAGGGTTTCTGACTCCTCAGCAAGGCAACCCAGTAAGGAGTTAGGGGTGGTAATTAAGGGGAAATTGCTAAGATTGTTTAATCAACATTGTAGCCATTAATCCCTCATTTTTGCCGTCTGCCTTCCCCCATTTAAGCAATTTTACTGTAATTACTGTGTTCGTGTGGTATAGTTTTAAATTTGATTATAGTTTCTTTAGTTTAAATAAAGTTGACTTTCTCACATCAAAACAACTTGTCCGTTTTTAATATATCATTAATTATAAGTTCCTCCAGTCAGAACTGGAAGGTGGGGTTAGTGATTCGAAACCGCTGTTTGGAAATTGGTTTTAGGGTAGCAGGCAAAGGCTGCTGATCAGGTAAATTACCGTAAACCAGGTAAAAGGTTGGAATTGTTCAGAGTGCAGGCAAAGCTGCCTGACCAGGCAAATTACCATAAACCAGGTAATAGATGCCCCCTACAGATGAGAGGAGAAGAAGCCAATAACCACATTGGCAAAGCCAGCTCCTTTTCTTGAACTTGTTCTTCCCGATATGCACATCGTACACCTTCATCCCTCCCTCTAATGTCACAGCCCAGGGCTCTCTCTCCCTCGTCTAATCCCTCTCCCCCTCCGGCTACAGCTCCGAGCTGGCCATGCCGCCCAGCTGACAGACCTTCTTATGGAATCCCACCACCACCATCCACTGCTCAGGTCAATCCGGCTCACCCCAGGCTCCAGCTGCTGTCCACAGTGACCTCGACACCCTGCTTACACACAACACACACAAACAGAGCCGCCTCTGCCCTGAGCTTTCTTAACTCATTAACTCACCTCTGCGCTTGGCCACCTCCTCTTTCTTACCTACACACTGCCCCTTGACAACATCATCCGCAGTCACAGGATCTGCTTCCACATGCATGCTGATAAAATCCCTCTACTTGTCCAGCACTTCTCTCATCCTTTAGTTGCCTCTGTGCTCTTAGATTGCTTGTCCAACAGTAAGGCCTGGATGTACCAGAACTTCCTCAAGCTCACCATCTGGGAGACTGAAGCCATCATCTTTGGCCTCTGCCAGAAACTTGCCACTAATTGCATCCCTCTCCTCAGTCATTCTCTCAGGCTGAACCAGACCATTTGCAACCTTGCTGCTATCACTAAGACCACCTATTTCCAACTTCGCAACTTAATCACCTTGACCCCTACCTCAGCCCTTCCACTGCTGTAACCCTGATACCTGCATTTGTCACATTCAGACTTGACTGCTCACATCCCCCCCATCCTCCACCATCCATAAACTCCAACTTATCCAAAATTCCCACACTCATATTTTTCCCTACATTAAGCCCCACTCATCTATTACCCTATCCTTGCTGATAGATACTGACTCCCTTTCCGCCAATGCATTAAATTTAAAATCCTCATCATCATTTATAAATTCCTCCACAACCTCACCCATCCCATCTCTTGATCTCCTCCTGCCCTATATCAATTCCCAGATGCTCCGTTCCTCTGACTCTGGTATAATCCTAAAGGGGGTGCTTGAACAGAAGGACCTGGGGGTATATGTGCACAAATCATTGAAGGTGACAGGGCAGGTTGAGAAAGCAGTTAAAAAAGCATATGAGATCCTGGGCTTCATAAATAGAGGCATAGAGTACAAAAGCGTGGAAATTATGATGTACCTGTATAAAATACTGGTTCAGCCCCAACTGGAGTACTGTGTCCAATTCTGGGCACCACACTTTAGGAAGGATGTGAAGGCCTTAGAGAAGATGCAGAAAAGATTTATGAGAATGATTCCAGGGATGAGGGACTTCAATTACGTGGATAGACTGGAGAAGCTGGGGTTGTTCTCCTTGGAGCAGAGAAGATTGAGAGGAGATTTGATAGAAGTGTTGAATATCATGAGGGGTCTAGACAAAGTAGATAGTGAGAAACTGTTCCCATTGGCAGAGGGGCTGAGAACCAGAGGCCACAGATTTAAGGTAATTGACAAAAGAACCAAAGGCGAGTGGTTCGGATTTGGAATGCACTGCCTGAAAGGGTGGTGGAGGCAGACTCAATCACTGCTTTCAAAAGGGAGTTGGATAAGTATCTGAAAGAAAATAATTTGCAGGGCTATGGGGAAAGGGCGGGGGAGTGGGACTGGCAGAGAGCCGGCACGGGCTCGACGGGCCGAATGGCCTCCTTCTGTGCTGTAACCATTCTAAAATTCTATGGTGTCCTGTGCATCTCCACTTCTCTTCACCTGACCTTTCCTGGAAAACCCTTCAGCATAATTCTCTGGAATTTCCTCCCTAAGCCTCTCCAACTCTCTACCTCCATTCTCATCGTTATAAACTTCCTTAAAACCTAGCTCTTTGACCAAGCTCTTGGCCACCCCTCCTGATCTCTTTGTCCGTGTCCTTCCCTCCTATTTGCAAAGTGTCAGGATTTTTCTAAGAAGTGGTACATCAATGCAGTTTGTTGTTTCCTGCATAGACTGTTGCAGCAACTAATATATGCTCTTTACCATATTTTGGATGAGACTTTCAGCCGAGCTCCCATCTGTCCTCTCAGGTGGACGTAAAAGATCCCATGGCACTATTCAAAGAAGAGCAGGGGAGTTCTCCCCAGTGTCCTGGCCAATATTAACCCTCAACTAAAATCACTAAAACAGATGAACAGGTCATCATCACATTGCTGTTTGTGGGAGTTTGCTGTGCGCAAATTGGCTGCCGCATTTCCCACATTACGGCCTCGGGTGACTGTCTGTGTGGAGTTTGCACATTCTCCCCGTGTTTGCGTGGGTTTCCTCCGGGTGCTCCGGTTTCCCCCCACAGTCCAAAGATGTGCGGGTTAGATTGATTGGCTGTGATAAATTGACCCTTAGTGTTAGGGGGATTAAATACGTGGGGTTACGGGGGTCGGGTGGGATATGTGTCGGTGCAGGCTCGATGGGCCGAAATGGCCTCTATCTGCACTGTGGGGTTTCTGTGATTCTGTGATTACAACAGTGACTATGCTTCAAAGTACTTCATTGGTTGGAAAGTGATTTGTGATGTCCTGAGGTTGTGAAAGGCGCTCTATAAATTCACGTTCTTCGTTCTTTTACGTAGTAATGTTTCTTAATAAGGGCTCCTGAAGACAAAATAATCCAAGAATCTGCTTATATTCAATTGTTCAACACTTACAGTTAAAGATTTACACTTTGTGACTTGCAAACAGAAAGTTTTAACTTTGCAAAATTCTCAGAAGATCATCAATTTGGCAGGATTTATAAAAATGTAAAATCTGTGGAATACCAGAAATACAGAACATCATAACAAAGCCAATAGGTTAATTACCTTGAAAGGCTCGGCTGATTCTCAAGTCCTCAAGGCCTGCTTTGCATTCAGAGGAACACATATAGGAACATTTACAATGCCGTATGGCCTTGGCAGCGAAGGATCCTTAAACGGTTGAGCAACTCAGCAGCACTCAGCTTCTTCCAAACACAGCCCGACTGCAACCAAAAATTCAGTTCGAGGCTGCTTTACCTCGAGAGTTTGCACACAACTCCGCTTCGCTCCGAAAGGCACTTTGTCGAGATAGCAGAATTTAAGACACTCTCAGAGTCCCAGGTAAAGGGACACAGAGAGGAGAGAATGAGTACTGGGTTTCAATTGTGAGAAGTCACACAACACCAGGTTATAGTCCAACAGCTTTATTTGAAATCACAAGCTTTCGGAGCGCTGCTCCTTCGTCAGGTGACCTGACGAAGGAGCAGCGCTCCGAAAGCTTGTGATTTCAAATAAAGCTGTTGGACTATAACCTGGTGTTGTGTGACTTCTCACATTTGTCCACCCCAGTCCAACACCGGCATCTCCACATCATGGCTACTGGGTTTCGGCTTGCTATTTTTGGTTCACCTCAAAAAAGTGGAGGGGGATTAGAAAGAAATGTAGGTGTGAAACAGTCAGGTGCCAAGAAGGGGCATTACTGCTCAGAAAGAAAACCCTTTGCTGATAGGCTGTTCACTATCTTGTGCATAAGTGTGTGCCATCATTATCTTCATGGAGGCTGATAGACAGAAAATAGCATAAAGCATGCGGAAATCATGATTATATTATTTAAGTATAGCAGTCTATGATTCGTGACCATACTGTCATGGCTGACAGCAGGGAAGGACCCCAATTAGCCGTATTCGCAGCTTATCAGAGAAAGAAATAGAGCCTATAAATATCAAGGAATGCAAGCTGTGAATATTCGAAGTAAAACCTGAATGATGACCCAGGGGATTAAAGAAGAATAACAGTGGAGCCACACTAGTTAGTAGCCTAACTACGATGTAACATGGACTGGCTAATCTGCAGTGACAGCTGAAGTGTTACCCAACTGAAGATGGTGTGTGAAGAAGAGCTTTCTGACATTGCCTTAACTAAAATCCACTGTGATAGACTCACCAGTCTCAAATCTGAGCCAGGCTGTTCTGCTGTGTTTAAAGCAGCCAACTTGGCTCTGATGGGATCGATCTTTTATGGGAAAACGGAATTCTTCCCACGTGACTCCGAAAACCCTGCATGGTGGTTGTTGGTAGGCTGTGCGGTCTTAGCTACTTATATTTCAGCAGCGCCCTTCTGGGCACTCAGGAAACCCTAAGCCCTGGCTCTTGCCAACCTGCACTCAATGATCTAGGCTTCGAGAAGTGGAGTGTAGCGCTACAGGGAAAGAATGTGCACTTCATATTGGGCAGACAGAAACTCTAGTCATGGAGATTTCCGAGCAGTTTGGGTTGGAGACCCTTGAGTGTTGGTGATGGGTTTCCATGCATCCAAGACAGGTGGGCTACCAAAACCCACCCAAATGAGCAAGTGCCCCTTCAACATGGCAACTACTCCTGGATGGAGCTGATCCTACTTCTAGAATGTTCGGGTCTTCTCCCCTTAGAGTACTAACATTATATTCGCCACCTGTAAGGTGCCCTGCCTGGTGCCCGATACCAAATGCAATTATGGAGACATTGCATGTGCAGCCATTCAGTAAGTGTGCATTCAGAATAATGCATTACTGTCGCGGTTAGAGTTTCTTCAAAAAGATGTCTGTTAATCCTCCCCATGCATAAATATCACTGCGTGGTTTAAGGTTTCATGAGACTATTGCTTTTCCAATTTTTTATGTTTATTTTCAAATTCACTGCACCAGTTCCCTTTTGTTCTCAGCCTTGCCTTATTTCCCCTCCTCAATGCCATACTATGTGGATATGGTGGTGGCATTTCCACCATTGCCCAGCAGAGCATAAGACGTAGGAGCGGGAGTAGATCATTTGGCCCCTCGAGCCTGCTCCGCCATTCAATAAGATCATGGCTGATCTGATCTTGGCCTCAACTCCACTTCCCTGCCCGCTCCCCATAACCCTCGGCTCCTTTACCATTCAAAAATCTGTCTATCGCCACCTTAAATATATTCAATGACCCTGCCTCCACAGCTCTCTGGGGAAGAGAATTCCAAAGATTCACGACTCTTTGAGAGAAGAAATTCCTCCTCATTTCCGATTTAAATGGCCACCCCTTATTCTGAAACTATGCCCCCTAGTTCTAGATTCCCCCACGAGGAGAAACATCCTCTCTGCATCTACCCTGTCAAGCCCCTTCACAATCTTATGTGTTTCAATAAGATCCCCTCGCATTCTTCTAAACTCCAATGAAGCGGAGAGATACCAGGCAGCTTCACTTATTGGGGAATGGCAGGAATGACAGCCAGGAGCACAAAGAGTGGGCGGTATCTTATGCACGGCTGGTGGCAAGGCTCCCTGGCACTCGCCTGAACCCAGAGAGTTGGCCTGACCACCATTTACTAGACGCACCCTACGTACATAACATTCTGTCGACAGGAATGCTTACTTATGACTTTTTAGTTTGCGTATCAAGGGGGAAACAAAGTCTGCAAGTAGAATAAAAGTTGGTGTAGATACACAAGCGGTCCGTCAGTATTGGTGTTACAGGTATCAACACTTCATCAGAATTTCTAACAAAAGGTCTACACCCAGTACGTTGACCAGTGGTTCCTTTTCCCAGATGCTGTTAGACCCCGTTTGTCTATCCACTATTTTGCCAGACAGGTTAACTCAAGTCAGTTAGAGGGTGGCACTAACAATGTCAAGGTGGGTCTAGTGGAGCGGCGATTAATTTAACATTCCGTGTGGCTAGATTCGTGATTGTGCAATGGAGGAATGCTCCGTTTTTTAAGGGAAGGTGACTAAAACTAAAATAATACTTTAAATATAGGCTAAAAGATCATTATAAGGCTCTTCATTCGGAAATAAATTTAAGGACGGCGTTTTTTTGATTGGTTTTTAAAGTACGATAGATTAATACATGTCATGGGAGACAAATTAAACTTTAGTTTTTGATACTAAAGGAATGATTATGCAGAGTTGTGGAATGGTGGTGAGGTTGTTTATGTTTTAGTCATTGACATGAATCTTGTCATTCATGTGGAAATGACTTATGAAATGATACTGGGCGGCCTGCTGGTGGCGCTGTCCAGGGAGAGTATAAACACTCGGGCATGTTGTGTATGTAATAGGTATGTTACTTTAAACCTATGGCCAGGGCAGCACTACTTTGTAGGGCGTAGTGATACCGTAGTACCACTCCTGGCCATAGGGTTATAAATAGTACTGTGGGTACTGATCTCCCCTCAGTTCCCGCCTGTTGGTATGAAGTAAAGACCGAAGTTGAGCCTTCCAAGCTGTCTCCTCATTATTGTATTAAGTATAGTCACATACTTTACACTGGCGACGAGTTACGTTCGAACTCACCAGTACACGGTGCAACAAGGATCGGTAGCAGTACGGAGAGAGAAGGAGAGAAGCTTCTTACCAGCCAGCCTGTGGAGTCCAGCGTCGACCGAAGGAGGCTGCCCAGTTCGGGAGGAGCGGCAGCAACGGAGCGAGAGAGAGAGGTTTCCAGCGGAGGCTGCAGCAGCTGAGAGAAGAGGCTGAACGGGCGCTCCAGACACGGGGCAAAAGTTCACCCAGGGCCAGGTAAACTGCAATCCTTCCCGGGGAACGTGAGCTACAAGGGCCAGAACGGGCAGGCGATCTGGGGAACAAACGGAGCCACGAGGACTAGCGGGCCATGAGAGGGGAAGGTCGTTGTAATAGCGGTGGTGGCAATAACGGGAGCTGCAAGAAAAACAAAATAACGACGCTGGAGAGAGGTCGTTGACAGCAGAGGGAGAAAAGGCGGGAAAAGCGCCATCTAGTGGACAAAGGGGAAAAGTTTTTCTCTTCAGCAGTTTAACATTTTTAAAAAAACAGCGCCATCTAGTGGACAAAAGGGGAAAAGTTTTTCTCTTCAGCAGTTTAAAATAAAAACAAACGCCATCTAGTGGAAAAAGGCGGGAAAACCTCTTCAGCAGTTTTAAAATGTCCAGAGAAGCTTGGTTGTCAGAATTTGTTGCGGACACAGAAGAATGGGATGCATATGTCGAAAGGCATGAACTTTATTGCGTAGTAAACAAGGTGAAAGATGACGAAAAGGCAGCAACCTTATTAAATTCTATGGGGGCAAAAACATACGGTCTGCTGAGGAATCTTCTTACTCCAGAAAAGCCAGCAGACAAAACGTATGCCCAAATTGTTGATACGTTAAAGGAACATTTAAACCCTAAGCCACCATTTATAGCGGAAAGGTACCGCTTCTACAGACGTGACCAAAGGAATGATGAGTCGCAGGCAGCCTATTAGGCTGAGCTCAGACGGTTGTCCAAACATTGCCAGTTTGGAGCCTTTTTGGCGGAAGCAATCAGAGACAGATTTGTCTGTGGCATGTTAAATGAGAGTACACGAAAACGGTTGCTGGCCAAGAAACAGCTCAGCCTAGATCAGGCGATGGAAATAGCATCGCCACATGAAGCAGCAGCATAGGGTGCTGCTCAAATACGACAAAACACAACCGGCTATGACACCCATGAGGTGACATTTCACAGAGGTAAATGCTACCGTTGTGGCAAAACCACCCACGACCAAAGTAATTGTTGGTTTCATGATAAAATATGCCGGCAGTGTGGGAAAAAGGGGCATATAGCGAAAGTTTGTCGGTCGGGTACGACACCCAATAGTGGGGGCAATCCGAGCAGTACCAAGGCAAGGACAAAAATACATAAGATATCTGACAGTAGCTCAGACGAGTCACAGGAAGGCACAAAAGCAGAGCCTAAAGGTCTGGGATGTCTCAAGTTATATGGTGTAGACAAAACGGAGGACCACAGCACAATGTGGGTTAAAATGAAGGTAGCAGGCGTTGAAGTTAATATGGAGCTGGACACGGGTTCAGCCCTATCAGTAATTAATGAACAAGATTATAACAGGCTGTTCAAACGCATTCCCTTAAAGGATACCGAAATCAAATTAAAAACATATACGGGACAAAAAGTTTACCCGAAGGGAAAAATGCAAGTAACAGTTAAATACAACGGCAGAAAAGTGCCAGGACTTTACTTATACGTCCTACCAAACGGTTGACCACCACTTTTGGGTAGGGAATGGATAAGAAAAATCCATTTCGACTGGAAGTCGATACACGAGATAAAAGTAGAAACCATCAAGGATGATACAACCATTACAAGCAGGCTGTCGAAAATATTGGCAAAAACGCCAGAGGTGTTCCAACAAGGGCTGGGGACCTTAAAGGACATTAGAGCAACAATAACTATTGCTCAAGACGCAAACCCCAAGTTTTGTAAGGCCAGACCGGTGCCTTACGCCATTCGGCCAGCTGTGGAAGCAGAACTGGATGCCTTAGAGAGTGCAGGTGTCCTTACAAAGATTGAGTGGAGTGAGTGGGCCACGCCCATCGTCCCAGTTATAAAGAAATCTGCAAATAACACGCCGGGGGAATCAAAGAAGGTTCGCATTTGCGGGGATTTTAAGATAACTATTAACCCAGTCCTGCACACGGTACAGTATCCGCTGCCGCGGATAGAGGACATATTCGCATCGTTAGCTGGGGGTAGACACTTTACGAAGATTGACCTTTGTCAAGCTTATTTACAGATGGAGGTGGAGCAGGACTCGAAAAAGCTCCTAACGATTAACACACACAAGGGATTGTACCAGTACAATCGCCTGGTATTTGGTGTGGCGTCCGCCCCGGCAATATGGCAGAGGACCATGGAACAGGTCCTACAGGGCATTCCAGGAACGCAGTGCTACCTGGATGACATCCTGGTGACAGGACAAACGGATAACGACCACCTCGCTAACCTGGAGCGAGTACTTCTGCGGTTGCAACAATACGGACTCAGGGCGAACAAGCAGAAATGTGAGTTTTTCCAGGAACGTATCTCATACTGTGGTCACATTATAGATAAGGAAGGCCTGCATAAGTCCCCGGAAAAGATCGAGGCAGTAGTGAAGGCCCCGCCCCCTGAGAATGTATCTCAGTTACGATCATTCTTAGGCCTTATAAACTATTACCATAAGTTCCTCCCGAACTTATCGTCCATTTTACATCCACTAAATTCATTGCTGCAAAAGGGAGTCTCCTGGAATTGGGACGAAGCGTGTGAGGCTGCTTTTAAAAAGGGTAAACAACTCATTACATCAAAGGAAGTGCTCGCACACTTTGACCCAAAAATGCCAATGAGGTTGGCATGTGACGCCTCCCCGTACGGTATAGGGGCAGTGTTGTCACACAAATTTCCCAACGGGACGGAGAGGCCAATAGCATTTGCCTCAAGGTCGTTAACTACAGCCGAAAGAAACTACGCGCAAATCGACAGGGAGGCCCTCAGTCTGGTGTGGGGTGTAAAAAAATTCCACCACTATCTACATGGGCAACGTTTCACACTACTGACGGATCATCAACCGTTGGTGTCCATATTTAATCCAACAAAAGGGCTGCCCCTGATGACGGCCCAAAGGCTACAGAGATGGTCACTGTTCTTAGGAGCACACCAGTACCTTATCGAATATAAGGGTACCAAACAGCATGGCAATGCGGATGGCCTGTCGCGGCTACCATTGCCTGCCGAGATCGAAGAGATAGTACAGGACCCCGTGGAAATATATCATACGGCGGTTATGGAACACTTGCCCATCACCAGCCAATGTATCGAGCGGGAAACACGGAACGACCTGACATTGGCAAGGGTTTACGAGTTGACCGTGAAAGGCTGGCCGGCACAGGGTGACGCATCATTGCCGGCGTTTTCGGCAAGGAAGGACCAGTTGTCCGTCTGCCGGGGCACATTGATGTGCGGAGCCAGGGTGGTGGTCCCTCAAAAATTACAACATAAAGTGTTGCGGGACTTACACGAAGGTCATCTGGGGGGTGTCAAAATGAAAAGCCTCGCCAGAGCCTACGTCTGGTGGCCCGGCATTGACAGGGACATCGAGGAAGTAGCAAAAGCATGCCAAGGGTGCCAGATGGTACAGAACGTACCACCCCAAGCCCCACTACATCCGTGGGAGTGGCCCTCAACGCCGTGGCAAAGGATCCACGTGGACTTCGCTGGGCCCTTCATGGATGCGATGTTCCTTATTGTAGTGGACGCCCACTCAAAATGGCCGGAGGTCATAAAGATGTCATCAACGACAGCCGAAAAGACGGTCGCAGCCTTAAGGACCATTTTTGCCCGAAACGGGGTGCCCGAGCAAGTCTGTTCGGACAATGGGCCACAATTTGTGGCAGAAGAATTTCAAACATTCCTAAAAAGGAATGGAGTGCGACATTATACGTCCGCACCATATCATCCGGCTACAAATGGGCTGGCAGAGCGATTTGTACAGGCTTTTAAAAGGCCATCAAGGCAATGGGGGAGGAAAGGTTGCCACTACAACACAAGGTGGACAATTTCCTATTCGCGTACCGTAATGCTGCACATACGGTGACCAACCAGGCCCCCGCCGTCATGTTCTTTAATAGAAGGTTAAGGTCTCACCTCGAATTGCTCAGACCAAACATCCGGAGAGATGTGGAAAACCGAGTATTTCGTAGGGCTCCTGACAGACAGACACGGAGCTTCGAGGTGGGGCAGCAAGTGTTGGCCCGTGATTATAGAAATGAAAAGTGGCGGTCTGGTACGATAAAGGCCCACCAGGGACCTTTGATGTACACAGTGGATACTGGGGACGGCATAATCAGACGACATGCTGATCAACTTGTGGAGTCCAGAAACCCAACTGATTCACTACCTCAAACGTCTCAGCACATTGTTCCAGCGGAATCATGGCCCAGCTCGTCGCTACAGAAGTCTCAGGATTGCGAGGAGTTCATCACTCCAGTGAGCTCCACAGCACAGGATGTGCCATCAGACACCGACAACTCCAGCGATGAAGTGGTGACGGAAGTACCGCCGCCTACACCGAGACCGACTAGAGAAAGACGTTATCCTAGTCGAGACAGGAGGCCTCCTCAGAGACTGAATCTATAACATGTTTCTTTTTATATATATATATATATATAGGTAGACAACTCTGATGTAAATATGTTATGTATGTTGTGTTACCAAATGTTATTAGCCCTAGTTATGGTGCATCTGTTGATTTAATTGCACGGGTACGTTTTAATTAAAAGGGGAGGAATGTTGTGTATGTAATATGTATGTTACTTTAAACCTATGGCCAGGGCAGCACTACTTTGTAGGGTGTAGTGATACCGTAGTACCACTCCTGGCCATAGGGGTATAAATAGTACTGTGGGTACTGATCTCCCCTCAGTTCCCGCCTGTTGGTATGAAGTAAAGACCGAAGTTGAACCTTCCAAGCTGTCTCCTCATTATTGTATTAAGTATAGTCACATACTTTACAGGGCATAGGCCCAGCTTGCTCAGGATATTCTTTAACAGGAACTAGTGAAGGACACAACTAGATCTCCATGTTGTAAAACAGTTGATTAAAGCCTCGTTTAATACTTAGACCAAGTGCCTCGTAGTTTTCTTACGTCAGTCGTGACTCTTTTCTGTTGTTGGAAACTGGTGAAGGGTGATTTTGTGGTACAATGGAATGATCACAATGTTATAAATGTTCTTAATATCGAATAGATACAATATAAAAGAACAGTGCCAAGGTGGCGGGCTCGAACCCCATACGTGCTTGCCACAGGCCAGTTGGGCTGAATGGCCTGTTACTGTGCTGTAGATTTTGTGTAATTTTCTGACGAGGCGGAGTACTTTTTAAAATAAAACTTGCGACCAGCTGGTTACCCTGCACATACAGTCAATAGTGTGGATTCCTGGGGCTGGACTGTATCTGACTGGGCCAAAGTTATGGTTCCCATTGCTTCGAATGGGACGCTCTGAGATACTCTATAAATACAAGTTGTTGTTGTTATTGTTGTAGCAGTGAGGTGCCATGGGACATTCCGAGAATGTGAAAGGCACTATATAAAAGAAGGAACTTGCATTCAGATAATGCCCTTTGTGCCTTCAGATGTCCCAAAGCGCTTTACAGTCAATGAAGTACTTTTGAAGAGATTGAGTAAACTAGGCCTGTATTCTCGTGAATTCAGAAGAATGGGAGGGGATCTCATTGAAGCATACAAAAATATTACAGGGCTTGATAGGGTGGATGCTGGGAGAATGTTTCCTTTGGCTGGGGAGTCTAGAACCAGGGGCTACAGCCTCATGATAAAGGGTAGGCCATTCAGGACTGAGATGAGAAGAAATGTCTTCACACAGAGGGTGGTGAATCTTTGGAATTCTCTACCCCAGAGTACTGTGGAGGCTCAGTCATTGGGTATATTCAAAACAGAAGTCGATAGATTTCTGACTAGTAAGGGCATCAAAGGATATGGCGATAGGGCCGGTGAATGGAGCTGAGGCAGAAGATCAGCCATGAGTTTATTGAATGGCGGAGCAGGCTCGAAGGGCTGAATGGCCTACTCCTGCTCCTATTTCTGATGTTCTTATGTTCAACTTCACTAATCTCCCAGAATGTCACAGCAGGACTGACTGTTTGAGTTTTCATGCACGGTAAAGATCAGATATTATTTTTCAAAGTCAGTCAAGATTATATTTTTAAATATAAAACAAGAGATTAAATTGAACAAAAAGAACTCCCCTTCCCCCAAGACATTCCATCCCCTGTAAGTTAAATTTCTGTGGTCGACCTTGAATCAGTTTATTTCACTGAGGTCTTTGCCTTGTGGTGCTGAATCTGTAGGGTATCTCGTGCAATATGTTCATACGTTTTTAAAATTAAAATTAATTGAGCATTTCTTTCTCCAATGTACCTCCAACAAATGCTGTGAAATCCATTAGTGACCTGTAGCATTGCTCCAATCAATTTTGTTTTGTTGCAGAAATCAATCATATTACTTTTTTGAGAATCAGCAGTTATTGTCCACCTAAAGAGTTAGAATAAGTCAGAAGGAAAGGGGTAATGGTTCAGCCATTTACTTCCCAGGCATTCACAGTGTGCGAAAGCCTTTGGGTTCATTAGTATTTATGTGTGAAGGAGATTGGATCAGTCGCATGAACGCAATTTCAGTCCCGGATTGAGATGAAATAAAGGCACTGGCAGCTCTCTCAAACTATTCCTCAATTGGAGAACAAACTATGGAAGGGAATTTTCTCAGCACTGATCCTGCAACTCTGCTGTAACTCTGCCCTAACTCTGCCCTAACTCTGACCTGACACTGCTGTAACTCTGCTGTAACTCTGCTGTAACGCTGCCCGAACTCTACTGTAACTCTGACCTAACTATGCCGTAACTCTGCTCTAACTCTGCTGTAACTCTGACCTAACTATGCCGTAACTCTGCCCTAACTCTGACCTGACTCTGCTGTAACTCTACTGTAATTCTGCCCTAACTCTACTGTAACTCTGCCCTAACTCTACTGTAACCCTGCCCTAACTCTACTGTAACCCTGCCCTAACTCTACTGTAACTCTGCCCTAACTCTACTGTAACTCTGCCCTAACTCTACTGTAACTCTGCCCTAACTCGACTGTAACTCTGCCCTAATTCTACTGTAATTCTGCCCTAACTTTACTGTAACCCTGCCCTAACTCTGCCCTAACTCTACTGTAACTCTGCCCTAACTCTACTGTAATTCTGCCCTAGCTCTACTGTAACCCTGCCCTAACTCTACTGTAACTTTGCCCTAACTCTGCTGTAACTCTGCCCTAACTCTACTGTAACCCTGCCCTAACTCTGACCTAACTCTACTGTAACTCTGCCCTAACTCTGGCCTAACTCTACTGTAACTTTGCCCTAACTCTGCCCTAACTGTATGGTAGCTCTGCCCTAAATCTGCTGTAACTCTGCCCTAACTCTGCCCTAACTCTGCTGTAACGCTGCCCTAACTCTGCTGTAACTCTGCCCTAATGCTGCTGTAAATCTGTCCTAACTCTGACCTAACTGTTGTAACTCTGCCCTAACTATGCCCTAAATCTGTCATAACTCAGCCCTAACTCTGCCATAACTCTGCCCTACCTCTGCCCTAACTCTGCCCTAATTCTGCCCTAACTCTGCCATAACTCTACTGTAACTCTGCCCTAACTCTGCTGTAACTCGGCCCTAACTCTGAAATAACTATCCCATAACTCTGCCCTAACTATGCCCTACGTCTGCCCTAACTCTGCTGTAACTCTGCCCTAACTATGCCGGAACTCTGCCCTAACTATGTCATAACTCTGCCCTAACTCTGCCCTAATTCTGCTGGAAGCACAGCATTGCGGCAGCAGCCCCAATAGAATACCCGGACGATGATCTTTCTGCTAACTCGGCACCGCCTGACACTCGCTACTTACGAGATATTGGCAGCAAGGCGCGGTGGGGGAAGATTTCCTCTGAGTGTCCTTTGTAGGGAATTTATAAAGAAGGACTTTATGATCTCATTACACACAAAGCGCAGAGAAAATCTTCCCCTATCCAACACTGACTCTTTAAAAACACTGGAGGATAACTCAATGGCCTTTAAGTCACCTGAACGCAGGATTTAGCGCAGCGTTCGAGGCTTTAGCGATTGTCGGATATTCAGTTTCATAGCCCCTCGAGGGACACGGGGCAAGGCTCGAGGCGCTCCGCGTCCCTCTTAGGGCGCTGAAATTGAATATCGCAGCGCAACGTGCCGCAGTGCCACACGCTGCGGCACGGCACGCTGTGGTACTGCAGGCCTTCCTCCCACTGTTAAGGGGGAGGTGCCTGCAACAGCGCGATCCCCGCTCGCGAGTGCCGGCAAAAGAGCCCGGCACCAAGGAGAAGTGCCGGGCTCTCGGGAAACAGCCGGCAATGCCGCGGGGGGGGGGGGGGTTAGGAGGCCGGGGATGGAGGTGCTGGCAGGCGGTCGCCGAAAAAGGCGGCCGCCCCGCACCTCCACCTTAACTTGCGCCGCTGCCGGCACAGTAAGGCCCTGTGTACCGGGCGTGGGTAGCGAGCGGCGCAACTGCGGCGTTCGCTAGCAAATATCGCGAACGGGGCGCGAATGGGGCGCTGTGCACACCGATGACGTCATCGGTGGCGGCGCAGCGCAAATGCCTAATGCCACCATTAGCGCCCCTGCTGAATATCGCGGGAGGCGCAGCCAGTGGCGCTACAGCCACTGACTACCTCTTTAGGCGCTAACAGGTGGCGCTACTCACCCAATTTCTCCCCCAATAGATTTTGAGATCACGAAAATCTAACCAGCAGGTCTCCATCCATGAAAGTTTTGATTCTATCACAATACTGTCAAAGCCCAATTAAGTTAGACATCCCTAAAAAGCGTTATCCCATTAGTGTCTCTAATTCCAACCGCAGATATATCCTTCAGAAGCAGAAGCATTGATTTGCAATGCTGTCCTGTGCATAGACTCAATTGTGTTTGTGATTAAGAGTGAGAAAGATTGCAACGCTAAACTAACATAGATAAAGTATCCTGCACTGTTAGATCAATGCCCACTTTAAAATTTCAAAAATATTGATTTCTGGAATGGTCAAACATAAGAGTGCCATCCTGCAGTGATACATCAGGTTCTGACTCTGCTGGGGGGACAGGAACCCCTGGTTTAGGGAATGCCCACTTCCTGGCTCCACCCTACAGGACAGCCCTCTGATGTCATTGGCCTTGTGAGGGGCTGGTGGGGGTTCTGCTCCCTACAGGGCCAACCAGAAGATCCTGGAATCGTCCGGGACCCATTGGGTTCCACTGGACACCTCCAGAGTTGCAGTAGGAATCTGGCAGAACCCCTGAATAAATACCGCCCCACGAGCGGAGGTCAGCCCGGCTCACTACCCGCAAGGCTGGCGTTAACACCGCCCGCGGCAGCCTCGTGGAGCGCAGCCGAATTTCTGCCGCGGGTCGGTAAGGGACCGTGGCACACGGCGCACGGTGATGATGCCATCACCGGCGGTGCAGCTGAACCGGGGCGCTACCGGCGGAGGCACGGTGCTATCAGATTGCGCCTCAGCAACGCCTCGCCAAATTTCTCGGGAGGCGATTTTTTACTTCACCTCCCCCCAGGCTGTAATGTATGTACCTTTAAGGGGGAGAACTACTTTTTACAGCTCCTGTATCCTGTAGTACCAGCAGTGACCACACCTGTATATAAGCCCTGAGTAGTGCTCTGTACAGTCAGTTGCAGTTTGAACCCTCATTCAGTAAACACCTGTTGATCGTTCCCTGCAGTCTTTGTCTGATTATTGAAGGACACCACAGTAAGATACCCGGATCTAACACTGGCGACGAGAAAGATTCGAACCTACCTGCAACTCTGCATCACATCCCAGGGATTCGCTCCTGGAGAACAGTGGAAGGAGGTCGAGTCCAGAAGCACGGGCATCGCAGGGGAGGCTGTCGAGAGCCAGGCTTGGCTTTCCAGCCATGGTGGTCCAGCGAAACGGGCTGGCAACAGGTACTGCGCAGACCCTTCCCGGACAGCGGCGGCTAGAGCCAACCGAGCGGCACAGAAAAAGGCTGAGCAGCGTCGATGGGGGAGAGAGAGAGGGCAGAGCGCACGGGGCATAGCCGGTGTTCAAGGGCCGAGCAGCGTCAACAAGAGAGAGCAGAGCACAGCCGGTGTTCAGGACCGAGCGGCGTCAATGGGGGAGAGAGGCGAGAGAGAGCAGAGCGCAGCCGGTGTTCAAGGGCCGAGCAGCGTCAACGGGGGAGAGAGGCGCGCAGGAAAACATGAGGCGCTGCCATTGCCACAAGGACCACAGAGAGTGGCATTGGCAGCAGTGCAGGAGCAGTGCACGAAACACACAGGGCATCGCCATTTGCCAGGAGGACCGCCGAGAGCGGCGTTGGCAGCAGCGCGGGAGACACCATTTTAAGCCGCTGCGGGGAAGAAAGGAAAGTGCGGGAGACGCCATTTTAAGCCGCAGTGGGGAAGAAAGGAAAGCGCGGGAGACGCCATTTTAAGCCAGTCTAACAACACCCAAAAAAAAAAAAATGCCGAAGAGTGGCAGTATCACAGCAGTCGACAATGAAGTCGAAGATTGGACGACATATGTCGAACGCATAGAAGTATACTGAAAGGCGAATGAAGTGCCAGATGACAAGAAAGTGCTGGTATTGTTGAATTCAATGGGTGCAAAAACGTATGGCTTACTACGAAACCTAGTAACCCCAGAGAAGCCAGTAGAAAAGGATTTTGAAAACATAGTGTCAATCCTACAGGACCACTTAAGCCCCACACCACTGCTGATAGCAGAAAGATTTAAGTTTCACAAAAGGAACCAGCATAAAGATGAAAGTAATGCTGAGTATTTAACGGAACTGCGCAAGCTATCGAAACACTGCCAGTTTGGAACGGGACTAGCAGATACTTTAAGGGGCAAGTTTGTGTGTGGGCTTCAAAGTGAAGGAACCCAGAAACGGCTTCTATCAGAAAAGGATCTTACGCTGGACAAGGCTTTCAGCATTGCAGTATCACACGAAGCAGCCGCATGGGCCGCTGCAGAGATACAACGGAGACCGCAAGAATATGGCACAAATGAAATGTCAGACGGAACAGTGAAGTGCTAGTGCTGCGGCAGAACAACACACGACCATAATGATTGCTGGTTCAAGGACAAAGTGTGCAGACAGTGTGGAAAAGTAGGACACATAGCAAGAGTCTGCAGGTCGGGAAAGAAAACCACCAGCAAGAAATCCCCACAGGAGAAGTACAAAAAGGTACATAAGGTGACGGAGAGTAGTTCAGACGGACAGAAGAGTGATACAGACACCGGAAGCAAGGAGCTGGGTTGTCTGAAACTACATAATGGGCCAGAAATTGGTGAACGGGGCTTGCCGCGCGTGCAAGCCCCGTATATGCACTTACCCCGCGCTACTGCCGATCAGCTCCAGGGACGCCTGGACTTGGTGGTTGAAAAAGAAGAATCCCGGGCAGCGTATGACGTCACGCCGCCCAGGAGTGCAGCCAGCGCGAAGCCAGGAGCGTGCAGTGCAAGTGAGACACGCCCCTTGAGGTCTCAGTTTCACTGGACACGCCCCCAATGTTTCTGTCAGCTGCTAAGCATTTTTACATGCAAAGCAGCAGTTTAAATAGGTTTTTGGAAGTTTTTTGAAGATTTTGGTAACTTTTATAAACTTTTTAAAATGTTTACATTATTTTGAGTAATCTGAAGTAGTTTTAAAGGCAATTAAAGCAATTTAAAGACTTTTAAAAGCCCTAAAAGAAGTTTTTTAATTCCATTTATTTATTTAGCAATGTCGTCGTCATACGTGTCTTCACACTGTTCCCTTTGGGGAACTGTATGAAGTGGTGGAAGGATTTATGGCCATGATTAATGCTCATTCCGTGACCGTAACCATCTTTGAACCAGCCATTAGGGCGGTTAGTCCTATGGCGGGAGGGTTTTACGGGCTCCCACAAGCTATACAAGGAGGGGGGGCCACCCACACCCATGGACGCAAATGTCCCACTGGATGTCAACCCAGAATTTAGAGCCGGAGCTCCGACTCCACTTGCCGGGACTGTCTGGAGCGGGGTTCGAAACCCTACCCTGATCTGGCCCAGCGGCGGGGATCCTACCGCTATGACAAAGGCCCAATCCGATTAGCAACGTGAAATGGCAGCATAGGGCTCCAGTCACGGGGAGGGAAAAGGCGCAGGAAACGTATGGGTGTCACCTTTTGTGCGGAGTGGGCCTTTTGCGTAGCAGTAAGCATCCCCGCCGCTGGGCCAGAAGGAGTAGGGTTTTGAACCCCACTCCAGACAGTCCCGGCAAGTGGAGTCGGAGCTCCAACTTTAAATTCTGGGTGGACATCCAGCGGGATACTTGCGTCCGTGGGTGTTGGTGGCCCCCCCCCCCTCAGATGGGTTGTGGGAGCCCGTAAAACCCTCCCGCCATAGGACTAACCACCCTAATGGCTGGTTCAAAGATGGTTACGGTCACGGAATGAGCGTTAATCACGGCCATAAATCCTTCCACCACTTCATACAGTTCCCCAAAGGGAACAGTGTGAGGATACGTACGATGATGACCTCTTGCGCAATGCACCTCCTTGGACCCTCAGTCGCAGATGCGAGGGGGCAAGTCGTGCAATTGTTAAATTTTTCATTTTATTGACATGTAAAATGTTGGCCCAGTAATTCCCTTCCAAATGCGCGAGTACGGTCGGGGTACTTACGCATCTGGCCGGATGAAATGCCGGTTTTCAGCATGCACAGTGCATGTGGGGAAAACCGGCATTTCCTGTCCTCTGAACGAAGGGGTTCAGAGGCAGAACGCGTGCGACTGCACAGGCAGCGCGTGCGCAGTATAATTCACCGCTTTCATTAATGCTTTCAGTGAGGTCAAGTCATTACAACTTACACATGAAAAAAGCATGGGTACAGTTGCTCCAGAGGCTGCGGAGGAAGATATTTATTATCGTGGAGCTTCTGAAAGTATGTATGTCTGTATATATTCCTTTGCGTGTTATGTATATATTCCTTTACTTATGTGTATGAATGTATTATTTAATTATGACTTTCAGAGAAAGTAACTTACTGGAAAATCATAATTAAAAACATAGATTCATACACATTAGTAAAGGAATATAAAACATACATACATATACGTAAAGGAATATATGTGGACATACATACATAACTCATTCTCACATTCCATTCACACAGCCACAATTGCTCCTTCTACCTACCATTCTGAAAACCCTTTAAAAAAAATTTTTTTAACTTTAAAGCTTACTTAAAATTTCTTAAAATAACTTCCCTCCCTTTCCCAAACAAAAATATTGCATTTCAGATGTTCCACGATAAAATATATCTTCCTCCGCAGCCAATGAACAACTTTACACTTGCTTTTTTCAAGTGTAACTTGTAAGGACTTACCCTCACTGAATCCATCATTGAAATCCACAAAGTTCACTGCGCAAGCGCTGCCTGTGCAGTCGCACGCGCTGTGAATAGACCTCAGGTCTGGAAATGCCGGCGTTCCCCGTATGCGCTGTTCCTGCTGAACGCCGGCATTTCCAACGGCCAAATGCGTGAGTACCCCGACCGTACTCATGCTTTTGGCCGCGAATTTCTGGCCCAATGTGATCAAAACGGAGGATCACCAAACTATCTGGGTCACGCTCAAAATAGCAGGAGTCCAAGTGAAAATGGAATTGGACACAGGATCAGCTCTAACAGTCATAAACCAAAGGGACTACAAACGGCTATTCTCACATATACTCTTGAGAGATACAAAGATTGTCTTGAAGATGTACACGGGGCAAAAAGTCTACCCCAAAGGAAAAATAAGGGTGAACGTTATATATAACGGCAAGGAAACACCAAAAATGGACCTATATATATTGCCAGATGGAGGACCACCACTATTAGGACGTGAATGGATCCGGAAGATACAGCTAGATTGGCATTCCATACAAGCACTGACTGTAGATGCCAAAAAGGATGACGACGTTGTTGGATCCGTGGGTCAGTGGATAAATAATCACATGGATGTTGTACAATAACAAATAACAGGTCTTTACTGGAGGAGGGTAATCTCTAGACTGGGGGTAAAGAGGCATGCGCAAAGCTTATATACCGGTGTGGTCACTGCCGGTACTACAGTATACAGGAGCTGTAAAAGTAGTTCTGACTTAAAGGCACATACACTACAATTCCTCCCCTTTTAGATTAGTAATACCCCCTAATATTCAAATAACAATTAACATTTCAACATGTACATTAAACAACAAAAGTCCATTTATAGATTCAGTCTTTGGGGCGGCTTCCTGACCCTTTCGGGATAGCGCCTTTCCAGAGGTTCTTGTTCTTGGTGCAGAGGCGATTCTGACCCCTTTTCATCGGGTAGTTCATCGGGTTCCACTGCTACTGGGTCTGAAGTAGATGCTACCGGTATGTCGGCTTCATCCCCAGGTACTCGAGACATGGGGTTGACGCATTCCTGTGACGCTAAGATCTGATCGACGTGGCGTCTCACAATGTTCTCCCCGACATCCACTGTGTACATTAATGGCCCCTGCCTTGTACATATCATTCCGGGTTGCCAGATTTCTGTTCGATAGTCACGGGCCAAGACTGGTTGCCCTATATTGAAGCTCCTTGTCGGCTTCTCATTCATGTGCTGGAATTGTTTGTCCTCAACATTTCTTCGCACATTTGGTCTGAGCAAGTCCAGACGAGATCTCAACCTTCAGTTAAAGAACATCATGGCCGGGGTCACACCTGGACGACTGTCAAAAATGCTAACTGACGCACAAGAAGTGTTCCAGCAGGGACTCGGAACACTAAAAGGCATAACAGCGACGATCAAAATAGAGGAAAATGCAAGCCCAAAGTTTTTAAGGCCAGACCGGTACCTTATGCGATCCACCCAGCCGTCGAAGCAGAGCTGGAAGGGTTGGAACGTTCAGGAGTACTGTCCAAAGTGGACTGGAGTGAGTGGGCTACACCCATCGTTCCTGTAATGAAGAGGTCGTTGAGTAATACGCCTGGGGAACCAAAGAAGGTTCGCATCTGTGGGGACTTTAAGGTGACAGTGAACCTAATCCTTCACACTGTACAATATCCGCTTCCGCGGATTGAAGATATTTTCGCCTCGCTATCTGGAGGGAAATGCTTCACTAAGATTGATCTGTCCCAGGCGTACCTGCAAATGGAGGTAGAAGAAGCCTCGAAACAGTACCTCACGATCAACACTCATAAAGGTCTCTACCAATACAACCGGCTGATGTTCGGGGTAGCATCAGCTCCGGCTATTTGGCAAAGGGCAATGGAACAAGTCCTGCAAGGGATTCCAGGGACCCAGTGTTATTTGGACGACATCCTGGTCACGGGCGAAAATGACAGTGATCACCTCACCAACCTGGAGCAGGTGCTCACTAGATTGAAGGAATATGGGCTCCAAGCTAATCGCCACAAATGCGAGTTTTTCCAGGAGCAGATTTCGTATTGTGGCCACGTTATTGATAAAGAGGGGTTATATAAGTCCCCTGAAAAGATTGAGGCAGTAGTCAAGGCTCCAGCACCGGAAAATGTGTCACAACTGAGGTCGTTCCTCGGGCTGGTGAACTACTACCATAAGTTCTTGCCGAATCTGTCTACCGTACTACACCCACTGAACACCCTACTGCAAATGGGGTACCATGGAAGTGGAGTGACGAATGTAAGCGAGCTTTCCAGAAGAGCAAAGCATTGATCACATCGAAAGAGGTGTTGGCTCATTTCAACCCAGCACTACCAATTCGGTTGGCGTGTGATGCATCATCCTATGGCATTGGAGCGGTGCTGTCGCACAAATTCCTGGACGGCTCAGAGAGGCCAGTAGCCTTTGCGTCTCGGTCACTAACCTCAGCCGAGCGTAACTACGCCCAGATTGACAGGGAGGCCCTCAGCCTAGTGTGGGGAGTGAAAAAGTTCAATCACTATCTGCACGGGCAGAAGTTCACCTTGCTGACTCACCACCAACCACTTGTCTCCATCTTTAATCCAAAGAAGGGCGTTCCGGTGATGATTGCGCAACGGCTACAAAGATGGTCCCTTTTTCTAGGGACGCACCAATATGATATCGAATATAAGGACACGAAACAGCATGGAAACGCTGATGGGCTATCACGCCTGCCACTGCCTACTGCGGAGGAAGCACCAGCAGTTGATCCTGTCGAAATATTTCATTCGACTATAATTGAATGCTTGCCAGTAACTAACACTGGTATAGAGAAGGAGACCCGAAATGACCCGACACTGTCTCGGGTATATGATTTGACGGTGAAGGGATGGCCAGCACATGGCGACTCACTGTTGCCAGCATTCTCATCCAGAAGAGAACAGCTGTCAGTATGCCAGGGGACCTTGATATGTGGATCCCGAGTGGTAATTCCACCCAAGTTAAGGGAGAGAGTGCTCAATGAGCTTCACGAAGGTCATCTGGGAGGGGTGAAAATGAAAAGCCTTGCTAGGGCTTATGTGTGGTGGCCGGGGATTGATCAGCAAATCGAGGACCTGACAAAGAGCTGCTCAGGATGCCAGAAGGTCCAAAATGCACCACCACATGCCCCTCTACACCCATGGGAGTGGGCCTCATCTCCATGGCAACGGGTGCATATTGATTTTGCTGGTCCATTCATGGACTCAATGTTTTTAATAGTCGTGGATGCGCACTCAACATGGCCTGAGGTGATCAAAATGTCCTCCACCACCACGGAGACAGCTATTGTAGTCCTACGGACCATTTTTGCCAGGAACGGCTTGCCAGAGCAGATTTGCTCTGATAACGGACCACAGTTTGTGTCCGAAGAGTTTCGAAGATTTATGAAATGGAATGGGGTGAGGCATTACTCATCCGCCCCGTATCATCCAGCCACAAATGAATTGGCTGAGAGGTTCGTACAAACCTTTAAAAAAGCAGTAAAGGCCATGTGCGATGACGACATTCCACTGCAGCATAAGGTGGACAATTTCCTGTTAGCCTACAGAAATGCGACACATGCAGTCACCAACCAGGCCCCGGCCATGATGTTCTTTAACCGAAGGTTGAGATCTCATCTGGATTTGCTCAGACCAAATGTACGAAGAGATGTTGAGAATAAGCAATTCCAGCACATCAATGAGAAGCCGACAAGGAGCTTCAATGTAGGGCAACCAGTCTTGGCCCACGACTACCGAACAGAGAAATGGCAACCAGGAACGATATGCACACGGCAGGGGCCATTAATGTACACAGTGGATGTTGGGGAGAACATTGTGAGATGCAATGCTGACCAGATCCTAGTGTCACAGGAACGAGTCAACCCCATATCTCGGCCTTACGTACCTGGTGAGGAACCCGACGTACAAGTCGCATCTGCCTCAGAAACAATAACATTGGAAGCTGATGAATCAACTGACGACAGGGTGTTAGAATCGCCTCCGCACCAAGAGTGAGACACTCAGGAAAGGCGTTATCCATAAAGAATCAGGAAGCCTCCCCAAAGACTGAATTTATAAATAGACTATTTCCAGTTAATGTTGCATGTTAAAAGTGTTAATTGTAATTAGTTTGAAATGTAATTGTTAAATGAGTGTTATGGTACTGCTAATCTAAAAGGGGAGGAATTGTAATGTATGTACCTTTAAGGGGGAGAACTAATTTTACAGCTGCTGTATCCTGTCGTACCAGCAGTGACCACACCTGTATATAAACCCTGAGTAGTGCTCTGTACAGTCAGTTGCAGTTTGAACCCTCATTCAGTAAACACCTGTTGATCGTTCCCTGCAGTCTTTGTCTGATTATTGAAGGACACCACATTAAGATACCCGAATCTAACACAGGCGATAAGCCCTTTGCGCCCCGTTTGCGCCCCCCGGAGGTGCTAATGACAGGCGCAGAGGAGCCGCATTTCTAGCCCTCAAGACTTTAGACATTTCCATGATTACTGAACTAGTTTCCAAGACACATGATTGGAGCTGAGTTGAACAATTGGCCGACACGCGTCCTGATCAGTCAGTGTCTTTCAGTTGCTTTGAGATCCAACAAGGCTACAATAGTCCAACATCGACTCTCAGTCACAGTAGCAGGATTTAACAAACTAGAGATTGTGTTTTATTTCACTTTTCTCCTCACAATTTATCAGGCTTGACTCAGTGATGACACTCTCGCCTCTGAGTCAGAGGGTTATGGGTTTAAGTCCCACTCCAAAGACTTCAGCCCATGATCTAGGCTGACACTTCAGTGCAGTGCTGAGGGAGTGCTGCACCGTCAGAGGTGCCGTCTTTCGGATTAGACGTTAAACTGAGCTTGCCCTCTCAGGTGGACATTAAAGATCCCATGACACTATTTTTAAAAAAAGCAGGGAAGATCTACCCAAGTGTCCTGGCCAATATTTATCACTCAACCAACATCACTAAAACAGATTATCTGGTCAATATCTCATTGTTGTTTGTGGGCCTTGCTGAACATAAATTGCCTAAATTACAACAGTGTCTACACTTCAAAAGTGCTTCATTGGCTGTCTTGAGATTGTGAAAGGTGCAAGTTCTTTTTTTCCTCTCCTGAAGGTGCTGACTTTTGATGGGGTTTGGCCCGAGAGTTGCCGGCAGATCTGACTAGCCTGTAAAGGGGTTATTTTGTGTAGCTCTTCTGCTTCAATGAGCCTCAATATTAGCAAGCATGGGTCAGCCAATTGAGGCTGTAGTGTGATAGACCTACATCTGAACTGGGTTCTTGTCCAGCAAGGCTCTACACCAGCAGTGGAGTCTTACGGAATCATGGGTCACATGTCAGCAAGCTGTGCACAGTTCTGGTCTCAATATTACAAAAAAGGATATAGAAGCACTGGAGAAAGCGCAAAGAAGATTTACAAGGATGATACCAGAACTGAGAGTGTACAACTACCAGGAAAGACTGAACAGCAATGTTCCCTATAAGCTGCCCGGTCGCAGCGCTGCACGACCGCGAAGCTCTCTGCTGGTCCCGCGCATTTGCTGATGATACAAAGCTAGGTGGCAGTGTCAGTTGCGAAGAGGATGTGAAGAGGCTTCAAGGTGATCTTGGCAGGCACAGTGAGTGGGCGAGAACATGGCAGATGGAATATAATGTGGATAAATGTGAAGTTATCCACTTTGGTAGAAAAAACAGAAAGGCAGAGTGACGTAAGAAAACTACTAGTCACTTGCTCTAAGCGTTAAACAAAGCTTTAATCAACTGTTTTACAACATGGAGGTCTAGTTGTGTCCTTCACTAGTTCCTATTAAGAATGTCCTAAGCAAGCTGGGCCCATGCCCGAGTATTTATACTCTCCCTGGGCAGCGCCACCCGCAGGCCGCTCAGTATTATTTCATAAGTCTTTCTTTCATGAATAACTGACTCATGTCACAGAGTATTTCCTAAATGGTGAAAGATTGGGGAATGCAGATGCTCAAAAGAGACGTGGGTGTCCTTGTACAAGAGTCACTGAAAGTAAATGTGCAGGTGCAGCAAGCCATTAGGAAGGCAAATGGTGTGCCGGCTTTCATTACAAGAGGATTTGAGTACAGGAGTAAAGAAGTCTTACTCCAATTATATAGAGCCTTGGTGAGACCACACCTGGAGTACTGTGTACAATTTTGGTCTGCTTACCTAAAGAAGGATATACTTGCCATAGAGGGAGTGCAACAAAGGTTCACGAGATTGATTCCTGGGATGGTGGGACTGTCGAATGAGAAGAGATTGAGTAAACAAGGCCTGTATTCTCTTGAATTCAGAAGAATGAGAGGGGATCTCATTGAAGCATACAAAAATATTACAGAGCTTGATAGGGTGGATGCTGGGTGAATGTTTCCCTTAGCTGGGGAATCTAGAACCAGGGGACACAGCCTCAAGATAAAGGGTAGGCCATTCAGGACTGAGATGAGAAGGAATTTCCTCACACAGAGGGTGGTGAATCTTTGGAATTCTCTACCCCAGAGGGTTGTGGAGGCTCAGTCATTGGGTATATTCAAAACAGAAGTCGGTAGATTTCTGACTAGTAAGGGCATCAAGGGATATGGCGATAGGGTCGGTGAATGGAGTTGAGGCAGAAGATCAGCCATGATCTCATTGAATGGCGGAGCAGGCTTGAAGGGCCGAATGGCCTACTCCTGCTCCTATTTCTGATGTTCTTATGTTCTTATTCTGGGACCAGCTTTTCCGATGTTAAAGAAACTGTGAATGGGCTGCGCAGCCCCCCAAAAAATCACGAGGAACATTACTGAACAGGCTGGGACTCTTTTCCCTAGAAAAGAGAAGACAGAGAGGTGACCTGATTGAGGTCTTTAAAATTATGAAGTGTTGTGTATGTACCTTTAAGAGAATAACTGGTCTCAGACTGCAGTACCGGCAGTGACCACCCCTGTATAAAAGGCGCTAGAGAGCCTCTGTTGTTTAGTTTCGTTTATGCCTTTCACCAGTAAAGATCTGTTTGTTTTCTCTCCTGCTAGTCCGTGTCTCAATCATTCACGGACTTAACACTGGTGACGAGTTAGAAACGAACTTACCTGCAACTCAGCAGCAGCTCCGACGACGTTGTTGAAGGTCGGAGCCAGAAGAAAGAAAAAAAAAGAAAAAAATAAGAGGCCATTGAGACTCGAGAAACGGGCGTCGACCGTCAATCATCGATTTAAAAACTCGCAGGAGAGACTGTCCAGAGCCAGGCTGGGTTCCTCGGTCCGTGGTTTACCAGCTAGTCGGGCTGGTGGCAGGTAGTGCTCTGATCCTTCCTGGGCTGCGGCGGGCTGAAGCTCGATCGGGTGGCCTTTCAACGGGGCCGGGCAGCGAGTCGGGAAGCAAAAAGAGAGAGAGGGTGAAGCACACAGGGCGCGGCCGGTGCTTCGAAGCCGGGCAGTGTTTGGACCTAAGAAGAGGGTGGGAAGTGTCCCAGAGGGTCCGCTCCACGACGGGAAGATAATAAAAGAAAAAGAATTAATATTTAACGCGCAGGAAACCGTGGAGAGCAGCGCTAACAACAGCGGGGAAGAAGACAAAGCGCGGGAGGCGCCATTTTGGTAAATCGGGGAAGAAGGCAAAGCGCGGGAGGCGCCATTTTAGATTTGCAAGATGCCGAAGACTGGCTGTATCACTGCTTTTGATAACACATTAGAGGACTGGACCACGTATGTGGAAAGAGTCGAGGTATATTTCGAGGCAAATGAAATAGCGGAGGGGAAAAAGGCATCAATATTGCTAAATTTAATGGGCACTAGAACGTACGGCCTATTGCGGGATCTGATTACTCCAGCCAAACCGAAGGCGAAGAGTTTTAACAAAATTGTTGCTGTTCTACAGGAACACTTAGACCCTGCACCGCTGTTGATAGCAGAAAGATTTAAATTCCACAGGAGAACTCAGCACAAAGATGAGAGCAATGCTGAGTATCTTACGGAACTACGCCAGCTATCAAAGCACTGCCAGTTCGGAGCAGGACTGGCAGATACCCTACGGGACAAATTTGTCTGTGGACTCCTGAGTGAAGGAACACAGAAGAAGTTACTTGCAGAAAAAGAGCTGACGCTAGAAAAGGCTTTCAGCGTGGCAGTATCGTATGAAGCAGCAGCCAGGGGAGCTGCAGAAATTCAACAAAAACCTCAGGAATACGGCACCCACGAAATGACACAGGGATTTGCAAAATGTTATCGCTGCGGCAGAACAAACCATGACCAGAAGGAGTGCTGGTCCAAAGACAAAACATGCAGACAATGCGGGAAGATTGGACACATTGCACGAGTTTGTAGGTCTGGGAAGAAGACCAGCGACAACAAAAAGGCTACTAAGGAACCGTACAAGAAAGTACAAAAGATGACGGACAGTAGTTCCAAAGACCAGATGAGCGATAGTGAATCCGGAAACAGGAGACTAAGCTGTCTCAAACTTCACAATGTAATCGCAAAAGAGGATCACCGAACCATTTGGGTCACTCTCACGATAGCAGGGTCCCAAGTTAAAATGGAATTGGATACAGGATCAGCGCTAACCGTCATGAATCGACGAGACTACGAGCGGCTATTTTCACACATAGCCTTGAGAGAGACATCCATCGTCTTGACGACGTATACGGGGCAAAAAGTATACCCCAGAGTAAAAATAAGGGTGCCTGTCGAATACAATGGCAAGAAAATACGGAAATTGTATCTCTACATACTGCCAAATGGTGGACCACCGTTATTGGGACAGGAATGGATCAGGAAGATAAACTTAGATTGGCATTCCATTCATGCAATGACGGTGGACGGTAAAAAAGATGAAGACGTCACTCCTGGACGATTGTCAACAATCTTAGCTAACGCCAAAGAGGTATTTCAACAAGAACTGGGCACGCTTAAAGGCATAACCGCCTCGATAAAAATAGAAGAGAATGCAGTTCCCAAGTTTTTCAAAGCGAGACCGGTAGCATATGCAATTCGCCCAGCCGTCGAGGCAGAGCTGGAGAACCTGGAGAAGGCGGGTGTGTTATCTAAGGTCGACTGGAGCGAGTGGGCGACACCCATCGTTCCTGTCATGAAGAAACCGTTAAGCAATAAGTCCGGAGAGCCAAGGAAGATTCACATCTGTGGGGATTTCAAGGTGACGGTGAACCCTGTCCTTCACACAGTACAATATCCTCTTCCAAGGATAGAAGACATCTTCGCCTCGCTGTCTGGAAGGAAGCGTTTTACAAAAATTGACCGAGCACAAGCATATTTGCAGATGGAGGTTGAAGAGTCCTCTAGGAAGTATCTCACGATAAACACTCACAAAGGTCTTTACCAGTATCATCGATTGGTATTCGGAGTAGCATCAGCTCCGGCGATATGGCAAAGAGCGATGGAACAAGTCCTGCAAGGATTCCAGGGACTCAGTGTTACTTGGACGACATCCTTGTAAGAGGTGAAGATGACAGTGAACACCTTAACAACCTAGAACAGGTGCTCACTAGACTACGGGAACATGGGCTGCGAGCCAACCGCCCCAAGTGCGAGTTTTTTAAGAAACAGATATCGTATTGTGGCCACGTGATTGATGAAGAGGGGTTACATAAGTCCCCTGACAAAATTGAAGCGGTTGTTAAGGCCCCAGCACCTGAAAATGTGTCGCAACTGAGGTCATTCCTCGGGTTGGTGAATTACTATCATAAGTTTTTGCCGAATTTGTCGACAATTCTGCACCCACTGAACGCCCTGCTACGAACGGGGGTAGCATGGAAATGGAGCGATGATTGTAAGCGTGCTTTTCAGAAGAGTAAGGACTTAATCACTTCAAAGGAAGCATTGGCTCACTACAACCCAGCACTGCCAATCAGGCTGGTGTGTGATGCGTCTCCCTACGGCATTGGGGTGGTACTGTCACATAAATTCCTTGATGGTATGGAGAGGCCGATAGCTTTTGCGTCGCGCTCGTTAACTTCTGCCGAGCGCAACTACGCCCAGATTGACAGAGAGGCCCTCAGCCTAGTGTGGGGGGTGAAGAAGTTCAATCACTATCTGCACGGTCAAAAATTTACTCTACTAACCGATCATCAATCTCTTGTCTCCATTTTCAACCTTCAGAAGGGCGTACCGATAATGACAGCACAACGGCTGCAGTGATGGTCCCTTTTGCTAGGGGCACACCAATATGACATCGAGTACAAAGGGACTAAACAACATGGAAATGCTGATGGATTGCCACGTCTACCGTTGCCGACGGTGGAAGAAGACCTTGCAGTGGATCCAATGGAGTTATTCCACTCGACCATAGTCGAATGTCTCCCTGTGACGAATGCAAACATAGAAAAGGAAACACGGAATGACCGGACACTATCACGGGTCTATGATTTAACGGTGAAGGGATGGCCAGCACATGGCGAACCACTGCTGCCAGCATTCTTGCCGAGAAGAGAACAGCTGTCAGTGTGCAGAGGAACCTTGATGTTTGAATCCAGAGTAGTAATTCCACCTAAGTTGATGGATAGAGTGCTCAATGAGCTTCATGAGGGTCATCTGGGTGGGGTAAAAATGAAGAACTTAGCCAGAGCGTTTGTGTGGTGGCCGGGAATCGATAGAGAAATCGAAGAGATGACCAAGAGCTGTGCAGGATGCCAGAAGGTCCAAAACGCCCCACCACAAGTTCCTCTGCATCCATGGGAGTGGCCCTCATCTCCATGGCAAAGGGTGCACATTGATTTTGCTGGTCCCTTCATGGACTCAATGTTTTTAATTGCGGTGGATGCACATTCAAAGTGGCCAGAGGTAATAAAAATGTCCTCAACCACCACGGAAAAACTATCACAGTTTTACAAACCATATTCATCAGGAATGGGCTGCCTGAACAGATTTGCTCGGACAATGGCCCACAGTTTGTGTCTGAAGAGTTCCGGAGGTTCTTAAAGAACAATGGTGTTAAGCATTACACATCTGCCCCATATCATCCAGCCACTAATGGATTGGCCGAGAGGTTTGTCCAAACATTCAAGAAGGCTATCAAGGCAATGTGTAATGAAGATATACCCCTACAACACAAGGTGGACAACTTCTTGTTTGCCTACCGGAATGCGACACATGCGGTTACCAGCCAAACTCCAGCCATGATGTTCTTCAATCGAAGACTACGATGCCGCTTGGATTTGGTTAAGCCAAACGTCCGAAGAGATGTGGAGAACAGGCAGTTTCAGAATATGAATGAAAGGCCGACCAGGAGTTTTAAGATGGGTCAACCAGTTTTGGCTCGGGACTACCGCACTGAGAAATGGCAACCATGAACGATTTGTACACGACAAGGACCTCTCAGGTATACCGTGGATGTTGGGGAGAGCATTGTAAGACACCATGTTGACCAGATTCTAGAGTCACGGGAAAACGTCAACTCCACACCACGATCTGATACACCTGGTAATGAAATCGACGTTCCAATTGCAGCTACCGCAGAACCGGTAATATTGGAAGCAGATGAACCAAACAACGACATTGATCCCGACTCAACATTGCCAGAAGAACCTGTTACCCCAAAGAGGCGTTATCCAGACAGAATCAGGAAGCCTCCTCAAAGACTGAACTTATAATTGCTTAAACTTAACCAATGTATCTAGCAACAGTAATTGTGATTGTAATTCGTTATCATTTAGTTGTTAAATGAATGTTATGTACTGTTTATCTAAAAGGGGAGGAATTGTTGTGTATGCACCTTTAAGAGAATAACTGGTCTCAGACTGCAATACCGGCAGTGACCACCCCTGTATAAAAGGCGCTAGAGAGCCTCTGTTGTTTAGTTTCATTTATGCCTTTCACCAGTAACGATCTGTTTGTTTTCTCTCCTGCTAGTCCGTGTCTCAATCATTCACGGACTTAACATGAAGCAGTTCTTTTTTTTATTCGTTCATGGGATATGGGTGTCACTGGCAAGGCCAGCATTTATTGCCCATCACTAGTTGCCCTTGAGAAGGTGGTGGTGAGCTGCCTTCTTGAACCGCTGCAGTCCGTGTGGTGAAGGTACTCCCACAGTGCTGTTAGGGAGGGAGTTCCAGGATTTTGACCCAGCGACGATGAAGGAACGGCGATATATTTCCAAATCAGGATGGTGTGTGAGTTGGAGGGGATCTTGGAGGTGGTGGCGTTCCCATGCACCTGCTGCCCTTGGCCTTCTAGGTGGTAGAGGTCGTGGGTTTGGGAGCTGCTGCCGAAGAAGCCTTGGCGAGTTGCTGCAGTGCATCTTGTAGATGGTACACACTGCAGCCACGGTACGCCGGTGGTGGAGGGAGTGAATGTTTAAGGTGCTGGATGGGGTGCCAATCAAGCGGGCTGCTTTGTCCTGGATGGTGTCGAGCTTTCTGAGTGTTGTTGGAGCTGCACTCATCCAGGCAAGTGGAGAGTATTCCATCACACTTCTTACTTGTGCCTTATAGATGGTGGAAAGGGAGTCAGGAAATGAGACACTCACCGCAGAATACCCAGCCTCTGACCTGCTCTTGTTGCCGCAGTATTTAAGTGGCTGGTCCAGTTAAGTTTCTGGTCAATGGTGACCCCCCAGGATACAATGTTCACTTTAATCTGCGCTTTGTTCTGCATGGCCTGTTTTTTTAATGGGTGATCCCTTTAAATTTTTGCGCATTCACGGTATTTACTACGTAAAAGCCGATGAGCGGCCTACGCGGAACCTTTCGGCCACACAGCCGCACAGCTTAGAGGGAACATTGCTAGGATGTTGATGGTGGGGGATTCGCCGATGGTAATGCCATTGAATGTCAAGGGGAGGTGGTTAGACTTTTTATTATTGGAGATAGTCATTGCCTGGTACTTCTGTGGCGCGAATGTTACTTGCTACTTATCAGCCCAAGCCTGAATATTGTCCAGTTCTTGCTGCATCCGGGCAGGGGCTGCTTCGTTATCTGAGGAGTTGTGAATGGCGCTGAACACTGTGCAGTCATCAGCGAACATCCCCATTTCTGACCTTATGATGGTGGGAAGGTCATTGATGAAGCAGCTGAAGATGGTTGGGCCTAGGACACTGCCCTGAGGAACTCCTACAGTGATGTCCTGGGGCTGAGATAATTGTCCTTCAATCACCACAGACATCTTCCTTTGTGCTAGGTATGTCTCTAGTTAGTGGAGAGTTTTCCCCCTGATTCTCATTGACTTCAATTTTACTATGACTCTTTGATGCCACACTCGGTCAAATGCTGCCTTGATGTCAAGGGCAGTCACTCTCAGCTCACCTCTGGAATTCAGCTTTTTTTGTCCATTTTTTGACCAAGGCTGTAAGAGGTCTGGAGCCGAGTGGTCCTGGAGGAACCCAAACTGAGCATCGGTGAGAAGGTTATTCGTCAGTGAGTGCCACTTGATAGCACTGTCGATGACACCTTCCATCACTTTGCTGATGATTGAGAGTAGACTGATGGGGCAGTAATTGGCTGGTTTAGATTTGTTTTGCTTTTTGTAGACAGGACATACCTGGGCAATTTCCCACTTTGTCAGGTAGATGCCAATGTTGTAGCTGTACTGGAATAGCTTGGCTAGAGGAACGGCTAGTTCTGGAGCATAACAGCCGGGATGTTGTCGGGGCCCACAGCCTTTGCTGTATTCAATGCGCTCAACCATTTCTTGATATCACGTGGAGTGAATTGAATTGGCTGAAGACTGGCTTCTGTGATGGTGGGGACCTCAGGAGGAGGCCACGATGGATCATCCACTCGGCACGTCTGGCTGAAGATGTTTGCAAACACGTCAGCCTTGTCTTTTGCACTCATGTGCTGGGCTCCAACATTATTGAGGATGGGGATATTCATGGAGCTTCTTCCTCCTGTTAGTTGTTTAATTGTCCACCACCATTCACGACTGGATGTGAAAGGACTGCAGAGCTTTGATCTGATCTGTTAATTGTGGGATCGCTTATCTTCGAAAGGGTAAACGTACAGAATATGTTTCCACTTCTGGGGAGAGTACAAAACTAGGGGCCATAAATATAAGATGGCCATTAATAAATCCAATAAGGAATTCAGGAGAAACTTCTTTACTCAGACAGTGGTGAGAATGTGGAACTCGTTACCACAGGGAGTGGTTGAGGCAATTAGCATAGATGCATTTAAGGGGAAGCTAGATAAACACATGAGGGAGAAAGCAATAGAAGGATGTGTACAGGGAGGTCCAGCATCTCCTGAAGTGGTGCGCCGATAACAACCTGGCCCTTAACACCAAGAAAACAAAAGAAATCATTGTGGACTTCAGGAAGTCCAAAGGCGGAAGTCACCCCCCCATCCACATCAATGGGGCTGTGGTGGAAAGGGTGGACAGCTTTAAGTTCCTCAGAGTCCACATCACGGAAGACCTCTCCTGGTCCCTCAATACCTCCTCTCTGGTGAAGAAGGCCCAGCAGCGCCTATATTTCTTAAGGAGGCTGAAGGGATGTAACCTGTCACCCCTGATCCTCTCTAACTTTTCCCGCTGCACTATAGAGAGCATCCTGACAAACTGTATCACAGTATGGTATGGCAGCTGTAGCTACTATGACCGGAAAGCCCTGCAGCGGGTAGTCAAAACTGCCCAACGCATTACCGGCACCCGGCTACCGACCATAGAGCACATATACCAGAAACGCTGTCGACGGAGGTCACAGTCCATCATCAAAGACCCTACCCACCCCAGCCACAGTCTGTTCGCCCTCCTGCCATCTGGGAGACGCTACAGATGCATTCGCACCCGAACGACCAGATTTAGGAACAGCTTCTTTCCCAGGGCTGTCATCCTACTGAACTCCACAAATAAACTCTAAAGCCTGCACATCTGCCAATGCACTTTATTATGGTCATATTTATGTTAATATACTACAAGCCAAATGTATGTTGAATATTTAAATGTCTTAATCCAAATGTACACTCTCGGGAGCCGCAAGCCTACATTTCGTTGTACTGCACTTGTGCACTAACAATGACAATAAAAGTTGATTTGATTTGATTTGATTTGATAGTGTGAGATGAAGTAAGGTGGGAGGAGGCTCGTGTGGAGCATTAACATCAGCATAGACCTGTTGGGCCAAAGCCGTGTTTCTTTGCTGAAATTACCATGAAATTCTATTCAGCCATGGTAACTAAGCAACATTCCATCCTCATCCAGTGTCCACAGACATGCACTTTTCATTGCATAGCAGTCTGGAGCTCTCCAACATGAGAGCACTGAGACCAGGTACAAAACCCACCGTTCTGCCCCAGCTGAGACTATCTAACCTAACACCTCCTGGTCTGTGTGGCTTAGTGTTACAGTGGGCATCGTATCCATTTACCCATGGGGCCACTGGGGAAACTCAGACAATTGCACTGTTGAGAATTTCCATGCAACATTGAGAATGTTAACAACAACAACAACTTGCAGTTATATAGTGACCTTAACGTAGTAAAAATGTCCCAAGGTGCTTCATAGGATCGTTATCAGATAATCTTTGACACCGAGCTGCATATGGAGATATTTGGACAGGTGACCAAAGGCTTAGTCAAAGAGATAGGTTTTAAGGAGCAACTTAAAGGAGGAGCGAGAGGCGGAGAGGTTTAGGGAGGGAATTCCAAAGCTTAAGGCCTAGGCAGCTGAAGGCACGGCCGCCAATGGTGGAGTGATGAAAATCGGGGATGTGCAAGAGACCAGGATTGGAGGAGCGAAGAGATCTTGCAGAGTTGTAGCATTGGAGGAGGTTACAGAGATGGGGAGGGGTGAGGCCATGGAGGGATTTGAAAACAATGATGAGGATTTTAAAATCGAGCTGTTGCCAGACCAGGGGCCAGTGTAGGTCAGCGACCACAGGGGTGATGGGTGAGCGGGACTTGGTACGAGTTAGGATGTGGGCAGCAGTGTTTTGGATGAGGTCACTGAGGGTCTAAGCTGGGAAGCCGGCCAGGAGAACACGGAATAGTTGAGTCCAGAGGTAGCAAAGGCATAGATGAGGGTTTCAGCGGCAGATGAGCTGAGGCAGGGGCGGAGATGGCTGACGTTATGAAGGTGGAAGAAGGTTGTCTTGGTGATGGTGAGGATTTGCCGTTGGAAGCTCAATTCAAGGTCAATGAGCGAGAAGTGTCTCACACAGCTGGCGCAACAGAAACTTAACTTGTAGCAGGCTTAAAGATGTACTCACAGTAACTCCCTTCCTCATTATCTGGCACTTAATTCTAACACGGTCTCTGCTATAAATCTGCTGACCTTGACATCCAGCTTCCTTATATTAGATTTTAGCTTTTATTTATAAGGTCTTCACTGTAATACACACTTTGTTAGAACTCATAAAATACTTGACAGTGAAGAATTGTATTGTAATAATGGTGAAGTGCAGTCGTGTTCAGTTGAAAATTGAAGGAGTTTACCCAAACTTTAACATGTCCATCAAAAAGCATCTTTATTTTCAGTGCTTTTCAGTGCTGATCAAGAGAATAGGACAGAACTAGGAGAATAAGGGTTGTTCGGAACCGAAAAATGTCATTAAGAAAGAAGAAGAAATAAAGAAAGAGTTGAATTTATATAGCACCTTCCACCACCTCAGGCCACCCCAAAGCGCTTTACAGCCAATGAAGTACTTTTGAAGTGCAGTCACTGTTGTAATGTAGGAAACACGGCAGCCAATTGGCGCACAGCAAGCTCCCACAAACAGCAATGAGTAAATGGCCAGATAACACGAATACAACAGCAAAATACTGCAGATGCTGGAAATCTGAAATAACAACAGAAAATGCTGGAAACACTCAGCAGGTCAGGCAGCATCTGTGGAGAGAGAAACAGAGTTAACGTTTCACGTCTGTGACCCTTCATCAGAATAATCTTTTTTAGTGATGTTGGTTGAGCGATAAATATTGGCCAGGTCACCTGGGAGAACTCCTCCCCTTCGACTAGTGTCGTGGGATCTTTTAGTTCCACCTGAGAGGACAAACGAGGCTTTGGTTTACGTCTCATCCGAACGACGCACAACAAGACTGGCTCATGCTGATAGATCAGCCTCAGAAACCCCTTCTTCTCACTAAATCCATCAATCCTTTCTCTCTCCAGAAATGTATCTGTGTTGTCAAACTGCTTGTTCCCAAATCCAGTCCTGGATGAGCCAAAATTTCTTCTAATTAAACATTGGGAAGACTGAAGCTATTGTCTTCGGCCCCACCACAAACTCCATTCCCTAGCCATCGATTCCATCCCCCTCCATGGCCACTGGCTCTGGCTGAGGCAGACAAAGTGATATCAAAATCAATACAAAGGGGTCGATTTTGTCGAACCTGTCGGGAAGAAGGCGGGTCTTCCCCTTTTGGGTTTCTGACCCGCCTACTTCGACGTCCGGCCAATCTGCGCGATTTTCCCTTGATTGACCTTGTTGAGCCCGCCCAGCGGGCTCAGCAGGCCAATTAAGGGCCACCCGGCAACAGGTGACGTCACAGACTGAAATTTCATCTGTCAAGATTTCTGACAGATGAAATATCAGTATTTTACAGCTGTTTGAAGCTGTCAAACACTGACAGTCTGATTTCTAAGATGAGTCCTTCTGCGCAGACTCATTTAGAAATCTCAGCAGCACTAAAAGCTGAAGGCTGTCACTTTTGACAGATTGCAGCCGTTCAGCTTTCAGTTCCGGCTGAGTGCTGCGCTCCCGACGGCTACAGGAAGAAAGGCTGTTAAGGTAAGTAAAGGTAAGTAAAAGTTCTTTACATACTTTAGACACACCAAACACACTTACCTTTGCACTCATGCACCCATCACTCACCTGAGCACCGACATCGCGACCCCTTCAACACATTCAACCCGACGGCCCGCTGCTCTTACCTGGCGTGGTTTGGAGCCATCGGGAAACCCACACGAAACCCCTCAAAATGGGGATTAGGCTAAAAACTGCCTGTTAACTACCTGTTAACAGGCAGTTAATTGGCACTAATCCCTTCCCGCCTGGTTTCGGCGGGTCCCAGTGCCGGGCAGGTACCCACCGCCCCTGAAACTTACGTGGGGCGGGGTTTTGGGCGGGATGGTGTCGGGACCCCCAAAGTCGGGATTTCCCCCCCCCCCACATGCCTGAAACCCCGCCTGATGGCTCCCCGAAAATCCAGCCCAAAGAATTTTTACAATTACATTAGGAAAAAGAGGATTGCCAGGAGCAATGTTGGCCCCTTAAAAGCTGTTGGCCATTTACAAACTGAAAGCGGTGATATTATCAATGATAATAAGGAAATGTTGGACATGTTGAATAATTACTTTGCGTCAGTATTTACAGTAGAGGAAATCCCATGCTGGAAATCCCAAGGAAAATAAATCAGGGATAGGAACTCAATGCAATTAACGTAAGTAAAATAACAGTAATGAAGAAAATAATGGCACTAAAGAGTGACAAATCCCCAGGACCAGCTGGTTTCCATCCCAGGGTTTTAAAGGAAGTAGGTCAGCACATTGCAGATGCCCGAACTATAATTTTCCAAAGTTCTCTCGATTTAGGAACCATTCCTTTAGATTGGAAAATTGGGCATGTCACTCCGTTATTTAAGAATGGCGAGAGCAGGAAACCGGGAAATTATAGACCAGTTAGCTTAACATCTGTTGTCAGGGAATTGCTAAAGTCTATAATAAGGATAGGGTGACTGAACACCTCAAAAATTTTCAGTTGATCAGAGAGAGCCAGCATGGATTTGGGAAAGGGAGGTCATGCCTGACAAACCTGATTGAATTTTTTGAAGAGGTGACTAAAGTAGTGGACAGGGGAATGTCTATGGATGTTATTTATATGGACTTCCAGAAGGCATTTGATAAAGTCCCACATATGAGACTGTTAACTAAGGTAGAAGTCCACGGAATTGAGGACAAATTATTGACCTGGTTAGGAAGTTGGCTGAGTGACAGGAGACAGGCAGTAGGGATAATGAGTAGGTACTCAAATTAGTGTCCCGCAGGGATCTGTGTTGGGGCCTCAACTATTCACAGTATTTATTAATGACTTAGATGATGGCATAGAAAGTCATATATCCTAATTTGCCGATGACACAAAGATAGGCGGCAGTGTAAGCAGTATAGATGAAAGAGCATAAAATTACAAAAGGATATTGATAGATTAAGTGAATGGGCAAAACTGTGGCAAATGGATTTCAATGTAAGCAAATGTGAGGTCATCCACTTTGGACCTATAAAGGATAGAACAGGGTACTTTCTAAATGGTGAAAGGCTAAAAACAGTGGAGGTCCAAAGAGACTTGGGGGTCCAGGTACATCGATCATTCAAATGTCATGAACAGGTACAGAAAATAATCAAAAAGGCTAATGGGATGCTGGCCTTTATATCTCGAGGACTAGAATACAAGGGGGTAGAAGTTATACTGCAGCTGTACAAAACCCTGGTTAGACCACACCTGGAGCACTGGGAGCAGTTCTGGGCACCACACCTTAGGAAGGATATATTGGCCTTGGAGGGAGTGCAGCGTAGGTTTACCAGAATGACACCCGGACTCCAAGGGTTAAGTTATAAGGGAGATTACACAAATTAGGGTTGTATTCCCTAGAATTTAGAAGGTTAAGGGGTGATTTGATCGAAGTTTTCAAGATATTAAGGGGAACAGATAGGGTAGATAAAGAGAAACTATTTCCACTAGTTGGGGATTCTAGGACTAGGGGGCAGAGTCTAAAAATTAGAGCCAGGCCTTTCAGGAATGAAATTAGGAAACACTTCTACACACAAAGGGTGGTAGAAGTTTGGAACTCTCTTCTGCAAACGGCAATTCATGCTAGATCAATTGTTAATTTTAAATCTGAGATTGATAGATTTTTGTTAACTAAAGGTATTGAGGGATATGGGCCAAAGGTGGATATATGGAGTTAGGTCGCAGATCAGCCATGATCTCACTGAATGGTGCAACAGGCTCGAGTGGCCGTATGGTCTCCTCCTGTTCCTATTTTCCTATAAACCAGACGGTTCACAAATGTGACGTCCAATTTGACCTTGAGCTGAGCTTCTGGATCCATACCCGCTCCGTCACCAATGCCATCTATGTCCACATCCGTAATAGTGCCCGACACCGTCCCTGCCTCAGCCCATTTGCTGCTGAAACCCTCACCCATGCCTTTTTCAGCTCCTGACTTGACTATTCCAATGCTTTGATGAGATGAGGACACTCAGAGGTGTCCATCAACTGAGCTTCATTCTGATAGTTTCTAACACCTGAGCCCCTCCATGTGATGTTACCTTCTATTAAACTTCTAAGTCTCCGCCATCCTTTGTTTTCTACGACTCCCTAATCAAACAATTATACAAAACATTTGCAGTGACATTGTTTCATAGAAAATCGTGTTTAAAAAGGCTGTGAAGGAAATCCAGTTCTTAATGTGTTTAAAGCAGCTCTGACATGCATCTCTAAGGAAAAGATGGGTAATGTTTCAGATCAGGTCCTCCATCGACACGTTCTATTTTTATTTTGGACTTTCAGACTTCATATTCTTTTTCGTCCCTACGTTTTTGTAAGAAAATTATATCGGCCTCCAAAATACCTCTCAAATTTTTACCTTCTGTGCCTAGAGCTTTACATTATAGCCAGACAATATATCAAAGAATTTAACATTGAAATATTACATTTTTTAATGTATTGTCAGGCTATAATGGTTTGCTGCATGATACCGGTGCTTTAACAAGCAGCTATGCTAAATTTATATTAGGCACACACAATAGTGACTTGATAAAAAAACAAGTTTGCCGTCTGATAGCATCTGCCATGATCTGTCACATCCATCCCTATTCAGCTGAAGAACCTAGCATCTCATTTGTAATTACACCTGACTTTACTGGGGAAGATCTCTGAGTTCCTCATTAATACTGTATGATAAAGCAGGGGCTGAAGTATGGGAAGAGATGTCTAGAGAAGTAAATGGGTGCGTTGGTGTCATACGCAATTACTGTAACCAGGGAAGAGACTACCTTATTAATGCTTCTAGAGTGCACCATTGGGAATACAAACGTGAACTCATCGCTGGAACTGTCTGAAAGGGGAGTCAACCAAATCACTTACCGATATCAAAGCACAGAACAATAGTCATGTAACTACAAGCATCTCACTAACCATGAGTGGGAAGTTCTCCAATATATTTAATAAGAAACTGATTGTAGAAGACTCAATTCTTCTGCATTCAGACAATTTCTGAACAGATTGTTACAGCAGTTTATTCCTTTGATAACTGAGCTATGTTCCGGCAGTAAGTATGAATGGTAAGTTTAGGACAGATGCCAGGAAATACCTCTTTACATAAGGGGTAATCAGTGGGTTGTCAGGGAAGCTGAATGAGGCCCAGGGACTGGACACATTTAGGAGTAGGTAGTCCTTTAATTTCAAAGGTTGCTGACAACATACGTGGGCTCCTCCTCAGTTCCGAATAGGCTTCCGTGTATGCCTTCAAAGACCTGTGGGACACAAGCAGTGCCTCCTGCAAACTGCACAAGTCAAGTCCTCTTGCACTTCCTATAGCTTATATGTGACATAAATAGAACGGATCAGCAATCAGGCCACAGCGGCACTTGAGGTTTGCAGGCCTTTACAGCCACTCATGGCCCACAGCAACTTATTAATCGCAACTCTGGAACACCCCTGTATTTACATCAGGATAGCTAAAGCACAGAGCTGCACGCATCTACGAATGTGCAGGAGAGACGGTCTCCCAGAGTGTCTTCCTCATCCCCTCCCTGGAGAGGGCCGCACATGAGCTGTTGGACCCATGGGAAAGGGAGAGTTCACGGTTGCCAGAAAGCCCTCTTCATTCTCTCCCTTGTGCTTCCAGGGTTCCACATTAGGAAAGGTTGGGCTGCCCAGGACCAAAGCTGGCTGCTCCCTGCGCATTTGTTTGAGCCCAGCAGTGTCATCACGGAGACTGCGAGGGAGCAGGTAACTTCCTGACCCCACTGAGGCATCCCTTGCAACAGCGTTCTGTCAGTCAGGAATTGCCGGGTGGGGAATTTTAATAAGTTAGGAGACAAAGGGGTAGAGTTCCCATTAGGTGGCGCTGGTAACTCGCCTGAAATCAACCAAACTAGTGTAAAAGATCAAGGAATTTCAAGCATAAATTACGTCCAGAGCAAATCAAGTTTCTGCGATCTTTTGCGCTGGTTCAAAAAACATTGCGCTGGGAGCTGGCCCCGCCCACCAAACTGGCCATGCCCCCAGATCAGACTAATTGGTTTGACAAATTTATTAGAGTTTTTTGAGGATGTAACTAGCAGGGTAGATAAAGGGGAACCAGTGGATGTAGTATATTTGGATTTCCAAAAGGCATTCAATAAGGTGCCACATAAAAGGTTATTGCACAGGATTAGGGCTCATGGGGTTGGGGGTAATTTAGTAGCATGGATAGGGGATTGGTTAACAGACAGAAAACAGAGAGTAAGAATAAACAGGTCTTTTTCAGGTTGGCAGGCTGTAACTAGTGGGGTGCCGCAAGGATCAGTGTTGGGCACTCAGCTATTTACAATCTATATTAATGACCTAGATGAAGGGACCGAGTGTAATGTATCCAAGTTTGCTGATGATACAAAGCTAGGTGGGACAGTAAGCTGTGAGGAGAACACAGAGTCTGCAAAGGGATATAGATAGACTGAGTGAGTGGGCAGTAAGGTGGCAGACGGAGTATAATGTAGGAAAATATGAGGTTATTCACTTTGGTAGAAAGAATAGAAAAACAGAATATTTTTTAAATGGTGAGAAACTTTCAAACGTTGGTTCAGAGAGATTTAGGTGTCCTCGTGCAAGAAATACAGAAAGCTAGCATGCAGGTACAGCAAACAATAAGAAAGGCAAATGGCATGTTGGCCTTTATTGCAAGGGGGTTGGAGTATAAGAGTAAGGAAGTCTTGCTACAATTGTACAGGGCCTTGGTGAGACCACACCTGGAGTACTGGGCAGAGTTTTGGTCTCCTTACCTTGGAGGTGGTGCAACGAAGGTTCACTAGATTGATTCCTGGGATGAGAGGGCTGTCCTATGAGGAGAGATTGTGTAGATTGGGCCGATACTCTCTGGAGTTTAGAAGAATGAGAGGTGATCTCATTGAAACATACAAGATTCTGAGGGGGATTGACAGGGTAGATGCTGAGAGGTTGTTTCCCCTGGCTGGAGTGTCTAGAACTAGGGGGGCATAGTTTCAGGATAAGTGATAGGCCATTGAAAACTGAGATGAGGAGGAATTTCTTCACTCAGAGGGTTGTGAATCTTTGGAATTCTCTGCCCCAGAGAGCTGCGAATGCTGAGTCTTTGAATATATTCAAGGCTGAGATCGATAGATTTTTGGACTCTAGGGGAATCAAGGGATATGGAGATCGGGCGGGAAAGTGGAGTTGAGGTCGATGATCAGCCTTTATCTTATTGAATGGCGGAGCAGGCTCGAGGGGCCAAATGGCCTACTCCTGCTCCTAATTCTTATGTTCTTATGTTCTTAATCACTATGATGAGTTTCCACTAATTGCATCTGTTTGCGGGCCTTTGAGGAGGCTCTTAAAATTAAACTTTTTTTAGGCACAAGGGCACTAGTAGCCTTTTAAAAATATTTAATTTACTAAGAAACTGACTAGTGTACAGACCTGAAACTAGTAAATGGTTCTAGAATCATAGAATCATAGAAAGTTACAGCACGGAAGGAGGCCATTCGGCCCATCGTGTCCGCGCCGGCCAACAAAGAGCGATCCAGCCTAATCCCACCTCCCAGCTTTTGGTCCGTAGCCCTGCAGGTTACAGCATCCCAAGTGCACATCCAAGTACTTTTTAAATGTGGTTAGGGTTCCTGCCTCTACCACCCTATCAGGTAGTGAGTTCCAGGCCCCCACAACCCTCTGGGTGAAGAAATTTCCCCTCAAATCCCCTCTAAACCTTCCACCCAATTACTTTAAATCTGTGCCTCCTGGTTTTTGACCCCTCTGCTAAGGGAAATAGGTCCTTTCTATCCACTTTATCTAGGCCCCTCATAATTTTATACACCTCAGTAAGGTCTCTCCTCAGCCTCCTCTGTTCCAAGGAAAACAGACCCAGCCTATCCAGTCTTTCCTCATAGCGAAGATTCTCTACTCCCAGCAACATCCTTGTAAATCTCCTCTGTACCCTCTCTAGTGCAATCACATCTTCCCTGTAATGTGGTGACCAGAACTGCACGCAGTACTCCAGCTGAGGCCTAACTAGTGTTGTATACAGTTGAAGCATAACCCCCCCCCTGCTCTTGTATTCTATGCCACGGCTAATAAAGGCAAGCATTCCGTATGCCTTCTTAACCGCCTTATCTACCTGGCCTGCTACCTTCAGGGATCTGTGGACATGCACTCCAAGGTCCCTTTGTTCCTCTACACTACTCAGTGTCCTACCATTTAATGTGTATTCCCTTTCCTTGTTAGCCCTCCCCAAATGCATTACCTCACACTTCTCCGGATTGAATTCCATTTGCCACTGTTCTGCCCACCTGACCAATTTATTGATATCTTCCTGCAGTCTACAGCTTCCTTCTTCAGTATCAACCACACAGCCGATGTTAGTATCATCTGCAAACTTCTTAATCATACCCCCTATATTCAAGTCAAGATCGTTGATATATACCACAAAAAGCAAGGGACCTAGTACTGAGCCCTGCGGAACCCCACTGGACACAGCCTTCCAGTCACAAACATACCCATCAACCGTTACCCTCTGCTTCCTGTCTCAGAGCCAGTTTTGAATCCAACTTGACACATTGCCCTGGATCCAATGGGCTTTTAACTTCGTGACCAGTCTGCCATGTGGAACCTTATCAAAAGCCTTGTTAAAGTCCATATAAACTACATCAAACGCACGACCCTCATCTACCCTCCTTGTTACCTCCTCAAAAAGTTCAATCAAGTTTGTCAGACACAACCTTCCCTTAACAAATCCGTGCTGACTATCCTTGATTAATCCGTGTCTTTCTAAATGAAGATTTATCCTGTCCTTCAGAATTCTTTCCAATAATTTTCCCACCACCGAGGTTAGGCTGACTGGCCTGTAATTACTCGGTCTATCCTTTTCTCCCTTTTTAAACAAGGATACCACATTAGCAGTCCTCCAGTCCTCCGGCAACACACCTGAAGCCAGAGAGGATTGGAAAATGATGGTCAGGGCCTCTGCTATTTCCTCTTTTGCTTCGCTTAACAGCCTGGGATACATTTTATCCGGGCCTGGAGATTTATCCACATTTAAAGCTGGAAAACCCCTTAATACTTCCTCTCTCACTATGTTTATTTCATCTAATATTTCACACTCCTCCTCCCCGATAGCAATGTTTGCTTCGCCCCTCTCATTCGTGAAAACAGACACAAAGGGCTCGATTTTCAGTCTGTGGTTTTGCCGGGATTGGAGGTGTGCGGGGGGTTAAATTCCCGAAATCGGGGGTCCCGACCCCATCCCGCCCCCAACCTGGCCCCAAACCCGCTTCCATGCCAGCTTCGAAAGAGGCGGGTACCCGCCCCGCACTGGGACCCGCCTCCCCGAGGCGGGAAGGGATTAGTGCCAATTAACTGCCTGTTAACAAGTCGTTAACAGGCAGTTTTTAACCTAATCCCTATTTTTAAGCTTGAACTGTGGGAATCCCGACGGCTCCAAACCACGGCAAGTTGAAGGAGTCGGGCCGTCGGGTTGAAGGGCTTGGAGGGGTCGAGATGTCGGTGTTCAGGTGAGTGATGTGTGCATGAGTGCAAAGGTAAGTGTGTTTGGTGTGTCTAAAGTGATTAAATAAGTTTTACATACATTTTCTTACCTTTTCAGCCATCCTTCCTTTAGGTTCCGGGAGTCCCTCATTTCACCGGCACAGAAAGTAGAATGGCTGCGATCTGTCAAAAGTGACAGCCTGCAGCTTTCTGTGCAGGAGAGATTTCTAACCGAGTCTGTGGAAAAGGACCCATGTTAGAAATAAGACTGTCAGTGTTTGACAGCTTCAAACAGCTGTGAAACACTGATATTTCATCTGTCAAAACGTCTTGACAGGTGAAATTTCAGTCTGTGACATCACCTGTTGCCAGGTGGCCCTTAATCGGCCTGCTGAGCCCGCTGGGTGGGCTCAACAAGGTCAATCAAGTTAAAATCGCGTGGATTGGCCGCATCTCAATGGAGGCGGGACTACAACCCTGAAAGTTGTAGTCCCGCCTCCAACCCAACTCCTGAATGAACCTCCAGCCCAAAGTATTCATTAAGAACCCCACCAACGTCTCCTGCCTCCTCAAGATCTGTAATAGGCCCCACCCTTTCTTTTGTTATCCTCTTACTCTTAATATATTTATAAAACATCTTTGGGTTTTCCTTGATTTTACTTGTCAAGAATTTTTCATGCTCTCTCTTTGCTTTCCTAATATCCTTTTTAATTGCACCCCTGCACTTTCTGTACTCCTCTAAAGATTCTGGAGTATTTAGACATCTATAACGTCATGTTCAGTGATTTAAAATTGGGTTACTCACACTACCCCTCCTGAGGACCCCACCAGCACAAAAGCCAGCCTTCAGCCAATTCAATTCACTCCATGTGTTATGAAGAAACGGCTGAGCACAATGGATACAGTAAAGGCTGTAGACCCCAACAACATCCTGGCTGTCGTGCTGAAGATTTGTGCTCCAGAACTAGCCGCACTTCTAGCCAAGCTGTTCCAGTACAGCTATAACACTGGCATCTACCCGACAATGTGGAAAACTGCCCAGTTATGTCCTGTCAACAAAAAGCAGGACAAATCCAATCTGGCCAATTACCGCCCCATCAGCCTACTCTCAATCGAGAGTGCTCTCAAGTGGCAGTTACTCACCAATAACCTGCTCACCGATGCTCAGTTTGGGTTCCGCCAAGACCACTCGCCATCCAGACCTCATTACAGCCTTGGTCCAAATATGGACAAAAGAGCTGAATTCCAGAGCTGAGGTGAGAGTGACTGCCCTTGACATCAAGGCAGCATTTGACCGAGTGTGGCATCAAGGAGCCCCAGTGAAACTGAAGTCAATGGGAATTGGGAGGAAAACTCTCCACTGGCTGGAATCATACCTAGCACAAACGAAGATGGTTGTGGTGGTTGGATTCAATCATCTCAGCCCCAGGACATCGCTGCAGGAGTTCCTCAGGGCAGTGTCCTAGGCCCAACCATCTTCAGCTGCTTCATCAATGACCTCCCCTCCATCATAAGGTCAGAAGTGGGGATGTTCGCTGATGACTGCACAGTGTTCAATGCCATTCGCAACTCCTCAGATAATGAAGCAGTCCATGCCCACATGCAGCAAGACCTGGACAACATTCAGGCTTGGGCTGATAAGTGGCAAGTAATATTCACGCCACAAAAGTGCCAGGCAATGACTATCTCCAAAAAGCAAGAGTCTAACCACCGCCCTTTGATATTCAACAGCATTACCATCGCTGAATCCCCCACCATCAACATCCTGGGGCTCACCATTGACCAGAAACTTAATGGACCAGCCACATAAATACAGTGGCATAAGAGCATGTCAGAGGCTGGGTATTCTGCAGCAAATGTCTCACCTCCTGACTCCAGAGAGCCTTTCCACCATCTACAAAGCACAAGTAAGGAGTGTGATGGAATACTCTCCACTTGCCTGGATGAGTGCAGAGCCAACAACACTCAAGAAGCTCGACACCATCCAGGACAAAGCTGCCCGCTTGATTGGCACCCCATCCACCACCTTAAACATTCACTCCCTCCACCACCGGTGTACCGTGGCTGCAGTGTGTACCATCTACAAGATGCATTGCAGCAACTTGCCAAGGCTTCTTCAGCAGCAGCTCCCAAACCCGCGACCTCTACTACCCTGAAGGACAAGGGCAGCAGGCGCATGGGAACACCACCACCTCCAAGTTCACCTCCAAGTCACACAGCATTCTGACTTGGAAATATATCGCCGTTCCTTCATCGCCACTGGGTCAAAATCCTGGAACTCCCTCCCTAACAGCACTGTGGGAGTACCTTCACCACACGGACTGCAGCGGTTCAAGAAGGCGGCTCACCACCACCTTCTCAAGGGCAATTAGGGATGGGCAATAAATGCTGACCTTGCCAGTGACACCCACATCCCAAGAAAAACTAGCCACTCTGATTAAAAACGCTTATTTTTTGAGTTAAGCACATTTTCAGCGGTATTAATAAAACTGCATCAGGTTACCACTCTTCAATATATATTATTTTTTAATGCAAGGGAAAAAAAATAACTAATTCCGTTCTAAAACACTGCCCGATTGCACTGGTTCAGGGAAGAGTTTACATTTGTGATTATACAAATGAGTTTGAGCAGAATCTTGAACCATAACGTCACTTCAGAAACCCAGCACAATTTGTGCCTGGATTGCCAATTGCGCCTGATGTAAGAAAACTACCAGGCACTTGGTCTGAGTATTAAACAAGGCTTTAATCAACTGTTTTCCAACATGAAGATCTAGTTGTGTCCTTCACTAGTTCCTTTTTTTAAATTTATTGATGGGATGTGGGTGTCGCTGGCTAGGCCTGCATTTAGTGCCCATCCCTAATTGCCCTTGAGAAGATGGTGGTGAGCCGCCTTCTTGAACCGCTGCAGTCCATATGGTGTAGGTACACCCACAATGCTGTTAGGAAAGGAGTTCCAGGATTTTGGCCCAGCGACAGTGAAGGAACGGCGATACAGGTCCAAGTCAGGATGGTGTGTGGCTTGGAGGGGAACTTGTAGGTGGTGATGTTCCCATGCGTCTGCTGCCCTTGTCCTTCTAAGTGGTAGTGGTCGCGGGTTTGGAAGGTGCTGTTGAAGGAGCTTTGGCGAGTTGCTGCAGTGCATCTTGTAGATGGTACACACTGCAGCCACAGTGCGCCGGTGGTGGAGGGAGTGAATGTTGAAGGTGGTGGATGGAGTACCAATCAAGCGGGCTGCTTTATCCTGAATGGTGTTGAGCTTCTTGAGTGTTGTTGGAGCTGCACTCATCCAGGCAAGTGGAGAGTATTCCATCACACTCCTGACTTGTGCCTTGTAGATGGTGGAAAGGCTTTGGGGAGTCAGGAGGTGAGACACTCGCCGCAGAATTCCTAGCCTCTGACCTGCTCTTGTAGCCACAGTATTTATATGGCTGGTCCAGTTCAGTTTCTGATCAATGGTAACCCCCAGGATGTTGATAGTGGGGGATTCAGCGATGGTAATGCCATTGAATGTCAAGGGGAGATGGTTAGAGTCTCGCTTGTTGGAGATGGTCATTGCCTGGCACTTGTGTGGTGCGACTGTTACTTGCCACTTGTCAGCCCAAGTCTGAATGTTGTCCAGGTCTTGCTGCATATGGACACGGACTGCGTCAGTATCTGACGAGTCTCGAATGGTGCTGAACAGTGTGCAATCATCAGCGAACATCCCCACTTCTGACCTTATGATGGAGGGAAGGTCATTGATGAAACAGCTGAAGATGGTTGGGCCTAGGACACTGCCCTGAGGAACTCCTGCAGTGATGTCATGTGATTGAGATGAATGACCTCTATTATGTCCATGAATGATTGAGACACGGGCAGCAGGAGTTGAACAAAACAAGTCTTTACTGATTGAAGTCAATAGGGAAACTGAAAACACAGAGGCTCACTAGCGCCTTTTATACAGGGGTGGTCACTGGCGGTACTGCAGTCTGAGACCAGTTATTCTCTTAAAGGTACATACACAACAATTCCTCCCCTTTTAGATAAACAGTACATAACATTCATTTAACAACTAAATGATAACTAATTACAATCACAATTACGGTTGCTAGATACATTGGTTAAGTTTACGCAATTATAAGTTCAGTCTTTGAGGAGGCTTCCTGATTCTGTCTGGATAACGCCTCTTTGGGGTATCAGGTTCTTCTGGCAAGGTTGAGTCAGGATCAATGTCGTTGTTTGGTTCATCTGCTTCCAATATCACCGATTCTGCGGTAGCTGCAATCGGTACGTCGATTTCATTGCCAGGTGTATCAGATCGTGGTATGGAGTTGACGTTTTCCAGTGACTCTAGAATCTGGTCAGCATGGTGTCTTACAATGCTCTCTCCAACGTCCATGGTATACATGAGAGGTCCTTGCCGTGTACAAATCGTTCCTGGCTGCCATTTCTCAGTGCGGTAGTCCCGGGCCAAAACTGGTTGACCTATCTTAAAACTCCTGGTCGGCCTTTCATTCATATTCTGAAACTGCCTGTTCTCCACATCTCTTCGGACGTTTGGCTTAACCAAATCCAAGCGGCATCGTAGTCTTCGATTGAAGAACATCATGGCTGGAGTTTGGTTGGTAACCGCATGCGTCGCATTCCGGTAGGCAAACATGAAGTTGTCCACAATAACAACAGAAAATGCTGGAAAAACTCAGCAGGTCAGGCAACATCCGTGGAGAGAAATTTGAGTTGACGTTTCGGGTTTGACCCTTTGAAGAAGGGTCAAACCCGAAACGTCAACTCAAATTTCTCTCCACGGATGTTGCCTGACCTGCTGAGTTTTTCCAGCATTTTCTGTTGTTATTTCGGATTTCCAACATCTGCAGTATTTTGCTATCGATGAAGTTGTCCACCTTGTGTTGCAGGGGTATATCTTCATTACACATTGCCTTGATAGCCTTCTTGAATGATTGAACAAACCTCTCGGCCAATCCATTAGTTGCTGGATGATATGGGGCAGATGTGTAATGCTTAACACCATTGTTCTTTAAGAACCTCCGGAACTCTTCAGACACAAACTGTGGTCCATTGTCAGAGCAAATCTGTTCAGGCAGCCCATTCCTGGCGAATATGGTTCGTAAAACTGTGAAAGTTTTTTCCGTGGTGGTTGAGGACATTTTTATTACCTCTGGCCACTTTGAATGTGCATCCACCGCAATTAAAAACATTGAGTCCATGAAGGGACCAGCAAAATCAATGTGCACCCTTTGCCATGGAGATGAGGGCCACTCCCATGGATGCAGAGGAGCTTGTGGTGGGGCGTTTTGGACCTTCTGGCATCCTGCACAGCTCTTGGTCATCTCTTCGATTTCTTTATCGATTCCCGGCCACCACACAAACGCTCTGGCTAAGTTCTTCATTTTTACCCCACCCAGATGACCCTCATGAAGCTCATTGAGCACGCTATCTGTCAACTTAGGTGGAATTACTACTCTGGATCCACACATCAAGGTTCCTCTGCACACTGACAGCTGTTCACTTCTCGGCGAGAATGCTGGCAGCAGTGGTTCGCCATGTGCTGGCCATCCCTTCACCGTTAAATCATCGACCCGTGATAGTGTCGGGTCATTCCGTGTTTCCTTTTCTATGTTTGCATTCGTCATAGGGAGACATTCGACTATGGTCGAGTGGAATAACTCCATTGGATCCACTGCAAGGACTTCTTCTTCCACCGTCGGCAACGGTAGGCGTGACAATCCATCAGCATTCCCATGCTGATTAGTTCCTTTGTACTCGATGTCATATTGGTGTGCCCCTAGGAAAAGGGACCACCTCTGCAGCTGTTGTGCTGTCATTATCGGTACGCCCTTCTGAGGGTTGAAAATGGAGACAAGAGGTTGATGATCGGTTAGCAGAGTAAATTTTTGACCGTGCAGGTAGTGATTGAGCTTCTTCACCCCCCACACTAGGCTGAGGGCCTCTCTGTCAATCTGGGCATAGTTACGCTCGGCAGAAGTTAACGAGCGCGACGCAAAAGCTATCGGCCTCTCTAAACCATCAAGGAATTTATGTGACAGTTCCGCCCCAATGCAGTAGGGAGACGCATCACACGCCAGTCTTATCGGTAGTGTTGGGTTGTAGTGAGCCAATACTTCTCTTGAAGTGATTAAGTCCTTACTCTTCTGAAAGGCCCACTTACAATCATTGCTCCATTTCCATGCTACCCCCGTTCGTAGCAGGCCGTTCAGTGGGTGCAGAATTGTCGACAAATTCGGCAAAAACTTATGGTAGTAATTCACCAATCCGAGGAATGACCTCAGTTGCGACACATTTTCAGGCGCTGGGGCCTTAACAACCGCTTCAATTTTGTCAGGGGACTTGTGTAACCCCTCTTCGTCAATCACGTGGCCACAATACGATATCTGTTTCTTAAAAAACTCGCACTTGGGGCGGTTGGCTCGTAGTCCGTGTTCCCGTAGTCTAGTGAGCACCTGTTCTAGGTTGTTAAGGTGTTCACTGTCATCTTCACCTGTCACAAGGATGTCGTCCAAGTAACACTGAGTCCCCGGAATCCCTTGCCGGACTTGTTCCATCGCTCTTTGCCATATCGCCGGAGCCGATGCTACTCCGAGTACCAATCGATGATACTGGTAAAGACCTTTGTGAGTGTTTATCGTGAGATACTTCCTAGAGGACTCTTCAACCTCCATCTGCCAATATGCTTGTGCTAGGTCAATTTTTGTAAAACGCTTCCCTCCAGACAGTGAGGCGAAGATGTCTTCTATCCTTGGAAGAGGATATTGTACTGTGTGAAGGACTGGGTTCACCGTCACCTTGAAATCCCCACAGATGCGAACCTTCCTTGGCTCCTCAGACTTATTGCTTAACGTTTTCTTCATGACAGGAACGATGGGTGTCGCCCACTCGCTCCAGTTGAGCTTAGACAACACGCCTGCCTTCTCCAGATTCTCCAGCTCTGCCTCGACGGCTGGGCGAATTGCATATGGTACCGGTCTTGCTTTGAAAAACTTGGGAATTGCATTCTGTTCTATTTTTATCGAGGCGGTTACGCCTTTAAGAGTGCCCAGTTCTTGTTGAAATACCTCTTTGGCGTTAGCTAAGATTGTTGACAATCGTCCAGGAGTGACGTCGTCATCTTTTTTACCGTCCACCGTCATTGCATGAACGGAGTGCCAATCTAAGCTTATCTTCCTGATCCATTCACGTCCCAATAACGGTGGTCCACCATTTTGCAGTATGTAGAGATACAATTTCTGTATTTTCTTGCCGTTGTATTCGACAGGCACCCTTATTTTTCCTCTGGGGTATACTTTTTGCCACGTATACGTCGTCAAGACGATGGATGTCTCTCTCAAGGGTATGTGTGAGAATAGCCGCTCGTAGTCTCGTCGATTCATGACGGTTAGCGCTGATCCTGTATCCAATTCCATTTTAACTTGGGACCCTGCTATCGTGAGGGTGACCCAAATGGTTCGGTGATCCTCTTTTGCGATTACATTGTGAAGTTTGAGACAGCTTAGTCACCTGTTCCCGGATTCGCTATCACTCATCTGGTCTTCGGAACTACTGTCCGTCATCTTTTGTACTTTCTTGTACGGTTCCTTAGTAGCCTTTTTGTTGTCGCTGGTCTTCTTCCCAGACCTGCAAACCCGTGCAATATGTCCCATCTTTCCGCATTGCCTGCATATTTTGTCTTTGGACTAGCAGTCCTTCTGGTCATGGTTAGTTCTGCCGCAGCGATAACATTTTGCAAATCCCCGTGTCATTTCATGGGTGCCGTATTCCTGTGGCTTTTGTTGAATTTCCGCAGCTCCCCTGGCTGCTGCTTCGTACGATACTGCCACGCTGAAAGCCTTATCTAGCGTCAGCTCTTTCTCTGAGAGTAACTTCTTCTGTGTTCCTTCACTCAGGAGTCCACAGACAAATTTGTCCCGTAGGGTATCTGCCAGTCCTGCTCCGAACTGGCAGTGCTTTGATAGCTTGCGTACTTCCGTAAGGTACTCAGCATTGCTCTCATCTTTATGCTGAGTTCTCCTGTGGAATTTAAATCTTTCTGCTATCAACAGCGGTGCAGGGTTTAGGTGTTCCTGTAGGACAGCAACAATTTCGTTAAAACTCTTCACCTTCAGTTTGGCTGGAGTAATCAAGTCCCGCAATAGGCCGTACGTTCTAGCGCCCATTAAGTTTAGCAATACCGATGCCTTTTTCTCATCGGCTATTTCGTTTGCCTCGCAATTTACCTCGACTCTTTCCACATGCGTGGTCCAGTCCTCTATTGTATTATCAAAGGCAGTGATACAGCCAGTCTTCGGCATCTTGAAAATCTAAAATGGCGCCTCCCGCGCTTTGCCTTCTTCCCCGATTTAACAAAATGGCGCCTCCCGCGCTTTGCCTTCTTCCCTGCTGTTGCTAGCGCTGCTTTCCGTGGTTCTCGTTGCAACCTGCAGCTCCTCGCGGTTTCTTGCGCATTTAATATTTCTTTTTTTATTATTTTCCCATCGTGGAACAACCCTGTGGGACTCTTGCCTCCCTCTTCTCGGGTCTATACGCAGCCCGGCTTCGTAGCACCGGCCGCGCCCTGTGTGCTCCACCCTCTCTCTCTCCTCTTCCCGACAACGCTGCTCGGCCCCGTTGCAAGCCACCCGCTCGAGTTCCTGAACGCCGCAGCCCAGGAAGGATCAGTGTACTACCTGCCACCAGCCCGATTAGCTGAAGCACCGTCGACAGGGGTGGTCACTGCCGGTACTGCAGTCTGAGACCAGTTATTCTCTTAAAGGTACATACACAACAACCTCCAACAACCACAGCCAACTTCCTTTGTGCTAGGTATGATTCCAACCAATGGAACGTTTTCCCCTTGATTCCCATTGACTTCAGTTTTGCTAGGGCTCCTTGATGCCACACTCGATCAAATGCTGCCTTGATGTCAAGGGCAGTCACTCTCACCTCACCTCTTGAGTTCAGCTCTTTTGTCCATGTTTGGACCAAGGCTGTAATGAGGTCAGCAGCTGAGTGGCCCTGGCGGAACCCAAACTGGGCGTCAGTTAGCAGGTTATTGCTGAGTAAGTGCCGCTTGATAGCACTGTCGACGACACCTTCCATCACTTTGCTAATGATTGAGAGTACACTGATGGGACGGTAATTGGCTGGGTCGGATTTGTCCTGATTTTTGTAGACAGGACATACTTGGGCAATTTTCCACATTGCCGGGTAGATGCCAGTGTTGTAGCTGTACTGGAACAGCTTGGCTAGGGGCGCAGCTAGTTCTGGAGCACAAGTCTTCAGTACTATTGCCGGAATGTTGTCAGGGCCCATAGCCTTTGCAGAATCCAGTGTCTTCAGCCGTTTCTTGGCATCATGTGGAGTGAATTGAATGGGCTGAAGACTGGCATCTGTGATGCTGGGGGCCTCAGGAGGAGGCCGAGATGAATCATCCACTCGGCACTTCTGGCTGAAAATAGTTGCAAATGCTTCAGCCTTGTCTTTTGCACTCACGTGCTGGGCTCCACCATCATTGAGGATGGGGATATTTTTGGAGCCTCCTCCTCCTGTTAACTGTTTAATTGTCCACCACCACTCACGACTGGATGTGGCAGGACTGCAGAGCTTTGATTTGATCCGATGGTTGTGAGATCGCTTAGCTCTGTCTATCGCATGTTGCTTCCTGTTAAAGAATGTCCTGCACAAGCTGGGCCCATGCCCGAGTATTTATACTCTCCCTGGACAGCGCCACCAGCAGGCCGCCCAGTATTATTACATAAGTCATTTTCACATGAATGACAAGATTCATGTCAGCGCCCAAAGTGGAAACTCTACCCCAAAGACTGAGTTGTAGATCTTGACTTTGTGCGTGAGTGCAAAATGGGTGATAGCGAGTCGCCAGCCCGTTTTACAACTCTCCCGATTTTTTATTGAAACAGGCTGCTGACCGCCTGTCACTAGTGCTGCACTATTGCACAAAGTCAAGGTCTACCCCACAGTCTGTATTTTGTCCAGTGGGATGTCAGAGTGGACAGTTGAAAGAAAAAAGAAAGGCTTGCATTTCTGTAGCGCCTTTCACGACCACCTGACGTCTCAAAGCGCTTTACAGCCAATGCAGTACTTTTGGAGTGTAGTCACTGTTGTAATGTGGGAAACGCAGCAGCCAAAATGCGCACAGCCAAGCTCCCACAAACAGCAATGTGATAATGACAAGATAGTCTGTTTTTGTTATGTTGATTGAGGGATAAATATTGACCAGGACACCGGGGATAACTCCCCTGCTCTGCTTCGAAATAGGGCCGTGGGATCTTTTACGTCTACCTGAGGTGAGCGGATGGGGCCTCAGTTTAATGTCTCATCCGAAAGACGGCACCTCCGACAGTGCAGCACTCCCTCAGCACTGCACTGGAGTGTCGAATGTCTCCCTATGACGAATGCAAACATAGAAAAGGAAGCATCCCAGAAAACCATTTGGTCTGACGAGGCACAAGTGCCAGGAGAGAGGTTGCAAACAAGAGGGTTTCTTTGCAACTACCAATCCAGCACATCATAGTCACATTGCCAGTACTCTCTTTGCTCTTACTGCCGGCCCCAGTTCAACTGTCCAGGCTGCGGTTAAGAGGACAGGAGAAATAGGCCAGTCACGGGTGCCTTACTTTGAAGGTCGTGTTGTGGGTTGTGTTGTAGTTGTGTGGCGGTGCAGGCTGTGTGATTGCGCCTGAGGCCAGGTCTGTTGCCTACAACAAGGAAATCTAATAAAGACCCAACTGTTTCCACCACTTGAATCTCCACCTATCATTTGCAATCATTTTAACTAGCTGAGCACTCACTGGCTTTAGTTATAAGCCGACCTTGCCACAAACTCTGTACCCTCGCCATTGATTCCATGTCACTCCTAGGCCTCTGTCTCAGGCTGAAACAGACTGTTCGCAACCTCGGCATCCTATTCAACCCCCAGCTGGGCTTCTGTCCCATTAGCCTGTCCATCACAAAGACCGCCTACTCCCACCTCTGGAACGTTGCCTGCCTTCGGCCCTGCCTCAACCCAGCTGCTGCTGAAACCCTCATTCATGCCTTTGTCACCCCCGCACTCAACGGTTCCAGTGTCCCCCAGGCCGCTCTCTCAGCCTCCACCCTCTGGAGACTTCAGTACACCCACAAATCTGCTGCCCATACCCTATCCCACACCAAGTCGTGCTCGCCCATCTGGGCTTATTGACCTACATTGGATTCTAGTGCCCCAAAGGTGGCATGAATTTTTGTCAGTGACGGGTGGGCACCAAATGGGGGGAAAAATATGGGTGTTTGGTCTGGGGTAGGTGTCTTAAGCAGTAAAACATTGCAGACAGGAGCGGGGGCAAGGGATTGGCGTTGGGGGGAAGGAAGGGGAAAGGTCCTGGTGCTTGTAGGAACTTAGGAACAGGATTAGGCCATTAAGCCCCTCGAGCCTGTTCGCCATTCAATGAGATCATGGCTGATCTGTGACACAGCTCCATATCCTCGCCTTTGCCCCATATCAGTTAATATCTTTGGTTAACAAAAATCTATCAATCTCAGATTTAGAATCATAGAATCATAGAATGGTTACAGCACAGAAGGAGGCCATTCGGCCCGTCGAGCCCGTGCCAGCTCTCTGCAAGAGCACTTCAGCTAGTCCCACTCCCCCGCCCTTTCCCCGTCCCCGTAGCCCTGCAAATTTTTTTCCTTCGGGTACCTATCCAACTCCCTCTTGAAAACCACGATTGGGTTTGCCTCCACCACCCTTTCAGGCAGTGCATTCCAGATCATAACCACGCGCTGCGTAAAAAGCTTTCCTCATGTCGCCTTTGGTTCTTTTGCCAATCACCTTAAATCTGTGTCCTCTGGTTCTCAACCCTTCCGCCAATGGGAACAGTTTCTCTCTATCTACTCTGTCTAGACCCCTCATGATTTTGAACACCTCAATCAAATCTCCTCTCAATCTTCTCTGCTCTAAGGAGAACAACCCCAGCTTCTCCAGTCCATCCACGTAACTGAAGTCCCTCACCCCTGGAATCATTCTTGTAAATCTTTCTGCACCCTCTCTAAGGCCTTCATAGCCTTCCTTAAATGCGGTGCCCAGAATTGGACACAATACTCCAGTTGAGGCCGAACCAGTGTTTTATAAAGGTTCATCATAACTTCCTTGCTTTTGTATTCTTTGCCTCTATTTATGAAGCCCAGGATCCCGTATGCTTTTTTAACCGCTTTCTCAACCGGTCCTGCCACCTTCAATGATTTTGTGCACATATACCCCTAGGTCTCTCTGTTTATGCACCCCATTTAGAATTGTACCCTTCAGTTTATATTGCCTCTCCTCGTTCTTCCTACCAAAATGTATCACTTCGCACTTTTCTGCATTAAATTTCATCTGCCACGTGTCCGCCCATTTCACCAGCCTGTCTATGTCTTCTTGAAGTCTATCACTTTCCTCCTCGCTGTTCATTATACTTCCAAGTTTTGTGTCATCTGCAAATTTTGAAATTGTGCCCTGTACACCCACATCCAAGACATTTATATATATCAAGAAAAGCAGTGGTCCTAGCACCGACCCCTGGGGAACACCACGATATACTTTCCTCCAGTCCGAAAAAAAACCTCTCTGTTTCCTGTCACTTAGCCAATTCCGTATCCATGCTGCCACTGTCCCTTTTATTCTATATAGGCTTCAACTTTGCCGGCAAGCCTATTATGTGGCACTTCATCAAATGCCTTTTGGAAGTCCATATACACCACATCAACCACATTGCCCTCATCAACCCTTGACCTAGCATCAATTGACGTTTGTGGAAGAGAGTTCCAAACTTCTACCACCTTTTGCGTGCAGAGGTGTTTCCTAACCACTCCTGAAAGGCCTGACTCTAATTTTTAGACTATGCTCCCTTGTGCTTTTACCAGGCATAAGAATATCATGGGCATTCGCTAGGCAAGAATTGGGCCCGCGAATGTCCATTTCCTGCGCATGCGGAGGATCTGTCAAGAAGATTATTGACAGATCGCAAGTTCCGGGTTTTCACGCATGCGCAGCCCATGTGTGACCCGGAACTTGTGAGGCACTTACAGCCACATACGCTGTGCGTACACGGTCATAGGATATGGAAAATCCACGCCAATGTCTATTGAAGCGCACGAAGCACTTAAGAACCTTAGAGCCAGCTCCAACAGACAAGCAGCAAGCACACGGAGGTGGAAAGAAGTGAGCCTGATGTAGGATGGCATTCCATGTTCAAAGCCTTTAATAGATAGATGTGCCCAGAATGGCCATATATTCAGGGCCTTGGTAACTTTACTGCACAGTTAATGTCAAGTGGGAAACTACATTCTGGGCACAATGGGTACTTTTATTGGTCAGTTTCACACACTCGTAAAGTAAAAACACCAATTCTGTAAGGTGGAGTTGAACTTAGGTAGGCCTACCATTTTCCAATATTTTTATGTCCCTTTACAGTACCACTGATATAAGTCCAATTAAACCAGGTTTTATTACTGTGACAGACTTAAGTCAATCCATTTAAATTTTTTTGTGCACATGACTGAATTTCCAATTTAAAATGAGCCTTTAAATTTTACCGATGCGGTATACTGCACCATGAAGCAAAACTAATGATTTTCCCAACCTTGAACTTCAGTCCGAGATGTTCAATGAACCAGTCTGTATCGCGCTGTATTACTGCTGGGAAAAGTGACATGATTTAACATTCAGAAGCATGCCACCTTCTCCATGAAAGGTCTGAACCCTCAGACTCAGGTCCAGCAAAACTCCTGTCTCTCTGGCCTGACCGGTCTGGCTTATTTTTGGCTCGCAATACTGCGACGCTATAACAAACATTAGTATTGCAGCAATAAAGTGCATTACTATAACGTGAACCATGAACCACTAAATAAAGAACCTGCATTTTATTTACCCCCTTTCACAACCTCAGGACGTCCCAAAGCACTTTACAGCCAATGAAGTATTTTTTTAAAGTGTAGTCACTGCTGTGATGTCGGAAAGGCAGCAGTCAATTTGCACACAGCAAACTCCCACAAACAGCAATGAGATAATCATAGAATCATAGAAATTTAAGGCACAGAAGGAGGCCGTTCTGCCCATCATGTCTGTGCCGGCATTTTACAGCCTAAGTGATCACATAATCTGTTTTTCACTGATGTTGGTTGAGGGATAAATATTGACCAGGACACCGGGGAGAATCCCCCACTCTTTTTCGAAATAGTGCCCTGGGATCTTTTAGGTTTTTCACCTCCATTCACACTGCTCTGGCTGTAATTCTAATCGCAGGGTGGCCGTCTCAACCACATCGAGCTACCACAGCAGGCAACAGGACCGCCGATGCCTAGTCACTCAGTGGGACTCTTTTGCCTTCCCAAGTGTCAGCTGTGGCTCAGTGGGTAGCACTCTCTAAGTGGGAGGGGCTAGGAGTGAGCAGGTGCTGCTGGTTGCCTGATTGCTGCAGGGAGTTGGAGTGAGCTTGTAAAAAGTTGGTGGTGGTTTTTTCTCCAGGTTTTAGGGCCTTTTTGGCCCATAAACAGCAGCCAGATGGCTGCTGAGGGGTCCGGAGTGCTGGGTCCCTCAGAGGACAGTTTTCCCAAGATGAATTTAATCAGGGGAGTAACTGTTGTTGGAAGGGAGAGAAGCAGGCCCAAAGATTTTGGGTCAGGATCCTAGGAGGTTTGGAAAAGAAAATACGGTGGTGGTTCAGTGCGAGGATAATGAGATACGAGCTTGGGATATTATCCAAGTGGTACATGAGGACTATGGTGAGGGAAGCTGCTGACCAAAGCCGAATGTTGGGTTCGAGGTGACAGTCAGTTGCCGAGAGGAGGTGGAAAGACCTTTACTCAGTTTGAAGGTTGGTGATAAGTTCTTGGAGGTACCTCTGCTATATTCGGAAGAGGTGGTGGTCTCATTCTTAAACTTGCCGGTTTATATTTAGGACGAGGTGCTAATCAAAAAGTTGGAGTTGTGGGACATTAAAATTTGCTCGGCAAAAAAGAGGAGGTACTATCCAGGAACATGGGTAGCAGATGGAACCCGTTATGTAAAGGTGCAGTTCCCACAGGGGGTGAATCATTACCGTACAGAATGAAAATTGACACAATGGAAGGAGTGCAGTACTTCTGAGTACTGCATGATAACCAAGTGAAGGTTTGTTATTATTGCCTTAGACACGACCATCTTGTAAGAAACTGTCCGGACTTGTACTATTATAATTGCGGCGAGTCTGGACACATCACTCAGAGCTGCAAGGCCCCAACCACTGTGAGTATTAGGCAGAAGGAAGCTCTCTGAGTGACGAGGAGGTGGGAGAAGGAGCAGGAGGTGTGAGTGGAATGGCCAGAGGAGCGGAGCAGTCGGAGGACACAGCTGGTGAATTGAAGGAGAAAAGAGCGTAGGAAGAGGCAGAAAATTGCGGAGCAGAGAACAGGACGGGGATGGTGGTAAACACACCAAGTACAGTGGAAAAGGACAAAGACAGCAGAGAGCAGCAGGGGTTGAGGGCAGAGTCGAGCCATAATATGGTTCAGCTCTCCCTAAAGAATCTGGGTCCGTGGGGGGAGAGGAGGCGGGAGTGGGGTGCATGGTAAATGTAAGTACTCCAAAGAAAGATGGGGAGTCGGACATCTCGGTGAGCAGGAGGGGGCAAGACAAAGAGAGCGTGCAAGAGGCAGGAGCCTTAAAGGGGCAGCAGGACGGGAGCGGCGAGACAAAAACGCCAGAAGGGAGCAATATATGTGCGTCATTGTCCCAGAGAGAGAAGGATCAGGGAGCTAAGGATGATGAGGCCGAAGGGAGCGGCACTGTTGGAGAAACCACAATAGCAGGAAGACTCTCTATGTGAGATGATGTATCTGACGGGGAACAGGATTATTTATGTGATGGGGAGCAGGAACAAAAGGTCACAGAAGAGCTCGAGAGTGAGGAGTCAGAGGGGGACAGAGACATGGAAGTGGGGGGTGGGGTGGCATCATGTGGAAAGGGAAAGGTTAGTGAGGGGCAGAAGGAGGTAGAAGGGGCAGCTCCTCGGCCCAAAGCTAATGCAGGGAAGAGGCTGAAACAACAGGGAAGGTTCAAACAGGAGGTGAAAAAGAGCCACAGGCTGCAGGAGAAAGCAACAGCTGGCCGAAAAGTTGAGAAGGAGCATGAGAGGAGGGAAGTGCCAGTGATTAAATGATGGGGAGATTATCAGGTATACTTCCCATATTCGGAGCCATGATTACATTGGTTTCGATTAATGTGAACGGACTGAGGGGTGAGAAGAAATTGCAGCAGTTGTTGCAGGGTTTTAAAGGCACTGACTTGTGTCTGCAAGAAACCTTTTGGGATGAGGATATCCTAGAAAGAGTTTGGAAGGTTTGGAAGGGAGGGGTGTTTGCAAGTTGTGCAAACAATAACCATAGAGGGGTGGCTGTTTTGGTGAGTCCGTCCATAAAAGAGAACGTTGCCTTGGTGGACAAGGACGCTGAGGAGAGATTTTTACGGCTAAGGGTAAAAATGGAGGAATTTAATTGCGATCTCTTTAATATCTATGCACCGAACGACCATTGCAAGTGTCGCAAGTTTTTTCGGGGGTTATTCACTGAAGTGGCAGAGGTGGAAAACCCTTGTATAGTGGGGGATTTTAATGTATTTTTATCTCGGATGGACATTTCAGCCCAGATGATCTTTAAAGATGATAACTCCAGATGGATGATTGTAAAAATGATGGCAAATTTAAATTTGAGAGACTTATGAAGGTTCCGGAACCCCATAAAAAGGGAGTTCTCCAGAACAGGTTGGGTGGGTGATGTTTTAAAACAGAGCCGAATAGATTTTGTGTTAATGCGGGAAGGGTTAAGTTCTGAGGTGATGGAGATTTATTATAAAAAAGTATTTTTTAGTGACCACTCGGCTTTGACTCTTAGAATTAGGAACAGCAGAGTTAAGATCGGTCCAGGGGTTTGGATTTTAAACAATCAATACCTGAAAGAAATTGCTTATAAAGAAGGGTTTTAAATATAATGAAGAATGCTCGGAAGGAACCTTTGTTCTTGAAAGAAAGAAGAGTTTGGTGGGACAATTTCAAATACGAGGTTGTAGGAATGGCTAGATTCCTAACTAAAGGACTGAGGTCGAGTCAGTCTATCAAACAAACGATGTTTAATACTAATCAACAGAGTTTAAAACGAAAACACAGGAGAACTACATTACAGGTCTGTACTCTTTGCTGGCTCCACGAGGACTGGCTAGGGCAGCTCCCCAGCCTGATGTCATGACGTCATCACATTTTCCCGCCACTGGAGGATCACGTGATCAACGTGATGACGTCATCACGTTTGGTCTCATTCTTAAAGGGACCGCGCTATGTACATGCAATGATATGAACAAAGATACAGATTCATTCTGTAACTAATAATTTGTTAAAGATAATTATGCACATTAGATCAGAGTCCACCTGGTGGCTCCGCCACAAGGTAAAGGTTTTTCAGTACATTATTGGAAAGAGAGAGCGGCAGCTAACTGGCGTTGAGAAGAGAATATAAACAAAAGGTTTACGGATGTCTGTACCTTAAACATTCACTCCCTCCACCACCGGTGTACCGTAACTGCAGTGTGTACCATCTACAAGATGCACTGCAGCAACTCGCCAAGGCTTCTTCGGCAGCACCTCCCAAACCCGCCACCTCTACCACCTAGAAGGACAAGGGCAGCAGGCGCATGGGAACACCACTACCTCCAAGTTCCCCTCCAAGTCACACACCACTCTGACTTGGAAATATATTGCCGTTTTTTCATCGTCACAGGGTCAAAATCCTGGAATTCCCTCCCTAACAGCACTGTGGATGTACCTTCACCACACGGACTGCAGCGGTTCAAGAAGGCTGCTCACCACCACCTTCTCAAGGGCAATTAGGGATGGGCAATAAATGCTGGCCTTGCCAGTTTCGCCCACATCCCAGGAACGAATTTAAAAATGACACTGAGCAACCTAACAAAGTGGATGACTCATATATTGTTTTGCACAAGATTTCACACAGAACCTAGAACATAAAAACATAACAAATAGGAGCAGGATTCGGCCAATCGGCCCCTCGAGCCTGCTCCGCCATTCAATAAGATCATGGCTGATCCAATCTTGGCCTCAACTCCACTTTCCCGCTCTCTCCCCAAACCCCTTGACTCCCTTGTAGTTCAAACGTCTGTCAATCTCCGCCTTGAATATATTCAATGACTCCGCCTGCACAGCTCTCTGGGGCAGAGAATTCCAAAGATTCACGACCCTCTGAGAGAAGAAATTCCTCCTCATCTCTGCCTTAAATGGGCGACCCCTTATTCTGCAGTTATGCCCCCTAGTTCTAGATTCCCCCATGAGGGGAAACATCCTCTCTGCATCCACCCCATCAATCCCCCTCAGAATCTTATATGTTTCAATAAGATCACCTCTCATTCTTCTAAACTCCAATGAGTATAGGCCCAGCCTGCTCAACCTGTCATCATACGTCAACCCCTTCGTCCCAGGAATCAACCTAGTGAACCTTCTCTGAACTGCCTCCAAAGCAAGTATATCCTTCCTTAAATATGGAGACCAAAACTGTACACAGTACTCCAGGTGCGGTCTCACCAACACCCTGTAAAGTTGCATCAAAACTTCCCTAATTTTAAACTCCATCCCCCTTGCAATAAAGGCCAACATTCCATTAGCCTTCCTGATTACTTGCTGTACCTACATGCTAACTCTGTGTTTCATGTACTCGGACCCCCCGATCCCTCTGTACCGCAGCTTTTTGTAGTCTCACTCCATTTAAATAATAATTTGCTTTTTCATTCTTCCTTCCAAAGTGGATAACCTCACATTTTCCCACATTATACTCCATCTGCCAAATTTTTGCCCACTCACTTAACTTATCTATATCCCTTTGAACATAAGAACATAAGAACATAAGAAATAGGAGCAGGAGTAGGCCATACGGCCCCTCGGGCCTGCTCCGCCATTCAATAGGATCATGGCTGATCTGAATCTAGACTCACGTCCACTTCCCTGCCCTCTCCCCGTAACCCCTAATTCCCTTATCTGCTAGGAAAATGTCTATCTCCATTTTAAATTTATTTAATGTTGCAGCTTCCACAGCTCTCTGGGGTAGCAAATTCCATAGATTTACTACCCTCTGAGTGAAGAAGTTTCTCCTCATCTCAGTTTTGAAAGGGAAGCCCCTTATTCTAAGATTATGCCCCCTAGTTCTAGTTTCACCCATCAGTGGAAACATCCTCACCGCATCCACCCGATCAAGCCCCCTCACAATCTTATATGTTTCGATACGATCGCCTCTCATTCTTCTGAACTCCAATGAGTAGAGTCCCAACCTACTCAACCTTTCCTCATACTTCAACCCCCTCATCTCTGGAATCAACCGAGTGAACCTTCTCTGAACTGCCTCGAGAGCAAGTATATCTTTTCTTAAATATGGAAACCAAAACTGCACGCAGTATTCCAGGTGTGGCCTCACCAATACCCTGTATAACTGCAGCAAGACTTCCCTGTTTTTATACTCCATCCCCCTTGCAATAAAAGCCAAGATTCCATTGGCCTTCCTGATCACCTGCTACACCTGCATACTAACTTTTTGTTTTTCATGCACCAGGACCCCCAGATCCTTTTGTACTGTAGCACTTTGCAGTTTCTCTCCATTTAGATAATAACTTGCTCTTTGATTTTTTTTTCTGCCAGAGTGCATAACCTCACACTTTCCAACATTATATTGCATCTGCCAAATCTCTGCCCACTCACTTAGCCTGCCTATGTCCTTTTGCAGGTTTTTTATGTCCTCCTCACTCACTGCCTTCCCTCCCATCTTTGTATCGTCGGCAAACTTGGATACGTTGCACTCGGTCCCTTCCTCCAAATCGTTAATATAGATTGTAAAGAGTTGGGGTCTCAGCACTGACCCCTGCGGAACACCACTAGTTACTGATTGCCAGCCCGAGAACGAACCATTTATCCCAACTCTTTGTTTTCTGTTAGATAGCCAATCTTCCACCCATGCCAGTATATTACCCCCAATCCTGTGATTTTTTATCTTGATCAGTAATCTTTTGTGTGGAACCTTGTCAAATGCCTTTTGGAAGTCCAAATACACTACATCCACTGGTTCCCCTTTATCCACCCTGTATGTAACATCCTCAAAGAATTTGAGCAAATTTGTCAAACATGACTTCCCCTTCATAAAACCATGCTGACTCTGTCCTATTAAATTATGTTTATCCAAATGCTCTGTTACTGTTTCCTTAATAATGGACTCCAACATTTTGCCAACCACAGATGTTAGGCTAACTGGTCTATAGTTTCCAGCTTTTTGTCTACTTCCCTTCTTAAATAAGGGTGTTACATTAGCAGTTTTCCAATCTGCCGGGACCTTTCCTGAGTCCAGGGAGTTCTGGAAAATGATCACCAATGCATCCACAATCCCTACCGTCACTTCTCTCAAGACCCTAGGATGTAGGCCATCAGGTCCGGGGGATTTATCCGCCTTAAGTCCCATTATTTTACTGAGTACCATCTCCTTAGTGATTTTAATCGTGTCTAGCTCCTCCCCCCCCCCCCATTGCCCCCTGTTTGTCCAGTGTTGGGATATTTTTAGTGTCCTCTGCTGTAAAGACTGATACAAAATATTTGTTCAGTGTCTTTGCCATCTCCATGTTCCCCACCAGCAGTTTCCCGGTCCCATCCTCTAAGGGACCAACATTCACTTTAGCCACCCTTTTTCTTTTTATATAGCTGTAGAAACTCTTGCTATTTTTTAAAATATTTTTTGCTAGTTCACTTTCATAATCTATCTTCCCTTTCTTAATTAATCTTTTAGTTATTGTTTGCTGGCTTTTAAATGCTTCCCAATCTTCTATCCTCGCACTAGATTTGGCTACTTTATATGCCCTTGTTTTCAGTAGAATACTATCCTTTATTACTTTACTAAGCCACGGATGGCTGTCTTTTCTTTTACTCCCCTTTTTCCTCAGTGGAATATATTTATCTTGAAAGATGTGAAATATCTCCTTGAATGTAGACCACTGCTCTTGTACTGTCTTACACTTTAATCTGTTTTCCCAGTCCACTTTAGTCAATTCTACTCTCATACCTTCATAGTCTCCTTTATTTAAGCTTAGTACGCTGGTTTGAGATCCAACTCTCTCACCCTCAAACTGAATTTGGAATTCAACCATATTATGGTCACTCATTCCAAGGGGATCCTTTACAAGGACATTTTTTATTAATCCTGTCTCGTTACACAGGACCAGATCTAAGGTTGCCTGTGCCCTGGTTGGTTCAGTTACATGCTGCTCAAGGAACCCGTCCCTAATACACTCTATGAACTCTTCCTCAATGCTGCCATGCCCAATTTGATTAGTCCAGTCAATATGAAAGTTAAAATCCCCCATGATTATAGCTGTTCCCTTATTACAAGCCCCAACTATTTCCTGATTTATACTCCGAACAACAGAGTTGCAACTGTTAGGAGGCCTATAGACTATGCCCGCTAGTGACTTTCTCCCCTTATTATTTCTTATCTCCACCCAAACTGTTTCACGATCCTGATCTTTTGACCCAATATCATTTCTGACTATTGCAGTGATTCCATCCTTGATTAACATAGCAACCCCACCTCCCTTTCCTTCCTGTCTGTCCTTCCTAATTGTCAAATACCCTTGTATGTTTCGTTCCCAGTCATGATTATCTTGCAGCCATGTTTCCGTAATGGCCACCAGATCATACCCATGTGTAGTTATTTGTACCGTCAACTCGTCAATTTTGTTACGAATGCTGCGTGCATTCAGATAAAGAACTTTCAAATATATTTTCTGACAATTTATTCCTGCTTTTACCCCTTTTACTACTTTACCTTTATCATTACACATTCTGTCCCTTCCTGACACGCTATGGTTTTTAATTCCCCCACTGCTACCTTGCTCTATTGCCTTCTCCGCTGTCATTTTTATTTTTCGCTCTCTTAAAACCTCCCCCCCACTAATTAGTTTAAAGCCCTCTCTACAGCCCTAGTTATTCGATTCGCCAGGATTCTAGTCCCAGCACTGGCCAAGTGAAGTCCGTCCCAATGGAACAGCTCTCTCCTGTCCCAGTACTGATGCCAGTGTCCCAGGAAGCAAAACCCATTTCTCCCACACCAGTCTTTGAGCCAGGCATTTAACTCTCTAATTTTTTTTACCCTAGCCAAATTTGCACGTGGCTCAGGTAGTAATCCAGAGATTATTACCCTTGTGGTTCTGCTTTTTAATTTGGGCCCTAGCTGCTCAAACTCCCTCAGCAGAACCTCCGTCCTTGTCCTATCTATGTCATTGGTGCCAACATGGACCATGACAACTGGATCCTCCCCCTCCCACTCCAAGTTTCTCTCCAGCCCGGAGGAGATGTCCTTAACCCTGGCACCGGGCAGGCAACACAGTCTTCGGGACTCTCGCTCTCGGCTGCAAAGAACTCTATCTATCCCCCTAACGATACTATCACCTACCACTACAACATTTCTTTTAACTCCCCCCACTTGAATGGCCCCCCGCTCCACGGTGCTGTGGCCAGGTTGCTCATCCTCCCGGCAGTCCCTGTTCCCATCCTCACAGTGAGTAAGAGCCTCAAACCTGTTGGACAAGAGCAAGGGCTGCGGCTCCTCCAACACTACCTCCTGGATCCCCGTACCTGCCTCACTTCTAGTCACACCATCCTGACCCTGGCCACGGACTACATCTGAATTAATTAATCTAATTGGTGTGACTACCTCGTGATACACAGAGTCCAGGTAACTCTCCCCCTCCCTGATGTGTCTCAGTGTTTGAAGCTCGGACTCCAGCTCTACAACACGGAGCCGGAATTCCTCGAGCAGCCAACACTTACTGCAAATGTGATCACCGTGAGCATCAATGGTGTCCAGCAGCTCCCACATATTGCAGCAGCAACACATCACCTGATCTCCCATTCTATGTAATTAATTAAATTTATTAATATTATTTTTAAATACCCTCTGCTCTGATTCTAGATGATGAATATCGCACCTTAGAAACTATAAACTGTAATGTCCAATGAGTCTTTTGGTCCTGAAACTCACCTCTGATGACGTCATTTATGCAGCTGTGTTTAAGAGAGGAACTATCTTTTACAGCCCCTGTATACTGCAGTACCAGTAGTGACCACACCTGTATATAACACCGTGTAGTAATTTGTACAGTTAGTTCCAGCATACCCTCTGTTCAGTAAACACCTGTTATTAACGTTCTCCTGCAGTCCGTGTGTTATTGATACGTGGACACTACATAAACCACAGAGGTTAAGCTTAAAAAAGAGAGAAATACTTACCAACCAATCACTTACCCGCTTTCTGGTGACGTCACACTTGGATTACTTTTTACCTCTCTCCTTCCCTCCGAGTTCCGAGTTCGGAGACTGGTAAACCTTCCTGGTCTCTGGGGCCTTTTATAGCCCCGCTCTGCCGCTCGAGATTCCCGCTGACACTGTGAGGCCTTACCTGGTCTCTGGGGCCTTTTATAGCCCTGCTCTGCCGCTCGAGATTCCCGCCGACGCTGTGAGGCCTTACCTGGTCTCTGGGGCCTTTTATAGCCCTGCTTTGCCGCTCGAGATTCCCGCTGACACTGTGAGGCCTTACCTGGTCTCTGGGGCCTTTTATAGCCCTGCTCTGCCGCTCGAGATTCCCGCTGACACTGTGAGGCCTTACCTGGTCTCTGGGCCTTTTATAGCCCTGCTTTGCTGCTCGAGATTCCCGCTGACACTGTGAGGCCTTACCTGGTCTCTGGGGCCTTTTATAGCCCCAGGCTCTTTTGGCTGGATTTTGCCATTGGGGGCGGGTTAGGGGCTGGTCAGGTGGTCGGCGGTTCCCGCTCCCGCCTCCGATGTCAGGCGGGATAATTTAGCAATTTTACCCGAATTGGCCAATTGATTCCCAGTGTGTGCAAACCCCTGGTCCAATGAGTCTTTTGGTCCTGAAACTCACCTCTGATGACGTCATTTATGCAGCTGTCTTTAAGGGCTGCAAGCAGCCTTGCTTCATTTTCTGCCTTACAATTTTTTTTGGAGACACTTCTGAGGGATTTGTGGTGCACAGATGTCAACTTCAAGGTCCAAGGCCGCACCCCGCTTTGATGAGGACTCCCTCCAAGCTCTGGTGGAGGGAGCCAGAGCTCAGGAGGAAGTGCTGTTTCCTTCCACTGGGAGGAAAAAACCTCCCCAGCAGACCAAAGCTGTGTGGCTGCAATTGGCTCAGGAGGTCAGTGCCACCTCAATGTGCAGCAGAACCTGGCTACAGTGCAGAAAGAGGTTTCATGACCTTCTCCACACAGGAAAAGTGAGTATGACATCGCCATGACCCTCAACCTGCTCCCCATCGCCTCTCCTCACCAGCACTCTTGATTGTCAACCTCCTCCTCCACATCCCACTTGACCCATACATCCCTTGCACCCTTAACCATTCCCTTTCTCTCTATGTACACATTCACTTAACTATTCGACTATGCAGCCCTTACACTCCCCATCACTTTTATGCTATGACAACAACTTACAGCACACAGGGAGGGCCCTTGGTCTTGGGACCTCACTCCATCTTTGTGTCCTTCTAAGCATCTATGCTGTGGATTCTCTACACTTACTCCTTCATTCTCACTCAAACTCCACTTGTGACCCTCATTGCAGGAAAAGAGAGCCCACAATAAGAGGGAAAGGGTGAAGACAGGAGGAGGGCCACCCTCAACAGCCCAGCTCACCAGCGCTGAGGAGGCGGCCCTCGAGATCATGGGCATGGAGGAGGATGCGCAAGTGGGGGATGGACAGATGGGCGCATCAGAGCAAGCTGGTGACAGAATAGTTTTTCATCTCTCTCATTGACATTGCATGAGGGACTGATATTGATTCTGATGCTCCAGCAGATTGACTTATGATCATTTGCACAATTCCATGTGCAGGCAACGTTTATCTCACATGTCTACCTTTTTCCTTTACTCCCCCATGGGACCATCGACAGCCCCCCTCCCCACTGTCCAGGAGGAGCAACCTGAGCCAGAAGACTCCTCAGAGGAAGCTGCATCCTCTGATGGTGCAGCGTCACCAGAATTAAGCACACCTAGCAGCAGCGCAGACACTCACACCACGGTGGGACCTTCGGGAGATAGAGTAGTTGACATGAATCTTGTCATTCATGTGGAAATTACTTATGAAATGATACTGGGTGGCCTGCGGGTGGCGCTGTCCAGGGAGAATATAAATACTTGGGCATGGGCCCAGCTTGCTCAGAACATTCTTTAACAGGAACTAGTGAAGGACACAACTAGACCTCCATGTTGTAAAACAGTTGATTAAAGCCTTGTTTAATGCTTAGACCAAGTGCCTAGTAGTTTTCTTACGTCAGTAGTGTTGTCACCTGGTGTATCACAGCTCACAAGTGCACATCAGCAGATGGTGGAGACAGGGACAGCAGTGGAGAGTCCTCGTGGGAGGGCGCAGGGTGCTCCCAGCTCTGCTCAGCTGCATGTCGACCGTGTGCCTCCGGGTCTATCCAGAAGGAGAGTGGTGATGGAACTCTAGGAACAGGTGCAGGAGTCTCTGGCAGGTTTTATTTCCAGGGTCGCTGCAAGCGTGGAGAGGATAGAGGAGTCCATCGCTAACACGAGCAGAGCCTTTGTGAAGGCATTGGCGCATGAACGCATCACCACAGAAAGGATGGCAACCTCCGTGGAAAGGATGGCTACCTCTGTGGTAAGGCTGGCTACCGTGGAGAAGAGGATGGCTATGGCCATGGAGGAGCTTAGCCGCCAGGGTCTTGAAAACATGGTCATTGTTCAGAATAGACTGACATCTCTGGAGGAGCGATGGGCAGCTATTGAGCAGAGAAACCAGAGATTCATGGAAGTCCTCTGGAGTAGGACTGCAGTGCAGAAATGGATCCTCATGGCCCCCCTGAAGTGCAGCAAAGTGCTGCCAAGCCACTTGCTAGCTCTGAAGTGGGGCTGACCCATGAGAGGGATATTGGTGACAGACAACAAGGAAGTGGGGGCTCCTCTCCAAGCGCTCACACTCCCATGCCACTGAGCAGCCCTCAGTTAGAGTCCCACCAGTGTCCTCACCCAACTGAGATGGGCATCTCAGCTCCTGCACAACTGCAGGAGCAGCAGACTGTTGGCGAGCCCTCACAGGCTCGCAACCCCAGGGGACGCCCACCAAAGGTGTCACGGCAGGAGCAGCATTAAAGTGAGCAAGGGGCCTCCACATCTGCTGAAACCACACGTAAGAGGAAGATAAAGTACAAGTAGTCACAAGGGTAGTCACTTGGGTGTTCTGTTGTGTTTAATTGTGAAATGCCATCCTTTACTGAATGTTATAAAATGAAGTGATGGCAAACTGTTGAAGTTCTGGGCTGTGTCATTTCACAAATGGAAGTTCCACATTGAGGGTTCAGGGTGACTTGGATTTGTCAGTATGGTGGTCAGAGTGATAGGAAGCCATAGGTTCTTGTCCATTATCGATGCTCTGGTAAGAAGGTGTGAGCCAAATGTGTTTGATTTGGCAGCCTAAGCAAATCTGGCCAAGATCAGTGCATCCCGGCCAGCAATGTTCTCGTGTGCTGCTGCCACTGGTTGATGCGCCTCCGCAACGTCTTCGTTCTTGCTCTCCTCCTCCTCCTCCTCCTCATCCTCCTCATCCTCCTCCTCCTCCTCCTCCTCATCTGAGGAGGCTAAGTGCTGAGCCACTTGTCCCTCAGGCAGCTGCAAGCCACGATGCTGTGACATGTTGTGATGTGCATAGCAGGCCATGACAATTCGGGAGACCCTGGCTGCTGAGTACTGCAGGGCTCCACCTGATCTATCAAGGCATCTGAATCGCATCTTCAGCAAGCTGATGGTTTACTCGATGGTGGATCTGGTCGAAACGTGGCTGGAGTTGTAGCTCTCCTCAGCTTTGTTCGATGGCCTCCTGAGCGGTGTCATTAGCCATGTCTTCAGGGGGTAGCCCTTGTCTCCAAGTAGCCATCCGCAATGTTGGTTTGGCGGATTGAAGAGCGGAGGCACACTAGACTGCCACAGGATGAAGGATCCATGGCAACTGCGAGGGTACTTGGCGCAAACATGCAATATGTCCTTCTTGTGGTTACACACCAGCTGCACGTTGAGGGAGTGGAAGCCCTTGCGGTTGACAAAAAGAGTTGGATTGTGATGGGGTGCCTTAAGGGCCACATGTGTGCAGTCTATGATGCCCTGCACCCTTGGCAAGCCTGCCAGATTAGCAAATCCAACTGCACGCGCGGTTACACTTGCTTGATCCTTGGAGAAGTTGATGTAAATGTGTGCGTTGACAAAGAGGGCATCGGTTACCTGTGTGATGCAAGTGTGTGTGGCTGACTGGGAGATGACGCTGATGTCTGCTGTTGATCCCTGGAATAAGCCTGAAGCAAAAAAGTTGAGTGCGGTGGTGACTTTTACTGGTAAGGGGTGTCCACCCGCTCCTCTGGGCTCCAGGTCTTGGTGCAGCAGTGCGCAGATGTCACCCACTACCTCTCGCGAAAGTCTGAGCCTCCTTTGGCACTGCTGCTCAGTCATGTTGAGGTCACTCATCCTCTGTCTGTAAACCCTGTTTTGGGGGTATCTCCTGCTGCAATGTCCTTCCCTGCATTGGCGCCTTCTGGCCTGTGTAGCTTCAAGTGGGTGAGCAGCAGGTTGGTGCCCCTGTTGTTGCTCCTGCTGTTGGTGCTGCTGTTGTTCCGGTTTCTGCTGTTGCCGCAGCTGGTCTTCGTCCGAATCTAAGGTCCAGGAGGAAAGGAAATAAATGTTTCCCATGCTGCTGGTAGATACCTCAGTTGAGGAAGCGCTCAGTCAATATGGGGAGAGGGTTTTCCCAGGAGGTCACAGTGCAGATGGATTTCAGCTTCAACACTTCCAAAACCAGTAGACCTGCAAAAAGTTCTCCAAGACCTGAGAAAAGAAAGTTCTGCCACCTGCAAATGATCATTGCTGAAAACTCCATTTTTATGGTGGAGCTGCAGCTGTTAAGAAGCCAACCATTTGTGACCCCGACAGGATTAGCTGGCGTGTTCCGGGGGAGATGTGCAGCACGCGGGAAATGTGGTAAACTTTGAAAGGCCTCTCAAAATGGGATTATACAGGTACTTAAGTGGTAGTTAAGTGCCTTAAGGGCCTATCCCGCTGCTTGGAGGCAGGACTGAAACAGAGTCTGCAAGCCCGCATTTGGGAAAGTTTCGCAGAGGCGGGTTGAAGGCGGGATCGGAGCCCGACGCCATTTTTTGCAACTTTCCCACCTGACCCGCCTTCAAACCCACCTCCTCGGGGCTGGCAAAATCTAGCCCTTTGTGTCCTCCTTGCAACTTGCTAACCCACCTATCTTTGTATCATCAGCAAATTTGGCTACAATACACTTGGTCCCTTCATCCAAGTCATTAATATAGATTGTAAATAGTTGAGGCCCCAGAACTGATCCCTGTGACACCCCACTAGTTACTGATTGCCAACCAGAAAATTACCCATTTATCACGACTCTTTGTTTTCTGTTAATTAGCCAATCCCCTATCCATGCCAATATATTACCCCCAACCCCATACACTCTTACCTTGTGCAGTAACCTTTTATGTGGCACCTTATCGAATGCCTTCTGGAAATCCAAATACACTACATCTACTGGTTCCCCTTTATCCACCCTGTTTGTTACATCCTCAAAGAACTCTAGCAAATTTGTCAAACACGATTTTCCTTTCATAAAACCATGTTGACTCTGCTTGATTGTCTTATGATTTTCTAAATGCCCTGCTATTACCTCAATAATGGATTCCAGCATTTTTCCAATGACAGATGTTAGGCTAACTGGCCTATAGTTTCCTGCTTTCTGTCTCCCTCCTTTCTTGAATAGTGGCGTTACATTTGCGCTTTTCCAATCTGCTAGGTTCTCTCCAGAACCCAGGGAATTTCTGTAGATTACAACCAACGCATCCACTATCTCTGCAGTCACTACTTTTAAGAACCTAGGATGCAGGCTATCAGGTCCAGGGGACTTGTCGGTCTTTAGCCCCATTAGTTTGCCTAGTACTTTTTCTCTAGTGATAGAGATTGTTTTAAGTTCCTCCCTCCCTATAGCCCTTGATTATCTATTATTAATGGAATGTTTTTAGTGTCATCCACCATGAAGACCAATCAAAAATAATTATTTAGAGTCTCTGCCATTTCTCTATTTCCCATTATTAATTCCCCAGTCTCATCCTCTAAGGGACCAACATTTACTTTAGCTACTCTCTTCCTTTTTATATACCTGTAGAAGCTCTTACTGTCTGTTTTTGTATTATTTGCTAGTTTACTCTCATACTCTAATCTTCTCCCTCTTTATAAAAAATTTTTAGTTATCTTTTGCTGGTTTCTAAAAATTTCCAATCCTCTGGCCTATTACTAATCTTCGCAACATTGTGTGCCTTTTCATTCAATTTGATACCATCCTTAACTTCCTTAGTTAGCCATGGACAGGATGTAGCACCTCTCCTGAAAGACATGTGTCACCTGCCTCCTATAGTTATTGGTAGTTCAGGTCAGAATCTCACTCATCCCTTCAATTCTAGTTTCTCTTTTGTTGATTTTATGCTAATTCCTCAATAATTTAGAATCCATTGTAGCATCCAAGTATCTCTCTCAGCAACTACCAATTTGCTCAACTGCATGTGAATAATTATTATTGATAGCTTTGCTGTTATTAATTATCACTGATCAAATCAGCTATTGCAAGAGCAAAACAACCAATCATGTTAATGATCAATTATCAGAAACAGGTCATAACTGAAATGATTATCACTAATGAGTGAAATGAGTAATTATGACAAAAAAGATAATCAACTATGCAGTTCATTATCTGCACTATGCTTCTGACATAACTAATTCCTTCTGACTACAGAGCATCATTGAGCTTCTCATAACACTTAAATATGCTGTGTTTATCCACACAGAACATTGTCCATAATGAGTAGTACTCCCGAAGTAATCTGAACAAACAGGAGTGTTTCTCGCTTCCCTTAAGGTTTATTTTGGAATAGAATTTGCTCCACCCTCTTTATAACAGAGTCCTTTTACATATGTCCCACTTCTCCACTTATTTTGAGATATGTGTTCCTCTGTTCACTACCCATGAAAACTGTAGTGTATGTACCTTTAAGAAAGAACTACTTTTACAGCTCCTGTATACTGTAGTACCAGCAGTGACCACACCTGTATATAAGCCTTGCGCATGCCTCTGTACTCCCAGTCTTGAGACTACCCTACTCCAGTAAACACCTGTTGATTGTTAAGTTACAGCCTCCGTGTAGTTCTTGGGGAAACATCCTATTTAACGAATCACGGATCTAACAGTGGTGACGAGGTCGATTCGAATCTGCCTGCAACTCTGCATTTCCCGTCAAGGAGTCGCTCCGGGAGGATGGTGGAAAAAAGTCGAGGCCAGAAGCACGGGCGTCGACCACGAGCAACCACCCAGTCATCCGGCAGCAAGTAAACATCGCAGGAGAGGCTGTTGAGAGCCGGGCTTGGTTCCCCAGCCACGACGATCCAACCAAAGACTGGCAACAGGTGCAGCGCACACCCTTCACGGACAGCGGCGGCGGGAGCCGACCGACGGAGTAGAAAAGCCGAGCAGCATCGACGGGGTAAGAGAGAGGGTGAAGCGCACAGGGCGCGGCTGGGGGGTTGAAAACCGAGCGGCGTCGAGGAAAAACAAGCAGAGAGAGAGAGAGAGGGTAAAGCAGCAGCCGGGTTCAGGACCGAGCGACGGCAACGGTAAAGGCGCACAGGAGAACGTGCAGGGCACAGCCAGGGCTGAACCGCGTCCGCGGGGAGAAGAAGGGAGAGCGCGGGAGATGCCATTGAGCCGCGGAGAAGAAGGGAGAGCGCGGGAGACGCCATTTTTAGAAGCTGCAGTGGAGAAGAAGGGCGAGCGCGGGAAGGAAGGAAAGCACAGGAGACGCCATTTTGTGCCAGCGGAGAAGAAGGGAGAGCGCGGGAGACGCCATTTTAGACAGTGCAATCACACCCAGGGATGGCGAAGAGTGGCAGTATCATGGCGTTCGACAATGAAGTTGAAGATTGGGCAACATATGTGGAACGCATTGAGGTGTACTGCAGGGCGAATGAAGTGCCAGATGCTAGGAAAGCACTGGTTTTGTTAAATTCCATGGGTGCAAAAACTTATGGCTTACTGCGAAACCTGATAACCCCAGAGAAGCCCGTGGATAAGAATTTCGACAGCATAGTAGAAATCCTACAGGACCACTTAAGCCCCACACCACTGCTGATAGCAGAAAGAATTAAGTTCCACAAAAGGAACCAGCATAAAGACGAAAGTAATGCTGAGTACTTAACCGAACTGCGCAAGTTATCGAAACACTGCCAGTTTGGAGTGGGACGATCAGATATGTTAAGGGACAAGTTTGTGTGTGGGCTTCAAAGTGAAGGAACCCAGAAACGGCTTCTATCAGAAAAGGATCTTACGCTGGACAAGGCTTTCAGCATGGCAGTATCACACGAAGCAGCCGCACGGGGCGCTGCAGAGATACAACGGAAACCGCAAGAATACGGCACCAATGAAATGTCATATGGAGCAGGGAAGTGTTATCGCTGCGGCAGAACAACACATGATCAGAAGGATTGTTGGTTCAAGGAACAAGTGTGCAGACAGTGTGGAAAAACAGGACGCATAGCAAGAGTCTGCAGGTCAGGGAAGAAAACCAACAGCAAGAAATCTCCACAGGAGAAGTACAAAAAGGTACATAAGGTGATGGACAGTAGTTCAGACGAACAGGGAAGTGATACAGACTCCGGAAGCAAGGAGCTGGGTTGTCTGAAACTACATAAGGTAACCAAAATGGAGGATCACCAGACTATCTGGGTCACACTCAAGATTGACGGAGTCCAAGTGAAAATGGAATTGGACACTGGATCAGCCCTAACAGTCATAAACCAAAAGGACTACAAGCGGCTATTCCCACATATACCCTTGGAAGCTACAGAGATTGTCTTGAAGACATACACGGGGCAAAAAGTCTACCCCAAAGGAAAAATAAGGGTGAAAGTGATATACAAAGGCCAGGAAATACCTAAAATGGACCTATATGTATTGCCAGATGGAGGACCACCACTACTAGGATGTGAATGGATCCGGAAGATACAATTAGATTGGCATTCCATACAGGCACTGAAGGTTTAGGCCAAAAAGGATGACGACGCCACACCTGGACAACTGTCAAAAATGCTAACTGACGCACAAGAAGTGTTCCAGGAGGGACTCGGAACACTAAAAGGCATAACAGCAACGATTAAAATAGAGGAAAATGCAAGTCCAAAGTTTTTTAAGGCCAGACCAGTGCCTTTTGCGATCCGACCAGCCGTTGAAGCAGAGCTGGAAGGGTTGGAACATTCAGGAGTACTGTCCAAAGTAGACTGGAGCGAGTGGGCTACACCCATCGTCCCTGTAATGAAGAGGTCATTGAGTAATACGCCTGGGGAACCAAAGAAGGTCCGCATCTGTGGGGATTTTAAGGTGACAGTGAACCCAGTCCTTCACACGGTACAATATCCGCTTCCACGGATTGAGGATATTTTCGCCTCACTATCTGGAGGTAAACGCTTCAGCAAAATTGATCTGGCCCAGGCGTACTTGCAAATGGAGGTAGAAGAAGCCTCCAAACAATACCTCACGATCAACACTCATAAAGGTCTCTACCAATACAACCGGCTGGTGTTCGGGGTAGCATCAGCTCCGGCTATTTGGCAAAGGGCAATGGAACAAGTCCTGCAAGGGATTCCAGGGACCCAGTGTTATTTGGACGACATCCTGGTCACGGGCGAAAATGACAGGGATCACCTCGCCAACCTGGAGCAGGTGCTCACTAGATTAAAGGAATGTGAGCTACGAGCTAATCGCCACAAGTGCGAGTTTTTCCAGAAGCAGATCTCGTATTGTGGCCACGTTATTGATGAAGAGGGGTTACATAAGTCCCCTGAATAGATTGAGGCAGTAGTCAAGGCTCCAGCATCGGAAAATGTGTCACAGCTGAGGTCGTTCCTCGGGTTGGTGAACTACAACCATAAGTTCTTACCAAATTTGTCTACAGTAGTACACCCACTGAATACCCTACTGCAAACGGGGGTACTATGGAAGTGGAATGACAAATGTAAACGAGCTTTCCAGAAGTGCAAAGATTTGATCATATCAAAAGAGGTGTTGGCCCATTTCAACCCAGCACTACCAATCCGGTTGGCATGTGATGCATCACCCTATGGTATTGGAGCGGTGTTGTCGCACAAATTCCCAGACGGGTTGGAGAGGCCAGTAGCTTTTGCATCTCGTTCACTAACCTCAGCCGAGCGCAACTACACCCAGATCGACAGGGAGGCCCTCAGCCTAGTATGGGGAGTAAAAAAATTCAACCACTATCTGCATGGACAGAAGTTAACCTTGCTGACTGACCACCAACCACTTGTCTCCACCTTTAATCCAAAGAAGGGCGTTCCAGTGATGACTGCACAACGGTTACAAAGATGGTCCCTTTTTCTAGGGGCGAACCATTATGAAATAGAATATAAAGGCATGAAACAGCATGGAAATGCTGATGGGCTATCATGCTTGCCACTGCCCACTGTGGAGGAAGCACCAGCAGTGGACCCTATCGAGATATTTTATTCGTCAATAATTGAACGATTGCCAGTGACTAACGCAGATATAGAGAAGGAGACCTGCAATTATCCAACATTGTCTCGGGTATATGATTTGACGGTGAGGGGATGGCCAACACATGGCGACTCACTGTTGCCAGCATTCTCATCCAGAAGAGAACAGCTGTCAGTATGCCAGGGGACAGTGATGTGTTGATCCCGAGTGGTAATTCCACCCAAGTTAAGGGAGAGAGTGCTAAATGAGCTTCACGAAGGTCATCTGGGAGGGGTGAAAATGAAAAGCCTTGCTAGGGCTTATGTGTGGTGGCCAGGGATTGTTCAACAAATCGAGGATCTAACTAAGAGCTGCTCAGGATGCCAGAAGGTCCAAAATGCACCACCACATGCCCCTCTACACCCCTGGGAGTGGCCCTCCTCTCCATGGCAATGGGTGCATATTGATTTTGCTGGTCCATTCATGGACTCAATGTTTTTAATAGCTGTGGATGCGCACTCAAAATGGCCTGAGGTGATCAAAATGTCCTCCACCACCACGGAGAAAACTATTGCAGTTCTACGGACCATCTTTGCCAGGAACGGCTTGCCAGAGCAGATTTGCTCTGATAACGGACCACAGTTTGTGTCCGAAGAGTTTTGAAGATTTATGAAAAGGAATGGGGTAAGGCATTACACCTCCACTCCGTATCATCCAGCCACCAATGGATTGGCTGAGAGGTTTGTACAAACCTTTAAAAAAGCAGTAAGGGCCATGTGCGATGACAACATTCCACTGCAGCATAAGGTGGACAATTTCCTGTTAGCCTACAGAAATGCGACACATACCATCACCAACCAGACCCCGGCCATGATGTTCTTTAACCTAAGGTTGAGATCTCGTCTGGATTTGCTCAGACCAAATGTGCGAAGAAATGTCGAGGATAAACAATTCCAGCACATTAATGAGAAGCCAACAAGGAGCTTCAATGTAGGACAACCAGTCTTGACCCGTGATTACCGAACAGAGAAATGGCAACCCGGAATGATATGCACACGGCAGGGGCCATTAATGTACACAGTGGATGTCGGGGAGAACATTGTGAGACGCCACGTCGACCAGATCTTAGCGTCACAGGAACGAGTCAACCCCGTGTCTCGCGTACCTGGGGATGAACCCGACATACCGGCAGCATCTACCTCAGAAACAGTAGCAGTGGGAACCGATGGAAAGGGGCCAGAATCGCCTCCGCACCAAGAACAAGAACCTCGGGAAAGGCGCTATCCAGAAAGGATCAGGAAGCCGCCCCAAAGGCTGAATTTATAAATGGACTATTTCTGTTTAATGTGCATGTTAAAGTGTTAATTGTTATTTGAATGTTATGGGGACTGTTAATCTAAAAGGGGAGGAAGTTTAGTGTATGTACCTTTAAGAGAGAACTACTTTTACAGCTCCTGTATACTACATAATAAGAACATAAGAAATAGGAGCAGGAGTAGGCCAATCGGCCCCTCGAGCCTGCTCCACCATTCAATAAGATCATGGCTGATCTGATCCTAACCTCAAATCTTCTATCACTCTGCATCCACCCGAACCCATGTGATCTCCCGGGAGAGGCAAAAAACCAGATAAAGACCCAATGGCCAATTTGGGAGAAAAAAATCTGGGAAATTCCTCTCCGACCCATCTAGGCGATCGAAATTCTTCCAGGAGATCACTCTGTCCCTATATTTTCTACAGTACTTACCTTCTGTAAAGGTGATCTCCACCCCAGCCAGGAACAGGAATAAAACCATCTCCTGAAATCTAACACAGAATTAGAACACAGTAGGAGCAGAACAAGGCTACACGGCCCCTGGGCCCACTCCACTACCCACAGGGCCATGACCATTCCGAACCTAGACTCATGTCCAATTTCCTGCCCGCTCCCCGTAACCCTTAATTCCCTTTACTTCTAGGAAACTATCTATTTCTGTTTTAAATTTATTTAGTGATGTAGCTTCCACAGCTTTCTGGGGCAGCAAATTCCACCTACCACCCTCTGAGTGAAGAATTTTCTCCTCATCTCAGTTTTGAATGAGCAGCCCCTTATTTTAAGATTATGCCCCCTAGTTCTAGTTTCACCCATCATTGGGAACACCCTCACCGCATCCACCCAATCAAGCCCCTTCACAATCTTATATGTTTCAATAAGATCGCCTCTCATTCTTCTGAACTCCAATGAGTAGAGTCCCAATCTACTCAACCTCTCCTCATATGACCACCCCCTCATCCCCGGAATTAACCGAGTGAACCTTCTTTGTACTGACTCGAGAGCAAGTATGTCTTTTCTTAAGTATGGACACCAGAACTGTATGCAGTATTCCAGGTGCGGTCTCACCAATACCTTGTACAACTGCAGCAATACCTCCCTGTTTTTATAATCTATCCCCCTAGCAATAAAAGCCAACATTCTTAATCACTTGCTGCACCTGCATACTAACTTTTTGAGTTTCGTGCACCAGGACCCCCAGATCCCTTTGTACTACAGTACTTTCCAGTTTCTTGCCATTAAGATAATAACTTGCTCTATGATTTTTCCTGCCAAAGTGCATAACCTCACACTTTCCAGTATTGTATTCCATCTGCCAAATCTCTGCCCACTTACTTAGCCTGTCTATGTCCCTTTGCAGGTTTTTTATGTCCTCCTCACTCACTACTTTCCGTCCCATCTTTGTATCATCTGCAAACTTTGATATGTTACACTCGGTCCCCTCCTCCAAATCGTTAATATAGATTGTAAAGAGTTGGGGACCCAGCACTGACCCCTGCAGAGCACCACTAGTTACTGGTTGCCAATCTGAGAACGAACCATTTATCCCAACTCTCTGCTTTCTGTTAGAGAGCCAATCCTCCACCCACGCCAGAATATTACCCCCAATCCCGTGATTTTTTATCTTGAGCAATAATCTTTTGTGTGGCACCTTTTCAAATGCCTTTTGGAAGTCTAAATACACTACGTCCACTGGTTCCCCTTTATCCACCCTGTATGTTACTTCCTCAAAAAACTCAAGCAAATTTGTCAAACATGACTTCCCCTTCATGAAACCATGCTGAGTTTGTCCTATTAAATTATGTTTATCCAAATGTCCCGTTACTGTATCCTTAATAATGGACTCTAACATTTTACCAACCACAGATGTTAGGTTAACAGGTCTATAGTTTCCAGCCTTCTGCCTACTACCCTTTTTAAATAAGGGTGTTACATTAGCAGTTTTCCAATCTGCCGGGACCTTTGCTGAGTCCAGTGGGTTTTGGAAAATTATTACCAATGCATCCACAATCCCTACCGCTACTTCCCTCAAGACCCTAGGATGCAAGCCATCAGGTCCAGGGGATTTATCCGCCTTGAGTCCCATTATTTTACCAAGTACCACTTCCTTAGTGATTTTAATCGTGTTTAGTTCCTCCCCTCCTAGAGCCCCCTGTTTGTCCAGTGTTGGGACATTCTTAGTGTCCTCTACTGTAAAGACTGATACAAAATAATTGTTCAGTGTTTTTGCCATCTCCATGTTTCCCACCATTAATTTCCCGGTCTCATCCTCTAAGGGACCAACATTTACTTTAGCCACCCTTTTTCTTTTTATATAACTATAGAAACTTTTACTGTCTGTTTTTATATTTTTTGCTAATTTACTTTCATAATCTATCTTCCCTTTCTTAATCAATCTTTTTGTTATTTTTTGCTGTCTTTTAAAGACTTCCCAATCTTCCATCCTCCCACTAGATTTGGCTACCTTATATGCCCTTGTTTTTAGTCAGATACTATCCTTAATTACTTTACTTAGCCACGGATGGCTATATTTTCTTTTACACCCTTTTTTCCTCAGTGGAATATATTTTTTTTGGAAGTTGTAAAATAACTCCTTAAATGTACACCACTGATCATGTACCGTCTTACCCTTTAATCTATTTTCCCAGTCCACTCTAATTAATTCCGCTCTCATACCTTCATAGTCTCCTTTATTCAAGCTCAGCACGCTTGTTTGAGATCCAACCTTCTCACCCTCTAATTGAATATGGAACTCAACCATGTTATGGTCACTCATTCCAAGGGGATCCTTTACTAGGACATTTTTAATTAATCCTGTCTCATTACACAGGACCAAATCTAAAGTTGCTTGCCCCCTGGTCAGTTCAGTTACATACTGCTCAAGAAACCCATCCCTAATACACTCAATGAACTCATCCTCAAGGCTGCTCTGCCCAATTTGATTTGTCCAGTTAATATGATAATTAAAATCCCCCATAATTATAGCTGTTCCCTTATTACAAGCCTCAACTATTTCCTGATTAATACTCTGTCCAACAGAGTTGCAACTGTTCGGAGGCCTATAGACTACACCCACTAGTGTTTTTTTCCCCTTATTATTCCTTATCTCCACCCAAACTGTTTCACTATCCTGCTCCTTTGACCCAATATCATTTCTCTGTATTATAGTGATTCCTTCCTTTATTAACATAGCCACCACACCTCCTCTCCCTTCCTGCCTGTCCTTCCTGATTGTTAAATAACCTGGTATGTTTAATTCCCAGTCATGGTCACCCTGCAGCCATGTTTTTGTAATGGCCACAAGATCATACCCGTATGTCATTATTTGTGCCGTTAACTCATTCATTTTGTTACGAATGCTACGTGCATTCAGATAAAGAACTTTCAAATATGTTTTGTAACACTTAGTTCCTGTTTTTTCCCTTTTTAGTACTTTACTTTTTAATCCATGCCTTCTGTCCCTCACTGACACATTCTGTTTTTTAATTCCCCCACTACTACCTAAGTCTATGACCTTCTCTGTTGTCATTTCTATTATTTGCTCTCTAGAAACCTCCCCCCCCACTAATTAGTTTAAAGCCCTCTCTACAGCCCTAGTTATATGATTCACCAGGACTCTAGCCCCAGCACTGGCCAAGTGGAGTCCGTCCCAACGGAACAGCTCCCTCCTGTCCCAGTACTGGTGCCAGTGTCCCAAGAAGCAAAACCCATTTCTCCCACACCAGTCTTTGAGCCACGCATTTAACTCTTTAATTTTATTTATCCTAGCCAAATTCGCTCGTGGCTCAGGTAATAACCCAGAGATTATTACCCTTGAGGTTCTGTTTTTTAATTTGACCCCTAGCTGCTCATACTCCTTTAACAGAACCGTCTTCCTTGTCCTATCTATGTCGTTTGTACCAACATGGACCACGACACTGGATCCTCCCCCTCCCACTTCAAGTTTCTTTCCAGCCCAGAAGAGATGTCCTTAACCCTGGCACCGGGCAGGCAACACAGCCTTTGGGACTCCTGCTCTTGACTGCAGAGAACCCTATCTATCCCCCTAATGATACTATCCCCTACCACTACAACACTTCTTTTTACTCCCTCCACTTGAATGGCCCCCTGTACCACGGTGCTGTGGCCAGGTTGCTCATCCTCCCTGCAGTCCCCGCTCCCGCCCTCACAGGGAGTAAGAACCTCGATCCTGCTGGACAAGAACAAGGGCTGCTTCTCCTTCAACACTACATCCTGGATCCCTGTACCTTCCTCACTCGTAGTCACACCGTCCTGTCCCTGACCACGGACTACATCTGCAGTAATTAACTTCATAGGTGTGACCATCTCCTGAAACATAGAGTCCAGGAACTTCTCCCCCTCCCTGATGTGTCGCAGTGTCTGAAGCTCGGTCTCAAGCTCCATAACATGGAACTTGAGTTCCTCTAGCAGCAAACACTTGTCGCAGATGTAATCACCGTGAGCCTCAATGGGGTTCACCGGCTCCCACATCTCGCAACAGTAACACATCACCTGCTCCATTCTATATAATTAATTAAATTTCTTATTATTAGTTATGAAGACCCTGCCCGGATATATATGATAATATCACACCACTATTCAATAGGACTTACCAACTTAAAGGTATAAAAGAGAAGAGAAGGAAGAAAACCAACCAACCAGCTGATCACCAACCTCCTCCTTGAATACTGTCTGTGGGGCCTGTTTGGTTGACTCGCCTCGCTGCTCCGCCTCCGCAGTGCTGTCTAAGCCTGGGAGTGGGGAACAAAACAGAGCAAAAAAACACACCCTCACCTCCCACTTATCCGAACTCTCCCACTTAGCAAAACTCCAGCAGCACTCAATGCACAAAGCACTCCGTGCACCACACTAGCCCCGCCTCTTTTATACCCGGATTCTACTTCCGGTTTAAACTGCCCAAGAGTTTAAAAAACCCTAAAAAATTAAACTTACTTCAAATAATTGACTTCTTAGCACACTAAAATTCACAAAATACACTTAAATGATTTTTCTCCCACTTCGCATAACTCCAGCAGCACTCAATGCACAAAGCATTCCATGCACTGCACTAGCCCCTCCCCTTTTATACCCGGATTCTACTTCCGGTTTAAACTGCCCAAGAGTTTAAAAAACCCTTAAAAAATTAAACTTACTTCAAATAATTGACTTCTTAACACTAAAATTCACAAAATACACTTCAATGATTTTTCTCCCACTCAGCAAAACTCCAGCAGCACTCAATGCACAAAGCACTCTGTAGTACCGGCAGTGACCACACCTGTATATAAGCCTTGAGCCTGCCTCTGTACTCCCAGTCTTGAGACTACTCTACTCCAGTAACCACCTGTTGATTGTTAAGTTACAGCCTCCGTGTAGTTCTTGGGGAAACATCCTATTTAACGAATCACGGATCTAACAAAAACAGAAGCAGATGTGCGGTGCGATCTTGCCAGCCCTGGGGAGGCGGGTTTGGAGGCGGGACTGCCGGGAAAATGGCCGAATCTGGGGGCGGGTGCCCAACCCGCTCCCAACCTGCCTCCATGACATCTTCCCAGGAGGTGGGTAGCCGTCCCGCGCCGGGTCCCGTCTCCTGGAGGCGGGAAGGGGAACACAGCCACTTAACTGCCTGGTAACAGGTAGTCAACAGGCAGTTAAGAGGATTATCCTAATTTTTCCAACAGAAGCGCGGGCTTCCCGATGTCAGGAAACCCCGCCAGGGTCACCGGGATGAGCAGTGGGTCTGCGGGGATCAGAGGGGTGCAAAAGTGTGCTGTGAAGGCAAGTGATGGGTGCAAGTGTGGAGAGGTGAGTATGTGAGGTGAATGGAAAGTGATAGAAAATGTTTCCTTACCTTTGTTTCTTCCTGCAGGCTTCAATCGTTGGGGATGCGGAGAGTCTCTCATCTCACCGGCAGAGATGACAGATGGCTGCTGCATTCTCCAATGCAACAACCATCTAATTTCTGCTCACAAGAGGTTTGATGAGCCTTGAATACAAGAACTCATCAAACAACAGAGAATGTCAGTGTTTGACAGCTTCACAGAGCTGTCCAATGATGACAATTAAGTTGTCAAAATTTATTTTGACAGATGAAACGTCATACGCTGACATTCTCTGTACCCGGCTTCCCCTTAATTGGCCTGCTAAGCCCACTGGATGGGCTTAACAAGGTCAATCAAGGGAAAATAGCATGGGTGGGCCAGAATTCGATGGAGGCGGGACTTAAACCTGACAAGCAGCTGTCCCACCTTCAATGCGCCCCCATTGGCAAAATTGCCCCCTTAAAGTTATAACTCTCCACTTCTGACTGCAACTATTTCAGTGGAATTGGCCAAGGGCACAAATTATGGCCTGTAGTGAGTTGATCGGCTCAGTAAGATCATCGAAGGATCAGACATTCACTAACTGAAAGTTTGGGGTCATGTTTTCAGTCCAACATGCCTGAGAACCCTTATTTCACAGAATCACAGAAACCTCACAGTGTAGATAGAGGCCATTTCGGCCCATTGAGCCTGCACCGACACATATCCCACCCGATCCCCGTAACCCCTACATCAACACATATCCCACCCTATCCCCGTAACCCCACGTATTTAATCCCCCTAACACTAAGGGTCAATTTTATCATAGCCAATCAACCTAACCTGCACATCTTTGGACTGTGGGAGGAAACCGGAGCACCCGGAGGAAACCCACGCAAACACGGGGAGAATGTGCAAACTCCACACAGACAGTCACCCGAGGCTGGATTCAAAGGTGAGGAAGAGGGTCCAGAGACCAATGTCTCCATTCTCCACTCTCCCTCTCCCCCCTCTAACAACCCATCCCCCAATATCCCTCTCTCCCCCGATGTCCTATCCACTGAATCCATTTCCCAGTCTCTCTCTCTTCCCGACCCCCCATCCCCAACCCCCATTCCCCAATCTTCCTCGACCTCCTATCCACTAACGCCCCATTCCCTCTCTCCCACAACCACACCATGCCCCACCTCCACTCCCTAGTCTTTTTCGCTAACTCGACCCCCCATCTATGATCCCCATTCTCCACTCTCCCTCTCCCCCAATGACCCATCGCCGACCCCCATTCCCTACTCTCCCTCTCTCCCCTCGACCCCACCCCATCCCCAACTCCAATTGTCCAGTCTCCCTCTCTACCCCAGCCCTCACATTGCACAACTTCCATTCCCCAGTCTCTCTCTTTCCCACGACACCATTCCCAATGTCCATTCCCCAATCTCTCTCTCCCTCAACCTCCTATGCACTGACCCTCATCCCCAGTCTCCCCCTGACTCCTGAGGCCTCCACTCCCATTCTGAAATCCCCACTTCTGAGCCATCCCCTCTACTCCCAATCCCCCTGACTCTAAGACCCCCTCGCCCACAACACCCGACCCCCTCAACTCCCGACTGTTCCCGACACACCAGCCGGTCTCATAACTAAGCTGGGAGGTCACAGCAGTGCCTGGGAGATCCATGCTGGGAGATTCCTGGGCAATCCGGGTGGGTTGGCAACCCAATCTGTACCTCAACTCCATTTACCTAACTTTGGGATGTGGGCGTCGCTGGCAAGGCCAGCATTTATTGCCCATCCCTAATTGCCCTTGAGAAGGTGGTGGTGAGCCGCCCTCTTGAACCGCTGCAGTCCGCGTGGTGAATGTACTCTCACAGTGCTCTTAGGGAGGGAGTTCCAGGATTTTGACCCAGCGACAATGAAGAGTCGGTGATATACTTCCAAGTTAGGATCATGTTTGACTTGGAAGGGAAGTTAGAGGTGATGGCGTTCCCATGCGCTTGCTGCCCTTATCCTTCTAGGTGGTAGAGGTCGTGGGTTTGGGAGATGCTGCCGAAGAAGCCTTGGTGAGTTGCTGCAGTGGATCTTTGCTCCATTTCCCTTGATACACTTACCTAACAAAAAATCTATTGATCTCAGCCCGGAGAAAATTTCAATGGTCCCAGCATCCACAGCTTTTTGGGGGAGAGAATTCCAGATTTCCACTACCCTTTGTGTGAAGAAGTGCTTCCTGACATCACCCCTGAATGGCCTGGCTCTAATGTTAAGATTATGCCACCCTTGTTCTGGACCGCCCCACCAGAGGAAATAGTTTCTCTCTAACTACCCTATTGAATTTCTTTATCATTTTAAACATTTCAACCTTCTATACTCAAGGGAATGCAAGCCGAGTCTATGCAACCTGTCTTCATAATTTAACCCTTTAAGCCCCAGCATCATTCTGGTAAATCTGCGCTGCACCCCCTCCAAGGCCAATATATCCTTCCTGAGGTTCGTGCCCAAAACTGAAAGCAGTGCTCCAGATGGGGTCTGACCCAGGCTCTATACAACTGAAGTGTCATTTCCTCACTTTTGTATTCCAACTCCCTGGAGATAAATGCCAACCTCCTATTCGTCTATTTGACTAGTAGGAACGCTGGACAGTTCCTTCTGTACCACATTATCAGCACTTAATTATACAAACTGGGAAGGTCCCACATTCAGTCACTGCATGCTGTGTCCGTGCTGAGTTACCACTTGAAGGTGGTCCCGATGGTCTCAGCGACATCAGGCAATGGGTGGGAGCGGTCAGCAAGAATTGCAGCTTTTGCCGATCCAGTGGCCTGCTGGAAATGTGTGGAAGTTGGACCAGGAGCAGATCAGCTTTCGTTCTGCTGCTGCTCCATGATCGACCGCACCACTGGCAATCGACGCTTCGAAACCGGCCACTTTGGACCAGGTACAAAGAGCTGGCAACTGCAGCACTGTAACCCAGCAAGGATCTGTGCTGTCAGGGGAGAAGGGCAGAACATTGGAGAAAAACACAAGAGAAAGAATGCTTTATCAATTCACGCATGGATCCGTTGTCTTGATTTTGTATTCAGCCTCTTGCAGATGACAATCCTTGTGCTGATTTATTCCTCTGTTATATAAAAACATAGAAACATAGAAGATAGGAGCAGGAGTAGGCCATTCAGCCCCTCGAGCCTGCTCTGCCATTCAATGAGATCATGGCTGATCATCCAAACTCAGTACCCTGTCCCTGCTTTCTCCCCATATCCCTTGACCCCTTTAGCCTTAAGAAATATATCTAATTCCTTCTTGAATATATTTAATGAATTGGCCTCCACTGCCTTCTGTGGTAGAGAATTCCACAGGTTCACCACTCTCTGGGTGAAGAAATTCCTCCTCATCTCTATCCTAAATGGCTTACCCCTTATCCTTAGACTGTGACCCCTGGTTCTGGACTCCCCGGCCATCGGGAACATCCTTCCTGCATCTAGTCTGTCCAGTCCTGTTAGAATTTTATAAGTTTCAATGAGATCCCCTCTCATTCTTCTAAACTCCAGCGAGTATAAGCCCAATCGACCCAATCTCTCCTCATACGTCATTCCTGATATCCCAAGTGGATCAGTGGCTCCATCCCATGAATACCCTCAGTTGACGGTGGGTTCTGTCACTGTCGCTCACCTCTTCTCCCCGTGGCGTTGTCAGTGTGAATGTCTGTAGTTTATGTTGATGGCACCTCACCAGTGAGTTCTTGTTTATCTTTTTTGAAGAGAATCGAACAGCAAAACAATGTGGCCTGAGAATGCAGCGGTTACAACCTTACAAACCACTGATGGACTTTGTGACGCCATTGACAGATTTTAGGAAAGTGAACATCTATTTCTCAAACATAGTATAATTGCGTAGAAAGCTTCTTTTATTGACCAATGTGTTTTTGCGATGCACAGAATAGACTCCAGGGGAGCAGGCAGTCTTCCAGTGGAGCTGCCTACCTGCAGAGAGTGACTTGGAGCCTGCTGCCCTTGCTCTGTTCTCTGCTCAGGGACATCCAAATGCTGGGTGAGTGGAAACATCAGGAGGGAGCTGGCAGTCCAGCAAAAGCTGGAAACTACACCGTCACTTGAAATACTCTCGCATTTATTCTGGGGTCTTGGTGGGGCCATGGGGGTACTTTTTTTATCGTTGAGTGCTCCCGTTACTGTAAGGGGTTGGTTTTGGGGTTATTGTCTCTGGCCAGTCAGAAGTATCTGAGCTGCTCCAGAGCCCCGTGTGGTTTCGAATCGCTCCCCTTTCTGGTTCTGACCGCCGGACTTATTTCAGTGGCGAGGTAGACAAAAACGAGACTCGTGGTTGGGTGCAAAGAAGACCAGTATTTATTGAAATAAAAAATAAATTGAAAATAATGATTATACAGCACACCTTTGCTTAATACAGCACACCTTTGCTTAATACAGCACACTTTTACTTAATACAGCACACCTTTGCTTAATACAGCACACCTTTGCTTAATACAGCACACTTTTGCTTAATACAGCACACTTTTGCTTAATACAGCACACCTTTGCTTAATACAGCACACCTTTGCTTAATACAGCACACCTTTGCTTAATACAGCACACCTTTGCTTAATACAGCACACTTTTGCTTAATACAGCACACTTTTGCTTAATACAGCACACTTTTGATTAATACAGCACTTTTACTTAATAGGGGAGGAGAAACGGACATATCGAGAGAAAATTGACTAAAATAACGATTTAACAAAATTCCCCTTTAATTCCCACCCCTAATACCTATCTAGGTTGCCTTGTAAAAGGCCAGAAAATCTATGCTCACCAGTGAACGCCTGCTCCATGCCCCTGCAGTCTGTCTTAGATTCTTCACTGCCCCGAAGTAGAGATACCCCAGTAATTCAAAGTAACTGCTGGTATTCCATTTCTTTGGGCGGGCTGTTGAGCTGTTCCTCTGTAGGCAGGGCACGGAGGCAAGGCGGCAGAGAGAGAGCGAATGGCTTCCTGAGGGGCTATCTTTATACCACATTGTGAGCTGTTGTCTTCGTGCCCAAATCTGGATGTATCTGGGCTATACAGAAGGGATCGATCTGTCGCCATTGACTGTAATGGGTTTGAATGTATTACCCATTCATTTTAACTGGTATGTGCTTAATACAAAATGTCTCAGACGTCCTTAAGTGTTCAGTCAACATCACTCAAGTGGTTTGTAAACAAACCATTGTCCTGCGGTCACCGCCCCACCGCAACTGATTGACAGCGTTAAGCACTTAAGCCTTTGAGTCAACATTGTAGAGAGTTCTGTAAACAAACATCCTTTGTCCTGCGGTTGAAACTTCCTAAACTGCAGTTGATTGACAGTTTCAAGTACTTCATGCATACACACAGGCTGGTGTTTTCAAATCTTTTTGTCAGCCAGCGATGGGAGAGGCTGTCTTTGTCTCCTGCCACGAGGCCTGACAGCCATTTTGATACCTTGGGTTTTTAAAGTATATTCCACCCAGGTTTTCTTTAATCAAAAATAATTTTCGGGGGCTGTAGCACTTTTCCAAAATTCTTGCGAACCTTACATTACGGAGCTTTGCGAATGGGAAATTGAAGCGCGGTGGTCAACATGCCTCAATTTGCCTCAATGGATGGACAATGGAAATTGTGTAGCTCATGCTGACCTCTGATCCCTGAATCTCCGACAAGTGCTCCTGTTGTCCACACTGGCATTGAGCCTGCACTCGCACGCTAGCGCACTGACCGCAGCCAGCCGAAAAATCAGGGGCAGAAGGGATCAGGCATCTCAGGCATGATCACACGGTTTTCCAATCCATTTCTCCCCCCACCACGGTACCTATTGTGCAGCCTATTGTTAAATTTACCTTTCTGTGAATTGGGTTAAAGCTCTTGGCACCAAGCCCTGAAGGTTCTTCGACAGCCTGTTCCCAGGAGTCTTTCTGTAAAGGGAGCTCAGTAACTTCTTCATCCTGGATCACTGAAGCAAAGCCTGAAGAAGATCCGATAACGAGCAATCGAGGTCTCTTCAAATACATCGACCGAATCTGCTGCCTTGCCTCCCTGTTGACAGGTCCGATTATTATGATTCAATCTGGGAAGGCTTTAAGATGCTCAGTTATTCCTCAAAAGATGCCGTGTGGTTGGTATAATTATTTTTGGTAATAGTTGACTTCTTCCAGTAATCCCAGGCCTTCCCTACTGGATTGTGCAAAGCTGCGTTTTACTTATAGCTCTGGGACTACTTGGAGCACATTCTGGTGATAAATACTCAGGATGTCTGACTTTACAGTTCATCCAGCCCACATCAGATAAAACTGCAAACATGATGTAGGCATAACCCGTACTCTCAGCATATGAACCACTATAAGGCAAGTTCCACTGCACAGCTCCTGTTATCGTAAGCTTTCCAAACACTTCTACCGGTGATCAATTTTTAGTCTGAGGCCGGATTAGATTCGCTCTAGTGTGTAGTTATTTGCAAGAAGAGTCTTAATGCTGAGTGAGGGAATGAATGTAAATGGCTTAGACTAGGCTGCTGCAGCAAACCAGAGCTGAGGGCCTGCGCAAGGACAGGAAGCTTGACTAATAAACAACTGCAGAAGTGAAACCTGCAAGCTCCGATTTAGTGTCAAAACACCCATTAGCTTTCCTCTTCTCTTACTGTGTGTGTCACCTGGCAGTTGCTGCTTGTCCACCAGGTGTTGCCATATTGGTTTGGTAATTGTGTTCAAACTGAGGATATGAATCATTTAAGCTTTTTGAGCCCAGGGAGAATGACATGCACTCCCAGGTTAGCTACAAAGCATGACCAGATTTAGAAGAAGGGTCATCCACCACCTTAAACATTCACTCTCTCCACCACCGGTGTACCGTGGCTGCAGTGTGTACCATCTACAAGATGCACTGCAGCAACTCGCCAAGGCTTCTTCAGCAGCACCTCCCAAACCCGCAATCTCTACCGCCTAGAAGGACAAGGGCAGCAGGCACATGGGAACACCACCACCTCCAAGTTCCCCTCCAAGTCACACACCATCCTGACTTAGAAGTATATCACCGTTCCTTCATCGTCGCTGGGTCAAAATCCTGGAACTCCCTCCCTAGCAGCACTGTGCGAGCACCTTCACCACATGGACTGCAGCAGTTCAAGAAGGCGACTCACCACCACCTTCTCAAGGGCAATTAGGGATGGACAATAAATGCTGGCCTTGCCAGCGACGCCCACATCCCATGAACGAATTAAAAAAAAATTGACATTGCAGTGACTGGACTGAGACCTGTAGATATTGCTCAGGTTCCAGCCAGATGTTGCTTGGCACTCATCGAGATGGAACATCAACTCTTTGGTTTCGTACAGAGCGCTGCATATTCCTGGATACGTGCATGTGTACAGGTGTTTCCCGACATTTAGACACTTATATGTTACAAGAGTGGGAAGAGACACGCCCTACTCCACAAACATTTAAATTGGGGCCAAGGTGGTTTAAAAAGGGTGCAGGTTTCCGACAGAACTGATGTGCGTTTCGTGGCATGGCAAAATGAGGTGGTGTGAAACTACCCATTCCAGGAAATCACATTCCACTTCACTCCAGAGTCAGGTGAGGAGTTATACTGCCAGTATGGAGGATGGACTGCAGCAACTCGCCAAGGCTTCATCAGCAGCACCTCCCAAACCTGCGGCCTCCGCCACCAAGAAGGGCAAGGGTAGTAGTTGCATGGGAACACCACCACCTCCAAGTTGCCCTCCAAGTCACACACCATCCTGACTTGGATATATTTCGCCATTCCTTCATCATCATTGGGTCAAAATCCTGGAACTCCTTTACCACACGGACTGCACGGGTTCAAGAAAAAGGCGCGACACCACTTTCTCGAGCCCAACGAGGGATAGGCAATAAAAATTCATCGATGCTCACACCCCGAGAATGAATTTTTAAAAAATGAGTGTCCGTGCAAAGCTAAAATTGCTCGGCATCGAGGCTAAACTTGCAGTGTGAACACACCCTACATCTCTCTCCACTCTGTCCCAACAACATGCTTCAGCCTCAAGTCCCAAAAGGCCATGTCCTGCACTACCCAAGTGAACTCTCGGCCCCGATTTTAACTCCAGGTGGATTCCCCGCTCAGGCCTGAGTTAAAATTACAGTCGGGTCTCAATGATGTAGTTAGGCCGCAACATACACATGTAAAGAAGGTCCCCTGTTGGCTTTGGGCGTGTGTCCTTGCTGCCTGCTCATGAGAGCAGGTTAAAATTGCAGATGTTGCGATCATGGCGGCTTTTGGACAGGTAAGAGCCAGGGCGATTTTAACTGTCCATCCGCCAGCTTTCTGGCGAGCGAGTAGGGTTAATATCTCCCCCTTGGTTGCCAGTCATCCTTCCTGAATGAAATATTAAATTCAGCAGCTAACTCAGCAGAATTGTGTGCGTGATCTTTGCTTGTGCCCACTAATTACTCGGTTGGAAGTCTTAGACTCATTTCATATAGAAGGAAACAGACAATTGTTATCTTGTTAGTCTGTATTAGATCAAAAGCCGTGGATTGAAGGGCAGAGTGCAAAATCCATTGCACCATCAGTCTCTCACCCATGTCTTATTAAGACAGAAAATTAAATACAATAATTACAATTCACTCTGAAAGCATAAATATCTCCCAATTATTTTTAATCTTCCAATACAAGAGCTGAAATGCCAGTGATAAGTCAGGAGTATTATATTGATTGAGATGTACGAAAATACAGTGTAGGTGTATCATTTTATCAGTATAATTGGCACAAATGCCTTTATAGTAGCCGTTGATTTGTGATTTTTATATCAATTGTAGTGACTTATGAATGATGTTCTACCCTAGTAGATGTGACACAGATTTGCTTGCATCAGATTGGCAAAGGAACTTATTTAAGCTTCTTAGCATAAATAAAACGACACCATATACCTAAGGGCAGTTGCGGCTTCGTTGAGGAGCATGGGCAAGGACATCTGATACGGAGTGACAAATAAAGCCAATGAAAGGGTTAAAAATGCAGGTAGAATCATAGAAACTTACAGCACACAAGGAGGCCATTCGGCCCATCGTGCCTGTGCTGGCTGTTTGAAAGAGCCGCCGTGCTCAGTCCCACACCCCCGCTCCTTGTCCGTAACCCTGTCAGTTCCTCATCCTCAAGAACCCGTCCAACTCCCTTTTAAAACTATTGATGGAATCAGCTTCCGCCACCTTTTCAGGTCGAGCATTCCAGATCCCGACAACTCTCTGAGTGAAAAACATTTCTCCTCATCTCCCCTCTAGATCGTTTGCCAATGATTTTAAGTCAAGACCTCTGATTATTGGCCCACTCACCAGAGGGGAATAGTTTTTCTCCATCTACTCTATCAAACCATCTCATCATCTTGAAAACCTCTATTTGATCACCTCTTAAACTCCTCTGTTCCAAGAAGAACAGTCCTAACCTTCCCAAAATTGCCTCATAACTGGTAACATCCTGGTAAACCACCTCTGCACCCTTTCTAAGGCCTTTACATCTTTCCTGAAATGTGGGGCCCAGAACTATCCACAATACTCCAGCCGAGGCCAAACCAGTGATTCATAAAGTTCCAGCAAGATCTCTTTGCTTTTATATTCTTTGCCTCTATTTATAAAACCAAGTAAGCCATATAATCTTTTAATCACCTTATCAACTTGCCCTGCCACCTTTGAGGATTTGTGTATAGGGACACCAAGCTCTCTCTGATTATCTACACTTTTCCAAATCGTTCCATATTACTCCTCCCAAAGTGCATCACTTCACACTTCTCCACATTGAACTCCATCGGCCCTGCTTCTGCCCATTGCACCATCCTGTCTGTCAGCCTGAAGTCTACAACTATCCTCATCACCATCGACTACATTGCCAAGTTTCGTATCATCTGCAAACTTTATAATAATTGCTCCCTACACTCGAGGCTAAGTCATTTATAAAAATTGAAGAGTAATGGACCCAAAACTGACCCTTGGGGAACACCACAGCAAACCACCTCCCAGTCTGGAAAACATCCATCCATCCACCACCCTCTATCATTGAGCCAATTCCGTATCCATACTGCCACTTTCCCCTTAATTCTATGGCTTCCATCTTCTTAATAAGCCTCTTATGTGGCACTTTGTTGAATGCCTTCCGGAAGTCCACACATACAACAACTACCACACTACCTTGATCAACCTTCTCTGTTACCTCATTACAGACTTCAATCAACTAGTCAGACACAATTTACCTTTAACAAATCCATGATTAACCCATGACTTTCCAAATTAAAGTTTACTTTGCCCCTGATAATGTTTCTACTAACTTCCCCACCATTGATGTTAAGCTGACTGGCCTGTAATTTCCTGGTTTATCCCTCTCCCTTTTCTTGAATAGTGGTATAACATTAGCAACCCTTCAGTCCTCCGGCATTACTCCTGTATCCAATGAGAATTGAAAGATTGTGACCAATGCCTCTGTTATTTCTACCTTTGCTTCTTTCAGCAGCCTAGGATGCATTTCATCTGGACCAGGTGACTTACCAACTTTCAGTAATGCTAATTCTTTTAGTGCCTCTCCTCTATCTATTACTATCCTGGCCATAACTTCCCTCTCCTCTTTCAGTGTAATGAGCAGAAGAGATGAGCACAGAGTGTGAGATAGGATATTAGCTGGGAGACAACTCAACAGTAGGGGGGAATTTTCCCAGCCCTGGGGAGGCGGTTATGGAGGTGGGACTGCCAGGAAAATGGCAGAAACTAGGAGCGGGTACCGACCCCACTCCCAACCCGCCTCTGTGCCATCTTCCCGGGAGTTGGGTCCCCGAGTCGCGCAGGGACCCGTCTCCTCGAGGCGGGAAGGGGATTAAAACCAATTAACTGCCTGTTAACAGGTAGTTAACAGGCAGTTCTGAGGCTTTTCCCCATGTTACGCCTGCAATTGTGGGCTTCCCGGTGGCTGCGAATCTCGCCAGGGTCAGTGAGGTGAGCAGTGGGTCTGCGGGGGTGAGAGGGGTTGAAATGTCAGCTGTAGAGGTGAGTGATGGGTGCAAATGTGGACAGGTAAGTATGAGAGGCAAGTGTAAAGTGTTGGAAAAAGTTTCCTTACCTTTGCTTCTTTCTGCAGGCTTCAACCTTTGAGGATCTGGGGGTGCCTCATCTCAATGGCAGAGATGACAGAATGGCTGCTGCTTTCTGCTGAGGAGAGAGGTCTTGGTGAGCCTTCTGTGCAAGGGCTCACCTTTGAACAGAGATTGTCAGTGTTTGACAGCTTCTCAAAGCTGTCAAACGCTGACAATTCATCTGTCAAAAAATTCTCGACAGATGAAGCGTCATACACTGACATCATCTGTCACCAGTTTTCCCTTAATTGGCCGGGGCGGGCTTAACAAGGTCAATCAAGGGAAAATAGCGTGGGTTGGTCAGAGGTTGCTGGGGACGGGACTGAAACCCGGAAACCAGAAGTCCTGCCTCCAGCACGTCTCCAGTGATAAAATCCAGCTCAATGAAAGAAGTGCTACTCACAACAATTCAGTTCAACTGTTTAATACCTGCCCATTGATATCTGTGTCTCAATCATTTGTAAATGTTACAAACCGTGCTGTCATTCTCTCCACCAAGAGCTTCCACCAGTAATTAAATATATTTAAATTCACCATGACATGCATTGTGCTTATTCCACAATTATTTGTAAAGAAATGTTTAAATCACTTTCTTTCCTCCTCTTCTGACAGCGCTGACTCTGGTGGGATGCAGTTCCAGGAGGATTACAGGGCAGCACGGTGGCATAGTGGTTAGCACTGTTGCCTCACAGCGCCAGGGACCCGGGTTCAAATCCGGCCTCGGGCGACTGTCTGTGTGGAGTTTGCACATTCTCCCCGTGTTTGCGTGGGTTTCCTCCGGGTGCTCCGGTTTCCTCCCGCAGTCCAAAGATGTGCGGGTTAGGTTGATTGGCTATGATAAATTGACCCTTAGTGTTAGGGGGATTAAATACATGGGGTTACGGGGATCGGGTGGGATATGTGTTGGTGTTGGTGTAGGGGTTACAGGGATCGGGTGGGATATGTGTCGGTGCAGGCTCGACGGGCCGAAATGGCCTCTATCTGCACTGTGGGGTTTCTGTGATTCTGTGTGATTCTGTGTGATTCTGTGATTGCCATCCCTCTGCCATCTTGGCTGTGGCCATTCTTCATGTGTGAACCTAGACAGTGTGTGCCGGCAAATTATTCAACCATGGGGGGATGGGGGTTTGGTACTAAGACTCAGTCAGACTGCTGCTCTTTATTAATGCGACAACCACCATGAGTACATATCGACATGGTGGGTCTCAACAACTACTAACTATCTCTCCAGTCAGCACATGTTCCTCTGGCTTCTATTGCTTTTTATGTTGCTAATTGAAGTGTGTGCAAGGTGGAGAGGGCTGATCTTCCCAAAAACTTGCAAGGCTAGTCCGATATAAAGGCAAGTTCTTCCTTTCTTTGTTGAAAATGTTCACTAGGAGCTAAGCCCAGCAATCAACACTACTGAGGTAAAGGTTGATAAAGAAAGTAAGGAAATATGCATATATGCTTAACTTAAATATTTTCCTTACCAATATATCTCAGAATGTAATATGGGATTTTATAGTGACGGTCACAAATACATAAAATCTTAATTGATTGTTTCTTAATTACATATTTCTTTTAGTGTAAGGCCCAACACCACCTTCAGTGTGCCAGTGCAGCCTTCGGTCGCCTGAGGAAGAGAGTGTTTGAAGACCAGGACCTCAAACCCAGCACCAAGCTCATGGTCTACAGAGCAGCAGTGATACCCGCCCTCCTGTATGCCTCAGAGATATGGACCATGTACAGCAGGCACCTCAAAGCACTGGAGAGGTACCACCAATGCTGCCTCTGCAAGATCCTGCAATTCCATTGGGCGGTGTTCTCGCTCAGGCCAACATCCCCAGCATCAAAGCTTTGACCACGTTTGATCAGCTCCGATGGACGGGTCACATTGTCCGCATGCCCGATACAAGACTCCCAAAACAAGCGCTCTACTCAGAACTCCAGCACGGCAAGAGAGCCCCAGGTGGGCAGAGGAAACGCTTCAAGGACACCCTCAAAGCCTCCTTGAAAAAGTGTAACATCCCCACCGACACCTGGCCCAAGACCGCACAAAGTGGAGGAGAAGCATCCGGGAAGGCGCCGAACACCTCGAGTCTCTTCGCTGGGAGCAAGCAGAAGTCAAGCTTAAGCAGCGCAAGGAGCGCACGTCAACCCAAGCACCCCACCCACCTGCCCCTTCAACCACCGTCTGCCCCACCTGTGACAGAGACTGTAGTTCCCGCATTGGACTCATCAGTCACCTGAGAACTCATTTTTAATGTGGAAGCAAGTCATCCTCGGTTCCGAGGGACTGCCTAAGAAGAAGAATTTCCTTTAGCGAATATTTCTACTATTGCATTCAGTGTATTTAAGCAGAACTTGGTAACGCATTTTAACTTCATCACTCTTACTTAGAGTCTCCCTCGAAACTTGAATAATGATGCAATTTGTCCACACTCTCAAGATGAACCAGGCGATCAGGATTAAGATAATTGGCAAAACAATCCAGGGGTGAAATGTGGAGAATTTTTTTTACTCAGTGAGTTGTTATGATCTGGAATGCACTGCCTGAAAGGTTGGTGGAAGCAGATTCAATAGTCATTTTCAAAAGCAATTTGGATAAATAGTTGAAAAGGAAAAAATTGCAGGGCTTTGGGGAAAGAGTAGGGGAGTGGGACTAATTGGAGAGCACTTTCAAAGAGCCGGCACAGACATGATGGGTCAAATGGCCTCCTTCTGTGCTGTATGATACTATGGTTCTATGATAAGCCACCCATGTAAATTAGAAACAGTACGGGTTCCAACACTGATTGGTGGAGCAATGTACTCAGCATCCCCACCCTGACGTAACTCTTATAATAACTAACACTGCCTTCGACTGTTCAACAAATTCTTATCCACTCCCAGGTTTTACCCTGAATCTTCACTGTTTTAGGGCTAAACAATAATCTTTCATTCAGAATGTTTGGCAAATGCTTCTTGGAAGGCTAACTTTCACATTGTAGGCTATTGACAGTCCACTTGGGGTGTCACTTCCTCAAAAGATTCAAGGAGTTCAGGCCAAGCTGCATTATCCCTTTTGAGTCCATGTTGGCTGTTGTTTACTCATAGAATCATAGAATGGTTACAGCACAGAAGGAGGCCATTCGACCCATCGAGCCCATGCCGGCTCTCTGCAAGAGCACTTCAGCTAGTCCCACTCCCCCGCCCTTTCCCCGTAGCCCTGCAATTGTTTTTCCTTCAGGTACTTATCCAATTCCCTTTTGAAAGCCACGATTGAGTCTGCCTCCACCAACCTTTCAGGCAGTGCATTCCAGATCATAACCACTCGCTGCGTAAAAAGTTTTCCCTCATTTCGCCTTTGGATCTTCTGCCAATCACCTTAAATCTGTGTCCTCTGGTTCTTGACCCTTCTGCTAATAGGAACAGTTTCTCTCTATCTACTCTGTCCAGACCCCTCATGATTTTGAACACCTCTATCAAATCTCCTCTCAATCTTCTCTGCTCTAAGGAGAACAACCCCAGCTTCTCCAGTCTATCCACGTAACTGCAGTCCCTCATCCCTGGAATCATTCTCGTCAAACTTTTCTGCACCCTCTCTAAGGCCTTCACATCCTTCCTAAAGTGCAGTCTGCAGAATTGGACACAATACTCCAGTTGAGGCCGAATCAGTGTTTTATGAAGGTTCATCATAACTTCCTTGCTTTTGTACTTTATGGGCGGGATTTTGTCATTGGGGCGGGCTGGGGTCGTGTCATCCACTTTTCGTGTTATCCACCCGATTCCAAATCGATGTGGGAGAATGATGCGATTTTAACCTAATTGGGCAATTGAGTTCCAGCGTGTGGGAACCCATGGCCCAATTAGTTTTTTCAGTCTGAAACTCGCCTCCGATGACGTCATCATTGCTGCTGCATTTAAGGTCTGCAAGAAGCCTTGCTTCTTCTGCAGACTGCCAACCTTTTGGCCTTTGCTGTGAGAGGGACCTGGAGGCAAAATGAGCAGCGGGAGACCCAAGTCTGCTCCAAGATTTGATGATGTCGCCCTGCAAGCTTTGGTGGAGGGAGCAAGAGCTAATAAGGAGGTGCTCTTCCCTTCTTCAGGCAGGAAGAAGCCTCCCCAGCAGACGAAAGCTGTGTGGATCCAGGTGGCCCGGGAGGTCAACTCATTGTCACTGATCTGTAGAACCTGGCTTCAGTGCAGGAAGAGGTTTCATGAACTTCTGCGCACTGGAAAAGTGAGTATGACTTTCCCATCACCCTCAATCTGATCCCCATTGCCTCTCCTCACCAGCAATCAGCTTTAGCAACCTCTTCCTCCATATCCCACTTGACACTGACATCCCTGCACCCTTACCCATTCCCTCTCTCTCTATGGTCACATTCACCTAACTATTCGACTTCACACTCCCTATCACTGTGATGCTATGAAAACAACTTCCAAAACACAGGGAGGGCCCTTGGTCTTGCCACCTCACTCCATCTTTGTCCCCTTCTAAGCATCTAGGCTATGGATTCTCTACACTCACTCCTTCATTCTCACTCAAACTCCATTTGTCTCCCTCATTGCAGGAAAAGAGAGCTCACAATAAGAGGGAAAGAGCGAGGACAGGAGGAGGGCCACCCTCAGTAGCCCAGCTCACCCCCTGGGAGGAGGCGGTCCTGGAGATCGTGGAACTCGAGGACGATGCGCAAGTAGGGGACGGACAAACAGGTGCATCAGAGAAAGCTGGTGACAGAATAGTTTTTCATCTCTCTCATTGACAGTGCATGAGTTGCTGATAATGATTCTGAAGCTCTAACAGATAGACTTATGATCATCTGCAATATGCAATGTGCATGTAACCTTGGCATCACATCTCTGACTCTTTCCTTTACCCCCCCACAGGACCATCGCAAGCACCCGTCCCCACTATCCAGAAGGAACAGCCTGAGCCTCCAGACTCCTCAGAGGAAGCTGCAACCTCTGAGGGTGCAGCATCAGCAGAATTCAGCCAACCCAGCACCAGCGCAGACACTCACACCTCGGTGGGACCATCGTGAGATAGAGTAGTGTTGTCACCTGGTGTATCACAGCTCACAAGTGAGCATCAGCAGATTGTGGAGACAGGGACAGCAGTGGAGAGTCCTAGTCAGAGGGCGCAGGACTCTCCCAGCTCGGCTTAGCTGCATGTCGACCCTCTGCCTCCGGGTCCATCCAGAAGAACAGCGGTGCTGGAACTCCAGGAACAGGTGCAGGAGTCTCTGGCAGGTTTTGTCTCCACGGTTGCTGCGAGTGTGGAGTGAATGGAGGAGTCCATCGCGAACATGAGCAGAGCCTTTGGGGAGTCATTGGCGCATGAACGCATCACCACAGAAAGGATGGCAACCTCCATGGAAAGGATGGCTACAGTAGACGAGAGGATGACTAGGGCCATGGAGGAGCTAAGTTGCCAGAGTGCAGAAAACATGGTGAGTGTTCAGAATAGACTGACATCTCTGGAGAAGCGATGGTCAGCTATTGAACAGAGAAACCAGACCTTCATGGAAGTCCTTCTGAGTAGGACTGCCAGTGCAGATACGGGTCCCCATGGCCCCACGATGTGCAGCAAGGTGCTCTCCAGCCACTTGCAAGCGCTGAGGTGGACCTGACCCATGAGAAGGATGTTGGTGGCAGAGAACAAGGAAGTGGGGGCTCCTCTCCAAGCGCTCACACTTCCATGCCACTGCCAAGTCCTCGGTCAGAGCCCCACCAGAGTCCGCACCCAACTGAGATCGGCGTTTCAACCCCTGCACAGCCGCAAGAGCAGCAGACTGTTGACGAGCCCTCACAAGTTCGCAACCCCAGAGGACGCCCGCCAAAGGTGTTGAGACACGAGCAGCAAGAAAGTGAGCAAGGGGCCTCCACATCTGCTGATGCTAAGGGGAACCACTACATAGGAGCACGCATAAGAGAAAGATACTGCACAAATAGTCACAAGGGTAGTCACTTGGGTGAAATGTGATGTTTAATGTTGAAAAGCCATCAGTTGGTTATTGTAAATAAAAATTCTGATGGCAACTGTTGCAGTTGTGGCGTGTGTCATTTTGCTAATGGGACTTCCACATTGAGAGCTTAGGATTACTTGCAATTGTCAGTATGGTGGTCAAAGTGCTAGGAAACCGCTGGTTCTTGGTCATTGTCGATGCTCTGGTAAGAACCTGCAAGGCAAAAGTGCTTGATTGGCTAGGCTAAGCAAATCTGGCCAAGATGAGTGCGTTCCGTGCATCCCGAGCAGCAATGTTCTAGCATACTGCTGTCGCTCGTTAATAGGCCTCTGCAAGATGTTCGTTTTCACTCTCTTCCTCCTCCTCCTCCTCCTCACCTGAGGAGGATATGTGAGGATCCACTTGGTCCTCAGGAATCTGCAAGCCACGACGCTGTGCCATGTTGTGAAGTACGCAGCAAACCGCGACAATTCTGGAGACCCTGGCTGCTGAGTACTGCAGGGCTCCACCTGATCTATCCAGGCATCTGAAGCGCATATTCAGCAAGCCGATGGTTTGCTCGATTATGGATCTGGTGGAAATGTGGCCAGAGTTGTAGCTCTCCTCAGCTTCGTTGGATGGGCTCCTCAACGGTGTCATTAGCCACGTCTTCAGGTGATAGCCCTTGTTTCCAAGTAGCCATCCGTTAAGTTGGTCTGGCGGACTGAAGAGCAGAGGCACACTAGACTGGCGCAGTATGAAGGAGTCATGGCAACTGCCAGGGTACTTGACACAAACATGCAAAATTTCCTTCTTGTGGTCACACACCAGCTGCACGTTGAGGGAGTGGAAGCCCTTGCGGTTGACAAAAATACCTGGAATGCGATGGGGTGCCTTAAGGGCCACATGTGTGCAGTCAATGACGCCCTGCACCCTTGGAAAGCCTGCCAGATTAACTAATCCAACCGCACGCGCCATGACACTTGCTTGATCCTTGGAGAAATGGATGTGATTGTGCGCGATGGCAAAGAGGGCATCGGTTACCTGCGTGATGCAAGTGTGTGTGGCCGCCTGGGAGATGCCGCTGATGTCTGCTGCTGATCCCTGGAATGAGCCTGAAGCAAAAAAATTGAGTGCGGTGGTGACTTTGATGGCCACTGGTAAGGGGTGTCCACCTGCTCCTCTGGGCTCCAGGTCTTGCTGCAGCATTGCACAGATGTCACCCACTACCTCTCGCAAAAGTCTGAGCATCCTTTGGCACTGCTGCACAGTCATGTTGAGGTAGCTGATCCTCTGTCTGTAGACACTGTTTGGGTGGTATCTCCTGCGCCGACAGGCTTCCATGCGCTAGCGCCTTCTGGCCTGTGCCGCTTCAGGAGGGTGAGCAGCAGCTTGGAGCTCCTGCTGTTGCTGCTGCTGTTGGTGCTGCTGTTGTTGATTGTTCTGCTGCTGCCGTGGCTGGTCTTCTTCCGAATCTGATGTCCAGGAGGAAAGGAAACAAATGGTTCCCATGCTTCTGGTATATGCCTCAGTTGAGGAAGCGCTCAGTCAAGGTGGGGAGAGGGGTTTCCCAGGAGGTCACACTGGAGATGGATGTCAGGCTCCAAACTTCCACAGCTATGGTTACGCCTGCTAAAAGTTCCCCCCGACCTGAGACAACAAAGTCCTGCCACCTGCAAATGATGACTGATCAAATCTCCTATTTAATGGTGAAGCTGCAGCTGATAGTCAGCAATCCAATTGTGCTACCGTCAGGTTTCACCGTCGTGTTTCAGAGGAGGCATGCATCACGTGGGAAAAGTGTTAAAATCAGAAAGGCATCTCAAAATGGGATTATCGAGGCAATTCAGTTGTTGTTAAGGGCCTATCCCGCCTCTTGGAGGCGGGATGGAGATGGGATCAGAAACCACGCCTTTAGGAAAATTGCTTGGAGGCGGGATGGAGGCGGGGTCGGGCCCGCCCGCCACTTTTTGCAATTTTAACATCCCACACGCCTCCATTCCCGCCTCCTCGGGCCTGGCAAAATCAATCCCTATGCCTATATATATATATGTATATGAAGCCCAGGATCCCGTATGCTTTTTTAACCGCTTTCTCAACCTGCCCTGCCACCTTCAATGATTTGTGCACATATACCCCCATGTCTCTCTGTTCATGCACCCACTTTAGGATTGTACCCTTTAGTTTATATTTCCTCTCCTCGTTCTTCCTACCAAAATGTATCACTTCGCACTTTTCTGCGTTAAGTTCCATCTGCCATGTGTCTGCCCATTCCACCAGCCTGTCTATGTCCTCTTGAAGCCATTACTATCCTCCTCGCTGTTCACTATACTTGCAAGATATGTGTCATCTGTAAATTTTGAAATTGTGCCCTGTACACCCACATCCAAGACATTAATATATATCAAGAAAAGCAGTGGTCCTAGTACCGACCCCTGGGGAACACCACTGTGTACCTTGCTCCAGCCCGAAATACAACAGTTCACCACTACTCTCTGTTTCCTGTCACTTAGCCAATTTTGTATCCATGCTGCCACTGTCCCTTTTATTCCATGGGCTTCAGCTTTGCTGGCAAGCCTAATATGTGGCTCTTTATCAAACGCCTATTGGAAATCCATGTACACCATGTCAACCATATTGCCCTCATCAACCCTCTCTGTTACTTCATCAAAAAGCTCGATTAAGTTAGTTAAACACGATTTGCCTTTAACAAATCTGTGCTGGTTTTCCTTAATTAATCCACACTTGTCCAAATGACTGTTAATTTTGTCCCTGATTATCGTTTCTAAAAACTTCCCCACAACCGAGGTTAAACTGACTGACCTGTAGTTGCTGGGTTTATCCTTACACTCTTTTTTGAACAAGGGTGTAACATTTGCAATTCGCCAGTCCTCTGGCACCACCCCCGTATCTAAGGAGGATTGGAAGATTACGGCCTGTACCTCCGCGATTTCCTCCTTAACTTCCCTCAGCTTCCTAGGATGCATCCCATCCAGTTCTACTAATGTATCTACTTTAAGTACAGACAGCCTTTCTAATACCTCCTCTTTATCAATTTTTATCTCATCCTGTATCTCCACTACCTCCTCTTTCACTATGACTTTGGCAGCATCTTCTTCCTTGGTGAAGACAAATGCCATGTACTCATTTTCTTCTTCAGCCATGCCCTCTGTCTCCATGCATAGGTCGCCTTTTAGGTCCCTAATTGGACCCACCCCTCCTCTTACTACCCGTTTACTATTTATATGTTTATAGAAGATTTTTGAATTCCCTTTTATGTTAGCTGCCAACCTATTCTCATACTCTCTCTTTGCCCCTCTTATTTTTTTTTGCTTCTCCTCTGAACTTTCTATCTTCAGCCTGATTCTCACTTATATTCTCAACCTGACATCTGTCATACACGCTCTTTTTCTGCTTCATCTTTCTATCTCGTTCGTCATCCAGTGCAGGGGTTCGCAAAATTCCCCTATTTTCCCTGAAGATCTGGAAATATTGGTCCACATCATGGATGAAGATTTATGTGTTTTGAATTGCCTCTGGGTAGGACAGTGTTTTTAAAACATACCCAGAATCATGAGAGGCTGCATTGGGCAGAGCAGCACTTGGGCAACATCAGGATCTAAGACAGTACATTTTATTAAAAATGGTACCTCTGAGTTTCGAACTGTGTATATTTCAAAGACGTTTGAAAATGGCCATCAGAAAGCATGGCCAAAAGACAAAAGAAAGCAGCTCGCAGCTCATGGAGTATGTCTGTGAAAAAGTGGGAGGATCAAATACAGTGGCAGTCAGACCTGCCAATCAAAGGGAGTTCACTTCTCAGAAGCAATCGATGTTTGTTTTTTGACTTAAGGGATTAACCCACTTGAACTAAACCGCAGAACAATCGGCTCTGTTTACACAGCAATCTAGCCCCATTTCAACATCACTTACACACAATGGATACATCTAAACCCCGGAAAAAGGGCTTTGATAGGGGACAGATCAGTATGGATGGGTTTGAATCACCCATCACTCAGAACAATAGGGCAGTTGGATTCCTTTTTGTTTTAGCCCAGGTGAACTCCGGATGTGGGCGGGTACACTTCGGCCCCAGAAGCTAGACACACCCAAACCACTCCAACCACTTTGAATCAGCCAATCACAGCCTTTCTCTTGTGTATTCGGACTTTTGGGCGTGAATTTTGCACACAGACCCTTTTAATTTTTCAGCGCCAAACAAGAGTTGGCAGGATATAAAAGATAGCTCCTGAGAAGCTATCTCTCTCTCACTTCGCTGGACCACAGGTGAGCAGGTTTCTGACTACTCAGCATGGCAACCTAGTAAGGAGTTAGGGGGTGGTAATTTAGGGGAAATTGCTAAGATTGTTTAATTAACATTGTAGACATTAATCCCTCGTTTTTGCTGTCTGCCTTCCCCTGTTAAGCAATTCACTGTATTAACTGTGTTCATGTGGTATTGTTCAAATTTGATTCTAGTTTCTTTAGCTTAAATAAAGTTGACTTTCTCACATCAAAACCACTTGTCTGTTTTTAATATATCATTAATTATAAGTTCCTCCAGTCAGAACTGGAAGGTAGGGTTAGCGATTCGAAACTGCTGTTTGGAAATTGGTTTAAGGGTAGCAGGCAAAGGCTGCTGACCAGGTAAATTACCGTAAACCAGGTAAAAGGTTGGAATTGGTCAGAGTGCAGGCAAAGCTGCCTGACCAGGCAAATTACCATAAACCAGGTAATAGATGCCCCTACACATTGGCGACCGCGGCAGGACTGGAGGCAGTTTTTGATTTGATAAGTGGTCTGGATCTGGAGAATGCATCAGCTTTTGTTTCTCTCATTTTCAGTATGTGGGTAGCCCTGCGGATGTTAGCGGCAGCGTGTAGGCTGACCTATCATGGTATAGGTGGCTGGGTTAAGGAGGGTGAGATGAGGGTGCAGGAGGAGGTTAAAGAGGCCAAGAATCGGGAGTCCCAGCTTGTAAAATGCCAGGCGGAGGTAGAACGCCTCATAAGAGAGGTGAATGAGGCCAGAACTAGTGGGATTAGGGTGCGGGAAGTGAATGCATGCCTCACACGAGAGGGCACAAAATGCCAGGCATTTATAGAGCGCCTTGTGCAGGAAGTCACAGAGGCGAGGGACAGTGAGATGAGGATCCAGGAGGAAAACGCACACCTCACCCAAGAAGCTAGCGAGGGCAAAAGCCACGCGAGGAACAAGACAGAGTTCCTAAAGTGCCAAATTTACAGTTCCAGGAGGAACGAGATGAGACTGCGGGAAGAGAATGCCCAGCTCAGCTCAGAAGTAACAGAGCAGGAGGAGAAGGTTAGGGAGGTAATGGCAGCTTATAAGCTGGCCTGCGACCAAAGGTTTAGTGGAGCAGATCATACCCCATGTAACAGAAAGATAGAGAGTTTGGGTATGGAGTTAAGGAGGACTAAGCTGCTTAAGCCAGGGAACAGGGAAGGAGAGTTCTGGGACCCCTGGAGAGCAGGTCCAGTAGCAGAAATCCGGGACAAGGGAGGCACACAGGGGATAGTTTTGGCCCCAGACCAAAGGCAGGTCCAAGTCCAAAATTCCCCATTTAAAGCCACCCGGGTAAGAGAACATGAGTTTGCTGACCAAACAAGTTCAAGTTCACAGCCTGTAAAGACAGGAGCTGTGGCTTGTTTCCAGGGAAAAGTTGTCCAGCCCACAAATTGGGACACTTCCCCACCCCAGTGGGACCTAAATTTTGGCCAAAGCTTAAATTCGAACCAAAGTTTAAATTTAAACAAGTTATGTGGCTCAGAAACAGAGAAACAGCAACCTGAGATTAGAAATCTGCAGGCTGCTGCCAATCCATTCACAGAGACTGCCCGCGCATGCGCAGTCGCTGGCCTGGAGACAGGAATTCCCCAGCCTTTTAAACAAGAGGTTCACGCAGGCGCAGTCGCGCGCCTGAGGGGAGAGTTTTGCCAACAGGAGGTTCACGCAGGCGTAGCCGCGTGCCTGAGAGGAGAGGTTTCTCAGCGGGTTCGCGCAGGCGCAGTCGCGGATTCAGAACCCCGAGCGGCTCTTGCTCACTGTGAGGCCGAGCGCGCAGGCGCAGTCGGCCGTTTAAAGGTCCCCGCTTCCCGATCCATACGCGCAGGCGCAGTAGCCTGCTTGGAAGGCCCAATGGTTCTTCCTATCCTTCTCAAGCAAATCGTTCGCGCAGGCGCTGTCGCCTGCTTCAAGACAGAGACTTCACAGCCTCTGCTGCGGGACTCCATGGAGGAGATTCGCGCAGGTGCAGTTGCCGGCAGGACCACAGCGGCTCTTTATCTGTGTTCTCACACAGGCGCAGTCGCCTGCTTGAAGACAGAGACTTCACAGCCTCTGCCGAGGGACTCCGGGAAGGAGGTTTGCGCAGGCGCAGACGCCTGGTTGAATACAGGAGCTTCACAGCCTCTGCCGAGGGACTCCAGGGAGAAGATTTGCGCAGGCGCAGTCACCTGTTTAAAGGAACCAGCTTCCCAGCCCGCTTCTAGAGTGGTTCCCCCCATGATGTGGGACCCTGGGGAGGCAGGGATAGCAATTCCTCTTGCAGGGGAGCTGGTAACAGGTTTTGGACATGGGGAGGAAAATTTCCAGCCACCAGCAGCGGGTGGTGAGGGAATACCTGCCCCCAGTACAGGAGTGGGTAGGGAAAAGGAGACAAACCTGGAGTACCGGCAGGCTACCAGGTATCTTATGCAGTGCGGCCTGTTTGCACCAGGGGGAGAAGGTTCCCAGCCAGCTAGGGCTGCGACTCAGGCTCAGGGTGTGCCAGCCAAAGTTTCCCCCACAGAGATGCCCCTCAGAAGGTCTCTTCAGGTGCCCCAGCCCAAGAAAACATGGCCACCCACTTTACAGTGGAGTAGGGCGGTCTCCTGAAACAGGGAGAAGCCAAAGGGCAGAGGTCCCCAACCAGCAGCCATAAACTGCAAGGGACCAGAAGCAGGAGGCAGTCCAGCTTTGCTGCAGCCAGCAGTAATCTGCGACAGTGCCAGAGATTAGCCTGGCCGTCCAGAGACGGGCAGCATTTGTATTATAGCTATGTGTGCATATAGCTTGCTTTAATGTAAATTGTAAGTTTAGAATTAACTGTTGTAGTTTAAGTTTAAGTTGTAGTGTAACAAGTGATGCAGGGGTATGAGCCCCCTTATTGTAAATTGATGTATCTGTAAGATGCCTACCGTACCACGTTTTTTTTTCTCGAAGTTGAGGGGAATAGACGGGACGGGGATAAGTGGCAGGTAGCTGTTAGGTAAATACAGGGGATGGTTGTTTGTCGGGGGGTCAGAAATTTTGCTCACTCCTTTGAGTGGATACTACAATCAAGTTGGAAGTATCAAAAGGGGGGAATGTAGGGGTTCACAAAATTCCCCTATTTTCCCTGAAGGTCAGGAAATATTGGTCCACATCGTGGTTGTAGAATTATGTGTTTTGAATTGCCTCTGGGTAGGACAGTGTTTTTAAAACATACCCAGAATCGTGAGAGGCTGCGTTGTCAGAGCAGCACTTGGGCAACATCAGGATCTAAGACAGTACATTTTATTAAAAGTGGTACCTCTGAGTTTCGAACTGTGTATATTTTAAAGAGGTTTGAAAATGGCTGTCAGAAAGCATGGCCAAAAGACAAAAGAAAGCAGCTCGCAGCTCGTGGAGTATGTCTGTGAAAAAGTGGGAGGATCAAATACAGTGGCAGTCAGACCTGCCAATCAAAGGGAGTTCCCTTCTCAGAAGCAATTGATGTTTGGTTATTGACTTAAGGGATTAACCCACTTGAACTAAACCGCAGAACAATCGGCTCTGTTTACACAGCAATCTAGCCCCATTTCAACACCACTTATACACAATGGATACATCTAAACCCCGGAAAAAGGACTTTGATAGGGGACAGATCAGTATGGATGGGTTTGAATCACCCATCACTCAGAACAATAGGGCAGTTGGATTCCTTTTTTTTTAGCCCAGGTGAACTCCGGATATGGGCGGGTACACTTCGGCCCCAGAAGGTAGACACACCCAAACCACTCCAACCACCTTGAATCAGCCAATCACAGCCTTTCTCGTGTATTCGGACTTTTGGGCGTGAATTTTGCACACAGACCCTTTTATTTTTTCAGGGCCAAACAGAAGTTGGCAGGATATAAAAGATAGCTCCTGAGAAGCTATCTCTCTCTTACTTCGCTGGACCACAGGTGAGCAGGGTTTCTGACTCCTCAGCAAGGCAACCTAGTAAGGAGTTAGGGGGTGGTAATAAAGGGGAAATTGCTAAGGTTGTTTAATCAACATTGTAGCCATTAATCCCTCGTTTTTGCCGTCTGCCTTCCCCTGTTAAGCAATTCACTGTAATTACTGTGTTCGTGTGGTATAGTTTAAATTTGATCCTAGTTTCTTTAGCTTAAATAAAGTTGACTTTCTCACATCAAAACCACTTGTCTGTTTTTAATATATCATTAATTATAAGTTCCTCCAGTCAGAACTGGAAGGTGGGGTTAGCGATTCGAAACCGCTGTTTGGAAATTGGTTTAAGGGTAGCAGGCAAAGGCTGCTGACCAGGTAAATTACCGTAAACCAGGTAATAGATGCCCCCTACACCAGGGAGCTCTGGCTTTAGTTGCCCTACCTTTCCCCCTCTTGGGAATGTACCTCAACCATACCCGAACCATCTCCTCTTTAAAGGCAGCCCATTGTTCGATTACAGTTTTGCCTGCCAATCTTTGATTCCAATTTACCCGAGCCAGATCCATTCTCAACCCACTTCCTCCAATTAAGTATGTTTACTCTAGATTGCTCCCTGTCCTTTTCCATAGCTAATCTAAACCTTATGATACTGTGATCACTGTTCCCTAAATGTTCCCCGACTGACACTTGCTCTACTTGACCCATGTCATTCCCCAGAATCAGATCCAGCAATGTCTCCTTCCTTGTTGGGCCAGAAAAGTACTGATCCAGAAAGTTCTCCTGAACACACTTCAGGAATTCTTCCCCCTCTCTTCCCTTTACACTATTACAATCGCAGTCTATATTAGGATAATTGAAGTCCCCCATAATCAGTACTCTATAGTTCTTTGCTCCTCTCTGTAATTTCCCTGCAAATTTGCTCCTCTATATTGTTCCCACTATTAGGCCGCCCAGTAGTGTAATGGCCCCTCTATTGATTCTTAACTCTAACCAAATAGATTCTGTCCTTGACCGCTCCAGGACATCCTCTCTCTCCAGCACTGTAATATTCTTCTTAATCTATACTGCCACCCCACCACCTTTCTTTCCTTCCCTATCTTTCCTGAATACCTTATATCCAGGAATATTAAAAACCCAATCCTGCCCTTTTTTGAGCCAGGTCTCCGTGATCGTCATGACATCATATTCCCATGTAACTATTTGCGTCTGCAGCTCACCAACCTTATTTACCACACTTCGTGCATTCACACACATGCACTGTAAACATATCTTAGAGTTTCTTGTATTCTCTCTTAGTCTGACCCCAGCTAATACCTTACAATTTTTTACTCTAGTGCTATCTGTCTCTCCCAATCCTTTGTGCACTTTGTTTCTCCTTTCTAATGCTACATCTTGGTGCCCATCCCCCTGCCAAATTAGTTTAAACTCTTCCCAACAGCACTAGCAACCCCACCGCCCCCCCCTCTCCCCGGGCGAGGACATTGGTTCCGGCTCTGTTGAGGTGCAACCCGTAAGGCCTGTAGAGGTCCCAACTCCCCCAGAACCGGTCCCAATATCCCAGGAATCTGAAGCCCTCCCTCCTGCACCATCTCTCCAGACACACATTCATCTGCTCTATCCTCCTATTTCTATACTCACTAACTCGTGACACTGGCAGTAATCCGGAGATTACTACCTTTGAGGACCTGCTTTTTAATCTCTTTCCTAGCTCCCTAAAATCTGCCTGCAGGACCTCATCCCTCTTTCGACCTATGTCGTTGGTACTGATATGGTCCATGATCTCTGGCTGTTCACCCTCCTTCCTCAGAATGTTCTGCAGCTGCTCAGTGTCATCCTTGATCCTGTCACCAGGGAGGTAAAAAACCATGCTGGAATCATGTCTGCGGCCACAGAAACACCTGTCTGTTCCCCTAACTATTGAATCCCCTATCACTATTGCTTTCCTGATCTTCCTCCTCCCCTCCAGTACAGATGAGCCACCTGTGGTGTCGTGGACTTGGCTCTGGCTGTACTCCACAGAGGAACCATTGCCCTCAATACTGGTTGGAGAGCGCGATGCACTCAGGGGACCCCTGCCCTACCTACCTGGTCCTCCTTCCTCTCTGCCCATATACCCTTACGCTGCAGGGTGACCACTTCTTGAAACATTCTATCCACGTAGCTCTCAGCCTCACGGAGTTTGAGCAACTCCAGCTGACGACACTTCCTGCACACATGGTTGGCCAGAACACTGGAAGCATACTGAAGTTCCCACATGGCACAAGATGAGTATTCCACGGGACTGAGGTGCCCTGCCGTGCCTCTACTTAATAGATTATTAACTAACTTAGAAATAAACTCAAGACTTAAAAAAGAACAATCACCAGCTACTCACCAATTTGTTTTTTTTCTCTTCAGCTCCTTCCCTTGTGCTGATGTCACTTACCTCGCTCCCTGACGCTCGCACTCCCTCCGGGCTCTCGGGCCTACCTTTATTTCTGGCCGCTCCTCTCACTCTCTCCTCTTTCCCTCTCTGCTGCCAATTCCCACTCTCTCCAAATTCCCAATCTAGCACTCCATTTAGGATCACTCTGTGCAGCCCACTCTGTACGTCAGCAGATACTGTTCACTCGTTTGATGTCGAGCAGGATTTCTTCCAGTTTACTCCTGATAATCCATTCCAGGTCCGTAGCTGCCGGGGTCTGTTTCATCAGCCTTTCGGAAAACCAGCACCACGTTAGCCTGCTTCAAATCCATTGCGAGATCCCCAGTGTTCATTGACTCCTTATGATGATGATCCAAAACTCAGAGCTCGAAAAGCAAGAGTGTTAAGGGATATAGAGAAAGGGCAAGGAATTGGGATTGAAAAGCCGAGGGGTTCAATTCTAAAATATACCATTCAGGAGTGAAGTCAGGTAACATTTTTTCACACAGAGGATAGTAGAAATTTGAAACTTTCTCCCCCAAAAGGCTAGGGATGTTGGATCAATTGATAATTTCAAAACTGAGATCGACAGAGTTAGGTAAGGGTAGCAGGGGATATAGAGCAAAGGTAAGTCAATGGAGTTGAGGTGCAGGCCAGCCATGGTCTAATTGAATGGCAGAACAGGCTCGAGGGACTAAATGGCCGACTCCTGTTCCTGTGTACTCCAGATTCTTTCCACAACTTTCCCTGGCCAGGAGGATCAGCCCCGGGCCCTCTGCACCTGCTTCAGGTTGGTGCCCATGGGCAATGCCGCGGGAGCTCTTCGAGTACAGGATTTTCATCCAAGATGTGAAAATAGATCAGCCTCTGTAGATGTTGGCCAATACACATTGTAATGTAGTAGGTCAATAAATCATTCTCAATTGTAGGTGATCATAAACCATGCTTTGGTATAGACACAGGCAGAGTCCAGCTCCAGAGATAAGAGGAAAAACTGCAGTTATTGGGTCTATTCCAAGACAGCTGCAGAAGCTGAGGATGTCAAAGAGTTTGATCCTCAGATGCTTGGTTCCACTGAATAATACATTGCCGAACGAGCCTGGAGAAGACTGCACTTAAACTTGACAGAGACTGAGATGAAACAAGAAGAGACACAGATGGGTCACAATCAATTTCTAAACAAAGAACGCAGTAGCTGATAGTCAGAGTCCCATGGGGTGGCATGAACCCAGAGTGCATGTACTTCATTGTGTGAGCCAGGAAAGGGCCAAAAACTCCATGGGGAAGGTTTGAAAACAGATGTATTTGGCATTGACGGTAAGAGTCACTAAGAGTGCAATTCTTACAGACAGTTAAATGGCTGTAATCCCCTTCCTGCCTCCAGGGGACGGGACCCGGCGCGGGTCGGGTATCCGCCTCCTGGGAAGATGGTACGGAGGCGGGTTGGGGGGGCGGGATGGGTACCTGCCCCCCAGATTCTGCCATTTTTCCGGCAGTCCCGCCTCCAAACCCGCCTCCCCAGGTCTGGCAAGATAGCGCTCTTCAAGAATGTACCAATTAAAGATAAGGGGGAAAAATTCAGTGTCACCCCTTTTGGGATATTAAAGTCACCAGGGCACTAATGCCCCGAAAAATTAGTGTCCCTCCACCTGAAATGTAGTTGTAGTGCCCCAAGCGGGAGGCGGGGCTACTGGAAGCGCTCCACCTCCTTCCTGGGGTGCTAAAACTGAATATCGTGTCACTACGCGCAACAGCGCCATGCGTGTCGGCATGTAGCGCCATGTCATTGTAGGCCTCCATCGCCTGATTAAAGGGGCGGGGCCTAGCGCTGCACATACTGGGGCCCTGCTGGACCACCGGGGAGTGGGGTGCCGTGAAAACAGCCCGGCACTCAAGAGGAGTGCCGGGCTGAGCGATCGCAGCCGGCGCCCTGAGGAAAAAAGGGGAAGGGGGGCAGGTGTGGGCAGTCGGCCAAAATTAAAAATGGCCGCCCGACACCTGCCCCTTTTACTAATGCCGTCGTCGCTGCAAAAACAACCCCCTGACCCTGTTGGACATGTCGTCCGCCGATACGTCAGGTGGTGTAACCGAAGTTTGCGGCCGGGGCGGCTGAATTTCGTGGGGGCCCTAACGAGAGGCGCAAATCAACTCAATTTCTGCCCCAAGGAATTATTTTTATTTAATGACAATTAGAAACAGAGTAGCAACTCCCTCAACCTCACCAAGGCCGGCATTGTGAATGCACCGACTGCACCTAGCCACCATTTCATAGGATGCCAATGTGCTATGACGGACATGGTGGAGCCTACTTTCCTGTTCTCCCACCAGGGCACTGGACAAGTGGAATGCATCCCAAATGTGCTCCGCCTATCCAGGCCTGAGAGTATCCAAGTTTAACATGGCTCGTTTCAGCCCCCAAAGTAGGTCCTCTCCCTGAAAGGGCCTCACAGGAGGAGGAGCAGGCCATTCAGCCCCTCAAGCCTGTTCTGTCATTCAATGAGACCATGACTGATCTGTACCTTAATGTCCTCCAACCGCTTTGGTTCCGTATCCCTTAATATCCTTCCCTAACAAAAGTCTATCTATCTATCAATCCCCAGACTCAACAGCTTTTTGGGGGAGCGAGTTCCAGATGTCCACTACCCTTTGTGTGAAGACTGCTTCCTGACATCAAGCTTGAACAGCCTAGCTCTAATTTTAAGGTTATGCCCCTCGTTCTGAACTCTCCCACCAGAGGTAATAGTTTCTCTCTATCATTAGACCACCCCTTAATCTTCCATACTCAAGGAACTCTTAGGGGGAGAAATTCCCCTCCTTTGCGCCTCCCGTGGGCAGCGCTAACGGGGCGCAAAGGCCTTTTCGCCCGGGCATGGCGCTGACTGTGCGGAGGTTAGCAGCAGCGCTACCAGGTTGCGCCCCGATCTCATGCACCCGGAGATCATGACGTCATCTCAGGGGCGCATCGCCCCGGTAGCGACCCGGAAGAAAAATTCCCTTTCGCCCCCTGCAGCGGCGCCAGGCGATGGCAGCGACTGCGGCAGGGGATGCGAGCACGGCGGAAGTTAAATGTCAGGTGGGCGGCTGGCCGCCCTGAAAAAAATGTCGGCTTTTTTGAAAAATGTTTTATTTTAGCTCCAGACGTGGGGTCCGTGCCACGATTGGTCAGCCCGGCACTCTGCTTGTGTGCCGGGCTGATCGCGCGGCACCCCCGCTCCCCGCTGCTGCAGGTAAAAACTGCAGAGCTCGCAGCGTGGGGCCCTTCCCTTTAATTCAGGGAAGAGCCCCTGCAATGCGTCAGCACCACGCTTGGCCAATTGTGGCGCTGCTGAGCCGTGTGCCCCCTCTTGAGCTCCAAGATGGAAGTGGAGTGCTAAATCTTCCCTCTTGGAGCAAAAAGTGGTAATTTTAGAAAGGCTGGAAGAGGTTAGCGCCTGGCTTTTCTGATTTAGCGCCCCAAACAGGCCTCAAGGTTGAATTTCTAGCCCATGACTCTAAGGGGGAAAATTTTGGTATTGACCATTTTGGGGCGCTAACATCGCCTGGGCGCCCGGCGCTAATTAGTGCCTGCAAACGCGAAATTGAGTTTTAGCGCCCCAAAAGGGAAGTGGGGCGCTAAATCAAGTGCTACACACTTCTCTTAGGGCGCTAACATTGGAGAGCGGTATTATGTCCGTGTATAACTGAGACACGGACAGCAGGAGTTGATCATAACAAGTCTTTACTGAATGGAGACAATCGGGAAACTGAAACTACAGAAGCCTGCTAGCACCTTTTATACAGGGGTGGTCACTGCCGGTACTGCAGTCTGAGACCAGTTATTCCCTTAAAGGTACATACACAACAATTCCTCCCCTTTTAGATAAACAGTACATAACATTCATTTAACAACTAAATGATAACTAATTACAATCACAATTACGGTTGCTAGATACATTGGTTGAGGTTAAGCAATTATAAGTTCAGTCTTTGAGGAGGCTTCCTGATTCTGTCAGGATAACGCCTCTTTGGGGTATCAGGTTCTTCTGGCAAGGTTGAGTCGGGATCAATGTCGTTGTTTGGTTCATCTGCTTCCAATATCACCGATTCTGCGGTAGCTGCAATTGGTACGTCGGTTTCATCGCCAGGTGTATCAGATCGTGGTGTGGAGTTGACGTTTTCCAGTGACTCTAGAATCTGGTCAGCATGGCGTCTTACAATGCTCTCTCCAACGTCCACGGTATACATGAGAGGTCCTTGCCGTGTACAAATCGTTCCTGGCTGCCATTTCTCTGTGCGGTAGTCCCGGGCCAAAACTGGTTGACCTATCTTAAAACTCCTGGTCGGCCTTTCATTCATATTCTGAAACTGCCTGTTCTCCACATCTCTTCGGACGTTTGGCTTAACCAAATCCAAGCGGCATCGTAGTCTTCGATTGAAGAACATCATGGCTGGAGTTTGGTTGGTAACCGCATGTGTCGCATTCCGGTAGGCAAACAAAAAGTTGTCCACCTTGTGTTGTAGCGGTATATCTTCATTGCACATTGCCTTGATAGCCTTCTTGAATGTTTGAACAAACCTCTCGGCCAATCCATTAGTGGCTGGATGATATGGGGCAGATGTGTAATGCTTAACACCATTGTTCTTTAAGAACCTGCAGAACTCTTCAGACACAAACTGTGGTCCATTGTCAGAGCAAATCTGTTCAGGCAGCCCATTCCTGGCGAATATGGTTCGTAAGACTGTGATAGTTTTTTTCTGTGGTGGTTGAGGACATTTTTATTACCTCTGGCCACTTTGAATGTGCATCCACCGCAATTAAAAACATCGAGTCCATGAAGGGACCAGCAAAATCAATGTGCACCCTTTGCCATGGAGATGAGGGTCACTCCCATGGATGTAGAGGGGCTTGTGGTGGGGCGTTTTGGACCTTCTGGCATCCTGTACAGCTCTTGGTCAGCTCTTCGATTTCTCTATCGATTCCTGGCCACCACACAAACGCTCTGGCTAAGTTCTTCATTTTTACCCCTCCCAGATGACCCTCATGAAGCTCATTGAGCACTCTATCTTTCAATTTGGGTGGAATTATTACTCTGGATCCACACATCAAGGTTCCTCTGCACACTGACAGCTGTTCTCTTCTCGGCGAGAATGCTGGCAGCAGAGGTTCGCCATGAGCTGGCCATCCCTTCACCGTTAAATCATAAACCCGGGACAGTGTCGGGTCATCTCGAGTTTCCTTTTCTATGTTAGCATTCGTCACAGGGAGACATTCAACTATAGTCGAGTGGAATATCTCCATTGGATCCATTGCAAGTTCTTCTTCCACCGTCGGCAATGGTAGGCGCGACAATCCATCAGCATTTCCATGCTGTTTAGTTCCTTTGTACTCGATGTCATATTGGTGTGCCCCTAGGAAAAGGGACCACCTCTGTAGCCGTTGTGCTGTCATTACCGGTACGCCCTTCTGAGGGTTGAAAATGGAGACAAGAGGTTGATGATCAGTTAGTAGAGTAAATTTTTGACTGTGCAGGTAGTGATTGAACTTCTTCACCCCCCACACTAGGCTGAGGGCCTCTCTGTCAATCTGGGCGTAGTTACGCTCAGCTGAAGTTAACGAGCGTGACGCAAAAGCTATCGGCCTCTCTAAACCATCAAGGAATTTATGTGACAGTACCGGCCCAATGCCGTAGGGAGACGCATCACACGCCAGTCTTATCGGTAGTGATGGATTGTAGTGAGCCAATACTTCCCTTGAAGTGATTAAGTCCTTACTCTTCTGAAAGGCCCGCTTACAGTCATTGTTCCATTTCCATGCTACTCCCGTTCGTAGTAGGGCGTTCAGTGGGTGCAGAACTGTGGACAAATTCGGTAAAAACTTATGGTAGTAATTCACCAATCCGAGGAATGACCTCAGTTGCGACACATTTTCAGGCGCTGGGGCCTTAACAACCGCTTCAATTTTGTCAGGGGACCTATGTAACCCCTCTTCATCAATCACGTTGCCACAATACGATATCTGTTTCTTAAAAAACTCGCACTTGGGGCGGTTGGCTCGTAGCCCATGTTCCCGTAGTCTAGTGAGCACCTCTTCTAGGTTGTTAAGGTGTTCACTGTCATCTTCACCTGTCACTAGGATGTCGTCCAAGTAACACTGAGTCCCCGGAATCCCTTGCAGGACTTGTTCCATCGCTCTTTGCCATATCGCCGGAGCTGATGCTACTACAAATACCAATCGATGATACTGGTAAAGACATTTGTGAGTGTTTACCGTGCGATACTTCCTAGAGGATTCTTCAACCTCCATCTGCAAATACGCTTGTGCTAGGTCAATTTTTGTAAAACGCTTCCCTCCAGATAGTGAGGCGAAGATGTCTTCTATCCTTGGAAGAGGATATTGTACTGTGTGAAGGACTGGGTTCACCGTCACCTTGAAGTCCCCACAGATGCGAACCTTCCTTGGCTCCTCAGACTTATTGCTTAACGTTTTCTTCATGACAGGAATGATGGGTGTCGCCCACTCGCTCCAGTCTACCTTAGACAACACGCCTGCATTCTCCAGATTCTCCAGCTCTGCCTCGACAGCAGGGCGAATTGCATATGGTACCGGTCTTGCTTTGAAAAACTTGGGAATTGCGTTCTCTGCTATTTTTATCGAGGCGGTTATGCCTTTAAGAGTGCCCAGTTCTTGTTGAAATATCTCTTTGGCGTTAGCTAAGATTGTTGACAATCGTCCAAGAGTGACGCCTTCATCTTTTTTACCATCCACCGTCATTGCATGAATGGAGTGCCAATCTTAGCTTATCTTTCTGATCCATTCACGTCCCAATAACGGTGGTCCACCATCTTGCAGTATGTAGAGATACAATTTCCGTATTTTCTTGCCATTGTATTTGACAGGCACCCTTATTTTTCCTCTGGGGTATACCTTTTGCCCCATATATGTCGTCAAGACGATGGATGTCTCTCTCAAGGGTATGTGTGAGAATAGCCGCTCGTAGTCTCGTCGATTCATGACGGTTAGCGTTGATCCCGTATCCAATTCCATTTTAACTCGGGACCCTGCAATCGTGAGGGCGACCCAAATGGTTCGGTGATCCTATTTTGCGATTACATTGTGAAGTTTGAGACAGCTTAGTCTCTTGTTCCCGGGTTCACTATCGCTCATCTGGTCTTCGGAACTACTGTCCGTCATCTTTTGTACTTTCTTGTACGGTTCCTTAGTAGCCTTTTTGTTGTCGTTGGTCTTCTTCCCAGACCTGCAAACTCGTGCAATGTGTCCCATCTTTCCGCATTGTCTGCATATTTTATCCTTGGACCAGCAGTCCTTCTGTTCATGGTTAGTTCTGCCGCAGCGATAACATTTTGCAAATCCCCGTGTAATTCCGTGGGTGCCGTATTCCTGTGGCTTTTGTTGTATTTCCGCAGCTCCCCTGGCTACTGCTTCATACGACACTGCCACGCTGAAAGCCTTATCTAGCGTCAGCTCTTTCTCTGAGAGTTACTTCTTCTGTGTTCCTTCACTCAGGAGTCCACAGACAAATTTGTCCCGTAGGGTATCTGCCAGTCCTGCTCCGAACTGGCAGTGCTTTGATAGCTTGTGTAGTTCCGTAAGGTACTCAGCATTGCTCTCATCTTTATGCTGAGTTCTCCTGTGGAATTTAAATATTTCTGCTATCAGCAGCGGTGCAGGGTTTAGGTGTTCCTGTAGGATAGCAACAATTTCGTTAAAACTCTTCGCCCTCGGTTTGGCTGGAGTAATCAGGTCCTGCAATAGGCCGTACGTTCTAGCGCCCATTAAGTTTAGCAATACCGATGCCTTTTTCTCATTGGCTATTTCGTTTGCCTCGCAATATACCTCGACTCTTTCCACATACGTGGTCCAGTCCTCTATTGCATTATCAAAGGCAGTGATACAGCCAGTCTTCGGCATCTTGAAAATCTAAAATGGTGCCTCCCGCGCTTTGCCTTCTTCCCCGATTTAACAAAATGGCGCCTCCTGCGCTTTGCCTTCTTCCCCGCTGATTAAGATGGCGCCGCCCGTGCTTTGCCTTCTTCCCTGCTGTTGCTAGCGCTGCTTCCCGCGGTTTCCGTTGCAACCTGCAGCTCCTCGCGGTTTTCTGCGCGTTTAATATTTCTTTTTTTATTTTATTATTTTCCCGTCGTGCAACAGCCCTGTGGGACTCTTGCCTCCCTCTTCTCGGGTCCGTACGCTGCCCGGCTTCGTAGCACCGGCCGCGCCCTGTGTGCTCCACCCTCTCTCTCCTCTTCCCGACAATGCTGCTCGGCCCCGTTGCAAGCCACCCGCTCGAGTTCTCGACCGCCGCAGCCCAGGAAGGATCGGTGTACTACCTGCCACCAGCCCGATTAGCTGAAGCACCGTCGACAGGAACCAGGTCCCGCTCTCGACAGCTTCTCCTGCAATCTTCAACTCCGCTAACACAGGGGCGGATGCCCACGGTCGACGCCCATTTCTACTGCTTCTTTCTTCCTTCTGGCCTCGACCTCTGCTCACTTCGCTTCAGGAATGGATCCCAGGAGGTGGTGCAGACTGTAGGTAAGTTCGTATCTGCTCGTCGCCAATATTATGTCCGTGTATAATTGAGACACGGACAGCAGGAGTTGATCATAACAAGTCTTTACTGAATGGAGACAATCGGGAAACTGAAACTACAGAAGATTGCTAGCGCCTTTTATACAGGGGTGGTCGCTGCCGGTACTGCAGTCTAAGACCAGTTATTCCCTTAAAGGTACATACACAACAAGCGGGGTGAGCACTAATCAAGTTCCGGTGCTGTCAATTAGAGAGTCCTCAGCCAGACCGGCGCCTTCCAGTTCTTAAAGGGGAGGTTCAATAATGCTGCACAGCCTCACTCTGATCATTGCTGCTTGTGAACTGGGCCTGCAAGGAGCTGCAAGTCTTCATTCAAGCACCTGATGGCTGATCAGAGGCCCAGAGAGAGAGTTCGCAGGTTCAACGACCACGCCTTGGAGGCTCTGGTCACGGCCGTGGAACGCCGCTGGGCAGTGCTCTTCCCGGACACTGGCAGGAGACCATTGCCACAGGCCTTTAGGAGGATGTGGAGGGAGGTCGCCCAGTATGTGTTGGCCAGAAGTGTGGTCCCCAGAACTCCCACCCAGTGCCGGAAGAAATTCAACTCGGGTGGTCGAGTGAGAAGATGCTTCAAAAACCTCTACATGCCACCATCTCAACCTCACTCTGTGCACACACTGTGTAAACCGTCACATCCCCAACACTCACCCACCCACTATGCCCACCTACTAAAAGTCACATCCAGGTCTCATGCCTTACATACATTAACAGCCATTCAACTGTGGTAGGCACATATTCCAAACACATAGCCGCACACTCACTCACACGCTGTCCTTTTTCTTCGAGGCCAAGCTTGCTCACAACAGGAGGAAGCAGGTACAAACGGGAGGAGGTGAGCCGAACCTGCACCCCCTTACAGACCTGGAGGAGCGAGTGGGCCGCATCATTGCCGCCCAGGTCGTGGGCGCTGTGGCCTGTCGGAGACGTCGACCCCCTTGGGCACAACAATGGTAGGTTCATCACCTCTCCCTCTTCTCTCATGCCACTTCCCCCTCACACCACAAGCCTTTCCCACTTTCCATCTAAGTATATTGGGGGGAAAATTCTGTTGGTTTGCACCTCCCGTTAGCACCTTTAGAGGGCGCTAATGGGGCACAAAAGCAACTAGCGCCCAGGCGCGGCGATATCTGCGCCGCTCACGAAATTGACCAGACATTTTGCGGCGGCGCTAAACAATACCGCCCCGATCTCCTGCGCCCGCAGATCTTGACATCATTCGAGCGTGCAACACCCTGGTGGCGCCCCGGACCGGATATTGAGTGGCGCCCCCCTCCTTTCCGCCTGGCGCAAGCAACAACAGGTAGACTGGAACATTTCCCAGTCGGTGTGGGGCTGGGGGGGGTGCTATTTAAAGGCAGCCTCTTCCTGGCTTTTTCTGTGGTAGACATTTTTGCACCACTCATTCTGAGAGAGAGAGATTCTGAGAGAGAGAAGGAGAGACTTCCGCATAGAGTCAATGCTGAGTGAAGTAGTTTTGGCTACTGAGCATCACTTTGCAGGTACTTTTGTTTTTGACCTACATTACTTTGATTGCCAAGAGACTGTGGGGGCTGCACTGATTGGGGGCATCGTCCTGCGCCTGCAGATTCGGAGGCCACAGAGACGCAGAGAGAGAGTGGCAATCATGGCCAGACGGAGGAGGGCCAACAGGCCTCTGCACAGGAGACCTTACCCTCCCAGGGTATTCCGGGAACAATTCTCCTACATTAATTTGTCTGAGGAGCAGTGCTTGCGCAGGCTGCGCTTCAGCAAGGAGGTGGTCACTTAGCTCTGCCACCTGCTGCAGCCAGATCTGCAGCCTCTACTGAGGACCAGGATATCTCTGTCGGTGGCAGTGAAGATCACAGTGGCTCTGAACTTTTATGCCATCGGCTCCTTTCAAGCAGCTACTGGGGACATCACCAATATCTCCCAGTTTGCGGTCCATTGCTGCATCCGTCAGGTCACAAATGCCCTCTATAAAAGGAGACGCCAGTACATTTCTTTCCCAATGATCCGGGCCAAACAGCATGAACGCGCATTGGGCTTTGCGAGCATAGCGGGCTTCCCCATGGTGCAGGGTGCCATTGACTGCACGCATGTGGCATTGTGTGCACCGCATGAGAATACAGAGGATTTCCGCAACCGCAAGGAATTCCACTCCTTAAACGTCCAGTTGGTCTGTGACCACAGACAGCTGATACTCGCTGTCAATGCCTACTATCCTGGAAGCAGCCACGATGCTTTCATCCTGCTCCAGACTGGTGTGGCAGAACATTTCCAGGCACCGCATCACCCAAGTGGTTGGCTCCTTGGGGACAAGGGTTATCCACTGTGCACCTGGCTGATGACACCGCTCCATAAATCCAACACCCCTGCTGGGCTGCGGTACAACGAGAGCCATATCACCACCAAGAACATTGTTGAGCAGACGATCGGCGTGCTCAAGCAATGGTTCCGCTGTCTGGACCACTCAGGAGGAGCCCTGCAGTACTCGCCTGAGCGAGTCTCCCTCTTCATAGTTGTGTGCTGCATGCTGCATAACCTGGCAATCCTCAGGACCCAGCCAATGCCACCAGGCCTTGGAGCACCACCGGAGGAAGAGGAGGATGATGATCATCAGCAGCACCAAGGCAGGAGGGAGGCCCACAATGTTGAAACCGCAAGGGCCGTCCGTCAACGGCTGGTAGCAAGCCGCTTCTAGGCCGCTGCTGAGGAAATGGCTTCTGCCATTGAGAACAACATGAATGAAACCAACCCGCAACCCCTAAGCCGGCCAAGTCAGCAATGATTCCAAAGACCAAACATGTACATTTTGAATACAAAAACTTATTTATTTTACAAACGCTGTGTGTGTCATTTCTTCATGACAAACTAATAGAAAGAAACACAAAAAAACAGTCATTAACATAACTGGTTCTCACAACCTGGAGATAATGTCCAAAACACAAAACAAAAGTTTGAACACAAACCTCGGCCTTTAATAAAAAATTGACCAACATTTTGTCACACCTCCTACTTTTTGCCCTTCGAGGGTGATCTCCTTCCCTTCCGCACTTCCCCCCTTCCCACCCTACTGCTCCTCCGTAATGGGGCCCCAGTGGTTGCAGCAAGGCTGCTGGAAGGCTGCTGATTGTCAGAACCTGAGACTACAGATGCCCTTGAAGGACGGCCTCGACCAGCTCTGGGCCTGGAGGGCCCGGCTGCAGACTGCACCAACTCTGCATGGGTGGCAGCAGTCTGAGCTACAGGCGGTGGCAAGTGCAATGGGGAAGTGACAGTGCTGGCAGCAGGAATACTGTCATCATGAGAGAGGACAGCAACTCCCTGCTCGACCGACACACTGGCACTCCCATGAGGCAGCACATCAGCATCCGGAGCAATCTGCTGGAGCACGGATTGCTGGCCTGCTGCGGCGCGGTGAGAGCCCAGGGGAAATGTGTCCAGACCAGCAACAATGGCAGCAGCCACTGCTCGTGTGGCCTCAATCTGAGAGCAGTCTGAGATGGGATCATGGCAGCCAGTGACTGAATTGCAGCACTAAGCATTAGCATGGCATCCACCTGTGCTACAGCGTAGTGCTCCACACTCCTTGCCAGTGATTCAATGCATTCGGGCAACCTTCCCACTGCACCCATGAGCTGAGTGTGCATGTCCACCGCCTGGGTGTTCATTTCAGCGATGAGCCACTCCTCCTCTGCGTCCAGTGCAGCAGGTCTCGCTGGCATACTCTCCCTCCAGGGAGAAGGCCCCCGAGCTTCCCTAGCCATATCGCGTTGCTGCAGCCCGCTGGGTCCCTGAGCTTTACCCTCATCAGACCATTCCCCCCTGCTCCCCTCCATGGAAGGCATTTTCCCAGTGTGGGCATGGGCTTCCTCGGAAGAGGGTGGCGCTGATGCTCCGGATTCCTCTTCCTCCTTGCCTGCAGCTTCACTCCCACTGGCAGCTTCAGGGCCCGTCTCCTCAGCTGGTGAATCACCATCTGAAAGCAGGGAGGTACAAGAGTGGCTTTAGCGTGAGGACAGCGGGGCAGTAAGGGAGGAAGGAGTGCAGCGATTTAGTAAGTTGGATTGAAAGTGTCAAAGGCTGGTGTTGTGAGGGACAAGTGGAAGGAGAGAGGACAAAAAGGTGATGACCTTACCATTGCTGTCCAGAACGGGGTTGGCCTCTCCAGGGGCGACGGGACCAATCACCTGGCTTGCCACAATCCTGTGGACGCGCGCCTCAAGATTGCTGAGGAATTGCAGCTGAGGCCGCCCTCCACCAGTCTGTTGCTGCTGTCTCCTATTATGAGATAACTTGGCCTGCAAGAAAAAGGATGGCGTCTGAGTAAATATACAGCCATGGTCTTGCCTGATGTGCCTCCCATAATTGAATAGCCCTTACTGTATGCAAATTGTGGAACATGCGTGTGTGTTTCATGAGAGGGCCATCGGTGTTGGATGAGTTTTGGGCATTGGGGTTTTAAGACCCTCTGGACATAGAGTGAGGTTGAGATGGAGGGATGGAGAGGTATTGAAAAAAAGCCACTCACCCTGACGACCCGAGTGAGGTCGTTGAACTTTTTTCGACATTGAGTCTGGGTCCTGGGTACCATGCTCCTGGAGGAGACGTGCTGTGCCACCTCCCTCCACACTCTTCTGTAGTCATGCGTCAAAGGCCTCCTGCCACTCTCAGGGTAGAGTATAGATCTTCTGTGCTCCACCACGCCAACCAGAGCCTCCAAGGCCCGCTCGCTGAAGTGCTGAGCTCGTTCTCTCACCCTTTCCATAGTCCTTGGCTGGAAGATTTAGGCATAGGTCTCTCCAGGCCGAGATTCAAGGCTCCAATGAGCAGGGTGTGGCTGGAGAGCAAGATCGACCCTCCCCTTTAAGAACTGGCTGGCGCCAGTGTGACTGTGTTCCATCGCAAACTGACATCACCTGGGCTGCGCCCACACTCTGAGTTAGCGCCTCGCTCCTCGACCTTTGCGCCTTAAGACAGGTGTGCAGCGCCTGATTTAGTGTTCCAATCACCCCCAGGGGCAATAAAAGCCAAGTTTGCAGTTGGAGGCGATAATTAGCGCCAGGCGCTAAACTTTGCGCACGGCCGATAATCGCGCCCCAAACGGGGCGATACTGAATTTTTCCCCCATTGTCTCCATTCCTTGCTCCCTTCCTGCCCTCTCCCCTGAACTTAACCCCACTCTTGTGCCTTTATGGTTTCAGATAATCAGCCACCACATGACCAGCTTGTCCCTCAGCTTCCCAGTGGCAGCGACGCAGGAGAGGATCAGGAATAACAAGCCAGAGCCTCACTGCCTGTGTCTCCCAAAGACGCTAGGTCCAATAATGGGGTGATGCAATCGCTGGAGGGGAGTCTACCACACGGGTCTGATGTGGGTGAAGCTCCGGTACCCAGCAGGCTGCAGCAACGCCATGGGGGAAGGGAAGCTCGGGGGCCATCTCTCCGGAGGGTGAATGCGTGCACGAGTTCTGCTACACAGGGCTCAGATGAGGAACTTGATGTGGAGGCGATGATCACACAGGTGATGGGCATGCACACCGAGCTCAAGGGTGCAATGGCAAGGGTGCCCAAGAGCATGGATGCACAGGCTAGGAGCGTGGAGGAGTCCGCCGCCAGCACTGCTGCCATCTGTGCGCAAACCATCGAGCCCATCCTTGGCAGTTTGCAAAGGATGGTCGACTCACAGAGAGACCGTGGGGACCCATGCTCTGTGTCATGGTTGAGGGTGGCAGCAGTTATTGCAGCACAGGCCAAGGCAACACAATGGCTTAGTGCTGGAATGGAGTCAGTAGTTGATGCCATCCAGTCTCAGACCGCTCTCATGCAGTCTCAGATTGATGCCACACAAGCGCTGACTGCTGCCATCATCGCTGGGTCGCCCACTGTCCACCGGGGATCTGACGGTGCCGCAGCAGGCCAGCAATCTGTGCTCGAGCAGATTGCTCCGGATGCTGAGGTACTGCCCCAGGGGAGTGGCAGTGTGTCAGTCGAGCAGGAAGGTACTGTCCTCTCTCAGGATGATGGCATTCCTGCTCCCACTACTGGCACCTTCCCATTGCACTTGCCACGGCCTGTAACCCAGCCATCCCAGACTGCTGCCACCCATGCAGAGTTGGTGCAGTCTGCAGCCAGGCCTTCCAGGCCCAAAGCTGGTCGAGGCCGTCCTTCAAGGCCATCTGCAGTCTCTGGCTCCCAGACTCAGCAGCCTTCCGCCAGCCTTGCTGCAGCCACTGGGGCCACTTTATGGAGGAGCAGTAGGGTTGGGTGGGGAGAATTCCAAAGGGGAGGGAAATCACTGAAGAAGGGGGAGTAAAGAATACTTTAGTAGCAAATAGGAGTAGTGTGTGTTAATAAATTGATGTGTTTGTAAATATATTGTTGTCTTTCTGAATAATTGTGTTTCATAAGAGAGAGTTGTGTTTGATAATAAATTGTTAATTTGATATACAGTAGTACATTTTGTGATGTTTCTCATTTGACCTTTGCCCGGTGACAGGGGCTGCGAGCTGGCTGTAATGACGTGGTTGTTCTGCGCAAACACCATGGCCTAGAAATTCAGTTGCTTGCGCCACCAGTTTGCACCCAAAGAGGCCACTCAGAGGCTTTAGCGCCACTGGCCACAACCACAGCGATATTTAGCGGGGCGCTAATGGCGGCGTTAGCCTGTAGCACTGCGCCGCCACCGATGACGTCATCGGTGTGCGCAGCGCCCCGCTACCGCCCCGAACGCCATATTAGGTCGCGCCTGCCTCTTCTGCGCCGGCCGCAAATAGCGACCGGTAAACAGGGGCCAACCTGTGGCGGTAGTGGAGCGAGTTAAGGTGGAGGTGCGGCCGGCCGCTTTTTCGGCGGCCGCCTGCCCGCACCTCCGTCCCCGGACTCCTACACTCCCCCCCCCGCGGCATTGCCGGCTGTTTCCCGAGAGCCCGGCACTTCTCCTTGGTGCCGGGCTCATTTGCCGGCACTCGTGAGCGGAGATCGCGCTGTTGCAGCCACCTCCCCCTTAACAGTGGGAGGAAGGCCTGCAGTACCGCTGCGTGCCATGCCACAGCGGGTGGCGCTGCGGCACTTTGCGCGCCGATATTCAGTTTCAGCGCCCCAAGCGGGGCGCGGGAAGCCTCGTTTAGCGGCCGGCTTCCATTTGGGGTGCAGAAACTGAATATCCCGATGGCGCAAGTGGCTCCGCGCGCAGCGGTAATTCTGGCGCCCAGGCGAGCTTGGCGCCCCAAACTGAATTTTTAGCCCCATGTGCTCTCTCATTTATTGGAAGCGCTGTGTAATGAGGTGCTCACAAATGGCCCTTGAAGAAGCAACATTGAGTGGCTCCCTCTGCCGTTGCTGCTGCTGCTCCTCCTCTTCATCCTCCTCCTCCTCCTCTCCCTCTTCCTCCTCCTGAGGTGGACCTGTAATCCCTGGTGGATGGCTGGGCCCTCAAAATGGCCAGGTTCTGCAGCACACGACGTTGAAAAGGGAGACTCGATCAGGGGAGTACTGCAGGGCTCCTCCAGAGGGGTCAAGGCAGCGGAACCGTTGCTTTAGCACCCCGATAGTCTGTTCAATCAAGTTCCTGGTGGCGCTATGGCTGATATTGTAAGCGTGCTGAGCAGGAGTGCTGGGGTGGCGGAGGGATGTCATCAGCCAGGTGGCGAGTGGATAACCCTTGTCTCCGAGCAGCCAGCTGCGAGCTTCATGTGGTGGGTGGAACAGTACTCGGACTCCGGTCTCACGCAGGATGAATGCATCGTGGCTGCTGCCAGGGTAGCGGGCAATAACGGCGAGGACGAGCTGTCTGTGGTCGCACACCAACTGCACGTTCAGAGAGTGATAGCCTTTGCGATTGCGGAACACCTCTGCATTGTGATGAGGTGCATGCAATGCCACGTGGGCGCAGTCAATGGCGCCCTGAACCATGGGGAAGCCCACTATCCTTGCAAAGCCACATGAGCGTTCGTCCTGTTTCTCCCTGGTCATGGGGAATGACCTTCTCCTTCTGTAGAGAGCATCTGTTACCTCCTGGATGCAGCAATGGACGGCGAACTGTGAAATGTTTGCAATGCCCCCTGTTGAAGCCTGAAAGGAGCCGTTGGCGTAGAAATTGAGAGCGACTGTGACCTTCACTGCCACTGAGAGATGTCCTGGTCCTGAGCAGAGGCTGGAGGTCTGGCTGCAGGAGGTGGCAGGGCTCTGTGACCAGAGCTGAAGTGAAACCTTCTAAAGCACTGCTCCTCTGAGAGATGAATGTAGGAGAAGTGTTCCTGGAATACCCTGGGAGGGTAAGGCCTCCTGTTGAGAGCCCTGTTGGCCCTCCTCCCTCTGGCCACATTGTGGAATCTTTCTCTCTGCCTCCGCTGCCTTCGATGGTGACGCTGGAGGGCATGGACCCGTGCTGGTACAGGCCCCATTAAATGATGGAAATGTTGCAGGATCAAATGTAACCCAAATGAAAGTGTTAAATTTTTCTCAGCCAGAAAACTCCTTCAAGTTGAAAACGGTCAAATGGGTCAAAATGCCCGTCTGCTTGTGTCAAACTGATGAGGCAGCATTGCTTGTCGACAAAAAAGACTCCCGGAAGTTTGACCCCTTTATATCGCGCTCCTCCAGCGCTCACCCGACTGCAAACCGCCTCCTGTACCTGTCGTTGCTAACGGCCGGCGCTCAGGCAGGGGGAGAGAGTGAATTTCTGAGCCGGGGTGCTGCGCACTCGGATGACATCATGATCTCCGGCCGCAGGTGATCGTGGCGCTAGTGGTCACCGCCGCTGCAAACCTCCAGCTCAATCTCGCGGGCGTCGTTCCTAGCGCCGCGCCCGGTCGCAAAGCTAGTAACGCCCCGTTGGCACTCCCCGAAGACGCTAACGATGGTGCAAAGGCACCCAATTTCTCCCCCAAGACTCGTCTGTGCAACCTGTCCTCATAATTTAACCCTTTTAGCCCCAGTATCATTCTGGTGAATCTGCGCTGCCTCCCCTCCAAGGCCGATATAACCTTCCTGAGGTGCGGGGCCCAGAACTGAACGCAGTGCTCCAGATCTTTATATAACTGTAGCAAAACTTCCACCCTTTATATTCCAGCCCCCATTGATGAAGACCAACATTCCATTAGCCTTGTAAATAATTTTTGTACCTGGACCCTTAAATCTCTCTGCACCACCACAGTTCCGAGCTTCTCACCATTTAGAAAATACTCTGATCGATCTTTCTTAGGTCCAAAGTTGATGTTCTGGCACTTACCTACATTGAATTCCATCTGCCACAATATTTACACCCACTTAATCTATCAATGGCCCTTTACAACTTTCTGTTCCCATCTACACTACTTACTTATGTGTCAGCTGTGGCCTCTGAGTCAGAAGGTTGTGGGTTCAAATCCCACTCCAGGGACTTGAGCACATAAAGCTAGACCGACTCTCCAGTGCAGTGCTGAGGGAGTGCTGCACTGTCAGAGGTGCCGTCTTTCGGATGAGACGTTAAACCGAGACGTCTGCTCCCTCAGGTGGACGTAAAAGATCCCATGGCCACTATTGCGAAGAAGAGCAGGGGAGTTATCCCCGGTGCCCTGGCCAATGTTTATCCCTCAATCAATATAACAAAAAAAACAGATTATCTGGTCATTTTCACATTGCTGTTTGTGGGAGCTTGCTGTGTGCAAATTAGCTGCAGTGTTTCCCACATTACAACAGTGACTCCACTTCAAAAGTACTTCATTGGCTGTAAAGCGCTTTGAGACTTCCAGTGGTCATGAAAGGAGCTATAGAAATCTTTGTTAACATAGTGTCATCAGCAAACTTGGATATACGGCTCTCTATTCCTCCTTCCAAGTCATGTATAAATATAGTGAAAAGCTGAGGCCCGAGTACAGACCCCTGGGACAGCACTAGTCACATCCTGCCAATTAGAGCACATACCCATTATCCCTACTCTCTGTCTCCCAGCTCCTAATCAATTCCCTACCCATGTCAATAGGTTGACTCCAATTCCATTCGAGTTCAATGCAGCCCTGACCTGTGGAGTATTTCCAGCATTTTCTGTTTTTATTTCCTGTCAAAATAACCGAGTTGAATTTTTTGAGGAGGTCACTAATGTGGTAGACAAGGGAGTGTCTATGGTAATAACAACAGAAAATGCTGGAAAAACTCAGCAGGCCAGGCAACATCCGTGGAGATAGAAACAGAGGCCTAGAAATTCAGTGCCCTTAGCGCCGATTTTGCGGCGCTAGAGGGCCTAGCGCTGCAATTGGCGCCGGCGCCGAAATTGCCTGGGGCCCTTCCGCCGCGGTAGACCGGTAGCGCTGCGCCGGCACCGATGACGTCATCGGTGTGCGCAGCGTCCCGGTTGCCATGCCGACGGGCCCCAGCGCCGAAATTCAGTTGCGGCCGCCTCGCCCGTGGCAGCCGCAACTAAGACTCTGGCAACAGAGTCTTACATGACTTTGCGCCGGCGCATTAAAGGCCCCGCGGCGGCCGGCCGCTTTCCCGCCGGCCGCCTGGCCGTAGCTCCCTCCCCGGACTTCCCCCCCCCCCCCCCGGAACAGAAGCAAGCCCGGCACTTGTCCGAGGTGCCGGGCTCATTTTTACAATGATTTTCGCGGGCCGCGGCCGGGTGCAGGCAGCTCCTCCTTAAGGGAAGGAGGAGGCCTGCACTTCCCGAACCTGCCGCACTGCAGCGGGCGCCGCAGCGCCGGAATAGCGCCGATATTCAGCGCGTAGCGCCAGTTTTCAGGCGCAAACAGCTCTCAGCAGCGCCGGCAGCCGTTTGGGCGCAGAACTATTGAATTTTTGGCCCGCCCAGCGCGACTTAGCTCCGGCACTAACTTCCGGCGCTAAAGCCGTCGCTGCGCCAAAACCCAATTTCTAGGCCAGAGTCAATGTTTCAGGTCTATGGTTGTTGTTTACATGGACTTCCAGAAAGCATTCGATAAGGTTCCACACCAGAGACTGTTAGCAAAAATGAAAATGCATGAAATTGGGGGCAACCTTTTGGCATGGGGATGGAATGCGAGATTAAAAATACAGAACAGTAGAAACCTGGGAATGATCACAAGGTAGCAATCTAATCAATGAGTACAGATGGTAACCCTTGCTGAAGTCCTTGGTTTGTACGGTGAAGGGTGTGAGCATGCTAGCAGTGCAGATGGTGACGTCCTTTGCAACACACCTCAAGACACCATGAGTAAGAATTGCACCAGAATGTTGTTACACCGATGGTACGTCTATGTGGTAATAGGGCTGAAATTACTGTGGTGATAAGAAGTGGAGAAACGTGTTTGTTCAACAATCACTGTCCACTATTTTAGCAGAGGAGTTAATCCATTTATTATATTTGTTTTGTTACGTAGCCAAACATGGCAGCTATTCTGTGCCAGCGATGTCCTGCCAACAACAACAACTTGTATTTATATAGCGCCTTTAATGTAGTAAAATGTCCCAAGGCGCTGCACAGGAGTATTATAAGACAAAAAAAATTGACACCGAGCCACATAAGGAGAAATTAGGGCAGGTGACCAAAAGCTTGGTCAAAGAGGTAGGATTTAAGGAGCGTCTTAAAGGAGGAAAGAGATGTAGCGAGGTGGACAGGTTTAGGCAGGGAATTCCAGAGCTCAGGGCCTAGGCAACAGAAGGCACGGCCACCAAAGGCTGAGCAATTAAAATCAGGGATGCTCAAGAGGGCAGAATTAGAGGAGCGCAAATATCTCAGGGGGGTTGTGGGGCTGATGGAGATTACAGAGATAGGGAGGGGCGAGGCCATGGAGGGATTTGAAAACAAATATGAGAGTTTTGAAATCAAGGCGCTGCTTAACTGGGAGCCAATGTAGGTCAGCGAGCACAGGGGTGATGGGTGAATGGGACTTGGTGTGAGTTAGGACACAGGCAGCTGAGTTTTGGATGACCTCAAGTTTACGTAGGGTAGAATGTGGGAGGCCAGCCAGGAATGCATTGGAATAGTCAAGTCTAGAGGTAACAAAGGCATGGATGAGGGTTTCAGCAGCGGATGAACTGAGGCAAGGGCAGAGACGGGCAATGTTACGGAGGTGGAAATAGGCGGTCTTAGTTATGCTGCGGATGTGTGGTCGGAAGCTCATTTCAGTGTCAAATATGACACCGAGGTTGCGAACAGTGTGGTTCAGTCTCAGACAGATGTTAGGGAGAGGGATGGAGTCAGTGGCTAGGGAACGGAGTTTGTGGTGGGAACCGAAAACAATGACTTTGTTCTTCCCAATATTTAATTGGAGAAAATTTCTGCTCATCCAGAACTGTATGTCGGAGAAGCAGTCTGACAATTTAGAGACCGTGGAGGGGTCGAGAGAAGTGGTAGTGAGGTAGAGCTGGGTGTCGTCAGCGTACATCTGGAAACTGACGCTGTGTTTTCAGATGATGTCGCCAAGGGGCAACATGTAGATGAGAAATAGGAGGGGGCCAAGGATAGATCCTTGAGGGACACCAGAGGGAACGATGCGGGAGCGGGAAGAGAACATAAGAACATAAGAACATAAGAAGTAGGAGCAGGAGTAGGCTATACGGCCCCTCGGGCCTGCTCCGCCATTCAATAGGATCATGGCTGATCCGAACCTAGACTCACGGCCACTTCCCTGCCCTCTCCCCGTAACCCCTAATTCCCTTATCAGCTAGGAAACTGTCTATCTCCGTTTTAAATTTATTTAATGTCGCAGCTTCCACAGCTCTCTGAGGTAGCAAATTTGATAGATTTACTACCCTCTGAGTGAAGAAGTTTCTCCTCATCTCAGTTTTGCAAGGGCAGCCCCTTATTCTAAGATTATGCCCCCTAGTTCTAGTCTCACCCATCAGTGGAAACATCCTCCCCGTATCCACCCGATCAAGCCCCCTCACAATCTTATATGTTTCGATAAGATCGCCTCTCATTCTTCTGAATTCCAATGAGTAGAGGCCTAACCTACTCAACCTTTCCTCATAAGTCAACCCCCTCATCTCCGGAATCAACTGAGTGAACCTTCTCTGAACTGCCTCGAGAGCAAGTATATCTTTTCTTAAATATGGAAACCAAAACTGTACACAGTATTCCAGGTGTGGCCTCACCAGTACCCTGTATAACTGAAGCAAGACTTCCCTGCTTTTATACTCCATCCCCCTTGCAATAAAAGTCAAATTCCATTGGCCTACCTGATCACCTGCTGTACCTGCATACTAACCTTCTGTGTTTCATGCAGTTGCAGGTGCTTCTCTGCCTACGATTAAATAGATAAGAATGGAACCAGGTGAGTGCAGTCCCACCCAGCTGGACGACAGTGGAGAGGCGTTGGAGAAGGATGGAGTGATCAACCGTATCAAAAGCTGCAGACAAGTCAAGAAGGACGAGGAGGGATAGTTTATCTTTGTCACAGTCACAAAGGATGTCATTTGTGACTTTGATGAGAGCCTTTTCGGTACAGTGGCAAGGGCGGAAACCTGATTGGAGGGATTCCAACATGGAATTGCGGGAGAGATGGGCACGGATTTGGGAGGCGACAACACGTTCAAGGACTTTGTAGAGGAAAGGGAGGTTGGAGATGGGACGGTAGTTTGCAAGGACAGAGGGCTCAAGGGTTGGTTTCTTGAGGAGAGGGGTGATGATGGCAGATTTGAGGGAGAGGGGGACAGTACCTGAGGAGAGAGAACCGTTAACAATGTCAACTAACATGGGGGCCAGGAAGGGAAGTTGGGTGGTCAGCAGTTTGGTGGGAATATGGTCGAGGGAGCAGGAGGTGGGTCTCATGGACAAGATGAGCGTGGCAAAGTCATGAGGGGAGATCGGAGAGAAACTGGAGAAAGATGTGAGCTCAGTGCTAGGGCGGGGGGAACCTTAGAGGAAGTTTGGCCCGGTGGGCTAGGGGAAGGAAAGGAAATGGCAGAGGCAGCTGAATGGTTGGTCTCTAGTTTAGAGACAAAGAAGTCCATGAGCTCCTCACACTTGTTATCAGAGGTGAGGGTGGACGAGACAGGGGAGAGGGGTTTAAGAAGACGGTTAGCAGTAGAGAATAGGAGACAGGGTGAGGTAAATGACGGTGTCAGCCATGGCTCAGTGGAAGTACTCTCGACTCTGCATCAGAAGGTTGTGGGTTCAAGCCCCACTCCAGAGACTTGAGCTCAAATCCAGGCTAGCACATTGGTACAGTACTGAGGGAGTTCTGCACTGTCGGAGGCGTTAGCTTTCAGATGAGATGTTAAACCAATTTTAAATCTACCTGAGATGTTGCCTCTCAGGTAGATGTAAAATATCCCATGGCACTATTCAAAGGAGAGCAAGGGAGTTCTTTCAGGTGTCCTGGTCAATATATAGCCTTCAAACAATATAACTAAAACAGAATATCTGGTCATTATTGTAGTGTATGTGCCTTTAAGTCAGAACTACTTTTACAGCTCCTGTATACTGTAGTACCGGCAGTGACCACACCGGTATATAAGCTTTGCGCATGCCTCTGTACCCCCAGTCTAGAGACTACCCTCCTCCAGTAAAGACCTGTTATTTGTTAATGTACAGCATCCGTGTGATTATTTAATAATAGCATATCCACTGAACCACGGATCCAACAGTGGTGACGAGTGTCGATTCGAATCTACCTGCAACATAAAAAATATATAGTCGAGGCCAGGAACACGGGTGTCAACCACGAGCAACCGCCCAGCAGTCAGGCAGAGATCCAACTTCGCAGGGGAGGCTGTGGAGAGCCGGGTTTGGTTCCCCAGCCACAACGAGCAGTAAGAGACTGATGACAGGTCCAGCGCAGACCCTTCCCGAGCAGCGGCGGCTGGAGCCGACCGACGGCGGAGAGAGAGCTGAGCAGCGTCGACGGGGTAAGACAGAGGGTGAAGAGCGCAGAGCACAGCCGGGGGTTGAACACCGAGCAGCGTCGAGGAAAATAAAACAAACTGGAGAGAGAGAGGGTAAGAAACAGACGGGTTCTAGACTGAGCGGCGTCGAAAAATATCAAAAGAAGAACGCGCAGAGCACAGCCAGTGCTCACGGGCTGAACAGGGTCCGCGGGGCGAAGAGAGGGGAGACGCCATTGAGCCGCGGAGAAGAAGGGAGAGCGCGGGAGACGCCATTGAGCCGCGGAGAAGAAGGAAGAGCGCGGGAGATGCCATTTTTAGAAGCCACAGCGGAGAAGAAGGGCGAGCGCGGGAAGGAAGGAAAGCGCGGGAGATGCCATTTTGTGCCAGCGGAGAAGAAGGGGAAGCGCGGGAGGCACCATTTGTGATAGTTAACACAACCCAAGGATGCCGAAGAGTGGCAGTATCTCTGCGTTCGACAATGAAGTCGAAGATTGGGCGACATATGTGGAACGTATTGAGGTGTACTGCAGGGCGAATGAAGTGCCAGATGCTAATAAAGCACTGGTTCTGTTAAATTCCATGGGTGCAAAAACTTATGGGTTACTGCGAAATCTAAAAACCCCAGAGAAGCCGGTAAACAAGAATTTTGAAAGCATAGTAGAAATCCTACAGGACCACTTAAACCCCACACCGCTGCTGATAGCAGAACGATTTAAGTTCCATAAAAGGAACCAACACAAAGATGAAAGCAATGCTGAGTACCTAACGGAACTGCGCAAGCTATCGAAACACTGCCAGTTTGGAGCGGGACTAGCAGGCACGTTAAGGGACAAGTTTATGTGTGGGCTACAAAGTGAAGGAACCCAGAAACGGCTTCTATCAGAAAAGGACCTTACGCTGGACAAAGCTTTCAGTATGGCAGTATCACACGAAGCAGCCGCAAGGGCCGCTGCAGAGATACAACGTAGACCGCAAGAATATGGCACCAATGAAATGTCCTATGGAACAGGGAAGTGCTATCGCTGCGGCAGAACAACACATGACCAGAAAGATTGTTGGTTCAAGGACCAAGTGTGCAGACAATGTGGGAAAGCAGGACACATAGCAAGAGTCTGCAGGTCTGGGAAGAAAACCACCAGTAAGAAATCTCCACAGGAGAAGTACAAAAAGGTACACCAGGTGATGGACAGTGGTTCAGACGAACAGAAAAGTGACACAGACTCCGGAAGCAAGGAGCTGGGTTGTCTGAAATTAGATAAGGTAACCGATATGGAGGATCACCAGACTATCTGGGTTACACTCAAGATAGATGGAGTCCAAGTGGAAATGGAATTGGACACAGGGTCAGCTCTAACAGTCATAAATCAAAGAGACTACAAGCGGCTATTTTCACACATACCCTTGAAAGCTACAGAGATTGTCTTGAAGGCGTATACGGGGCAAAAAGTCTACCCCAAAGGAAAAATAAGGGTGAAAGTGACATATAAAGGCCAGGAAATACCTAAAATGGATATATATGTATTGCCAAATGGAGGACCACCACTGCTAGGACGTGAATGGATCCAGAAGATACAATTAGATTGGCATTCCATACAGGTATTGAAGGTTGAGGCCAAAAAGGATGACGACGTCACACCTGGACGACTGTCAAAAATGCTAACTGACGCAAAAGAAGTGTTCCTGGAGGGACTAGGAACACTAAAAGGAGTAACAGCAACGATTAAAATAGAGGAAAATGCAAGCCCAAAGTTTCTGAAGGCCAGGCCAGTGCCTTATGCGATCAGACCAGCTGTTGAAGCAGAGCTGGAAGGGTTGGAACGTTCAGGAGTGCTGTCCAAAGTGGACTGGAGCGAGTGGGCTACACCCATCGTTCCTGTAATGAAGAGGTCATTGAGTAATACGCCTGGGGAACCATAGAAGGTCCGCATCTGTGGGGATTTTAAGGTGACAGTGAACCCAGTCCTTCACACGGTGCAATATCCGCTTCCATGAATTGAGGATATTTTCGCCTCGCTATCTGGAGGTAAACGCTTCACCAAAATTGATCTAGCCCAGGCGTACTTGCAAATGGAGGTAGAAGAAGCTTCGAAACATTACCTTATGATCAACATTCATAAAGGTCTCTACCAATACAACCGGCTGGTGTTTGGAGTAGCCTCGGCTCCGGCTATCTGACAAAGGGCGATGGATCAGGTCCTGCAAGGGATTCCAGGGACCCAGTGTTATTTGGACGACATCTTGGTCACGGGTGAAAATGACGGCGATCACCTCGCCAACTTGGAGAAGGTGCTCACCAGATTAAAGGAGTATGGGCTACGAGCTAATCGCCACAAGTGCGAGTTTTTCCAGAAACAGATCTCGTATTGTGGCCACGTCATCAATGAAGAGGGGTTACATAAGTCCCCTGACAAGATTGAGGCAGTAGTCAAGGCTCCAGCACCGGAAAATGTGTCACAACTGTGGTCGTTCCTCGGGCTGGTAAACTACTACCACAAGTTCTTACCAAATTTGTCTACGGTATTACACCTGCTGAACACCCTACTGCAAACAGGGGTACCATGGAAATGGGATGACGAACATAGACGAGCTTTCCAGAAGTGTGAAGAATTGATCACATCAAAAGAGGTGTTGGCCCATTTCCACCCAGCACTACCAATTCGTTTGGCATGTGATGCATCACCCTACGGCATTGGAGCGGTGCTGTCGCACAAATTCCCAGACGGGTTGGAGAGGCCAGTAGCCTTTGCGTCTCGGTCAATAACCTCAGCCGAGCGCAACTACGCCCAGATTGACAGGGAGGCCCTCAGCCTAGTATGGGGTGTAAAAAAATTCAACCACTATCTGCATGGGCAGAAGTTCACCTTGCTGACTGACCACCAACCACTTGTCTCCATCTTTAATCCTAAGAAGGGCGTTCCAGTGATGAATGCACAGCGGTTACAAAGATGGTCCCTGTTTCTAGGGGCGAATCAATATGAAATAGAATATAAAGGCACGAAACAGCATGGGAGCGCTGATGGGCTATCGCGCCTGCCACTGCCTACTGTGGAGGAAGCACCAGCAGTGGACCCTATCGAGATATTTTATTTGTCAATAATTGAACGATTGCCAGTAACAAACGTGGATATAGAGAAGGAGACCCGCAATGATCCGACGCTGTCACGGGCATATGAATTGACGGTGAGGGGATGGCCAACACATGGCGACTCACTGTTGCCAGCATTCTCATCCAGAAGAGAACAGCTGTCAGTATGCCAGGGGACAGTGATGTGTGGATCCAGAGTGCTGATTCCACCCAAGTTAAGGGAGAGAGTGCTAAATGAGCTACATGAAGGTCATCTGGGGGGAGTGAATATGAAAAGCCTTGCTAGGGCTTATGTGTGGTGGCTGGGAATCGATCAACAAATCGAAGACCTAACTAAGAGCTGCTTAGGATGCCAGAAGGTCCAAAATGCATCACCACATGCCCCTCTACACCCATGGGAGTGGCCCTCCTCTCCATGGCAGCGGGTGCATATTGATTTCGCTGGTCCATTCATGGACTCAATGTTCTTAATAGCAGTGGATGCTCATTCAAAGTGGCTGTGGTGATAAAAATGTCTTCAACCACTACAGAGAAAACGATTGCAGTCCTACGGACCATATTTGCCAGAAACGGTTTGCCAGAGCAGATTTGCTCTGATAATGGACCACAGTTTGTGTCCGACGAGTTCCAAAAATTCATGAAAAGGAATGGGGTAAGGCATTACACATCCGCCCCGTATCATCCAGCCACAAATGGATTGGCTGTGAGGTTCGTACAAACCTTTAAGAAGGTGATAAAGGCCATGTGCGACGATGAAATTCCACTACAGCATAAGATGGACAATTTCTTATTAGCCTACCGAAACGCGACACATGCAGTTACCAACCAGACCCCGGCCATGATGTTCTTTAACCGAAGGTTGAGATCTCGTCTGGACTTGCTCAGATCAAATGTGCGAAGAAATGTTGAGGACAATCAATTCCAGCACATCAATGAGAAGCCGACAAGGAGCTTCAACGTAGGGCCACCAGTCTTGGCCCGTGACTATCGAACAGTGAAGTGGCAACCCGGAACGCTATTTACAAGACAGGGGCCATTAATGTACACAGTGGATGTCGGGGAGAACATTGTGAGATGCCACGTTGATCAGATCTTAGCGTCACAGGAACGCGTCAACCCCATGTCTCGAGTACCTGGGGATGAACCCGACATACCGGTAACATCTACTTCAGACCCAGTAGCAGTGGAACCCGATGAACTGCCCGATGAAAAGGGGTCAGAATCGCCTCTGCACCAAGAACAAGAACCTCTGGAAAGGTGCTATCCCGAAAGGGTCAGGAAGCCGCCCCAAAGACTGAATCTATAAATGGACTTTTGTTATTTAATGTACATGTTGAAATGTTAATTGTTATTTGAATATTAGGGGTATTACTAATCTAAAAGGGGAGGAATTGTAGTGTATGTGCCTTTAAGTCAGAACTACATTTACAGCTCCTGTATACTGTAGTACCGGCAGTGACCACACCGGTATATAAGCTTTGCGCATGCCTCTGTACCCCCAGTCTAGAGACTACCCTCCTCCAGTAAAGACCTGTTATTTGTTAATGTACAGCATCCGTGTGATTATTTAATAATAGCATATCCACTGAACCACGGATCCAACAATTATTACATTGCTGTTTGAGAGTTTGCTGTGTGCAAATTTGCTGCCGTGTTTCCAACATTACAACACTGACTACACTTCAAAAGTTTTTCATTGGCTGTAAAGCACTTTGGGATGTCCTGAGGTCATGAAAGGCACTATATAAATGCAAAAAAAAACATGTACCTGAACTGGGAGACCTTGGCCTAACGCCTTATCTGAAGAATGCCATCTCTCTAACATTGCAGCACTGTCTCAGTACCACATGGGAGTGTCAGTCTAGATCACCAACTCAAACCCTGGGATGGGGCTCGAACACACATACCTCTGATCCTGAATGAGGCTAGCGGACACCACTGTGTTCTTTCTACCGAGGTGGATAGTGTTAATCAACTTACTACATGTCGTACGTTGGTGCCTTGGGACCTTGTTCACTTAGGGCGTAGACTGAGTAAAATGTCTTACTTGAAAGTCGAAGATAACCCCAATGTTTAATGTTAAATAAAAGCAGGAAATGCTGGGAACGCTCAGCAGGTCAGGGCAGCATCTGTGGAGAGAGAAACAGAGTCAACATTTCAGGTCGGTGACCCATCATCAGAACTTTTTCCAGTTCTGACGAAAGGTCAATGGCCTGATACGTTGGCCTGTATATTAACAGGGGTGCGTTACGTAGGCGGGGTTGGGGCGGGCCGGAATTTCGGATGGGAATTTTAACTCCACAGCGTGCGCCTTTTGTACTTAGCAGGTTCCCTGCCCGGAAGTCAGGCTGATTAACAGGTTTGGTTTCCAGTCAGGCAGGGAGGACTCCGGAGCAGGCCACAGGACTAGGTAGGTCAAATGCATGACCCCGGGGAGGTGGGTGGTGACGCCAGTGGGGGAGGCGGGTGGGGGCATGGGGTGGGTGGAGTCCGTTTCCAGAGGTGGGGGATCCGATCCCGGTGATCTTTGTATGGGGGGGGGACCTGCTGGGCAGTGAGCTTGGGGGGCTGGGGGAAGCAATGCTGCTCCTCCTGGCCCACAAGCAGTGCTATGAAGGTACTACTTTCTCCCCGAAGCTGTCCTTGCCTCACTTCAGCTGCCAGGTTTCCCGAGTCCTGGGATACCCGGCCATCCACTGTAAAACCCGTAAAGCAGGTGAAAGCAGAGGCTGCCAGCCTCATTATAATATTTAAATGGCCGACCTGCCTCCTGGGAGTGGGTTGGCTGCCCTCCCCTTATCTTGCCTCCGTTAAACCCGGAAGTGGGTGGGTTGGAGGGGAGTTGGGGTCGGGTTTCAGATTTTAAAAATTGTAACATCTGACCCGACCCCAACCCACCCGTTTTGGGTAGCTAAAGTTCAGCCTGTTAATTCTGTTTCTCTCTCCACAGATGCTGCCAGACCTGCTGAGTCTTTCCAACATTTTCTGTTTTTATTTCAGATTTCCGGACTCTGCAGTATTCTGCTTTTGTTTTAATGTTAAATATTCGAGTTAGATTCTAACCATTTCAGTTTAGTTTTAAATTGCAGGCTATTTGGAGGTGTCATAATGTTGAGGTCTTCCTGCAACCATTGCCTATGCAGTTCGCCGAATCTTCCTCCTGTCGGGTAAACATTCACTCGCGTACCCTTAAATGGGGACTGCTGTAACTCTGTCTCATATCATATCATTTCCAAACATCGTTACAGATGCTTATTAATCTGAGCAGCAATCGTACAATCTGACACATTAATTATTTACGGCATTCCCTTCCCTGATTCACAATTGTTTTAAATCTTGAGCGAGAGCTACTTCCGAAAGGCTTAATGCTTTTGAAGATTAAAGTCAACACTGTATCCCCGTTCCTAAATATTAATGTTATTCATTCGGAATCATTCGAGTGAATAAACAAGGCACTTGGGGCCAATTACATTCAGTGCCTTGCCGTCCCTAGACCTTCAAGTCTGACCTACATGGAGAGTTCAGAGTTATTCAGTGCAACTACAAAAGGATCTCTGGTTCTCGGATCTCTCTCATTTCCACCCTGTACTCAACTTAGTGTTTGTTCTAAGACCCAGTTAAAATATACTCAAATATGGCTAAACTCCCTGCATTAAAATGGGAAAATATAGCTGTACCAACAAATTGGAGAAAGCTACTTGTCACTGATTCAACGTCAGAAATAAATTCTAAGAAAATACGTGAGCTCAATTTTTTCGATTTTATTAAGCAAAATACAAGAGCCTTTAATTAATATTGATATCAGCAGAGAAAAGCTTCATCCATTTTTGTACTTGCCTGTCTGACTGGGCACAGCTCCTCTGACACAGAGAACAGGGGAACATTGTCATAAATCGCAACTTCTACAAGGAAGTACTACTGAACGGCCAGCTGAGGGCGCCGCCCGAGGAGTATAAATCCTTGGGCGTGGGCCCAGCTTGGCCAGAGACAGTCTGGAAACAGGAAGCTAGTGACTACTAACTAGACCTCCATGTTTATTTACAAGTTGATTAAAGCCTTGCTTTATGTACAACCAAGTGCGTAGTGAGTCTTTATTACGTCAAACATCATATAAATACTTTAAACATCTGTCCACTGATCTTGTCATTTTAGGAAACTATGCCCCCAAAAATCTATGGGGGCGTTCACGCTGAAGGAATGCTGGTAGGGCAGGGTGCCCACCTCTCCTGGTGAATTGGGCAGCTCAGCCTGCCAGAAGCACTGGGGCCAGAAGCACAGCTCCCCCCATAATATGTGAGTGAATCACGAAGGGAGAAGGGGAGGAGGAAACTTGTTCAACCGAGGCCCCGCCTGCCCTCTCCGGTTGGTGTAAAAGATCCAACGGGACTATTCGAAGATGAGCAGGGGGAGTTTTCTCCAGTGTCCTGACCAATACTTATCCCTCAACCATTCATCACAAAAACAGATTCTCTGGTCATTCATCTGATTGTTGTTTGCGGGAGCTTGCTGTGCGCAAATTGGCTGCCGCGTTTCCTAAATTACAACAGTGACTACACTCCAAAGGCACTTCATTGGCTGTAAAGTGATTTGTGATGTCCTGAGGAGTGAAAGGCGCTATATAAATGCAAGTCCTTTCTTTCCATAGTTGTCTGTATAGTTCTGACCTTCTGGTGGAAAAATCTACCTGCTGTACAACAACAACAACTTGCATTTATATAGCGTCTTGAACGTAGTAAAATGTCCCAAGGCGTTTCACAGGAGCAATTATCAGACAGAATTTGACACTGAGTCACATAAGGATAAGGTGATATTAGGACAGGTGCCCAAAGAGGTAGGTTTTAAGGAGCGTCTTAAAGGAGGAGAGAGAGGCAGAGAGGTGGAGAGGTTTAGGGAGGGAATTCCAGAGCTTAGTGTCTAGGCAACCGAAGGCACAGCCGCCAATGCTGGAGCGATTAAAATCGGGGATTCACAAGAGGCCAGATTTGGAGAAGTGCAGCAATTTTGGACAACCATACAAGGATGGCCTTTCCCCTTTCCCCTGGATGTAGATAAACAGGCACCTTATGAGTGAAGGCCCCTTTATCCCATAAAGGAAAATTGTCAACACTGTTACCTTCTCGGATCCTCCTCCTTAATGGATGCTTCTATCTTTCCCAAGTGACTATCTGCGTGTACTCAGGTGGTGAGTGTCAACGCATTATTCAGCCTTGGACTGCGGGAGAGGGCGCCATAGATGAGCCTGGTCATGTTAATCTGAAGGCCAACAGGAAACCCCCCTGGATAGCGATCAGCAGCACGAACATTTGGCCAAACAATTTTATTTATCTTGGCCTCCCTAACCCAGGGACCAATTACACCCCGGCAGACAAACCTGTTTACTCAGCACAGCCAAGTGGCTCAGGCTGCTCAGTAAATTAGGCAACTGAGCCATCAGCTCTCTTAAAAGAAGGACCATTTTGTTTTGAGTTGTGGGTTGTATTGATTTCTTTGTGGGTTCAATGACGAGACATTTATGAAAGAGAATGACTTTTAATCTAAAGCTTGTTCAACTCTTTTATACAGATTTTACAGGAGACACGATGCTTGTGATGCATCTAGAACGAAACTGAAACTAAACTAACTGCCTTGCTTCTCTCGGTCACATGCCCTCTGCTGGTCAGGCACAAGCAATCAATACATGCAAACATGCTATTAAGGCATCATAATCGAACAGGCAAATACCATCTCTATTTGCTGATATTATTACATGGGTCAGGTTCTCTGGCTTTGTAACAGACCTCAAAACAACTCCGCATGCACGAGGCTGCCCACAGCTACACACCTGTGGGTTCTGCCAGCAGCCAGCTCAGGTCACTGCAGCTTAAGATGATTAAAAGATTTGCTAGGGTAGATAGAGAGCAACTGTTTCCTCTGTTGGGGGGAGTAGTCCACAACAAGGGGGCATAACTTTAAAATGAGAGCAAAACCATTCATGGGGTGACGGCAGGAAGCAGTTCTTCACACAAAGGTTAGTGGAAATCTGGAACTCCCTCCCCGCAACAGTTGTTGGGGCTGAGGGGTCAATTAAAAATGTCAAAACTGAGATTGATAGATTTTTGTTAGGCAAGGGTATTAAGGGTTACGGAACCATGGCGGGCAAATGGAGTTAAGATACGGATCAGCCAAGATCTAATTGACTGGCAGAACATGCTCGAGGGGCTGAATGGCCTCCACCTGTTCCTACATTCCAAACTCTAGCCAGAAACCCGCTTCTATTTAAAATCCGCACGTACACATGAACCTTCCTGGACATCAGTCGAGTGTGTAACCGACCGCCCGTGAAAACAATGTTCTTGTGGCTAAAGAAGGAGCGACAAGTTCAGAAGCGCCGCGTCGCAGACGTTACGCAAGGCCAGCGATGTATGGGTTTAGGAGGTGACCGGACTGAAAGGACACGGCAGGCGGTGGATCTCCCCGGGGTTTCTGCGGCTAGTCCGCCGTGACTCCGACTGAAGAGCCCTGGAAAGCCCGAGGAGAAAACGGGCCGTGTGTGTGTGGCTCTTCTGCTGAGGTTACAGTGGACAAGTGGGACGGCGCTGTTGACTTCCACAGTCCCACAGCTGCTGGCAGCCCTCCAATGCCTTGCCCGAGTGACTATTCTTCATTACGTGACCCTACCCGCTGAGTATTGCCATGTTATTTGACCACAGGAAGCCACCGTGTCCGAGCTCAGTCCTGCCCGCACCCAATACCCAACATCCATACACATTCACTTCCGAGCAAGGGATAGCGGTCGGGTCTGGGAACCTTGGCTGACAGTCCTCCTCCCTATCCCGGGACACTGAGGCCTATTGCCATACCCCAAACATTGCCCCACTCTGGTGAGGTAACTCAGCACAAATCAAGGACCACACCTAGGCCGGTCTTGGCCTATATTGCTCTGGAACATTCTGGGCAGTGGATCTATTCACTAAGTCAGTTGGGGAGTGAATTACTGTTTTAATATCATTTTTGTCAGACTGTTCTGCGCAACTCAGTGTAAGAGAAATGCTTGACCTATGTGTAACGTTGCTAATAAAAGGCAGTTCTTCCTTTGTGGGTCCATTTATTGTGTTAAGTGGATCAGAATGAAATTCAAGTTCCCATGGCAGCCTTCGACCTCTGCGGTAACATTTTATATTAAACCATCATTCACTCCCATGATTAAATGTGCCTTTGGACCCATTCGGATATCAGTTGTTCCAATGGGAAAGTGACATAGCACCTCATTTTCGTCAGTTAATCCCACATCAGCTTTTAAATACAAAGGGGCAGATTCCTGTGTCAACGATGTGGAATAAGATGCAAGTGATGACTGTAGAAGATAATAGTTCAAACAAATTCAGGAGACAACGAGCGGTGTTTCTGGAGTAAGAGAGGTTGGAGGGGTGCTCCTGCACTCCCAGCAGGAAGGCCGCTTTTAAAGGGAATGTAGGCAGTGCTACAACATCGTATCCTGGAGTCTCTGAGGCTGGTGGTGCAGAAGGTAGAATTAGCCATATAATGAGAAGGTGGAAGCTGGTGATGAGATCTATCAAAAAGGGGCAGATTCCGGTTACTACATTTTTCATCCTCTTATGACTTAGCATGGACTGGCTCTGTGAGATGCTACTGTCAGGTATATCACATTTTAATTAAATGTAAGTTATATCTGGGGGCTTGCAAGGAATGCTGCCACTGTGAGGGGATCAGGATACAACTATCAGAAAAGACTGAATAATCTGGGGCCCTTTTTTCTGGAGAAGAGAAGGCTGAGAGGCGACCTGATAGCGATCTTTAAAATTATGAAGGGTTATGATAGGGTAGATGTAGAGAAGGTGTTTCCACTTGTGAGAGAGTCCAAAACTAGCTACTGTAGCAAAGGCGTTAACTGGTTTATTTTAAACTAACAGAGAGAGGAAGTTGGTAAGAGCACTGGTCCTTGGCGTATGGTGGGAGCGCTGACTGTTAGGTTGGGAATGCCCACTTTTGTGCCTTACACCCCTGGTATCGACAACAGTAATTTTCACCCTTAAACGGGTTGGGTAGAATTTATGATGGAACATGGGGGCCAGTTTCCTGATCGGGTGCTTTAAGCAAGGAACAGCACCCATAGAAAACGTTGGTTGAGGAATCACAGGCCCGCCGCCTTTGATTATCTGTCTGCTCGGGAACGCTCGATTGAGGAATCAATCCTATGGTTCTGGTAGAGTAAATGAGGAGAAACTGTTTCAAGTGGCAGGTGGATCGGTAACCAGAGGACACAGATTTGAGGTAATTTCCAAAAGAACCAGAGGGGAGATGAGGAGAATTCTTTTTACGCAGCGAGTTGTTGTGATCTGGAATGCGCTGCCTGAAAGGGCGGTGGAAGCAGATTCAATAGTAACTTTCAAAAGGGAATTGGATAAATACTCGAAGGGGAGAAAATTGTAAGGCTATGAGGAAAAAGCAAGGGAGTGGGACTAATTGGATAGCTCTTCCAAGAGCCAGCATAGGCACAATGGGCCGAATGGCCTCCTTCTGTGCTGTAAGATTCGACAATTGTAGAAGGAATAGGCTCAATGGGCCAAAGGGCCAATTCTCATTTCATGCTTTTATGGATTAATTCCCTGTGTATCTTATTTCGTTTGATTAAAAATGGATTTCCTATTAAGAGGTTTCCACTCTCCTACTGTAAACACTATCATCTAGTTGAGACCAGCAGGGTTCTGCCTTATTGTCACTTTAACTGTTCTTGATGCTTACAGTTGACTAAACATTTCACAAACTATGACCGTATCTATTGCTGATGTTCATTTTCTTTCAATTACTTTATTTGTATCAGGCGTACTTCAAACATTGATGAGAATATGCTCCACACTTCAGTAAGCAATCTTGATTCAAAAGTCTGGCTTTCATTAAGCCTGTCAACATTCTCCCAGAAGAAAGAGAAGAAAAAAAATCGTGTGCGCTATCTGCTAAACAAAAATTACCAGCTAAAAATCAGAAAAATGTAAATCACAGCATGAAAATTATTCACTGTCTCTGGAAAAATGTTGGGGGCTAAATTGGGCTGTGCAGTGCCTGTTCTGTAGGCGCTACGCGGCCACCCAACGCTTGAAAATGGAGTCCGGAATGCGCACGCTCACTTCCAACGGGAATTGCGCAGGACGCCATTTTGGCAAAGGGGTTCGAGCGCGCGCCTAACGTCGGCCGGCAGCATGCAGAGCAGGCAGATCATGACGCGAATCAGTGTATTTGACGCCAGCGCTGCCATTTTCGAGCTCCACGCTTCAGCTTACCGCGCACAGCTGAACACAACGTTAAACGGTTCGCCAATTTAACCCCGCTGATGCTTTACCACAATAGGATAAAGGCTACATAAACACTTTTTGTAGCTCCAATCATATTTTCTAAGCAAACTGAGGCATGCAGTTTTATTCACAGTAGATATAAACTACGTGTTTGTCAGGTGACCCTCCTGTGAAGCGCCTTGGGATGTTTTACTACGTGAAAAGCGCGATATAAATGCAAGTTGCTGATGTTGGTTATTGGATTATGGGCTCTTTATCAGAAATACCCACATTTCTGATACTGTGAAGCTAAGTTTAAAACCATCAAAATTTCTGATTTTTCAACACCAATGCCCCATTTGCTTCGGTTCTAACCTCCTGATGCGGTCTTTGATTGGTTGCGTGGTGTGGTGACAGGAAGCTTTTCAAACTGACTGTAGAATCTAAACACGGACTTTCAGCGATCCAAGTGTTGGAATTCTCAATCAAAGCCCGAGACATTCTCTTCCCCTACACAGTGTCAGCTCTCTGTGCCTGAAGAGTGTAGTTTTTTTTAAGTATATAAATGACCAGATTTACGGAATTTAATTTCACAACTTGCCATAGTACAATTTGAACTCCCAACTTCTGGGTTGCTGGTCCAGTACAATAACCACGACACTACATAGAAATACATAGACATTACAACACGCCAACAGGCCATTTGTCCCAACTAGCCTGTGTTGGTGTTCATCCTCTTTGCGAGCAAGTAGTTCTACTCATATTGACCATAGCTTAGTTAACATACAGGCATTTTCTTGTATCCTGTCCAGGAATGGGAACATACGAACATAGGAGCAGGAGTCGGCCACTGAGCCCCTCGAGCCTGCTCCGCCATTCAATGAGATCATGGCCGATCTGTGACCTAACTCCATATACCCGCCTTTGGCCCATACCCTTAATACCCCTGGGAGAAGTAGACATCTCCTAGCTATAGGAGCAAAATTCAAAGCTTGGACGGCCTTGGGTTTTAAAAAGAGTGTTAAGAAATGCTGAGCGGAAAATTGTTGTTTCCTAGACTCAGGGGGCGATTTTCCCGATGGAGGCGGGTTTCGGTTTGGGTGGGTTCCAAACCCGCCTCCACTGAGAGGTGGGAAAAAATAGCGATTTTCCCCTAATTGCCCAGTTGATTTCAGAGGTGTGGGATGCCCTGGGCCAATTAGTGTTTTGGGACTGAAATTCGCCTCTGCTGACATCACTTATCCAGTCTGATTTTAGGGCTGCTTGCTGCCTTGGATCATTCCACAGGATTTCTGTCGATGTTGCACCACCTGCAACATTTTTTGACAAACCACTGGGTCCAATTCCAAGGCAAGGCCCCCCCCCGAGGTTCTCGGATGAGGTGCTGTAAATGTTGGTTGAGGGGGTGAGAACCAGCAGGGAGGTGCTCTACCCCTCACCTGGGAGGAAGAAGCCTCTCAAAGAAACCAAGGCAATCTGGGTGCAGCAGGCAAGGGAGATCACCTCCAGTTCTGTGTGCAGCAGGACATGGCTGCAGTGCCGGAAAAGGTTCAATGACCTTGTAAGATCAGGCAAAGTGAGTATACCATCAGCTTGACCCTCCTTCTGCTCCCTTTCTCCTCTCATCACCAGCACTCTGCATTGTCAACCTCCTCCTCCACATCCCACTTTACCCTTACAACCCTTGCACCCTTCGCCATCCCTCTCACTCTATGAACCCAATCACTTGACTATTCGACTATGCTGCCCTCACACTCCCTGTCAATGTTATGCAATGACAACGACTAACAACGCACAGGGAGGGCCCTTGGACATGGAACCTCACTCCATTTTTGTCTCCTTCTAAGCATCTATGCTCTGGATTCTCTACACTCACTCCATCATCCTCACTGCAACTCCACTTGTCTCCCTCACTGCAGGAAAAGAGAACCCACAATAGACGGGAAAGGGCGAAGACAGGAGGAGGTCCACCTTCCCTAGCCCTTCTCACCCAGGCTGAAGAGGCGACCCTGGACATGGAGGTGGAAGTGGGGGGCGGACAAACAGGCGATGCAGAGCAAGCTGGTGACAGAATAGTTTTACCTCTCTCTCATTTACACTGCTTGAGTGACTGAAATGGCTGCAGGTGTACATTATTAGAAGGCCACTTGAGCATCTGCACTATTGCATCTGCATGCCACACTTCCGTCAAATGTCTAACCCAGGCCTTTACTCCCCCACAGGACCATTCACAGAGCCTCCCCCCCCCCCCCCCCCGCCCCACTGTTCAGGAGGAAGAGCCTGAGCAGCAAGACTCCTCAGGGGAACCTGCAACCTCTGAGGATGCAGCATCAGCAGAATTAAGCGCACCCAGCACCAGCGCAGATACGTGCACCTCGGTGGGACCTTCGGGACATAGATTAGTGGTGTCACCGTTTGTATCACATCTCACAGGTGAGCATCAGTAGGTGGTGGAGACAGGGACAGCAGTGGAGAGTCCTCGTTGGAGGGCGCAGGACTCTCCCAGCTCTGCTCCGCTGCGTGTTGACCCTGTGCCTCTGGGTCCATCCAGAAATAGAACGGTGTTGGAACTCCAGGAGCAGGTACAGGAGTCTCTGACAGGTCTTGTCTCCAGGGTCACTGTGAGTGTGGAGAGGATGGAGGGGTCCAACTCTAACCTGTGCAGTGCTGTTGGGAAGGCAATTGCGCATATAAGCAGTACCATGGAAAGGATGGCAACCTCCATGGAAAGGCTGGCTATGGCCATGGAGGCAATAAGTCGCCAGAGTGAGGAAAACATGGTGATTGTTCAGAATAGACTGACATCTCTGGAGGAGCGATGGGCAGCTATTGAACAGAGAAACCAGAGCTTCATGGAAGTCCTTCTGAGTAGGACTGCCAGTGCAGATATGGGTCCCCATGGCCCCCCTGATGTGCAGTAAGGTGCTCTCAAGCCACTTGCAAGTGCTGAGGTGGACCTGACCCATGAGAATGAAGTTGGTGGCAGAGAGCAAGGAAGTGGGGGCTACTCTCCAAGCGCTCACACTTCCATGTCACTGTGTAGCCCTTGGTCAGAACCCCACCAGAGTCCGCACCCAACTGAGATGGGTGTCTCAGCCCCTGCACTGCCGTAGGAGGAGCAGACGTTTGGCGAGCCCTCACAGGCTCGTAAACCCAGAGGATGCCCGCCAAAGGTGTCGAAGCAGGAGCAGCATCAAATTGAGCAAGGGGCCTCGACTTCTGCTGAAGCCCCAGGGGGAGCACCACGTAGGAGCACGCATAAGAGAAAAATAAAGCACCATTAGTCACAGGGGTAGCCACTTGGGCGAATGTTGAGGAAATGCCATCCCTGTTGGAAAGTAAAAAAATGATTTGATGGCAAACTGTTGGCTTGATGGCATCTGTTATTTTGCCTTAGGCAGCTTCACATTGCGGGGCCCGCAACACTTATGTGGTCAGGTTGGTGGCCAGAGTGAAAGGAGGCCAGAGAGTGATATCCATTGTCTATCATGTCTTAAGATGGATCCAACAAGGGCAACCTATGGAAACCTGGCCAGGATAAGTGCTTGCCTTGCATCACGGGCAGCCATGTGCTCGCGCGATGCAGCTGCTGCTGGTTGATAGGCTGGCGCTCGGTCCTCCTCCTGCTCCTCCTCCTCCTCATCCTCCTCATCCTCATCTGAGGAGGCTAGGAACTGAGCCATTTGCTCATCAGGAAGCTGCAAGCCACGACGCTGTGCCATGTTGTGCAGTGCACAGCAGACCATGACCATTCTGGAGACCCTGTCTGCTGAATACCTGATCGGTCAAGGCATCGGAAGCACATCTTCAACATGCCAATGGTTTGCTTGATGATGGACCTGGACGAGGTGTGGCTGGTGTTGTAGCGCTCTTCAGCCTCGTTAGCTGGCCTCCTTATCGGCGTCATTAGTCACTTCTTCAGGGGGTAGCCTTTGTCACCAAGGAGCCATCCGTTAAGTTGGTTTGGCAGATTGAAGAGCAGAGGAACACTAGAGTTCCACAGGATGAAAGAGTAATGGCAACTACCACAGAACTTGGCGCAAACATGCAAAATCTCCTTCTTGTGGTTACACACCAGCTGTACATTGAGGGAGTGGAAGCCCTTGCAGTTGACAAAGATAGCTGGGTTGTGATGGGGTGCCCTAAGGGCCACATGTGTGCAGTCTATGACACCCTGCACCATTGGCAAGCCTGCCATATTTGCAAAGCCAAGCGAACAAGTGATACCTGGGATGGCAGGAATGACGTATGAGGAGAGATTGGGTCGATTGGGCTTGTACTCGCTGGAGTTTAGAAGAATGAGAGGGGATCTCATTGAAACTTATAAAATTCTGACAGGACTGGACAGAGTAGATGCAGGAAGGATGTTCCCGATGGTCGGGGAGTCCAGAACCAGGGGTCACAGTCTAAGGATAAGGGGTAGGCCATTTAGGACAGAAATGAGGAGGAATTTCTTCACCCAGAGAGTGGTGAACCTGTGGGATTCTCTACCACAGAAGGCAGTAGAGGCCAATTCATTAAATATATTCAAGAAGGAGTTGGATATATTTCTTAAGGCTAAAGGGATCAAGGGGTATGGGGAGAAAGCAGGGACTGGGTACTGAATTTGGATGATCAGCCATGATTGCATTGAATGGCGGAGCAGGCTCGAGGGGCCGAATGGCCCACTCCTGCTCCTATCTTCTATGTTTCTATGTTTCTATGTAACTCGTGGTGACACTTGCTTGATCCCTTGAGAAGTGCATGTAATTGTGGGCCTTAGCAAAAAGGGCATTGGTAACCTGCGTGATGCAACTGTGGGCAGCTGACTGGGAGATGCCGCTGATGTCTGCTGATGATCCCTGGAAGGAGGCTGAGGCAAAGAGGTTGAGAGCGGTGGTAACTTTGACAGCCACTGGTAAGGGGTGTCCACCCGTTCCTCTGGGCACCAGGTCTTGGTGCAGCAGTGCGCAGATGTCTCGGACAACCTCTCGTGAAAGTCTCTGCCTCCTTTGGCACTGCTGCTCACTCATGTTGAGGTAGCTCATCCTCTGTCTGTAAACCCTGAGAGGGGGGTATCTCCCGCGGTGACGTGCTTCCATGCGCTGGCACCTTCTGCCCTGTGCAGCATCAGGTGGGTGAGCAGGAGGTTGGGGCTCCTGCTGCTGTTGCTGCTGAGCTGCCTGGTTCTGCTGCTGCCGTGGCTGCTCCTCATCCGAATCTGAGATCCACGGTGAAAGGAAATAAATGGTTCCCATGCTGCTGGCAGATACCTCCGTTGGGGAAGCGCTCAGTCCAAGTGGGGAGAGGGTCTTCCAAGGAGGTCCCACAGTTGAGAGATAGAAGATGCAGCACCTCCGACTTCGGTAGGTCTGCTAAAAGTGCTGAAAGACCTGTGGAACAAAAGTTCTGCCACCTGCAACTAATCCCTGATGAAAGCTCAGTTCTAATGGTGGATCTGCAGCTGTGAGGAGGCCACCCACTTGTCAACCCATTAGGGTTAGCAGGCGTGGTTCAGGAGGGTCGTGGAACACGCTGAAAATGTAGAAAAATAACGAGGGCCTCTCAAAATAGGATTAGAGAGGCCCTTAACTACTTCTCTGGACTGCTGCAGGCGGGACCGAGTCGCACCCATCAAAAACACCTCCGGCAAAATTGCATGGAGGTGGTTTGGAGGCGGGTTCCGAATACGCAATCAGTTTTTGCCATTTTGCCAACTGTCCCACCTCCAAACCCACCTCCTCAGGGCTGGCAAAATCACCCCCTCAGTTTCAGCAGATCTATCTTTCTTTTTCACCGGCAAAATAATGACAAATCTATCTTAAAAGTATTGAGTGCTGTCAGAAAACCAGAGTGAGGTGTTGATTCTCTCCCGACCCACAGTAGCCAAGCGGGCAACACGCCTGCTTTCTGAATGGCAGGATAGTCCATGCATTACCCTTGCAGAGAACCTGATGAAAGCTTTTGTACAGAGTGCTTGAGCCTCAATTGCTTCTGATAGTTGAACCTGTAACCATAGCTGTGTGAAATAAGTGCCTTCATGAAGCTTTAAATTAAATTTCATGCTTAATGAGCCAACTGCTGGCGACGCCAGAAAATAGACAGGCAAAACAAACTTTTTTTAAGCTGAGGTACTCAAAAGTCAACGGTCCTGGAGTGATTAACAATTAGTTGCGACTTCCTATTTCTTGCAAATTCTTTCCTCAATTTTCTTCCTCTTCGTCCCTTCCTCCACTGAAGGCAGTGAATCCTAGTTACGGCGATACCTTCCCAGAGCCTTCCAGTGCCTCGTGAAAGTGGCTGTTGTTTACGATGAATAGAATGCTGAACTACACCATAGCTCCGTTGGTAGCACTCTCACTTCTGAGTCATGGAGGTTCTGAGTCGTGAAGGTCAGCATTTCGTAACACCCTTTTTAAAAGCCAAGGCCGTTCAAGTCCCACTCCAGAGACTTCAGCCCAAAAAATCTAGGCTGACAGGGAGGCGCTGTCTTTGGGATGAGACGCTAAACCAAGGCCCTGTCTGCTCTCTCAGGTGGACAAAAAAGATCCCATGGCACTATTTGGAAGAACAGCAGGGGAGTTCTCCCCGGTGTCCTGGCCAATATTTATCCCTCAACCATCACCTAAAAAACAGATTATCTGGTCATTATCACATTGCTGTTTGTGGGACAGCAAGAGGGGGAATGAATGATAGTGAAATAGGAGGAGTGAATGACAGTGAATGGGGGAGTGAATGATAGTGAAATAGGAGGAGTGAATGACAGTGAATGGGGGGAGTGAATGATAGTAAAATAGGAGGAGTGAATGAGTGAATGGGGGAGTGAATGATAGTGAAATAGGAGGAGTGAATGACAATGAATGGGGGAGTGAATGATAGTGAAATAGGAGGAGTGAATGACAGTGAATGGGGGAGTGAATGATAGTGAAATAGGAGGAGTGAATGACAGTGAATGGGGGAGTGAATGATAGTGAAATAGGAGGAGTGAATGAGTGAATGGGGGGAGTGAATGATAGTGAAATAGGAGGAGTGAATGACAATGAATGGGGGAGTGAATGATAGTGAAATAGGAGGAGTGAATGACAGTGAATGGGGGAGTGAATGATAGTGAAATAGGAGGAGTGAATGGCAGTGAATGGGGGAGTGAATGATAGTGAAATAGGAGGAGTGAATGACAGTGAATGGGGGAGTGAATGATAGTGAAATAGGAGGAGTGAATGGCAGTGAATGGGGGAGTGAATGATAGTGAAATAGGAGGAGTGAATGACAGTGAATGGGGGGAGTGAATGATAGTGAAATAGGAGGAGTGAATGACAGTGAATGGGGGGAGTGAATGATAGTGAAATAGGAGGAGTGAATGACAGTGAATGGGGGAGTGAATGATAGTAAAATAGGAGGAGTGAATGACAGTGAATGGGGGAGTGAATGATAGTGAAATAGGAGGAGTGAATGACAGTGAATGGGGGGAGTGAATGATAGTGAAATAGGAGGAGTGAATGACAGTGAATGGGGGGAGTGAATGATAGTGAAATAGGAGGAGTGAATGAGTGAATGGGGGGAGTGAATGATGGTGAAATAGGAGGAGTGAATGACAATGAATGGGGGAGTGAATGATAGTGAAATAGGAGGAGTGAATGACAATGAATGGGGGAGTGAATGATAGTGAAATAGGAGGAGTGAATGGCAGTGAATGGGGGAGTGAATGATAGTGAAATAGGAGGAGTGAATGGCAGTGAATGGGGGAGTGAATGATAGTGAAATAGGAGGAGTGAATGAGTGAATGGGGGGAGTGAATGATGGTGAAATAGGAGGAGTGAATGACAATGAATGGGGGAGTGAATGATAGTGAAATAGGAGGAGTGAATGACAATGAATGGGGGAGTGAATGATAGTGAAATAGGAGGAGTGAATGGCAGTGAATGGGGGAGTGAATGATAGTGAAATAGGAGGAGTGAATGGCAGTGAATGGGGGAGTGAATGATAGTGAAATAGGAGGAGTGAATGACAGTGAATGGGGGGAGTGAATGATAGTGAAACAGGAGGAGTGAATGGCAGTGAATGGGGGGAGTGAATGATAGTGAAATAGGAGGAGTGAATGACAATGAATGGGGGAGTGAATGATAGTGAAATAGGAGGAGTGAATGACAGTGAATGGGGGAGTGAATGATAGTGAAATAGGAGGAGTGAATGACAATGAATGGGGGAGTGAATGATAGTGAAATAGGAGGAGTGAATGGCAGTGAATGGGGGAGTGAATGATAGTGAAATAGGAGGAGTGAATGAGTGAATGGGGGGAGTGAATGATGGTGAAATAGGAGGAGTGAATGAGTGAATGGGGGGAGTGAATGATGGTGAAATAGGAGGAGTGAATGAGTGAATGGGGGGAGTGAATGATAGTGAAATAGGAGGAGTGAATGACAGTGAATGGGGGGAGTGAATGATAGTGAAATAGGAGGAGTGAATGACAGTGAATGGGGGGAGTGAATGATAGTGAAATAGGAGGAGTGAATGACAGTGAATGGGGGAGTGAATGATAGTAAAATAGGAGGAGTGAATGACAGTGAATGGGGGAGTGAATGATAGTGAAATAGGAGGAGTGAATGAGTGAATGGGGGGAGTGAATGATGGTGAAACAGGAGGAGTGAATGACAGTGAATGGGGGAGTGAATGATAGTGAAATAGGAGGAGTGAATGGCAGTGAATGGGGGAGTGAATGATAGTGAAATAGGAGGAGTGAATGACAGTGAATGGGGGAGTGAATGATAGTGAAATAGGAGGAGTGAATGACAGTGAATGGGGGGAGTGAATGATAGTGAAATAGGAGGAGTGAATGACAGTGAATGGGGGAGTGAATGATAGTAAAATAGGAGGAGTGAATGACAGTGAATGGGGGAGTGAATGATAGTGAAATAGGAGGAGTGAATGACAGTGAATGGGGGGAGTGAATGATAGTGAAATAGGAGGAGTGAATGACAGTGAATGGGGGAGTGAATGATAGTGAAATAGGAGGAGTGAATGACAGTGAATGGGGGAGTGAATGATAGTGAAATAGGAGGAGTGAATGAGTGAATGGGGGGAGTGAATGATGGTGAAATAGGAGGAGTGAATGAGTGAATGGGGGGAGTGAATGATGGTGAAATAGGAGGAGTGAATGACAATGAATGGGGGAGTGAATGATAGTGAAATAGGAGGAGTGAATGGCAATGAATGGGGGAGTGAATGATAGTGAAATAGGAGGAGTGAATGAGTGAATGGGGGGAGTGAATGATGGTGAAATAGGAGGAGTGAATGAGTGAATGGGGGGAGTGAATGATAGTGAAATAGGAGGAGTGAATGACAGTGAATGGGGGGAGTGAATGATAGTGAAATAGGAGGAGTGAATGACAGTGAATGGGGGAGTGAATGATAGTGAAATAGGAGGAGTGAATGACAGTGAATGGGGGGAGTGAATGATAGTGAAATAGGAGGAGTGAATGGCAGTGAATGGGGGAGTGAATGATAGTGAAATAGGAGGAGTGAATGAGTGAATGGGGGGAGTGAATGATGGTGAAATAGGAGGAGTGAATGACAGTGAATGGGGGAGTGAATGATAGTGAAATAGGAGGAGTGAATGACAGTGAATGGGGGAGTGAATGATAGTGAAATAGGAGGAGTGAATGAGTGAATGGGGGGAGTGAATGATGGTGAAATAGGAGGAGTGAATGACAGTGAATGGGGGGAGTGAATGATAGTGAAATAGGAGGAGTGAATGGCAGTGAATGGGGGAGTGAATGATAGTGAAATAGGAGGAGTGAATGACAATGAATGGGGGGAGTGAATGATAGTGAAATAGGAGGAGTGAATGAGTGAATGGGGGGAGTGAATGATGGTGAAATAGGAGGAGTGAATGGCAGTGAATGGGGGAGTGAATGATAGTGAAATAGGAGGAGTGAATGAGTGAATGGGGGGAGTGAATGATGGTGAAATAGGAGGAGTGAATGAGTGAATGGGGGGAGTGAATGATGGTGAAATAGGAGGAGTGAATGACAGTGAATGGGGGAGTGAATGATGGTGAAATAGGAGGAGTGAATGACAGTGAATGGGGGAGTGAATGATAGTGAAATAGGAGGAGTGAATGAGTGAATGGGGGGAGTGAATGATAGTGAAATAGGAGGAGTGAATGAGTGAATGGGGGGAGTGAATGATGGTGTTTAATTTTTAACGTAAAAGTTCTAAATCTTTCAAAGGGAACCTACCCCAGACATCCTCCCACCCCAGAAATGTGCCAATTTTGTGTCTCTTCAGCATTTGGATTTCTCTTTACCTCTCATGTACTGATCAACGCCAGTGAAGGGACATTGTGTACGCCGACAGATTCAATGACAAAACCCATGGTAGCTTCCTGTTCTCACCTGGCACGGCTGTTCCTGAATTGTCAGCTCTTTTGAGGGGGCGGGGGGGGCCTGTCAGTTTTTGGAATCTCCTGACCAGCTTTCACACGTCCTCCAGTCTGGCAGTTCTATTCATCAACTCAAGATTACTTTTGAGGGCCTGCAGGACCAGGCATCCATTATAATTTGGCTCATCTTACTAGCAGGGAATATAATTAAAAGCCATCGTCTAGCACTTCTCAGAAATGACTGGTTGAGTTACCTGTGAGATGTCTCGTGGGCAACATCTCTTATTAAGAGAAAACAGACTAAATCATCTGCATTCAGCTTTTTTGTAACATTATTAGCTGCACTCCTGTACTTATTTTCAAATCACTTATTATTTTAAGTTGGCCTAATTTAGTTCTCCTGTTCCCTCTACAAAGGCTCGCTGAGATGCTTCCCATCCCCCACCCCCTCTTCATTCGTGAATACTTATTATCAAGATCTATCAGAATCAACATTTTAATTATTACTCTGACCCAAATTATACAAAAGACTGACTGGACATGAGCAAATATCAAATTAGCAGTCAGTTCCGACACTAGAATTTAAACCTAACCTCCCCAATTATACTTTCTAATTAGGCTTTAATTAGCAGTCACCAAACAATGTATTATTAATCAAGTCTTCTTCCTCACTCGATGTCAAGATTATTGAAAAGGATGTAATGGCTCTTACTGGTAGCACACTTAATCACGTTGGATTACTTTTGCTTCAGGTTCTGCTCAAACTGATGAGAAACTATCAGGTTAGACATTTATAAAAAGTGACAAGCACGTGTGCATGTACTGTCCTGGGGAACTAATGGCTAATTGAAGGATTACAAAGCAGGTTGAGTCCGGCTATTGACTGATCTACCCTCAGCTCCAGATACAGCATACAAGCAAGTACACCAGTGCTATTCTATCAGACCCTCAACAGGCCCCTTTGTAGCAACTCCCCGATTTAATATGTTTAAATCCAGTGTGGTTTCCTTGAGAACTGCATTCTTTGAAGCAAAGTAGCAGTCTGCCTGGGGAGAGTATCCTCAAGGATAGTCAGGAGATAATAATGGCCCAGAAATTCGGGTCCCAACACGTGAGTACGGACGGAGTACCCACGCGTGGACCCGATGGAAGTGCCGGTTTCTTGCATGCACTACGCATGCGCGGGAAACCGGCATTTCCGATCCTCTGATCGAAGGGGTTCAGAGGTCGAACGCGTGCGCGTTGAACTTCCGCTTTTTTTACAGGTTTGCCCATGTGTGAAGGCCTGTACTTTTTGCACATTTAAGAACCAGACGTAAGGACTTCATTTTAAAAGGTAAGTGGTCAATTAATTAAAATTAGAACATTTTTTCCACAGGTTTATTATTTTTAAATACTTTACAGTAAGGTAAGTGTATTTTAGCCCCGATTTTTTATAAAATTATTTTTTTCAAAACTTTAAATTATTGTTTAAAATAGTTATTTAATGTTATTTATAGTTGATTTAAATAGTGTGATTTTTTTTCAAATTTATTTTAAGGTTAAGTACTGTTTTGGGCGCCCAGAGTTTTCATGAGTTTGACAGTTCGTTCTGTCAAACTCATGAATGGACTTTTCCATCCTCCGATTGGTTGCCCAGTGATCACGTGATCCCAGCCGACGCATCGCACTAACTACGCCACTGGATCACGCAAGCACAGCGCGCCGGGAGCTGGAGCGGGCCACAGACCGGAAATGCACACAGGCCCAGGCCTCAACGGCCGGCGCGCTAGGTAAGTGCAGGTCGGGGGCTTGCACCCGCGGGAAGACCCCGACCCGAATTTCTGGGCCAATATATTTATATCAGTTTAATAATGTTCATTTTAATTGCTCTTAGTTTATCGATTTGATGACCAATAGGGTTGTCCTCTTTGAGAGGGATGCAAGCAAGATAGAAACATAGAAGGTAGGAGCAGGAGTAGGCCATTCGGCCCGTCGAGCCTGCTCCGCCATTCAATATGATCATGGCTGATCATCCAAATTCAGTACCCTGTCCCTGCCTTCTCCCCATGTCCCTTGATCCCTTTAGCCTTAAGAAATAGATCTAACTCCTTCTTGAATATATTTAATGAGGTAGCCTCAACTGCCTTCTGTGGTAGAGAATTCCACAAGTTCAACACTCTTTGGGTGAAGAAGTTCTTCCTCATCTCTGTCCTAAATGGCTTACCACTTATCCTTAGACTGTGACCCCTGGTTCTGGACTCCCCGGCCTTGGGAACATCCTTCCTGCATCAAGTCTGTCTAGTCCTGTTAGAATTTTATAAGTTTCAATGAGATCTCTTTAGGCTGGAGTTGGCTCCAAGTCATGCCTGGTGATTGGAGATTGGAACCAAGGTGATATCTAGTCATGAACTTCTTAATCCAATAGTTGAGCCAGATAGGTTCACAGTACTCCAGGACAATGAGGATAATTGACCACCTGGCCAGTTGACAGGACCTGGCGGGTTAGATCACTCACTTGCGATTGAGATTCTTCCAACTGACCCTCAGAGAACCGTACAAGCCAATGCCTTAATGGGTAGAGTGGTCCAAGCTGAGGGAAGCTCACCGGTCTCTGTGTGCGGAAACTAGGAGGCTTTAGCCAGTTAAAATCCAGGAGTACCCCTATGAATACTCGGGATTTACTAAGACTTAGCTGTGCTCAAGCTGCAAGTTTCTGGGCTCGACATGGGGCATGTAGGAACTCCATACAGATGGTTCCTACAATAGCTTAAATCGGATACCATGAAGCATGGTGATAGGGTGACAGACCCAGCAAGGGAGTAATGGAATAGGATATGCCAATAATCCTTTGGCCATCTAATTTTGATATAAAGACTTAATATTGTCTCATTTTCCCTTTGCTATATCCCTAGTTTCAGTTTCTATCCCAACAATGTCCATCCCCGCCACACAGAGCCATCATATTAATTTACATCAGCCACTAGTATGTGATGTCAACTGGGAGCTGTGGGAATTGCTGGAATTGTTTGTGTTAGTATCTCAGTAATTGCTCCAACAATATGAGAGGCTGCGTCGACAAGCAGAAATATCACAGTGTTAACTCAAGTGGATTGCTGGTGCGGACAAACGGCAGAAAAGCTGCAAGCTTGGGAGCTATGTGAGTTGCCGTAACTGCCTGAGATGCCGACATTGCTGTACACAGGGAGCACAGACTGCTGCAGAAGTCGGGGTTGGCTGTTATCAAGTGGCGCATAATATAACAGTCATTGGACAGGGGCTTTTCATAAGAGCACTTCAAAGGCAGCTTTAAAGGGAGGGTCCTTAATTAATAAGCCTGTGGGTGTTTAATGGATTCCAATACTCGTGTTTAAGAGAAATTGGAGTGTCACATCATGGGATACGTGTTTATAGGAGTCGTTTTCAACCTGTCTGTATGGGGACCTCAGCAAATATTGGCACACACCTGATGCCAACAGGCAGTGTCAGTTGCCTAAAGCTATCATTGCAGATTTTTTTTTAATTACTTTACAGCAACAGTGATCATACGCCAGTGAGTCATTTAATACAGAACAAAGATAGAAAACAGAAATCCCGAGACACCATGGCCCCAGAATTCGCAGGGGCCCTGCTGGAGGCCCAGTGGAGCAAGACTCCCGGCCGCCAACTCCGCAGGACATTGATCTTGTCCCGGATCGTGGCGATGGGGCCATTGAGTCTAGGTGAGCGGCCCACGCCTGTTGATGTGCTGTAGAGGCACAGGCCCCAGTGAAGTCCTGGAGAATTGGAGTGGTGCCCTGCTGCTCCAATGGAGGGAGGTAGAGACCATTAACAGGCCAACGAGTGAAGCGTGCAAAACTATTTACCCCTGAAAGGGAACAATGTTAGCCATTATTAGGTAGTTAACCCCCTGTAGGATTATTTACCTTTCCTCCCTCTAGTGTTTGGACATTTTTAAAGTCCAGTGGGGAATCCACACCAGGGCCGGAATTTTCTGTACCTGGGTGGATCGGGTGTGGGCTGTCGACATGGTGGGTCGCGACCCCACTCCTCATTTCATTCCGCTCCTACGATCGACTTTCCGTTAATGCCGCTTATTAAGCCCGCCCCGCGCGTTGCCCGGCCCAATTAAATGGTGCGGGTCTGATGACGTCATCCATGACATGTTTTCAGTCTGTATATTTAAAGGAGCCACATTGCGATTGAAGGTCCATCCAGGCACTGCACTGGAGCTTTTGAGTGTTCCAAACACTTGGAAACATGACTGCAAGGGGGCAGAGGGCTGCACCCAGGTTCTCAGATGACTCCCTCCATATGCGTGTGGAGGGAGTGGGAGCACGAAGGGGGGTCCTCTTCCCTTCCGATGGGCGGAAGAGTACCCCCGTCCCCCTGCCCAGCAGACCAAAGGAGCCTGGCTCTAAATAGCAGAGGAGGTAAACAGCAGGGATGTTGTCAGGAAAACCTGGGTACAGTGCTGGAAATGCTGGGACTCCTGGGTGATGATGGGGTGCACTGATGGCCACATGTGTGTGCTCGATGATGCCCTGCACCTGTGGGAAGCCAGCCAGAGTGGCAAAGTTGATATAATTGGCTGACTTGTCAAACAGGGCATCTGTGGGTGGCCGACTACAAGATGTCACAAATGTCTGCTGCAGATCCCTGGAAGGAGCCTGAGGTGAAGAAGTTGAGGGTGCTGGTGACTTTGACAACCATTGATCAGGCATGTCCACCCATTCCTCTGGGCTGCAGGTCTTGCTCCAGCAATCTGCAAATGTCTGTGATGACCTGGCGCGATAGCCTGAGCCTCCTTTGGCGCTGCTGCTCAGTCATGTTGAGGAAGCTCATCCTCTGCTTCTATACCCTGTGTTGGGGGTATCGCCTCCAGCGCAGTGCAGCCCTGCGCTGATGCCCTCTGTCCTGTGCAGCATCAGGTCGTTGTGGAGAAGGTTGGTGGTGGTGTTGTTGGTGCTGCTGGTGTTGGGGCTCATCATGGTCTGATTCTGAGGACTAAGGTGTGACAGTATAAATGGCACCCATGCTTATGTAATAGATGGCAGATCAAGTAGAGATGAGAGAAGCAACCTGTTAATGGTGTGATAGGTTCGAACAATGAGGTGACAGTGGATCCCGACTTTGATGAAAAGACTTGCAACCTCTAGAAAGCTAACTCTGTGCTAACAATGCACGCAGCAACAGCATCTGCCTTTGCAAAGTGACCAGGTGTCAGGTGGGAGTTTTTATTGTACTTTTGATGCTGTGCACTTATGAGCTGGATCAATGGCCACTGAACTTCCACCTCAGGTTCACAGATGTGGTTCCTGAGCTGCGTGGTTCCCGTGGTCATCCAGGGAAATTTGCAACGTAGGATGAAAAAGAGGTTTAAGGGTCTGGCAAGTACCTAATAATGATCTAAATTACCTTGGCCGCCTCTGCCGTTCAGGTCGCTGCCCTGCTGGCAAACGTGCCCGAGGTAAAGGGGCGTGGAGCTGGGATGACAGTGGGTTCCTGACCCGCTCCAAGGTATTTCAAATTTCACTCCCGACCCGCCTGCATTCACGTCCGCATGGACGGCAGAAAATTCTGGCCCAGCTCTCAGCAGGCGAGAGTTTTACTGGGCCTATTGGAAACTACCCAGGATTCCTGGGGTAACCTGGGAATGTCCCCAGACAAGGCCCCAAAGTCTCACGCAGACACGCGGGGAGTGGACGGATGAGTTGCCTACCCGCCCCCCCTCCGACAGGAAGTTTGGGCCAAGGTTGCACGGGGCAAGAACACAGCTGATCCACATGCCCCACCCCAGCATGTGGTACATGGAGCCCCAGGGGCAGAAATCTGATGACCTCATGGGTCCTTCCAGTTCATGGACCCCATTTGAAACCTGATGCTTTAAAATTAGATGAGTGTTGTGTATTGACCCAGTCTATGGTCTATATCTGATACAAGCGCTGTCTAATCAAGGACTCCAGTGAAAGGCTAGAGACAACAGGAAAGGAAATGTCTGTCTCAGTAACTGAGCTCAGAGGTCCAATGTGAGAGAGTTCTGCATGAGCCGATGTATGAATAATACACGTGTTGTGTGCCCTGTGCCTTGATTCACCACACACAGCGCAATAATTATATTCTCAAATGCAAACTTTGTTAAATAATCAGATTAAGACCTATGCCTTCAATTAAATAAGGTCATTAGACTACTTTGTAACAGATTTCTACTGTAGGAGTGAAAGGGTTGCAGTGTAGTCTGTTAGATGTAACGAAAGGTGGAAGTAAATTCGGCTTTCAGGAATGTGGTGAAGGCCATTAAACACAAAAGGATGAAAGACTTACATTTATATAGCGCCTTTCATGACCAACGGATGTCTCAAAGCGCTTTACAGCCAATGAAGTACTTTTGGAGTGTAGTCACTGTTGTAATGTGGGAAACGCAGCAGCCAATTTGCGCACAGCAAGCTCCCACAAACAGCAATGTGATAATGACCAGATAATCTGTTTTTGTTATGTTGATTGAGGGATAAATATTGGCCAGGACACTGGGGATAACTCCCCTGCTCTTCTTCAAAATCGTGCCATGGGATCTTTTACGTCCACCTGAGGGGGCAGACAGGGCCTCGGTTTAACGTCTCATCCGAAAGACGGCACCTGTGTGAAACACGGGTAATAATTAAAATTCCAGCCTGGTACAAATAGTAGAGATTCTGGATTCTTTCCACCATACAGTCAAGAGAGAGAATGTGTTAAAGAAAGACTTGTATTTCTATAGCACCTCTCAAGACCTCAGGACATCCCAAAGCACTTTACAACCAACAAAGTACTTTTGAAGTGTAGTCACTGTTGTAATGTGTTGTGTCTATGCAATAAAATGGCAGCTAATTAAAGTAGAATTGTAATTAATACACGTCTGAAGTTATTCCAAATTGAACTAGTACTTACTGTGAGGTACGATAGCAAAATACTGCAGATGCTGGAAATCCAAAATAACAACAGAAAATGCTGGAAAAACTCAGCAGGCCAGGCAACATCCGTGGAGAGAGAAATAGAGTCAACGTTTCAGGTCGAAACCCTTTGTCAAGACTTACCGAGATCAACCGAGGCCCCGTCTGCTCCCACAGGTGGACGGAAAAGACCCCATGGCACTATTTCGAAGAAGAACAGGGGAGTTATCCCCGGTGTCCTGGCCAATATTTATCTCTCAATCAACATAACAAAAACAGATTGGGCCAGAAATTCGTGAACGGGGCTTGCCGCGCGTGCAAACCCCGTATATCCACTTACCCTGCGCTCCTGCCGATCAGCTCCAGGGACGCCTGGAATTGGTGTTTCAAACAGAAGAATCCCGGGCAGCGTATGACGTCACGCCGCCCAGGAGTGCAGCCAGCGCGAAGCCTGGAGCGTGCAGTGCAAGTGAGACACGCCCCTTAAGGTCTCATTGTAGCAGGACACGCCCCCAATGTTTCTGTCAAGCTGCTAAGCATTTTTACATGCAAAGCAGCAGTTTAAATAGGTTTTTGGAAGTTTTTTGAAGATTTTGGTAACTTTTATAAACTTTTAAAAATGTTTACATTATTTTGAAGAATCTGAAGTAGTTTTAAACAGATTAAAGCAATTTAAAGACTTTTAAAAGCCCTAAAAGAATTTTTTTAATTCCATTTATTTATTTAGCAATGTCGTCGTCATACGTGTCTTCACACTGTTCCCTTTGGGGAACTGTATGAAGTGGTGGAAGGATTTATGTCCATGATTAATGCTCATTCCGTGACCGTAACCATCTTTGAACCAGCCATTAGGGCGGTTAGTCCTATGGCGGGAGGGTTTTACGGGCTCCCACAAGTTATACAAGGAGGGGGGGCCACCCACACCCACGGACGCAAATATCCCACTGGATGTCAACCCAGAATTTAGAGCCCGAGCTCCGACTCCACTTGCCGGGACTGTCTGGAGCGGGGTTCGAAACCCTACCCTGATCTGGCCCAGCGGCGGGGATCCTACCGCTATGCCAAAGGCCCAATCCGATTAGCAACGTGAAATGGCTGGAATGAGCACACTTCACGGCATTAAAAGAACTCACAATTGAACTGATGATGACCTCAGCAATCTCCTCAAGGAGGTGGAGGCGCAACGCCTGCTCATCATTGGTAATGAGAAGTCAAAGGCGCCGCAAAAAGGGCAGATGATAGCTTGGTCTTTCAAGTGGCAGCATAGGGCTCCAGTCACGGGGAGGGAAAAGGCGCAGGAAACGTATGGGTGTCACCTTTTGTGCGGAGTGGGCCTTTTGCATAGCAGTAAGCATCCCCGCCGCTGGGCCAGAAGGAGTAGGGTTTCGAACCCCACTCCAGACAGTCCCGGCAAGTGGAGTCGGAGCTCCAACTATAAATTCTGGGTGGACATCCAGCGGGATACTTGCGCCCGTGGGTGTGGGTGCCCCCCCCCCCTCAGATGGGTTGTGGGAGCCCGTAAAACCCTCACGCCATAGGACTAACCACCCTAATGGCTGGTTCAAAGATGGTTACGGTCACGGAATGAGCGTTAATCACGGCCATAAATCCTTCCACCACTTCATACAGTTCCCGAAAGGGAACAGTGTGAGGATACGTACGACGATGACCTCTTGCGCAATGCACCTCCTTGGACCCTCAGTCGCAGATGCGAGGGGGCAAATCGTGCAATTGTTAAATTTTTCATTTTATTGACATGTGAAATGTTGGACCAGTAATTCCCTTCCAAATGCGCGAGTACGGTCGGGGTACCTACGCGTCTGGCCGGAGGAAATGCCGGTTTTCAGCATGCACAGTGCATGTGGGGAAAACCGGCATTTCCTGTCCTCTGAACGAAGGGGTTAAGAGGCAGAACGCGTGCGACTGCACAGGCAGCGCGTGCGCAGTAAAATTCGCCGCTTTCATTCATGCTTTCAGTGAGGTCAAGTCATTACAACTTACACATGAAAAAAGCATGGGTACAGTTGCTCCAGAGGCTGCGGAGGAAGATATTTTTTTATCGTGGAGCTTCTGAAAGTATGTATGTCTGTATATATTCCTTTGCGTGTTATGTATATATTCCTTTACTTATGTGTATGAATGTATTATTTAATTATGACTTTCAGAGAAAGTAACTTATTGGAAAATCATAATTAAAAACATACATTCATACACATTAGTAAAGGAATATAAAACATACATACATATACGTAAAGGAATATATGTGGACATACATACATAACTCATTCTCACATTCCATTCACACAGCCACAATTGCTCCTTCTACCTACTGTTCTGAAAACCCGTTTAAAAAAAAATTTAAACTTTAAAACTTACTTAAAATTTCTTAAAATAACTTCCCTCCCTTTCCCAAACAAAAATATTGCATTTCAGAAGCTCCACGATAAAATATATCTTCCTCCGCAGCCTTGGAACAACTTTACACCTGCTTTTTTCAAGTGTAACTTGTAAGGACTTACCCTCACTGAATCCATGAATGAAATCTACAAAGTTCACTGCGCAAGCGCTGCCTGTGCAGTCGCACGCGCTGTGCCTAGACCTCGGGTCTGGAATTGCCGGCGTTCCCCGCATGCGCTGTGCATGCTGAACGCCGGCATTTCCAACGGCCAGATGCGTGAGTACCCCGACCGTACTCACGCCTTTGGCCACGAATTTCTGGCCCATTATCTGGGCTTACTGTGAGGTGTCCAGCTGTACTGTGTATGAGCCATTTGCCCAGGCCTGAGTATTAATTGGCAGCAACACTGCCGTGTACTCGGTCCCTGGTAACCAGGCTGTGAGATAACATTGGTAGCAGTGACCAGGGATCTTGAGCTAGACTGTCTGGATTTTGAGTCGGCCGACCAGAAATTTCTAAGCTGTAACCTGGACACCAGATGCAGCTGAAACGTAACTGGAGGAGTTACTGCATTAAATCATAAAGCAATTAACAATGATATTTGCGTTGAGAGAATTTATCTTATTGAAAATAGAATGCAATTTTCCCAGTAACGTCCATGTTGTGGAGACATTAATTATTTGGAGTAATGAACATTTTGATGAATTTCCTCAACAAATACCAGAACTGAAGTTGTTAGAAGAGGGATTCTTATATATAATTTACTCCTCAAATCAATACGGTTCTTATGCATTGAATATCAGGTATCAGATTTATTATGTGTGCAGCACATGTAAACATGCACTTAAATGGTAATAGTTACAATCAGACCTAATGATAGTTGGTTGGGGTGCTAAAGTGCTACAGTTCTGAGCTTGGTATCTTCGGCCTTTACGAATCCAAACACCCATTACAAACTGCTAGTTTTTATACATTTCCCTCACTCCCCTCTATGAGACAACCATGCAATTCTGCATTACATAATTACATAAAAGTTAAAATACAACCCATCTAAGAAAAATTTAATTGACTTGTTCCCTCATCAATAATTTTAGCTTTCCTTACTTAACAAGCTCTTTTTTCCCTAAACCGGTACAACTCCCTTACTTTGTTATCTTATCGATAGTTTCACTCTTGTTGCATGTGATTGCTATTCCACCAAGTGAAACTTTTAACGATAAATCCGTCTTTGATTCAGCACCATTTTGTACCAGTTAATCTCCTGCTTCTACATAAACCCCAGTTAAAAAGGATATTTTCCTTTGCAGAACTCTGTTTATCCTGCCCTTGCTATCAGCTGATTAAAGTTCTCTGCAATACACGAATCAGTAAGCACTGACATGTCTTTTAATTAGATTTACTGAAGTGACTAAACTGACCATTTATGGTCTGCCCTGGCTCAATAGACCAGTGGTACTTTAAATTGGCTTCCGTGCTTAACAGGCAAAGGCGAGAGGTTAATATTACTACAATATAAAGATAAACCACTAGCAGTAAAACATTAGCAGCCTTCCAGGACAGTCTGATTAACCCTTTCCTTACAAAACCACAATCCCACTCCTTGCCCTGCCCCCATTCTGATGCCTGCCCTTTCTTGGCAAAGGAAAGGAAAGAAAGGAATAAAAACAGAAAGTGCTGGAAATACCCAGCAGGTCAGAACGTTCTGACGAAGGGTCATCGATCTGAAACGTTAACTCTGTTTCTCTCTCCACAGATGCTGCCTGATCTGCTGAGTGTTTCCAGCATTTTCTGTTTTTATTTCAGATTTCCAGCATCCGTAGTATTTTGCTTTTGTATTGAAGAAAAGAAAGGATTGTGTTTATATTGCAACCTGTCACATTGCTCAGAAGCATCTCAACACACTTCACAAATCATGAATGACTTGGACATGCAGCCACTGTTTCCACAACCAGTACACACTGCAAGATAGAGTTAAATTTCCAGATTGTCATTTGAATTCACCGGTACGCATTTTTAATTGGAACTGACTGTCTGTTTCTTTTTATTAGTGGCGCTGTAGGAATCGACAGATCCCTAACTGAAGTACTGAGGTCGAGTCAGTCCGATAATAAAACAAAGTTTAATGTAAACTAGAGAACAAACAATAGCATGCAGGAGAAACAATCAACAGGTCTTTTCTTAATGCTGGCTTCACGAAGTCTGAACTGGGAACCACCCAGTCTGACGTCATGATGTCATCACGTTTCCCGCCGTTCGGGACGTTACGTGACCAACGTGATGATGTCATCGCGCTGGTTCTGGAACTTATCGAGAATGGGTTTTTTACAAACAGTAAACAAACATAGGTGCTGTAGCACTCTGTTAAAGGCAGTTATATAGTCATACAGGAGTCCCTTGGTGGCTTTGCCACAGCGCCCTATTTCTAGGGAGGCACTAGTAGCTGATTGGGTGGCACTGCCTAATGTCACCGCACTAGGCTGGAACAAAGCAGGACATTCGCTTGCTGTTGTAAGCAAATGCAGTGGCCATTTTGTGTACAAGTTGGTAAGTCTGCTAGCAACACTCAACTAGTCAATAGAGGCAGCTCAAACTTACCAGGAGGGGATACTGTATTAAGTCAGAGTCAAATCAATTAAACATGATAGTTGTGTTAATAGAGAATTTATCTTCTTTACCTAGTAGTGCTTTCATTAATTTACCTTTGAAGCATAGCACCATCTGTCTTTATCTTTTTCTTCATTGGCCTGTGATCGCAGACTAATCCTGAATTTCTCTGGCCTTCTAATTCATTTCTCATCTTACCCTCTGTCCTTCTGTGCGGTTGTGCATTCATTTGCTTTGAGATATAAATTATGACGTAAGAAAACTACTAGGCACTTGGTCTAAGCGTTAAACAAAGCTTTAATCAACTGTTTTACAACATGGAGGTCTAGTTGTGTCCTTCACTAGTTCCTGTTAAGAATGTCCTGCGTAAGCTGGGCCCGTGCCTGAGTATTTATACTCTCCCTGGACAGCGCCACCCGTAGGCCGCTCAGTATTATTTCATAAGTCTTTCTTTCATGAATGACTGATTCATGTCAAATTATATATCTGATAAATTCCAAAATAGGTGAAAATTTTCAAATGTTGCTGGGTGCGCACAATCAGAGTATAATCAGCAGTGGCCTCTGATTGAGCTGTTACATACAGGGTCAGATGCATGGGAGGTAATTCATATCATCTCTTGGAGAAGGCTGGCTGGCTTTGCCCAGAAAACAGGTCAGTCCCTGTGAGTGCGGGCGGCTAAGACTGAGTCCAGTTGAACTTCACCTAGGCTGCATTAACATTGAGCTTCATGGCACAAACATGTCCTTGCCCCTGTTCACAAAGGCAACTGATTCTCTCCAAACCCAGTTCACAGAGATACTGCACTCCATCTAGTTCCTCCCACAGTGCTGAGAGAGGATTTCAAGAAGCTCTGAGAGGTTTCACTTTTCAACAAGGAAGGACATGATTATAAAAAGTTTCCTCCTTCTCCACTTGTACCTTCTCTCTTAAAGGGGAAGTGTCTTCAATTAAAAAAACATCTTGGCAAATCCTTTTTTTCTCTCAATTGAGGACGATGAGGAACTGTTCATTTTCATCAGCAGGACACAGCAATGTATTGCTGTGTGATTGCATATTGTCAATGAAGCAAAATGTTGGTAAACAAATTTTCATGATGGTGACGTCAGTTTGCAGGGTGCCCAAACAAATCAGGCAGCAGCACTGGCAGAGCTGTCTGACCAAGTCAATGCCAACGCTATTGTTCCCAGGACATGGCTACAATGCAGGAAGAAATATAATAACCTCACCAGGACTGCCAAAGTAAGACTCCCCTTCATGCCTGCAATGTATATACCTTTAAGGGGGGAACTACTTTTTCCAGCTCATGTATACTGTAGTACTACCGGCAGTGACCACACCTGTATATAGCACTGAGTAGTAATCTGTACAGTCAGTTCCAGAGTGAGCCACGTTGAGTAAACACCTGTTGTACCGTTCTCCTGCAGTCTGTGTCTTACTACTGATGGACACAACATTGGCGACGAGGCAAATTCGATCCTACCTGCAACTCTGCATCACCTCCCAGGGATTCGTTCCTGGAGACCAGTAGATTGGAGGTCAAGGCCAGAGACATGGGCGTCGACCATGGGCAACCGCCCAGTCATCCAGCAGAGACTCGAGAATTGCGGGGAGGCTGTTGAGAGCCAGGCTTCACTTTCCAGTCGCGGTGGTCCAGCGAAACGGGCTGGCAACAGGTAGTGCGCAGACCCTTCCCGGACAGCGGCGGGCTAGAGCCCGACCGAGCGGCACAGCAAAGGGCCAAGCAGCGTCGACGGGAGAGAGAGAGAGAGAGCAGAGCGCACAGGGCGCAGCCGGTGTTCAGGGGCCGAGCAGCATCGAGGAGAGAGAGAGCGACACGCAGAAACCCGCGAGGCGCCGCCATTGCCACGAGGACCGCCGAGAGCGGCGTTGGCAGCAGCGCAGGAGGAGCGCGCGAAACCTACAGGGCGCCGCCATTGCCACGAGGACCGCCGAGAGTGGCGTTGGCAGCAGCGGGGGAGGAAGGAAAGCGCGGGAGACGCAATTTTAAGTCATTGTAAACCACACCCAAAATGCCGAAGAGTGGCAGTATCACCGCATTTGACAATGAAGTCGAAGATTGGACTACATATGTCGAACGAATAGAGGTATACTGCAAGGCAAATGAGGTGTCAGATGACAAGAAAGCGCCGGTATTGTTAAATTTAATGGGTGCAAAGACGTACGACTTATTACGAAATCTAGTAACCCCAGCGAAGCCAGTGGAAAAGAGTTTTGGAGACATAGTGACAATACTACAGGAATATTTAAACCCCACACTGCTGCTGATAGCAGAAAGATTCAAGTTTCACAAACGGAACCAGCATAAGGATGAAAGCAATGCTGAATATTTAACAGAACTGCGCAAACTATCGAAACACTGCCAGTTTGGAACGGGACTGGCAGATACCTTAAGGGACAAGTTTGTGTGTGGGCTTCAAAGTGAAGGAACCCAGAAACGGCTTTTATCCGAAAAGGACCTTACGCTGGACAAGGCTTTCAGCATTGCGGTATCATATGAAGCAGCAGCATGGGGCGCTGCAGAGATACAACAGAGACCGCAAGAATATGGCACAAACGAAATATCATACAGAACAGAGAAGTGCTATCGCTGCGGCAGAACAACACATGACCACAATGATTGCTGGTTCAAAGACAAAGTGTGCAGTCAGTGTGGAAAAGTAGGACACATAGCACGAGTCTGCAGGTCGGAAAGAAAAGTACAAGAAGGAACATAAGGTGATGGAGAATAGTTCAGACGAACAAAAGAGTGATACCGACTCCGAAAACAGGGAGCTGAGTTGTCTGAAACTACATAATGTGATCAAAACGGAGGATCACCGAACCATTTGGTCACTCTCAAGATAGCAGGAGTCCAGGTAAAAATGGAATTGGACACAGGATCAGCCCTAACAGTCATAAACCGACGGGACTACGAGCGGCTATTCTCACACATACCCTTGAGAGACACAAAAATTATTTTAAAGACGTACACGGGGCAAAAAGTCTACCCCAAAGGAAAAATAAGGGTGACCGTTATATATAACGGTAAGGAAACACCAAAACTAGACCTGTATGTATTGCAAGATGGAGGACCACCATTACTGGGATGTGAATGGATCCGGAAAATACAGCTGGATTGGCATTCCATACAAGCACTGACTGTGGCTGCCAAAAAGGATGACGACGTCTGTAATGAAATCTGTTTGTCTTGATCCTGTATTCATTTTGCACTCATGTATATTACCCTCCCCCACTGTGTATAGTTTCACTTCCTCTTTCCCGACTAACCTGGGAGGTTCCAGGTCTTGGCTCTTGGCTCCGCCCCTGACTTCTCTTACATAAAGATCCCAGGATCTGTATGACTCATTCCTGTGAACCAGTCGGCGTGTTGAGATGTTAGCTCTGATCTTAGTGATTAAAAGCCAACTTGTTTAAGTCTATAACTTCTAGTTTTGTGGTTATTGAAGGCCCATCAATTTTAATCACTAAAGAATACTAGGATGGATCGACTCCTAAAACCAGAGCATCTGGACTTGGATCCACATTCTGCTGAAGCATCAAATCAATTTGGACACTGGCTCAAATGCTTTGAACTCTTCGCGGGGGCCTCATCCGCTAGCGAGGTAGATAAACTGAGTCTACTGACTACTCGCGTAAGTCATCAGATTTATTCGTTCATCCGGGACGCCACCTCTTACACGGAGGCCATCACTATCCTGAAGGCCCAATACCAGAGGTCGGTAAACGAAGTGTACGCCAAACATCTGCTGGCTACACGCAGGCAGCGACCAGAGGAATCAATGGACGATTTCTTACAGGGCCTAAAGGACCTGGTCCGGGACTGTAACTGCAAGGCCGTGACGGCCAACGCGCACTCTGACGAATTGGTCCGCGATTCCTTCATCACGGGCCTCAAATCGAATTATATCCGGCAGAGACTGCTGGAGAAGGAGGTCCTGGACTTAAAAAAGGCAGTGGCCACTGCGCGATCGCTGGACGTGGCCCAGAAAAACTCTGACTCTTATTCTTCCGGCCATGCGGCCCTCACCACCTCGTGCGTGCCGAGGGGGCTGCCATCTTGGAATCAGCCATCTTCCCCATCCAGGTCTCAGACCAGCTCTACGCCGCCGGAGTCCCCACACAGAAGTTCACCCAGGAGTCCTACTACAGCGGCAATGTCTCGAGGCCCGAAATGCTACTTCTGCGGCCAGGCCAAGCACCCCAGACAACGATGCCCAGCGAAGGATGCTACATGCTTCAAATGTAAGAAAAAGGGGCATTTTAGCAAAGTCTGCAGGGGGAATCCGATTTCCAACTCCGTCACCGCCTCATGCGTGCCGTGCGGGCCGCCATCTTGGGATCCGCCATCTTTTCCTGACTCAACGGCCGCCCAGAGCCCAACAGTGGCTTCGATCACGGTGGATCAATCCAGGCCACACCCGTTGACAAAATCCATGATGGACATACAGGTAAACGGGAATTTAATGAAATGTTTAATTGACTGTGAGAGTACCGAGAGTTTTATCCACCCTAGCCTGGTATGGCGGCACTCATTAATGGTAACCCCTACACGGAGCAGAATTGCTATGGCTGCTAAGCCCCACACTTTGGACATTTTGGGCTACTGTGTGGTAACACTGACTGTAAAAGGCACGGACTACAAGGATTTTAAACTCCTCGTGATGCCAGAACTCTGTGTTAATGTAATCTTGGGCCTGGACTTCCAGTGCCACCACGAAAGTGTCACGCTAGCATATGGCGGGTCCCAGCCGCCACTCACAGTCTGTGGCCTATCAACCTTAAAAATCAGCCCGCCCTCTTTATTCGCTAATCTCACTCCGAACTGTAGGCCCATAGCGACCAAAAGTAGACGGTACAGTCTGGAAGACAGACACTTTATCAAGGCGGAAGTGGACAGACTCCTGCGGGAAGGCATTATTGAATGCAATACCAGCCCGTGGCGTGCCCAAGTATTCATAGTTAAAAATAGCGAAAAGAAACGGATGGTAATTGACTACAGCCAGACTGTTAATATTTATACCCAACTGGACGCCTACCCTTTACCCCGCATATCAGAAATGGTCAACCAGATTGCGCAATACTGAGTGTTCTCGACTATCGACCTCAAATCCGCGTATCACCAGCTCCCCATTAGAACGGAGGACCGCCCATACACCGCCTTCGAGGCGAACGGGCGCCTCTACCATTTTCTCAGGGTGCCCTTCGGAGTAACAAATGGGGTCTCGGTCTTCCAACGTGAGATGGACCGCATGGTTGACGAGAATAAACTACAAGCTACCTACCCCTATCTGGACAATGTCACTATCTGCGGGCACAACCAGCAAGACCACGATCTAAATCTTGCGAGATTTTTAAAAACTGCCCTAAAGCTGAATCTAACCTACAACGAAGACAAATGTGTCTTCAACACAACCCGCCTATGTATCCTCGGCTGTGTGGTGGAAGATGGGGTAATTGGACCGGACCCTGACCGATTACGCCCCCTAAAGGAACTGCCCCTGCCACACAATCCCAAAGCTTTAAAAAGGTGCCTGGGATTTTTTTCGTATTATGCCCAATGGGTGCCCAATTACTCTGATAAGGCCCGACCCCTCATTAAATCGACGTCCTTCCCACTATCAGCTGAAGCTCGGGAGGCTTTCACCAGTATTAAACAGGACATTGAAAGGGCTGCAGTGTGTGCAGTGGACGAATGCATTCCCTTTCAAGTCGAAAGCGATGCGTCAGACTTTGCCTTAGCTGCGACCCTCAATCAGGCTGGGAGACCTGTGGCCTTCTTCTCCCGAACCCTTCAGGGACCTGAAATCAGGCACTCTTCTGTCGAGAAGGAGGCACAGGCTATAGTGGAGGCAGTGCGGCACTGGAGACACTACCTAGCCGGCAAACGTTTCACCCTGCTCACCGACCAGCGGTCGGTGGCTTTCATGTTTAATAACAAACAAAGGGGGAAAATCAAGAATGACAAAATACTCAGGTGGAGGATCGAACTATCCACGTTCGACTATGATATTATGTACAGGCCGGGAGCCCTTAATGAACCCCCAGATGCCCTATCGCGGGGAATGTGTGCCAGCATTCATACGGACAAATTACAGGGTCTCCACAACGACCTCTGTCACCCAGGGGTCACCCGACTATACCATTTTATAAAGTCCCGCAATCTGCCCCACTCCATCGAGGAGGTCAGGGCAATGACCAGAGCCTGCCGCATTTGTGCGGAATGCAAGCTTCGTTTCTACAGGCCTGACCGTGCACACCTTATCAAAGCCACACGGCCATTCGAGCGCCTAAGTCTGGACTTCAAGGGACCCCTTCCCTCTGCCGACCGTAATGTATACTTCCTCAATATCATTGATGAATACTCCCGCTTCCCCTTCCCCATTCCCTGCCCAGACATGACCAGTGCCACGGTCATCAAGTGTCTCTGTAATCTATTCTGCATGTTTGGCATGCCGAACTACATACACAGCGATAGGGGGACGTCATTCATGAGTGACGAGCTGCGCCAGTTCTTGCTCTCGAAGGGGATAGCCACTAGCAGAACCACTAGCTACAACCCCCGGGGTAATGGGCAAGTGGAAAGGGAGAATGCTACTGTTTGGAAGGCTGTCACGTTAGCCTTAAAATCAAAAGACCTTCCGACCTCCCGCTGGCAGGAAGTCCTCCCAGACATGCTCCACTCCATAAGGTCTCTGTTATGTACTGCCACTAATGCTACCCCTCACGAAAAGATATTCGTTTTCCCCCGGAAATCCACCTCGGGCATATCTCTACCCACGTGGCTGACGTCTCCGGGGACAGTACTATTGCGGAAGCACGTGAGAGGCCATAAAATGGACCCCCTTGTGGAAAAGGTACAGCTCCTCCATGCAAACCCTCAGTACTCCTATATCGAATACTCTGACGGGCGAGAGGACACTGTTTCCGTAAAAGACCTCGCTCCCTCGGGGAGCGGAGGGAACGATGGGAGACTACCCGATGAAGACCTACACTACAAAGAGACAGGGCGCCCAGAGGTATCAATACCCAACTTTAACCTGGAGGACACTGCAGATAACCAGGAAGACACTGCGGAGGCCCGGACAGCGGAGGAACAAGAATCCACTCCCCTAGAGGCACCCCAACTGGCTTTGCGCTGATCACTGAGAACTGCAAAACCTCCTGACAGACTCACTTATACCAACTTTTAAGAAACATCACCCCGATGGACAAAATCTATAGAAGGGGTGAATGTAATGAAATCTGTTTGTCTTGATCCTGTATTCGTTTTGCACTCATGTATATTACCCTCCCCCACTGTGTATAGTTTCACTTCCTCTTTCCCGACTAACCTGGGAGGTTCCAGGTCTTGGCTCTTGGCTCCGCCCCTGACTTCTCTTACATAAAGATCCCAGGATCTGTATGACTCATTCCTGTGAACCAGTCGGCGTGTTGAGATGTTAGCTCTGATCTTAGTGATTAAAAGCCAACTTGTTTAAGTCTATAACTTCTAGTTTTGTGGTTATTGAAGGCCCATCAACGTCACACCTGGGCGACTGTCAAAGATCCTTACCGACACGCAAGAAGTGTTCCAGCAAGGACTCGGAACACTAAAAGGCATGACAGCAACAATTAAAATCGAAGAAAACGCAAGCCCAATATTTTTTAAGGCCAGACCGGTACCTTATGCGATCCGTCCAGCCATCGAAGCAGAGCTGGAGAGTTTGGAACGTTCAGGAGTACTGTCCAAGGTAGACTGGAGCGAGTGGGCTACACCCATCGTCCCTGTGATGAAAAAGTCGTTGAGCAGCACGCCTGGGGAACCAAGGAAGGTTCGCATCTGTGGGGACTTTAAGGTAACAGTGAACCCAGTCCTTCACACCGTGCAATATCCACTTCCGCGGATTGAAGATATTTTCGCCTCGCTATCTGGAGGGAAACGCTTCACTAAGATTGAGCTGGCCCAGGCGTATCTGCAAATGGAGGTAGAAGAAGCATCGAAAAAAATACCTCACAATCAACACCCATAAAGGTCTCTACCAATACAACCGGCTGGTATTCGGGGTAGCATCAGCTCCAGCTATTTGGCAAAGGGCAATGGAACAAGCCCTGCAAGGGATCCCAGGGACCCAGTGTTATTTGGACGACATCCTGGTCACGGGCGAAAATGACAGTGATCACCTTGCCAACCTGGAGCAGGTGCTCACTAGATTGCAGGAATATGGGCTCCGAGCTAACCACCACAAATGCGAGTTTTTTAGAAAACAGATCTCGTATTGTGGCCACGTTATCGATAAAGAGGTGTTACATAAGTCCGCAGAGAAGATTGAGGCAGTAGTCAAGGCTCCAGCACCGGAAAATGTGTCACAACTGAGGTCGTTCCTCGGGCTGGTAAACTACTACCATAAGTTCTTGCCAAATTTGTCGACAATACTACACCCACTGAACACCCTACTGCAAACTGGGGTGCCATGGAAGTGGAGTGACGAATGTAGACGAGCTTTCCAGAAGAGCAAAACACTAATCACATCGAAAGAGGTATTGGCCCATTACAACCCAGCATTACCAATTCGGTTGGCATGTGATGTGTCACCCTACGGCATTGGAGCGGTGCTTTCACACAAATTCTTGGACGGCTCAGAGAGGCCAATAGTCTTTGCGTCACGATCACTAACCTCAGCCGAGCGTAACTACGCCCAGATTGACAGGGAGGCCCTCAGCCTACTGTGGGGAGTGAAAAAGTTCAATCACTATCTGCACGGGCAGAAATTCACCTTGCTGACTGACCACCAGCCTCTTGTCTCCATTTTTAATCCGAAGAAGGGCGTTCCGGTGATGACTGCGCAACGACTACAAAGATGGTCACTTTTTCTAGGGGCGCACCACTATGAGATTGAATATAAGGGCACGAAACAGCATAGAAATGCTGATGGGCTATCACGCCTGCCACTGCCTACTGCGGAGGAAGCACCAGCAGTGGATCCTGTCGAAATATTTCATTCGACTATAGTTGAATACCTACCGGTAACTAACGCTCGTATAGAAAAGGAGACCCGAAATGACCTGACACTGTCTCGGGTATATGATTTGACGGTGAAGGGATGGCCAGCACATGGCGACTCACTGTTGCCAGCATTCTCGACAAGAAGGGAACAGCTGTCAGTGTGCCGGGGGACCTTGATGTGTGGATCCCGAGTGGTAATTCCACACAAGTTAAGGGATAGAGTGCTCAATGAGCTTCATGAGGGTTATCTGGGAGGGGTAAAAATGAAAAGCCTTGCCAGGGCTTATGTGTGGTGGCCGGGAATCAATAAACAAATCGAGGACCTGACCAAGAGCTGCTCAGGATGCCAGAAAGTCCAAAATGCACCACCACATGCCCCTCTACACCCATGGGAGTGGCCCTCATCTCCATGGCAACGGGTGCACATTGATTTTGCTGGTCCATTCATGGACTCAATGTTTTTAATAGCCGTGGATGCGCACTCGAAATGGCCTGAGGTCATCAAAATGTCCTCCACCACCACGGAGAAAACTATTGCAGTCTGACAGACCATTTTTGCCAGGAACGGCTTGCCAGAACAGATTTGCTCCGATAACGGACCACAGTTTGTGTCCAAAGAATTCCGGAGGTTTATGCAGAAGAATGGGTTGAGGCATTACACATCCGCCCCGTATCATCCAGCTACTCATGGATTGGCTGAGAGGTTCGTACAAACCTTTAAGAAGGCAATAAAGGCTATGTACAATGAAAACATTCTGCTGCAGCATAAGGTGGACAATTTCCTGTTCGCCTACCGGAATGCGACACATGCAGTCACCAATCAGGCCCCGGCCATGATGTTCTTTAACCGAAGGTTAAGATCTCACCTGGATTTGCTCAGACCAAACGTACGAAGAGATGTTGAGAGTAAGCAATTCCAGCACATCCATGAGAAGCCAACAAGGAGCTTCAATGTAGGGCAACCAGTCTTGGCCCGCGACTACCGAACAGAAAAATGGCAGCCAGGAACGATATGCACACGGCAGGGCCCACTAATGTACACAGTGGACGTTGGGGAGAACATCGTGAGACGCCATGCTGACCAGATCATAGAGTCACAGGAACAAGTCAACCCCATGCCTCGCCCATACGTACCTGGTGAGGAACCCGACGTACAGGTCGCATCTACCCCAGAAACAGTAGCATCGGAAGCTGATGACCCAACCGACGACAGGGTGCCAGAATCGCCTCCGCACCAACAGCAAGACACTCGGGAAAGGTGCTATCCAGAAAGGATCAGGAAGCCTCCCCAAAGACTGAATATATAAATGGACTATTTTCAGCTAACATTGTATGTTAAAAGTGTTAATTGTAATTAGTTTGATATTTAATTGTTAAATGAGTGTTATGGTACTGTTAATCTAAAAGGGGAGGAATTGTAATGTATGTACCTTTAAGGGGGAACTACTTTTTACAGCTCATGTATACCGTAGTACCGGCAGTGACCACACCTGTATATAGCACTGAGTAGTAATCTGTACAGTCAGTTCCAGAGTGAGCCACGTTGAGTAAACACCTGTTGTACCCGTTCTCCTGCAGTCTGTGTCTTACTACTGACGGACACAACAATGTCTCTCTTATGCAGCACTGCACCACCCTACTTTAGCCCCAGCACTGCCAATTCTTCACCCCACCCTCCACATCCCAGGTCCCTCCTCCAATCACAACAGGACACTTCACGACACCTCCTGCCGCTTGCACTCACACACTGAATGATTGCCGCTGCTCTCACAACGACTCCCCCCTTTTGCCCACACACGCTGCTTCTTCTTCTCATCACGCCCACTATGCTAAGCTGTCCCACACACCTTTCAAAACCTTTCAGGGCAAAGCCGAACTCACTGCCCCTACTCTTGCAGGAGAAGCTGCAAGTAAACAGAAGGAAGAATGCAAGGACAAGAGATGGTCCCGTTACACTGCAAACTGTGACTCTAGTCAGGTAGTGTCCATCGACATCATTAGCAGAGAGAAGGCACGCAGCATTGCAGATGGCAAGGCTGAAGGTCACGCACAGCAAGGTAGTTGGGCATTTTATCTTCCTTTTCTCTTTTGGCTTAGCTATCGCCCAGACACACACACACTCAGCATGACAACTGATGATGCATTGAATTGTCATTCATCTGTTATGGCTTACTCTCGCTGTTACGTGCTAACCCCTTGTCACTCTGCCCTTGTTCCAGGTCGTTCAGATGACTCAGGTGCACAGACTGAGAGAAGATGTGCCATCATTCACTCTCACCCTTTCCAAGCATCAGCATAGAAATTGGCACCCTGCGTGGTGCAGATAATGCGTTTCAGGGGTTCACATTGGGTGACTGGCCGGACACAAGTGAATAACAGCAGGCTGCAGGAAGAAGCCCAACCCAGGGAACAGCTCATCGGAGAGCAAGGTCCTAGCTCAATTGAAGAGGACAGAAACATAGAAACATAGAAGGTAGGAGCAGGAGTCGGCCATTCGGCCCCTCGAGCCTGCTCCGCCATTCAATGCGATCATGGCTGATCGTCCAAATTCAGTACCCTGTCCCTGCTTTCACCCCATACCCCTTGATCCCTTTAGCCTTAAGAAATATATCCAACTCCTTCTTGAATATATTTAATGTATTGGCCTCTACTGCCTTCTGTGGTAGAGAATTCCATAGGTTCACCACTCTCTGGGTGAAGAAATTCCTCCTCATCTCAGTCCTAAATGGCCTACCCCTTATCCTTAGACTGTGACCCCTGGTTCTGGACTCCCCAACCATCGGGAACACCCTTCCTGCATCTAGTCTGTCTAGTCCTGTCAGAATTATATAAGTTTCAATGAGATCCCCTCTTATTCTTCTAAACTCCAGCGAGTACAAGCCCAATTGTCCCAATCTCTCCTCATACGTCATTCCTGCCATCCCAGGTATCAGTCTGGTGAATCTTCGCTGAGCTCCTTCCATGGCAAGAACATCCTTCCTCAGATAAGGCGACCAAAACTGCACAATACTCAAGGTGTGCTCTCACCAAGTGATGCAGATTTTAAAAGTTCAGCCTTCAAATGAACAATGTTTTACACACACCAGCAATTTCTCAGGATATTGGACAGCCCGCCAGGGAGCTACTGCCGCATATCGCAGATGGTGGAGGAGTCCGCTACCAATTTGTGTGGGGTTCTGGCGCATGGCATCAATACTCTGCAGTCAACCATGGAAAGTATGGGTACCATAATGGATGCTGCAGCTAGGCTCTCCCTCCAGGAGTCTGTGGCACCAGTGGCAGCAACTCTGAGGGATGCTCACACTGGAGCCTTGCAAGCTCTGGGCTCCACCATTGCTTCCATCTTGGCTAGGTTGGGAGAACAAATGGATAAGGACTTCAATCAGATCACAGTTCTCCTACGGTCTGCTTTCCTGCAGATCAGTGAGAGTGCTGAGCTGCAACCCGATAGCAGGGGCAGTTGTGCAATCAGAATTCACATGTTTCCATCCCTCAGGATGACAGCACGCCTGGACCTGCTTCACCCCCTCAACCAATGCCACATCGGTGCCAGAAAGCCAGCTGGGCCAGACTGACCCGTCATTCGCCAAGTTGCTACAGTTGCCACTCAGGGTTATAAGTATCTCAAGAGGCCTTGACTGAGTCCCAGTTCAGTGCCATTCACAACTCCTCAGATAATGAAACAGTCCATGCCTGCATGCAGCAAGACTTGGATGACATTCAGCCTTGGGCTGATAAGTGGCATATAACATTTGCGCCACACAAGTGCCAGGCAATGACTATCTCCAACAAGCGTTCATCGGCATTACCACCGCTGAATCCCCCACCATCAACATCCTGGGGGTCACTATTGACCAGAAACTTAACTGAACCAACCACATAAATACTGTGGCAACAAGAGCAGATCAGAGGCTAGGTATTCTGTGGCGAGTGTCTCACCCCCTGACTCCCCAAAGACTTTCCACCATCTACAAGGCACAAGTAAGGAGTGTGATGGAATACTCTCCACTTACCTGGATAAGTGCAGCTCCAACAACACTCAAGAAGCTCGACACCATCCAGGACAAAACAGCCCGCTTGATTGGCACCCCATCCACCACCTTAAACATTCACTCTCTCCACCACCGGCGTACCGTGGCTGCAGTGTGTACCATCTATAAGATGCACTGCAGCAACTCACCAAGACTACTTCGGCAGCACCTCCCAAAACCGTGACCTCTATCACTTAGAAGGACAAAGGCAGCAGGTGCATGGGAACACCACCACCTCCAAGTTCCCCTCCAAGTCACACACCATCCTGACTGAGAAATATATCGCTGATCCTTCATCGTCGCTGGGTCAAAATGCTGGAACTCCCTCCCTAACAGCACTGTGGCAGCTCACCAGCACCTTCTCAAGGGCATTTAAGGATGGGCAATAAATGCTGGCCTTGCCAGCGACGCCCACATCCCATAAACAAAAAAAAATACAGCCTTCCATCACCCATGTGGATGCGCCCAGAAGCACCTCATTGAAGCACTAGACTAGGTTAAAGAGCACTTAGGACAGGCACTATGGGCTCACACCACAGTGATAATTCGCATCTAGACATTTGTGTAAGCCAGAAATTTTTGTGTGCAGAAATTGTGCCTGTAGTAGTTGGCAACGCTGCAATGTTAGTTGACATGAATATCAATGTTGGTCTTTGGGTGCCTGCAGTTTATTCGAGGATGTCAGGACTGGGGCAGATATTGGACAAGATGATTAATGCAGGGAGCAGAGAACGTTCAGCTGAAGAGCTTTTGAATGTGCGCTGGCGGCAGGCTTGTGCTGGAGCCCTCCTCCTCCCTTGCCCTCCTTAATGTTGATACGCTTATCAATTACTTCATAAAAGGTGATGAGTCGAAGAAGAGATGATGAGTCGAAAGAAGAGATGAATAAGGCTTTTATTAGCTAAGAAGAGACCATGCTTCTTCGTGAGTGACTGAACAAGTCTGAACGAAACCCACACAGTGGTGGGTGGAGTCAGCTGAGGCATGCCTCCATACACAGCGCCACCCAGAGGTGGCAATATACAATACAGTGGTTTACCACATTCACCCCTTGTTTAATGTGAAGTCCGGCGGGGTGAAGGGTACTACAAGTTAAGTCTATCAGGAGGCCTTGTCTGACGTCCTGATCGTCGTGGTGGCGGCGGTGGTGTTACAGCATCCGACGTCGGGTCTGGTGTCTGGGTGGTTGGCGAAGATTCCTGGGGCTTTGGCATGCCGTCTGCAAGGGTTGGGTTGGGAGGGGTGGTGGGGGATAACAGTGGTAAGGGGGATAACGGTGGTAAGGGGGATAACGGTGGTAATTCAGGGGTACCCGAGGGTGCGAGATCTCGTATGGAGACCGTGTCCTCCCGCCCGTCTGGGTATGTCACCCAGGCATACTGGGGGTTGGCGTGTAGGAGGTGCACCCGCTCGACCAGGGGGTCCGTTTTATGCGTCCTCACGTGCCTCCGCAGTAGGACGGGCCCAGGAGAAGTCAACCATGCCGGTAGCGAGGTTCCCGATGTAGACTTCCGGGGGAAAACGAACATTTTCTCATGAGGGGTCGCATTAGTGGCAGTACAAAGCAGTGACCGAATGGAGTGGAGCGCTGCAGGGAGGACCTCCTGCCAGCGGGAGGTCGGAAGGCCCTTAGATTTTAGTGCTAAGAGGACTGCCTTCCAAACCGTCGCGTTCTCCCTTTCCACCTGGCCGTTCCCCCGGGGGTTGTAACTGGTGGTCCTGCTCGTGGCGATACCTCTTGTTAGCAGGTACTGCCGAAGTTCGTCGCTCATGAACGATGAGCCCCTGTCGCTATGTATATAGCTGGGGAACCCGAACAGAGCGAAGATGTCATTCAGACACTTGATGACCGTGGTACTGGTCATGTCTGGGCAAGGGATGGCAAAGGGGAAACGGGAGTACTCATCAACTATGTTGAGGAAGTACACATTGCGGTCAGCGGAGGGGAGGGGCCCTTTAAAATCGACGCTCAGGCGTTCGAAGGGGCGGGTGGCCTTGATCAGGCTTGCTCTGTCCGGCCTATAGAAGTGCGGTTTGCACTCGGCGCAGATTTGGCAGCTCTTGGTCATGGTCCTGACCTCCTTGATGGAGTAGGGCAGGTTACGGGATTTGATAAAATGGAAAAACCTGGTGACCCCCGGGTGGCAGAGGTCATTGTGGAGGGACTGCAGCCTATCACTCTGCGCGTTGGCGCATGTACCACGTGATAGGGCATCTGGGGGCTCATTGAGTTTCCCTGGCCGATACAAGATATCATAATTGTAGGTGGAGAGTTCGATTCTCCACCTCAAGATCTTGTCGTTCTTGATTTTACCCCTCTGCTTATTATTAAACATAAAAGCTACTGAACGCTGGTCAGTGAGCAGGGTAAATCGTTTCCCGGCCAGGTAATGCCTCCAGTGACGCACCGCTTCTACAATAGCCTGGGCCTCCTTTTCGACGGAGGAGTGTCTCGTCTCGGGGCCCTGGAGGGTCCTTGAGAAAAAGGCCATGGCTCTGCCCGCCTGGTTAAGGGTCGCGGCTAGGGCGAAGTCGGAGGCATCGCTCTCCACTTGGAAGGGGATGGACTCATCCACCGCGTGCATTGCGGCCTTCGCGATATCGTTCTTGATAAGAGTGAAGGCTGCACACGCCTCTGGTGTCAGGGGGAAGGAGGTGGCTTTGATGAGGGGCCTGGCTTTGTCTGCATAGAGGGGCACCCACTGGGCGTAGTAGGAGAAAAACCCCAGGCATCTCTTCAGTGCTTTTTGGCAGTGGGGAAGGGGTAGCTCCATTAGGGGGCGCATTCTGTCGGGGTCGGGCCCGATGACTCCGTTCTCCACCACGCAGCCGAGGATGGCCAGGCGCTTGGTGTGAAACATACATTTTTCCTTATTGTACGTTAGGTTCAGCCGTTGGGCCGTACGGAGGAAATTTGCTAGATTAACGTCGTGGTCCTGCTGGTCGTGGCCGCAGATGGTGACGTTATCCAAATAGGGGAAGGTTGCCCGCAGCGCGTTCTGGTCAACCATTCGGTCCATCTCCCTTTGGAAGACCGAAACCCCGTTGGTGACGCCGAAGGGGACCCTAAGGAAGTGGTAGAGGCGGCCGTTTGCCTCGAAGGCAGTATACTGGCGGTCCTCATGGCGGATGGGCAGCTGGTGGTACGCTGACTTAAGGTCGATGGTGGAGAATACTTTGTATTGCGCAATCTGATTGACCATATCAGATATGCGAGGGAGGGGGTACGCGTCCAGCTGGGTGTACCGGTTTATGGTTTGGCTGTAGTCGATTACCATGCGGCGTTTTGCAGTGGTTTTAACGACTACAACCTGGGCTCGCCAGGGGCTAGTGCTACCTTCGATAATGCCCTCCTTCAAGAGCCGCTCCACCTCAGAGCTGATAAAAGCTCTGTCCCCGGCACTGTACCGCCTGCTTTTGGTAGCGATGGGTTTACAGTCGCGGGTGAGGTTAGCGAACAGGGGAGGGGGGGGGACTTTTAATGTGGAAAGGCTGCAGGTGGTTTGCAGCGGGCGATTTAAAAGTTGTTGGTTGCAGACTGTGAGTGGGGGGAGGGGTCCACCGTATGCTAGTGTGACACTCTTAAGGTGGCACTGAAAATCCAACCCTAGCAGGACGGCAGCGCAAAGACGGGGCAGGACTAGCAGTTTAAATTTTTTATATTCAGTGCCCCCTACTGACAGGGTCACCACACAGTAGCCGCTGATGTCCATTGACTGGGACTTGGACGCCATAGAAATGCGATGGTGCGTTGGCAGAATCGTGAGGGAGTGGCTACGTACCGTGTCGGGGTGGACGAAACTCTCTGTGCTCCCGCTGTCGATCAGGCAACTGGTGGCGCGGCCGTTTACCGCGATATCCATCATGGAGCTGGATAGATGGTGAGGGAGGGCTTGATCCAGCGTCACGGAGGCCAGTATGTGGCTTAGTGAGTCACTATAGTCATCCGCCGAGACGGTGGTCGGTTCCGGTGACGAAATGGCGGTTGAGTGCGTTGGATACGATGGCGGCGGATGCCATGTGGCCGGGGGTACACAAAATGGCAGATAAGATGGCTGCTCCCACGGCCCGCACGCTGCGCTGCTGGCTGGCTTCCCCTTGCAGGCGTTAGCGTAATGGCCTTTCTTCCCGCAGCCCGAGCAGGTAGCTGTCTTAGCTGGGCAGTGCGCTCTGGGATGTTTTAACTGGCCACAGAAATAGCATTTTTGGGCCTGGTTACTGGGCATCGAAGCAGTTCTTACCGGAGGCTGCTGTCTCGGTTGGGTCGCTGCAGCGGTTGGTGCCGGGGGCGGCGGTCCCGTGTCCCACGGTTTCGATTGCCATGTCTCGGCGCCGTTACGGGGGTATGCCTCGAGGTTTCGGTGGGCCTCCTCTAACGAGAGCGCAAGGGCAATGGCCGTCTTCAGGTCGGGTTCCTTGCTTTCTAGCAGTCTCTGCCGGGTGTGGTCTGACTGGAGGCCCCTGACGAAGGCATCACAGGCGAGTCCCTGCGCGTGCTCCACAGCCGTTACCGCTTTACAATCGCAGTCTCTGCAGAGTGCCAGTAGCGCCCGTGCAAATGCCCCTACCGATTCTCCCGGTTGCTGCCTGTGGGATCCCAAGAGGTGTCGGGCGTAAATTGTGTTCACTGGGCGCGTATATTGCCCTTTTAGTAGCTCGAGGGCCGCCACGTACGTATTAGAGTCCCGGATTAGCATATATACTTGATGGCTCACCTGGGCGGTCAAAATTTTCAGTTTGTGATCCTCCTCTGTAACCTGTGAGATTGCGAGGAAGGATTCAAAGCAGCTCAGCCAGTGTTCAAACTTGGCTGATGCACCCACATCTTGAGGGTCGAGGTCCAGGCGTGGTGGTCTGAGGGCTCTCAGCAATGTCTGCTGTATCCGTTGCTGTTGTTGCTCCTCAGGTGTCGCCATTTAACTTTTAGCTAATAAAATTGATACGCTTATCAATTACTTCATAAAAGGTGATGAGTCGAAGAAGAGATGATGAGTTGAAAGAAGAGATGAATAAGGCTTTTATTAGCTAAGAAGAGACCATGCTTCTTCGTGAGTGACTGAACAAGTCTGAACGAAACCCACACAGTGGTGGGTGGAGTCAGCTGAGGCATGCCTCCATACACAGCGCCACCCAGAGGTGGCAATATACAATACAGTGGTTTACCACAAATGTCATTAGTGTTGTCTCCTGCACCATGTCGAAAGTCCTCGGCCAATGGTGAATCCATGTGTTGTCCCCATTGCAGAGCACAGTTATGCAGCACTATTACACGGGACACTCTTTGTGGGCTCTATTACAGGACACCACCAGACCTGTCCTAGCAGCGGAATCGTTGCTTGTGGATTCCAATGGTCTGCTTGATGGGGCTCCAGTTGAACCATGGATCTGATTATATTGCAGTTCTGACTCTGAATGGGGTTTCCTGATAGGAGTTTTGAGCCAAATTAGCAGGGCACAGCTCTGTCGCTACACAGTTGGCTTCTCACTTACTGTGCACCTGTCAGAAAGGGAGTGAATTTCTTGAGTGTAAAGGTCAAGGGTGGGACCAACAAGCCCAGGGAACCTTAGGGCCTAGAAATTCAGTATAGCCACTTTTGGGGCGGTAAAGTCGGGCGGGCGCTAAAGTTTGCGCCCGGTGCAAAGTCGATGGCACTTCGCCGATATTCAGTAGCTTCGCCCTAAGAGGTTGCTTGAGCGCTAAAACTGGCGTTGCACGCCTATCTTTAGGCGCTAAGCCGGCGGTGCAGAGGGATAGCGCCGAGGCCGGGCGCAGCGCAGGTGCGGTCATTTTTTGATTGACAGCAGACACCGTGGCGCCGGCCAGCTCTTAAAGGGGGAAGGGTCGACTTGCTCTGCTGCAACGGCCTGCACACTGCAGCCTTCCAGCTAGGCCTGAACACTGCTGGTGATCACAAGGAGCCATGGCAACGGTACAGAAGGCCCGTGAGCGTGCCCTGCGCTTCTCAGCCCATGACTTGAAGGTGATGGTGAGGGCTTTGGAGAAGAGACAGCACATCTTGTTCCCGGACACTGGCAGGAAGCCTCCCACCAGCGTCTATAGGAAAGCCTGGAGGGAGGTCGCCCGCTGGGTGTCGGCCACCGGCGATGCCCCCAGGGACAATGTCCAATGCCGGAAGAAGTTTAATGACCTGACCAGGATTGTCAGGGTGAGTACCCTTTCCAGTCTCCTCCTCATCCTTGCATGTACACCTGACATGATGGGCAAAGGGACCTGAAAGCCCTAATGGCCAGCCCTCAGCCACCAGCTATGGGACAGTCATGAACATCAATTGCACATTCTGCACTTTACACCATGGGAGGCAGCACACACCACATCAGGGCTACACACTGGCCAAGCTATTCCACCATGGGAGGCAGCGCACACCACATCAGGGCTACACACAGGTCAAGCTATTCCACCATGGGAGGCAGCGCACACCACATCAGGGCTACACACCGTACTTACAGGCCGTCCTTTCTCTTGCAGGCAAAACTTGCCAACAACCGAAGGCACCAGGAGCAGACCGGGGGAGGCCGCCCCCAGATCCAGGAGCTCACTCCCCTGGAGGAGCGCGTGAGTCGCCTCATGGGACCCCGGGTGATTGGGCCCGTCGCCTGTGGAGATGCCGACCCTCTTCTGGGCCACAATGGTATGGCCATCACCTTTTGGACCTCTCTCATCGCACTTGCGCATCCGATCTACCTCTTTTGTCATTGTCCGACCAATGCGCTGAATGCCACCAGTCATGCCTCCCTCGCTGACGCCCTCTCCTCACTCTAAAGCTACTCTTGTGCCTTCCTGCTTTCAGCTGGTGACGAGGAGCTCCCTGAAGCTGCCAGTGACAGCCCCTCCGAGGAGGAGGAGGAGGAGGAGGAACAGGAAGGCGGACCATCAGGGCAGCAGTCAGGTGCGGCTGCAGATGCCGAAGTAGTGGACACGTCTTCCCTGGAGGAGAGCCTGGAGGAAGTGTCAGAGAGGAGTGGAGCTGCTGGGACCAGTGGCGTCCAGCAACCCAGGAGGGCTGCGGTTGGTCCGCGGCCTTCCCCCCAGAGGGGGGAAGGATCAGAGGGGAGTGCAGTTGCTGGGCCCAGTCGCCGCCGGCAACGTGGCAAGGGTCGGCCAGCTCTGCCCCCTGCTCCCCAGCGGGAGAGTCCGGACTCCAGTCCGGCCACCTTCAACTCAGATGAGGTGCGCTACCTCGATCAAATGGCCCAGGATTCGGATCGCCGGCACACCGAGCTGATGGGGGTAGTGGCACGGATGCCTGAGGCCATCGAGTCCCTGGCTAGTAGTGTGCGCGAGTTCGGGGCCTCACATGCCGCGAGTGGCCGGCTGATCAGTGATGCCGTCCAGACAGTGGCTGCTCTGTTGCGGTCGCAGACCAGGGCAACAGGGGCACTGACTGCTGCCACACGCGCTGCGTCAGCCAGGCATCGCCTGGACACCCGCCGCGCTGCAGCAGCACAGCGGGCTGCCCTTTGGCACATTGGTGCGCATGCTGCAGTGCGGGCCCGTGCGAGTGCCAGAGTGGCACATCACCAGCCAGGGCCGACCATCCGCCAGATTGCACACATTCCTCCAGCCGTCACCGCCACTCCCCCAGTGGCGCCTCAACGGCAAGCGGCTGTGAATGATGTTGGCCAGGCACAGCTGCGCCAATCACCAGCCAGCCCCTCGAGGGGCAAACCCCGTCTAGGCCGCCCCCCAAGGGCATCTGCCGGAAGGACATCTAACCCTCAGGAGCCTTTCCCCAGCCTCGCAGCATCCACTGGGCAGAGCTTGCGGAGGAGCAGCAGGCCGGGCAGGGGCCCCAAAAGGCTCGACAAGGTCTCGCCCTCGCGGACCAAGAAGTAGACGGTGTGGCCAAGTGTTATTTTATATGGCGATGCCTATGTTTCTTTTGGCCATGGTTGTTTTGTTTCTGGGGATATTTTTTGGGTTAAGGCCGAGGATGAGGGCCATTTTTGAACAAATGTTCAGTTATTCCTCCCCAGGTTGTGGGAGTGAGTCATTTGATGTACTGTTTTTTGGGGCCGTTTAATGTTTCTGGGTTTCATGTGTGAAGGGGTTTCATTGGTGTAAAATAAAGATTTCTCTTTATTCAGACAGTGTCCATGTTTGTTGCTGTAAGTGTTTGTTGCCTTCGCCGGCTGAGGGCTTGCGGAGCGGCTGCGTTCATGTTCCTTCATGGCCACAAGGCATTTCCTGACAGGGGGCTTAGAAGTGATGTTCAATAAGCCGCCGACGGACGGCCCTTGGACCTTCTCGCTCCCTCCTGGGATGGTACTCCTCCTCCTCCTGCTCCTCCTCTTCATGCTCCTCCTGCTCCTCCTCCTGAGGTGGTGGTCCAACGTGAGGTGGCAGTGCCTGAGTCCTGCGGAGAGCCAGGTTGTGCAGCATGCAGCAAACAACGACAAATTGGGACACTCGGTCCGGGGAATACTGCAGAGATCCGCCGGAACGATCCAGGCAGCGGAACCGCTGCTTGAGGACGCCAATTGTTTGCTCGATTATGTTCCTGCTCGCTTGATGACTCTCGTTGTATGCCTCTTCAGCAGGGGTCCTGGGCGCGCGGAGCGGGGTCATGAGCCAGGTACACAAAGGATAGCCTTTGTCCCCGAGAAGCCATCCGCTTGGGGGAGGCTGTGCCTCGAACATGTCACGCACAGTTGTCTGCCGCAGGATAAAGGCATCGTGGCTGCTGCCTGGAAAGCGGGCATTGACAGCTAGGATGCGCTGCTTGTGGTCACACACCAGCTGCACATTGAGGGAATGGTAGCCCTTCCGGTTGCAGTAATCCTCGGCATGCTCCACAGGTGCCGGCAAAGCCACATGCATACAGTCAATGGCGCCCTGCACCAAGGGGCAGGCCGCGAATCTTGCAAATCCCAGTGCACGCTGATGCTGCCTCTCCAGGGCCATGGGGAAGGAGATGAATTGGCGTCTCCTTCTGAAAAGGGCATCGGTCACCTGGCGGATGCAGCAATGCACGGCGAACTGGGATATGTTAGCTATGTCCCCAGCAGCGGATTGGAAGGAGCCGGTGGCATAGAAGTTCAAGGCCACCGTCACCTTCGCCTCCACCGACAGAGACGTCCTGCTCCTGAGCTTTGGACGCAGATCTCTGCGAAGCAGATGGCAGATCTCTGCAACCACCTCCTTTCGGAATCTCAGCCTTTTTACACATCTCGCGCCACTCATGTTGAGGTAGGTGCGCTGCTGGCGGTATGCCCTGACTGGGTAAGGCCTATGTTGCCGACGCCTGTTGCCCCCTCTGCATCTAGCCAGGGCTGCCCCTCTCACACCGCGTCTGCGAGCCCTACGGACATGACGCTGAAACTCAGCGTTGGCACCCCATGCAGCCCCCATAATATGCTGCCAAACAGTCAAATATACAAGAGTCCACTTGCAACGCTCTGGCCTGAAGCCAAAAATACCTGAGCTAGTGTTGGCCCAAACCAGAAAGCTGTCTTCCTTGGTCTCTCTCCAGAAATCCGTTGCACAAGAGTGTTTGCTGCAAAATGCCTGCCCTTTATAGTGCAGGGTAAGTGCCCTTTAATTTACGCTCCCCGGGTCCCGCGTCGGCTCTGTTGCGTTCCACTAAACAAGCGTGCGGGCCGCCGGCCGCACAATGGGGCGGTCCCACTGAAGTTCTGGATCGGGGCGCGCAAAGGGCGTTGCACGAGGATATGACGTCATTTTCTGCGCGCGCAGGTGAGCGCGCGCTAAACTTTGCGCGCGCTAAACTTTGCGCGCGCTAAATGTCTACTTAATTTGGGGCGAGGCGCAGATCGCGCTGCGCCCGGACGCTACACGCATAGCGCCCGAAATTCACTTCTCTTAAGGCGCTAACGGCTGGCGCAAGCAACTGAATTTCTAGGCCTAGATGTCAAGGGATATACGAGAATGGATTAGGAAAAAAAGGGGGGCTTTTGGCAGATACAAAGGACTAAAGACAGAGGAAGCCCTAGAGGAGTATAAAAAGTGCAGCGGGATACTTAAAAAAGAAATTAGGAGAGCGAGGAGGGGCCATGAAATAACATTGGCGAGCAAAATAAAGGAAAATCCTAAGGTGTTTTATAAGTATATTAAGGGCAAGAGGATAACTAGGGAAAGAGTAGGGCCCATTCAGGACCAAAGTGGCAATCTGTGTGTGGAGCCAGAAGATGTAGGTGGGGTTTTAAATGAATTTTTTGCCTCTGTGTTTACTATGGGGAAGGATGATGTAGACATAGAAATCGGGCAGGGGGACTGTGATATACTTGAACATATTAGCATCGAGAGGGAGGAGGTACTAATGGTTTTAGCAGGCTTAAAAGTGGATAAATCCCCTGGCCCGGACGAGATGTATCCCAGGCTGTTGTGTGAGGCAAAGGAAGAGATTGCAGGGGCTCTGACACAAATTTTCAAAACCTCTCTGGCCACAGGGGATGTGCCAGAGGACTGGAGAACAGCTAACGTAGTATCATTATTCAAGAAGGGTAGTAGGGATAAACCAGGGAATTACAGGCCAGTGAGCCTAACATCAGTGGTAGGGAAATTATTGGAAAAAATCCTGAGGGACAGAATTAGTCTCCACTTGGAGAGGCAATGATTAATCAGGGATAGTCAGCATGGCTTTGTCAAGGGAAGATCATGTCTGACTAATTTGATTGAATTTTTCGAGGGGGTGAATAGGTGTGTGGATGAGGGTAGTGCAGTGGCTGTGGTATACATGGATTTCAGTAAGGCTTTCGATAAAGTCCCGCATAGGAGACTGGTCAAGAAGGTAAGAGCCCATGGGATCCAGGGTGCCTTGGCACATTGGATCCAAAACTGGCTTAGTGGCAGAAGGCAAAGGGTGATGGTCGAAGGTTGTTTCTGTGACTGGAAGCCTGTGTCCAGTGGGGTACCACAGGGATCGGTGCTGGGTCCCTTGCTGTTTGTGGTCCACATTAATGATTTGGATGTGAATGTAAAAGGTATCATCAGTAAGTTCGCAGATGACACAAAAATTGGTGGGGTGGTAAATAGCGAGGAAGGTAGCCTCAGTCTGCAGGACGATATAGATGGGTTGGTCAGATGGGCAGAACAGTGGCAAATGGAATTTAACCCTGAAAAGTGTGGGGTGATGCATTTTGGAGGGACTAACAAGGCAAGGGAATACACAATGAATGGTAAGACACTAGGAAAGACATAGGATCAGAGGGACATTGGTGTGCATGTACATAGATCCCTGAAGGCAGCAGAACAGGTGGATAAGGTGGTTAAAAAGGCATATGGGATACTTGCCTTCATTAGCCGAGGCATAGAATATAAGAGCAGGGAGGTTATGATGGAGCTGTACAAAAGGCTGGTTAGGCCACAGTTGGAATACTGTGTGCAGTTCTGGTCGCCACACTATAGGAAGGATGTGATTGCTTTGGAGAGAGTGCAGAGGAGATTCACCAGGATGTTACCTGGGCTGGAGCGCTTCAGCTATGAAGAAAGACTAGACAGGCTGGGGTTGTTTTCCTTGGAGCAGAGAAGGCTGAGGGGGGACCTGATTGAGGTGTACAAAATTATGAGGGGCATAGATAGGGTAGATAGAAAGGAACTTTTTCCCTTAGTAGAGGGGTCAATAACAAGGGGGCATAGATTCAAGGTAAGGGGCAGGAGGTTTAGAGGGGATTTGAGGAAGAACTTTTTCACCCAAAGGGTGGTTGGAATATGGAACTCACTGCCTGAAATGGTGGTAGAGGCAGGAACCCTCACAACATTCCAGAAACATTTGGATGAGCACTTGAAATGCCATAGCATACAAGGCTATGGACCAAATGCTGGAAAATAGGATTAGATTAGACAGGGCCTGATGGCCGGCGTGGACGCGATGGGCCGAAGGGCCTCTTTCTGTGCTGTATAACGCTATGACTCTATGATTCTATGATAGTTTTCTACAATAATATGTCCTAGAGGCAACAAGGGTGGCGGGGTGGGGTGGAGGGGAAGCCATGTTAGATATTGTAGGTGTTCGCAAAATTCCCCTATTTTCCCCTGAAGATCGGGAAATATTGGTCCACATCGTGGATGAAGAATTATGTGTTTTGAATTGCCTCTGGGTAGGACAGTGTTTTTAAAACATACCCAGAATCGTGGAAGGCTGCATTGGGCAGAGCAGCACTTGGGCAACATCAGGACCTAAGACAGTACATTTTATTAAAAATGGTACCTGAGTTTTGAACTGTGTATATTTCAAAGAGGTTTGAAAATGGCCATCAGAAAGCATGGCCAAAAGGACAAAAGCAGCTCGCAGCTCGTGGATGTCTGCGAAATAAGCGGGAGGATCAAGCAGTGGCAGTCAGACCTGCCAATCAAAGGGAGCTTCCTGTCTCAGAAGTTGCTTATTGACTTAAGGGATTAACCCACTTGAACTAAACTGCAGAACAATCGGCTCTGTTTACACAGCAATCTAGCCCCATTTCAACACCACTTACACACAATGGATACATCTAAACCCCGGAAAAAGGACTTTGATAGGGGACAGATCAGTATGGATGGGTTTGAATCACCCATCACATTGAACAATAGGGCAGTTGGATTCCCTTTTGTTTTAGCCCAGGTGAACTCCGGATGTGGGCGGGTACACTTCGGCCCCAGAAGGTAGACACACCCAAACCACTCCAGCCACTTTGAATCAGCCAATCACAGTCCTTCTCTTGTATATTTGGACTTTTGGGCGTGAATTTTGCACACAGACTTTTCAGCGCCAAACAGGAGTTGGCAGGATATAAAAGATAGCTCCTGAGAAGCTATCTCTCTCTTACTTCGCTGGACCACAGGTGAGCAGGGTTTCTGACTCCTCAGCAAGGCAACCTAGTAAGGAGTTAGGGGGCGGTAATTTAGGGGAAATTGCTAAGATTGTTTAATCAACATTGTAGCCATTAATCCCTCATTTTTGAAGTCTGCCTTCCCCCATTTAAGCAATTTTACTGTAATTACTGTGTTCGTATGGTATAGTTTAAAATGTTATTATAGTTTCTTTAGTTTAATAAAGTTTGACTTTCTCACACCCAGACCAGTTGTCTGTTTTAATATATCATTAATTATAAGTCCTTCAGTCAGAACTGGAAGCTGGGGTAGCGATTCGAAACCGCTGTTTAAATTGGTTTACAGTGTAGCAGCAAAAGGCTGCCTGACCAGGTGAATTACCGTAAACCAGGTAAAAGGTTGGAATTGGTCAGAGTGCAGGCAAAGGCTGCTGACAAGGTAAATTACCATAAACCACGGAAAAGATTCCCCCCTACAATATAGTAATGAGCAATGAGCCAGATTTAGTTGACAGCCTAACTGTGTGAGAACATTTATGCAATAGCGATTATAACATGATTGAGTTCAACGTAGCAAAACAGCTGCTATGATTCTAGATTTTGGATAAGGCCGACTTCAACGGGATGAAGCAGAGACTGTCCACAGTAAACTGGGCAAACCTGTTAATGGGTAAAATGACAGAAGATCATTGGGAGATATTCAAAAAAGAATTTAATGTGATACAGAAACAGTTTATACCCTTGAGGGGCAATAACTCTACTTACTAAAAAAACAGCCATGGACAACTAAAGAGGTAATGGAGATCATATAGCTAAAAGAAAAAGCATACAAAATGCAAAAAATAGCACAGATCCTGGTGAATGAGAAAAATACAAAGAATAGCAAAGGATCACAAAACAGATAGTAAGAGGTACAAAAAGTGAGTAAGAAAAGAAACTTGCAAGGGATATCAAAATCAGTACAAAGAATTTTTGCAATTACATTAGGAAAAAGAAGGTAGTCAGGAGCAATGTTGGCCCCTTAAAAACTGAAAGTGGTGATATTGTCAATGATAACAAGGAAATGGTGGACATGTTGAATAATTACTTTGCGTCAGTATTTACAGAAGAAGAAGAGGATAGCATGCCAGAAATTCCAAGGAAACTAATATTGAATCAGGGACAGGGACTCAATAAAATTAACGTAAGCAAATTAACAGTAATGAAGAAAATAATGGCACTAAAGAGTGACAAATCCCCAGGACCAGATGGTTTCCATCCCAGGGTTTTAAAGGAAGTAGGTGAGCACATTGCAGGTGCCCTAACTATAAACTTCCAAAGTTCTCTTGATTCAGGAACCGTCCCTTTAGATTGGAAAATTGCGAATGTCACCCTGCTATTGAAGGTTGGCGAGAGAGGGAGACCAGGGAATCATAGACCAGTTAGCCGAACATATGCAGTCGGAAAATTGCTCGAGTCTTTAATTAAGGATAGGGTGACTGAACACCTCGAAACTTTTCAGCTGATCAGAGAGAGCCAGCATGGATTTGTGAACGGTAGCTCATGCCTGACAAATTTGATTGAATTTTTTGAAGAGGTGACTGAAGTAGTGGATAGGGGAATGTCTATGGATGTTATTTATATGGACTTCCAGAAGACATTTGATAAAGTCCCACATAAGAGACTGTTAATTAAGGTAGAAGCCGAAGGTATTGAGGGCAAATTATTGACCTGGTTAGGAAATTGGCTGAGCGTCAGGAGACCGAGAGTTGGGATAATGGGCAAGTACTCTAATTGGCAGGATGTGACTAGTGGTGTCCAGCAGGGATCTGTGTTGGGGCCTCAACTATTCACAGTATTTATTAATGACTTAGATGGTGGCATAGAAAGTCATATATCCTAGTTTGCCGATGACACAAAGATAGGTGGCATTGTTGGCATTGTAGATGAAAGCTTAACAAAGGGATATCGACAGATTAATTGAATGGACAAAATTGTGGCAAATGGATTTCAATGTAAGCATATGTGAGGTTTGGACCTAAAAAGGAAAGAACAGGGTACTTTCTTAATGATGAAAAGCTAAAAACAGTGGAGCTCCAAAGAAACTTGGGGGTCCAGGTACACAGATCATTGTAAGTGTCATGAACAGGTACAGAAAATAATCAAAATGGCTAATGGAATGCTGGCCTTTATATCTAGAAGGCTAAAATACAAGGGGGTAGAAGTTATGCTTCAGCTATACAAAACCCTGATTAGACCACAGCTAGAGTACTGTGAGCAGTTCTGGGCACCACACCTTAGGAAGGATATATTGGTCTTGGATGGAGTACAGCGTAGGTTTACTAGAATGATACCTGGACTTCAAGGGTTAAGTTACGAGGAAAGATTACACAAATTAGGGTTGTATTCCCTGGAATTTAGAAGGTTAAGAGGTGATCTGATCGAAGTTTTCAAAATATTAAGGGGAACAGATAGGGCAGATAGAAAGAAACTATTTCTGCTGGTTGGGGATTCTAGGACTAGGGGGCATAGTCTAAAGATTAGAGCCAGACCTTTCAGGAGTGAAATTAGGAAACACTTCTATACACAAAGGGTGGTAGAAGTTTGGAACTCGCTTCCGCAAACGGCAATTAATGCTAGATCAATTGTTAATTTTAAATCGGAGATTGATAGCTTTTTGTTAACCAAAGGTATTAAGGGATATGGGCCAAAGGCAGGTATATGGAGTTAGGTCACAGATCAGCCATGATCTCAAGGAAAGGCGTAACAGGCTCGAGGGGCTGAATGGCCTATGTAACATTTGCATACTGAATTATCATTGGCCCGCAGGCATCTGTAAGGAATACCTATTATATTCACATGTGATCACATGCTAAGTTGTCATTGGCCTGCAGGCATCTGTAAGAACAGCTATTGTTTGGAAGACCAAGGGGGTCCTGGCTCCATCTTGTCCACATGGTGCTGTATTGATTGAGAAAGCTTACAGACCTGATGCTTCATTAAAAGAGTTTAAACTGTAATACTCCGTTGATCTGCAATTTATTATTGTTGTACAAAGTGTGCAAAACAAGACATGGTGTCAGAACAGGGATTTGAAATGGACATCGTTGGAGCTCCCTTACCTCAAATGAATTGGGAATCTTTGAACTTACCTAGAGAATGGAGCAAGTTCAAGCAACACATAGAATTGATGTTCTCGGGTCCACTGAAAAGCAAAGGGGAGGAAGAAAGTTGCAACTATCTACTCTTGTGGATCGGAGAAAAAGGGAGAGACATTTTTAACACATCGTCTCTCACCGCAGATGAAGCAAAGGTACTGAAAAGTTATTTTGACCGTTTTGAAGCATATGTGATGTCCGAGACAAATACGATATTCACTAGGTACAAGTTTCAGGAGAAAGTACAAGGAGCTAGTGAGTCGTTTGAACAGATCGTGACTGAGTTAAAACTGCTGGTAAAAGACTGTGCATATGCAGATAAAGATGAGATGGTCAGAGACCGCATCGTGTTTGGAATACATTCAGCTAAAGTGAGAGAGAAACTTTTGAATGTTGGGCCCGGGCTAACACTGGACAAAGATATGGACATAGCTAGATCGCACGAGATAGCCCAAGCACAGTTGAAAACCATAACCGGCGCCACGAACAGCTCGAGTGAACAGACAGTGCACGCAGTTAATAGACACATGCCAAAGAACACCGCCCAGAGAGCATGTTTCAGAACAGAAAGAACAGCGAGAGTTCTAAAAATGGGCGAAACAGACATAAACCGCTTCAAAAACTGTGGATATTGTGGAAACAACTGGCATGGAGAAAAGGAGTATTGCCCTGCCAAAGGAAGGCAATGTACTAAATGTGGTAAACGGAACCACTTTGCTAAAGTTTGCAAGATTGTTTTCGGAAAAGTAGTACACACAGTGAGTGACAGCCAAATGCCAGATAGAGAGCCAAATGCAGAGGAACTGTTTATTGATTCTGTGTCACAGAAAAAAAAATTTCAGAGACTGAGCAAGCTTTTGCCGATATTGAGATAGGAAAACAGGGCAAAGAGCTTAAGTTTAAACTAGACACTGGATCTCAGGTTAATGTAATTCCTCTGAGTGAGTATCACAGCTTGAAGGATGAGTGTGAGCTACAGCCCACCTCATGCAGACTGACTGGCTATGGGGGTGAGCAGCTCATTGTAAAAGGCACATGCGTGATGAAATGCAAGTACAAAGAAAGCGACATGATGTTGAACTTTTACATTATTGACACTCAAGCACCTCCAGTGATAGGTCTAAAGGCATGTTTAGACATGGACATCATCAAGCTAGTGCTATCATTGACGGCACCAGTTGATAAGAAGACAGTCATGGAGGAGTTTGCTGACGTTTTCAAAGGAATTGGACTATTCCCAGGTGAATGCACTATTCACCTTGACCCAGCAGCAACCCCTGTGGTTTGCCCACCGAGAATGATGCCCCTTGCTCTACGTAGTCGCCTGAAGGAGGAGCTGCAGAGCATGGAGAATACAGAAATCATCGTCCGGGAAACAGAACCGACAGAGTGGGTCAACGCGTTAGTAGTGGTTGAGAAACCACGTACAGGCAAGATCAGAGTCTGTCTCGATCCCAGAGATTTGAACAAGGCTATCAAACGCCCTCACTACCCTCTACCAACGTTAGATTACATCACACCCAAGCTAGTGGGAGCACGTTACTTCAGTGTAATGGACGCACGATCAGGATACTGGACTATCAAGCTCACGGAAGAGTCATCTAAGCTAACAACGTTCAACACACCATTTGGACGCTACCGATTTCTGCGTTTACCATTTGGTCTTATCTTAGCTCAGGATGAATTCCAGCGGAAAATCGACGAAACCTATGAAGGCCTCGACGGAGCAGTCGCAATCATAGATGACATCCTCATCTATGGCAGGAATAGAGAGGAACATGACAGGAAACTCCGTGCGATGCTACAAAGATCATGGGAGAAAGGTATCTGGCTCAACCCCGAGAAAAGCATAATCGGATCCACCAAGATCAGTTATTTCGGGCATCGCCTCTCAACTGATGGCATTAAGCCGGATCCAGAGAAAATCTCTGTCTTCAAGAAGGTGGAGCCGCCGAAGAACCGCGCAGAGCTAGAGACAGTACTAGGCATGGTTAACTACTTAGCCAAGTTTTCCCCGAGCCTCTCCGAAATCAACGCACCCATGCGCCAGTTGCTCAAACAATCCAATGAGTCCCTGTGGGACAAACAACATGACACAGCATTTCAGAAAATGAAAGACCTAATCACCAGAGAACCAGGACCAGTTCTTGCCTACTTCGACCCCAACAAAGAGCTCAGACTGCAAGTGGACGCGTCAAAGTACGGACTAGGCGCAGTATTACTGCAAGAAGGAAAGCCCATCGGCTACGCTTCCAGATCTCTCTCAGACAGTGAAATCAACTATGCTCAAATCGAGAAAGAGCTATATGCAATTCTGTTTGGATGCAAGCGTTTCCACCAGTACGTCTATGGCCGACAGGTCATTGTGGAATCCGACCACAAGCCCCTCGAGTCAATCATGAGGAAACCACTAGCCGCAGCCCCACCAAGGCTACAGAGAATGATCCTTCAGCTACAGAAGTATGACTTCACAATCATTCATCGTCCAGGCAAAGACATTCCTGTCACAGACACGCTCTCCAGAAAGTCTCTTAGCTACCAGGACAGCAGCCTTACTGAAGGCATGGATGTGCAGGTGCACATGGTGTACAACAGCTTAGCTGTGAGTGACTCAAAACTGAAGGAGATCCAAGTAGGAACAGAGAAAGATGCACAACTCACACTGCTGAGCAAAGTCATACATGAAGGATGGCCTGAGGAAAGGAAGAAATGCCCTCAGAGCATATCTGAATTCTGGAACCACAGAGACGAACTGTCACAAATCAACGGAATCATCTTCAAAGGGGAGAAAATCATCATTCCTACCAGTCTCAGAGAAGAGATGTTGATAAAAATTCATGCTGGACATATGGGCATGGAAAAATGCAAACAAAGAGCATGTGACATTATGTTTTGGCCCGGAATGTGCAAACACATTGAGGAAATTGTCGGAAAATGTTCCATTTGTCTAGAACGCTGCCCATCAAATGTCAAAGAGCCCATGATACCTCACCATATCCCAGATAGGCCCTGGCAGGTCGCGGCAACGGATTTGTTCACATGGAACAATGAGGACTACATAGTGACTGTTGATTACTACAGCAGATTTTTTGAGCTGGACAAGCTTCACAGCACCACATCTGCAGCTGTGATCCACAAGCTAAAGGCAGCCTTTGCCAGGCATGGCATAGTAGAGACTTTAGTCTCAGACAATGGCCCCCAATACAAATCAAAAGAGTTCAAGTCATTTTCCAAGGCATGGGATTTCACACATGTCACATCAAGCCCCATTACCCTCAAAGTAATGGCCTTGCTGAAAAAACTGTCCAGATTGCAAAAGCACTCATGGACAAAGCCAAAGCGGACAAAAGAGACCCCTACATCAGTCCCCTTGAGTACCGCAACACTCCGGTTGACAACTTCAAGTCACCAGCACAGCTGTTGATGAGCCGCAGACTTCGCTCAATCCTTCCAAGCACCAACCAGCAGCTGCAGCCAGAGGTCGTCAGCTGCAAGCAAATGCATGCAAAACGTGTACAGAGACAGCAACACCAAAAGAGATACCATGACAGGTCAGCTAGACTACTGCCGCCGCTGCACAATGGAGAATCCATCAGAATCCAGGAGCATGACTACTGGAAGCCAGCAGTCGTCATCCAGCCAGCTGACACTGAGCGATCGTATCACGTCCGCACTCCAGAAGGACAGGTGTACCGCCGCAATCACAGGCACCCCCTGAACACCAAGGAACAACACCGTCATTCTGACGAGAGGTCAAGCCTAGAGTTATCCTTGACTTGTGAACTGTCAAAGGGTGTAGGCGGATTACTGCCCTAAAAAAACTGTACATCGTTATTGAAACATTGAGATGTATTCAGTGCTAGTTAAATGTTGAGTTTACTTATATGTTGATGCTACTGAGAACATTATGTAGAAGAAAGGCTCAAAAGTAATGCATAACATTTTACTTTTAAAAGAAAGGGGATGTAACATTTGCATACTGAATTATCATTGGCCCGCAGGCATCTGTAAGGAATACCTATTATATTCACATGTGATCACATGCTGAGTTGTCATTGGCCTGCAGGCATCTGTAAGGACTGCTATTGTTTGGAAGACCCAGGGGGTCCTGACTCCATCTTGTCCACACGGTGCTGTATTGATTGAGAAAGCTTACAGACTTGATGCTTCATTAAAAGAGTTTAAACTGTAATACTCCGTTGTCCTGCAATTTATTATTTTTGTACAAAGTTTGCAAAACAAGACAGCCTACTCCTGTTCCTATGTTCCTATGTGCAGAGACAAAGCGTGGGGGAGATGAATAATTGGCATAAGATAAAAGCATCATGGCAGCTGCCAGGAAAGTGGGCACAGACTTGTATGGTCCACTGCTGGTCATCATACATCAGTTTCACATTAATGGAGTGGAAGCCCTTGAGATTCATGAAGGCAGTGGGGTTGTGTGAAGGAGTGCGCAGGGTGAACTCAATGGAGCCCTGGACTTGGGGGAAGCCTGCAATCTGTGTGAACTCTACAACCCTATCCTGTTGCTTATGGATGTCCATGGGGAAGTGATGATATTATTTGCTTTAGTAAACAATGGCATCTGTCATCTGCTTGTCACCGTACTGAAATGGCCCTTATCAAAGTCACAAATGATACTGTATGTGACTGACCATGATAAACTATCCTTCCTCAACCTTCTTGGCCTATCTGCAGCCTTCGATGTAGCTGAACACACCATTCACCTCCAATGCCTCTCCTCTGTCATCCAACTGGGTGGAACTGCCCTTGTCTGGTTCTATTCTTACCTATCAAATCGTAGCCAGGGAATCAACTTTTCTTTTCATTCGTTCATGGGATCTGGGCGTCGCTGGCAAGGCCAGCATTTATTGTCCAAACCGAATTGCCCTTGAGAAGGTGGTGGTGAGCCACCTTCTTGAGCCATTGCAGTCCGTGTGCTGAAGGTACTCCCACAGTGCTGTTAGGGAGGGAGTTCCAGGATTTCGACCCAGCGACGATGAAGGAGCAGCGATATATTTCCATGTCAGGATGGTGTGTGACTTGGAGGGGAACTTGGAGGTGGTGGTGTTCCCATGCGCCTGCTGCCCTTAGCCTTCTAGGTGGAAGAGGTCGCGGGTTTGGGAGGTGCTGCCGAAGAAGCCTTGGCGAGTTGCTGCAGTGCATCTTGTAGATGGTCCACACTGCAGCCACGGTGCGCTGGTGGTGGAGGGAGTGAATATTTAAGGTGGTGGATGGGGTGCCAATCAAGCGGGCTGCTTTGTCCTGGATGGTGTCGAGCTTCTTGAGTGGTGTTGTAGCTGGACTCATCCAGGCAAGTGGAGAGTATTCCATCACACTCCTTACTTGTGCCTTGTAGAAAGACTTTGGGGAGTCAGGAAGTGAGACACTCGCCACAGAATACCCAGCCTCTGACCTGCACTTTTTGTCACAATATTTATGTCGCTGGTCCATTTAAGTATCTGGTCAATGGTGACCCCCAGGTTGTTGATGGTGGGGGATTTGGCGATGGTAATGCCATTGAATGTCAAGGGGAGGTGGTTAGACTCTCGCTTGTTGGAGATAGCCATTGCCTGGCGCTGCTGTGGTGCGAATGTTACCTGCCACTTATTAGCCCAAGCCTGAACATTGTCTAGGTCTTGTTGCATGCAGGCATGGACTGATTCATTATCTGTGGAGTTGTGAATGGCACTGAACACTGTGCAGTCATCAGCAAACATCCCCATTTCTGACCTTATGTTAGAGGGAAGGTCATTGATAAAGCAGCTGAAGATGGTTGGGCCTGGGACACTGTCCTGAGGAACTCCTGCAGCAATGTCCTGGGGCTGTGATGATTGACCTTCAATCACCACAACCATCTTCCTTTGTGCTAGGTATGACTCCAACCAGTGGAGAGTTTTCCCCCCGATTCCCATTGACTTCAGTTTTACTGCAGCTTGAACCCATAACCTTCTGTCTCAGAGGCGCGAGTGCTACCACTGAGCCACAGCTGACACCTAAGTAGAGTCCATTTCACCTGTGGTATAGTTGTACTTGATACTGACAGCAGGAAACAAAATGAATAATTTTTCCATCCCCAGCACTTGTACCCTTTTCATTGATAAATATCTGCAAAACAACAATTTAAACTGCAGTTTTCTATAATAGATATCAGCAAATGACCAGTTACAGACCAATCCCAGAAAAAACCTTTGCATTTTAACAGAACTGCTAAAACTTTGTGAATGTTTGCCAGGTTACCATTTTGAAGAATATTATTGAAGAAACAAAACTGTTATGAAATATGGTGAATTGTCGGAGGCGTGTTTATGGGTAAATATGCATTCTTCCTACTGTTGACATAATCTTGATGCACTGCTGTAACCAACAAAATGTCACCAGCAGAAAGAAAACAATCAGGGTGAAATAGCAGAGATGAAGAGATGTTGGCAGTGAAGAGATTGCCAACCCTGATGGAGAAGATGACAGAATGAAGGAAAACAATTGAAGAGGAGGAGGAGGAGGTATGTTGAGGATGAGGTGATGGAGAGATGCTGAAGATGAGTTAAAAGAAGGATGTTGAAGATGAGAGGAAAGCAGGATATTGTAAAACGATGCAAAATGAGGTACGTTGACACGGCGATGAAGGAGATGAAGATGAAGTAAAGATGGAATGTTGAAGATGAGGTGAAGGAAAGATGTTGGAGATGAGGGGAAGCAGATATGTTGGAGATGAGGTGAAGGGATTTTGAAGATGAGATGAAGGAGGGATGTTATAGATGAGGTGAAGGAGGGATTTTGGAGATGAGGGGAAGGAGCGATGTTAGAGATGGGGATAGGGATGAGGGAGATGAGGGGAAGGAGAGATGTTAATGATAAGATGGAAAGCTGTTTGATTTTATTACCATTGGACATCAGAAAGAAATTTTGGAAAACTTTCTCTCAGAAGATTAAATAAGTTGGTAGAGTTCATGATAGAGGAGATTATATACAGTTTGTGGTTGAATTAACTGGAACATCAACTGCTTGTAGGTTGTTTCCAGTTAACAGCTGTTATAATGTAACTCCTCTGAGCAACTAATTAACTTAGATCCTATTTAATTTATGAGCTTCGCTCTGAAGTAACTTAATCCAGCAACACATTTGAGGATACCTGGTTACCTCAGGGTATGAATCATAACCATCAAAATGTTCAAAGCCAAGAATCCAACTATCTCATTAGATATATTAAAACTACAAATGAGGGTCTCAGCTGTGAGTTAAGCCATTACAAGTTATAATTACACATGCTGCTCTGCCAAAATTCACGATGAACAATATTATTTTTAATTAAACTGTGTTTTAAATATATATTAAAGCTGAACTGGGGCAGCGAGCTGCAGCGATATAAACATCACAACTATAACCATCTCTGCAGTCTAAGGTCCATACATGCCAATGATTCACCTTATCTTCAACATCCCCCTTCCCCTCGTCTTCAACATCCCCCTTCCTCTCATCTTCAACATCCCCCTTCCCCTCGTCTTCAACATCCCTCTTCCTCTCATCTTCAACATCCCTCTTCCCCTCACCTTCAACATCCCTCTTCCCCTCACCTTCAACATCCCTCTTCCCCTCATCGTCAACATCCCTCTTCTCCTTTTCTTCAACATTCCTCTTCCCCTATCTTCAACATTCCTCTCCCCTTGTCTTCAACATCCATCTTCCCCTTGTCTTCAACCTCCCTCTTCCCCTCATCTTCAACATCCCTCTTCCCCTCATCTTCAACATCCCTCTTCCCCTCATCTTCAACATCCCTCTTCCCCTCTTCTTCAACATCCCTCTTCCCCTTGTCCTCAACATCCCTCTTCCCCTTGTCTTCAACATCCCTCTTCCCCGCATCTTCAACATCCCTCTTCCCCGCATCTTCAACATCCCTCTTCCCCTCGTCTTCAACATCCCTCTTCCCCTCATCTTAAACATTCCTCCTCCCCTCATCTTCAAAATCCGTCTTATCTGCATGGGCATCACCATTTCCCAACCAGTGTCCATTTCCCAACCAGTGTCTGGGCATTCACCTTTGACCCAAGAGCCACGGTGGCTCAGTTTTAATGGCTCTGCTCCCAGATCCTACCTGTTGCTGGGAATTGTATTCTACATGAGACAAAGACACCAACTGGAATTTATGTCACCAGGGAATGGCCATCTCCAAGAAGAGATAGTCTAATCACCACCCTCGGACAGTCAATGGCATTACCATCGCTGAATTTCCCACCATTAACTTCCTGGGAGTTACCATTGAACATTGGAGCATAAGCACCTGCATGGATCAGTTGGGTCGAATGGTCTGTTTCTGTGCTGTTCATTCTATGTACAGTAATTCAACTTGGCCAACCAAAGGTCAGAGGCTGGGCATTCTCCTGGCTCCGCAAAGCCTCTCCACCTCCTACAAGGCGCAAGTCAGAAGTGTGGTGGAATACTGCCCAGTTCCCTGAATGGGTGCAGAAACTCAACACCACCCAGGACAAATCAGTCCGCTTGATCGGCACCTCATCCACTAGCCTAAACATCCACCACTGTGGCTGCATTGTGTAGTATCTACAGGATGCACTGCAGCAACTCGCAAAGGCTTCTTCAGTAGCACCTCCCAAATCCGCAACCTCCGCCACCTAGAAGGACAAGGGCAGCAGATGTGTGGAAGAAGCAACAACTCCAAGTTCTCATTCAAATCACACACTATCCTGACTTGAAGAAATATTGCCATTCATTCATCATCGCTGGGTCAAAATCCTGCAACTCCCTACCTACCAACATTGTGGGAGCAGCTTCACAACATGGACTGCAGTGGTTCAAGAAAACGACCCACCATCACTTACCAAAGGGTAATTAGGGATGAGTAATAAATGCTGGCCTTACCAGCGACACCACATCCTGAGAATGAATTTTTTAAAAATAATAATGATGAGAGACTACAAATGACATATGAAAACAACAAAACAAGCACCAAAATCTGCCAATTAGAGTAAAAAGAAAGAGAATCAATTGCTCCAAACATGTTGAGAATCCATTCGGAATATAACATCATCTGAATCCATCGAGTCTATTGCCATCTTGTAACACACCCTGAGCCTTGGTACTTCTCTTCAAAACTAAGAAAACAGCAAAGGTTTGTGAGCTGAATTGCATGACTTTGTATCAAGGACTACCATAATGTACTTGAATTAATGCTCGTACATCAAATCTATAATGATATTGGGGAAAAGGGCCATAAAGGACTACCATTTAATCAAGTTTGATAGTATGACATGTTTACATGCTACAGTTAATGACTTGGACCAAAGATAATCAGGTGCATTTGAACAGAGATAAAGTAAATTCTCTGTGATCTCTCCTCTGTGAAAGTCAGGGAGATGCAAGTAAGCTTGAGGGCTCCTAGACCGTTGGACTTCTTTCTGGCTGGGGATGACATGTACCGTGGTCCAAAATGTGTCATATTTGCTGAAAACTAGTAAGGGGGTGATCTCAGGAGACTGACCAAAGCTAATTTATATTCTTCAACTCCCTTAAGCAGATGGTGTGTTTGTTTTAGAAACCGGTTGTAACTGGGTTGGCTTGAGATAGAATATAACACTGCAGTGACAGCAGGTTCGATGAACACTCCTGTTTCTGGCTGAGTGACCAGGAAAGATATTCCTCAGGGAGAATTCATGTTTAGATGTGAAGCCTGTGCTCATGGAGGCGAGGAACAGTAAGGCTAAATAATGAAACACTTTCCATTTCAGGCACCCAGCTTGCGAATTAAGCAATCCCAGCAAAGCATGGTTAAATGCAGAATAAAGCTCCAACTACACTGTCCCACCAATATGTCCCAGCCTTAAACGCAGAAGAAAATCTGCTCCTACTCCAATGTGACATTCTTCCAACTCCCACTCAGCCATCCTCTCGACACTCTAAGATTTGCAATTAGAGCTAAATTTCTACTGTGGCCCCATCCCTTGCAAAACTGAACTGACACTGACATTTACATAGAAACATAGGAAAATAGGAGCAGGAGTAGGCCATTCGGCCCTTCAAGCCTGCTCCACCATTCAATATGATCATGGCTGATCCTCTATCTCAATACCATATTCCCACTCTCTTCCCACACCCCTTGATGCCTTTTGTGTCTAGCAATCTATCTATCTCCTTCTTAAATATATTCAGTGACTTGGCCTCCACAGCCTTCTGTGGTAGAGAATTCCACAGGTTCACCACCCTCTGAGTGAAGACATTTCTCCTCATCTCAGTCCTAAATGTCCTACCCCGTATCCTGAGACTGTGACCCCTCGTTCTAGACCCCCCAGCCAGGGGAAACATCCTCCCTGCATCAAGTCTGTCTAGCCCTGTCAGAATTTTATACATTTCAATGAGATTCCCTCTCATTCTTCTAAACTCTAGTGAATACAGGCCTAGTCGACCCAATCTGTCCTCATACGACAGTCCTGCCATCCCAGGAATCAGTCTGGTGAACCTTCGCTGCACTCCCTCTATGGCAAGTATATCCTTTCTTTGGTAAGGAGACCAAAACTGCACACAGTACTCCAGGTGTGGTCTCACCATGGCCCTGTATAACTGTAGTAAGACATCCTTGCTCCTGTACTCAAATCCTCTTGCAATGAAGGCCAACATACCATTTGCCTTCCTAACTGCTTGCTACACCTGCATGTTTGCTTTCAGTGCCTGGTGTACAAGGACACCCAAGTCCCTTTGGTACATCAACAATTCCCAATCTATCACCATTTAAATAATACTCTGCCTTTCTGTTTTTCCTACCGAAGTGGATAACTTCACATTTATCCACATTATACTGCATCTGCCATGTAATTCCCCACTCACTCAACTTGTCTAAATTGCCTTTAAGCCTCTTTGCATCCTCCTCACAACTCACAATCCCACCTAGTTTCATGTCGTCAGCAAACTTGGAAATATTACATTTGGTTCCCTCATCCAAATCATTGATATATATTCTGAATAGCTGGGGCACAAGCACTGATCCCTGTGGTACCTCAATAGTCACCGCCTGCCACCCCAAAAAAGACCCATTTATTCCTACTCTCTGTTTCCTGTCTGTTAACCAATTTTCATTCCATGCCAGTATATTACCCCCAATCCCATGGCCTAGAAATTCAGTTGCTTGCGCCACCAGTTTGCGCCCAAAGAGGCCACTCAGAGGCTTTAGCGCCACTGGCCACAACCACCGCGATATTTAGCGGGGCGCTAATGGCGGCGTTAGCCTGTAGCGCTGCGCTGCCACTGATGATGTCATCGGTGTGCGCAGCGCCCCGCTACCGCCCCGAACGCCATATTAGGTCGCGCCCGCCTCTTCCGCGCCGGCCGCAAATAGCGACCGGTACACAGGGGCCAACCTGTGGCGGTAGTGGCGCTAGTTAAGGTGGAGGTGCGGCCGGCCGCTTTTTCGGCGCCCGCCTGCCCGCACCTCCGTCCCCGGCCTCCTACACCCCCCCCCGCGGCATTGCCGGCTGTTTCCCGAGAGCCCGGCACTTCTCCTTGGTGCCGGGCTCATTTGCCGGCACTCGCGAGCGGGGATCGCGCTGTTGCAGGCACCTCCCCCTTAACAGTGGGAGGAAGGCCTGCAGTACCGCAGGCTGCCGTGCCACAGCGGGTGGCGCTGCGGCACTTTGCGCGCTGATATTCAGTTTCAGCGCCCCAAGCGGGGCGCGGGAAGCCTCGTTTAGCGGCCCGCTTCCATTTGGGGCGCAGAAACTGAATATCCCGATGGCGCAAGTGGCTCCGCGCGCAGCGGTAATTCCGGCGCCCAGGCGAGCTTGGCGCCCCAAACTGAATTTTTAGCCTATAGTGCTTTAATTTTGCACACTAATCTCTTATGTGGGACTTTATAAAAGGCCTTCTGAAAATGCAAATATACCACATCCACAGGTTCTCCCTTATCTATTCGACCAGTTACACCCTCAAAAAACCCCAGTAAGTTTGTCAAATACAATTTCCCTTTCATAAATCCATGTTGACTTTGTCTAATCCTGTTGATATTTTCTAAGTGTCCAGTTATCACATCCTTTAGAATAGACTCTAGCATTTTCCCTACTACTGATGTTAGGCTAACCGGTCTGTAGTTCCCTGTTTTCTCTCTCCCTCCTTTTTTAAATAGTGGGGTTATATTTGCCACCCTCCAATCTGCAGGAACTGTTCCATAATCTATAGAATTTTGGAAGATGACAACCAATGCATCCACTATTTCCATGGCTACCTCTTTAAGTACTCTGGGATGTAAATTATCACACCCTGGGGATTTATCGGCTTTCAGTCCCATTAATTTCTCCAGCACTATATTTTTACTAATACTAATTTCCTTTCATTCCTCCTTCTCACTAGACCCTTGGTTCCCTAGCATTTCTGGGAAGTTATTTGTGTCCTCTTCCGTGAAGACAGAACCAAAGTATTGTTTAATTGCTCTGTCATTTCCTTGTTCCCCATTATAAATTCTCCCGTTTCTGACTGTAAGGGACCTACATTTGTCTTCACTAATCTTTTTCTTTTTACATACTTGTAGAAGCTTTTACAGTCCACTTTTATGTTCCTTGAAAGTTTACTCTCATACTCTATTTTTCCCCTCTTAATCAATCTCTTGGTCCTTTTTTGCTGAACTCTAAACTGCTCCCAATCCTCAGGCTTACTACTTTTCTGGCAATGTTATATGACTCCTCTTTGTATCTGATACTATCCTTAATTTCTTTTGTTAGCCATGGTTGGGCCGCTTTTCCTTTTGTGTTTTTTACGCCAGAAAGGAATATATAACTGTTGCAATTCATGCATTCACCCCTTAAATTTTAGCCATTGCCTATCCACCATCATGCCTTTTAATGAAGCTCCCCAATCTATCATAGCCAATTCACTCCTCATACCTTCGTAGTTTCCTTTGTTTAGATTTAGGACCCTCGTTTCAAATTGGACAACTTCACTTTCCATCTTAATGAAGAATTCTATCATGTTGTGGTCACTCTTCCCTAAAGGACCCCGCACAACAAGATTATTAATTAACCCCTTCTCATTGCACAATGCCCAGTCTAGGATAGCCTGTTCCCTAGTTGGCTCCTTAATGTACTGGTCTAAAAAACCATCTCGTACACACTCCAGGAATTCATCATCCACGGTATTATTGCTAATTTCGTTTGGCCAGTCTATATGTAGATTAAAGTCACCCATGATTACTGTAGTATCCTTGTTACATGCATCTCTAATTTCCTGTTTGATGCCATCCACTATATTACCAATACTGTTTGGAGGCCTATAGACAACTCCCACCAATGTTTTCTGCCCCTTGGTGCTTCTTAGCTCCTCCCAGACTGATTCTACATCTTTATTTTCTGAGCCAATATCCTTTCTCACTATTGCTCTGATTTCATCCTTTACTAACAACGGCACCCCACCTCCTTTTCCTTTTTGCCTGTCCTTCCTAAATATTGAATATCCTTGGATATTCAGCTCCCAGCCTTGGTCACCCTGCAGCCATGTCTCCGTAATCGCATTTATATCGTATCCGTTTACATCTATTTGTGCTGTTAATTCATCTACCTTATTACAAATGCTTCGTGCATTCAGATACAGTACCTTTAGATTTGTCTTTTTAACATTTTTAGACATCTTAACATTTTTTTGTACTAAGGCCCTATTTGTCTTATTACCATTTTTTCTTACCCGGACCCTATTTGTTAAGGTAGGACCCTTACATTCAGCAGACCCTTACCATCAATATAGGCTGAGATTAAATATAGATAAAAGGCCATTCTAATCCCTTGCATCACCCAGTTCCCCAGCCCCAATGTATTTATTCAATGCTTCAAGTAAACCGCTAAAGCAGTACAGCAGAGGCGCCCGATCCAGGAAACTGTCATCTGAGGCCCCCACATGAGTTTTATTTCTTCTGCAGGCCAAACGGGGCTACCTGTGGTGCAATATGAAGCTTGGCTTTTCACCCGTATCTATTAACTAGCTCGCACAATGTTAAATGAAAGCAACCTCCAGCCTTCAGTACTTGGATCAATCACATGGCCAACACTGACTGGGGATTGTTCAGTGAATGAAATCAGCGAGTCAATGTAATTTTAGGAAATGCAAAAGGGCTTCTTTTGCTGCGATATAAGGAAAAAGAGGGAGGTGGTTATTACATCAGTAAGTTCGATGATTGAATGGCCCAAAATAGCCGACGTATAGTTAGTACGTTTCCAACCACGCCTGTGTAATTGACGCTTCTGGCAATGGTGAATGATTGGCGCCATTTGCCTGATATAGGCAGCTGTCCATGATAAGTGCGGACGGTATAACTGGTGGGGACTGTATCCATCAAAAACCAAATGAAAGGCATGCTTGGTTTTTCCAATTTGTGACTTCACCTCTCCCTACAGCAGCTATGGGGAGGGAGGAGTCGGAGGTTAGTAAAGCAAGAGTTCAAACCCAAACGTTGCTGACAGAGAAAGATTGTCAGAAATACCTTGGGTTAGCTACTATTAGAAGGAGATGCGATCACACGCGGGCCAGACAGACGGCACTGCTCCACACTCCCCTGTCTTTAATCTACCCACGACATCGACTGAGACATCGAGTGTATGTGTCAAAGCTGTCAACCTCTTCTGGCCCATACACAGCAACCGGTGTCAAAAATCCACTGATTGTCCAGACAGCTATGTATCTAACAGTTCCAACTTACATCATTTCAAATACCTATCCTGACACTTTGATAGCAGTGATCCATCATGGACAGTTCACTTCTCCCATCTCCAAGACGTAATTCGCCTTGCTGGTGCATGCACCAGATGGCACTGCACGAAACATTTCAAGCATCTGCAGTGATTCCATTATTTTGTCTGAAGATCATAATCAGAGTGGCAGAAATGTCAGCTAGTTCAATAGGGAACAAGCAGACAGAAGCACTTTCCTGGAGGCCTATTCAACTCCTACATTTCCACAAAACCGCCACACCGCTCCTCCACCGCCTCCACACATGTTTGGGGCCAACATGGAAAAGGCAATCCAGCTAAGGTCAGTGCTGCTACCAAAACCCAACAAATAGCAATGACCTGACCCTGGCAGATAACCTCTCCATCTTGTCATGACTCTTAATAGCCTTCAATCCTGCTGATCTAGGTCAGCACAAAATTATCCTGACCCTCCTCCCACCAAATAGACCACTCTCTCCAGTATATGCAACCATGTTGATGACCTTATTGCATTAATTTTCCTGGAAGTACCAGTGACAAACTGTGCCATGGTTTAATTTATTTTAAAATGAGACGATGACACCTCCCCACGAAGACAGAACAAAGAGGAAAGGTTGCAGCTACATGATGCCCCTGCGCTGAAGGGAGATTCCATCAATTTCCACAATGGTCGGAATTTTCTGGGGTCCGTGCTGGCGCAATTGGAGGCGGGTCGGGTGGGAATTTTGAAAAATCTTGCAGCGGGTCAGGAACCTGCCGTCATCCTGCGGGGGACACACCTTTCCCTCAGGCGCGTTTGCCGGTGCGGCAGCGACCCGAGCAGCAGAGGCGGGCGAGCTAATTTAGATCATCATTAGGTACTTGTCAGACCCTTAAGCATCTCCTTAACCCTGCCTTTCAAATTTCCCTGGATGACCACTGGAATCACGCAACTCGGGAACCATATCTGTGAACCTGAGGCGAAGGTTGAGTGGCCATTGATCCAGCTCATTAGTGCACAGCATGGAAAGTACAATAAAAACTCCCACCTCACAGCTGATCACTTTCCTCAGGCAGATGCTGTTGCTGACTGCATCGTCAGCACAAATTTAACTTTCTAGAGGTTGCAAGTGTTTCCAGCAACGTCAGCATCCAGTGTCACCTCATTAATGGAACCTATCACACCACTGACAGATTGCTTCTCTCAGCTCTACTTGACCTGCCATCTGCACAACATAGCACAGCAGTGAGGATTAGCGCTGCATGAGGAGCAAGGCTCTGAGAGCACAGCCTCTTCAGAGGAGGGGAAGGAGGAGGAGGAGCAGCAGCTGGAAGACAAGGAGGAGGAGGAGCTGGAGGAACCTGTGGTGCAGATCCCACCAGTACCCTGAAGAGATCGCAAAGTCTCTGTTTGAAGAATGGACTGAGTCGAGGATATTTTTGTGGACTTTATGGGATTTTCTGAGGGCATTTTCCCTGTGGTGGGATCGTCCTGTGCAAATGCGTGGGGGATTGGTTTGTTAAAACTCCAGAGAACGCATGGCAGTTGGCTGTGACAAAAGAATTGTCAGTCATCCAGAATGTATGGGTTCGCCCGAGAGTCCTGGATAAAGGAAGGGGGCCATTGAACTTGATTAAAAGGCCACTCTAATATGCAAAGCACTTCTCACCTCCATCTCAGAAGAGAAGCAGAACAATGAACCCACAGGCCTCAGCCAGCCGATAAGGAGCCAGTTTTTTTCCCAACACAAAGATTGAAAGATATGCCCCAGAGTTAGGGCCATTAATCCAATACTCATGGGTCCGAGGACGACCCATCACTGATTAAGCACCAGAGTGCTTAGAAACAAAAGGATTAAAAAAAATTGGCGGGAAAAGATAGGGGTAGCCAGGCTCCTATAAAAGATAGAAATTGGGTATGTAGCGCTGCCTATTAGCGCCTAAAGAGGGCAGTCAGTGGCTGTAGCGCCACTGGCCGCGCCTCCCGCGATATTCAGCGGGGGTGCTAATGGTGGCGTTAGGCTGTTGCGCTGCGCCGCCACCGATGACGTCATTGGTGTGCACAGCACCCCATTAGCGCCCCGATCGCGATATTTGGTAGCAAACACCGCTGTAGCGCCGTTCGCTACCAGCGCCCGGTTCACGGGGCCTTGCTGTGCCGGCAGTGGTGCAAATTAAGGTGGAGGTGCGGGGCGGACGCCGAAAACCTGCCACCACCTCCGTCCCCGGCCTCCTGACCACCCCCGCCCCCCCCCCGCGGCATTGATGGCTGTTTCCCGAGAGCCCGGCACTTCTTCTCGGTGCCGGGCTCTTTTGCCAGCACTCGCGATCGGGGATCGCGCTGTTGCAGGCCCCTCCCCCTTAACAATGGGAGGAAGGCCGTTGCGCTGTGATATTCAGTTTCAGCGCCCCAAGAGGGACGCGGAGCGCCTCGAGCCTCGCCCCGTCTCCCTCTAGGGGCACTGAAACTGAATTTCTGACGTTCGTTAATGCTCCGAACGCTGCACAAAAATCAGCGCCCAGGCGAACTTGGCGCCACTTTGGCGCCTCAACCCAATTTCTCCCCCAGATTCTTTTCCACCATTCTCTCTCTCTCTCTCTCGCTCCCTGCTCCAACAAGATCGAACTAACAAGAAGTACCAGAGAAGCTGACGAGCGGAGCGATCGAAACCGACCGCGTGTGGGGGTAAGCATAGTCTCTCAGCAGTGAAGTTTTTGGGCTATTCCGAGGGTGGGAGCTTCGTGTGGTTCAGCCAGGCGAAGGGGCTTATGCGACTGGGTAATTCATTGTTAGGGGTGGAGTTAGAGTCCACCATAGCAACAAGGGAATTACTGCATGTTATAGTCCCCAGTTGTGTACTGTATGTATGTTGTTTGTAACCTGGATCTTATTCTCCACAGAGACAGTGATTTTGTTTAGTAGTGCATGTTTTAGCCAGTGTACATTAGACCAAATAAATATAAGTTTGATTTTTCACCGAAGCATTCCTGTCCGTGACTTATTTCATTTACACTCTGAATAATTATTCCCGGGTATAGAACTTTCGTAAGGTGGGGGCGATTCGAACCGTCCGTCTAGCAATTGGGCTCGGATCAAAAACCACTTACACCCAAGCATATTGCTGCCCGGGAGGCCAGGGATGGGTTCATCATGTCCACATTTACTTCACTTTATGCATTACAGCCACATGGCTGCCACATGCTGTGTCAGATTGGCACCACCCCATAGCAACACCAAAAAGGATCCCGACAATAACCAAGCCATTCCTTTCACACTGACCACCATTGCTGGAGGTAACGTTATGTCTCACCATTCACTCCAACTCACTAAGCCACTTCCAAAGTTGCACACAAATTTGTCCATGACTGCAAAGTGGTGAAAATTAATATTTTCATCTGTGACATCACAGTAATGGAAACTTTACATAAACATTTATTAAAACACCTAAGTGGCTACGGTGGTGCTCATGTTGGAGATGTGAATCTACTTGTGTTTCTTCTGTCTCTTCCGCGTGCTTCTACGAGGTACTACCCCTGTGTCTTCAGCAAAGGTAGAGGCAGCCTGCTCACTTCCCTGCTGTGACTGCACAGATCCTTTTGGCAGACGTCCTCTGGGTTTTGGAGCCTGTGATGGCCCCGCCAATGTCTGCTTCTCCTGTGACTGTGCAGGGGCAGACTCGGCCATCGCGATCCGAGGAAGCATCTGGGGCTCTGACTGAGAGGGGGGCAATAGGGGAGAAGTGTGAGTGCTTTGAGAAGAGCCCCCACTTCTGTAGTGTCCGTGTGTAGATAAAGACACCGAAGACAGGAGTTGGTTCATAGGTGTTTACTAAGCAAGTCTGGGGGGGGTTCTAAAGGATATACACAATACACAGGCTTATGTAGCCCAAGTGGCAATTACCGGCATTGCGCACACCTGGGGCTCTTAAAGGCACATACACCACAATTGCTTTTAAAGGCACATACACCACAATTCCTCCCCTTCTAGCTAACTAGTACATCATATTTTAAGTAATTATTAATTACATGTTATATGCAAAATAATATACATTGCTGTATTAATTAATTATAAGTTAGTCTCTCAGGAGGCTTCCTGACTCGGTCCGGATAACGCCTCGGGGGTGTAGTAGTTTCTGGTGGTGTAGTAGGTTCTTCTGGTAAGGCTGATTCAGCTTGAAGGCCAGTGTCGGGTTCATCGGGTTCCAGTATCACCGGATCGGAGGTAGATATGGGTATCTCTACTTCATCGTTAGATGTATAGCGTGGTGGTGTAGGTTGTCCCTTTTCGGATGACTTGATGATTTGGTCAGCATGGCGCCTTATTATGCTTTCTCCGATGTCCACGGTATACATCAGTGGTCCTAGTTGTGTGCAGATAGTTCCAGGCTGCCATTTCTCGGTACGGTAGTCCCGGGCCAAAACCGGTTGGCCTATCTGGAAGGCCCTAGTTGGCCTTTCATTCATGCCCTGAAACTGCCGGTTCTCCACGTCCCTTCGGATGTTGGGCTTGACCAAATCCAGCCGGCATCTTAGGTTTCTATTGTAGAACATCATGGCGGGAGTTTGGCTTGTAACCATATGTGTTGCATTCCTATATGCAAATAAGAAGTTATCCACCTTGTGCTGAAGTTTTATGTTTTCATTACCCATGGCCTTTATGGCCTTCTTAAAGGTCTGGACAAACCTTTCAGCCAATCCATTGGTGGCGGGATGGTATGGGGCGGACGTGTAGTGCTTTACCCCATTGTTCTTTAAGAACTTTCTGAATTCTTCGGACACAAATTGCGGTCCATTATCAGAACATATCTGTTCCGGCAGCCCATTCCTGGCAAATATGGTCCTTAATACTGTGATGGTTTTTTCCGTGGTGGTGGAGGACATCTTTATTACCTCCGGCCACTTGGAGTGTGCATCAACTGCGATTAAGAACATTGAGTCCATAAATGGACCAGCAAAGTCGATGTGCACCCTTTGCCAGGGAGATGAGGGCCACTCCCATGGATGTAGAGAGGCCTGTGGCGGAGCATTTTGGTCCTTCTGGCATCCTAGGCAGCTCTTGGTCATGTCTTCGATGTCTCCATCGATACCTGGCCACCATACAAATGCCCTAGCTAGGTTCTTCATTTTCACTCCACCCAGATGCCCCTCGTGAAGCTCCTTTAGCACTTTATCCTGGAGTTTGGGTGGAATCACCACTCTGGATCCACACATCAAGGTTCCTCGGCACACTGACAGCTGTTCCCTTCTTTGCGAGAATGCTGGCAACAGTGGTTCGCCGTGTGCTGGCCATCCCTTCATTGTTAAATCGTAGACCCGTGAGAGAGTAGGGTCATTTCTGGTCTCCCTTTCAATGGCAGAATTTGTCACCGGTAGACATTCCACTATGGTAGAGTGGAATATCTCTACTGGGTCTACTGTAGGTGCCTCTTCTATCGTTGGCAACGGCAGGCGCGATAAACCGTCAGCATTCCCATGCTGTTTTGACCCTTTGTGTTCAATGTTGTATTGGTGTGCCCCTAGAAAAAGGGACCACCTCTGTAGTCTTTGTGCCGTCATAATGGGGACACCTTTCTTAGGGTTGAATATGGAGATGAGGGGTTGATGGTCAGTCAGCAAGGTAAATTTTTGTCCGTGTAGGTAATGGTTGAATTTCTTCACTCCCCATACCAGGCTGAGGGCTTCCCTGTCTATCTGGGAATAGTTACGCTCAGGTGAGTTCAATGAGCGTGACGCAAAAGCTATCGGCCGTTCCGAGCCATCAGGGAATCTATGGGACAATACCGCTCCTATGCCGTAAGGGGATGCATCGCACGCCAGTCTGATTGGTAGTGATGGGTTGTAATGAGCCAAAACTTTCTCGGATGTGATTAAGTCTTTACATTTATGGAAGGCACGTTTACAGTCTTCGTTCCATTTCCAAATCACTCCTGTGTGTAGAAGATCATTAAGAGGGTGTAGAATAGTTGATAAGTTCGGTAAAAATGACCTCAATTGTGAAACATTTTCAGGTGCTGGGGCTTTTATAACTGCTTCAATTTTTTCAGGTGACTTATGCAACCCTTCCTTATTAATTATGTGGCCACAATATGATATCTGATTTTGGAAAAATTCGCACTTGGGGCGATTTGCTCGTAGGCCCCGTTCTTTCAGCCTAGTGAGCACCTGCTCCAAATTGGCAAGGTGCTCGTTGTCGTTTTCTCCTGTTATAAGGATGTCGTCTAGGTAACACTGAGTCCCCGGAATCCCTTGCAGGACTTGCTCCATAGCTCTTTGCCAGATAGCTGGAGCTGATGCTACTCCAAAAACCAGTCGATTGTACTGGTACAGGCCTTTGTGTGTGTTTATTGTGAGATACTTTTTAGAGGTCTCCTCAACCTCCATCTGTAGATATGCCTGGGCCAAGTCAATTTTTGTGAAACGTTTTCCTCCGGATAGTGAGGCGAAAATATCTTCTATCCTCGGAAGAGGATACTGTACCGTGTGAAGGACCGGGTTTACAGTCACCTTAAAGTCCCCACAGATGCGAATTTTTCTCTGTTCCTCAGAGTTATTTTTCAATGCTTTTATCATGACTGGAACGATGGGCGTTGCCCATTCGCTCCAATCTATTTTGGATAATACGCCTGCCTTTTCCAAATTCTCCAGCTCTGCCTCGACTGCCGGACGTATTGCGTATGGCAACGGTCTTGCCTTAAAAAATTTTGGTATTGCTGCATCTTCCACTTTTATTGAGGCGGTGATGCCTTTCAAGGTTCCTAGTTTCTCTTGAAACACTTCTTTGGCGTTGGCCAAGATGTCTTTTAATCGTTCAGGTATGATGTCATCATTGTTTTTTTCCTTACTGGTCACCGTCAGTGCCTGAATGGAGTGCCAGTCTAAACGTATCTTCCTTATCCATTCACGTCCCAACAACGGTGGACCACCATCTTGTAGAATGTATAAATACAACTTTTGTATTTCTTTGCCGTTGTATACCACAGGCACCTTTATTTTTCCTTTGGGGTATACTTTCTGCCCCGTATATGTTTTTAAGATAATGGATGTGTCTTTTAGAGGTATATGCGAAAATAGCCTCTCGTAATCTCGTCGATTTATTACGGTTAGAGCTGATCCTGTATCTAGCTCCATTTTAACTGGGGACCCTGCTATTATGAGGGTAACCCAAATGGTCTGGTAATCTTCATTGGCAATTACATTATGTAATTTGAGAGAGCTTAGCCTCTTGTTCCCGGAGTCGCTATCGCTCTTCTGGTCTTTGGAGCTACTGTCCGTCATCATTTGTACCTTTCTGTGCTTTTCCTTATTGACTCTTTTCCCATTAGTGGATTTTTATTTTCAGATCGGCATACACGTGGAATGTGTCCCATCTTTCCGCATCGCCTGCATGCTTTTTCTTTGAACCAGCAATCCCTCTGGTCATGGTTGGATCTGCCGCAGCGATAACATCTTTCGAAACCCCGTGTCATTTCATGGGTGCCGAAGTCCTGTGGCCTTTGCTGTATCTTTGCCGCTCCTATTGCACTGAAAGCCTTGTCCAGTGTTAAATCTTTTCCAGAAGATACCTTTTTTTGTGTTTCTACACTTAGGGGATCGCAGATGAATTTGTCTTGCAGAAAATCTGCCAGTCCTGCCTCGAATTGGCAGTGTAGGGTATCAACAATCTCCTCAAAATTCTTGTCCATCGGTTCGGCTGGAGTGATTAAGTTGCGTAACAGCTTGTATGTTTCTGCGCCCATTAGATCCAGAAGCACTGAAGCTTTTTTTTCATCTTCTATTCCATTTGCGGTGCAAAACACCTCCACTCTTTCTACATATGTGGTCCAATCCTCTATCTTGTTATCAAAAACATCAATATTGCCAAAGTTAGGCTCTGTTTCGTTATCAAAAGCATCAATATTGCCAGACTTAGGCATTTCAAAAAAAGATATGGCGCTTCCCGCGCTTTTTTTTTTCTCTCTGTAGCAACGATATGGCGCTTCCTGCGCTTTCCCGCCGCTGCTACCGATAACAATGCTGTTTTACTGTGGTTTCCGTTTATTCACTGTTGGAGACTCGTTCCCGACGGAGGTCTAAACGCTGACCTGCTTGCCGCGCCGGCCGTCTCCCGAGTGCACCCTCCCAGTCCGTTATTGCTTGCCTCCGATTTCGCTGCCTGTCTCAGCTGTAGAGCCCGCCGCTGGAGCCCCAGCCTGACGCCCAGGAAGGATTAGCGCAGTACCTGCCACCAGCTTGGCCAGCTGGCGAAACCACAGTTTCTGTTACTTCCTTGAGTCTTCTGGACGCTGGAGGAATCGATGTCCTTGAAGTGCTGCCGAATTGCAGGTAAGTCCGTTTCCACTTCGTCGCCACTGTAGTGTCCGTGTGTAGATAAAGACACCGAAGACAGGAGTTGGTTCATAGGTATTTACTAAGCAAGTCTGCGGGGGGTTCTAAAGGATATACACAATACACAGGCTTATGTAGCCCAAGTGGCAATTACCGGCATTGCGCACACCTGGGGCTCTTAAAGGCACATACACCACAATTGCTTTTAAAGGCACATACACCACAATTTCCATGTCCCTTCTCACCATCATCCCTCTCATGGGCCACCCACACTTCCCCGCTAGCAAGGAGCTGGAGAGTGCCTTGCTGCAAATCAGTGTGGCAATGAGGACCCACTTCTGTGTTGCTATCCCTCCTAGAGAGGAAGTCTATGAGCCTCTGCCATCTATTCTCCATAGATAGCATGTGCTCCTGTGAGTGACGCATTAGCTGCTCCATGCAGGTGGCCATCCTATCCATGGAAGAGCCTACAGTCGCCATCGCCTGTGACACGGTGGTGCTCATGTTGGAGATGGACTCCTCCACTCTCTGAACATTTGCAGACATCATGCTTGCAAAACCTGTCAAAGCCTCCTGTACTTGTTCCTGCAACTCCAGGATCTTTCTGGATGGCCCCCGAGGCCCAGCGTCTACATGCAGCTGAGCAGAGCTGGGAGTGTCCTGTGACCTCCGATGAGGAGTCTCCACTGCTGTCCCTGTCTCCACCATCTCCTCTTGCTCATTTGTGGCTTGTGACATACCAGGTGACAGCACTACTCTATTTCATGTGGGACCCACCAAGGTGTGCGTTTCTGCGCTGGTGCTGGGTGCGCTCATGTCTGGTGATGGTGCGCCCTCAGAGGCTGGAGGCTCCTCTGAGGAGTCATCTTTCTCTTGCTCCTGGACAGTGAGGGAGGGAGGGGGGGGCTCTTATTGGACCTGTGGGATAGTAAAGAGATGATTTAGAAATGTCATATCAAGAATGGGTAACGATACCATTAGGCACATGATGAACATTCACTGGCTGCTGACATCATTCCCCATATGAGTGACGGCTGTATGCCATGTGGCTGTATGATATTTAATTCTGTCACCAGGTTGCTGAAATGTCCCCCTCCCTCCGTCTCTCACCTCCAGCTGCTCGGCGACTCCCGAGACTTCCAAGGCAGCCTCCACTGTTGATGTTAGGGTGGCCAATGATGGAGGGCCTCCTCCTGTCCTCTCCCTCTCTTATTGTGCGGTCTCTTTTCCTGCAAGGAGGGAAAGAAGAGAAGGTTGCGTGAGAGTGATGGAATGAGTGTAAGGAATGAATGGGTTAGATCTTTAGAGGGAGACTATGGTGGAGTGGGGTGGCAATTCCAAATGGTTTCCTTGTGTGTTGTTAGTTGGTATGGTTGCATTAGGATGAGGGTGAGTGTGAGGGGTGGCTAGTCAGATGGGGATGTGATAATGTAGATAGAGAGAGAGGGATGGGTGGAGGTGCAAGGTACGTTGGTGTGAGTAAGGATGTGCAGGAGTAGAGTTGGGAAGGTGGAGTGATGGGGATGTGATGACAGGCACAGCAGGCTGAGGGTGAGTGTGGCTTTGCACTCCCTCCACATCCCTGCTCGTCTATTTGGAGCCTGGTTCCTTTTGTCTCCTGGGGAGGTCTCTTCCGCCCATTAGAAGGGAAGAGGGCCTCACTGCGTGCTCTGATTCCCTCCACAAGTATATGGAGGGAGTCCCAGCCCGCAATCTGGCCATGGCCCCTTTAAATATCCCGGCTGAAAACGCGTCATCGCTGACACCATCAGATCCGCACCATTTAATTGGGTCGGGTAACGCACAGGGAGGCCTTAATAGACCCCATTAATGGAAAGTCGATCTCAGGAGCAGCATAGCATGAAGAACGGGGTCGCGACCCACCACGGTGACTGCCCAGATACAGAAAATTCTGGAATGTCTCTGCTTCTGACCTTAAACCATTGAGGGTAATGGTAAAATGAATAGCTTCATACCATACAAGTCTCATTTGGCCAGCATTTGAAATGTGAATGAACACTATATAAGAACAGAAGAAGTAGGGCATTTAGCCCCTTGAGCCTATCCTGCTATTGAATGAGATCATAGCTGATCTGTGACCTAACTCCATATACCCGCCTTTGGCCCATATCCCTTAATACATTTGGTTAACAAAAATCTATCAATCTCAGACTTAAAATTAACAATTGAACTAACATCAATTGTCATTTGCATAAATGAGTTCCAAGCTTCTACCACCCTTTGTGTGCAGAAGTGTTTCCTAATTTCACTCCTGAAAGGCCTGACTCTAATTTTTAGACTATGTCCCCTAGTCCTAGAATCCCCAACCAGCGGAAATAGTTTCTCTCTATCTACCCTATCTGTTCCCCTTAATAGCATGAAAATTTTGATCAAATCACCCCTTAACCTTCTAAATTCTAGGGAATACAACCCTAATTTGTGTAATCTCTCCTCGTAATTTAATCCCTGGAGTCCGGGTATCATTCTGGTAAACCTACGCTGCACTCCCTCCAAGGCCAATACATCCTTCCTAAGGTGTGGTGCCCAGAACTGCTCACAGTGCTCCAGGTGTGGTCTAACCAGGGCTTTGTACAGCTGCAGCATAACTTCTACCCCCTTGTATTCTAGTCCTCTGGATATAAAGGCCAGCACCCATTAGCCTTTTTGATTATTTTCTGTACCTGTTCATGACATTTGAATGATCTATGCGCAAGCACCCCTAAGCCTCTTTGGACCTCCACTATTTCTATATTTTCACCATTTAGAAAGTACACTGATCTATCTTTTTTCAGTCCAAAGTGGATGACCTCAAACTTGCCTACATTGAAGTCCATTTGCCCTAGTTTTGCCTATTCACTTAATCTATTAATATCTTTGTAATTTTATGCTTCCATCTACATTGCTTACAATGCCACCTATTTTTGTGTCATCTGCAAACTTGGATATGTGGCTCTCTATCCCATCATCTAATTCATTAATAAATACAGTGAATAGTTGAGGTCCCAACACAGATCCCTGTGAGACACCACTAGCCACATCCTGCCAATTAGAGTACCCCCTCTGTCTCCTTCCGCTCAGCCAGTTTCCTAACCAGGTCAATAATTTGCCCTCAATTCCGTGAGGTTCAACTTTAGCTAACAGTCTCTTAGGAGGGACTTTATCAAATGCCTTTTGGAAGTCCATATAAATAACATCCATAGACACTCCCCTGTCCATTACTTTCAGTCACCTCTTCAAAAAATGCAATCAGGTTCGTCAGACATGATCAACTGAAAATGTTCAGTGTTCATTCACCCTATCCTTAATTATAGACTCTAGTAATTTCCCGACAACAGATGTTAGAGTAATTGGTCTATAATTCCCTGGTTTCCCTCTCTCAACGGAGTGACATGTGCAATTTTCCAATCTAAAGGAACCATTCCCAAATCAAAGGGACTTTGGAATATTACAGTTCGGGCATCTGCAATGTTCTCACCTACTTCCTTTAAAACCCTTGGATGGAAACCATCTGGTCCTGGGGATTTGTCACTCTTTAGCGCCATTATTTTCTTCATTACTGTTAATTTACTTATGTTCATTATGGTGAGTCATCCACGGCTTTTTTTTTAGCAAGTAGGGCTCTTGCCTCTCAGGGGTATAAGTTGGTTCTGTATCACATTAAATTCTTTTTCAACAGCTCCCACTGATCTTCTGTCGATTTACCCATTAACAGATTTGCACAGTTTACTGTGGACAGTCTCTATCTCATCCCATAGAAGTCAGCCTTGCCTTGATGTGGATTTGTACTATTTCGCATTTCTCCCTTTCAAACACAACGTTGAACTCGATCATAATATGATCGCTATTAGATAAATGTTCACGCACCCTTAGGCTGTTAAATAAATCTGGCATTGCTCATTATTAAATCAGACATGGCCTGCCCCTTATTGGTTCTTGGACAAATTGCTGCAGAGAACTCTCCTGAACACACTCAAGAAATTCATTACCTTTCTGACATGAGCTAGTCTGCTTATTCCAATCTACATGAAAGTTAAAATCTCCCATTAAAACCACACTGCCTTTACTACATGCTTGTCTAATATCTGCATTTATACATTCTGCCACTTTACAGCTGCTACTAGGTGGCCTATACACAACTCCCACTAGTCTTAAATCCTTTTCTATTTGTTAATTGTACGCATAATTCTCCACTGCCTGCTTACCTCTCGTTATATCCTCTCGTATCGCTTGACAGGTGACTGATTTTTCACCAGCCTAGCTGGGTTTTAAATTGCCACAGTTGGTAGTTGTAACCAGCTGTAAAGTGGCCATTTTGGATAAAAGTCTATCTCCCAAGGCATTGCACATGGTAAGTCGGAGAACATGGTTACTCTCTAACCTGTAGGGGGTGGCATGTGCACCCAGTCAGCTTCGCCTCTGACTGTCCTGTGAGCGGTTCGAATCGCTCCCACACCACAGGGTTCTAGACACTGGACTTAGGTACAGGCAGCGATACAGAAAATCGAGTAGAGAAGTGGTTTGGTGCAAGAAAACCAAGATTTTATTAAAACAGAATAAAACACAGTCTTATGAGAATTACTGGTATACAATACAGGCATAAAAAATTACACTTATACAGGGAATGGGGAACACACGGCACATCGAGGGAAAAACAACTACATTAACAATCCCCCTTATCCTTATCCCACCCCCTATACCTAACTAGATTAAGCTACGAGGGGCCAGGAAGTCATGCTCACCAATCCAAAACCTGTTGCTTTTAACAGTTGTGAGTTTTGAGGTTTGGTCTTCTGTCCTTTGGGGTACTCTGTCGCCACGTGGTCTCAGGGCGCGGTGCTGGAGTTGTTGATGCAACACACCTTCCCTCTCCTCAGATACCGTCGTCGTCTCGTGGCGAAGGGTTTTCTTCTTCTTCTCCCTCGGGTGGTCGTCGGAGGTAACGTTACGGTCATAGATCAGTTGGCGGTTTTCAATGCTTACAAGATTTTGCTACCCATCCTTTGAATGTTAGCATATTCGTCGCAGGTGTGGACACTCGCGTCTAATGCCTGTTTATTCGCAGTGTTCAAATGCCAACTTATTCTCACTGTCCAAGCATACACTGCTAATTTCTTCCCCAAACGCCAGCTTATAACTAGGCATTTGGTTTTTATGAATGCGTCTTCTGCTGCCCTTCTCTGCTCTTGTCAGGTTTTACCTTCTTATTCGTCTCGTCTCGTCTCGTCTGCCCTTTTTGTGGCCTGTGTGTCCTTTATGACTTTGAACTCGGGTCTCGTTCTCCTCCCGTGTTTGGTCCCGGTGTAATGGCCGTCCTTGGTTGTTGAGCGGTGCGGGGAGCGAGAAGAGAACCCGCCACGAGGCCAGAGCACGAGTATGAGTGGCAGCAGGCCAAGACCCAACAAGAGTCAAGGGAAGAGAGCGAAGAGCCAAGAGAGCGATTGCTAGTGATGGGGCCTACAATTATACCCGTTCTTCCACTCCTTATCTGCGTGCCAAATCAGGTCAGTCCATTGTTTAACTTTTGGCAGGCTGTTTTAAATGATTACAACCATTTCTTTTAACGACTTTAGGAGTGGTTGTCTCCGGGTCTAATGGCCCCGATGTCCTGGTTGCTTTGTTATGGATAAGACTTGATTGTCTCCATCCTACCTTGATGGCTACTGTGAGCTGTTATCGATTAAACATGCAGGCAGCTAATGGCCATCATTAAAAGTTCCATTCTACTTTGGTTTGATCCAATTCGAATAAATGCATATTCTGTGTTTACTTTGTCTGGCTGGTTCTCGAGAGTCCTGTTCTCACAGATACCTACATTTTAATGTTTCGTCTCCAGGCCTGCTTGTTGGCAGAGCCCTGGTTTTAAAAATCCTGTCAATATCGGCACGAGGTTTACAGAAGCCATTTTGGGTACCCTACTTTTAATAACTTGTCCAAAACAGGGTCCCTTGATCCATAACTCGGGGAGTGTGGGAATTTTGAGAACCCTGTAACTTACACTCCCCCCTGCTGATACTAAACTTGCTTTAAGTATCATCCTGCTGAGGTGAGCAAAATTTCCGATCCTCCATAGTCAACCTTCCCTTGTAATTACCTATCTAATATACCCACAACACATGCACTTCCCATTCCACGAAAATGTAGTGTACATAAGTGTACATAGAATAATTACAGTTGTTTACACACATCCACGCATGGAGATGGTCCAACACCCCTGCACCAATTGGTACACATACATCTTTATTAAAACAATGCGTCAAAATACTTTATTAAAAAAAGCAAAACAGAAAAAAACAACAATCTTTAATCAAAAATACAAAAACTCAAACAGGTGTACCTCCCTCCACCTTCACATAATGTTCCTTCCAGATCCTCTGCTTTCGGAATTCCAGCACCTGACCTTTTCCCTTGCACTGAGTGCAGACTAGGTACAACACTATCCCTAACTGGCAATCACGAGAATGTGGGAAGCCAGACTGATCCACGAAGGGATCTCTATGTTATTGAAAATGTCCCACCAGGGTGGAATCACAATATCCAATATCTTAGCCCCTATCTCTACTGTTTTCTGTTCTAGAGTGTAAAAATGTTTCTGTGAAACTATAACGGCTTTGAGTATTTTGGTAAGGTGTTCAGGGAGAGGGGGAATTTCAAAGCCAAAATGCGCTACATACTTCTGCAGGTTGGTAAAATCCTCCTTTACAGTGAGGTGAACAGTGGAGGGTTCAGGAATGGGGACAATTCACTCCTGGGCCACTTGAACTTCTGCCTCGGGTTTAAAACAGAAGCTGCTGTCACTAACCGGACACCATCTATGCTGTCCATGCTGGTAGTGGGGCGCTCCTGTGGTGACACAGTATGTCCCACCTCCTATATATGCTACCTGTGGGGGTACATGGCCTTGTGCAATTGCCTCCATGGTACAATTTATAGGTTTCGCGCCAGCAGCTCTGAACCCGCACTGTGGTTTTGAATAGGCATTCAAGTGCTGGGGACACAGGATTATGTGTGCTCCCTGGCTCCGGCACCCTGCGAGGTCGGTACCTGTCATAGCGTGCTCCCACTTTATGACGTAAGGTGGGACCACTGTGAAACGAATGTGCGCAACCTTTTAATGACTCCAATGTTCTCCACCCTGTACACCGGTGCGGGTCGGGCTGTCCCACCCATGATCGGCATCCTAACTACTACTCCCATGATTGTGTGGTTAGACCGCCCACAATCCACTGGGACTGGGTAGGCCTCGGAAACTAGCCGGAGTTGGCACGGGCTTAATGCATTCTCAAATGGATGGAGGGCTGCGAGGTGCTTGTTGCTGATCCAGGAGGGGACTAAACCCTGTTTTAAATCCTCCAGATTACTGCGGCCCTCGCCCAGCAACCACGCCCCATACAGCACGCACACCTCGTTCTGTGCAGCCTGGTCAGAAGCATTTCGGTCTTCCCTTATGAGGGCATTTACCGTCTTTGCATGCTTCTCCAACTCCGCTATGATTTCCTTTAAATGGACCGTCATGGCCTGGTCCTCATGCAACTCCGAGCCCACTACCTTGTTCTCATCCAGTAATATCCCTTTTAACTGTGTTTTTAAACCGTTTATCTGGGTCTGCAGCTCTATGTCATCCAAACTGTTGGTGACAGAGGACCCAGTATTAAACGCAGTAAAAACATCATTCCATACTCCCCTTCTTTGTCTCCCTGCATTACCCAAAAACTCATGGTGTGTGGTGTACAGTTCGGTTTTGTCGACATTGGCGAAATCGAACTCCTAAAAATTCTTGAACATGTCCTTTAATAGGGCCTGGTATAGCTGCTCTGTTTCTTTGGGGCACCACTCCGGTAAATGTACCTCGGTGAGATTTAAAATCACGGAGGCTACCACGTAGTGTACCCCCTGGTACAGCACCTGATCCATAGGCACTAGTACCAGCCCATTCCCTGGTCCCTTGGTGGTGGCGGGGCACCCTTCTCTGGGTATCCTCGCTGCCTGCGCCGTGGGCAGGGGCTTTCGGGGGCGGGTTACAAGCTCAGTGGCATTCACTGGGATCGGGGAGTATGGGACTGCGCACGCCTTCAGGCTGGTATCCCACTTCATCCCCTCCCCGGTGTCTTGCCACTGCCGGTGGAAAATGATAGATATGCCTGCGGGGCAGACCCTCTCTGACCCCCACATACAGATATAAATTCCTTGATCCGGTTCCCACCACTTGTCCCAACACACACTTAATCCTCCTTGAGTCCCTGTAATCGTCTGGTGGGTATTGTTCCCCAACCGTTCCCACTCGACTGCGGGATTTCTCATATCTTTGCTCAGCTTTCTGAGCCACCACCACCTATCCAAAGGAATGTGTCCCTTGCACGTTAAACATACACGTTTCCCTACGGTGACGCTGACCCTTGTGGTAACGACCCGTACCCTGGGACACAGGAGGGAGGCCTCCCCGTACGTGAACCCGGTCTGGCTGGAGTACTGAGACTCATTGGACCCCAGCCACCCTGGCCACCTTCCCTCGTGGACGTAGACGGCGGTCTCCTCCACATCCCGTTTGCCACTTCGGTCAGTCGCTATAGGTGCTCTCTCCCCCGAGCACCCGTAGATGTGAGAGTCTTCCACGTCACCTCTTTTTCCCAGGCTCAGTCCTATCAGGGCGAGTAGGATTACGCTCCCCTTCATCCTGACAGTCTTTCTGCAACAGATACAAAAACATACAGCCAGGTCCCCAAGAGATTCTCTGGCTTGGGTGAAGCATAGTCGGGTCTGGCGACCTCGACTCAAGTACACACACTCTTAGCAGATTACTACTTAATTAAAACTACCCGTCACCTTACTTAAACTTAAGCTAAAACACCCGAACTTAAACTAAATACTTAAACTTAACAATAACCAAAACTTAAATTACCTAAACTATGAACATCCGCCGCCCGTCTCCGGGCAGCCAGGCTAATTCCTGGTTGGGCTGCAGCGCACCGCTCCCTCCGACGTGGCCATACTGTCCTGCAGTGTTGGTCCCTCGCTGCCCGTGGTTGCCGGCTGGAGACCTCTGTCCTTTGACTTCCCCCTGACTTGGGAGGCTGTCCCTTTAAACTGGGGAGCTGGTGACCAGGGTTTCCTGGGTTGGGGTGTCCGTGGGGGCCTTCTCGGGACTTTGGCGGGTGGGGATTTCTTGGCTGGTGCGCCTTGAACCCGAACCGCTGTCCCCTCCGCTGCGGCCTGTGGGCTCACCACTGCCGCTGGCCGGGGATCTCTGCCCTCAGGCTTCACCTCTCCTGAACCTGGGCTAGGGGCAGGTAACTCTTCGCAGCCTGTTGCTGCAGGCTGAGAGTCTCCGCCCCCAGGTCCCAAACCTGGGTCCGGGGCGGGGTTTTCGACCTCAGGTCCCTCCTCCTCTACACCTGGGTTAGGGGCAGGGTCTTCGCCCTCGGATCCCTCCCCATCTGGATCCCAGAAGAGGGGGGGTGTCCCAATCGGTGGGCGGGATGGCCCCTCCCCTTAAGCAAGCCACCGCGCCTGCCTGTGCAGTCTGTGAACTCGCTCCTGCTGCAGGCTGAGGTTCTCTATCCTCAGGCCTTACCCCAACTGGTTGTTTTCTCCTTTCGGGTTTAAACAGTTTGCACTGATTAATTTAACCAGCAGCCTGTTTTAAAACCTCGTCCGCTGCCCCAACGGGCCTTCTAGGGACACCCCATTCTCTTTCCTTACTGGGACGGCCTTACAGACGGGATCTTAAGGGGCTTGGACCTGCTTTAGGTCCGGGGCCAAAGATACCCCCTGTGTGCCTCCCTTGTCCCGGACTGCGGCTACCGGGCCTGCTCTACAGGGATCCCAGAACTCTCCTTCCCTAGCCCTCTGCTCGGCCACCTCGTTGGTCCTTTAGTTACCCTCCCACGTGGTAGGGAGGGATCCTAAAACTATGGCCAAAAGTTTGGCCATTTCCCCATCCTGCTCGTTCCCTGTGACTCCCATTGGGCTAAATGGGACCTCGTTAGACCGGGGTGGATTGGTCGAGTCTTCCGTATGGACCACCATGCTGGAAGCTCCAGTGTCCACTGAATATCTCCCTTGCACCGTCTCCACCCATATCTTAACACAGGGCCTGCTCCCCTCATCGTTTGCAAGGGGACACAGGTCGACAGGCTGCGCTGGTTCTAGTCATGGCTGTGGATTGGATGGGGCTGATGCGGTCAGCGCACCTGTAGTGGCTGCTACCCTCCCCTGGCCAGTTAATATGGATCTCATGACGTCCAACACTGACTCAACCGCGGCGGGAGGAATCCCTGCCTCTACCTTTTGGGCTGGAGCTTCGGAGTTCTTTCCCTTGTTGTCTTTCCAAGGGTTTTTGCACTCCTTCCACCAATGACCATCCTTCCCACACCCGTAACAATTCGTCTTTGTGTTGAGGGGGTTATTCCCTTCCTGGTGCCACTCTTTCCTACCCGGTCCGGGTTTCACCTCATGCACCTTCCCCTTGGGTGGGTGTGCATCGGTTCCCCTACCGTTTTTATAGGCTAGAGTCAACTGTCTGATCACCGTAAGTTCGGTGGTCTGGGGGTTCTTGGGGTCGAACCAGACTTCTGCCTTGGCCCAGACCTGTGGCAAGCTGTTCGCCGCTAGGCAACGGAGCCAATGGGCCAGGGGGTCTCTCCCCTCTGCTTCTGTCACTCTCTTTCTCTCATCCTTCTCTCCTCACTGCTTCTTTTTGCTTCACTCTCTATTTTTCTCCCTTTTCCTTTCAGCTGGGAGGTGGGAGGTGGGTGGTGGTGGTATGCCATGGTGTGGCAGGGCCATTGTCAACTGCAGGATTAACTTGAAGTGGGGCCTGTGGGGAAATGTGGTCTACCGTGGCTACCTTCCCATTTCCTCCCCCAATCACTTGTGCTTCCTTTGATCCTGTTACATACGCTAACCCTTCACCTTCCCACGACCTTCCCCTTTCTATCACTCTCAATGCTACCCTTACTTCTTTCCCTTTGAACTATCCACTCAACCCCTGTATATATTCCCCCCACGCTTCACGTTCAGTCACTTCACCATTAATCCTCCACCCACTCTCACTTGTGTGAGTGGTGAGAGGCCATAAGAACATAAGAAATAGGAGCAGGAGGAGGCCATTTGGCCCCTCGAGCCTGCTCCGCCATTCAATGAGATCATGGCTGATCTGGTCTTGGGCTCAGCTCCATTTCCCTGAACGCTCCCCATAACCCTTCACTCCTTTATTGTTCAAAAATCAGTCTATCTCCACTGTAGGAATTAAACAAGCGGGGTTGGGGTTATTGTCTCTGGCCAGTCAGAAGCCTCTGAGCTGCTCCAGGGACCCCCGTGTGGTTTTGAAGCGCTCCCCTATTCCTGGTTCTGACCGCCGGATTTATTCGGTAGCGAAGTAGACAGAAAAACACCGAGACTAGTGGTTGGGTGCAAAACAGACCAGTATTTATTGAAACAAAAGAAAGAAACAATTTAAAAATAATCGATACAACACACCTATGCCTGGTACAGCACTTTTGCTTAACACAGTTCACTTATCGTTTACTGCAGCACTCTTTTGCTTAGTGGCTTTACTTAAATACAGCACCTTTAACTAGTGCAACACACCTTTAATATAGTACACTTTGCTCAATACAGCACCTCTGCTTAGTGGCTTTTACTTAAATACAGCTGCTTAGTGTCCACTGAAGCACCTTTCTGCTTTGCGCAACACTGTTACTCAAATACAGCACTTTACTTCTTACAAATCACTTATTGTTCACTACAGCACTTCCCTGCTTAGTGCAACACTTTTATTTAAATACAGCACTTTTAATACAGAACTCAGTGTTCACTACAGCACTTCTCTGCTAGTGCAACACTGTTACTTAAATAGGGAAGGAGAGAACGGACACAATGAGGGAAAATCAACTAAAATTACAGTTCTAACAAAATTCCCCTTAATTCCCACCCCTATACCTATTCTAAGTTGCCTTGTAATGGGCCAGAAAAGGTATGCTCACCAATGAAAACGCCTGCTCCGTGCCCCCCTGTGGTCTATGATCTTCACTGCCCCGAAGTAGAAAATACCCCAGTATTTAAAAGTAAACTGCTGGTATTCCACTCCTTTAGGCATGCTTCTGAGCTGTTCTTCCGTAGGCAGAGCACGGAGGTGAGGCTGCAGAGAGGGAGAGAGAGATGGCTTCTTGAGAAGCTATCTTATACCCCAATTGGGGCCAAAACCTTCCCGCCCAAATCCAGGTGCATCTGGGCTGAACAAAAGGGATCCAAACTGTCCCCATTGTCTGTGATGGGTTTGGATGAATTACCCATTTATCGTGATGGGTTTATAAATGTATTCCCATTCATCGTACTGAGTTTGAATGGAGCTGTCTTGGTTTGAAAAAAAAAGCATGTCTTTCTATAATTGCTGAGTAAACAGCTTTGAAAGTTAGTGTAAGCAAAAGTCATTGTCCTGTGGTCAAACTGAAACTGCAGTCTCAAGTGGTTAATCCTTTGTGTAAACATAGTAGCAGTTTCTGTCTTTGTCTCTGCAGGGAGGGGAGCTCCCTGAACTGCCTTTGATTGGCAGTTTAGTCAGCCATCTTTGATCTTCCCCTTTCATATGTCCACAGTCTGTGCCCTGACATGAGGTCGGGCAGCCATCTTTGATTATCCCTTTTTCACAGACACACACAAGCTGCCTTTTCAATGTCTTTTGTCTTATGCCACGAGGTCTGACGGCCATTTTGATCCATGGATTTTAAAGGTATATTACCCAGGTATTCTTTTAATCAAAAATCAATCTTCGGAACTGTAGGAAATTTCGAAATTGCGAAATCCTTACACAACTTTAAATATACTCAATGACCCAGCCTCCACAGGCCAGAGGTCCCCTCACTCTCAACCTGTTTCCCGTCTTCCCTCCCTTCCCTATCTTTGTCTTCCAAAGAGGCTTTGTTTGCTGTCAAAGTAAAAATGTACCTGTGCTCTGGGGAAAAAAAATGCAGAACTCAGTTTTTTGTACTTTATTAGAAATGTAAGCATCCGAGAAATATAAAACTTACTACTGGTTATGTGGCTTTTTTTACACCAATGCATAAGCCTCAAACACTTATGATTAGGTGCTTATTCTTTAATTGAGAATAAATGTTTGCATGAGGACACATTTGAGATTACAGTACACACCGCGAGGGGTCTCATTGTTATCACCTCTGGCTCATGCTATCACGCAACTAGATATTGGGCATAGAGATAAACTCCCGATGCAGGGGACCATTTACAGAAGGGACCAGTGTCACTCAACCCAAAGGACCAGTGTCACTCAACCCAAAGGACCAGTGTCACTCAACCCAAGGGACCAGTTTCACTCAACCCAAGTGAATATCTAGTGCTGACCTGAAATTTGGAAAACTGAACAACCAGGCAGAGAATGGGATGGAGTCAGGGGCTAGGGAACGGAGACGTTGAAGATGGTGGCAAAGTAGGGCAGCCAATTCTGATTGAGTGTATTTCTGGAGGTGTCATCACATGACCTCCCACCTCTAGCTGCCCCGCCCCCACACTGACACCCACCCCCACTGGTTGGTCGGCCAACACGTCCATACTTGCGCTGCCCCACCTTTCCACGCCTATTGGAAAGCGAAAAGGCTCTTCATTACCCAACTGGATGTTTCTTAACTGTCAGTCAAACAGCCATTTTTCTCCATCCCCAATATTTTTATAACTAATAAACGGAAGTGTGCAAAGAAAATGATAAAAACACATTTTTTGACACTCTTGTGATTTTTCTCCTGGGTTTGCTCACAGCACAGTCTTGGAGATTAATCTTCAATTCCTGGAGACTCCAGGTCAAGCCTGGAGGATTGGCAACCCTATGGCAGAGTCGTACAGTCAGGGTATCGTTAGCATGTCTATGGACACTGACCCCACTGTACAAATGTGCAGTAGCTTCTTTGCAGGGATAAAGAAAGACTTGCATTTATATAGTGCCTTTCTCAACTTCAGGACGACCCAAAGCGCTTTTCAGCTAATGAAGTGCTTTTGAAGTGTAGTCACAGTTGTAATGTAGGAGACGTGGCAGCCAATGTGCACACAGCAAGGTCCCACAAACAGCAGTAGACCAGATAATCTGTGTTAGTGATGTTGTTTGAGGGATAAATATTGGCCAGGGAACTTCCCTGCTTTTGTGTCATGGGATCATTTTTAGGCCACCTCAGAGGGCAGATAAGCCCTTGCTTTAACATCTCATCCAAAAGACAGCACTTCCTGACAGTGTAGCACTCTCTCAGTACTGCACTGGTGTGTCGACTTGGATTATGTGCTCATGGAACAGGAATGGGCCTTGAACGTACAACCTTCTTTCTAAGAGGCGATAGTGCTACCCTCCGAGCCATGGCTGACATCACAGTATGGTGAAGGAAGGCAATGGTCGCTGCCCTCGTGGTAAATACCTGTAGATTTTGGTGCTATTTTTCTTTGCTCAGGTCAACACAAGGTCATTGTAAAGGAAAGAATTCCTTTTTGGATCAATCTGTAAAAATATCAAGGGTATTTGGAGATGTTTTCACAATATATATAAATGATCTAGACAAGGGAACTAGATGTAATATCTCCAAGTTTGCAGATGACACAAAGCTGTGTGGGCGTGTGTGCTGTGAGGAGGATGCAGAGAAACTCCAGTATGATTTGGACAGGTTGGGTGATTGGGCAGATGCAGTATAATGTGAATAAATGTGAGGTTATCCACTTCAGTGGCAAAAACAGGAAGACAGATTATTATCTGAACGGCAATAGATTGGGAAAAGGGGAAGTGCAACGAGACCTGGGTGTCCTTGTGCACCAGTCGCTGAAGGTAACCATGCAGGTACAGCAGGCGGTTAAGAAGGCAAATGGTATGTTGGCTTTCATAGCGAGAGGATTCAAGTACAGGAGCAAGGATGTCTTGCTGCAGTTGTACAGTGCCTTGGTGAGACCACACCTTGAGTATTGCGTGCAGTTTTGGTCGCCTTATCTGAGGAAGGATGTTCTTGCCATGGAGGGAAAGCAGCGAAGATTCACCAGACTGATACCTGGGATGGCAGGAATGATGTATGAGGAGAGATTGGGTCGATTAGGCTTATATTCGCTCGAGTTTAGAAGAATGAGAGGGGATCTCTTTGAAACTTATAAAATTCTAACAGGACTAGACAAACTAGATGCAGGAAGGATGTTCCCGATGGTGGTGGAGTCCAGAACCAGGGGTCACAGTCTAAGGATAAGGGGTAAGCCATTTAGGACAGAGATGAGGAGGAATTTCTTCACCTAGAGAGTGGTGAACCTGTGGAATTCTCTGCCACACAGGGCAGTTGAGGCCAATTCATTAAATATACTCAAGAAGGAGTTGGATATATTTCTTGAGGCTAAAGGGATCAAGGGATATGGGAAGAAAGCAGGGACCGGGTACTGAATTTGGATGATCAGCCATGATCTCATTAAATGGTGGAGCAGGCTCGAGGGGCCGAATGGCCTACTCCTGCTCCTATCTTCTATGTTTCTATGTTTCTATGTTTCTATCTTGAGGCAAGTGAATTAAAGCCTTGAGTAGGAAATTACAAGTATTGCATATTTAACCAAAAAGGTTTGCAGACATGATAAGTGTGAATACTGTATGAGACTGGGAGACAGCAAGTACTTAAAGAACATCATAAAAGTTTAATACCAACACTTTACAGTTGTATTTATTAAACCGTGAGTTCAATATGTCAATAGATTTATAAATGTATCATTGAAATGGCTTATAAAAAATCATTCTTAAATTTTCTATCCAAAGAGGGATTGGTGAACATTTCTTAAGACTTGTTAGGAGAATAAGAATTGATGTTGCATAAGCAGACTATTGAACTGACTAAGATAACAGGGGATACAAAGGGGACTTGGTGCGGTGGCATAGTGGTTAGCACTGTTGCCTCACAGCGCCAGGGACCCGGGTTCGAATCCGGCCTCGGGCGACTATCTGTGTGGAGTTTGCACATTCTCCCCGTGTTTGCGTGGGTTTCCTCCGGGTGCTCCGGTTTCCTCCCACAGTCCAAAGATGTGCGGGTTAGGTTGATTGGCTATGATAAAAATTGACCCTTAGTGTTAGGGGGATTAAATACGTGGGGTTACGGGGATAGGGTGGGATATGTGTTGGTGTAGGGGTTATGGGGATCGGGTGGGATATGTGTCGGTGCAGGCTCGATGGGCCGAAATGGCCTCTATCTGCACTGTGGGGTTTCTGTGATTCTGTGATTTCTGTGAATTAACCTGAGAGTTGAGCACATAATCTAGGCTGACACTCCAGTCCAATACTGAGGGAGTGCTGCATTGTCGGAGGTGCCGTCTTTTGGATGAGACGCTAAACTGAGGCCCCGTCTGCCCTGAGCATCTCACCCTGCTCAGCTCCTATCTCAGCTGTGTCACTGTATTGAAACATCAAACAAAAGCTTAGATATTTCATCTAGGAAAGGGGGGCGGAGGGGAGGGAAACTTCATATCAAGTTGTCCAAAAGCCTCAATGTGATTCACACCATGAGTTATTTGTTTTCAGGGTGCAGTGACTTGTTATGTAGTCAAATACAGCAGCCATTCTGCATCAGAAATATCCCTTAAACAGCAATACAATAAATCACTAGTTAAGGTGTGTTTGGTGGTATTGGTTGAGGGTGAAATGTTGGCCAGGGCGCGAGGAGAGCTTGCTTTTCTTTTTCAAATCATGCCATGGGGTCTTCAGCATCCAGTGGAACTGGTAGACAAGGCCTCAGTTTAACGTCTCATCCAAAGGATGGTACAGGAAACTCTCTTTTAACCGGCACCTAAATAACCGGAAATCTCTGTTAACCGGCAAAATTCAGGAGTAGGTTCAGGTAAGTTTTACTTCATATTAGTGGCAGTTCCTGGATCTGTGGCTGTGCAACTGGGGCTCGTGCACTTGTTGCTAAGCAACAGGAATGCTTGGTCTGTGGCCGGAGTTCCTGCACATGTTGCTAAGCAACAGGGAAGCCTAGATTTGTTGCTGTGTACGGAGCTCTCGTACCTTTTAACTATATCTCTCTGTAACCCGGACTTTTTGATAAACCGGCACCACGCCGGTCCCGTTGGTGCCGGATAATAAAGAGTTTCCTGTATCTCCAATGGGACAGTACTCTCTAGGTACGGCACTGGAGTAACACTTTAGTTTATAAGCTTAAACCCTGGTACATGTATGTCACTTTAAACCACAATATTATAGCCCAAAGGCAAGAGTGCTACCAACTGAGCTAAGCTGTCAAACAACATTAATTGAATTGGAGAGGAACATGGTCCCTGGGTCCTTCCCTTCTGGCTGACGTTGGGCAGGGATTTTTTGGTGGATTTCTTTTTCTCCTCTTCTCCTGAATGTACTATCACACCCGTGGCCATTATCACGCATGATATAGAGAGTGTGTCAACAGTTTATATTAACCATGGAGAGCTCCGCGGCTGAGGCTGATCCTTCCTTCTCTGATTTCCACACAGGAGGGCATTTGAGCATTGGCCACTAAACAGTGATCTGAAGCAGTAATCACGGGTGAGTCTTCCCCTCCACAGCTACGGGTATTGGTCCCAGGTGTAGCATCCCCCCCCTTCACGAGTTGCGATCTGCTCTTTTTCAATTCAATCTTGGGACCTGGGTGTCGCTGGCAAGACCAGTGTTTATTGCCCATCCCTAGTTGCCTTGGAAAAGTTTGCTACAACTGAGTGGCTTGCTGGGCCACTTCACAGGCCAGTTAAAAGTCAACTATGTTGGTGTGAGTCTGGAGTCATATATCGGCCAGACCGGGTAAGGATGACAGCTCTCCTTCCCTAAAAGGACATTAGTGAATCAGTTGGGTTTTTACAACCTTCCAACAGCTTTCTGGTCACTTTTACTGATACCAGCTTTTTATTTCCAGATTTTATTTTAAACTGAATTCAAATTCTCAGCCTCCCACGGTGGGATTTGAATTTATGTTCTCTGGATTATCAGTCCAGGCCTCTGAATTACTCAACTAACTCAGCACAGACAAGGGATTTAACCTGGGACCTTCCTGTATTTGCACAGTTCCATGCTCCAAAAGGGGATCTGAAAACAACCCACCCACCACTCTCGTAATAACACAAGCTGCTTGTCAGCCGTGGCTAAGTTGGTAGCATTCTCATCTCTGAGTCAGAAGGGTTGTGGGATCAGAATCCCACTCTATGAGACTTGAGAACATAAATCTAGGCTGACAGTCCAGTGCAGTACTGAGGGAGTGATGCACTGTTGGAGGTCCTGTCTTTCAGATGAGATGTTAAACTGAGGCCATCTGCTCTCTCAGGTCGACATAATAGATCCCATGCCACTGTTTCAATAGATGAGCAGGGGAGTTCTCTTTATGTCCTGGACAATATTTATCCCTCAATAACAACAGAAAATGCTGGAAAAACTCAGCAGGCCAGGCAACATCCGTGGAGAGAAATTAGAGTCAACGTTTCGGGTGAACCCTTTATCAAGACTAAAGAGGCACAGGGAATGAAATAGATTAAGAGGCCAGGCTGGGAGAGAACAAAAGAGAAGAGACATTAAGAGGTATTCAAAATGAGATGAGATGGCGATAGGACAGTGGAGGCAAAAGACGGCTCTAGATTAGGTGTGAAATGCGCTGGCAGAATGGGAGACAGCTGCCATGTGGGAGAGAGAAAAAAAAGGAAAGGGGGGGGAGGGGAAAACCAAAACAAAGGTGTGGATAAAAAATATAAGTAAAAATGTAATAGGGGCTGAGGTTATGATCTGAAATTGTTGAACTCGATATTGAGTCCGGAAGGCTGTAATGTGCCTAATCGGAAGATGAGGTGCTGTTCCTCGAGTTTACGTTGAGCTTCCGTGGAACAATGCAAGAGGCCAAGGACGGTGAGGTCCGAGTGGGAATGAAGTGGTGAATTAAAGTGACAGGCGACCGGAAGCTCGGGGTCACCCTTACGGACTGAACGGAGGTGTTCCGCAAAGCGGTCACCCAATCTGCGTTTGGTCTCCCCAATGTAGAGGAGACCGCATCGTGAGCAGCAAATACAGTATACTAGATTGCAAGAAGTACAAGTAATATTTATCCCTCAATCAACATTATTCTACAAAAACAGATTATCTGGTCATTATCACATTGCTGCGTGGCCTTTGGGATGTTTTGAAAGGTGCTATATCTCAAGAAGAACAAGTAAAGGGTAAAACAGCGGACATCAGCAGTTCCAACTGAGAAATGAGACACACACTGCTGCCCCAGTAATGTATTAAGGAGTTGTTTAACCTGTAAAAGATAGCTGCACGGATGGCTGAGGGAACACCATTCATCTTTGCTATCATAAACTTAGTTGAGGGCAAACCTGCAGGGAACAGACATTGACATGTCCTTCTCTGCCGCTGGCAATGTGTTTGTTTGTGGACTTCTTTCCTTAAGTGAAAGATTATTTTAAGTAGTTTTGGATTCTGCCCATTGTTCTACCAACTAGTAACTGAAGCAAGGCAGAAACAGCAAGACAGACATTCTAATTAACAATGGGCATAGTGGTTATGGTGCTGGAGACAAAGCCAAATACTAGCTCAGTAAATTCTGAAATTGAAGTTAATAAATCTGATGGGTTGTTAATGGAAAATCTGCTGGATTGCGGTAAAAACCCAACTGGTTCACCAATGTACTTTAGGGAATCTGGTCTGGCCGACATGTGATTATAGTCCACACGACGTGGTTGACTTATTCCAAACCCAATGGCACAAACTCACAACAAACATGTTGCTACACTGCAGAACACAGAGATGATGGTGACCTGACAACCAGGAAGTGGGATGGTGTTAAAATACTGGTTGAGTGTAGTTTTTTTCTCCAAATTATTACTGAATGTTGTTTTGGGAAGTATGTCAAAAGTTCAATTAGATGCACCAAGTGTCATATTCGAGAGGAAAAGGTACGCATGGACACGAGGTAAAATCCTCCAATGGGTCTGTTGATAAATACATTGCCCTGTGGTGAACTGAATGGCAGAGACTGAGAAGGTCCCAGGCTCAGTCCCTGGGTCTGTGCTATCTTAACTGATATTAGGAGCCCTACTATTGGCGAGGTGGATACAAATAAGGAAGCCTGTTTAGCCTATCTTAGCTCGCCTATCCAAAAACACCCTTTACATACTGCAGCAGGGTGACTGAGGGCCGGTATGTCAGCCGCAGGTGGAAGTGGCCGCTGATCCCAGAGGAAGTGTATGGCCCCTTTAAGAACCTCCCCTTTAAAGATAATTGCACTTAGAGTGGGAGCACCTGGAGTGGGAAGACTGCTCCTGGGCCTGGCCAAAGTGGCCATTAATAGGTCCAGGCAGCGGGCGGTCGAGGGGGTCGTCCGGCCCAATTGCCTGCCTCTCTTCCGCGGCTATGTTCGCGCCTGGGTGGCCCTGGAGATGGAGCACGCGGTGGCCGCCGGCACACTTGAGGCCTTCCGAAGCTGGTGGGCGCCGCGGGGACTGGAGTGCATCGTCACCTCGGCAAACCAAATTTTAGTTTAATTTGTTAAGTTTTAGTTAAAGTTTTGATTAAGTTACAGTTAATTCACAGTTAATTTGGTTCAGCAAAAAGAGGACCTGGAGTGGGAGGAGACTTTCCCCAGCCAGCTAAGCATAAAAGGGGAGGTTCAAGAGAAGTGGATCCTGAAAGAGGCTGGGAGTTGAGGAGATGGATGAACGAATGATGTGTTTTTTTGCTTTGCGTTATGTGCATTAACCGAAGGTGTTTGGAACTTGGATTGTTCAAGGACTACTGTTTGTAAGGAAAAGGAGGCTCTGAGATGGTACGACTCTGTAGCAATGCATTCATGGTATAAGATAATGGACCTGATTGCAGTTGGAGGCTTTCCATAGGCGAATACCTCCGATCGGCAAGAAAATTACGCACTTACCTGGTGCCTCCCTATCTTCGGACTCTTGCAGTCCTGGGTCTGCAGGTGTACGCCCTGCGTAAAGGCCCACGTATCCCAGGGGCGCATGTGGTTCCCAAGTGTCCCTGGGATCACGTGGGCTGGCCCAACCAATCACAAAGGGGGATTCCCATTATGCTTATGGAGGTTTCATTTACGTACGGAACCTCCATAAGCCTATTGGGAGTCACACAAAAATCCTTTCACACAACCTAAATAGAAATAAATCAACACATGTTTAAAATTAATAAAAATGCAATTTAATTAAACAGTGTAATTTTTTTGAAAAGTACATTTAAACCTTTTTAAAGGATTTAAAAATAACCTAAACTAATTTTGAAGGTTATTAAAAGATTTTTTTTTTTAAATTATATTTATTTTCACCCTTATGCTGGTAAAAGAAGGCCCTAGGCCTGCTTTTAGCAGGCATAAGAGTTTTGTGGGCATTTGCTGTACAGTGGTCGGGCAAATAGCCCAACTCTCTGCCAGCGAGTGTCCCGTTTCCTGCGGACGATCTGTCCAGCTGAAACTTGATGGATCGCAAGTTCCGGGTTTGCGCGCATGCTTGTTTATCCAGCTTCCCCTTAAATGCAGCTGTGCTGTTCACCTCGGCTACCCCATGTGGTGGAGAGTTCCACATTCTAACAATTCCTATTATGGCAGCCAGCTGTTTGTTGAATGATTCTGGGGATTCCATTATCCGATCTGAAGTCCACTCCATGTGTTGATCACTGTTTGTGTGAAGAACGAATCTTCTGACATCAGTCCTAAGGTTGTCTTTTGAGTTTGTGCTCTGCTTCCCTACTGACATGGTTTAATATGAAGTAATGTTTAGGATTTTTTATACCATTTATTATCTTAAATACCTCCTTAAGGAGGGACAAAATCAACCAGTATTCCTCCTCAGGATAATAATCCTGTGCACCCTGCTTAAAAGTACATGTGTGGCTATCTGTTGAGGACAAGATGGATCACACAGTCAAATAGCCTGCTGACAACCACTGCCTGGATTCACTCGGTGCGCATTCACATGGTCGAGGTGCAAGAGGGTAGCCAGTAGCATATCTCCGCATGAATCATGTGCCTTTGTGAAAGGTCAGGGGAGAAAATAGGAGGAAAAATGTTACAAAGAATGGGGCAAATTTTTAGGTTTGGGTCCGACAGAAATTGTGTGGAGATTTTCTGAAGACTCGGGGGTGGGGGGGGTAACAAGACCTTATCTATTCACATACAACAGGTAGGCATAAGCAAGCATTTAATGCTGTCAGTTGCTAATTGCAGCTTGAATAATTACCAACAAACACAGACTTGTATTTATACAGCGCCTATCACATCCCCCAAAGCTCCTCACAGACACATTATTTTGAAGTGCAGTGACCGTTACTATGTGAGAAAACAGGCACCCACTTTGTACACAGCAGGATCCCACATACAGCAACAACCAGTTAAGCTGTTTTTGCTGGTATTCGTTGAGCGAGAAATGTTGGGCAGGAGGCAAGAGAACTTCCTGCTCTTTAAATGATGCCGTGGGATTTTTAAAATACTGAGAAAGCCTTCAAAGCAGAAGCAGCGTACTGCTCTAAATATAAAATGGGAGGATGAAGAAGATTCTCAATCAAACTTTAGAACATAAGAATTAGGAGCAGGAGTAGGCCATACGGCCCCTCTAGCCTGCTCCGCCATTCAATAAGATCATGGCTGATCATCGACCTCAACTCCACTTTCCCGCCCGATCTCCAGATCCCTTGATTCCCCTAGAGTCCAAAGTTACATAGGAAAAAACTACTAATATTGACGTCAAAGGCAGCCAAGAAATCTGAGGAAGGTTATCACTGAAAAGACACATGAGGTGTCAGTTTAGCCCAGTTGATACGGCCCTTGCCTCGGAGTAGGAAGGTTGTAGGTTCAAACTGCAATCCTCGATTTGAGCATATCATACAGGCTGAAACATCAGTGCAATATTGGCAGGGGTGCTGTCATTTGGATAAGACACCAAACAGAGGCCCTATCTGTGCGGGTGGACATAAATGAGCCCCTGGCACTATTTGAAGAGTAGCCAATTCGCCCAATAGCCTTGCCCAGCTTCCTCCCTCAACCAAAACAGAGTAATTGGCCAATTATCTCCGTTGTTGTGCGCGAGTTGGCTGCCAAGTTTCTTTCAACACTAACCGCATGTCAAGAGTAATTAATTGACTGGTAGGCACTTTGGGACATCCGAACATGAAAGGCATAATATCAATGCAATTTTTCTTTTCTTTGCCTTGTTAAAAAAATACCTGTGCTTGTTCTGACAATGCTGCAAATTAACTCCAAGCAGCACATGCTGTCCAGCTCAGCCAGACTGGGAGGAAATAGGTTAAAGCTAAAGAACGAATCTCAGCCAGGGTTTCCTGCTCCTGCTCACTATCGAGGGGACTCCTGTCAAGACTGTGTGGAGGTCAAGTGTGCAAAGGGTGAGGCTTAGCTATGATGCTTCCCAGTGATGATTAGCTCGGTGACGCGCTCCATCTGGGTTGCTGCATGAAGTATGGTCACTTGGATGAGGCATCGGAGGATGGTCCCTGAAACAATAGCCCAGCGTGAGTCAGCGCACTCAGGGGAGGACAGGAGAAGATTAGAGAAGGGGAATTTTGCTTTTTAAAGAGCTAAAATAAAACAAAATCAAGACAGAAGAATTGACAGTAAATTCACCCTAATTCTGAGCAAAGCACATGAGAGCAGACAGCAAATTGATCATAACTCCACAAATAATGACCACAAAAAATCAAATATTACCACAATGGCCCTGTGGGACATCGTAACTGAGAAGAATCTCACAAGTGTCTTTGCTTCTCATCAGAAGATTTTGATATTTTTTAAACCACCCAAGGTTGCCTCCTGATTCAGTCTTGATTGGATGGCTGAGTATAGAGTGCTCCCGAAAGGTATCGATTTGTGCCTCTAATTGTTGGGTCAATACTGTCAGATTTCCTGAGGACATTGTGATTTGAAATTAGGCTCATTGTATATTAGTGTACAAACACTGGGGATAATTTTGACTTTGTGCGCCAGTCTAAAATGGGTGATAGCGGATCAGCGGCCTTTTTTACACTTCCACCGATTTTTCAATGGAAATAAAAATCGGGCCGGGAATTCACTGTCACCCATTTTATGCTATCTCTCAAAGTCAAAATTACCCTCATTGACTGCATTTACATAAAATTCTTTTAGCCTGCTATTTTAATTAAGACATTTTCATGTTTAAGATAACATAGAAACATAGAAGATAGGAGCAGGAGTAGGCCATTCGACCCCTCGAGCCCGCTCTGCCATTTAATGAGATCATGGCTGACCATCCAAACTCAGTACCCTGTCCCTGCCTTCTCCCCATATCCCTTGATCCCCTTAGTCTTAAGAAATATATCTAACTCCTTCTTGAATATATTTAAAGACTTGGCCTCAACTGCCTTCTGTGGTAGAGAATTCCACAGGTTCACCATTCTCTGGGTGAAGAAATTCCTCCTCATCTCAGTCCTAAATGGCTTACCCCTTATCCTTAGACTGTGACCCCTGGTTGTGGACTCCCCCGCCATCAGGAACATCCTTCCTGTATCTAAATGAGATGACTCCCAAGTCACACACCATCCTGACTTGCTGACGTCTCACCGTTCCTTCATCGTCGCTGGGTCAGTATCCTGGAATTCCCTACCTAATACTATTGTGGGAGAACCATCACCACAAGGACTGCAGCAGTTCAAGGACAAGGAGAAGGCCCACCACCAACTTCTCAGGATAACTAGGGATGGACAATAAATGTGGTCTTGGCAGTGTCACCAACACCCCAAGAAATTTTTTTTTTTAAAACACGGGCAAAGGAATTTAATTCAAACACATCAGGGGTGACTCTGTGATCTCGCACTGCTAGGGACCACATCTCGGGAAATCGCAAGTGTGCACCCTTTTAAGCATTCAGCCATGAATTTCAAGGCTTTCCATAAGCTTTACTCACCTCCTGGTCTGTGTCCATTGGTTTATTAATATTTCAGGTACAGAGACAGGCGTCTTAAATTGATGTCATTCAATATAGAAACACTGACTAGCATCGTGTGAACTAAGTTTGGAATGGAATGTTTGACCACCTGTCTGTGATGTGTTAGACAACCTCAACCACACAGACCTTGTTAGGCAGCATCAGCGTTAGCTCAGTGGGTAGCACTCTTGCCTCTTTGAGCCAGAAGGTGGTGGATTCAGAGCCCCATCCCACGAGACCTAGCAGCACATATTCTAGGCTGACACTTCAATGCAGTAATGAGGGAGTGCTACACTGTTCGATTTGCAGTCTTTTGGATGAGATGTTAAGCCAAAGCCCTGCCAGCCTGCTCAGGTAATTATTAAAGATTGCATGGCATTATTCAAAGAAGAAAAGGGGAATTTTACTGCGTGCTGGCCAACATTAAGCCCTCAGCTCACCCCACTGAGAAAAATAGATTAACTGGTCACTTAACTCATTTGCTGTGTATGGGAGCTTGCTGTGCATAAATTGGCTGCCACATTTTTCTACATAACAGTGACTACACTTCAAAAGTAATTTATTAGCTGTGAAGCACTTTGGAATGTCTTGAGGACATGAAAGGTGCGTTAAAATTAGGAGGCCCTTTTCTTTCTTAATCAGAGCAGCCTTGAACTCGCAGAAACACAGGAGTGACAAGACTAATTCTGCTGAGAAAATGACATTCTGTAGGCACATTATGTAACAGTCATGAGGAAGGTTGTCACTATCTGCAAAGGTTGTTGGTAATATATTAAGAGGCAGGCAAAGAACAGCATGACTAAATGCTGCGATGGAATGAGCAGGTGTAAGATTAGAGCCTCATACAATCCATGTGTAGAGACTGGAAATACTGATTGTCATTCTCCAAAGTGGAGAAGACACACAGTGAGGGCGAGGCAGATTGAAAGCAATATTTAAATGGGCTTTGAATAGTGTTTAAAATTGAAGACTTTGACCTTCACTGCTCAGAGTAGATGCTAAGAACTCAGGGGCAGGTTTGTAATCCATTATAAATATGTTTATAACGATCATAAAATAGGAATATGAAGACCATCAAATTGATACTGCATACTTACCTGGCTGTGGGAGGATATCCATTTGGCTCTACACATACTTTGCAACAATTCCTATCTGGTAAGGATGAACAAATAAATCAGAAGATGTGGTCTTAAAATGTGTCAAGATCATCAATTTTAAACAGTAGCCAAGGTCATGAGTTTATTTAAGTATTGCTTTCAATCTATCTCACTGTCTCTTCTCTCTCTCTTTCCTTTCCCTCCTCTCTGCTCTCTCTTATCTCCCCTTCCTTTCTCTCCTTCTCTCTATCACCTTTCCCTGTCCCTCTCCCCCTTTCCCCTCATTCTCTCTCTCTCTTACACTTTGTCTTCTCAACTCTGTTGATTTGGGAGAATGAGAAAAGTTACTCAGATTGGCAAATGGTGGAAAGTGGTGTTCCACAGGGACCGGTGCTGGGACCACTGTTGTTCAACATTTACATAAACAATTTGGACTCGGGGAATCGGAAGTACAATTTCAAAATTTGCAGATGACATCAAATTGCGGGCGGGGGACGGGGGCGGTTGGTGGTATTGTTAATACTGAGGAGAACTGTTGCAAAATACAAGAACACATTAATAAACTTGCAGAATGGGCATGTAATTGGCAAATTAATTGCAGTATAGATGAGTGCAAATTTGTGCCTTTTGGTAGGGAGAATAAGGAGGTCACGCACTCCTTGGATAATAAGGGGGCGATTTTCTCACTGGAGGCGAGATGGAGGCGGGTTTCAGCTTGGGTGTGTCAGAAACTCGCCTCCACTGATAGTTTTCAAAAAATTGAGATTTTCCCCTGATTGGCCACTTGATTTCAGGGGTGGGATGCCCTCGCTCAATTAGTGTTTTGAGACTGAAACTCGCCTCTGCTGACATCACTTTTCCAGTCTGATTTTATGGCTTCTTGCTCCCTTGGCTCACTCCACAGCATTTCTGCTTCTCCAACATCTTTTGAGATACGAATATCCAATTCCAAGGCAAGGGCCTACCCGAGGCTCTCAGATGAGGTGCTGCAAATGTTGTTTGAGGGGGTGAGAGCTAGCAGGGAGGTGCTCTTCCACTCATCTCGGAGGAAGAGGCCTGCCAAAGAAACCAAGGCTGTGTGGGTACAGCTGGCAAGGGATATAATCTCCAGATCTGTGTGTAGATTGGGAGACTGTTTCTGTGTATTGATGAAATGCCATCCCTGTTGGAAAGCATTAACCTGATTTGATGCCAAAATGTTGGCATTATGCCAGCTGTTCTTTTGCCTTATGAAGCTCCACATTGCGGGCACCGCCACATTTGCATTGTCAGGTTGGCGGCCTGAGTGAAAGGAGGCCAGAGAGTCATGTCCATTGTCAATCATGTCCTGGCATGGAGCCAAGGACATGTGCCAACTTGGGCAACCTATACAAATCTGGCCATGATAAGTTAATCCCTTGCATCCCTGGCAGCTATGTGCTCGCGCGCTGTCACTGCCGCTGGTTGAAACACCGGCATTCTGACCTCCTCCTGCTCCTCCTCCTCCTCCTGCTGCTCCTCCTCCTCCAGATCATCCTCCTCCTCCTCAGCCTCCTCCTCCTCCTCCTCATCCTCACCTGAGGTCCAAGGCGAAAGGAAATTAATGTTTCCCATTCTGCTTGCAGATGCCTCCTCTGGGGAAGCGCTCATTGTAAGCGGGACGAAGTTCTTCCCAGGAGGTCCCACAGTTGATGGAGTCAAGCTGCAGCACCTCCGACTTCAGAAGGCCTTCTAAAAGTGCTCAGAGACATTTTAAAGCCAAGGTCTGGCACCTGCAAGTAATCCTTGCGGCAGTAAATGATGTCTTGTTAGACCTGCAGCTGTGAGGAGGCCACCCACGAGTCAACCCGCCAGGTTTACCTGGCATGGTTCAGAAGTTGCGTGAAGCACGCCGAAATGATGGTAAATTCAAGAGGGCCTCTCAAAATAGGATTAGAGAGGCCCTTTGTGGTGTATGTAACCTGTTCCACCTTAAGAGAACTTAAGCCTGTTCCATCTTAAGAGATGTACTACTTTCTCTGGCTGCTGTATACGTAATACCGGTGGTGACCACCGGTATATAAGCACTGTGTAGTAATATTGTATTTAGTATAGTCCTGACCTCCAACCAGTAAAGACCTGCTGAATTTTTAATCTTGTAGTCTGTGTTAGTAATTACAACTAGAACACACAGACTTAACAGTGGCGACGAGTCCGATTCTTACCCTGCGGCAGTTTATATCCACGGCGGCTTCGTCCACAGAACGGACGTCGAAGAGAGGCTTCCACCCTCATCACCCTGCTGGAAGACACGTCGCGCGGCAGACATCGAGAAACCAGAGTGCAAAAGACATCCTCAACTCGAAGCCTCCATCAGCGGCTGTCAGCTATCTTCTTTCTACCTCGGTGGTGGGTAAGCCGGGCAGTGACGCGACCAGAAAGTCGGCCGCGTTGGCTGTACAGACGGGGAGGGAAGACGGAGGAATAAGGGCGGTGAGATCGATCGCGACCGGAGATAAGGGCCGGGCCGCATTCGGGCCGAAAGGCGCAGCGCGGGGACATCGATCGCGGCTGGTGAAAAGGGCCGGGCCGCATTCGGGCTAAAAAGGCGCAGCGTCTGGGGCAACTGAAGGCGCGAGAGCCGCGGTGAAGCGGAGACAGCGTCGGGGGACGGGTGAAGACCACCAAGCGCGGGAAAACCGCCATTTTGTAGGCGGAGGATGAAGACAAGAGCAGGAAGCTGCCATCTTGGATAAAAATTAAAATAAATTAAATTGCAACGATGCCTAAACATGGGAACATTAATACCTTTGATAGCGACACCGAAGATTGGGCCATGTATGTAGAACGCATACAAAATTATTGTAAAGCAAATAAAATCCCAGATGAAGAGAAAGCACTAACATTATTAAACTTAATGGGTGCGAAGACATACGGGCAATTGAAACACCTTTTATCACCAGATGAACCGGCGGATAAGACGTTCGAGGAGATTGTTACTGTCCTGAAAAATCATCTAAACCCCACGCCGCTGATGCTAGCGGAACGATTTAAATTTTACAGCAGAAAGCAGCTGAAGGATGAAAGCAATGCTGAATATTTAATGGAATTGCGTAAGCTAGCAAAGTACTGTCAGTTTGGAACGAGACTGACAGAGGCGCTACGAGATAAATTTGTGTGTGGTTTATTAAAAGAAGATACACAAAAGCGACTGCTCGAGGAGAATGAGCTGACGCTTGAGAAAGCGGTCACTATGGCAGCAGCACACGAAGCCGCAGCGAGAGGCACGGCAGTAATGCAGCTACGGTCACCGGAACTCAGTACAAATAAATTGGGTTTGAGTACTGTAAAATGTTATCGTTGTGGAAAGACAACGCACGATCAGAACCAGTGTTGGTTTAAAAACCAAGAATGCAGAACGTGTGGCAGGCTTGGCCACATAGCTAAAGTATGCCGGTCAGGAAAGAAGACCAGCAACAAAAAGTCACCGCAAGGAAAATACATAAAGGTACACAAGGTGACAAAGAACAGTTCGACCGAACAGAAGTCAGATTCAGACGCTAGCAGTAATGAACTGGGTAGCTTAAGAGTACACAACGTTGGTAAGGATGCAGATCTCCAGACAATTTGGGTCACCCTTCAGCTAGCAGGAGTCCAAGTAAAGATGGAATTGGACACTGGATCGGCATTGATGGTCATGAATAAGAAAGATTACAAAAGGTTATTCCAACATATTCCCCTACGGGATACGGAGATTATATTGAAAACATACACGGGGCAAAGAGTGTACCCCATCGGAAAGATAGAGGTAAAAGTGGTCCACAAGGGCGAAGAAAGCCAAGTAATGGACTTATATGTGCTACCTGAAGGAGGTCCACCACTACTGGGACGGGAGTGGATTAGGAAAATGAATATGGACTGGCACTCCTTGAAGGCACTAACGGTAGTTTCCGGGGAAACAGATGTCAAACCTAAACGATTGACCAAAATATTGGATGATGCTAAAGAGGTGTTCCAGCAGGGACTGGGAACACTGAGAGGAATTACGGCAAACATCAAGATTGATGAACATGCACACCCAAAATTTTTTAAAGCCAGACCGGTACCCTATGCAATACGACCTACTGTAGAAGCGGAACTGGAAGCGCTAGAACGTTCAGGTGTACTGTCTAAGGTAGATTGGAGTGAGTGGGCTACGCCCATTGTTCCCGTTATGAAACGTCCTTCGAGCAACAAGCCAGGAGAACCAGGGAAGGTTCGCATCTGTGGCGATTTCAAAATCACCGTTAATCCGGTGCTTCACACGGTGCAGTATCCGCTTCCGCGGATTGAGGATAGTTCTGCTTCATTGTCTGGCAGGAAACACTTCACCAAGATAGACCTGGCGCAGGCGTACTTGCAGATGGAGGTTGAAGAAGAGTCACGCCAATACCTCACGATCAACACGCATCGAGGTTTGTACCGGTACAATAGGCTGGTTTTTGGAGTGGCATCGGCTCCAGCAATTTGGCAGAGGGCCATGGAGCAGGTATTACAGGGAATTCCAGGCACACAATGTTACCTGGACGATATTCTGATTACAGGTGATGGTGATGAAGAACACCTCGCAAACTTGGAACTGGTGCTCAACAGACTGAAAGAGTATGGACTTAGAGTTAATCGGCAGAAATGTGAGTTCTTCCAGAAGCGGATCTCGTACTGTGGTCATGTCATTGACCGGGAGGGGCTTCATAAGTCTCCTGACAAGATAGAGGCAGTTGTAAAGGCTCCTGCTCCGGATAATGTCTCTCAGTTGAGGTCGTTTCTAGGATTGATTAACTATTACCATAAATTTCTACCAAATCTATCCATGGTACTGCACCCGCTAAATGCTCTTTTACAGAAGGGGGTACCATGGGAATGGAGCGAAAACTGTAAGAAGGCATTTCGCAAAAGCAAAGAATTGATCACCTCAGAGGAAGTGTTGGCTCACTTCAACCCGACACTGCCTATTCGGTTGGCTTGTGATGCTTCTCCATATGGTATTGGGGCAGTACTCTCACACAAGTTGCCAAATGGCACGGAAAGGCCAGTCGCGTTTGTATCCAGATCATTGACCTCCGCTGAGCGCAACTATGCACAGATCGATAGGGAGGCTCTCAGCCTTGTATGGGGAGTGAAGAAGTTTAATCATTACCTGCAGGGCCAAAAATTCACACTTCTGACAGACCATCAGCCGTTGGTATCCATTTTTAACCCTAAGAAGGGTGTTTCAGTGATGACAGCACAGCGTCATCAGAGATGTTCCCTTTTCCTAGGGGCACATCAATATCAAATAGAATTCAAAGGTACGGAGCAGCATGGCAATGCTGATGGGCTGTCGCGCCTGCCACTACCTGAAGAAGAAGAAACGACGAAAGTTGACCCTGTTGAGTTATTTCATTCGGCCATCATCGAGTGTTTACCAGTCACCAATGCAAGTATTGAAAGAGAAACCAGGAACGACCCGACACTGTCCAGAGTCTACGGGGTGACAGTGAAAGGATGGCCAACACGTGGTGATCCTCTGTTACCGGCATTCTCGGCAAGGCGAGACCAGCTGTCCGTCTGCCATGGTACTTTGATGTACGGGACAAGAGTGATTATTCCTCCCAAGTTAAGGGAAAGAGTTCTAAAAGAACTGCATGAAGGTCATCTGGGGGGAGTTAAGATGAAAAGTCTTGCTAGGGCTTATGTATGGTGGCCGGGTATTGACCAACAGATAGAGGAGTTGACGAAAAGCTGCGCTGGGTGCCAAAAAGTGCAAAATGCACCTCCGATCGCACCACTACACCCATGGGAATGGCCTTCAGCCCCATGGCAACGCGTACATATTGACTTTGCTGGTCCATTCATGGACTCCATGTTCCTAATTGCGGTGGACGCACATTCCAAATGGCCAGAAGTGATCAAGATGAATACCACTACTTCAGAAAAGACAATTGCGGTGTTAAGAACAATATTCGCAAGGAACGGATTACCAGAACAGATCTGTTCGGACAACGGACCACAGTTCGTGTCGGAAGAATTCAAAAAACTCTTAAAGAAGAATGGGGTGAAACATTATACCTCTGCCCCATATCATCCGACGACAAACGGGTTGGCCGAGAGATTTGTCCAAACATTCAAAAAGGCAATAAAGGCCATGAATGATGATCAGATTCCGCTACAGCACAAGGTGGACAATTTCCTAATGGCATATCGAAACGCCACTCATGCAGTGACTAACCAAAGCCCTGCCATGATGTTTTATAACAGGAGGTTGCGGTCCAGGTTGGACTTGTTAAAACCAAATGTGCGGAGGGAAGTGGAAAACAAACAGTTGCGGCATATTAATAACAAGACCACTCGAAGTTTTGACGTAGGACAACCAGTGTTGGCAAGGGGCTATGGAAACAAAAAATGGCAGTCCGGAACAATTCGGGCCAGACAAGGACCTCTGATGTACACAGTAGATATTGGTAACAATGTGATAAGGCGTCATGCGGATCAACTGGTAGAATCGAGAGCAAGGGTCGAACCCATGGTTGCGACAGAGACAACTGTGGAAGACGTTAATGAACCTGAAGCATCTACCTCGGCAGGGAATGTACCTGATGATGATAACACCCAATGCATGGGAGACCAACTAGAGGAGTCACCTCAGCAACAGGAATCAGAGACCACTGAAAGGCGTTATCCAAACAGAAGGCCTCCTGAGAGACTGAACCTTTGAACTGTTTATACCTGAAGTTATATATGTTATTATGTTATGTTAAATGGGGATATGACTGTTAAGCTAAAAAGGGAGGATTGTGGTGTATGTAACCTGTTCCACCTTAAGAGATGTACTACTTTCTCTGGCTGCTGTATACGTAATACCGGTGGTGACCACCGGTATATAAGCACTGTAGTAATATTGTATTTAGTATAGTCCTGACCTCCAACCAGTAAAGACCTGTTGAATTTTAATCTTGTAGTCTGTGTTAGTAATTACAACTAGAACACACAGACTTAACACCCTTAACAAGTATTTGCAGTAGTTAATTAATGCTATGGCCAGCGTTTCCCGACCTCCAAAACCGGCACCGGCAAAATCCCACGGAGTCGGGTTGGAGTCGGGCTTCTGACCCGACCTCAGTAATTCGAATTTTCCCACCTTTCCCGACTCCAAACCCGCCTCCTCCAGCATCAGAAAATCACCCCCTAAGAGTCTAAATGGGGTAGGCCTAGGGGTACAGATACACAAATCACTAAAAGTAGCAACACAGGTTAACAAGGCCATAAAAAGTACAAAGCACTGGGGTTCATCTTAGTCTGGGATCGGCACCTGTTCTTTAACCATATTCCACTCTCTCTGAAGGCGCTGACTCTTGTGGAGGTGCAGTTCCACAGTTGACATAAACTCTCTGGTACCTTGCGCAAGTGGCCATACAATTGTCTTATTTGTACACCAGGGCTGTGCTATTTGTGGTTGAAAAGAAACACAAATTCGCAGCTGTGCTGTCTACTGTAAGAAAGCAAACTGGCCATTAACAGCCAAAAAATCTCAGAAAGAAGACTTGTTCTAAATAAGGGAGAACATAACTTGTGTCAGACATGTGGCAGTCTGACCTCTCAGTCTCTTGTTATTATTCAAGTACAGAGGTTGCGGAGCTTTCTCCTGTAATCACAATATGGTCAACATAGACCCATCTCCCAGCAGGCCCATTGCCTCTACAATGTTGAACTCAAACACATAGCACAAAAATATTGCCGCCTTGTCTATCAAGGAAGCAGGCGAGTGCATGATTCCTCACTTCTCCTGGCACCAACTCTATTACCGTGATTACCTGGGGAACAAGTCAATAACAGTGGAACCATGTTCAGAAGCATAGGACTCTTCACTATATCCAAACTTTGCCAAACGCAGTCACTCTACAGTCCCATTATTCAGAGGCTGGGTATTCTGCGGCGAGTGTCTCAGGTCCTGACTCCCCAAAGCCTTTCCACCATCTACAAGGCACAAGTAAGGAGTGTGATGGAACACTCTCCACTTGCCTGGATGAGTGCAGCTCCAACAACGCTCCAGAAGCTCGACACCATCCAAGACAAAGCAGCCCATTTGATTGGCACCCCACCCACCACCTTAAACATTCACTCCCTCCACCACCGGCGTCCCGTGGCTGCAGTGCATACTATCTATGAAATGCACTGCAGCAACTCACCAAGGCTTCTTCGGCAGCACTTCCCAAACTCGCGACCTCTTCCACCTAGAACGACAAGGGCAGCAGACGCATGGGAACACCACCACCTCCAAGTTCCCCTCCAAGTCACACACCATCCTGACTTAGAAGTATATCGCCAAAACTTCATCGTCACTGGGTCAAAATCCTGGAACTCCCTTCCTAACAGCACTGTGGGAGCACCTTCACCACACGGACTGCAGCGGTTCAAGAAGGGTGCATTATTAAGTCGGTTTATGGAAGGTCCATGACACATCTGTAATGCTGTCACATTTGACAAGGGAACATCAAACATTTACTTTTCTGAATCCGCATATATGATATTTGATTGATAGTACTCTGGGTTCCAGCTGTGTGTGAAGTGGTAAATATTTTATTATACAGTCCTGCTACCTGTATGTATGAGGAGTGATCCCAAATCCCAACAGTACTTCCAACAGAAAGTAACTTTCTCTGCAAGCAGAACATCCACTGTGTAGGGGTCGCAAAATCCCCTCAGCCCCCGAAGATCGGGAAATATTAATCCACATCGTGGATGAAGACCTGTGTGATTTAAATTGTCTCTGGGTTGGACAATGTTTTAAAACATACCCAGAACCGCATAAGGCTGCGTTAAAAAGCTCGTAAGCTGGGCAGCACTTGGACACTGGAATCAAAGAACTTTGTGAAAATCGCACACTTTAAGATTGTAGATTTTATTAAAAGATGTACTCTTGAGTTTTGGACTGTTAAAAATGGCTGAACAGACCTCATGGAAACAGAATTTAAAAGGACAGACAGGCTGTTAGCATATGAAAAAGCTCAGCGCTGCCCTGTAGTGGGTTTGAATGGAGCCCGAGCTGTCAGTCACCCTGTGGTATTGGGTGGGTCCGGTAACCTACAAGCTGTTTGTTTACACTGGGGAGTAGCCCGTTTGAATCAGCCAATCATCGGACAGCAAGCACACTGGGTTGTTTACACACATCCATTCACTGAAATTGACTCTAAGATCAAGTGCTTGAAACTGCCAGCATGAACAAAGGGACTTTGTTTGTTAAGCACTCAAGACTGTCAATCAATTGCGGTTCCAGATGACCACAGGACAATGCTTTGTTTTCAAAGCAATTGAATGCTATTAGCATTTGTTTGTATATCAAGTGGACAGCTTGGATCTCTTTTGTTTTAGCCCAGAAACATCAGATCTGGGCGGGCCCCAAAAAAGGGGTATAAAAGATAGCTTCCCAGAAGCATCTCTCTCTTCTCTTTTACTCTTTGGACTGCAGGTGAGCAAGGCTTCTGACCCACTAGCAAGACAATCTAGTGAGAAGTAAAGGGGTGGTAATTTAAGGGAAATGTTGCTAAGATTGTAAGGTTAACATTGTAGCCATTTATCCCTCATTTTGCCATCTGCCTTACCCTGTTAAGCAATTTTACCATGATTACTTTGATCGTGTGGTGTAGCTTCTTTAGTTTTAATAAAATTTGACTTTCTTGCATCCAGACCATTTGTCCGTTTTTAATATATCATTAATTATAAGTTCCTCCAGTCAGAACTGGAAGGAGGGTTTAGCAATTCGAAACCGCTGATTGGAATTGGTCACAGTGCAGTGGCAAAAGGCTGCCTGACTAGGTAAATTACCATAAACCAGGTAAAGGATGCCCCCCGCCAACTGGGAATGTTGGATCGCATAATCAACTTGTATTTATATCGCGCCTTTAACATAGTAAAACATTCCAAGGTGCTTCACAGGAGTGTTATCAGACAAAAATGCTTGGTCAAAGAGGTAGATTTTAAGAAGTGTTTTAAAGGAGGAGAGAGAGGTAGAGAGGTGAAGAGGTTTAGAGAGGAAATTCCAGAGCTTAGGGCCTAGACAACTGAAGGCACGGCCACCAATGGTGGGGCAAAGGAAGTGGTGGATGGACAATCACCCATATGATCACTTGAATACAATGCTGCCATACTTTCCTTGTACTAGCCCGGTTTTATTTTAATACTAACTCCTCTCCAGCCATTTTCAGTTTTAAATGTCAGATACCGTTTTCACAGATGAAGATGACTAGTATGTCCAAATGGTTGGAGAAATAATTCTAGAGTTGCTTGATGAGAATAATCAGTAGATGTTATCAACAGAAATATTAGACAATCTGAATTGATTATTCTTGAAACTGAACTATGATTGTTAACTCTTCCAATATTGATTGGTTCACTCACATATGGTGCAACTATCAACTTTACTTTCAAGATGGGATGGATCTTGTTCAATGGAATGTTTACCCAGTCTTTCTTTAACCCTCAGATTGGTGCAGTCTCTTCAATGAATGGTAGTCCCCAGGTCAGTCCTCACTACCATCTAAACGATGGAGACCAACAATGGCAAATGTTAGAAACCGGAGTAATCTTAACAACTAATGCCTCCTCATTATAGACGGAGAAGGGAGTGGGAGTATGGCTTTCTGCTTTATAGCTCGGACTTTTGCGGCAGATTTTTCCAAGTATGTGCTGAAGCAGGATTCATTGCCCGCTGCCAATGTGTGTCAGAAAATCACAAGCACTCTGCCTACCAGTTCCCTGGCACCAGCAGTGACTCGCGCTAAACCAGATGGGGGCAGCACTATCTGCATGGGGGCTTTCTCGATTGAAATAGGAGGCAGTTTACAGCAGCACCTGTGCACCTGACATAAACATGAAAGTGTTGGTTTAAGCAGGAACAGCTCCTGTTGGTCTTGTGGGGTATTTGCAGCCAGCCACATCCCTTTGGAGTCAAAGTAGATCGAGTCTGGCTGGCAAAGGCTTTATACATGGTCTGATATAACAGTCACTGCAATCCAAAAGTTATTTATTGCATGCCAGCTCTTTCAGATATACTGGTGACAAGACATATCATTTTTTTAAAGTCCATGGACATAATTTTAATGAAACCCAAATAAGTAATTGGAGATGTCAGAAAAGTTAAATCAACAATATGTGCACATTTAGCCGACTGTGTTTTGCAGTATATCAGACTGCTTTCTTAGAAGTGACAGGAAAGCTTCTATTTCAAGTCAAGAAAGCAAAGTCAGATCTCACTGGGAAACGACACCATGCAATGCTAAATAACAACAGAAAATGCTGGAAAAACTCAGCAGGCCAGGCAACATCCATGGAGAGACAAATAGAGTCAACGTTGCAATGCTAACACAGTGTGAAGCTTTCCTTTTGTTATTCATAATCAGATTGTAAACTCACATACAAAGAACGTGCATATAACTTTGTTACAAATAACAGACGGAGGAGACCATCCCAGAAGCTAGTTACGTACACTCAAGAAGCATTCGAGTGGGTAAAGAATCAGCCTGTCTGCACAAGATTACGTGATAGCAATTCAGACCTGAAAATATAACCTCAGATATCAACGTAAAGGAAGAATTTCTTTAAGGAAAGCCAAACGTGCTGTAAACGTTTACACTTTTTTACTCTCCCTTTGATCGATCAACCTTTCCAAATGAAGGAAATGAAAGTATCAAATGTCATAAGCGGGCACGTCTTCATCAATTTTCAGCTTCACTCTATTCCTGTGCAATGTCTCCTGATGAAAAAGCTTTATTAAAAAATCCAAATATTTAATTAGTTTTCTCGTCACCATCAAATTTAATGTCTCCCTTTGAAAGCTTTCCCCTTACAGCACAGCAGTCATTTTTTGGCTAATAAGCTCCCATAAGTTCAGGCTCCAACAAACTTTCCACACATTCAATTTGCAACTCCACACTAATAATCTCCATCCATCACATTTCCTGATCTGCAAGAAGCATTTTTTTTATCAAATACTAGGGTGTGTAAGTGGAGCAGTGCAAATGGAAGGTTAATTCAACAGTATATATTGAGCCTCTCTACCTCTCTCTCCTCCTTTAAAACACTTCTTAAAATCTACCTCTTTGACCAAGCATTTCTGTCTGATTACACTCCTGTGAAGCACCTTGGAACATTTTACTATGTTAAAGGCGCTAGATAAATACAAGTTGATTATGCGATCCAACATTCCCAGTGGGTGTCCTGCTTGCAGAGAAAGTTACTTCCTGTTGGAACTACTGTTGGGATTTGGGATCACTCCTCATACATACATACATACATACATATATGAGTCAGTACAAGTTTAGCTGATTAAGATCCTTTACATCAATCTCAAACACACATTTTGTTTCAGATGTAATTTTAGAGCTGAATTAAAAGGAGATTCTGAAGACACTGTCAGCAAGGTAAGGTCTGATGGGCAGTCTAATCTCTGCCCTAGCCTCCGTCTCTCTCTTGCGCCTCTCTACTTTTTCAATGCTACTATGGCCACTGCTCCTTTTGAATGTTCCTTCTAAACTGGGGATACACCACCCGACACATCCTTGCTCCTCCTTGCATCCTTATTGTATTGAATTCAAGACACATCGCACTGGCTCCTATTCTATCTCATTCTTTCTCCAGGTCCTCAAAATGGTGGAACTCCATACCTCCTTCAGCCTTCGCCTAACCTCTGCTTCTTGATTTGTCTGATCATCTCTCCTACCTTGTTGAACCCTCGAGCTATCCTACTCAATGGAACTTGACCCTTCAACTAGATTGTTCACTGAATATAGAAATGCATGAGCTAATAAAGAACATAAGTTTATCTACCTGAAGGAAAATATCCTAACAGACAACATCACTGACATGAATCTTGTCATTCATGTGGAAATGACTTATGAAATGATACTGGGTGGCCTGCTGGTGGCGCTGTCCAGGGAGAGTATAAATACTCGGGCATGGGCCCAGCTTGCTCAGGATATTCTTGAACAGGAACTAGTGAAGGACACAACTAGATCTCCATGTTGTGAAACAGTTGATTAAAGCCTTGTTTAATACACAGACCAAGTGCCTAGTAGTTTTCTTACATCAATCACATGACTTTCTCACCAGCTAGTTGGGTTCACCCTGTTGCAGCCCGTGAAGATCTTTCAAGCGAAGCTTAGCTGGTTCCACAGACCTCACTAGTTGTCTCTTAATATATAATTAGGGTGTATTCTGTATTTCCCATTACACCATATGCTTCAAAGACAGAAAACTGCAAAGTCACTTTTCAAGGGAAAAGCAATAGCTGTTCTATTTCTTCAATGTATCTCAGCCCAGGTTCTGACAAATATTCTGAGGACATCAATAATGTGATTTTTTTTTTTTAATTTTCCACACCAGCCATCTTGTCACATCTCTGAGTGAAATTGTCTTTGTACCAAATTAGAGGAGGTTTCTGTGCCATAGGCTCACTAGGAATTGAGTTGATTCTTGTAAGTTGGCATTGAGTTAGAGTCCAACACCCAGAAGTGAAATGTCATTGTACCATCCCACAGCACCCACCAGTCCACTTTAGGGTGGTTAGATTGTGCAATTCTCTGCCACAAATCATTGTTGAAGCACAGTCCATAACTTCTTCTAAAAGGGAACTAGTTCCTTGAAAAAGGGAATATTAAAGGGTGTGGGGAATAACCATGAGACTGGGATTAGACAAGGTAGTCTAGGTTTTCCGATAGAGTTCTCTTGATTTGCAAGTGAAAATTGGGCAACTGTGATCTGGAAATGGGGTGGAGGTCTGCTACACGGAGTCTCCGCACACTCTGGTGTCCATCCCATTTTCTGCGGTGATTTCCAGCGGCTGCAGGAACCGCCCACCCATTTCGGATTGGTTCTATGCAAAAGAGGAGAAAATTACGTTATGCTACCGTATACTCCATTTTCTGTTGTTTCTGTGTCATTTGCGTGATTTCCTATTCTCGCCAGTTTATTAAACCAGTGTCCAGGGTCATTAAGCTTTCTGGAGAAGACAAAAGTGTCTCTGCATTCACAGCAATAGTTAACACTGGTTATCCATTTTGCATTTTATTGGGTTTTTTTCTGTAGCCAAGTACTTTCCCTAACCCCCAAAGGCTCACACATTAGCTTTCCCACTGCGAGTTCCCTTGGTTTTTTGGGGCTGAAGAAGAGGAGGACCAATGAAAGGACACCAGGCAAGCCAGTCTGCATCATAAGCGTCCTGTTCTCACCCAATCGAACCCATATCTACAAACAGTAGGGCTCATTCCTTGCTTTGGCCAAGGATTAAAGCATCTAAGGACTCCTATTCCCAAAGAAAGCTGGGACAGCAGAGTTGAGGGAACCACTATGATATGTGAATGTCTGACTAGTCGGAAAGTTGGTTGCAACCTCAGAAGAACCCCAATCATGGTACGTCATGCTTTCAGTGGTATTGCATGAAAGGAGGTGTGCCAGCGTGATCAACAGCCAGTTACCTTGATTGGCAATGCCCAAGACGCCACCAACCACATCTTCAGGCCCTGGAACATCTGCCTAGCAATGACCATGGGGAACTGCATTCACAAAGCCTGGGTCATCGGAGAGCCAGCTGCAGAGCTGTGCCGTCTGCTGCAAGGACACCTGAAGCTACCAGGCAGCTAGCACATCCAGTGACAGTAAGAGCTAGCTACAGTCCAAAACTTAGTGCCACCTCATTGCTGGCATCCTACATGACAACAGTGACTGCCCTTCAAAAGTACTTCATTGGCTGTGAAGCGCTTTGGTACGTCCTGAGGTCATGAAAGGCATTTCATAAATGCAAGTCTTTCTTTACATTGTGACTTATGAAGATGATGACATGGAGTGGCGCAGAGTGCAATCCTCCTGATGCCCACCTCACGCAGCACCACCTGCACTTCAACAGCCATCAAACAATTGGCCAGTTGCCAGACTGCTCCACCACTTGCCTGTACCTTGGGATCCCTTTCCCCTCTTCTTGTGTCAGTCACCAGCTCTTCAGTCTTGGCTACTGGACTGAGATACCCTTTTGGCCTTCCCAAAAACTCTCAGGCCTAGAAATTCGACAAGGCCAGGAAAGGGGTGGTGCCACCGCGGGACAGATTTGCTCATGCCCGTAAAATGAGCGCAGGCAGCGCCATTATTTTGGTGCTGCCTGCTGATTAGCATTATTGGGGCATTCAGCCCAGCGCCGAATGGTTGAACGCCCAGCAAGGACTGTGGTGGAGGTCCTGGAGGTCGGGACCAGCATTGGGGGGAACTGGCGCACGGGGCCAGTATCGGGGAGGCCTGGAGCTTGGTAACAAGATCAGGGGGTGAGGTCAGGGCCGGCATCAGGGGGAGGTCCGAGAGGGCCTGGGAGGTCGGAGTCGGGAGTGAGGTCGGAGATGACAATGGTAAGTACTTACCTTTATTTCATTCGGCGCTGTTTAGCGGTTGTTTTCTCGGGAGTAAACAGCGCTGGCGCTGGCAGACTCAGATGCAAGCCACATTTGTAAGAGGGAGCAGAAGCAGGTGCTAGGCCCCTTATTTGAATATGTTAATGGCCTAACGCCTGCTTCAGACAAAGGTAAACAATGCTTCTTTCTTTGCCCTCACCAATATGGCGTCTGGTGCAGCCCGCGCCAGAAGCGGACAGAGGTGAGGCTGATGCCATTTTTACCACGAGAACAGCCTTAACAGCCGACGTTAAGATGCCGAATTTCAGGCCCTCAGAATTCTATCACTTAATGTTCCCGTAAAAATCCACTTATAAGCGATATTCTGCTGCCTGCAATAATGTGGTCCCTACACTCAGTGACATGTGCACATGGATATATCTGTAATTATAATAACGAGCTCAGCTTGGAAATTGAGGTGCAAATAACACTTTACCTTCTGTGTCTGTGCAGAACTGATTTCTAAACAATTCGGTATAAACTGCCGCTGTATTGGAAAACCTAGGTTGCTGGTTCAATTATTGTTAATGAGGCTCCTCTATTGAATATAATGGTTCTTCCTCTGAGGCTTGGGGGCGGGATGTAATCTAATGAGAGGTTTATCTCATAAGATGCCTCTGTCTCTGGGTGGACATCCCAACGTCCTGCAATATTAAACCAATAAAAAGGAACCAGTACAAGAAGTATCGGTGCTGGAAGCTGGGAGTTGTGATCAGAAAGACCTTGCGTTTGTGCAGCATCCGACCACTTCTCTTCGAAACTTCCCCAAAGCATTTCATCTGCATTTAATCGGTGTCACAAAAGTAGCAGCCATTCTGTGTACCGCAATAAGATGAATGATTGATGAGTCTATTTTCGCTTGTGTTGGCCAAGACACTTGGACAATACCCAATTCCTCTTCAGGTAGTGCCTGGGGATCTTTAGGGCTGGATTTTGTGAATGGAGGCGGGTTGGAGGCGGGACTACTGCTTGTCGTGTCAATGTCCCGCCTCCATCCTCGCCTGACCATTCAGAGGGATTTTCCCCTGATTGAGCTTGTTAACAGGCCTGTTAACAGGCAGTTAAAAGGATTAAATGCCTTTCCCACCTCCAGGAGACGGGACCTGAAGCTGCACATCCTCCCGCCTCCTGGCAAAAGGGCACGGAGGCGGGATGGGGGTGGGGGTGGGTTTGCCACCCGCCCCCAATTTCTCCGAGTTTACCGGCTGTCCCGCCTCCATGCCCGCCTCCTCGGGGCTTGGAAAATCCAGCCCTAGTATTCACCTGAACAACTGAATCAGCCAGTTTAACAACTCAATGGAAGGAAGGCAGCGCTGGCAATGTAGCACTCCCTCAGTACTGCCTCATGTGCCAGGCTAGATTCTGTGCTCAATTTCTGGAGTCAGAAGATAAAAATGCCAATGCCGTACTTCAATTCTCCCACTAGACTCAACTGCACCCACAATAACCAATTTCTCAGAATATTAAGGGTCCCTTTTTGCCAGAGTTTTAAGTAAAATCAAACATTGGATCTAGATACTTCTCGTCACAGTGTCCCAGCAGAACAGTTTCCAAATGAATTAAAGGGGAGCAGCAATCGCAAGGCTTTTTTGCCAAACGAAATGTATGGGTAGAACTGAGAAATACCAAGGGGCAGAAAACATTAGTGGGAGTGGTGTATAGACCCCCAAATAGTAATGCAGAGGTTGGGGATGGCATTAAAAGGGAAATTAGAGAAGCGTGCAATAAGGGCACAGCAGTCATCATGGGTGACTTTAATCTACATATAGATTGGGCTAACCAAATTAGTAACAATACTGTGGAGGAGGAATTCCTGGAGTGTATACGGGATGGTTTCCTGGACCAATATGTCGAGGAACCAACTAGGGATCAGGCCATCTTAGACTGGGTATTATGCAATGAGAAAGGATTCATTAGCAATCTTGTTGTGCGAGGCCCCTTGGGTCAGAGCGATCATAATATGATCGAATTCTTCATTAAGATGGAGAATGAAATAGTTGACTCAGAGACTAAGGTCCTGAATTTAAATAAAGGGAACTATGATGGTATGAGACGCGAGTTGGGTAGGATTGATTGGGTAATGTCACTCAAAGGGTTGACGGTGGATAGGCAATGGCAAACATTCAAAGATCGCATGGATGAACTACAGAATTTGTTTATCCCAGTTTGGCATAAAAATAAATCAAAAAAGGTGACTCAACCGTGGCTAACAAGGGGAATTAGGGATAACATAAGATCCAAAGAGAGGACATATAAATTGGCCAAAAAAAGCAGCAAACCTAAGGATTGGGAGCAGCTTAGGATTCAGCAAAGGAGGACAAAGGGATTAATTAAGAAGGGGAAAATAGATTATGAAAGTAAGCTTGCAGGGAACATAAAAACTGACTTTCAAAGCTTTTATAGATATGTAAAGAGAAAAAGGTTGGTGAAGTCAAGCGTAGGTCCCTTACAGTCAGAATCAGGGGAATTTATAATGGGGAACAAAGAAATGGCAACCAATTAAATACATATTTTGGTTCTGTCTTCACAAAGGAGGACACAAATAACCTCCCAGAGATGTCGGGGAACATAGGGACTAATGAGAGGGAGGAACTGAAAGAAATCAGTATTTGTAGGGAAATGGTGTTGGGGAAGTTGACGGGATTGAAGGCCGATAAATCCCCAGGGCCTGATAATCTACATCCTAGGGTACTTAAGGAAGTGGCCCTGGAGATAGTAGATGCATTGCTGGTCATCTTCCAGAATTCGATAGACTCTGGAACAGTACCCATGGATTGGAGGGTAGCTAATGTTACCCCACTATTCAAAAAAGGTGGTAGAGAAAAAGCGGGGAATTATAGACCGGTACGCCTGACATCGGTAGTGGGGAAAATGCTAGAGTCCATTATAAAAGATGTAATAGCAGAGCACTTGGAAAGCAGTGACAGGATCGGACAAAGTCAACATGGATTTACAAAAGGTAAATCGTGCTTGACTAATCTACTGGAATTTTTTGAGGATTTAACTGGTAAATTAGATAAGGGAGAACCAGTGGATGTGGTGTATTTGGACTTTCAGAAGGCTTTCGATAAGGTCCCACGTAAGAGGTTAGCTTGCAAAATTAAGGCACATGGGATTGGGGGCAAGGTATTGACTTGGATAGAGAACTGGTTGGCAGATAGAAAGCAAAGAGTTGGAATAAACGGGTCGTTTTCCCAGTGGCAGGCAGTGACTAGTGGGGTACCGCAAGGATCGGTCCTGGGACCCCAGCTTTTCACAATGTATATTAATGATCTGGACGAGGGAATTGGATGTAATATCTCCAAATTTGCAGACGACACAAAGCTGGGTGGGAGGGTATGCTGTGAGGAGGATGTCGTGAAACTCCAGTATGATTTGGACAGGTTGGGTGATTGGGCAGAAACATGGCAAATGCACTATAATATGGATAAATGTGAGGTTATCCACTTTGGTGGCAAAAACAGGAAGGCAGATTATTATTTGAATGGCAATAGATTGGGAGAAGGGGAAGTGCAAAGAGACCTGGGTGTTCTTGTGCACCAGTCGCTGAAGGTAAGCATGCAGGTGCAGCAGGCGGTTAAGAAGGCAAATGGTATGTTGGCCTTCGTAGCAAGAGGGTTCTGTAATGTATGTACCTTTAAGGGGGAGAACTACTTTTTACAGCTCATGTATGCTGTAGTACCGGCAGTGACCACACCTGTATATAAAATTGAGTAGTAATCTGTACAGTTCAGTTGCAGTCTGAGCCACGTTGAGTAAACACCGTTTGTACCGTTCTCCGCAGTCTGTGTCTGATTATACACGGACATAACAGTGGCGACGAGGCAGATTCGAACCTACCTGCAACTCTGCATCACCTCCCAGGGATTCGCTCCTGGAGAACAGTGGAAGGAGGTCGAGTCCAGAAGCACGGGCGTCGACCACGGGCAACCGCCCAATCATCCAGCGGAGATTTGAGCATCGCAGGGGAGGCTGTCGAGAGCCAGGCTTGGCTTTCCAGTCACGGTGGTCCAGCGAAACGGGCTGGCAAAAGGAACTGCGCAGACCCTTCCTGGACAGCGGCGGGCTAGAGCCCGACCGAGCAGCACAGAAAAAGGCCAAGCAGCGTCGACAGGGGAGAGAGAGAGGGCAGAGCGCACAGGGCGCAGCTGGTGTTGAAGGGCCGAGCAGCGTCAACGGGGGAAGAGAGGCGTGCAGGAAAATGTGAGGCACTGCCATTGCCACGAGGACCGCAGAGAGCGGGGTTGGCAGCAGCGCAGGAGCAGCGCGCGAAACCCACAGGGCGTCGCCATTTGCCACGAGGACCACCGAGAGCGGCGCTGGCAGCAGCGCGGGAGACGCCATTTTAAGCCAGTCTAACCACACCCAAAAATGCCGAAGAGTGGCAGTATCACAGCGTTCGACAATGAAGTCGAAGATTGGATGACATATGTCGAACGCATAGAAGTATACTGCAAGGCGAATGAAGTGCCAGATGACAAGAAAGCGCTGGTATTGTTGAATTCAATGGGTGCAAAAATGTATGGCTTACAACGAAACCTAGTAACCCCAGAGAAGCCAGTAGAAAAGGATTTTGAAAACATAGTGTCAATCCTACAGGACCACTTAAACCCCACACCGCTGCTGATAGCAGAAAGATTTAAGTTTCACAAAAGGAACCAGCATAAAGATGAAAGTAATGCTGAGTATTTAACGGAACTGCGCAAGCTATCGAAACACTGCCAGTTTGGAACGGGACTAGCAGATACTTTAAGGGGCAAGTTTGTGTGTGGGCTTCAAAGTGAAGGAACCCAGAAACGGCTTTTATCTGAAAAGGACCTTACGCTGGAAAAGGCTTTCAGCATTGCGGGATCATATGAAGCAGCAGCACGGGGCGCTGCAGAGATACAACAGAGACCGCAAGAATATGGCACAAACGAAATGTCATATGGAACAGAGAAGTGCTATCGCTGCGGCAGAACAACACACGACCAGAATGATTGCTGGTTCAAAGACAAAGTGCGCAGACAGTGTGGAAAAGTAGGACACATAGCAAGAGTCTGCAGGTCGGGAAAGAAAACCAGCAATAAGAAACCGACCAACGGAAAGTACAAGAAGGTACATAAGATAACGGAGAATAGTTCAGACGAACAAAAGAGTGATAACGACTCCGAAAGCAGGGAACTGAGTTGTCTGAAACTACATAATGTGATCACAACAGAGGATCACCGAACCATTTGGGTCACTCTCAAGATAGCAGGAGTCCAGGTAAAGATGGAATTGGACACAGGATCAGCTCTAACAGTCATAAACCGACGGGACTACGAGCGGCTATTCTCACACATACCCTTGAGAGACACAAAAATTATTTTGAAGACGTACACGGGGCAAAAAGTCTACCCCAAAGGAAAAATAAGGGTGACCATTATATATAACAGTAAGGAAACACCAAAACTAGACCTGTATGTATTGCAAGATGGAGGACCACCATTACTGGGACGTGAATGGATCCGGAAAATACAACTGGATTTTCATTCCATACAGGCACTGACTGTGGCTGACAAAAAGGATGACGAAGTCACACCTGGGCGACTGTCAAAGATCCTAACTGACACGAAAGAAGTGTTCCAGCAAGGACTCGGAACACTAAAAGGCATGACAGCGACAATTAAAATTGAAGAAAACGCAAGTCCAAAATTTTTTAAGGCAAGGTACCTTATGCAATCCGCCCAGCCGTCGAAGCAGAGCTGGAGAGTCTGGAATGTTCAGGTGTACGGTCAAAGGTAGACTGGAGCGAGTGGGCTACACCCATCGTCCCTGTGATGAAAAAGTCGTTGAGCAGCACGCCTGGGGAACCAAGGAAGGTTCACATCTGTGGGGATTTTAAGGTAACAGTGAACCCGATCCTTCACACTGTACAATATCCACTTCCGCGGATTGAAGATATTTTCACCTCACTATCTGGAGGGAAACGCTTCACTAAGATTGATCTGGCCCAGGCGTATCTGCAAATGGAGGTAGAAGAAGCATCAAAAAAATACCTCACAATCAACACCCATAAAGGTCACTACCAATACAACCGGCTGGTATTCGGGGTAGCATCAGCTCCGGCTATTTGGCAGAGGGCAATGGAACAAGCCCTGCAAGGGATCCCAGGGACCCAGTGTTATTTGGACGACATCCTGGTCACAGGCGAAAATGACAGTGATCACCTTGCCAACCTGGAGCAGGTTCTGACTAGATTGCAGGAATATGGGCTCCGAGCTAACTGCCCCAAATGCGAGTTTTTTAGAAAACAGATCTCGTATTGTGGCCACGTTATCGATAAAGAGGGGTTACATAAGTCCCCAGAGAAGATTGAGGCTGTAGTCAAGGCTCCAGCACTGGAAAATGTGTCACAACTGCGGTCTTTCCTCAGGCTGGTAAACTACTACCATAAGTTCTTGCCAAATTTGTCTACAATACTACACCCACTGAACAGCCTACTGCAAACTGGGGTGCCATGGAAGTGGAGTGACGAATGTAGATGAGCTTTCCAGAAGAGCAAAACACTAATCACATCGAAAGAGGTATTGGCCCATTACAACCCAGCATTACCAATTCAGTTGGCATGTGATGCGTCACCCTATGGCATTGGAGCGGTGCTGTTGCATAAATTCTCGGACGGCTCAGAGAGGCCAATAGACTTTGCGTCACGATCACTAACCTCAGCCGGGCGTAACTATGCCCAAATTGACAGGGAGGCCCTCAGCCTACTGTGGGGAGTGAAAAAGTTCAATCACTATCTGCACGGGCAGAAATTCACCTTGCTGACTGATCACCAGCCTCTTGTCTCCATTTTTAATCCAAAGAAGGGCGTTCCGGTGATGACTGCGCAATGACTGCAAAGATGGTCACTTTTTCTAGGGGCGCACCACTATGAGATTGAATATAAGGGCACGAAACAGCATGGAAATGCTGATGGGCTATCACGCCTGCCACTGCCTACTGCGGAGGAAGCACCAGCAGTGGATCCTATCGAAATATTCCATTCGACTATAGTTGAATACCTACCGGTAACTAACGCTTGTATCGAAAAGGAAACCCGAAATGAACCAACACTTTCTCGGGTATATGATTTGACGGTGAAGGGATGGCCAGCACATGGCGACTCACTGTTGCCAGCATTCTCGACAAGGAGAGAACAGCTGTCAGTGCGCCGGGGGACCTTGATGTGTGGATCCCGAGTGGTAATTCCACCCAAGTTAAGGGATAGAGTGCTCAATGAGCTTCATGAGGAACATCTGGGAGGGGTAAAAATGAAAAGCCTAGCCAGGGCTTATGTGTGGTGTCCGGGAATCGATAAACAAATCGAGGACCTGACCAAGAGCTGCTCAGGATGCCAGAAAGTCCAAAATGCACCACCACATGCCCCTCTACACCCATGGGAGTGGCCCTCATCTCCATGGCAACGGGTGCATATTGATTTTGCTGGTCCATTCATGGACTCAATGTTTTTAATAGCCGTGGATGAGCACTCGAAATGGCCTGAGGTCATCAAAATGTCCTCCACCACCACGGAGAAAACTATTGCAGTCCTACGGACCATTTTTGCCAGGAATGGCTTGCCAGAACAGATTTGCTCCGACAACGGACCACAGTTTGTGTCCGAAGAGTTCCGGAGGTTCTTGAAAAAGAATGGGGTAAGGCATTACAAATCCGCCCCGTATCATCCAGCCACAAATGGATTGGCTGAGAGGTTCGTACAAACCTTTAAGAAGGCAATAAAGGCTATGTACAATGACAACATTCCGCTGCAGCACAAGGTGGACAATTTCCTGTTCGCCTACCGGAATGCGACACATGCAGTCACAAACCAGGCCCCAGCCATGAAGTTCTTTAACCGAAGGTTAAGATCTCGCCTGGATTTGCTCAGACCAAACGTACAAAGAGATGTTGAGAGTAAGCAATTCCAGCACATCCATGAGAAGCCAACAAGGAGCTTCAATGTAGGGCAACCAGCCTTGGCCCGCGACTACCGAACAGAAAAATGGCAGCCAGGAACGATATGCGCATGGCAGGGCCCACTAATGTACACAGTGGACGTTGGGGAGAGCATCGTGAGATGCCATGCTGACCAGATCCTAGAGTCACAGGAACAAGTCAACACCATGCCTCGCCCATACGTACCTGGTGATGAACCCAACGTTCAGGTCGCGTCTACCCCAGAAACAGTAGCATCGGAAGCTGATGAACCAACCGACGACAGGGGGCCAGAATCGCCTCCGCACCAAGAGCAAGACACTCGGGAAAGGCGCTATCCAGAAAGGATCAGGAAGCCTCCCCAAAGACTGAATATATAAATAGACTATTTTCAGCTAATGTTGCATGTTAAAAGTGTTAATTGTAATTAGTTTGATATTTAATTGTTAAATGAGTGTTATGGTACTGTTAATCTAAAAGGGGAGGAATTGTAATGTATGTACCTTTAAGGGGGAGAACTACTTTTTACAGCTCATGTATACTGTAGTACCGGCAGTGACCACACCTGTATATAACGTTGAGTAGTAATCTGTACAGTTCAGTTGCAGTCTGAGCCACGTTGAGTAAACACAGTTTGTACCGTTCTCCGCAGTCTGTGTCTGATTATACACGGACATAACAGGTTCGAGTACAGGAACAAGGATGTCTTGCTGCAGCTGTACAGGGCCTTGGTGAGACCGCACCTTGAGTATTGTGTGCAGTTTTGGTCGCCTTATCTGAGGAAAGATGTTCTTCCCATGGAAGGAGTGCAGCGAAGATTCACCAGGCTGATACCTGGGATGGCAGGAATGATGTATGAGGAGAGATTGTGTCGATTGGGCTTGTACTCATTGGAGTTTAGAAGATTGAGAGAGGATCTCATCGAAATCTATAAAATTCTGTCAGGCCTGGACAGACTAGACGCAGGAAGGATGTTCCCCTATGGCCGGGGAGTCCAGAACAAGGGGTCATAGTCTAAGGATAAGGCGTAAGCCATTTAGGACTGATATGAGGAGGAATTTCTTCACCCAGAGAGTGGTGAACCTGTGGAATTCTCTGCCACAGAGGGCGGTGGAGGCCAGTTCATTAAATATATTCAAGAAGGAGTTGGATATATTTCTTAAGGTTAAAGGGATCAAGGGATATGGGGAGAAGGCAGGGACAGGGTACTGAATTTGGATGATCAGCCATGATCTCATAGAAACATAGAAGATAGGATCAGGAGTAGGCCATTCGGCCCCTCGAGCCTGCTCCTATCTTCTATGTTTCTATGTTTCTAAAGAAGCTCATGTCATATGTCGGATTGTTGCTGCAACACCAGATTCTCTGGCAGGATATATGTGGTGTCAGAGCCATTACCAATCATGGCACTTACTCTCCCTCGCAGTGCAACATTCTTTTGAGGAATTAATCAAACCAATTTTTTTCTAATTGGGGTCAAAATATTTTTTTTAAATTCATTCCTGGGATGTGGGCATCGCTGGCAAGGCCAGCATTTATTTCCATCTCTAATTGTTCTTGAGAAGGTGGTGGTGAGCTGTCTTCTTGAACTGCTGCAGTCCGTGTGGTGAAGGTACTCCCACAGTGCTGTTAGGGAAGGAGTTCCAGGATTTTGACCTAACAACGATGAAGGATCAGCGATATACTTCTAAGTCAGGATGGTGAGTGACTTGGAGGGGAACTTGGAGGTGGTGGTGTTCCCATGTGCCTGCTGCCCTTGTCCTTCTAGGTGGAAGAGGTTGTGGGTTTGGGAGGTGCTGCCGAAGAAGCCTTGGCGAGTTGCTGCAGTGCATCTTGTAGGTGGTACACACTGCAGCCACGGTACGCCGGTGGTGGAGGGAGTAAATGTTTAAGGTGGTGGATGGATGGGGTGCCAATCAAGTGGGCTGAAATGTCCTGGATGGTGTCGAGCTTCTTGAGTGTTGTTGGAGCTGCACTCATCCGGACAAGTAGAGAGTATTCCATCACACTTTTTACTTGTGATTTGTAGATGTTGGAAAGGCTTTGGGGAGTCAGGAAATGAGACACTCGCTGGAAAATACCCAGCCTCTGACCTGCTCTTGTTGCCACAGTATTTATGTGGCTGGTCCAGTTAAGTTTCTGGTCGATGGTGACCCCCAGGAAGTTGATGGTGGGGGATTCGGCGATGGTAATACCGTTGAATGTCAAGAGGCGGTGGTTAGACCTTTGCTTGTTAGAGATAGTGATTGCCTGGCACTTCTGTTGTGCAAATGTTACCTGCCACTTATCAGCCCAAGCCTGAACGTCGTCCAGGTCTTGTTGCATACGGGCATGGACTGCTTCATTATCTGAGGAGTTGTGAAAGGCGCTGAACACTGCAGTCATCAGCGAACATCCCCATTTCTGACCTAATGTTGGAGGGAAGGTCATTGATGAAGCAGCTGAAGATGGCTGGGCCTAGGACACTGTTCTGAGGAACTCCTGCAGCAATGTCCTGGGGCTGTGATGATTGACCTTCAATCACCACAACCATCTTCCTTTGTGCTAGGTATGACTCCAGCTTGTGGAGCGTTTTCCCCCGATTCCCATTGACTTTAGTTTTACTAAGGCTCCTTGATGCCACACTCGGTCAAATGCTGCCTTGATGTCAAGGGCAGTCACTCTCACCTCACCTCTGGAATTCAGCTCCTTTGTCCATGTTTAGACCAAGGCTGTAATGAGGTCAGGAGCGAGTGGTTTTAACGGAACCCAAACTGGGCATCAGTGAGCAGGTTATTGGTGAGTAAGTGCCGCTTGATAGCACTTTCGATGACACCTTCCATCACTTTGCTGATGATTGAGAGTAGACTGATGGGGCGGTAATTGGCCGGGTTGGATTTGTCCTGCTTTTTGTGGACAGGACATACCTGGGCAGTTTTCCACAATGTCGGCTAGATGCCAGTGTTGTAGCTGTACTGTAACAGCTTGGTTAGAGGCGCGGCTAGTTCTGGAGCACAAGTCTTCAGCACGACAGCCGGGATGTTGTCGGGGCCCATAGCCTTTGCTATAACCAGTGTGCTCAGCCGTTTCTTGATATCATATGGAGTGAATCGAATTGGCTGAAGACTGGCTTCTGGGGACCTCAGGAAGAGGCCGATATGGATCATCCACTCGGCACTTCTGGCTGAAGATGGATGCAAACGCTTCAGCCTTGCCTTTTGCACTCATGTGCTGGGCTCCACCATCATTGAGGATGGGGATATTCAAGGAGCCTCTGTAGTGTATGTACCATTAAGGGGAGAACTACTTTTTACAGCTCCTGTATACTGTAGTACTGGCAGTGACCACACCTGTATATAAACACTGAGTAGGGATCTGCAAGTTTAGTTTTAGAGTAACCCTCATCCAGTAAATACCTGTTGATTGTTCCTGCAGTCTCGTGTCTAGTTATTGAAGGACACACAACATCAAAAATACACGGATCTAACAGTGGCGACGAGGCAGATTCGAACCTACCTGCAACTCTGCATTACCTCCCAGGGATTCGCTCCTGGAGAACAGTGGAAGAAAGTTGAGGCCAGAAGCACGGGCGTCGACCACGAGCAACCGCCCAGTCATCCAGCAGAGACTAAGCATCGCAGGGGGGGCTGTTGAGAGCTGGGCTTGGTTCTCCAGTCACGGTGGTCCAGCGAAACGGGCTGGCAACAGGTACGGCGCAGACCCTTCCCGGACAGCGGCGGCTAGAGCCGACCGACGGCACAGAAAAGGCCGAGCAGTGTCGACGGAAGAAGAGAGAGGGTAGAGCGCCCAGGGCGCAGCCAGTGCTCAGGACCGAACGGCGTCGACGGGAGGAGAGGGTAGAGCGCACAGGGCGCAGCCAGTGCTCAGGACCGAACGGCGTCAACGGGAGAAGAGAGAGAGGCGCGAAAGAAAATGCGCAGAGCGCAGCCGGTGTTCAAGGGCCGAGCATCCGCAGCAGAGAAGAAGGGAGAGCGTGGGAAAACGCCATTTTGAGCCACAGCAGAGAAGAAGGGAAGCACGGGAAAACGCCATTTTGAGCCAGTCTAACCACACCCAGGGATGCCAAAGAGTGGCAGTATCACAGCGTTCGACAATGAAGTCGAAGATTGGACGGCATATGTCGAAAGCATAGACGTGTACTGCAAGGCGAATGAAGTGCCAGATGAGAGGAAAGCGCTGGTATTGTTGAATTCCATGGGTGCAAAAATGTATGGCTTACTGCGAAACCTAGTAACCCGAGAGAAGCCAGTGGACAAGGATTTTGGAAACATAGTGTCAACCCTACAGAACCACTTAAACCCCACACCGCTGCTGATAGCAGAAAGATTTAAGTTTCACAAAAGGAACCAGCATAAAGATGAAAGTAATGCTGAGTATTTAACGGAACTGCGTAAGCTATCGAAACACTGCCAGTTTGGAGCGGGACTGGCAGATACCTTAAGGGACAAGTTTGTGTGTGGGCTTCAAAGTGAAGGAACCCAGAAACGGCTTTTATCTGAAAAGGACCTTACGCTGGAAAAGGCTTTCAGCATGGCAGTATCACAGGAAGCAGCCGCACGGGGCGCTGCAGAGATACAACGGAGACCGCAAGAATATGGCACAAATGAAATGTCATACGGAACAGTGAAGTGTTATCACTACGGCAGGACAACACATGACCATAATGATTGCTGGTTTAAGGACAAAGTGTGCAGACAGTGTGGAAAAGTAGGACACATAGCAAGAGTCTGCAGGTCGGGAAAGAAAACCAGCAGCAAGAAATCTCCACAGGAGAAGTACAAGAAGGTACATAAGGTGACGGAGAGTAGTTCAGACGAACAGAAAAGTGAAACAGACTCCGGAAGCAAGGAGCTGGGTTGTCTGAAACTACATAAGGTGATCCAAACGGAGGATCATCAAACTATCTGGGTCACGCTCAAGATAGCTGGAGTCCAAGTGAAAATGGAATTGGACACAGGATCAGCCCTAACAGTCATAAACCGAAGGGACTATAAGCGGCTATTCTCACATATACCCTTGAGAGAGATACAGAGATTGTCTTGAAGACGTACACGGGGCAAAAAGTCTACCTCAAAGGAAAAATAAGGGTGAACGTTGTATATAATGGTAAGGAAACACCAAAAATGGACCTATATGTATTGCCAGATGGAGGACCACCACTACTAGGACGTGAATGGATCCAGAAGATACAGCTAGATTGGCATTCCATACAAGCACTGACTGTAGATGCCAAAAAGGATGACGACGCCACACCTGGACGACTGTCAAAAATGCTAACTGATGCACAAGAAGTGTTCCAGGAGGGACTTGGAACACTAAAAGACATAACAGCGATGATCAAAATAGAGGAAAATGCAAGCCCAAAGTTTTTTAAGGCCAGACCGGTGCCTTATGCGATCCGCCCAGCCGTCGAAGCAGAGCTGGAAGGTTTAGAACGTTCAGGAGTACTGTCCAAAGTGGACTGGAGCGAGTGGGCCACACCCATCATTCCTGTAATGAAGAGGTCGTTGAGTAATACGCCTGGGGAACCAAAGAAAGTTCGCATCTGTGGGGACTTTAAGATGACAGTGAACCCAATCCTTCACACGGTACAATATCCGCTTCCGCGGATTGAAGATATTTTCTCCTCGCTATCTGGAGGGAAACGCTTCACTAAGATTGATCTGGCCCAGGCATACCTGCAAATGGAGGTAGAAGAAGCCTCGAAACAGTGCCTCACGATCAACACTCATATTAGGTCTCTACCAATACAACCGGCTGGTGTTCGGGGTAGCATCAGCTCCGGCGATTTGGCAAAGGCAATGGATCAAGTCCTGCAAGGGATTCCAGGGACCCAGTGTTATTTGGACGACATCCTGGTCACGGGCGAAAATGACAGTGCTCACCTTGCCAACCTGGAGCAGGTGTTCACTAGATTGAAGGAATATGGGCTCCGAGCAAATCGCCACAAATGCGAGTTTTTCCAGAAACAGATCTCGTATTGTGGCCACGTTATTGATGAAGAGGGGTTACATAAGTCCCCTGAAAAGATTGAGGCAGTAGTCAAGACTCCAGCACCGGAAAATGTGTCACAACTGAGGTCGTTCCTCGGGCTGGTGAACTACTACCATAAATTCTTGCCGAATTTGTCTACAGTACTACACCCACTGAACACCCTACTGCAAACGGGGTCACCATGGAAGTGGAATGACGAATGTAAACGAGCTTTCCAGAAGTGCAAAGAATTGATCACATCGAAAGAGGTGTTGGCTCATTTCAACCCAGCACTACCAATTCGGTTGGCGTGTGATGCATCACCCTATGGCATTGGAGCGGTGCTGTCGCACAATTTCCCGGACGGCTCGGAGAGGCCGGTAGCCTTTGCATCTCGGTCACTAACCTCAGCCGAGCGTAACTACACCCAGATTGACAGGGAGGCCCTCAGCCTAGTGTGGGGAGGGAAAAAGTTCAACCACTATCTGCACGGGCAGAAGTTCACCTTGCTGACGGACCACCAACCACTTGTCTCCATCTTTAATCCAAAGAAGGGCGTGCCGGTGATGACTGCGCAACAGCTACAAAGATGGTCGCTTTTTCTAGGGGCGAACCAATGTGAAATCGAGTATAAGGGCACGAAACAGCATGGAAACGCTGATGGGCTATCACGCCTGCCACTGCCTACTGTGGAGGCAGCACCAGCAGTGGACCCTGTCGAAATATTTCATTCGACTATAATTGAACGCTTGCCAGTAACTAACGGTGATAGAGAAGGAAACCCGAAATGACCCGACACTGTCTCGGGTATATGACTTGACGGTGAAGGGATGGCCAACACATGGCGACTCACTGTTGCCAGCATTCTCATCCAGAAGGGAACAGCTGTCAGTATGCCAGGGGACCTTGATGTGTTGATCCCGAGTGGTAATTCCACCCAAGTTAAGGGAGAGAGTGCACAATGAGCTTCACGAAGGCCATCTGGGAGGGGTAAAAATGAAAAGCCTTGCTAGGGCTTATGTGTGGTGGCCGGGGATCGATCAGCAAATTGAGGACCTGACAAAGAGCTGCTCAGGATGCCAGAAGGTCCAAAATGCACCACCACATGCCCCTCTACACCCATGGGAGTGGCCCTCATCTCCATGGCAATGGGTGCATATTGATTTTGCTGGTCCATTCATGGACTCAATGTTTCTAATAGCCGTGGATGTGCACTCGAAATGATCAAAATGTCGTCCACCACCACGGAGAAAACTACTGCAGTCCTATGGACCATATTTGCCAGGAACGGCTTGCCAGAGCAGATTTGCTCTGATAACGGACCGCAGTTTGTGTCCGAAGTGTTTCGAAGATTCATGAAAAGGAATGGGGTAAGGCATTACACATCCGCCCCGTATCATCCAGCCACAAATGGATTGGCTGAGAGGTTCGTACAAACCTTTAAGAAAGCAGTAAGGGCCATGTGCGATGACGACATTCCACTGCAGCATAAGGTGGACAATTTCCTGTTAGCCTACAGAAATGCGACACATGCAGTCACCAACCAGACCCCGGCCGTGATGTTCTTTAACCGAAGGTTGAGATCTCGTCTGGATTTGCTCAGACCAAATGTACGAAGAGATGTTGAGAATAAGCAATTCCAGCACATCAATGAGAAGCCGACAAGGAGCTTCAATGTAGGGCAACCAGTCTTGGCCCGCGACTACCGAACAGAGAAATGGCAACCAGGAACGATATGCACACGGCAGGGGCCACTAATGTACACAGTGGATGTTGGGGAGAACATTGTGAGACGCCATGTCGACCAGATCCTAGAGTCACAGGAACGAGTCAACCCCATGGCTCGCGCACCTGGTGATGAACCCGACATACAAGTAGCATCTACCCCAGAAACAGTAGCATCGGAAGCTGATGAACCAACTGACGACAGGGGGCCTCCGCACCAAGAACAAGACACTCAGGAAAGGCGTTAGCCAGAAAGGATCAGGAAGCCGCCCCAAAGACTGAATTTATAAAATGGACTATTTTCAGTTAATGTGCATGTTAAAAGTGTTAATTGTTAAATGAATGTTATGGTACTGTCAATCTAAAAGGGGAGGAATTGTCGTGTATGTATCTTTAAAGGGAGAGGTACTTTTTACAGCTCCTGTATACTGTAGTACCGGCAGTGACCACACCTGTATATAAACCCAGAGTAGGGATCTGTACGTTTAGTTTTAGAGTAACCCTCATCCAGTAAATACCTGTTGATTGTTCCTGCAGTCTCGTGTCTAGTTATTGAAGGACACACTACATCAAAAATACACGGATCTAACAGCCTCCTCCTCCCGTTAATTGTTTAATGATCCACCACCATTCATGACTGGATGTGGCAGGGCTGCAGAGCTTTGATCTGATCCGTTGATTGTGGGATCGCTTAGCCCTGTCTATAGCATGCCGCTTCCGCTTTTTAGCATGCATGTAGTCCTGTGTTACAGCTTCCCCAGGTTGGCACCTCATTTTTAGGTATGCCTGGTGCTGCTTCTGGCATGCTCTTCTACACTCCTTATTGAACCAGGGTTGGTCCCCTGGCTTGATTGTAATGGTAGAGTGAGGGATATGCCAGGCCATGATGTTACAGATTTTGGTGGAATACAATTCTGCTGCTGCTGATGGCCCACAGTGTCTCATGGATGCCCAGTTTTGAGCTGCTGGAAATGTTCTGAATCTATCCAGTTAACTTGGTGCTAGTGCCACACAACACGATAGAGGGTGTCCTCAGTGTGAAGACAGGACTTCGCCTCCACAATGACGTTGCAGATGCACTGCACAAATAGATTGGTGAGGACGAGGTCAAGTAGGTTTTTCCCCTCATGTTGGTTCTCTCACCACCTGTCGCAGGCCCAGACTGACAGTTATGTCCTTCAGGACTTGGCCAGCTCACTCAGTGGCGGTGCTACCAAGCCACTCTTGGTGATGGACATTGAAGTTCCTCACCCAGAGTACATTCTGTGCCCTTGCTATTTACTCTCAGTGCTTCTTCCAAGTGGAGTACTGATTCATCAGCTGAGGGAGGGCGGTAGGTGGTAATCAGCAGGAGGTTGCCTTGCCCATGCTTGACCTGAAGCCATGAAACTTCATGGGGTCCAGAGTCAATTTTGAGGACTCCCAAGGCCACTCCTTCCCAACTGTATACCACTGTGTCACCACCCCTGGTGGGTCTGTCCTGCCGGTGAGACAGGACATACCCAGGGATGGTGATGGTGTAATTTGGGACATTGGCTGAAAGGTATGAATCTGTGAGTCAGGCTGTTGCTTGACTAGTCTGTGGGACAGCTCTCCCAATTTTGGCACAAGTCCCCAGATGTTGGTAAGGCGGACTTTGCAGGATCGACTGGGCTGGGTGTGCTGTTGTTGTGTCCGTAGCCGGGGTCGATGCTGGGTGGTCCGTCTGGTTTTCGTGGTGGTTTGTTACAACCGAGTGACTTGCTAGGCCATTTCAGAGGACAGTTAAGAGTCAACTACATGCTGTGTGTCTGGAGTCACATATAGGCCAGACCGGGTAAGGACGGCAGATTTCCTTCTCTAAAGGACATTAGTGAACCAGATGGGTTTTTACGACAATCCGATAATTTAATGCTCACCATTACTGGTACTAGCTTTCCCGCAGTCTGTCCATTCTTTGAATGGATGGCACTCCAGACAGGATCTGTGTATTCCCATCTATTTACAATCTAATCAAGGTGACAGGACATAGGAAACATTAACAGAAAAAGCAGTTAACAGAAAACAGTTAAAGGGGGTGAAATTCAGTATTGCCCCATTTGGGGCGCAATTATCGGCTGGGTACTAAGTTTAGCGCCTGCCGCTAATTATCGCCTCCGACTGCAAACTTGGCTTCTATCGCCCCTGGAGGTGATTGGAGCGCTAAATCAGGCGCTACACACCTGTCTTAAGGCGCTAACGCCGAGGAGCGAGGCGCTACCTCAGAGCGCTGGTGAAGCTCATGTGATGTCAGTCAGCAGTGGAACACAGACACACTGGTGCCAGCCAGTTCCTAAAGGGGAGGGTCGATCTTGCTCTCCATCCACATCCTGCTCATTGCAGCCTTGAATCTCGGCCTGGAGAGACCTGTACATCAAATCTGCTGGAAAGAACAATGGAGAGACCCAGGGAAAGAGCTCAGAGTGCAGCCCCCACAGTTGCTTCTAAATCGATGCAAGGAAGGTCAAATCAAAATGAACCTGCAAAGTGCTGCTCATTACCCAAAACTCCCTCACACAGCATTGAATCTCTCCAGAAGTCTCTTTCTCTCTCAGAATGCGTGGTGCAAAAATGTCGCCAACAAAAAAAGGCAGGAAGCGGTCGCCTTTAAATAGCACTCCTCCAGTCCCTTCCTGACTGCAAAACATTCCCCTCAACCTGTTATTGCTAGCGGCAGGAGGCACCACTCAATATCTGGTCTGAGACGTTGCACGCTCGACTGACGTCACGATCTGCGGGCGCAGGAGATCGTGGCAGTAGTGTTTAGCGCCGCCGCAAAATGTCTGGTCAATTTTGCGAGCGGCGGAAACATCGCCGCGCCCGGGCACTAGTTGCTTTGTGCCCTCTTAGGGCGCTAGTGGGAGGCGCAAAGCAACCGAATTTATCCCCCAAAACCTGTTGTTACTATTTAATAGTTCCAAGCAGAAGTGTGCAAATCTACTCAAAACACACATACACACTCTCAGAGGCAGAATAAGTCCCTTCCAGATAACGGTTAAAGGAAACTGCTTTATGTTTGTCAGTTTTGGCAAAATCTCACATATTTTATCATTTGAAACAGAATGGGCTTCAGTTCAGTCACAACTCACTCTGAGCTGTCTATTATTCATTGAGACACTGCTGAATTATTTGGAAATGTTTTATCTTTATCAGAGACAAATGATGAAATGTTGCTGTAAACATGAAAGAAGTAATTCCATCTGTGCTATTTTCCTCATCTTTATTTCCATTGATTGACCTGTTTCTGATTGTGTGAATAAAAGCATCAATCCTGCGAAGTGACCATAACTGTTTGGAATTGAGTGTAAGTGTCCCTAAATCATCGTACGCTGTGAAAGATTTCTTTTTTGCAGCATGCGGCAGAGGATGGCAAATCTGGACGCCCCCTCGGGGGTGCACTGCAAAGCTCCTCCGGAGCGGTCCAGGCAGCAGAAGCATTGCTTGAGCGTGCCGATTGTTTGCTCGATGGTGATACTTGTGGTACAGCATGGCTCTCGCTGTCGGCCTGTTCTGCAGCTGCGTGCAGGTCCCTGACGGGAGTCATGAGTCATATCCAGAGGGGATATCCTGTGTCGCTCAATAACCAGCCCATAATTTGACGGCCTGGTTGAAATAAAGGCGGCACCGAGGACTGACGCAGGATGAGAAAGTCATGACTGCTGCCAGGATAGCGGGCGCAGACCTGCGTGATGTGCTGCCTGTGCTCGCAAACCAGCTGTACATTGAGGGAGTGGAATCCCTCTCGATTGATAAAGATGTCAGGCTGGTGACGGGGAGCGTGCAAGGCAATGTGTGTGCAGTCTATGGCATCCTGCGCCCTGGGAAAGCCTGCCGTGCAGGCAAAGCCGAGCGCTGCCTCATCCTGCTTTGCTCTCTCAATTTAGAAGAAAAAGTGTTTCTCCTGGTGTAGACAGCCTCAGTGACCTCCGTGATACAGTGGTGAACCGCAAACTGTGAAACGTTGCTGATGCCACCTGTTGCAGCCTGGAAAGAGCCCATTGCGTAAAAGTTGAGAGTCACGGTGACCTTGATGGACACAGGCGGTGGTGCCCATACCCTGGTTTGGGGCTCGAGTTGTACCTCAGACATCGCTCCTGATTCACCAGACTGGTACCTGGGATGGCAGGAATGACGTATGAGGAGAGATTGGGTCAATTAGGCTTCTATTCGCTAGAGTTTAGAAGAATGAAAAACTTATAAAATTCTAACAAGTCTAGACAGGCTAGATGCAGGAAGGATGTTCCCGATGGTCAGGGAGTCCAGAACCAGGGGTCAAAGTCTAAGGCGTAAGCCATTTAGGACAGAGATGAGGAGGAATTTCTTCACCCAGAGAGTGGTGAACCTGTGGAATTCTCTACCACAGAAGGCAGTAGAGGCCAATTCATTAAATATATTCAAAAAGGAGTTGGATATATTTCTTAAGGCTAAGGGGAGCAAGGGATATGGGAAGAAGGCAGGGACAGGGTACTGAATTTGGTTGATCAGCCATGATCTCATTGAATGGCGGAGCAGGCTCAAGGGGCCGAATGGCCTACTCCTGCTCCTATCTTCTGTGTTTCTATGTTTCTGAGTAAAGTTGGTGCAGGACAAGTGCTCCCTGAATGCCCGCTGTGGGTATGGCCTAATGCGTGGGGTCCTCTTCCTCCTCCCTCCTCTGGCAGCTGCTCCTGCCTCTGCGATGTCTTTCTCGCTACTCCCCTCGTACTCCAGCCCTGAAGGCAGCCCTAAGAGGCTAATCGTGACTGCAGCCAGACTATTTCTGCAACAACAGTGAAGGCCAGCAAAATCTGCGTGTGGACAAACTGAACTATCCAGACGGATACAACACACCAAAGAAACACCCAGAAGTCACGCAGCACCCAGAAATGGTACACCAGCTACTAACCTGGAAGTACTGCATGATGCCTTTATAAAGCTCTGGTGAGGGGGTCTTCCTGCAGGTTAGCAGTACATTGTACTGTGCGAGTTCAGCATGTTCAGGCGAATGAAGCTCTGGGGTGATCAAAAATCGAGAATGGGACCAGCAAGAAGCACCGGACCCTCATTTACATAAGTTATCCTTGCCTTTAAGTGTTGTCGACCTGTGCAATCTCCTTTCCCAAATGGTGGCGCCGCATTTCCGGACGGGAATTTGTAAGCGGTTTTTGATCCTAGCCCGATTGTTAGACGGACGGTTCGAATCGCCTCCGCCTTACGAAAGTTCTATACCCGGGAATTATTATTCAGAGTGTAAATGGAATAAGTCACAGACAGGAATGCTTCGGTGAAAAATCAAACTTATATACATGCACTACTGAACGAAATCACTGTCTCTGTGGAGAATAAGATCCAGGTTACAAACAACATACATACAGTACACAACTGGGGACTATAACATGCAGTAATTCCCTTGTTGCTATGGTGGACTCTAACTCCACCCCTACCAACGAATTACCCAGTCGCATAAACCCCTTCACCTGGCTGAACCAAACAAAGCTTCCACCCTCGGAATAGCCCAAAAACTTCACTTCTGAGAAAAACCCTGAGCCCTTACACCTCACCCAGCTCGCCTGGGATATCTGGTTACCGGCTTGGGACACTCGAGACCATGCTTACCATCACACACACAGTCGGTCTCGATCGCTCCGCTCAGCTGTGGGAAGTCACTGCCCGGAGGCCGTTCCTTGTGAGGGGTTTGCGGTTCTCAGTCTCAGCGGCTTCTTCCTCTGGTACTTCTTCTGGTTAGGTCGATCTTGGTGGAGCGAGAGAGAGAGAGAGAGAGAGAGAGAGAATGTTGGAAAAGGATCTATCTTTATAGGAGTCTTGCTACCCCTATCTCGCCCACCAATCTTTAAAATCCTTTTGTTTCTAAGCACTCCAGTGCTTAGTTAGTGATGGGCCATCATCAGATCCATGAGTATTCTGTGATTGGACTAATGGCCCTAAGTCTGGGACATCTCTCGGTCTTTGTGTTGGGAAGAACTGGCTCCTCTTTGGCTGGCTAGACTAGTGGGTTCATTGTTCTGCTTCTCTTCTGAGATGGAGGTGAGAAGTGCTTTTGCATATTAGAGTGGCTTTCTAATAGGTTCAAGTTCAGCGGGTGCCTCAGGGTCCTCAGCCCCTTCGTCAATGGCCCCCCCCTTCCTTTTCCCAGGACTGTCGGGCGAACCCATACATTCTGGACCCATCATTTCAGCCTGTTCTTGCCCTACGGAACTTATCTCTTCCTATCTTGACTCTATCTTTTCTCCCCTTGTCCAGTCTCTTCCCACCTACATCCGCGACTCTTCGGACGCCCTCCGCCACTTTAACAGTTTCCAGTTTCCTGGCCCCAACCGCTTCCTTTTCACCATGGACGTACAATCCCTCTACACCTCCATCCCCCACCCGGATGGCCTGAGAGCACTCCGCTTCTTCCTCGAACAGAGGCCCGACCAGTCCCCATCCACCACGACCCTCCTCCGCCTGGCTGAACTTGTTCTCACATTGAACAACTTCTCCTTTAACTCCACTCATTTCCTCCAAATCAAAGGTGTTGCCATGGGTACCCGCATGGGTCCTAGCTATGCCTGCCTTTTCGTGGGCTATGTGGAACAATCTTTGTTCCAGTCCTACTCAGGTCCCCTCCCTCACCTCTTTTTCCGATACATTGATGACTGTATCGGTGCCGTTTCCTGCTCTCGCCCCGAACTTGACAATTTCATTCACTTTGCCTCCAATTTCCACCCTTCCCTCACCTTCACATGGTCCATCTCTGACTCTTCCCTTCCCTTCCTCGACTTCTCCGTCTCCATCTCTGGGGATAGGTTATCGACCAATATTTACTACAAGCCCACTGACTCCCACAGCTACCTGGACTACACTTCCTCCCACCCCGCTTCCTGTAAGGACTCTATTCCATTCTCCCAGTTTCTCCGCCTCCGCCGTATCTGCTTCGACGATGCCACCTTCCACACCAGTGCTTCAGACATGTCTTCCTTTTTCCGCAACCGAGGATTCCCCTCTACCGTGGTTGACACTGCCCTCGACCGTGTCAGTTCTATCTCCCGCACCTCTGCCCTCACCCCTGCCCCTCCCTCCCGGAACCACGATAGGGTTCCCCTTGTCCTCACCTTTCACCCCACCAGCCTCCACATTCAACGGATCATCCTCCGGCATTTCCGCTACCTCCAAAGTGATCCCACCACCAAACGTATCTTCCCCTCCCCTCCCCTTTCAGCATTCCGCAGGGACCGCTCTCTCCGAGACACCCTAGTCCACTCCTCTATCACCCCAAACAGCCCTTCCCCTTCGCCTGGCACCTTCCCGTGCAAGCGGAGGAGATGTAACACCTGCCCCTATACCTCCCCCCTCCCCACTGTCCAGGGCCCCAAACACCCCTTCCAGGTGAAACAGCGATTTACTTGTACTTCTCGCAATCTAGTATACTGTATTCGCTGCTCACGATGCGGTCTCCTCTACATTGGGTAGACCAAACGCAGATTGGGTGACCGCTTTGCGGAACACCTCCGTTCAGTCCGTAAGGGTGACCCCGAGCTTCCGGTCGCCTGTCATTTCAATTCACCGCTCCATTCCCACTCGGACCTCACCGTCCTTGGCCTCTTGTACTGTTCCACGGAAGCTCAACGTAAACTCGAGGAACAGCACCTCATCTTCCGATTAGGCACTCTGCAGCCTTCCGGTCTCAATATCGAGTTCAACAATTTCAGATCATAACCTCGGCCCCCATTTCATTTTCACTTATATTTTTCCACTCCTTTCCTTTCCCCCCCCCCCTTTCCTTTTGTTTCTCTCTCACACCTGGCAGCTATCTTTTGCCCTGCCAGTACACTTTACACCTAATCACAGCCTATTACCATCTCGTCTAGCTTCTAATCTCTTTTACTTCTTTTGGTTCTTTTATTCTTTTGTCCGATCGCAGCCCTGCCTTCGATCTAGTTCCTTTTCTCTCCAGTTTTGAAGAAGGGTCAAACCCGAAACGTCAACTCAAATTTCTCTCCACGGATGTTGCCTGACTTGCTGAGTTTTTCCAGCATTTTCTGTTGTTATTCTGGATGACTGACAGTTCTTTTGTCACAGCCAACTGCCATGCGTTCTCTGGAGTTTTAATGAACCAGTTTTTCACATATCTGCAGAGGGCAATCCTATCACAGGGAAAACACCCTCAGAAAAATCCCATAAAGTCCACAAAATATTCTCGACGGAGTCCATTCTTCAAACAAAGACTTTGCGATCTCTTCAAATTTTCATGTGTTTCCTGCTCACCATATTGGGGGCTTGGTAGGCCTGTTAGAGCCTGGAAAACAGGCACAAAGTAGCAGTATTCCTAGGTCAGTGTGCCAGACATGAGGTGTGGGGAAGTGAGGGCTGTAATAGTGGTGAATATTTGTGTGTGAGGAGAGTGAAGTGTGATGCAGTGTTTGTAGGAGAGTAAAGCCAAGTGGGGGAGTATAGTTTTATGAGCAGTGTGGCTGGAGGTGGTGAAAGTGTGAGCAGAGAGTAAGCGAGTTAGTATTGTTACCTTGGCAACTCTAGTCAGGTCATTGAACTTTTACCAGCATTGCAGCCATGTCCTGGGTGCTAAACTCCTGGCATTGACTTGCTCGGCCACCTCTTCCCACTGTCTCCTGAATTGTTGCTTGGAAGGCTGCTTCCGGCCCCCCTGGAGGGGAACAGGATCTCCTTCCTCCTGTCCATTGCCTGCACCAGGACCTTCAAGGCAGCATTGACATACCGCGGTGCTCTCTCAATGCTTGTTGCAGCGATTTCCGTATTGTTGAGTGTTCCCTTCATTCTGCAGCCAGAGTGTACCTCCCCTTTAAGAGGTGCTGACTGCCTTTAAGTGGTGTCAGGGACGCCCAATATCTAACCACCCCCCACCCTGGTATAAGAAAATAACATAAGAAATAGGAGCAGGAGTCGGCCATTCGGCCCCTCGAGCCTGTCCCGCCATTCAATATGATCATGGCTGACCTGATCTTGGCCTCAACTCCACTTTCCTGCCTGTTCCCCCTAACCCTCGACTCCCCTATCGCTCAAATCTCTCTCTATCTCCACCTTGAATACATTCACTGATTCCGCCTCCACAGCGCTCTGGGGTAGAGAATTCCAAAGATTCACGAACCTCAGAGAAGAAATTCCTCCTCATCTCTGTTTTAAATGGGCGACCCCTTATCCTGAAATTGTGCCCCCTCGTAGGCGTGTAGCTACTCTTTGGCTGCACACCCGTGAGATTCTGCCAAACAGGCAGCTGCAATATTGCGTGCAGCCCGAGTCGACATGACCAGGGAGCGATCAAATTTCTAGGCCAGTGCCTCCAGGAGAAGGGAAGAAATGGAAATAAAATCAAATTGTTTCTAAAATGAGGATAAATGCTATTTCAGGTACAAACTTGAGCAGCCCTATTCCAATCTATTATATTATTACAGTGTTAAACCCATGAACAGAGTCACCCAAGGGCCATATTTACAGAACAGCCTCCTGTATTCCTGAAACCACTGCACATTCAATGAATATTTAATAACTGACAAATAGCCCACGCACTAAATGCTGACCTTCAGTAAAAGTAGTGCAGAGCAGGGTATGGCACACTCACCGGCTGTGGAATGTGCAATATCTGCCCCACTTTGGCTGGACATGGACCTCGATGGTTGTGTTTTGTTGATTACACTTGGGCGTCAAGAAATAAAGTGACTGATCGGCTCAACCGGTATAAAGAAGGGGATGAAATTCTTTCTCCTAAAAATCTGCAAAAATGAGAGACTTTTTTAAGCTTTGTTTTTCCAATGTGCCTTGATTTCAGCATTCATGTTTCTTTGAGTTAACCTCTGTTGAGAAAGAAACACTTGCATTTATATATATATATTGTGATCAACCACCACCTAGACCGAAGGGTATGTTGATGCGGGGGGGGGGTGGACACAAGCACAGTCACAAGATTGGTAAATGAAAAACAGCAGTTAGCTGTGTTTCATTTTTAGAAAACGGGGAAAAGGTTCACATCTGGCAAAATCCAAAAACATATGACGTTCAACAAGAAAAATGAAGAACAAAAACCATCACCTGCCCCGGGTGGTAAGGAAGCCAGTCCTTAAATCAATTTTGTCCAAATACAATAAGCCAGGGTTACTTTACCACTGGATCTTTCTCAGCCGGTCCAGGGATCATATCAGGCTCTCAGAACTAAACAATATTCCACCCGGGCTCAACAGCAGACCTCTCTGTGGCAGCTGCAAGCTGGGCCCCAACAGCAACCTTGGCCTTGTCCTGGAGCACAGGCACAGGCCCTGAAAGGATGCACCAGTATGCCTAATGGGTAGATTTGCCTCAGGTGCGTTGGAGGTGGGTGTGGCCTTCATCTGAATTGGAGTGAGAGGGGGACTTCTTTCGTGACCGGTGGGCGCCGCGGGGACTGGAGTGCGTAATCGATTTAAGTAACCAAATTTTAATTTGATTTGTCAAGTTTTGTTTAGGGGTTTATTGGACTTTTTGTTACAGTTTATTTGTTTAATGTATTTTTTATGGTTTAAACACAAAGAGGAGAGGGGGACTTTGTCTCCATCTGGTGGCCACATACCGTCCATCCACCACAAACCGCCCCCATAGCTCACAATATATATTACCTCAGTACATCCCAAAGTGCTTTACAGCTAATGAAGTGCTTTTTGAAATGTAGTCACTTGTTGTAATGTAGCTAATTTGCCCACCAGAAGAATTCAGCTGCTCTTCATGGCAATAGTGCCATGGGATCTTTTAGATGCACTTGAGAGAGCAGACAGGGCCTCGGTTTAACGCCTCATCCAAAGGTAGCGTTGCCAACATTGGTTAGACGTATTCCTGGACGTTACAGCACATGACCTCTCGCCTACAACCTTCCCGTCCTCACACTCCCGCCTCGTGGAGTACCTTCTTCCCATCCCATTTGGAAAACAATCAGACTCTTCATTACCTGACTGGATGGGCGCGATTTTGCCAGCCCTGGGGTGGCGGGTACGGAGGCAGGACTGCCGGGAAAATGGCAGAATCTGGGGGCGGGTGCCCATCCCACCCCCAACCCGCCTCCGTGCCATCTTCCCAGGAGGCGGGTAGCCGTCCCGCGCCGGGTCCCGTCTCCTGGAGGCGGGAAGGGGATTACAGCCACTTAACTGCCTGTTAACAGGTAGTTAACAGGCAGATAAGAGGATTAGCTCCATTTTACCCACACAAGTGCGGTCTTTCCGAAGGCTGCGAATCCCGCCAGGGTCACCAAGGCGAGCAGTGGGTCTGCGGGGGTCGGAGGGGTGTAAAAGTGCGCTGTGAAGGTGAGCGACGGGTGCAAGTGTGAAGAAGTGAGTATGTGAGGTAAGTGGAAAGTGTTAGTAAAAGTTTACTTACCTTTGTTTCTTCCTGCAGGCTTCAATCGTTGGGGATGCGGCGAGTCTCGCGTCTCACCAGCAGAGATGACAGATGGCTACTGCATTCTCCAATGCAACAACCATCTAATTTCTGCTAAAGAAAGAGGTTTGTTGAGTCTTGAATCCAAGAACTCATCAAACCACAGAGAATGTCAGTGTTTGACAGTTTCACAGAGCTGTCAAACGATGACAATTCATCTGTCAACAGATGAAACGTCATACGCTGACGTTCTCTGTAACTGACCTCCCCTTAATTGGTCTGCTAAGCCTGCTGGGTGGGCTTAACAAGGTCAATCACGGGAAAATAGCCTGGGTTGGCCAGAAGTGGATGGAGGTGGGACTAAAACCCGACAAGTGGGAGTCCCGCCTCCAAAAGCTCCCCATTGGCAAAATCCAGCCCGATTCTTGACAGTCAGTCAAACAACCTTTTTCCCGTGTCCAGTATCTTTATGACGAGAAAATGGAAAAAACTTTTTTTTTAATGCTGCTATCATTTTCCTCACAGATCGCTCACAGCAGGGTCCTAGGAGATTAATCTTTAATTCCTAGAGCCTCCAGGGCAAGCCTGGAGGGTTGGCAAACCTATCTGGAGGACAGCACCTCCAACAGTGCTGCACTCCCTCAGTGCTGCACTGAAGTATCAGCCTAGACATTGTGCTCAAGTCGCTGGAGTGGGACCTGAACCCACAACCTTCTGACTCAGCTGTAGCCAAGTAGAAAGCTGTTGCATTGCTTTATTTATTTCTCAAGTGCACTGCTGTAGTGTTTTCCTCTCCCTATTTCCCACAATTTCAAATATGGAACAGAGGAACATAGCAACAGGAGTGGGCCACTCAGCCCCTCGCACCTGTTCTGCCATTCAATGAGATCATGGCTGATCTGTATCTTATCACCATCCACCTGCATTGCCTCCATATCCTTTTATGCCCCTGTCTAGCAAAAATCTATCGATCTCAGATTTAAAATTATTAATTGAGCTAGCGTCTATTGCTTTTTGTGGGAGAGTGTTCCACACTTCTACCACCCTTTGCACGAAGAAGTGTTTCCCTAACTTCTCCCCTGAATGGCCTGGCTCTGATTTTAAGGTTATGTCTGCTTGTCCTAGACTCCCCCACCAGCGGAAAAAGCTCTATCTACCCTATCGATTCCTTTCAAAATCCTAAAAACCTCAATTGTATCACCCCTTAACCTTCTATATTCCAGGGAATACAAGCCTAGTTTATTTAATCTCTCCTCAGAATCTAACCCTTGGAGCCCTGGTAACATTCTGGTGAATCTGCACTGCACTCCTTCCAAGGCCAATAAATCCTTTCTAAGGTGCGGTGCCCAGAACTGTACACAGTGCTCCAGGTCTGGTCTAACCAGGGCTTTGTACAGCTGGAGCAAAACTGCCTCCCCTTTATATTCTAGCCCTCTAGTTATAAAGGCTAATGTTCCATTAGTCTTTATGACTATTTTTTGTACCTGACGACTACATTTTAGTGATCTGTGTACATGGACCCCTAAATCTCTTTGGCCCTCCACTGTTCCTAACGTTTCACCATTTAAAGAATACTCCGATCAATCCTTTTATGGTCCAAAATGGATGACCTCACACTTACCTGCGCCAAAATCGATCTGCCACACTTTCGTCCACTTACTTAATCTATCAATATCTCTTTGTAATTTTATGCTCCCGTCTACACTACTTACAATGCCACCAATCTTTGTGTCATCGACAAACTTGGAGATATGGTTCTCTATTGTGTTATCTAAGTCACTAATAAATATAGTGACTTGTTGAGGCCGCAGCACAGATTATTGTGGGATACCACAACTCACTTTCTTCCAATTTCAGTACATGCCCATTATCACAGTTCCCTAGTCGCGCACACGTCCCCGAGCTGCCGTACAGGTCACTTGAAATGCCGCGCAGGCAGCTGGACAGCCAGACAGCTGGAGCGGGGGAGGGCTCAACACACAATGGCCCGGAATGCAGACAGAGTCCTTTGCGAATCTTGCGACCTCAGAGCCGATCCAAATTGGAAATTAATAGAAGAGTTGGGGCAGCAGCCAAATGATAAGGGAGTGGGTGAGGGGTTGGTTGTGTCGGCCTCTGGGAAGTTCCAGGTGTCGCAGGCAGAAGCTGCAGAGGAGCCGCACTCAGCCGGTTGCCATGGCGATGAGGACTGCGTGTCCCTCCTTTTCCTTTGGCACCATGGTTGCAGGGGCCTGTGATACACAAACTCCGCGGTCCCCGCAGGGTAAATTGGAGCAGGGTCTTTCGGAGCAGGGCCAGTCCAGAGCAAGGCCAGTCCTAAATGGGGCCAGTCCTGATCGAGGCCAGTCCAGAGCAAGGCCATTCCAGAGCGAGGCCAGTCCTGATCGAGGCCATTCCAGAGCGAGGCCAGTCCTGAGCGAGGCCAGTCTGAGCGAGGCCATTCCAGAGCGAGGCCAGTCCTGAGCGAGGCCAGTCTGAGCGAGGCCATTCCAGAGCGAGGCCAGTCCTGATCGAGGCCATTCCAGAGCGAGGTCAGTCCTGAGCGAGGCTAGTCTGAGCGAGGCCATTCCAGAGCGAGGCCAGTCCTGAGCGACGCCAGTCTGAGTGGGGCCAGTCTAGAGTGGGATTAAATGGAGTGGACTTGAACAGTGTGTTTTATTTGGGAATTTGGAAAGAGTGGGAATTTAGAGAAGAAGGGGGAAGGAGTTGTTGCTTTTTTGCTCACATTACTTGTAGTGCTTTGTGTTACAGGTAGATATTTAATTTCACTACCCTTAACTTAATCTAGATCAAGTAAGTAGTCAGGAAACCACACTGTAAACTAAGTTACATCATTAGAAATTTAATTAAATAAATCAAGGTCATATAAGGATGGCAGTGCAGGCGGTGTGCCGTAATTGCAGCATGTGGGAGTTTGTGGAGAGCATTGTGATCCCGGGCAACCACGTTTGCAGTAAGTGCCTGCATCTTGAGGAACTTCAGCTCAGAGTTTTTGAGCTGGAGTCTGAGGTGCAGAAATTGCGGGGCATCATGAATGGGGTGAGTTACCTGGACACTTTGATCCAGGAGGCAGTCACACCCCTTAGGTTAGGTAGTGATACAGGTCTGGTTAGTGGTCAGGGACAGGAGGGTGTGACTGCAACTCAGGCAGGTAAGGGGATTCCAGGTGCAGTGCTGGAGGAGCCTCAGCCTTTGCCCTTGTCCAACAGGTATGAGGTTCTTGCTGCCTGTGTGGATGAGGGAAAAGCCTGCAGGATGGATGAGCAGGCTGACCATGACACCATGGTGCAGGAGGCCATTCAAGTGGGGGGAGTGAAAGGGAATGTAGTTGTGATAGGGGACAGTATAGTCAGGGGGACAGATACTGTTCTCTGCAGCCGCGACCGAGAGTTCCGAAAGTTGTCTTGCCTGCCTGGTGCCAGGGTTAAAGACATCTTCTCACGGCTGGAGAAGAACTTGGAGTGGGAGGGGGAGGATCCAATTGCCGTGGTCCATGTAGGAACGAACGACATAGGTAGAATGAGGAATGAGGTTCTGCTGAGAGAGTTTGAGGAGCTAGGGTCCAAATTAAAAAGCAGAACCTCAAAGGTAATAATCTCTGGATTGTTACCTGAGCGATGCACAAATTGGCATAGGGACAAACAGATTAGAGGTTTAAATGCGTGGCTCAAAGAGTGGTGTGGGAGGGAGGGGCTTCGGTTCATGGGGCACTAGCACCAGTACTGGGGAAAGAGGGAGCTGTTCCGTTGGGATGGGCTCCACTTAAACCGGGCTGGGACCAGTGTCCTGGCGAACCGAACAACTAGGGCAGTAGACAGGGCTTTAAACTAATGAAGGGTGGGGGGGTGGTGGGTGGGGCGATTCAGGAAAGAGTAAATTTAAAAGCAGCGAGAGAAATGTCAAGGCTCTAGAGCAGAGTAGAGTTTTGGGTAAAAATAAGCAGAGTGGGTCAGGAAGGGACAGGGAGAGTAACAAAGGTAATAGGGCATCAGTGACTAAGGTGACATCAGGGAAAATAGAAATAAGTCAAAGCTAAAGGCACCTTTTCTGAATGGGTGAAGCATTCACAACAAAATAGATGAATTAATAGCGCAGATAGAAATTAATAGGTTTGATCTAATGGCCATAACGGAGACGTTGTTGCAAAGTGTCCAAGGTTGGGAACTAAATATTCCAGCATACGTAACCTTAAGGAGAGAGACGCAAAATGGAAAAGGAGGAGGGGTAGCCCTGATAATAAAGGATGGGATGAAGACAGTAGAGGGAAAGGATCTTAGCTCCGAAAATCAAGAAGTAGAATCAGTTTGGGTGGAGCTAAGAAACAGCAAAGGGCAGAAAACATTGGTGGGTGTTGTTTATAGGCCCCCAAACAGTAGTTGTAATGTAGGACAGAGTATAAATCAGGAAATTAGAGGCGCATGTAACAAGGGTAATATAGTGATCATGGGATCTTTAATCTACATATAGACTGGGCAAACCAAATTTGCAGTAATAGTGTGGAGGACGAATTCATGGAATGGATGCAAGATAGTTTTCTAGATCAGTATGTTGAGGAACCAACTAGGGAACAGGTAATTTTAGATCTAGAAAATGCTGGAGAAACTCAGCAGGTCAGGCAGCATCTGTGAAGAGGGAAACAGAGTTAACGTTTTCAGGTCGATGACCTTTCATCAGGACTGGAAAAAAGCAGGAAATGGAACAGATTTTTAAGCAAGTGTAGGGGCTGGGAAAGGGGGGGAGGGGATGAAAGAACAAAAGGGAAGGTCTGTGATAGGGTAAAAGGCAGGAGAAGTTAAGAGACAGTGAGAGATATTCAAGGCGAGAGGAGATGGTAATGGGACAGGTTAAGAAACAAAGGATGGTTCTAGATGAAGTGTGAATTGTGCTGGCAAAGTGGTCACCTCCGTTCAGGTCGTAAGGGGGACCCCGAGCTTCCGGTCGCCTGTCACTTTAATTCTCCGCTCCACTCCCACTCAGACCTCACCGTTCGCGGCCTCTTGCATTGTTCCACTGAAGCTCAGCGGAAGCTCGAGGAACAGCAGCTCATCTTTCAATTAGGCACTTTACAGCCTTCCGGACTCAACATAGAGTTCAACAATTTCAGATCATAACCTCAGCCCCTATCATATATATATTTTTATCCACACCTTTTGTTTGTGTCTTTTCTTCTCTCCCACAGGGCAGCTGTCTTTCATTCTGCCAGCACAATTCACACTTCATCTAGAGCCATCCTTTGTTTCTTAACCTGTTCCATTACCATCTCCTTTTGCCTTGAATATCTCTCAATGTCTCTTAATCTCTCCCGCCTTCCATCCTATCACAGACCTTCCATTTGTTCTTTCATCCCCTCCCCCCCTTTCCCAGCTCCTACACTTGCTTAAAAATCTGTTCCATTTCCTGCTTTTTTCCAGTTCTGATGAAAGGTCATCGACCTGAAACGTTAACTCTGTTTCTCTCTTCACCGATGCTGCCTGACCTGCTGAGTTTCTCCAGCATTTTCTGTTTTTATTTCAGATTTCCAGCATCTGCAGTATTTTTTTTTCTATTTTTAGATCTAGTATTGTGCAATGAGAAAGGGTTAATTAATAACCTTGTAGTAAAGGGGCCTTTAGGGAAGTGTGACCATAATATGATAAAATTTTATATTGAGTTTGAAAGTGATTTAGTTAAATCCGAAACTAGGGTCTTAAATCTAAACAAAGCAAACCACATAGGTAGATTGGGAAACTACATTAAAATGTATGATGGTAGACAAGAAATGGCTAGCATTTAAAGAATTATTGTTCTATTGTGTGTTCTCCTCCCACCTGAGGTGGCGCTGTCACAGGAGATAAATGGTTGGGTGTTCTCTGTTAAGTTTAGCTCTCTTTGTTCGGAACTTTCCAGAACTTCCTTTCCTTCCAATAAAGCACTTCATGTTTGAATCTCTGAGTTCTGAGTCCTAAATTGTGTGTAGGTAGAAAGGTACTGACACAACAAGTGGCAACGAGGAGCGGATGAATCTGCTTACGTTACGGGTGCAGTGAGTAAACAGAAAATTTAATTTGAAACGTGAGATGGCTACTATATTAGGAAACATTGGTGATTTTGATGAAAATGTGGAGCAATGGAGCGCATATACGGAACGTTTTGACTATTTTGTATTGGCGAATGCGGTGGCAAATGAAAAGGTCGTGCCTACCTTTTTGAGTGTAATCGGGCCGAAGACATTCAATTTACTTCGCAACCTCGTGCAGCCAGATAAGCCAGGAACTAAAACATATAAGCAACTAGTGGAAATTCTTGGAGCACATTTTTCACCAAAACCTCTGGTTATTGCTGAGAGATTTAGATTTCACAAACGGAATCAAGAGGAGGGAGAATCAGTGATGATGTTTATTGCTGCTTTAAAAAGGTTGTCGGAACACTGCCAGTTCAAGGAGGTCCTGAATGACACCATTAGAGACAGACTTGTGTGTGGTCTGCAAAATGCAGCCACACAGAAGCGCCTTCTTACTGAGGGCAACCTTACTCTTGAAAAGGCCATTGAAGTTAGTGTCTCCATGGAGATGGCGGAAAAGGAGGCTCACCAGTTGAGTTCAACAGGGAGAGTTCACAAGGTGTCGTCTGAGCCTAAAGGTGCGTGGAACGGCACATGTTACCGTTGTGGGAAAACGGGCCATCACACTAATGACTGCTGGTGTACGGAGCTGGAATGCCGAAATTGTGGCAAAAAGGGTCACATTGAACGCGCCTGTAGAGGTAAAAAAAAAGAACAGACAGAGCTGGGAAGCATGGAAGCAAAATGTCTGTATTTGGACAAGAGAGGAAAAAGAGTGTTCATTCAGTGCAGTATGATGGAACAAGCAAAACAGAGGGGAGCGACACCTCTGAGGAGGAAGAGGTGCACATACTGACGGTTGCTGGTGATTCAAATGGCTACTGGGTGTCACCACTGGTGGAGGGACAATCAGTGCGGATGGAGGTGGACACAGGCGCGGCTGTGTCCCTTGTTTCAGACACTGTCTACAACAAAATGCTAAAGCATCTTACCCTTCAGCCAACAAACATTGTGCTAAAGACGTATACCGGCGAACCTGTGGCCATGAGAGGCTTCATTGAGGTGACAGTTAAATTGAACGGACAGACTGCAAAACTGCCACTATATGTGGTAAAGGGAAATTACCCATCGCTACTGGGACGTGCATGGCTAGAGAAAATCACGCTGGACTGGCCTGCAGTCCGCATGATATCAAAAGGGGAGTCAGGTCTGACTGCAGTGTTAAACAAACATGCAGAACTCTTCAATGGGGAACTTGGGAGCATGAAAAAGATCAGCGTGAGACTGGACATTAAACCTGACAGCAAGCCAAAGTTTCACAAAGCCCGACCTGTACCCTATGCAATTAGGCCAAAAGTTGAGGCTAACTTGGAGGCCTTAGTCGAGAATGGAGTCCTGGAGCCTGTGAGCGTGAGCAAATGGGCCACACCCATTGTTCCTGTCCTGAAAAAGGATGGATCTGTTCGAATCTGCGGGGATTTTAAAGTGACTATTAACCCGGTGCTGTCTGCAGAACAGTACCCTCTTCCCCTCATTGATGATCTTTTTACGGGCCTGGCCGGAGGGCAAAAGTTCAGCAAAATAGACTTATGCCAGGCTTATCTACAAATGCATGTCGATGACAAATCAAAGGAGCTGCTGACAATTGTGACACACAAGGGGCGATACAGGTACTGCCGCCTTCCGTTTGGAATTACGTCGGCCCCTGCTCTATTCCAAAGGGCAATGGATCAGATTTTGAGTGGACTGCCAGGAGTCCAGTGCTACCTGGACGACATCCTTGTCACTGGGACAAATGAGGAGGATCATCTTCTGAACTTGGATGCGACACTACAACGACTGAAAGAGTATGGACTCAGAGTTCGTAAAGACAAATGTGAATTCTTTCAGTCTTCAGTTGAGTACCTGGGGCATGTGATTGACGCTACTGGCCTGCATAAGGCGCCGTCAATGGTCAAGGCGATCGTGGAGGCCCCAGCACCCCAGAATGTGAGCCAGTTACGTTCATTTCTGGGGCTACTTAACTACTATGGGAAGTTTATTCCAGACTTAGCAACATTGCTGAAGCCGTTACATCAGTTGCTATGTCAAGGCAAAACATGGAAATGGACTGAACTGTGCAACGAAGCTTTCGCCCAAGCAAAGAAAGCATTGCTGAAATCGGAGGTCCTGACACACTTCGACAGAAAGCTACCCATGCAGCTAGCATGTGATGCATCACCATATGGTGTGGGAGCAGTCATATCCCACATCATGCCTTCGGGTGAAAAGAAACTTATCGCCTTCGCATCACGCACCTTGAACAAGGCCGAGAGTAACTATGCGCAGATCGAGCGCGAGGCCTTGGGAATCGTTTTTGGAATTCGAAAATTTCACCAGTACCTGTTTGGGAGAAGGTTCACACTCCTGATGGACCACCGTCCATTGACTTCAATCTTCGGGCCCCACACCGGAATTCCGTCTCTCGCTGCAAGCAGGATGCAAAGGTGGGCTTTACTGTTGTCAGGACACACATACGACATCAAATATCGCAAATCAGACTTGCACGGCAACGCAGACGGTCTCTCGAGGCTACCCTTGCCTGTTACTCCCCCAGAGCCTCGTCAGATAGACATCTTCTACTTTAGACAAGTGGAGGGAGCACCTGTCACTGCAGTTCAGGTGCGAAGGTACACTCGCAACGATCCAGTCCTGTCTGAGGTAATGGACGATGTCATTCGAGGGAGAGCGATAGGAGATTCTCCTAGTTTGAAACCTTACGTTTCAAAAAGAAATGAGCTCTCCGTCCAGGCAGGTTGCCTTCTTTGGGGACGCCGTGTCATCATTCTGCCACCTCTGAGGGAACCTATACTGCAACAACTTCATACAGGCCACAGTGGGATGGTTCGGATGAAGGAAATGGCAAGAAGCTACTTCTGGTGGCCAGGTCTCGATGGAAATATTGAGGAGAAAGCCAAAACATGTTCCCCATGTCAAAGGGTCCGGAATATTCCACAGCTGGCAACCCTACACCCCTGGGATTGGCCTGCAGAAGTGTGGCAGCGAGTACATGTGGACTTTGCCGGTCCTTTCGAAGAGAAGGTGTTTATGGTGGTTGTGGACGCTCGTAGCAAGTGGCCGGAGGTTGCTGTGATGAGGTCTACCACGGCAGAGAAAACAATTGAGAAACTTGGTGAGATGTTCAGCCGTTATGGCTCACCGGAACAACTCGTAAGTGACAACGGTCCACAATTTATATCACAGGAGTTTGCAACCTTCCTGCATGTGAATGGTGTCCAACACATCAGGTCTGCGCCCTATCATCCCTCTACTAACGGCCAGGCAGAAAGGTTTTTGCAAACTTTGAAGCACGCCTTGAAGGCATCGCAAGGTCAGGGCTCAATCCACCAATGTCTGAACAGCTTCCTGTTGTCCTACAGGAACGAGCCGCATGCCACAACCAAAACTTCCCCCGCTTCGCTCATGATGAAGAGGCAGTTGCGGACAAGTTTTGACTTACTCAAACCTCCAAGGGCAGAACAGGTTGTCCATTGTCAACAACAAGCTCAAGTTGAAAAGAGAGAGATAAGAGCCAAGGAGAGACGGTTTCACCCTGGAGAGCACGTCCTAGCTCGAAACTACAACACTGGACCGAAATGGGTTCCTGCTACGGTGATCGCGCAGACGGGCCCTGTGTCTTACACGGTTGAGACTGCTGAGGACGTCGTCTGGAGAAGACACACAGATCAACTGTTGCTAGGAGCAGAGACAGCCACAGAGGCTCCAACGGCTGGTTGGCCTGAACTGTTTCCGGATGATACCGCAAACCAGCATCCTTTGCCACAGTGCTCTTCTCCAACACAGGAAGTCAAAGAGACTGTTCCATCTGTGCAAACTCCTGACTTTCGACTGACACAGGCACCTTCTCCATCCAGGCCTGTGTCAATGCCTACTGCTGTGGAAGCCAGCGATGACCGGCGGTATCCTGTCAGAGAGCAACGGCCTCCACGATGCTTGGATCTGTAGGCTTAGTGACTTACCCACAAGACTGGGGCAGAATAAACCCCAGGGTAAAGTCAGGGGTTGAGGCAGTCTACCTCTACCCTAGGTTCATTGAGTGCATTGAAAGTAACTTACCTGTTGAGGAATAATGTGGACCTTCCATTTAAGAGGGGAGGAAATGTTATGTATTGTGTGTTCTATTGTGTGTTCTCCTCCCACCTGTGGTGGCGCTGTCACAGGAGATAAATGGTTGGGTGTTCTCTGTTAAGTTTAGCTCTCTTTGTTCGGAACTTTCCAGAACTTCCTTTCCTTCCAATAAAGCACTTCATGTTTGAATCTCTGAGTTCTGAGTCCTAAATTGTGTGTAGGTAGAAAGGTACTGACACAACACTTTAAGGCACAAAAACCCCAAAGGAACAGTGGTCCAACCATGGATACCAAGAGAGGTTAAAGATAGTATTAGATCAAAGAAAGAGGCTTATAATGTTGCCAAAAAGAGTAGTAGGCTGAGGATTGGGAGGATTTTAAAATTCAGTAAAGGAGGACCAAGAAGTTGATAAAGAAAGGGAAAATAGAATGAGAGTAAACTAGCGAGTGACATACCTTCTATAGGTATGTAAAAAGGAAAAGATTAATGAAAGTAAATCTGGGTTCCTTACAGGCTGAGTCAGGAGAAATTATAATGGGGAACAAGGAAATGGCAGAGAAATTAAACAAATACTTAGGCAGCGATCTTACCTGAGGAGGTGCGTTGGGGGTGGGACTGTTGGTTTCCGGGTTCTAGTCCTGTCCCCAGCGACGTCTGATAAACAGACGCTATTTTCCCTTGATTGGCCTTGTTAAGCCCGCCCTGCGGGCTTGCCGGCCAATTAAGGGAAAGCCGCTGTCAGATGACGTCAGTGCATGACGCTTCATCTGCAGGTTTTGTTAAAGTGACAGGCACCAGCATTTTCTGAAAGATGAATTGTCAGTGTTTGACAGCATTGAGGTGCTGTCAAACACTGACAATCACTGTACAAAGGTGAGCCCTTGCATCCAGGTGCACCAATGACTCTCTCCTTAGGAGAAAACAAGTGGCAGCTGCATGTGAGACTGCAGAAGCCATCTGTCAATTCTCCCGATCAGATGAGGCTTCTCAGAAACATCAAATCTCGTCACCTGCAGATATATAAACAGAATAAAAATATTTCTCACTACATTCTCTCACCTGTCATACTTACCTGTGCACCATTGCACCCATCACACTACCTCTGCAGCTGTCATTTGCACACTTACAATGCAGCAGACCCACTGCTCGCCGCACTGATGCTGGCGGGGTTCCCCGACGTCGGGAAGCCTGTATTAGCAGGTGTAAAATGGTTAACAAGCAGTTAATTGGCTCTAATCCCCTTCCCGCCACTAGGAGTCAGGGACCCGCCTCCCGGGAAGATGGTTCGGAGGTGGATTGGGAGCAGGGTTGGAACCCACTCCCAATTTTTCCCATTGTCCCAGCAGTCCCGCCTCTAAACCAGCCTCCTCAGGGCTTGGAAAATCCAGCCCTTTGTGCCTGTCTTCATGGAAGAAGATGCAAAAAACTTCCCGTAACTAGTGGAAAACCGAGGCTCTAGCGAAAATGAGGAACTGAAAGAAATTAGTATTCGTAAAAAAATAGTACTGGACAAAATAATGGGACTGAAAGCCGATAAATCCCCTGGACCTGATGGCCTACATCCTAGGGTTTTGAAAGAGGTGGCTATAGAGATAGTGGTTGATTTGATTGTCATTTTACAAATTCCATAGATTCTGGAACAGTTCCCACAGAATGGAAGGTAGCAAATGTAACCCCACTAATTAAGAAAGGAGGGAGAGAGAAAACGAGGAACTACAAACCTGTTAGCCAGCATCAGGGGGAGATCGGGGCCAGCATTGGCGGGAGGTCGGAGAGGGCCTGGAGGTCGGAGTCAGGAGTGAGGTCAGAGATGACAACGGTAAGTACTTACCTTTATTTCAATCGGCGCTGTTTAGCGGTTGTTTTCTCGGGAGTAAACATCGCTGGCGCTGGCAGACTCAGATGCAAGCCACATTTGTAAGAGGGAGCAGAAGCAGATCTTAGGCCCCTTATTTGAATATCAGTAGTAGGGAAAATGCTAGAATCTATTATTAAGGACGTGAGAACAGGGCACTTAGAAAATAATAATAGGATTGGGCAGAGTCAACACGGATTTATGAAAGGGAAATCGTGTTTGACAAATCTGTTGGAGTTTTTTGAGGTTGTAACTAGCAGAATAGATAAGGGGGAACCAGTGGATGTGGTGTATTTGGATTTTCAGAAGGCATTCAATAAAGTGCCACACAAGAGGTTATTAAACAAAATTAGGGCTCATGGGATTGTGGATAATATACTAGCATGGATTGAGGATTGGTTAACGGACAGAAAACAAAGAGTAGGAATAAACTGGTCATTTTTGGGTTGGCAGGCTGGGTGGGAATGTAAGTTGTGAGGAGGATGCAAGGAGGCTTCAAGGGGATATAAACAAGCTAAGTGAATGGGCAAGAACATGGCAAATGGAATATAATGTGGAGAAATGTGAAGTTATCCACTTTGGTAGGAAAAATAGAAAAGCAGAATATTTTTTAAATGTTGAGAGATTGGGAAATGTTGGTGTTCAGAGGGACCTGGGTGTCCTTGTACACGAATCACTGAAAGTTAACATGCAGGTACAGCAAGCAATTAGGAAAGCAAATGGGATGTTGGCCTTTATTACAAGAGGATTTGCGTTTAAGAGTAAAGACGTCACTGCAATTATTAGGGCCCTGGTGAGACCACAGCTGGAGTATTGTGTACAGTTTTGGTCTCCTCACCTAAGGAAGAATATACTTGCCATAGAGGAAGTGCAACAAAGGTTCACCAGACTGATTCCTGGGATGGGGGGATTGTCCTATGAGAAGAGATTGAGGAGACTAGGCTGATATTCTCTAGAGTTTAGAAGAATGAGAGGTGATCTCATTGAAACATACAAAATTCTTACAGGGCTTGACAGGGTAGATGAATGGAGGATTTTTCCCCTGGCTGGGGAGTCTAGAACCAGGGGGTCACAGTCTCAGAATAAGGGGTCGGCCATTTAGGATTGAGATGAGGAGAAATTTCTTCACTCAGAGGGTGGTGAATCTTTGAAATTCTCTACCCCAGCGGGCTGTGGAGGCTCAGTCGTTGAGTATATTCAAGACAGAGATCGATACATTTTTGAATATTAAGGGAATCAAGGGATATGGGGATAGTGCAGGAACGTGGAGATGAGGTAGAAGATCAGCCATGATCTCGTTGAATGGCGGAGCAGGCTCGAAGGGCCAAATGGCCTACTCCTGCTCCTAATTCTTATGTTCTTATGTTATTATGTCCATTCCTGAGCGGAGCCTTTCGGAGTGGGGACAGTCAGAGCGGGGCCAGTTTGAGCGGGGCCAGTTTGAGCGGGGCCAGTTTGAGCGGGATCTTTTGGAGTGGGGTCTTTCGGAGCGGGGTCTTTCAAAGCGGGGTTTTTTCGGAGCGGGGTTTTTTCGGAGGGGGGTTTTTTCGGAGCGGGGTTTTTTCGGAGCAGGGTTTTTTCGGAGCAGGGCCAGCCACCGCTGTGGGGCTGGATGAAGCTTTAAAAATCGGTGGGAGAGATCGGTAGATAACCACGTGCACCTCAACTTATTAAACCTGCTACAGGTGAGTGAGTCGCCGAGTTTTACCTGCAACAGGTGAGTAAGAAGTGACTTTTTTGCTGTCAGATGGCAGTGACATGTTTTAGGAGAGGAAATGAGAAACGAGTTTGTGCGAACTTTGAGCTGTACGTGAATCCGCTTATTAAAATAAAATGATCCGACTCCAGATGGGTTTGTAAGATCAGGCTTTCAATCATTATTTGCTACTTTTCACTAAGTCCAATATTGGGCCAGGGGTGGATTTATGGTTTTATTCTTGTTGCTGATGAAAGTTAATAAAAACCTTCATAACAGAAAAAGTGGGAAAAATTGGAGCTTACTTTTGAAAATCAGAATTCTGGCGTCAGGTTTATATTTTTAGAAATGTTGAGGGAACTCACTTTCTACAGGCCAACCCAATTAGCACATCTGTCTGCTGGAGAACTCAAAAGCCAGAAAAGTGCAAATAAAGCCCTGGGGTTCATTTCTACAGGAATATAATTCAAAAACAGGGAATTTATATTGAACTTGTATAGAACCTTGTCTGATTGTCTCATGATTTGAGACAGTGGGGTTGCAATATGGCATTACTGTATATACGCTGGGGGGGCAACAAAGGTTGATTTTGTCAGAAACAAGAATATGAGAACTTTTTTTTAAATTCGGAAAATTGTTTAAAGCCGGGAAAAAACACGGGAAAGTGATGCTAATTTTATTGTAAACAAGCTTGCAGCATGGGCATGTAAATGACAAATGAATTTCAATATAGGTAAGTGTGAGGTGGTGCGTTTTACATAGAAACATAGAAGATAGGAGCAGGAGTAGGCCATTCGGCCCCTCAAGCCTGCTCCGCCATTCAATGCGATCATGGCTGATCATCCAATTTCAGTACCCTGTCCCTGCTTTCTCCCCATATCCCTTGATCCCGTTAGCCTTAAGAAATATATCCAACTCCTTCTTGAATATATTTAATGAATTGGCCTCCACTGCCTTCTGTGGTAGAGAATTCCACAGGTTCACCACTCTCTGGGTGAAGAAATTCCTCCTCATCTCTGTCCTAGGTGGCTTACCCCTTATCCTTAGACTGTGACCCCTGGTTCTGGACTCCCCAACCATCGCGAACATCCTTTCTGCATCTAGTCTGTCTAGTCCTGCTAGAATTTTATAAGTTTCAATGAGATCCCCTCTCATTCTTCTAAACTCCAGCGAGTACAAGTCCAATCGACCCAATCTCTCCTCATACGTCATTCCTGCCATCCCAGGTATCAGCCTGGTGAATCTTCACTGCACTCCTTCCATGACAAGAACATCCTTCCTCAGATAAGGCGACCAAAACTGCACACAATACTCAAGATGTGGTCTCACCAAGGCCCTGTACAACTGCAGCAAGACATCCTTGTTCCTGTACTCAAACCCTCTCGCTATGAAGGCCAACATACCATTTGCCTTCTTAACTGCCTGCTGCACCTGCATGCTTACCTTCAGTGACTGGTGCACAAGGATGCCCAGGTCTCGTTGCACTTCCCCTTCTCCCAATCTATTGCCATTCAGATAATAATCTGCCTTCTTGTTTTTGACACCAAAGCGGATAACCTCGCATTTATCCACGTTATATTGCATCTGCCATGCTTCTGCCCAATCACCCAACCTGTCCAAATCATACTGGAGTTTTTCGGCATCCTCCTCACAGCACACATGCCCACCCAGCTTTGTGTCGACTGCAAACTTGGAGATATTACATCTAGTTCCCTCGTCCAGATCATTAATATATATTGTGAATAGCTGGGGTCCAAGGACCGATCCCTGCGGTACCCCACCAGTCACTGCCTGCCACTCGGAAAAAGACCCGTTTATTCCAACTCTTTGCTTTCTGTCTGCCAACCAGTTCCCTATCCAAGTCAATACCTTGCCCCCAATCCCATGTGCCTTAACTTTACACACTAATCTCTTATGCGGGACCCTATCGAAAGCCTTTTGAAAGTCCAAATACACCACATCCACTGGTTTTCCCTTATCTATTCTACCAGTTACATCCTCAAAAAATTCCAGTCGATTAGTCAAGCACAATTTACCTTTTGGCAGGAGTAATAAGGAGACGACCTACTCCCTGGAAAATAAGAGTCTAAATGGGGTAGAGCTGCAAAGGGATCTCGGGGTATAGATTCACAAATCATTAAAAGTAGCAACGCAGGTTAAAAAAGCCATAAAAGTTCAAATAAAGCCCTGGGGCTCATTTCTAGAGGAATAGAATTCAAAAGCAGTGAATTTATGTTAAACTTGTAGAGAACCATGTCAGATTGTCTCATGATTTGAGACGGTGGGCTGGCGATGTGGCATTACTGTATATACACTTTTAAGTGATTGCTTTTGCTGGTGTAAAAGTTGTTGTTGTCAACATTGTTGTTGTTGTAAAATTTTGCCCACGGATGAAAAGATCGTGCTCAAAGGAGTTTGTGGCCCGCTCGGTACAAAAAAAAACTAGAGGGCACATTGCCCATTATCCCTACTCTCTGTCTTCTACCGCCTAACCAATCTCCTAACCAGGTCAATAATTTGCCTTCAATTCCATGAGCATTCATTTTAGCTCACAGTCTCTTAGGAAAATTATTGGAAAAAATTCTGAGGGACAAAATTAGTCTCCACTTGGAGAGACAAGGATTAATCAGGGATAGTCAACATGGCTTTGTCAAGGGAAGATCATGTCTGACTAATTTGATTGAATTTTTTGAGGGGGTGACTAGGTGTGTGGATGAGGGTAACGCAGTGGATGTGGTATACATGGATTTCAGTAAGGCCTTCGATAAAGTCCCGCACAGGAGACTGGTCAAGAAGGTAAGAGCCCATGGAATCCAGGGTGCCTTGGCACATTGGATACAAAACTGGCTTAGTGGCAGAAGGCAGAGGGTGATGGTCGAAGGTTGTTTTTGTGACTGGAAGCCTGTGGCCAGTGGGGTGCCACAGGGATCGGTGCTGGGTCCCTTGCTGTTTGTGGTCTACATTAATGACTTGGATATGAATGTAAAAGGTATGATCAGTAAGTTCGCGGATGATACAAAAATTGGTAGGGTGGTAAATAGCGAGGAGGGTAGCCTCAGTCTGCAGGACGATATAGATGGGTTGGTCAGATGGGCGGAACAGTGGCAAATGGAATTTAACCCGGAAAAGTGCGAGGTGATGCACTTTGGGGGGACGAACAAGGCAAGGGAATACACAATGAATGGTAAGACCCTAGGCAAGACGGAGAGGCAGAGGGATCTGGGTGTGCAAGTACACAGAACCCTGAAGGCGGCGGAACAGGTGGATAAGGTGGTAAAAAAGGCATATGGGATACTTGCCTTCATTAGCCGAGGCATAGAATATAAGAGCAAGGAGGTTATGATGAAGCTGTATAAAACACTGGTTAGGCCACAGCTGGAATACTGTGTGCAGTTCTGGTCGCCACACTACAGGAAGGATGTGATCGCTTTGGAGAGGGTGCAGAGGAGATTCACCAGGATGTTACCAGGGCTGGAGCGCTTCAGCTATGAAGAAAGACTGGGCAGATTGGGTTTGTTTTCCTTGGAGCAGAGGAGGCTGAGGGGGGACATGATTGAGGTGTACAAAATTATGAGGGGCATAGATAGGATGGATACTGAGGAGCTTTTTCCCTTAGTAGAAGGGTCAATAACTAGGGGGCATAGATTCAAGGTAAAGGGCGGGAGGTTTAGAGGGGATTTGAGAAAGAACTTTTTCACCCAGAGGGTGGTTGGAGTCTGGAACTCACTGCCTGAAAGGGTTGTGGAGGCAGGAACCCTCACAACATTTAAGAAGCATTTGGATGAGCACTTGAAATGCCATAACATACAAGGCTACGGACCAAATGCTGGAATATGGGATTAGATTAGACAGGGCTTGATGGCCGGCATGGACACGATGGACACGATGGGCCGAAGGGCCCCTATCCGTGCTGTATAACTCTATGACTCTATGACTCTATGTGGAACCTTGTGGAACACCTTCTGGAAGTCCATATAAACCACATCCATAGACATTCCCCTGTCTACTTCTTTAGTTACTTCCTCAGAAAACTCAATTAGGTTTATGAGACGTGACCTACCCTTTACAAATCCATGTTGGCTCTCTCTAATCAGCTCAAATTTCTCTAAGTGCTCAGTCACTCTGTCCTTAATGATAGATTCCAATAACTTCCCCACACAGATGTTAAACTAACAGGTCTATAATTTCCTGGTTTCTCTCTCCTACCTTTCTTAAATAATGGAGTTACAAGAGCTAACATACATTTCCAATCAAGATTATTATTTTCTCTTGTACCAGGAGCTATGGACTTGGAAATTCATTTGAACTAGCACCAGACGTTACATGATATTTTACGGAATAATTCCCCAAAAAATCACACCTGCATCTTCCCGTGCTAACTGCGCGCCTTGTGTCTTTTCACTGTCTTGATTTTGACGGAATCATTTCCACAAACACCATCTCTGTCCTTTTGGCTGCATGGTTTGAATCACCTGAACGGTCTTCCTGAAGTTGGTAAGGTGACACAGTGAGAACCAGAGAAAGGCGATCCGGGCCGTTTCCAAACTTGGGGTTAACTTCTCTTCTCCATCCCATAATTTTGTTGTAACTAAATTTAGCGCTGCCTCTCAGACCCATGTATGTACCAGTGAAAAGCGGCCACAGAGGAGCACGTGCAACAGCTGGGCAATTTAAATGATAGCTGGAGAGAATCGTGAATACCAGAGGGGATGCACAAATCAGGAGAAAATCATAAATTATTTGGTGTCCCTATAGCAAGTATATTAAAAGTTTAAAATAGGTCAGTGATTCCACTGGAGTATGGCCTTGCTATGATTTCTTTTCATAATCATACCTCAATATAAAAAATGTTTTTGCTTATTGGTTTAGAAAATTTAATTATGAAAGGGATGTTGATAATGATTTTGCTTTGCTTTCATAGATAACAATGTGATTACAAAGTTTTAGCACTGTAATTGCAATACGATTTCACGGTGCTAATTTACCGGTGCCCATTTTGTTGCAGTTCCATAACAAAGCAATATTATGAAGATTTGCAAATAAAAACAGAAAATGCTGGAAATACTCAGCAGGTCAGGCAGCATCTGTGGAGGGAGAAATAAAGTTTCTCCACAGATGCTGCCTGACCTGCTGAGCATTTCCAGCATTTTCTGTTTTTATTTCAGATTTCCAGCATCTGCAGTATTTTGCTTTTGTGCTATGAAGATTGCATGTGATCTGGATTTAAATCCAGCCCAGAGAAATGCCATAAAGATCTCCTCTGTCTGTTGGCTGCAGTGGAGCATGTTGAGGTGTCAGCCTTGGCTCAGTGGTAGCACTCTTGTCTTTGAGGTCAGGAGGCTGTGGGTTCAGGACCCACTCCAGAGACTTGCGCACAAAAATCTAGGCTGACACTTCAATGCAGTACTAGAGGGAGTGCTGCATTGTCGGAGGTGCCGTCTTTTGGATGAGATGTGAAACCAAGGCCCTGTCTGCCCTCTCAGGTGGGTGTAGAAGATCCCAAAATACAATTTTGAAGAAGAGAAGGGGAGTTCTCCCCGGTGTCCTGGTCACTATTTATCTCTCAACCAATCTCACTAAAACAGATTATCTCATTGTTATTTGTGGGAGCTTGCTGTGCATAAATTGGCTGCTGTATTTCCCAACACAACAACAGTGACTACACCTCAAAGTACTTCATTGGCTGCAAAGCTCTTTGGGACGTGAAAGGCGCTATAGAAAGGCAAGTTATTTCCTTCTTCATTCTATGTGTGAGTTTTCACCCTGAGCGGAAGCCGGCTAATTATCCACAGGAGGCATTACAGTCAAACCCGATCTTGTCCGAGCCCAAAATCCACGTCCACACTTCAGGTCGGGGGTAGTCACCAGAGGCCAGGACACTGGCTAAGTTCCCCTTCATGGCTCAGGGACGCTGAAGTTAATTGTACTGCCTGATTGCGACCTCAGCTGTGTACAGAAAACTCAGCCCCGAGATCCTGGGGTCTTCCTGGTCTCAGTGGCTCAGGATCACTGGAAAAACTCCCTGTGCCGTCAGCGGAGCCATAGCCACATCTGTAGCCGTGTTATACCTCCGCAAAGAGTGCCACCTGCTGACACTGAAGAACTCAGGTGGCAAACTGTTCCATTGATCAGTTCTAACACCCCTGGTTCTGATGACGACAAATTATAACGGAATCCCATACTGCAAAACTCACAGCCCGTGGGGGTGGTGGCTCTGGCTGCCTGACTCTCTTCCACAGTCTTGTCCGTACCCGGGTGGCCCTGGAAAAGGAGCATGCAGTGCTTGCCAGTACGCTTGAGGCTTTCCGTGACTGGTGGGCACCGCAGGGACTGGTGGACATGGGTGACAATATTATTTCATTTTATAAGTTTCCTTTGTTTTAAAGTTTAGTTTTCTATTAGTTGTGCCCTTCTAAAAAGGGGCCATTTTTGTTCGGATCTTTGTTTGATGACACAGGGCCACCCCAGTGTCTCCTTATCATCTAATTAAGAAAAGGCATACAACAAACAGAGATGACTCCTCATTGGGGCATAGTTCAATGGGGAGACATTATCTCCAGTAACTTGCCTAAATGGTCCTTATTTATATGTGAGCTTTGACAGTGAATGTCAGCATTGAACTGTGAGAAGTATCACGGTCAACCCAAATCCTGTCTGAACCCACCACACACACACATAATCACTTTCATAAATAACATTGTGCTCACAAAGTATTTGAGTGTTATTAAAGTAATAGATTCAGGACTGATGGAGTCCAGAGTCTAGTAAATGCTCGAAGCCAATCATCTTTAATATGTCGATAAACGCACACATTTAATGATTGGATTTGGTTCACTCCAATGTTAAATTTATATACAATTTACAAGTACCTTTTCCTCATTGTTTCCAATTATTTACCACTGTATCAGGCCATGTAGATGATATAGGTTAGGTAGTGATTTCAAATCAACTGTAATGACTGCTTACCGGCCTCATTACAGATAACTCTCATCATAACCAAACACCAATGAGCATGTTCGAGTGTACAAGTGCACAGTTTACAGGAAGACAGAAATGTTTCCAGCCCAATGACTCTTCCCAAACCTGCCTTTCATCCCCTCGACAACCCTGGTTTTATATTTCATACCTACTTTAAATTCTTGCTTGTGCTAAATGACAGCTCGGAGCTGCTGCTTTGTGATGAGTGAGCTCAACATCGAACACAGTGGGCTGGAAATTGCGGTCGGAGGCTTCGCGCGGGTGAATACCTCCAAACCGCAAGAGAACTCCGCACCTAACCGGCGCCTCTGTATCTTTGAAAACTCGCGCTCCTGGGCCTGCAGGTGTAGGCCTGCGTAAAGGCCCACATATCCGAGGGGCGCAGGCGGTTCACAAGCATCCCTGGGATCACGTGAATCCGGCCCAACCAATGACAAAGGGGGATTCCCATTATGCTTATGGGGGTTCCATTTACGTACGGATTCTCCATAAGCCTAATAAGAATGACTTAAATAATGCACTTTCACACAACCTAAATAAAAATAAATCACCACATGTTTAAAATTAATAAAAAAATACAATTGAATTAAACATTTAAAATAAAAATGTAATTTTTTTGAAAAACAAATTTAAACATTTTTAAAGGGGCCAAAAATAATCTAAACTAATTTTAAATGTTTTGGTCTGGTTAAATCATTAAAAAAAATTATTTGAATATTTATTTAATCCCTTACACTGGTGAAAGAAGGCCCTACGCCTGCTTTTAACAGGTGTAAGAGTTTTGTGGGCATTCGCTGGACAGTGGTTGGGCAAATAGCCCAAATCTCCGCCAGCGAATGTCCGTTTCCTGCACATGCGGATGATCTTTCCATCTGATCGCAAGTTCCGGGTTTTTGCTCATGCGCAGCGCATAAGAGCAACAGAAATGGGAGCAGGAGTAGGCTATTCGGCCTCTCAAGCCTGCTCCACCATTCAATAAGATCATGGCTGATCTGATCTGGGCCTCAACTCCACTTTCCTGCCCGCTCCCCATAACCCTTGACTCCCCTGTAGCTCAAATATCTGTCTATCTCCGCCTTCAATATATTCACTGACTCCGCCTCCACAGTTCTCTGGGGTAGAGAATTCCAAAGATTCACGACCCTCTGAGAGAAGAAATTCCTCCTCATCTCTGTCTTAAATGGACGACCTTTTATAGATATGTGAAGAGAAAAAGATTGGTGAAGTCAAGCGTAGGTCCCTTACAGTCAGAATCAGGGGAAATTATAATGGGAAACAAGGAAATGGCAGACCAACTAAATACATACTTTGGTTCTGTCTTCACAAAGGAGGACACAAATAACCTCCCAGAGATGCTGGGGAACATAGGGTCTGATGAAAGGGAGGAACTGAAAGAAATCAGCATTTGTAGGGAAATGGTGTTAGGATAATTGATGGGACTGAAGGCCGATAAATCCCCAGGGCCTGATAATCTACATCCCAGGGTACTTAAGGAAGTGGCCCTAGAGATAGTAGATGCATTGCTGGTCCTCTTCCAGAACTCGATAGACTCTGGAACGGTACCCATGGATTGGAGGGTAGCTAATGTTACCCCACTATTCAAAAAAGGTGGTAGAGAAAAAGTGGGGAATTATAGACCGGTAAGCCTGACATCGGTAGTGGGGAAAATGTTGGAGTCTATTATAAAAGATGTAATAGCAGAGCACTTGGAAAGCAGTGACAGGATCGGACAAAGTCAACATGGATTTACAAAAGGTAAATCATGCTTGACTAATCTATTGGAATTTTTTGAGGATGTAACTGGTAAAATAGATACGGGAGAATCAGTGGATGTGGTGTATTTGGACTTTCAGAAGGCTTTCGATAAGGTCCCACATAAGAGATTAGCGTGCAAAATTAAGGCACATGGGATTGGGGGCAAGGTATTGACTTGGATAGAGAACTGGTTGGCGGACAGAAAGCAAAGAGTTGGAATAAACGGGTCGTTTTCCGAGTGGCAGGCAGTGACTAGTGAGGTACCGCAAGGATCGGTCCTAGGACCCCAGCTGTTCACAATATATATTAATGATCTGGACGAGGGAATTAGATGTAATATCTCCAAATTTGCAGACGACACAAAGCTGGGTGGGAGAGTAAGCTGTGAGGAGGATGTCGTGAAACTCCAGTACGATTTGGACAGGTTGGGTGATTGGGCAGAAACATGGCAAATGCACTATAATGCGGATAAATGTGAGGTTATCCACTTTGGTGGCAAAAACATGAAGGCAGATTATTATTTGAATGGCAATAGATTGGGAGAAGGGGAAGTGCAAAGAGACCTGGGTGTTATTGTGCACCAGTCGCTGAAGGTAAGCATGCAGGTGCAGCAGGCGGTTAAGAAGGCAAATGGTATGTTGGCCTTCGTAGCAAGAGGGTTCGAGTACAGGAACAAGGGTGTCTTGCTACAGTTGTACAGGGCCTTGGTGAGACCGCACCTTGAGTATTGTGTGCAGTTTTGGTCACCTTACCTGAGGAAGGACGTTCTTGCCATGGAGGGAGTGCAGCGAAGATTCACCAGGCTGATACCTGGGATGGCAGGAATGACGTATGAGGAGAGATTGTGTCGATTGGGCTTATACTCACTGGAGTTTAGAAGATTGAGAGGGGATCTCATTGAAACCTATAAATTTCTGTCAGGTCTGGACAGACTAGATGCAGGAAGGATGTTTCAGATGGCCGGGGAGTCCAGAACCAGGGGTCATAGTCTAAGGATAATGGGTAAGCCATTTAGGACTGAAATGAGGAGGAATTACTTCACCCAGAGAGTGGTGAACCTGTGGAATTCTCTGTCACAGAGGGCGGTGGAGGCCAGTTCATTAAAGATATTCAAGAAAGAGTTGGATATATTTCTTGAGGCTAAAGGGATCAAGGGATATGGGGAGAAGGCAGGGACAGGGTACTGAATTGAATGATCAGCCATGATCTCATTGAATGGCGGAGCAGACTCGAAGGGCCGAATGGCCTACTCCTGCTCCTATCTTCTATGTTTCTATGTTTCTATGACCCCTTATCCTGAAAATATGTCCCCTAGTTTTAGATTCCCCCGCGAGGGGAAACATCCTCTCTGCATCTACCCTGTCAAGCCCCCTCAGAAGCTTATATGTTTCAATAAGATCACCTCTCATTCTTCTAAACTCCAGTGAATATTGGTCCAACCTGCTCAACCTTTCCTCATAAGACAACCCCTTCAACCCAGGAATCAAATTAGTGAACCTTCTCTGAACTGCCTCCAATGCAAGTATATCCCTCCTTAAATAAGGTGACCAAAACTGTGCGCAGTACTGTAGGTGTGGTCTCACCAAAGCCCTATATAGTTGTAGTAAGACTTCCCTACATTTATACTCCATCCCCCTTGCAATAAAGGCCAACATTGCATTTGCCTTCCTAATTACTTGCTGTACCTGCATGCTAACTTTTTGTGTTTCATGTACGAGGACACCCAGATCCTTCTGTACCGTAGCATTCTGTAGTCTCTCTCCATTTAAGCAATATTTTGTTTTTCTATTCTTCCTACCAAAGTGGACAACCTCACATTTTCCCACATTATACTCCATCTGCCAAATGTTTGCCCATTCACTTAACCTACCCATACCCCTTTGCAGACTCTTTGGTCGCAATTTTGCCGGCGCTGAGAGGCGGGTCAGAGGTTAAAGTACTATTGATTGACTGACTCCGAGCAGCTTTCCCAAGTGTCGGGTCCCTGATTTGCGAATGGACCCGACACCTAGTGGCGGGAAATGGATTAAAGGCAATTTAAACTGCATATTAACAGGTACTTGTTAGTAGTTTCCAGCTTGTTTTTGGATTTTCCTGCTTCTGGGTCGGGTTTCCCGATGTTCGGACTCCACGCCAGGTAACTGTGGCATGTTGTGAGTCTGGTATCATGTTTGTGAAAGGATGATAGCTGCAGAAGTGGTGTGAAGGATGCAATTTTGCACATGGTGAGTTTCAGAGCAAAGAAAATGTTGGTTACTGCATTTCTTTAAAATATAGGGGGAGAAATTCTGTATCGCCTCGTTCGGGGCGCTATTACTGGCCGGGCGCAAAGTTTAGCACCCGGCACTAATTATCGCCTCTGACTGCAAACTTGGCCTCTATCGCCCCTGGAGGTGATTGGAGCACTAAATCAGGCGCTACACGCCTGTCTTAAGGCGCTACACGCCTGTCTTAAAGCGCTAACATCAAGGAGCAAGGTGCTACCTCAGAGCACTGGCAAAGCTCAGGTGATGTCAGTTAGCAATGGAACACAGACACACTGGCGCCATTCAGTTCTTAAAGGGGAGGGGACATCTTGCTGGCCAGCCACTCCCTGCTCATTGCAGCCTTGAATCTCGACCTGGAGAGACCTCATAAGCAATTGTGTTGGAAGCACTAATGGATAGGCCCAGGGAAAGAGCTCGGCGCTTAGGAACTCCAAAAGTGGTGCTGAAGGCCAAAACTCCTTAGGACAGCATTAAAACCAAAAATTTTGCTGACAAAAAAAGGCAGGAAGCGGCCACCTTTAAATAGCGCTCCCCCAGCCCCTTCCCGACTGCAAAACATTCGCCTCTACCTGTCGTTGCTAGCGGCAGGCGGAAAGTCAGGGGAGGCCACTCAATATCTGAACCGGGGCGCTACTGGGGCGTTGCACGCTCGACTGACGTCACGATCTGCAGGCGCAGGAGATCATGGCATTAGTGTTTAACGCCGCCACAAAATGTCTGGTCAATTTCGCACTAACGGGAGGTGCTAATCAACCAAATTTTTCCCCCATGCAGATTTATTTAGCTTACCAGTTTTTAAATCCAACTATATGTCCAGTGCGCCCTCATTGGGAGAACCTCTCTCACCAGTGACAGGTCACTTCTGTCACCTCACCTGCAGCTGCCATCTATTCCAGCATATGGAGGGAGTCATTGGAGAGCCTGGGTGCAAGAGTTCACCTTTGTGTAGTGATTGTCAGTGTTTTCAGTACCTCAGTGCTGTCAAACACTGAGAAACCAACTGTCAAAATATAATTGTGTGTGGTCCCTTTAAGGAAACTGGCAGATGACGCGTCATCAAATGACATCATCAGACCCGCTTCCTGTTAATTGGCTGGCAAGCCCACAGGGCAGGCTTAACAAGGTCAATCAAGGGGAAATCATGTCTGTGAGCGGAGGCAGCTGGGGGCGGGACCGAAACCTGGAAACCAGCTGTCCCGCACCCATCCCGACACCGATCACAAAATCGCGGACTTGGTGTCCTCCTCAGAACTTGCTTTCCCACCTATCTTTGTATCATCAGCAAATCTGGGTACAGTACACTCGGTACATTTATCCAAGTCATTAATATAGATTGTAAATAGTTGAGGCCCCAGCACTGATCCCTGTGGCACCCCATTAGTTACAGTTTGCCAACCTGAAAATGACCCATTTATCCCAACACTCTGTTTTCTGTTAGTTAGCCAATCCTCTATCCATCCATGTTTAATATAATACCCCAAACACCAGGAGCTCTTATCTTGAGCAGTAACCTTTTATGTGGCACCTTATCGAATGCCTTTTGGAAATCCAAATACACTACATCTGTTGGTTCCCCTTGATCCACCCTGCTCATTACATCCTCAAAGAACTCCAGCAAATTTGTAAAACATGATTTCCCTTTCATAAAACCATGTTGACTCTGCTTGATTGTCTTATGATTCTCTAAATATTCTGCTACTACTCCCTTAATAATGGATGCCAGCATTTTTCCAATGACATATTTTAGGCTAACTGGCCTAAAGTTTCCTGCTTTCTGTCTCCCTCCTTTCTTGAATAGGGGCGTTACATTTGCGGTTTTCCAGTCTGCTGGGACCTTTCCAGAATCTAGGGAATTTTTGGAAGATTACAACCAACGCATCCACTATCTCTGCAGCCACTTCTTTTATGACCCTAGGATGCAGGCCATCAGGTCGAAGGGACTTGTCAGTCTTTAGTCCCATTAGTTTGCTTAGTACTTTTTCTCTAGTGATAGTGAGTGTTTTAAGAACATAAGAACATAAGAAATAGGAGCAGGAGTCAGCCACACAGCCCCTCGAGCCTGCTCCGCCATTCAATAAGATCATGGCTGATCATCCACCTCAACTCCACTTTCCTGCCCGATCTCCATATCTCTTGATTCCTCTGGAATCCAAAAATCTATCGATCTCAGCCTTGAATATACTCAAAGATTCACATCCACAGCCCTCTGGGGCAGAGAATTCCAAAGATTCACACCTTCTGAGTGAAGAAATTCCCCTCATCTCAGTCTTCAATGGCCTACCCCTTATCCTGAGACTATGCCCCCCCCCCAGTTCTAGACTCTCCAGCCAGGGTAAACAACCTCTCAGCATCTACCTTGTCAATACCCTTCAGAATCTTGTATGTTTCAATGAGATCATCTCCCATTCTTCTAACCTCCAGAGAGTATACGCCCATTCTACACAACCTCTCATCATAGGACAGCCCTCTCATCCCAGGAATCAATCTAGTGAACCTTTGTTGCACCGTCTCCAAGGCAAGTATATCCTTCCTTACATAAGGAGACCAAAACTGTGCACAGTACTCCAGGTGTGGTCTCACCAAGGCCCTGTACAATTGTAGCAAGACTTCCTTACTCTTATACTCCAACCCTCTTGCAATAAAGGCTAACATGCCAGTTGCCTTCCTTATTGTTTGCTGTACCTGCACGCTAACTTTCTGTGTTTCTTGCACGAGGACACCCAAATCTCTCTGAACACCAACATTTGAAAGTTTCTCACCATTTAAAAAATATTCTGTTTTTTTATTCTTCCTACCAAAATGAATAACCTCACGTTTCCCTACATTATACTCCATCTGCCACCTTACTGCCCACTCACTTAGTCTATCGATATCCCTTTACAGACTCTTTGGGCTGGATTTTGATACTGGAGGCGTGTAGGAGGTGGGACTACAACTTTTGGGGTTGTAGTCCTGCCTCCATCGAGTTGTGGCCAACCCATTCAATTTTCCCTTGATTGACCTTGTTGAGCCCGCCCAGCGGGCTCAGCAGGCCAATTAAGGGCCACCCGGCAACAGGTGACGTCACAGATTGACGTTTCATCTGTCAAGAGCTTTTGACAGATGAAATATCAACGTTTGACAGCTGTTTGAAGCTGTCAAACACTGACAATCTGTACACTAAGTTAATTCCTTCCTCTCAGGCTGATTTAGAGATCTCTCCAGAACAGAAAGCTGAATGCTGCAGCTTTTGACAGCTCGCGGCCATTCTGCTTTCTGTGCCGGTGAGATGAGGGACTCCAGAGACCTGTAGGAAGGAAGGCTGTAAAGGTAAGTAAAACTTCTTTAAACGCTTTACACACACCAAACACACTTACCTCTGCACTCATGCACCCATCACTCACCTGAACACCGGACATTGCGAACCCTCCAAGCCCTTCAGCCCAACGGTCCGCCTCGCTAACTTGGCGTGGTTTGGAGCCGTCGGGAATCCCACACTTCAGGAATCAAAATAGGGATTAGGCCAAAAATTGCCTGTTAACTACCGGTTAACAGGCAGTTAATTGGCACTAATCCTCTTCCTGCTTCGGGGAGGCGGGTCCCAGTGCGGGGCGGGCACCCGCCTCCATTGAAACTGGCATGGAGGCAGGTTGGGGGCGGGATGGGCTCGTGCCCCCCGATTTCATGATTTTCCCCCCCCCCACACGCCTTCAATCCCGCCTCCACGGCCCAATGAAATCCTGCCCTTTGCGTTCTCCTCACAGCTTACTGTCCCACCGAGCTTTGTATGATCAGCAAACTCGGATACATTACACTCGGTCCTTTCATCTAGGTTATTAATATAGATTGTAAATAGCTGAGGCCTCAACACTGATCCTTGCGGCACCCCACTAGTTATAGCCTGCCAACCTGAAAAGGATCCGTTTATCCCTACTCTGATTTCTGTCCATTAACCAATCCTCTATCCATGCTACTATCGGTAACAGTACCATAATGGTACTGTCACTGGGCTCGTAATCCAGAAGCTTGGACTAATGATCCAGAGACGTGAGTTCACATCCCACCTTGGCAGCTGGGGAATTGAAATTATAATAAATAAATCTGGAATAAAAGCTAGTATCAATAATGGTAACCATGAAACTATCGGATTGTTGTAAAAGCCTATCTGGTTCACTAGTGCCCTTTAGGGAAGGAAATCTGCCGTCCTTACCTGGTCTGGCCTATATGTGACTCCAGACCCACAGCAATGTGGTTGACTTTAAACTGGCCTCTGAAATGGCCTAGCAAGCAACTCAGTTGTAACAAACTGCTGCGAAACAAAATAATAAGAATGAAATCGGATGGGCCGACATCGACCTCGGCACTGGCTACGGACACGGCAACGTCAATCCCAGCCCAGTCGACCCTGCAAAGTCCTCCTCACCAACATCTGGGGACTTGTGCCAAAATTGGGAGAGGTGTCCCAATAGACTGACATAGTCATACTCACAGATTCATACCTTTCAGCCAACATCCCAAACTCCTCCATCATCATCCCTGGGTATGTCCTCTCCCACCGGCACCATGGTATACAGTCGGGAAGGAGTGGCCCTGAGAGTCCACAAAATTCACTCTGGAGCACATGAAGTCTCATGCTTCAGGTCAAGCATGGGCAAGGAAACCCCCTGCAGATTACCACCTACTGCCCTCCCTCAGCAAATGAATCAGTACTCCTCCATGTTGAACACCACTTGGAAGAAGCACTTGAGAGTAGCAAGGGCACAGCTCTGGGTAGCACCACAGTTGGCCGAGTCAGGAAGGACTTGGCTGCCAGTCTGGGCCTGCGACAGGTGGTGAGAGAACCAACACGAGGGAAAAACCTACTTGACCTCGTCCTCACCTGTCGCAGATGCATCTGTCCATGACAGTATTGGTAGCAGTGACCACCGCACAGTCATTGTGGAGACAAAGTCCTGTCTTCACACTGAGTACACCCTCCATCGTGTTGTGTGGCACTACCACCATGCTAAATGGGATAGATTCAGAACAGATCTAGCAGCTCAAAACTGGCCAATCCATGAGGCACTGTGGGTCATCAGCAGCAGCAGAATTGCATTACACCACAATCTGTAACCTCATGGCCCGGCATATCCCGCACTCTACCATTACCATCAAGCCAGGGGACCAACCCTGATTCAATAAGGAGTGCAGAACAGCATGCCAGGAGTAGCACAAGGCATACCTAAAAATGAGGTGCCAACCTGGGGAAGCTGCAAACAGGACTACATGCATGCTAAAAAGCAGAAGCAGCATGCTATAGAAAGGGCTAAGTGATCCCACAATCAACGGATCAGATCAAAGTGCTGCAGTCCTGCCACACCCAGTCATGAATGGTGGTGGACCATTAAACAAATAACGGGAGGAGGAGGCTCCATGAATATCCCCATCCTCAATGATGGTGGAGCCCAGCACGTGAGTGCAAAAGACAAGGCTGAAGCGTTTGCAACCATCTTCAGCCAGAAGTGCCGAGTAGATGATCCATATCAGCCTACTCATGAGGTCCCCACCATCACAGAAGCCAGTCTTCAGCCAATTCGATTTACTCCACGTGATATCAAGAAACGGCTGAGCGCTCTGGATACAGCAAATGCCATGGACCCCGACAACATCCCGGCTATCGTGCTGAAGACTTGTGCTCCAGAACTAGCTGCGCCTCTAGCCAAGCTGTTCCAGTATAGCTACAATACTGGCATTTATCCGACAATGTGGAAAACTGCCCAGGTATGTCCTGTCCACAAAAAGCAGGGCAAATCCAACCCGACCAATTACCGCCCCATCAGCCTACTCTCAATCATCAGCAAAGTGACGGAAGGGGTCATCGACAGTGCCATCAAGTGGCACTTACTCGCCAATAACCTGCTCACAAATGCCCAGTTTGGGTTCCACCAAGACCACTCGGCTTCCGACCTCATTACAGCCTTGGTTCAAACATGGACAAAGGAGCTGAATTCCACTGCTGAGGTGAGGGTGACTGCCCTTGACATCAAGGCAGCATTTGACCAAGTGTGGCATCAAGGAGCCCTAATAAAACTGAAGACAATGGGAATCGGCAGAAAAGGTTCCAATGGCTGGAGTCATACTTAGCACCACGGAAGATGGTTGTGATGGTTGAAGGTCAATCATCACGGCCCCAGGACATTGCTGCAGGAGTTCCTCAGGGCAGTGTCCTAGGCCCAGCCATCTTCAGCTGCTTCATCAATGACCTTCCCTCCAACATAAGGTCAGAAGTGGGAATGTTCGCTGATGACTGCAGTGTTCAGCGCCTTTCACAACTCCTCAGATAATGAAGCAGTCCATGCCCGCATGCAACAAGACCTGGATGACGTTCAGCCTGGGCTGATAAGTAACAGGTAAGATTCTCGCCACAGAAGTGCCAGGAAATGACTATCCCCAACAAACGAGAGTCTAACCACCTCCCCTTGACATTCAACGGCATTACCATCGCCGAATCCCCCACCATCAACATCCTGGGGGTCACCATTGACCAGAAAATTAACTGGATCAGCCACATAAATACTATGGCAACAAGAGCAGGTCAGAGACTAGGTATTCTGCGACGAGCATTTCACCTCCTGACTCCCCAAAGCCTTTCCACCATCTACAAGGCACAAGTAAGGAGTGTGATGGAACACTCTCTACTTGCCTGGATGATCGCAGCTCCAACAACACTCAACTCAAGAAGCTCGACACCATTGAAGACAAAGCAGTCCGCTTGATTGGCACCCCATCCACCACCTTAAACATTCACTCCTTCCACCACCGGTGCACCGTGGCTGCAGTGTGTACCATCTACAAGATGCACTGTAGCAATTCGCCAAGGCTTCTTCGGCAGCACCTCCCAAACCCGCGACCCATGGGACTTTTGGAAGATCAAAACCAATGCATCCACTATCTCTTCAGCCACCTCTTTTAGAACCCTAGGAGGTAGGCCGTCCAGTCCAGGGGATTTGTTGGCTTTTAGTCCCATTAGTTTCTCTAGTATTTTTTCTCTACTTATATTAATTACATTAAGTTCCTCACCCTCATTAGACCCTTGGTTCCCTGCCATTATTGGTATGCTTTTTGTGTCTTCTACTGTGAAGACAGATTCAAAATATTTGTTTAATGTTTCTGCCATTTCCTAATTCTGCATTATAGTTTCTCCTGTCTCAGCCTCGAAGGGACCAATGTTTACTTTTGCTACTCTCTTCCTTTTTATATACTTGTAGAAGCTCTTACAATCTGTTTTTTTATTTCTTGCTAATTTTCTCTCATATTCTATTTTTTCCCTTTTTTACCAATTTTTTGGTCATCCTTTGCTGGTTTCTGAAACTCTCCCCATCATCAGGCTTACTACTATTCTTCACAACATTATAAACTTCTTCTTTCAATCTAATGCTATCCTTAACTTCTTTAGTTAGCCACAGATGGATCACTTTTCCAGTGGAGTTTTTGTTTCTCAATGGAATGTATTTTTGTTCAGAAATATGAAATATTTCTTTACATGCTAGCCACTGCTTCTCTATCATCATACTTTTTAATCTATTTTTCCAATCTACCTTAGCCAACTCACCCCTCATACCTATGTAATTGGCTTTATTTAAGTTTAAGTCCCTAGTCTCAAACTTAATGTGAAATTCTATCATATTATGTCACTCTGTCTCAGAGGATCCTTTACTATGAGATTGCTAATTAACCCTGCCTCATTACACAATACAAGACCTAAAACAACCTGTTCCCTGGTTGGTTCCATGACGTATTGTTCCAGGAAACTGTCCCGAATGCATTCCATGAACTCATCCTCCAGAATACCATTGCTAATTTGATTTGTCCAGTCTATATGAAGATTAAAGTCCCCCATGATTATTGCACTACCTTTGTTACAAGCTCTGACTATTTCTTGATTAATATTCTGTCCAATGGCATAGCTACTGTTAGGGGGCCTATGTACTACTCCGACCAGTGTTTTCTGCCCCTTGTTATTCCTTATCTCCACCCATACTGATTCTACTTCCTGATCTTCTGAGCTGAGATCCTTTTTCTCTACTGTCCTTATGTTATCCTTTATTATTAGGGCTACTCTCCCTCCTTTTCCATCTTGCCTGTCTTTTTGAACTGTCAAGTACCCTGGAACATTTAGTTCCCAACCTTGGTCACCTTGCAAACATGTTACAACAAGTTCCTCCCTCCCTTTTGCCCCATGATTATCTACTATTATTGGGAGCTGTTAGTGTCTTCTACCATGAGACAGCTACAAAATATTTGTTCAAAGTCTCTGCCATTTCCTTGTTTCCCATTATTAATTTCCCAGTCTCATCCTCTAAGGGGCCTACATTTACTTTAGCTACTCTCTTCCTTTTTATATACTTGTAAAAGCTCTTACTGTCTGTTTGTTTATTTCTTGTTAGTTTACTCTCATACTCTATTTTCTCCCTCTTTATTATTTTTTTAGTCATCCTTTGCTGGTTTCTAAAAAAATTCAAATCTTCTGGCCTACCACTAATCTTCGCAACATTGTATGCCTTTTCTTTCAATTTGATACCATCCTTAATTTCCTTAGTTAGCCATGGATGGTTCATTCTTCTTGTTGAGTCTTACTTTCTCACTGGAATATATCTTTGTTGAGAGTTATGAAATATCTCCTTAAATGTCTGCCACTGCTTATCTACCATCTTGCCTTTTAATCTATTTTCCCAGTCCACTTTAGCCAACTCTGTCTTCATACCTTTGTAATTGCCTTTATTTAAATTTAAGACACTAGTTTCAGACCCAAGTTTCTCACCCTCAAACTGAATGTGAAATTCTATCATGTTATGATCACTCTTCTCTAGAGGATTCTTTACTATGAGATCATTAATTAATCCTGTCTCATTACACATTCATCTAAAATAGCCTGTTCCCTGGTTGTTTCTACAATGTATTGTTCTAAGAAACTGTCCCGAATAAACTCTATGAACTCGTCCTGAAGGCTACCTTTGCCAATTTGATTTGTCCAATCTATGTGAAGATTAAAATCGCCACGATTATTGCAATACCTTTCTTACAAGCCCCCATTGTTTCTTGATTTATACTCTGCCCTGTAGTGTAGCTACTGTTAGGGGGCCTATAGATTATTCCCACCAGTGACTTACTTCCCTTATTATTTCTTATCTCCACCCAAACTGATTCTACATCTTGATTGTCCGAGCCAAGATCATTTTTCACTACTATACTGATCTCATCCTTTATTAACAGAGCTACCCCACCTTATTTTCCTTTCTGCCTATCCTTCCGAAATGTCAAATACCCCCGAATATTCAGTTCCCATGCAACCACGTCTCTGTAACAGCTATCAGATCATACCCATTTATTTATATTTGTGCCGTCATTAACTTGTTATGAATGCTGCACGCATTCAGATAAAGAGCCTTTAATTTGGTCTTTTTACCATTTTTTCCTACTCTGATCCTCTTTGCTGGTGCACGCTGTAAGAAATCGTGGATTGAATGAAATAATAGTCTGTTACAGGTTCCCTAGATCAGCAGTTTGCCTAAGTTGATGACACAGAAAGATTCCAGTCACGTCAGAAAAATAGCTGTACAGAGAGTTGAATTACAAGATCAGAACACAAAAAACAGGCCTTCGAGTGGGCATAACTAGGCCTGATAAGGGATGCAGCAAGGAGCTGTAGGATGAACAAGCTGTCTACAAAGAGGGCAACAAGACCTTTAGAACAGAGATAAAGAGGAAAATGACCTCATGAGGCTGGGAGGGGGCTGTCATAGGTAGCCTCTCCCTTGTAATTGGACAATAGGATGGGGAACAAATGATTGACACTAGGTATCTACCAGCCCACCGAAATAACTATAAATATAGACCAGCGAGAGAGGAAATCAGGCAGTTAGGGGGCGAAGGCATCCCCAAGGTGGCTATGGCCTAACACCTTGGTCAAGTTTAGCCTCTGAGGTGGCTGACGGCCTAATACCTCCAACACCTCGAGGGATGACCCAACGGAAGTGACCGCTGCAGCAGACTGCAGGAATCCGCCCAATCCAAGCCCACCGTACTGCCTCACCGTCCGTCTGGTCGTGGCATTCCACTTTGGGAGTCGTAGATCGCTCTCTACTTTCACGGGTTTTATGTCTATTATACTCAGCTTAAACCACATGTAATATCTGATTATGCTTTAAAACTGCAGCTCTTTAATAAAAAGCCTTACAACTCCTAAGACCCTTTGGGTAATCTGTGTGTGACCTGTGATCCTAATCTTACAGTGGCGTCAGAAGTGGGATCACAGAGTTAGGAGTTGTAAGGTTCCGGTTGGGGGGTCCGGAGGGTGTCATGTTTTTTTTCTCTGAAAGAAGGGAGCGGGAAAGAGTGTGTTAAAGGTAAAACCAGGAATACAATGGCGCTGGCATATCATCGAGAATTATTAATAGACAGTTTGGCAGAAAAAGTCGGTGAGGCTGCAGCCACAGGCGTTCTAGGAGTTTTAGAAGATAGCAGCGGGAACTATGATTGCATTCTTGACAAACTTTCGGCAGATATCCACTAAAACAAACTTAAGTTTAAAAAAGGCCGGGATCAGTTGGCGTACGGGGCACACTTATGTGCTGCGCAGCTAAATCAGGAGGTTAAAGGGTTAAGGGAGTCTATATGCCAGCTGCAGCAGGACAACTCTGAGCTCCGCACCCAGCTGTCCCGGGAGCAAAGAGAACATGAGAAAACACAGCGTGCCCAAAGGAAGCTGGACCAGATCCTAGACAACGACATTGAGTTACAGGCAGAGAACCATAGGTTGACAGAGGAGTTGGAAGATGCAAGAGGGGCAGTAAGGGAACTGAATCAACAGCAAAGCACCGCTTCCCCTGGGGCAGATCACACCCTGTGTCTAGAAAATCCCAACATCTTCAGGCACAAATTGGCCAAGAGCGAGCAGTAGTGGCAGCAGTTTCCAAAATTAAACCGGCAGAGCCCAGCTCTTGTTGGGACGGTTTGGGACAGAGCCCTATTCCCTCCGCTCCCCCAGCTCCACCTTCATTGTGCAGGGGCGGGGGCGAGGGCGAGGCAGGTGAGACAATGCCGGTGTGTGTGGTCACCTGATCAAAGGCAGACCTGGTGCTCAGGGAAGCAGCAGGCGAGGAGACCCCCTCAAGTACTAGTAAGATAGAAACAACTACCCAATGGCCCCTTACTGCAGTCGAGGTCGGGGCACTTACAACTAACTTGGGAGCAATGGGAGTCTGCACCAACCCCCTCGAGCTCAGGCAGCGGTGGAGGATTTTTAAAATTACCCATCCAGAACTAGAAGGGAGCGACCTTAAACAGGTCCTCCTGGAGGCATGTTCCACGGAACTGAAGCAAGACATAGGTCAGGACATTTTAGAAGGGGGCAATATTGAGGATATTGAGGTGGAACTATGCCGAGTGTTGGGGGAGGAGAGCCTTACTTCCACCAACTCCTCGCCAACACCAAACAGGGCCCTACTGAGAGCCCGAACGCTTTCGGGCAGAAACTTCACAATATCTTTCAGCACACCAAGGGGTGAACAGGGGAACACACGACAACCCGGGCTTCAAAACCCTCTTCCTTAATGGCCTCCAACCATTTGTCTGCAATGCGCTAGGCGTTTACGTCTCTAAAGACACCCACTGGGAAAAACTGCAGGCTCGCAGCCAGGCTGCGTGGGACCAGACCCGTGCCTGTATCCCCCAAGGCACAGTAGCGGCCGTTGAAGGCCCACTGCCTAACCAGAGGTCGGGGAGCCCAGAACATCCGTGCCAGGGACAAACAGCTCAATACGCTGCTATCTCTGCCAATGCCTAGGCCACTATGCCCATCAATGCTACAATCCCCCAAGGCAGATAGGCCCCGATAGGCCCCGACCCAATCGACCAGCGGCTTGAGAGAGTGGGGGCAGCCCTAGCCACCCTAAGCGCCAGTCAGAAAGCTCTACCGGTCTCCGTGGTACAACAGCAAGATGGGTTATTTCAAACCGCCACCCGCGCTATGACTCCCGCAGGTAAAAAGGGGAGGGGAGGCTTGCCCGCTCCAGCACGATGGTCACGGGAGGCCGGTAGTCCGCACTGTTGATTCGGGAGGCCATCAACAACTAATGCTGCTCGACTCTGGGCTCTCTGTCACCATCATCCACGATCCGCACCCCGACCCCACAAAGGGTGTACCCCAGCTTCTATCAGCTTTCGACAATTCAACCCAGGCGACAGTACAAGGGTCCCTTTCCATAGTATTGGACATTGCAGGGGCACAGGTCATGGTTCAAGACCCCATCTATATGTCTATGCATACCGGGCAGGGAATATTCGGTAGCGATGTGCTCAGCAGTCATCAGGCAGTGGTTGACTCGGCCAACAATTGTATCTGGTGGATCCTTCAAAATGGACGCCTCCCCCCCCACCAGCGCGCACTCGGTATTCATGATTAAAAAATCAGAGGACTACGAACCAGCCGCCTCTGCAGACCTGGAAGTCCGGGCGATCCTAGAGTCAGTCCCGGGAGCATTTGCAACCCACAAACATGATTGCAGAGGCATGACCGAACCCGAGTAGATTAACGGTCCGGCCCACGCCCCCGTGAAACAGTCCTCATACCCAGCCGAGGGTAGACCATACATTCGAACTACCATCAAGTTAAAGCAGGGTATTGTCCGCAAAGGCACATTTACAACTAACTCCCCTGTCTGGCCGGTCAAGAAGCCAAATGACAATTGATGGTTAACTATCGACTATCGCAAGCTCAACTCAGTCACCCCCATGTGTGCCCTGGTGGTTCATGATGAAGGGATAATTACTAGTCCTAGCCCTTTTCGGGCTACCCCAGATCAGGCGTATTCCTCAGACATTCACCTTCAACTAAAGTTAGAGATAGCCGAATTCTATAAGACGCGCAATTGGGTCTAAAGGTCCAGGCTATCTCTCTCTAAAGGAGAGGAACAACTTGAAGATGTTACCGTCTTCCAGGACTGTAACCTTCCGGATATTATGACGGTCCGGAAAACCGCCCCCCAGAATTCTGCAACTCCTCACAAAAGAGTGTACAGAAATTGAGTTTGCGAGTTTGATACAGAAATACTATTTGAGATAATTCTAAAAACATATAGATTTATTTAAGAGCCAACATACAGTTAACAGCTTGAGTCAATCGCGACTTTAACAGTTCAAAATACAAATAGCTTACATTTCTTATTCTCAGAGATCCTTATTCTCAAATCTTAACTTCGTTACATTTATACATTTCTTATTATTTCTAATCCAGAATATCCACCAAAATCAAATAAGAGTACCTCTTGCTCCCCGAGCCTCAAAGAGTTAAAAACTTACAGAGCCTGCCTCTGAAGTTGAGAATCGCTTGCCCTTTCCAGCGACTTCCGACTTTCCATCTGAAAAGCTCTATTTTTATACCTTTTTTTAGTGGTTTTCTGATGATGTAATCTAATTATCTCTAGTCATCTTCCTATTGACTTTTTTCTATACTTACTGCCAATTCAACTGTTAGCTTGCAGACTTCTGTCTGTTGTTTAGGGGTTCAAAATGTATCATAAAAAACGGTTATAACTTATGTATCTATTTGAAGCCATTTTTATCGATGGACTTCCATTCAATTCTAAAATCACCTAGCTGTTTGGAAGCAGATGTCGTGACTCCAATGTGTTCCAAGTTCAACACAAACACAATGTGATTGCTTGGTGCATCTTTTGATTTCATATCTACAAAGTCTTCTGTTTGTAGATTTTACAATATGTAAATTGAAAACACTGCAACCGAGTATTTACTTGTTTTCTAGCTATCTCAATGGTTATACCACAGATGTCGTGTCTGCTTGTTTCATTTGATGTTGTGGCGGTACCACCGGTTGTCCCTTACATTGAGATACATAATTCCCTTTAACTTACCTTACTGTATGTGTCTGTTACTATACTCAGGCTTCTCTCCTGTACTCTGACGTCATGACGTCAGAGCTCGGAACCTTCCAACAGTAGAGCTCGGAACCTGCTGGCGGTTGAGCTCGGAACCTGCTGGCAGTTGAGCTCGGAACCTGCTGGCAGTTGAGCTGGGAAACTTCTAGTTAGTCCTCGTGGCATCCCTGCTGGGGAAAGACCTACACCATGGTGCTCCTAAAGTCAGCCATCTTACCGGCTACCTTACCTGTTGTATTTAACCTGTTCCTGTAAATAAACAACTTATTTATAGTTCGTCGAAGTCAAACTCTCTTATTTAGTGGCGATCTACACGAATCGCTACATTGGTGACCCAACGACGTGAGTACGGGAGCTCATCAATTCCAACACTACAATTGGTGAACCCATATCCGTGAACGATTTTCACGGTAGCAACGTGCGCCTGAATCTCGTCTTCCCACAAGACGACCGACGCACAACCGACTAACAACCACGGAACAGCAACCGCCTAACACCAATTCCTCCAAAGGCGACCCCGTCTTTGCGAACGTATTCGCAAGGTAAGCGCAGTCTGGAGCAGATCCCGTTTGACACGGACAAAACTCAACCGGACCCCGTTTTTTTGTGAGCAATTTTCACAAAAGAAGCACGCCATGGAAGCACCAGCCGTTTTGCTGTCGCTACCGCAATCCAGGGAGCCATAGTCTCCCTCGTGCTTTATAAAGGTAGAAGTCCCGTTCGACAAGAACATCGATGCGACGCCGACCACGCACTTGCTTACGGTCCCCGTACTCGTTTTTCCTACCGCCACACGGATCGTCCGCCTCTACGTCCAAAGCAACAGCAAGTATACGTCTCTCCAAGTGTGGGGTACAGCATGTTCGGGCCCACAAAATCGGAGCGCACCCTGCGGGGATACCACGAGGACTCACCCCCGCGAACCACGAGGACCCATCCCTCGCGAATCATGAGGATCCATCCCTCGCGAACCATGAGGACCCTGCCCTCATGAAACACGAAGACTCGTTCCCTGCCGACGACGCACCAGCCCGCCAGCCTGCTGGTTGTGTTACCTACTACACATTTCAGCGTGAACGAAAAGCGTTGCCGCCCTCACGGCTGTTTTCTCCTAAATCTACAACAACTACAAGTGTTGCCGCCCTCCAGGCAGAGTTTACCCCTCCCGAAAGCAACAACAACCTGGACCATTGCCGCCCTTTCTCCAGTTTTCCCTTTAACAAATGCAAACGTCTACTGAAGCTGCACACATCGAGGACGGGCCCAACGGGCATCCTGCGGCCGCGATCAACACGTGGAAGTTGCTCTGATCACAGATCAACACAGCAACTCTTCACCCTCCGTTCTGTTAATGTCATAGCATTATGGCACGCACTGTTCCGTGCGTTCCAGCCTCCTGAATGTTTCGCTCACCAGTCAACGGAGACATCGCCCGCGTCCGCCCAATCTGCCCGTCACTCTGACAAGGCCTGCTGTTTCGCACGTCTCCACGTTCCTTCGCCTGACGGATACATTTTATTCGCCATGACACGCGTAAGGATCCGCTCACGAGCAGCATCTTCAGACCTCGCCTACCAAGTCGAGACAGCACGACCGCCGTGACCACCAGCTCGTCAGACCATCTCATCCTTGGACTTTCGTTAAAGCGAATTCTGGGGGGGCCTATGTGGCGGTACCACCGGTTGTCCCTTACATTGAGATACATAATTCCCTTTAACTTACCTTACTATATGTGTCTGTTACTATACTCAGGCTTCTCTCCTGTACTCTGACGTCATGACGTCAGAGCTCGGAACCTTCCAACAGTAGAGCTCGGAACCTGCTGGCAGTTGAGCTGGGAAACTTCTAGTTAGTCCTCGTGGCGTCCCTGCTGGGGAAAGACCTACACCACGGTGCTCCTACAGTCAGCCATCTTACCGGCTACCTTACCTGTTGTATTTAACCTGTTCCTGTAAATAAACAACTTATTTATAGTTCGTCAAAGTCAAACTCTCTTATTTAGTGGCGATCTACACGAATCGCTACAATGTGATATTTTGAAGGCATATGGTTGTTTAATGTTCTAAGTTTCTGCTTCCCGGAGTGTTAGATTATAACACTTTAAACTTGGCAATGATATTGTATTTCTCCCAAACTGCAGACTTTCTGGAAACTCCAATGGTTTGCTTCAATAGGACCATTGTTTTATTGTCAATAACCCATTCTCATTTCAAAAGCTTGTATGGTGTTTACAGCTTGTGTTAACAACTGATCTTATCTCAAAAGCCTGTGTTCTGTTTGCAGCCTGTGTCGTTGAGGCTTTTAGATTTTTAAACCCAGTTTTCATGTTTTAATAAAGTCAATATTCCGTTCATAGGATGGTGTATCTCTTTGAATATGGCTATTTCCTTTACAGGGAGACACCCACACTACTCTCCCAGATCCCCAGTGGCAGCAATCAATACAGAATCAGATTCAGTAGAAAACATCAGAAATTGAAAATTGGCTTATGGGAGAAAGGATAAAATAGTTATGATAGAATAAAGAAGAAAAGGGAAGATCATGTCTCTTTTCTGCTACTTCTACAGGTTTTTATTTGTTTTCAGTGTGAATGTTAATGTCTTTTTACAAAGCATCTATGAATGTTTAAGAAGAATGTACGAATAAGATTGTGCACCCGGAACTGAAAAAAAAACTTTGAACTACAATTTAAGTTAAGCTAGTGTGGAAAAACTGAGAAAAACAAAGAGTTTGTTTAACAGAAAATTAAGTTTCAGTCTAAGATTTAACCTTGGAGTCGCAGTTGCTATGGTGACATTTTCCAAAGCAGTTTGATTTATTTTGTGTAAATGTGAAAGCTAATTTTTCTCCAGTTGTATTCAGTATTTTTACAGTCATTTGAAAACGCATCTGAAGAAAGAACAAAGAGAAATATTATGTAACTTACTGTGCTCTTTTTGTTTTATTTTCTGTTCTGTATCATGTTTAGTTAATAAGAATATTTGCTCTGCCGCCTTATAAACCTGCAAAGGAGTTAACCCTTTCTGCTGGCTGCTGTTTTTTATAAATTGGTTCACCAAACAACTTTGATCTATGTTTACTATCTTTAATATTGTATTGGACAGTAAAGTTTCTCCAGACGCTCATGAATGAGATAGAATCTGGTATTAAAGGGAATTTTCATTCTAGTGAAAGTCAGGAAAGTGTAGTTACGAGTAGTAAATTGATAGCTTTCTCTTGGAGACATTTGTGTCCTTGCCTATAATGAACTTTTAAAGAAAACTGAATTTAATAGTCCGGCCACTATCCAAGACATCAAGACCATGCAGAGGAAGATGAGCAAAGATCTCCAGACAATCTTTTCATAGGATCACCTGAAAGCCCAAGATTGGCTTGTATCGGTTGGCACGTTTGGCATGATATGGAGATACCAGTATGAGTGTGCAAAAGTGATTTGTTTCATATGAGGCAATTACCATCCGGGAATGTATATTGAATTTGCACTGAAGAATGGATCTCGGGCATGCTCAGTTACTTGACAACAGCAAAACATGAAATGGTTAATGTGGTTCAGGAGAGTGAGACAACTTTTAAAACATTCACACATACTCCACCGAGAAACTATCTAATTAATGAAACAATCAGAATAGAGTTAAACACAATGGTACCTGTTAGAGGGATTGAAATTGAAGTTGTAGCAGAGAGTTACATGGAATCTGGATTGGGACAATTGAGGGCCAAGGAGAAATCATGTTTAGCAAGAATTATCCAAAAGATGGATACATGTAAAAGAGATCTAGAGAATCTTTTAAGTCCACTTGTTGATTAGGTGTTAAACTGTAGTGTCGCTTGAAGTGATTGTAAGACTGAATTATAACTGTGGCTGTAATAATTGTGTATTGTAGATAACAGAGCGTGGGAAAAACCAGTACGAATCCAGTATGAGGTGGTTTTGGTGGTGCCTCCTGTGTCACTACTGCCGCAACTACCATGCTTTACGGGTCTAACAGGACCTGTCCCATCAACCAACACGTTTTACATAATATCGAAGCCTATGCTCAAGTGAAACTGACAGTAAATGAGATACTTAAGTATGAGCTGCACAATTATGTGGCACAATTCGGATACCACATTCCCCTGTTGTCTGAGGACTTCAGTGAGATTGTGATGCAACTGAACTCCTCCCTAAAGCGTTTTTATGTTTTGGAGCAAGACAACTCGAGAATGGATATTGAAATTGACAGCATAGAGGACAACTCACACTGGTGGGATTTTGGGCTTAATACAACAGCACATCCTTAGGTTCGTATTATTTCACACGCTCTGGTAGTTCTCCAACTTGTAATGATAGTGTATTTGATATATGTAACCTGTGTAGTAAGACTTTGATACATAAGCCAATTGGGTAACCATGCCTGTGACTAATCAGCACCAACAAATTAATGGAGCTCACTGAAAGAGAAGATCTGAAACAATGTAGAGGAGACCCCAGGTGGGGTAAGATCAGGAAAGATAGAAGAAATCGAGGAGACCCCAGGCGGGGCAGAATTGGAACACCGGAACAGTGAGTTGAATTTGTGTAAGGGGTCAGAGTTTGCTCCTCCCCCTCAAAGGAATGGACTGTAAGGAACGGGAAAATCTTCATTTTTGAGACTCCCTACGAACTAACACCCAAGTTGAGAGAGCAATAACAACTAGCTAGATTAGTCAAGAGCCGATTGTGAGAAGTCTGACATGAATCTTGTCATTCATGTGGAAATGACTTCTGAAATAATACTGGGCGGCCTGCTGGTGGCGCTGTCCAAGGACAGTATAAATAGTCGGGCATGGGCCCAGCTTGCTCAGGACATTCTTTAACATTCTCTACCAAAGCATGCAGTAGAGGCCAATTCATTAAATATATTCAAGAAGGAGTTGGATATATTTCTTAAGGCTAAAGGGGTCAAGGGATATGGAGAGAAGGCAGGAACAGGGTACTGAATTTGGATGATCAGCCATGATCTCATTGAATGGCGGAGCAGGCTCGAGGGGCCGAATGGCCTACTCCTGCTCCTATCTTCTATGTTTCTATGTAGGAACTAGTGAAGGACACAACTAGATCTCCATGTTGAAAAACAGTCGATTAAAGCCTTGTTTAATACTCAGACCAAGTGCCTAGTAGTTTTCTTACCTCAAAGTCAATATGTATATTTCCTTCTCAAGGTGGGTGATGTAAGAAATCGTAGATTGAAAGAAATAATAGTCTGTTACGGGTTCCCTAGATCAGCAGTTTGCCTAAGTTAATGACACAGAAAGATTCCAGTCACATCAGAAAAATATCTGTGCAGAGAGCTGAATTACAAGGTCAGAACAAAAAAACAGGCCTTCGAGTGGGCATAACTAGACCTGATATGGGATGTAGCAAGGAGCCGTAGAATAAACAAGCTCTCTACAAAGAGGGCAACAAGACCTTTAGAAGAGAGATAAGGAGGAAAATGACCTCATGAGGCTGGGAGGGGGCTGTTATAGGTAGCCTCTCCCTTGTAATTGGGCAATATAATGAGGAACAAATGATTGACACCTGGTATCCACCAGCCCACCGAAATAACTATAAATATAGACCACCAGGAGAGGAAATCAGGCAGTTAGGGGCGAAGGCTTCCCCAAGGTGGATACGGCCTAACACCTTGGTCAAGTTTAGCCTCTGAGGTGGCTAACGGCCTAACACCTCCAACAGCTCGAGGGATGACCCAACGGAAGTGACCGCTGCAGCAGACTGCAGGAATCCACCCAATCCGAGACAACCGTACTGCCTCACCGTCCGTCCGGTCATGGCGTTCTGATTCGGGAGTCGTAGATCGCTCTCTACTGTCACGGGTTGTATGTCTATTATACTCAGCTTAAACCACATGTAATATCTGATTATGCTTTAAAACTGTAGCTCTTTAATAAAAAGCCTTACAACTCCTAAGACCCTTTGGGTAATCTGTGTGTGACCTGTGATACTAATTTTCCAATCCTTATGTTTGTACGCTCTGTCCTGAGCGGAAACTCGGAAATTGCGGGGCACTTCTGACCGCGTATGCTGTGCGTACACCATCATAGGCCCTGGAAAATCCGGGCCATAGTGTTGCACATATTGGTCACAACACAGGGTGCACACATTCACTGGGCACTCGGCTAAAGCCAATTTTTGGGGATGAGTAAAGGGAATTTCCTTCCTGCCACTTCTCTCCTCTCCCTCCCTTTTGAGGTACAGTTGCATGGGAGCCATTCACCCGTCAATCCCTTGCCCAAGTGTCGTAAACCTTGAAGGTAAGTATTGTTAGGTCATTCGACTGCAGGGGACAATTATGTTTGGGAAATAAAAGCTTCCATGTGTGACCTCTTGAAGTCATCAACTAAACGTTAAAGGAAAAACTTAACTGATGGAGGTGATGTGGAACATTCAATGGGCCATGCACAGTGGGGGCACAAGATGAAATGTCCACATGGTACGTGGAGAGTTCGGGGATTATGGATTCTAGCACATGAACCCTATCATATAAACCTTCAGTTCAGTCGCAAGCTTGATACCGGGCTGATTCTAAACGCGTGGACAGTCTACCAAAGGCCACACTTGCTCTCAGTATGTGATCTTGGCATCCTTGTAGGTGTACTGTTTCAAAAATTCCATCGTAATCTTAGAATTACATGGAATTTACAGGACAGAAACAGGCCATTCAGCCCTAGATGGTGTTTATACTCCACACAAACCTCCTCCCACGTTATTTTCTTAATCTCACCCTCATCTAGCCCTATCAGTATATCCTATAACTTTCTAACTTGTATACTTATATAGATTCCCCTTAAATGCATCTATGTTATTCACCTCAACCACTCCATGTGATGGCGAATTCCACATTCTAGCCACCCTCCGGGTAAAGAATCCATTCTCTTTGATCGTCCTTTTGGCTCCATGGGGTATAAATCTGTCTTGGGCGGTAACGCAAAATGGGTGATAGCGAATTGGCACTCCACCCAATTTTATTTTCCATTGACCTGGAAATGGGATCCATGCCCTCTGCTGCAAGGTGACTGGGAGTCCCACTCTACCTCACCTCCGCTGGCAGTGCATGGACCCCACCTGTTCATAGCCAGAAACGTTCGGGGTATTCAAAACCCAGTTGGATGCCAGGCTGGGAAACCCAAGGTACCAGATGGTCGAGCTATGGGTTCTTGATTTTTCAAATGTTTTTTCCTCCCCACTTGTCTCTCTCACCCAGTGCCCACATGCCAGGCTTCCAAGCTGAGATCCTGTCACAACACGTCTTGTTTCATTAGCACTGTGCCGTTAACCTATTTGACGATTAAATTATTCAGGAAATGGATGTACAGAGCTAAAAGCTGCAAATGAAATCCAGTCCCCCTAGGGGAATGCCTCCATCACTGTGGAATGTGCCTGTACCAGAGGACATTTCAAAGTGAACCAGGCCCTCATTCTGTCACATCCCAAACTCGAACTCCATGCATTTCACTGAGCGAACATTTTAATTGTTGAGAATATAATACAGACTGTGATCCAAAAACATTGAAATGGTGAAATCGACCATTTTTTGACTTTACTGTTAGGTTAAATAGCGTATGGGTAGTGTAGTGGTTTATGTTACGCGACTAATAATCCAGAGAGCATGAGTTCAAATCCCACCGTGGCAATTTGAGAATTTGAATTCCGTTTAATAAACCTGGAAATAAAAAAGCCGGTCTCAGTAAAAGAAAGTGACCATGAAACATAGAAACATAGAGATAGGAACAGGAGTAGGCCATTCGGCCCTTCGAGCCTGCTCCGCCATTCAATGAGATCATGGCTGATCTTCGTCTGAGATCATAGCTGATCTTACCAGTTCAGTACCCCGTCCCCACCTTTTCTCCGTAACCCTTAATCCCCTTAGCCTTCAGAAATATATCCAATTCTCTCTTGAAAATATTTATTGAATTAGCCTTCACAGCCCTCTGTGGCAGGGAATTCCACAGGCTCACCACTCTTTGAGTGAAGAAATTCTTCCTCATCTCTGTTTTAAATGATTTGCCCGCTATTTTTAGACTGTGGCCCCTGGTTCTGTGCTCCCCTGCCATTGGAAACATTCTCTCTGAATTCAGCCTGTCCAGGCCTGCCATAATTTTATATGTTTCGATGAGATCCCCTCTCAATCTTCTAAACTCCAGTGAGTACAAGCCCAAACTATTCAATCTCTCCTCGTAGGTCATTCCCGCCATTCCAGGTATCAGCCTGGTGAATCGCCGCTGCACTCTTTCCATGGCAAGAACATCCTTCCGCAGATGGGGCGACCAAAACTGTACACAATACTCCAGATGCGGTCTCACCAGCACCTTGTACAGCTGTAGTAAGGTATCCCTATTCCTATACTCGAACCCCCTTGATATGAAGGCCAACATACCATTTGCCTTCTTAATCGCCTGTTGCACCTGCATGCTCTCCTTCAGTGACTGGTGCACAAGAACACCCAGGTCCCTCTGCACTTCCCCATCTCCCAATCTATTGCCATTTAGATAATAATCTACCCTCCTGTTTTTACCCCCAAAGTGGATAACCTCGCATTTATCCACATTATAGTGCATCTGCCACGTATCCGCCCATTCCCCCAACCTGTCCAAATCGCACTGTAGCCTCCTGACATCCTCATCAGAGCCCACCCCTCCTCCTAGTTTAGTGTCGTCAGCGAATTTGGAAATATTGCATCCAATTCCCTGATCCAGATCATTTATATATATTGTGAACAGCTGGGGTCCCAGGACAGATCCTTGCGGCACCCCGCTGGTCACTGCCTGCCACTCCGAAAACGAGCCGTTTATTCCAACTCTCTGTTTTCTATCCGCCAGCCAGTTCTCTATCCACGTTAATACTTTGCCCCCAATCCCATGAGCCTTAATTTTGCATGATAATCTTTTGTGTGGAACCTTATCGAAGGCTTTCTGGAAGTCAAGGTACACCACATCCACTGGCTCTCCCCCATCTATTTTACCAGTTACTTCCTCAAAAAATTCCAGCAGATTAGTCAGACACGATTTACCCTTTGTAAATCCATGTTGACTCTGTCCGATCCTTTCCCCATTTGTCAAGTGCTCCGCTATTTTATCCTTAATAATGGACTCTAGCATTTTGCCCACAACCGATGTAAGGCTTACTGGTCTATAATTCCCTGCTTTCTCTCTACCCCCCTTTTTAAATATTGGGGTAACATTAGCTACCCTCCAATCCACGGGTACTGTTCCCGAGTCAATGGAGTTCCGGAAGATGATCCTTAGAGCATCTGTTGAATTGTCATAAAAAAAAGCCAACTGGTCCACTAATGTCCTTTAGGGAAGGAAACCTGCCGTCCTTACCCAGTCCACCCTATATACGTGACTCCAGTCCCACACCAACGTGGTTGACTCTTAACTGCCCTTTACAGTGGCCGAGCGAGCCACTGAAGTGTGTCAAACCAGGCCCACCTCCACCTGCTCGGGGCAACTAGTGCTGGGCAATAACTGTTGGCCTTGCCAGCAATGCCCACATCCTGAGAATGATTCAAAAATGAATAAAAACATTGTTGCCCTGTTGTCCAGCCACTTGCTCAGGGTGAATCAGGCTGTGGCCTGTTCGGCCTACAGTTGGGTTTCAAACCCTGCATCCTGTCCACCACCATGGTGCATAGCAGGATTTGGGTCACCTTCAATGCCTGTCTCACACACCTGTTCACACAGTGCACCCTCTTCCACTGAAGCTCTTTACTCTAATCCCGCTTCCCTGCCTTCTCCCCATATTCTTTCATTTTGATCTTTATCTAATTCCCTCACAAATGGAAAGATAACACATTCCATATTCTAATAACTACTTGCATTAAAAAATCTTCTGGCTTCCTCCCTTTTAAAAATCCAGTAATAATCTTAAATTTATGCCCCCTTACTGACGTCAGCGAAAAATAATCTTTCACGATTTATATTCTAATAAATTAATGAAGCATTACCTACTCTTTAGAAATATGTGTTGATTGTCCCTGGGTGTCCCATATCTAAGTGTTTACCGATGCTATCTCTCAATATGGTCCATAGCACTCTTTGGTCATCAATGTGAAGATAACGGGTCTATAATTACTTGGCTTGCCCGTTTCCTATGTTTCTGAACCGAGGTGAAACAGTGGCCTCCTGCAGTCTTTTGGTAATGTCCGTTTTCCACAGAATTTTGGAAAATTATGGTCACTATCTCTGCTATCTCATCATTTAGGCTTCCTTTGGAGTTCTGCAGAGTAAACCACCTGGTGCCTGGTGACTTAGGAAGTCCCATTATGTGCCCTTTGGTGTAGATTTTCACCTTTACCACCCAGGTGGTAAACTGGCAAAGTGGAATTGCCCCACCCATTACAGAACCATGCCCGTTGTCCAGCCTGTTGGGATCTCTAATGGGCAGACGACCCGCTCTATCACCCAGACCTTGAACATTCCACATCCCTGTCTGATAATACTATTTGGAATGTAGTCACTGTTGTAATGTGGGAAACACGGCAGCCAATATGCGCACAGCAAGCTCCCACAAACAGCAATGTGATAATGACCAGATAATCTGTTTCTGTGATGTTGATTGAGGGATAAATATTGGCCAGGACACCGAGAATAACTCCCCTGCTCTTCTTCGAAATAGTGCTGTGGGATCTTTTCCGTCCACCTGTGAGAGCAGACGGGGCCTCGGTTTAACGTCTCATCTGAACGACGGCACCTCCGGCAGTGCAGCACTCCCTCAGCACTTCACTGCAGGGTCAGCCTAGCTTTATGTGCTCACGTCCCTGGTGCTCACAAACCCACAACCTTCTGACTCAGAGACGAGGGTGCTACCATCCACTCTCTTTGATTGTCCTTTTGGCTCCATGGGGTACAAAATTTGTTTTGAGCGACAGCGGACCGGCCGCCCATTTTACAACCTGCCAAATTTCTTTTTCAATGACTTCATATCTGGGCGGAGTTTCAAACAGGCGGCCGATTCGCCAAAGCCCAAGATTAAATCATGCCCCCATCTCCCTGCTCCTCTTCCTGTGATTTACCTTCTCTCCGGTTCTCCTCAGTGGCCACAGTTTTTTTTCTATTAAACCCCTCCAGACGCTCGAGGTATGTTGGAGAAACACAAGCTCCAGCTGCAGGTCAACATGTTTTCATCACGGAACTACAGTAGCAAAAATGGAATTTAAAAAAATCGTTCAAAACTTACAAAGCAGCAAGATCTGTTATACCTGAATTGGGGAGCAGCAATGATAGGAAGTGAATCAAAATATTCTGATGAATCCATGGGGGAAAAATTCAGTGATGTGCCTCAATAATTCCGAGACTCGAAGTTAGCAGAACAAAAACAAGGCTTTTATTAACTTAGAAAGTAACATGTAAGAGAGAGAGATGTCTTCCTTCTGGAGACTGAGGCCAGACTGAAGCTAGCTTACAAACGGGGCCAGGTATGGGCGGAGCCCTACACACAGCACATTCCAGCACATTCCAGTATACAATACAGCACATTCCAGTACACAATACAATGAGGTCTGGGGGAAGGGAAATGACACTGAAACCGATCTCAGTCACAGGCAGTGGTGAATGGAATATTTCATCACATTCACCCCTTCTATAGATTTAGTCTGTTCGGGGGTTTGATAGTCCTCTGCGACCGACGTGGCTGTTGCGGTGCCGCGGGTGTCGGCTGGGTGTCCCCGGTAGCCTCCTGGGTCTCTGCCGGGGGTGCCGCCAGGGTTGTTGGAGGGGTAATTGGTGGGGGTGCCGTTGGTCGGTGTTCTTCCGGGGGTGATGAAAGAGTAGTGGGTGGGTAAGAGTTGCTGTGATCGTCGTTGCCGCTATTGCCGTGGTTGTTGTCGATGCCGGCTGGGGCGACGCCTTTTATGGACACGGTGTCCTCCCTTCCGTCGGCGTGCCGGACATATGCGTATTGGGGGTTGGCGTGGAGTAGGTGTACTGGCTCCATGAGAGGGTCCGTCTTGTGGCCCCTCACATGCCTTCGCACGAGTACCGGACCTGGGGTGCAGAGCCATGACAGCATGGATACGCCTGAGGTGGATTTCCGGGGAAAGACAAACATTCGTTCATGAGGCGTGGTATTAGTGGCCGTACACAATAGCGACCGTATCGAATGGAGCACATCCGAGAGGACTTCCTGCCAGCGGGAGATAGGGAGGCCCTTGGTCCTTAGAGCTAGAGTGACTGCTTTCCATACTGTCCCGTTCTCTCGCTCCACTTGGCCGTTACCCCGGGGGTTGTAGCTGGTGGTACGGCTCGTGGCGATCCCCTTGGACAGCATGTACTGGCGTAGCTCTTCACTCATGAAGGACGCCCTCCTATCCGTATGGATGTAGCTCGGCATACCGAACAGGCAGAACAGGCTGTTGAGGCATTTAATGACCGTGGCGCTGGTCATGTCTGGGCAGGGGAAGGCGAATGGGAACCGGGAGTATTCGTCCACAATGTTCAGGAAGTAAACATTGTGGTCGACGGACGGGAGGGGGCCCTTGAAATCTAAGCTGAGCCGCTCAAAGGGCCGTGTAGCTTTGATTAAGTGGGCTCTATCTGGGCGGTAGAACCGAGGCTTGCACTCAGCGCAAGTGCGGCAGTTCCTGGTCAGGGACCGAACTTCCTCAATCGAGTAGGGTAAGTTACGGGACTTTATGAAGTGGAACAGCCGCGTGACCCCTGGGTGGCAGAGGTCGTTGTGGAGGGTCTGTAGCCGATCCCCGGTGGCGCTGGCACACATCCCTCATGAGAGGGCGTCAGGGGATTCGTTAAGGGCCCCTGGCCGGTAAATGATGTCGTACTCGAAGGTGGAGAGCTCGATCCGCCACCTAAGAATCTTATCATTTTTAATCTTCCCCCTCTGTTTATTATTGAACATAAACGCTACCGACCGCTGGTCGGTAAGTAGGGTGAAGCGTTTGCCGGCTAGGTAGTGGCGCCAGTGGCGCACTGCCTCCACGATGGCTTGGGCCTCCTTTTCCATGGAGGAGTGTCTGATCTCGGGCCCTTGGAGGGTCCTCGAGAAGAAAGCTACAGGCCGCCCCGCCTGGTTGAGGGTGGCCGCCAAGGCGAAGTCAGACGCATCACTTTCCACTTGAAATGGAGTGTTCTCGTCCACTGCCTGTAGCGTGGCCCGCTCAATATCCTGCTTAATGCTTTTGAAGGCGGCGTGGGCCTCAGCAGAGAGTGGGAAAGAGGATGCTTTCAAGAGGGGGCGGGCTTTGTCGGAGTAGTTGGGGACCCATTGGGAATAATAAGAAAATAACCCCAGGCATCTTTTCAGGGCTTTGGGAGTGTTGCGCAGGGCCAGCTCCCGTAGGGGGTGCAATCGGTCGGGGTCTGGCCCGATTTCCCCATTCTCCACCACGCTGCCTAGTATGCAGAGGCGTGTGGTGTTGTAAACGCACTTGTCCTCGTTGTAGGTGAGGTTGAGTTTTTGTGCGTTTTTCAGGAACCTCTCGAGGTTCGAGTCGTGATCCTGCTGGTTGTGACCGCAGATGGTGACGTTGTCGAGGTAGGGGAAGGTTGCCTGCAAGTGGTGGTCATCGACCATGCGGTCCATCTCCCTCTGGAAGACCGAGACCCCATTCGTCACCCCAAAGGGGACTCTGAGGAATTGGTAGAGGCGTCCGTTCGCCTCGAAGGTGGTGTACGGGCGGTCCTCTGATCTGATAGGGAGCTGGTGGTACGCTGACTTGAGGTCGATGGTGGAGAACACCCGGTATTGGGCGATTTGGTTCACCATTTCTGATATGCGGGGTAGCGGGTAGGCGTCTAGTAGGGTGTACCTGTTGATCGTTTGACTATAGTCGATCACCATCCGTTTCTTCTCGCTACCCCTTACCACTACCACTTGGGCGCACCACGGGCTGTTGCTGCGTTCAATAATGCGCTCTTTCAGGAGCCTGTCTACCTCGGTCGCGATAAACCGCCTGTCCTCCCAGCTGTACCTCCTGCTTTTGGTCGCTATTGGCCGGCAGTTAGGGGTAAGGTTCGCGAATAGCGAAGGCGGCTTTACCTTCAGGGTAGCCAGACCGCGCACTGTGAGGGGCGGCTGGGACCCACCGTACTTGAGCGTGATGCTTTGGTGGTTGCACTGGAAATCCAGGCCCAAGATCACGCTCGCACATAGGTTCTTCATGATTAATACTTTAAAATTATCATATACAGTTCCGTTAACGCACAATTGTACCGTGCAGTAACCCAGAATGGTCGATGTCTGGGTTTTATCAGCCATAGAGATGGTACCCTGAGTAGGGACCACCTTTAGGGAGAGTTGTTGTGCCAGTTCTGGGTGGATAAAGCTCTCCGTGCTTCCACTGTCAATTAAGCATTTAACCCGGCACCCGTTTACCTCGATGTCCACCATTGATCTGGATAGCGGGTGCGGCCTGGTCTGGTCCACTGTGACCGATGCAACTGTAGGGCCCTGATCGATACAAGATGGCGTCCACGCTGTCTGCTCACAAGATGGCGGACCCCACGAGGTCGGGCAAGATGGCGTCCAAGATGGCCGCTCCCACGGCGCACACGCGGCGGTGGCGGGTTTTCTGGCGGTTGGTTTTCCGGCGGGGTTCCCTCTGCACACCTTCCCGAAGTGCCCCTTCTTACCGCACTTAAAGCAGGTGGTGCCTTTCGCCGGGCACAGGTTTCTGGTGTGCTTTGGCTGCCCGCAGAAGTAGCAGTTGGGTCCCTGACGCGTCGCGGCTGTCGTAGGGCTTCTGGGGGGAGAGCGGGGCCCAGCCGGTGTCGGGCTGTCGGGCGGGGAAGATGCCTTCCAAGATGGCGGCGCCCTCGGTGCACACGTGGCGGCGTGGACGGCGCGGGCTGAAGAGTAGGCGTCCGAGTTTCTCTGGGCCACATCCAGGGATCGCGCGGTGTCCGCAGCCTGTTTCAGGTCCAACCCCGTTTTTTCCAGCAGTCTTTGCCGGATGTAGGTGGAGCTGAGGCCTGTGATGAAGGCATCGCGAACAAGCTCGTCAGTGTACACTGCAGCTTTTACATCTCGGCACTTGCAGTCTTTGCCAAGCATTTTCAGGGTGCTTAGGAACTCCTCCACCGATTCCCCAGGTCGCTGTGCGTGGGTAGCGAGCAGGTGCCTAGCATACACCTCATTCGTAGGCTGCTGGTAATGCGCCTTTAAGATGTCGCAGGCGGCCAGGTACGTCTCGGCGTCTTGGATGAGGGGGTAAACCCGGTGGCTTACCCAATTCCGCAGAATTCCGAGTCTCATCCTCGCAGCGTCCGTAGCGTCTTTGACGGCTGCGGAATTGTCCAGGAAGAATTCCATACACTCAAACCAGTGTCCGAAGCGTGCTGATGCGTCCGGAGCATGTTGATCCAAATCCAAACGTTCGGGTTTCAGGAGTTGATCCATAGTGTTGAAAAATAAGTTAATAAAATTGATGTGCCTCAATAATTCCGAGACTCGAAGTTAGCAGAACAAAAACAAGGCTTTTATTAACTTAGAAAGTAACACGTAAGAGAGAGAGATGTCTTCCTTCTGGAGACTGAGGCCAGACTGAAGCTAGCTTACAAACGGGGCCAGGTATGGGCGGAGCCCTACACACAGCACATTCCAGCACATTCCAGTATACAATACAGCACATTCCAGTACACAATACAATGAGGTCTGGGGGAAGGGAAATGACACTGAAACCGATCTCAGTCACAGGCAGTGGTGAATGGAATATTTCATCACATTCAGTATCGCCCCATTTGGGGCGCCATTATCGGCCGTGCGCAAAGTTTAGCGCCTGGCGCTAATTATCACCCCTGGAGGTGATTGGAGCGCTAAATCAGGCACTTCACACCTGTCTTAGGGCGCAAAGGCCGAGGAGCGAGGCGTTACCTCAGAGCGCTGGTGAAGCAAGGAAGGGCAAATGAAAATTAACCTGCAAAGTGCTGCTCAGTACTCAAAACTCCTTCACACAGCGCTGAATCTCTCCAGAAGTCTATCTCTCTCTCTCAGAATGTGTGGTGCAAAAATGTGACCGACAAAAAAAGGCAGGAAGCGGCCACCTTTAAATAGCGCTCCCCAAGTCTCTTTCTGACAGCAAAACGCTCCCCTCAACCTGCCGTTGCTAGCGGCAGGCGGTAAGGCAGGGGGCGCCACTCAATATCCGGTCCGGGGTGCTAACAGGGCGTTGCGCACTTGATTGATGTCACGATCTGCCGGCGCAGGAGATCGTGGCGGTACTGTTTAGCGCTGCCGCAAAATGTCTAGTTAATTTTGCGAGCGGTGCAAACATCGCCGCGCCCGGGCACTAGTTGCTTTGCGCCCCAATTGGCGCCCTCTTAAGATGCTAACGGGAGGCGCAACCAACTGAATTTTCCCCCCCATGTGTCTATCGTATACTCTAATCACAAGTAACTTCATGGCCAGTGGATTAATGTTACACGTGCCCTGGTTTGAAGTTATATGACCCTGGTGTAAAGAAGCATTTTTACTGTTATAAATGTAATCACTATGAGGTACTAGATAGTCTGGCATTCCCTTGCTGAATGGAAGCTGCCAGATCCCCTGGAGTGCTCCTGACGCTGTTAGATTTATGATTTAATAAACTGCTTCCCAACAGACTTCCTGACGTTGCGTTGAAACAGCTGCTTATTAATCAAACGTTATGCTCACTTCACGCTGTGCCCCGTCAGCTCATAAGGGAGGTAACGTAATCTGAGACAGTACATGCCAGAAATCCCCGGCACTCTAAGGGGATTATAGCAACTTGTTAACCAAAGTATTGTTTTAAGAACATAAGGACATAGGAAATAGGAGCAGGAGTAGGCCATTCGACCCCTCGAGCCTGCTCCGCCATTCAATAAGATCATGGCTGGTCTGATCTTCGCCTCAACTCCACTTTTCTGCCCGTTTCCCATAACCCTTGACTCCCCGGTAGTTCAAAAATCTGTCTATCTCCGCCTTGAATATATTCAATGACTCAGCTTCCACAGCTCTCTGGGGCAGAGAATTCCAAAGATTCACGACCCTCTGAGAGAAGAAATTCCTCCTCATCTCTGTCTTAAATAGGTGCCCCCTTATTCTGAAACTCTGCCCCCTAGTTCTAGATTCCCCCACAAGGGGAAACATCCTCTCAGCATCTACCCTGTCGAGCCCCCTCAGAATCTTATATGTTTCAATAAGATCACCTCTCATTCTTCTAAACTCCAATGGGTATAGGCCCAACCTGCTCAACATTTCCTCATAAGACAACCCCTTCATCTCAGGAATCACCTCATGAATCTTCTCTGAACTGCCTCCAATGAAAGTATATCCTTCCTCAAATAAGGGGACCAAAACTGTACGCAGTACTCCAGGTGTGGTCTCACCAATACCCTGTACAGTTGTAGCAAGACTTATAACTAAATAGTGAGCAGTAGCAGATTGCCCGAAATAATTATTAGCACAGCAAAATTGAAATGTCACCAAAACCAATAAAAGCTCCATTTAAAAGGTAAAGTATTCAGCAGGGATGGTCACTACACCCCCTCCCCATTTAAAAAGATCTTTTATTCTGCAGTCACTAGTATTTTTGCATGAGGTGATTCAGATGTATGAGTGCAGTTGCTGCTGGTTTTTAATTGGACCACAAGGTCATCGGAAACCAGCTGATCGGAGGCTAGCATAGCGTCGCAAGAGTCTGTATTCTATCAGCTAGAAATTCATTATAGCTCAGGAATGGGCGGTATAATTAGAAAAGTTGGAGAATTAGCGCCAGGCTACTCCTACTCCTTCTCACATCCCACTTCCCTCTCACCCCACAAGCGTTTTGCACTTTCCAGCTAATCATGCTGTATTCATGCATTTCTCCCTCCCTCCCCTCACCTTAACCCGACTCCTGTGCCTTTATGCTTTCAGATAACCATCAAGCACCCGAGCAGCCTGTCCCTGAGGGCACCGTAGAGAGCGAGGGGGGAGAAGAGGAGGAGGAAGAACACACCGCATCATTGCATCTCTCACCCGCAGGCACCAGCTCAGATACTGGCACTACACGTTCTTTAGAGGCTAGTATAGTCGCGGGATCTGCACAGGGTGAGGCACCGGGGACAAGTGGGCTGCAGCAAGGCCAAGGGGGAAAGGGTAGCTCGGGGGCCAGCTCCCCAGAAGGCAAGTTCGCGTGTGAGTTCTGCTGCACTGGAGTCGATGGAGAAGTCTTTAGAAGAAGGGTGATGGGCATGCACACGGAGATGATAGGTGCAATGGCAAGGGTGCCTGAGAGCCTCTTGGCAATGATAAGGAGCGTGGAGGAGTCCACCTCCAACATTGCATAAAGTTCTGTGCACACCATGGAGCCCATCATTTCCAGTCTACAAAGGATGATAGACTCCCAGAGAGACCGTGGCGACCCAATCCTGATGCCGCTTATGATGAGCGATCTGGCAACTTCCATTGCAGCACTGGTGGAAGCGACGCAATACTTTGTGCTACAATGCAGTCTATGCCTGGCGGCATCCAATCTCAGACTGCTCTCATGCAGTCTCAGCTTGGTGCCACTCAAGCTCTGACTGCTGCCATCATGGCTGGGTCTACTACAGTTGACCAGGGCTTTCACTGTGTTGCAGCAGGCCAGTAATCTGTGCTCCAACAGATTGCTAGGGATGCTGAGGTGCTGCCCCGGGGGAGTGGCAGTGGGTCAGTGGAGCAGGAACCTGCTGTCCTCTCTCAGGATGACAGCATTCCTGCTCCCACCAATGCCAATCCGCCATTGCCCTTGTCAGTGCCTGCTATCCAGCCAGCCCAGACTGTGCTGCCCATGCTGAGGTGGTACAGTTGACAGCCGGGCCTTCCAGGCCCAGAGCTGGTCGAGGGCGTCCTGCAAGGCCATCTGAAGTCTCCTGTATGGACACTCAGCAGCCTTCGATCAGCCCTGCTGCAGCCACTGGGCCAACACTTCATAGGCGCACTAGAGTAGGCAAAGGCACAGTAACGACAGGCACTTAGTGATTGCACAGGGTGAATAGTTAATATTGTTGGTGTAAATATGTGTTCACTGATTATTGATAAATTTATTTATTCAGTTTGGATTATTTTGTGGTGTCTCTCATTTCAGCTTTGCGCTGTGATATGGCCTGTGACAGGGATGGAATGGTGGGGATGTGGGTGAGCAACGGGGATCTGGGGTTTAATTCATTCGCACCGCAGTCTGATGAGGCGGTCACGGACCACCCTTCCGGAAGGCCGATTGAGTGGCTGCCTCCTCCCTCGCTCCTGTTCCTCCTCCTCCTCATCGTCCTCCTCCTCCTCCTCATCCTCGTCCTCCTCATCCTCTCCCTCTTCCTCAACCTGAGGTGGTCCTGCAATCTCTGGTCACAAGGACTGGGCCCTCATGATGGCCAAGTTGTGGAGCATGCAGCAGACCACCGCAAAATGGGACACCCACTCAGCCAAGTACTGGAGGGCTCCTCCCGAGCGTTCAAATCAGTGGAACCGTTGCTTGAGCACTCCGATGCTCTGCTCGATGATGTTCCTGGTGGCAGCATGGCTCTCATTATATGAGTGCTGGGCAGGAGTGTTGGGGTTGTGGAGGGGAGTCATGAGCCAGGTGACGAGTGGATAGCCCTTGTCTCTGACCAGCTATCCGTGAGCTTGATGTGGTGGCTGGAAGAGCGCTGGCACACCAGTCTGGTGCAGGATGAAGGCATCATGCTTGCTTCCAGGATAGCAGGCATTGACATTGAGGATTAGCTGTGTGCTGGCACACACCAACTGTACATTAAGTGAGTGGTAGCCTTTGCAATTACGGAAAATCTCAGGATTATTATGCAGTGCCAGCAAATCGACGTGGGTGCAGTCAATGGCGCCCTGCACCATGGGGAATCGCTGTGTTGGCAAAGCCACATGCACGCTCGTCCTCCTTCTCTCTGGTGATGGGGAAGGAAATGTAGTCCCTTCTCCTACTGTAGAGAGCCTCTGTGACCTCCCAGATGCAGTGATGGACGGCGAACTGTGAGATGTTAGCTATCTCTCCTGTTGCAGACTGGAAGGATCCGCTGGCGAAGAAATTGAGGGCAACGGTGACCTTGACTGCCACTGGGAGGCCCGTGGTCTGAGGCTGGAGTTCTGGTTGCAGGAGGTGGCTGAGTTCTGTGACCACCTCCTTGGTGAATCGGAGCCTTCTAATACACAGCTCCTCGCTTAATTGGAGGTAGGAGAAGTGCTCTCAGAATACCCTCGGAGGCTAAGGCCTCCTGTTGACAGTCCTGATGGCCCCCCTCCTCCCACTGGCCATATCTTACAATCTTTCTTGCTATCTCTGCTCCCTCCACCGTAGATCCTGGAGGGCCAGGTAGACTGCCAATACAGCCCCCATTAATGTAACCAAATGTAGCAGTTTGATTTATTTTTAAGAATAAATGTAGCTACTTTTTAGTTGCCTCAACACCCCTGATACTAAATAACCTTGAAATAATGGAATGAGATTATTGCACCATGTAAAACTGACAAGAATGCACTGAAACTCCACTAACCTACAGCTGCAACTCATTACTGATGATCCCTTTAAATAATGTCCCAGGAGCCAGCTTTCTGGTGTTTCCCGCCAGCTCTCCCTGTTGCTGTTTCCTCCAGGCGCTAAGGTAGGTGGCGCCAATCAATTTCGCAGATCGGGTGTTCCGTGAGCGGTGCACATTCACTGACATCATGGCCCACCAGGCGTTGAGGCTCCCAGCTATAACTGTTAGTGGCAGCACTGCGGGGGCTGGGATTTGGCAAGTGGTGCTGGATTCGTCTGTGAGCATTGCACACGCACTGACATCATGATCCACCTGGCGTTGAGGCTCCCGGTGATAACTGCTAGCATTGGCGCTGTGGGGGAGGGCGGGATTTGGCAAATGGTGCTGGATCCGCCTTGCCCCAGCGATAATGCTCTAGCGCCCCATTAGCAGCATCTGTTGGTGCTAACGGGAGGCGCTAAGATACCAAATTTTTCCCCCTATGTTTTTCTTTACTTGCTGGTTTACTAAGTGTCAGCCTTGGCTCAGATGGTGGCACACTAACCTCTGAGTCAGATAATTGCGTGTAATCTCAGCTGACACTTCATTGCAGTACTGAGGGAGCGCTGCACTGTCAGAGGTGCTGGCTTTTGGATGAGACGTTAAACCGAGGCACTGACTGCCCTCTCAGGTGGACGTAAAAGATCCCATGGAACTATCTAAAGAGGAGCAGGCAGATGATCTGCTATCTGGTCTCTGATCCAACATCATTCATTTGATGTTTTTTGGGATCTTGCTGTGTACAAATATGCTGCTGGGTTTGCCTATGTAACAGTGACTGCATTTCACTGACACCCTCCTTGTACTCCAAGAGCATCCAACTTCTGCTTCTGTGTCTCATTTGAGTTGGGTTAGAGTCATAGAGTCATAGAGTTTTACAGCACAGAAAGAGGCCCTTCGGCCCATCGTGTCTGCGCCGCCCATCCATCCCTGTCCAGTCTAATCCCATTTTCCAGCATTTGGTCCATAGCCTTGTATGCAATGGCATTTCAAGTGCTCATCCAAATGCTTCTTGAATGTTGTGAGGGTTCCTGCCTCTACCACCCTTTCAGGCAGTGAGTTCCAGATTCCAACCACCCTCTGGGTGAAAAAGTTCCTCCTCAAATCCCCTCTAAATCTCCTGCCCCTTACCCTGAATCTATGCCCCCTTGTTATTGACCCCCCTACTAAGGGGAAAAGTTCCTCTTTATCTACCCAATTCCAATTCAATTCCAATTCAAATGCTTTATTGGCATGAAAGTTTACAGAGAACCATATTGCCAAAGCTTACATAGCAAAAAGGTACAGTTTTCCAACATTCTGTAGGTGTCAATCGATTTAACATTTGTTGGGTACATACAATATTACTTTTAACAATATTAATTTTAAACAGTCTTACTTTTAAACAGTCCTCAGGTTGTGACATGTTGTTACATATTTGGCCCCAAGGTATGGTCTGTCTCCTTCTCCCAGGACTAATCTCAATTTTGACAGGTCATCCAATTCCTTGAAATCTATGCCCCTCATCATTTTGTACACCTCAATCAGGTCCCCCCTCAGCCTTCTTTGCTCCAAGGAAAACAACCCCAGCCTGTTTAGTCTTTCTTCATAGCTGAGGCGCTCCATCCCAGGTAACATCCTGGTGAATCTTCTCTGCACCCTCTCCAAAGCAATCACATCCTTCCTATAGTGAGGCGACCAGAACTGCACACAATACTCCAGCTGTGGCCTCACCAGCGTTTTGTACAGCTCCATCATAACCTCCCTGCTCTTATATTCTATGCCTCGGCTAATGAAGGCAAGTATCCCATATGCCTTTTTAACCACCTTATCTACCTGTTCCGCTGCCTTCAGGGATCTATGTACATGTACACCAAGGTCCCTCTGACCCTCTGTACTTCCTAGGGTCCTACCACTCATTGTGTATTCCCTTGCCTTATTTGTCCGTCCAAAATGCATCACCTCGCACTTTTCAGGGTTAAATTCCATTTGCCACTTTTCCGCCCATCTGACCAACCCGTTTATATCGTCCTGTAGCCTGAGGCTTTCCTCCTCGCAATTTACCACCCCACCAATTTTCGTGTCATCTGCGAACTTACTGATCATATCTTTTACATTCTCATCCAAATCATTTATGTAGATCACAAACAACAAGGGACCCAGCACCGATCCCTGAGGTACCCCACTGGACACAGGCTTCCAGTCACAAAAGCAACCTTCGACCATCACCCTCTGCCTCCTGCCACTCAGCCAGTTTAGGATCCAACGCGCCAAGGCACCCTGGATCCCATGGGCTCTTACCTTCTTGACCAGTCTCCTATGCGGGACTTTGTCAAAAGCTTTACTGAAGTCCATGTAAACCACATCCACAGCATTTCCCTCATCCACACACCTAGTCACCCCCTCGAAAAATTCAATCAGATTTGTCAGACATGATTTACCCTTGACAAAGCCATGCTGACTATCCCCGATTAATCCTTGCCTCTCCAAGTGGAGACTAATTTTGTCCCTCAGAATTTTTTCCAATAATTTCCCTACCACAGATGTTGGGCTCACTGGCCTGTAATTCCTTGGTTTATCCCTGCTACCCTTCTTGTATAATGGTACTACATTAGCTGTTCTCCAGTCCTCTGGTACATCCCCTGTGGCCAGAGAGGTTCTGAAAATTTGTGTCAGAGCCCCTGCAATCTCCTCCTTTTCCTCCCACAGCAGCCTGGGATACATCTCGTCCGGGCCTGGGGATTTATCCACTTTTTGGCCTGCTAAAACCGCTAGCACCTCCTCCCTCTCGATGCTAATATGTTCAAGTATGTCACAGTCCCCTTGCTCGATTTCTATGTCTGCATCGTCTCGCTCCATAGTGAACACAGATGCAAAAAATTCATTTAAAACCCCACCTACATCATCTGGCTCTACACACAGATTGCCACTTTGGTCCCTAATGGGCCCTACCCTTTCCCTGGTTATCCTCTTGCCCTTAATATACTTATAAAACATCTTAGGATTTTCCTTTATTTTGCTCCCCAGTGTTATTTCATGGCCCCTCCTCTCCCTCCTAATTTCTTTTTTAAGTATGCCCCTGCACTTTTTATACTCCTCTAGGGCTTCTTCCGTCTTTAGTCTTTTGTAACTGCCAAAAGCCCCCCTTTTATTTCTAATGCATTTTTGTATATCCCTTGTCATCCAAGGTTCCCTTTGCTTGTTGGTCCCCCCCTTGACCTTTACAGGAACATGTTGGCGTTGTACTCTCTCTATTTCCCTTCTGAAAGTCTCCCACTGTTTTGATGTGCATTTTCCTATAAGTAGCTGCTCCCATTCCACTTTGGCCAGATCCTGCCTTATCATAGTAAAATCGGCCTTCCCCCAATTTAGAACCCTTATTTCCAGGCCGTCTCTGTCTTTTTCCATGACCACCTTAAATCTCACCGAATTATGGTCACTGTCGCCAAAATGCTGTCCTACTGACACTTCCACCACTTGCCCGGCTACATTCCCCAGAATTAGGTCCAGTATCGCCCCCTCTCTTGTAGGACTTTCTACATGTTGGCTCAAAAAGCTCTCCTGGATGCACTTTAAGAATTCTGCACCCTCTAAACCTTTCACACTCTGACTATCCCAATTAATATTGGGGAAGTTGAAATCCCCCACTATTATTACCCTATTATTTTCGCACTTTTCTGAGATTTGCCTACATATCTGTTCCTCTATCTCCCCCTGACTGTTTGGGGGCCTATAGTACACTCCCAGCAAAGTGCTTGCCCCCTTTTTGTTTTTAAGTTCTACCCATATGGCCTCATTAGAGGAACCCGCTAATATATCATCCCTCCTTACAGCAGTAATTGACTCCTTAATTAATATTGCAACACCCCCTCCCCTTTTACACCCCCCTCTGTCTCGCTTGAAGATTCTATACCCCGGAATATTCAGCTGCCAGTCCTGACCCTCCCTCAACCATGTCTTCGTGATAGCAACAATATCGTACTCCCATGTGTTCAACAACAACTTCAGTTCATCCACCTTATTTGCAAGACTCCTTGCATTAAAATAAATGCCTTGCAGCCCTGCCATATTCCCTTTCGCCTTCACATATTTGCTCTGCCTTGTTTTTTTCTCTGTATTTGGCTGTAAATCACCCCCTGCTATAGCTCCACTCTGTACCCCATCCCCCTGCCAAGTTAGTTTAAACCCCCCCCAGCAGTGCTAGCAAACCTCCCCGCAAGGATATTGGTTCCCCTCTGGTTCAGGTGTAAACCGTCCGACTTGTACAAGTCCCACCTTTCCCAGAAGCAGACCCAGTGATCCAGGAAACTAAAGCCCTCCCCCCTGCACCATCCCTTTAGCCACGCATTCATCTGTTCTATCTTCCCATTCCTATACTCACTAGCACGTGGCACCGGGAGTAATCCAGAGATTACAACCTTTGAGGTCCTGCTCTTTAATCCTTCACCTAGCTCCCTAAATTCTTGCTGCAGGACCTCATCCCTCTTTTTACCTATGTCATTGGTACCAATGTGGACCACGACCTTTGGCTGTTCACCCTCCCCCTCCAGAATGCCCTGCAGCCGCTCAGTGATATCCTTGACCCTGGCACCAGGGAGGCAGGGAACCAGGTTCTCAGATCATTCCAGAAATGTTGACTCGCCCTGTACATTCTGCACTTCACGACACGCCCCCTTCTCCACACGAGTGTCCATCGGCCATCGAACACTCTTTCAGAAAGTCTAGTGAGTTTCTCTCTGTTTCTTGCATGCTCCTTCATTGGATAAGCCACTTTCCTCTTAGGTCTTCATGTACGTTCCAATGTCCCATCAGGGAGGTTGATGACTTGATACCAGGGGGGGAATTTCCCAATGGAGGCGGGATTCGGTTTGGGTGGGTTCCAAACCCCCTCCACTGAGAGGTGGGAAAAATTAGTGATTTTCCCCTAATTGGCCAGTTTATTTCAGAGGTGTGGGTTCCCCTGGGCCAATTAGTGTTTTGGGACTGAAACTCGCCTCTGCTGACATCACTTATCCAGTTTCATTTAAGGGCTGCTTGCTGCCTTGGCTCATTTCACTGGTTTTTGGTCGCTGCTGCACCACCTCCAAGCTGTTATCTCCTTGAAGAATGGCCAGCTCCAAGGCAAGGGCCTCCCTGAGGTTCTCGGATGAGGCGCTGGGTATGCTGGTTGAGGGGGCGAGAGCTAGCAGGGAGCTGCTCGTCCCCTCATCTGGGCGGAAGAGGCCTCCCAAAGAAACCAAGGCTGTGTGGGTCCAGCTGGCAAGGGATATAACCTCCAGATCTGTGTGCAGATTGGGTGATTGCTTCTGTTTGTTGATGAAATGCCATCCCTGTGGGAATGCATTAAAATTAGGTGATGGCAAACTGTTGGCGTGATGGCATCTGTTATTTCGGCTTAGACAGCTCCACATTGCGGGCTCCGCGACACTTGCGTGGTCAGGTTGGTGGTCAGAGTGAAAGGAGGCCAGAGGATCATGTCCATTGTCTATCATGTGTTAAGAAGGAGCCAAGGGCATGTGCCACAATGGCCAACCTATGCAAATCTGGCCAGGATGAGTGCATTCCCTGCACGACGTGCTTCCATGCGCTGGCGCCTTCTGCCCTGTGCAGCATCAGGTGGGTGAGCAGGAGGTTGGGGCTCCTGCTGCTGTTGCTGCTGAGCTGCCTGGTTCTGCTGCTGCCGTGGCTGCTCCTCATCCGAATCTGAGGTCCACGGTGAAAGGAAATAAATTGTTCCCATGTTGCTGGCAGATAACCCTGTTGGGGAAGCGCTCAGTCCAAGCGGGGAGAGGGTCTTCCAAGGAGGTCCCACAGTTGAGAGATAGAAGCTGCAGCACTTCTGACTTCAGTAGGCCTGCTCAAAGTGCTGAAAGACATTTGGAACAAAAGTTCTGCCACCAGCAACTGCTCCCTGATGAAAGCTCTGTTTTAATGGTGGAGCTGCAGCTGTGAGGAGGCCACTCACTTGTCAACCCACCAGGATCAGCTGGCGTGGTTTAGGAGGGTCATGCAACACGCTGAAAATGTGGTAAAATAATGAAGGCCTGTCAAAATAGGATTATAGAGACCCTTAACTACTATTTAAAGGTCTTAACCACCTCTCCCGACTGATGGAGGCGGGACCGAATCGCACCCATAAAACCCGCCTCTGGCAAAATTGCGCAGAGGCGGGTTGGAGGCAGGTTGCGAACCCGCCCTCAGTTTTTGCCATTTTGCCAACTGTCCCGCCTCCAAACCCGCCTCCTCGGGGCTGGGAAAATCTCCCCAGCCAGTGCCAGTCTGCCACTTATCCCGTTTGGCTGTGGGAGGGAGCACACCAACTCCACTTGGCCCCTGCTCCCAATTGCATGCCCAAACTAGGTGTGTGCATTGACAATGGCAGCACGTCATTGGCCTTCCCATCAGGGTAAGTGGAAAGCAATCAGGAGCAGGAAGCCCGGTCAATCTTGCCTTGTCCAGAGATGCCGAGGTCAACGATGATTATTTGAGATCAGCTGTCTCAGCACAGATTGGAGATAGAACTTGGAGCGTTCCTGGTCTCGATGGCCAAGGATACTCACTGGCCAAACATGCTGAGCATCGGAGGAGCAGATCAATCACTCTAGCTGGATGGTCACTGCTCATATTTTTCCTCATTATAGAAGCCCTGGTGTAAAGCCATTTTTTGTTAAGATTGCCTGGTTCTCTCTAGGTTGGTGAGAACAGACATTTCTCTATATAATCACTCCTGCTGTGCAAGAATTGGTCACGGCCTCCTTGCCAATGCGAGTGAACATCATTTTTTTGAAAGACTTCCCGCTGAGGGAAAGAACAGGCTAATCCTGCTCGTTTCATCGTGGAACTGTGGGGAATCCAGATAGTGTGAAAACACAGCGAGCAATAAACAATCAAAACATCGCACGGCCTGGATGGTGGCACTGCTGATAATGTGAAGGCAAGTTCGATGGAGCTGTTCATGAAATAATCAAACCACTTATAATCAAAATGGATGAGAGAGTGAGAGCGCACTGAGAGACAGCGGATTAAAGCAAATGGTTTCTATTTAATGCTATTGATGGTATGTATTTCTGTAGAAAGTGTTAGAGTGCCTTTGCAATACATTTTATGTTCTGTAAATAGTATCTACTGTGGACTTTGAACATTAATTACAACCTGTTTTTTCTTTGATTTTGTTAATGTTTCTCCCCTCCATTGGCCCCTCGTTGGTTCCATGGGTGTCGGTTACCCTCCAGTTCTTCACCCAAGTGTTCATCATCCGTGCGGGAGCCTCAGCAGCGAGTTTCAGCAGGCTATTCGACCATGAGAAGTCATCATAGCCGAGCCTGATGCTGTACAGTTACAACAAATAGCATCAAAGGCAACTGGGAGACAGAAGAAAGTATGGAGTGGGAAAATGCCATTTGGCTCATCAAATCTGTATCATCCTCAAGCTATGAACAATTTGCCTCAACATGGAATTTATCCGCCCCAATCCATGTCCTACAGGAGACAAACAATGCTTAGATGCCTTTAAGGGGAAGCTAGGTAAGTACATGAGACAGAAAGGAATAGAAGGAAATGCAGCTAGGGTTAGATGAAGTAATGTGGGCGGAGGCTCGTGTGGAGCATAAACTTCAGCACAGACCAGTTGGGTTGAATGGCCTGTTTCTGTGCTGCAGTTGTAATTAAAACTGACACTACTATGAATGACGACAGGAGGAGAATGCTTTATTCGGACAAAGGGTTATTCGAACATGGAATATTTTGCCACAAGTTCCTGAAGAGAATATAACATAATTTAAAAGGGAATTGGATAAGGCGGAACATGAAAGGTACAAAAGCAAAATACTGCAGTTGCTGGAAATCTGAAATAAAAACAGAAAATGCTGGAAACACTCAGCAGGTCAGGCAGCATCTGTGGAGAGAGAAACAGAGTTAACGTTTCAGGTCTGGTGACCTTTCATCAGAACTGGTAAAGTTAGAGATGTAACAGGTTTTAAGCAAGTACACAGGCAGGGAAAGGGGGAAGGGATAGGAAAGAACAAAAGGGAAGGTCTGTGATAGGGTTGAAGGCAGGAGAGATTAAATGACAGAAGGGATGATGGTGCGAGACAAGAGAGGATGGTAATGGGACAAGTGAAGAAACAAACAAAAAAAAAAAATAATAATATAATAATCAACTTTATTGTCATTGTAAGTGCACAAGTGCAGTACAACGAAATGTAGGCTTGCGGCTCCCGAGAGTGTACATTTAGATTAAGACATTTAAACATTCAACATTCATTTGGCTTGTAATACATTAACATAACCATAATAAAGTGCATTGGCAGATGTGCAGGCTTTAGAGTTTATTTGTGGAGTTCAGTACGATGACAGCCCTGGGAAAGAAACTGTTCCTAAATCTGGTCGTTCGGGTGCGAATGCATCTGTAGCGTCTCCCAGATGGCAGGAGGGCGAACAGACTGTGGCTGGGGTGGGTAGGGTCTTTGATGATGGTTTGCGACCTCCGTAAACAGCGTTTCTGGTATATGTGCTCTATGGTCGGTAGCCGGATGCCGGTAATGCGTTGGGCAGTTTTGACTACCCGCTGCAGGGCTTTCCGGTCATAATAGCTACAGCTGCCATACCATACTGTGATACAGTTCGTCAGGATGCTCTCTATTGTGCAGCGGTAAAAGTTAGAGAGGATCAGGGGTGACAGGTTACATCCCTTCAGCCTCCTTAGGAAATATAGGCGCTGCTGGGCCTTCTTCACCAGAGAGGAGGTATTGAGGGACCAGGAGAGGTCTTCCGTGATGTGGACTCCGAGGAACTTAAAGCTGTCCACCCTTTCCACCACAGCCCCATGGACGTGGATGGGGGTGTGACTTCCGCCTTTAGACTTCCTGAAGTCCACAATGATTTCTTTGGTTTTCTTGATGTTAAGGGCCAGGTTGTTATCGGCGCACCACTTCACGAGATGCTGGACCTCCTCCCTGTAGGCTGACTCATCGTTGTTGGTGATCTGGCCTACTACCGTGGTATCATCCGCAAACTTGATGATGATGTTGGAACCATGAACAGCCACACAGTCGTGGGTGAAGAGGGAGTAGAGGAGGGGGCTCAGCACACATCCTTGTGGGGCCCCCGTGTTCAGGGTCAGGGGGGGGAGGTGTGGTTACCTTGGGTCTAGAGGCGGTGTAAATGGCAACAGCAGAATCATTACCAACTGCTGCTGTCTGAAAAAATGGGGGCAGAGGTTATGGTCTGAAATTGTTGAACTCGATGTTGAGTCCAGAAGGCTGTAAAGTGCCTAATCGAAAGATGAGGTGCTGTTCCTCGAACTTCCATTGAGCTTCATTAGAACAGTGTAGGCGGCCAAGGACAGAGAGGTCAGTGTGAGAGTTGGGTGTGTAAAGTCTGTGGGTTGTGCAGTTAATAAATACACAGACTTCAGAAGTAACAAACAAACAGGTCTTTACTATTCGAAGGTCCGGGCGAATCTGCCCCAGCAATCCTGCCACAACACTTATATACTGGTGTGGTCACTATCGGTATTACAGTATACAGAAGCCAAACAAATAGTGCCACACCTAAAGTAGTTCCCTTAAAGGTGAACAGTTACATTCAATAGTTCCCTTAAAGACAGACGGGTACATACACTACAATCCTCCCTTTTTAGCTTATTACTTACAGAGTCCCCGTTAAACATACATATCTTCAACTTCCTATAAAACAAATTACAGATATAATCTCGGTGGAGTCAATGTCATATAAAACAATTTACAGATATAATCTCGGTGGAAACAGTTCACAGGTTCAGTCTCTGCGGAAACAGTTCATAGATTCAGTCTCTGATCTTGACTCGTTCCGAACAACATTTCTTTGGTGTAGCCGGTTCACCTGGCTAGCGTGACTCCTCCATAGCCTTTTTCTTGACGTAACAGCTTGAACTTTCGTCCTGTTGAACCAGCAGTGCGGACTTTTACAACCAACTGGCTGTCTTGACATTTTCCAGTTTTTCAACTAATTTAGCTCCTTTCGTAATGTCCCGCCTGGAATGGTAGAAGTGCTAATATTTTAGACAGTTATTATCTTCTGCTTCTTCTTTTTTTTTTCTGCCTTTTTGAAACTCTCGGAGCTCCTTTCTCGGCTGCCAGCTGTAGCGCCACCAACTCTCTATGTTCCTTAGACCTTAAGTGCTTCATCCGGATTTCAGCACTTTGAGAGTTTTCATCACAAGCTGGGCAGACCACATCCTCATAATATTCAGTGTCACTCAACAGGTCATGGTAATATTCGGGTTCGTCCTGAGTTAGGCCAGCGAGAGAGACTTCTTCTTCCTCCTCACCCGTCTGGACGTTAGCTGACGGTGGTTCCTTCCCTAGACATCTTTCTTGAAAAGCCTTCTTCATGCATTCATATTCATCCCGCTCTTCCTGGGTTATCTGCCATTCCTTCACGACGGACCTCATTTGTGAGTTCAATACCTTCCCTTCCATCGGCAATTGCGTTATCAGGCTATTTAACCCTTCTACTGAAGTAACGGTTTCCACATTCTTCTGTTCACCTTGACGTGATTCAACGTACTTTTGGCATCCTTGTAAAATTTGTGTTGCCACCTCAGCTATCTCCGTGACTTTTGAGAGCTCCGAACTCGTTCCCCCTGAAGATTGAAGCTCGTGTTCAGATTGTTCCCCTTGCAGAGTCTTGTCCTTCAGCATATGAAGGAGTTGGCTGACCGTTAACTCTTCCCTGGGAACACGGTGGATCAGAGTCTTCTCCATTTCATCCACCTCTTTCTCCAATACTTCCACCTTACGTTCCTCTTGAACTTTGGCTTTCAGCGCTCGGAAAAGTTGCACCCTGATGCTCTCTAGTTCATGTTCAGGGACCATTCTTACAGTTTCCTTTTCTTCCACTGAAAGGATTCCCAGTTGAATCTGTTCTTCAAGTTGTTGAACCTCGGTCATTGCCGCCTCATATTTGTCTTGGGTGTCCTTCAATGTTTTTATAAGTTCTTGGACATCCTGTCTTTCATGCTCTGCCATGATTTTCACCTCTAATTTCTCATCTATGGATGGAACTTCTACCGATGAGTCTGTCTTGGCCTTGAGCTCATCAAGAATTTCCTGCAGCCTTTGGACTTCTTGCTCATGTTCAACCTTTAGTTGTTCATATGCTTCTACTGAAACTAGCTTTTCGGAGGCTGCCGAGTTAACCCCCTCCAGAATTGTAGCCTGGGCCTGTTCATACTGTTCTTTCAACTTCTCACACGCTGCTTGTAAGGAGTCGTAGAGAAGAACTGGAATAAAATCCTGGCTCCCTGAAGATTCCTCTTCCTTTGGTTCGTTCTGTAAATATTCTAGTTCCTGAACAGCATCAGGGGAATGTGATTGGTATTTGACCACGATGGCTCTATGGTCGCTCTCTGCTTGAGCTAGCTGTCTCTGTTGTCTTTCCAGGTTCTCCCATTCGGTGTCCCAGAACTTTTCCATATTTTTCATCTCTTGTACGAGATGGTCACTCAACTGTTCTAATTGTTGTCGTACTTTGACATAAGTTTGCGTCCGAGCTCGGTGTTCTTCCGTCATGGATGAATCCTTTGCTTGAACAGGCTCAGAATTCTCTGTCACCCTGGAGTTCTGCTCTGCAGCTTTATTCTTCTTGGTACCATAAGTCCTTCTGCATGTCTTCGTTTTCTTCCCCATCGTCGGCAAGTCCCTTTTAGCCTTGTCTTCCATATTCGACTTGGTCTTATCATCATCCATTTCAGAATCTGAGCTAATAGCTTGCACCGAGTCCTCCCTCATTATGGCTTTTAAGTAATGCCATTCCATGTCTATTTTCTTAATCCACTCCCGTCCTAGAAGTGGTGGACCTCCCTCAGGTAATACGTACAAGTTCATTCTTGGGTGTTCTTTACCCCATCTCTCACCTTGACTCTTATTTTCCCCACGGGGTATACATTATGCCCCGTGTATGTCTGTAATACGAACTTGGTATTTCTTAAAGGTATGTGAGAGAATAGCCGGTGGTAGTCCCTTCGGTTGATGACTGATAGAGCTGATCCAGTGTCCAGCTCTATTCTTACTTGGACTCCAGCTATTTTTAGTATGACCCAGATGGTCTGTAGATCCGTTTCTTTACCCACATTGTGGATTCTCAGACTACCCAGCTCCTGGTTGTTTGGGTCTGAGTCTGAATTCTGTTCGTCTGAACTCTTCTCAGCCACCTTGTGTACCTTGTTGTACTTTTCTTGTGGTGGCTTCCTTTGATTGTTGGTCTTTTTCCCGGACCGGCATACCTTCGCGATGTGACCCAGTTTGCCACATTTCCTACACTCTTGGTTCTTAAACCAGCATTGATTCTGGTCATGCGTTGTCTTCCCACAACGGTAGCATTTTGTTGTGCTTGAAGTAATTTGGTCCACCCCGAGTGCCGCCGCCTTTAGTTGCATTTCCACCGTTCCTTTCGCTGCGGCTTCGTGCGATGCAGCTATAAGGACAGCCCTGTCCAGTGTGAGGTCGTTCTCTTCCAGTGGTCGCTTTTGCGTCCCTTCTTTGGACAATCCGCATACGAACTTGTCCCGCAGCGCTTCTGTCAGATTCCCTCCGAACTGGCAGTATTTCGCTAGCCTACGCAGTTCGACCAAGTATTCCGCATTGCTTTCGTCTTTCTTCTGCGTTCTTGCGTAGAACTTGAATCGTTCAGCCAGCATCAACGGTGTGGGGTTCAAGTGGTCCTTCAGCACAGCCACAATCTCTTCGAAGGTCTGATCCGCTGGTTTATTTGGTGCTATTAGATGCTTCAAGAGCCCGTATGTTTTTGCCCCCATCGAGTTTAGCAATGTTATCGCCTTGTCGTCTTCCTCTATTTTGTTGGCTTCGCAATAGATCTCTATGCGTTCCACGTCCGTGGCCCAGTCTTCTATTTCAGAATTAAAGTCGTTAATATTCCCTCGCTTAGGCATCTTTCTTCCCTTGGGAGCAGCACCAGTATTTCTTGAAGTATTCTTATTTATTTGTTTATTTCTAAGATGGCGGGTTTCCCGCGAAATCGGCGGTTTCCCGCTCTTTCCTTCTCTCCCCGCCCACTTCAATGGCGGTATGTCAGTTAAGATGGCGGTTTTCCCGCAAAAATGGTGGTTTCCCGCTCTTCCTTTCTCGCCCCGCCCACTTCAATGGCGGTTTCCCGCTTCTGGCGTCTTCTCCGCCTAATGGCGGCTTCCCGCGTTTCTTCCCGGTGGAAGGGGTACGTTTCCCCCACAGCGGACAGGTTCAGCCGCTGGCTGGCTTCCGCACAGCTCCCCTTACCCGGCTCTGTCTTTTCCTCCCGCCCGCACGGCTCTACCGGCGCTGGGTACACCCCGTTAACGGAGGACAGTTCAGCCGCTGGACTGGCTCTCGCGCAGTCTCTCTCTCCGTACCCGGCTCTGTCGCTCTCTCTCCCGCACGTTCGGTGCTACCGGCCCTGGGTACCCCGTTGGTGGAGAACAGTTCAGCCGCTGGACTGGCTCTCGCACAGTCTCTCTCCCCTTGCTCGGCTCTGTCTCTCCCTCTCACGCACGTTCGGTTCTACCGGCTCTGGGTACCCCGTTGGTGGAGGACAGCTCAGCCGCTGGACTGGCTCTCGCGCAGCCTCTCTCCCCTTGTTCGGCTCTGTCTCTCTCTCCCACCCGCACGGTTCCTGTTCGCCTCCCAGCCCTCTCGCAGACCGGTGTTTCCCTCCCCGGCTGCGGCTGGGCTTCTCTTCCCGCGCCTACTCCCAGTCTCAGCGCTTCGTGGCTGCGGTCGCTGCCCGGCTTTTCCCGCCGATCGCGGTCCGGCTGTCACCCGACGCCGTTGGACCCGACTTCTGACCAGCTCAGCTCCCCCTCGACCGAGGTCGAGTGCTCTGCCCTTATCCTCCAGATACTTCTACACCTTCCCCTACTCACAGTCTCTTCGGCCGCCTTGTTCCCTGCTGATCGGCTCACTCCGCACCGTGGTAGAAGGGTAGTCAGTGCCTGTTGCTAATGGAAGCTTTTGTTGCTAAAGTCTTCCTCCTTCCTCCTGCTGCAGCCTCGTGTTTTCTTCCAGCAGCACGACGAGGGCGGTTGCCTCTCTTCGACGCTCTTCTTGCTTTGGTAATCTTGCCGCAGGGTACGATCGGACTCGTCGCCACTGTAAAGTCTGTGGGTTGTGCAGTTAATAAATACACAGACTTCAGAAGTAACAAACAAACAGGTCTTTACTATTCGAAGGTCCGGGCGAATCTGCCCCAGCAATCCTGCCACAACACTTATATACTGGTGTGGTCACTATCGGTATTACAGTATACAGAAGCCAAACAAATAGTGCCACACCTAAAGTAGTTCCCTTAAAGGTGAACGGTTACATTCAATAGTTCCCTTAAAGATAGACGGGTACATACACTACAGGGTGGAGAATTAAAATGATAAGTGACCGGAAGCTCAGGTTCACCCTTGTGGACTGAACGGAGGTGTTCAGCAAAGTGACCACCCAATCTTGGTTTGGCCTCCCCAATGTAGAGGAGACCACATTGTGAGCAGCGAATACAGTATACTAAATTGCAAGAAGTACAAGTAAACCGCGGTTTCACCTGGAAGGAATGTTTGGGGTCCTGGAGCAAATGTTGGGGTGATGGAAGAGTGGACCAGGGTGTCGCGGAGGGAACGGTCCCTCGGAATGCTGTAAGGGAAGGGGAGGAAAAGATGTGTTTGGTGGTGGCATCGCACTGGAGGTGGCGGAGATGACTAAGGCTGATCCGTTGAAGGTTGGTGGGGTGGAAGTTGAGGTCAAGGGGAACCCGATTGAGGTTCTGGGAGGGAGGGAAAGAGGTAAGAGCAGAAGTGCGGGAAATGGGACGGACATGCTGGAGGGCCATGTCAACCATGGTAGAGGGGAATCCTCGGTTGAGGAAAAAGGAAGACATATCGGAAGCACTGGTGCGGAAGGTGACATCGTCAGAATAGGTACGATGGAGATGGAGAAACTGGGAGAATATGAAAGGTTATGGAGAGAAGGAGAAGGAAATAGAATTAAAGTAGATAATTCTATTTGTGGAAAACACCAATGATTTCCTGACATGCTGTCCCAGTGAATGAGACCCCACGCCGGGAGCGTGTGTTCGGAAAATTGCCCCACTTAGCCAGTGGGAAGAAAAAAATCTTGTATTTATGTAGGACATAGAATCATAGAAGATAGGAGCAGGAGTAGGCCATTCAGCCCCTCGAGCCTGTTCCACCATTTAATGAGATCATGGCTGATCATCCAAATTCAGTACCCTGTCCCTGCTTTCTCCCCATATCCCTTGATCCCTTTAGCCTTCAGAAATATATCTAACTCCTTCTTGAATATATTTAATAAGTTGGCCTCAACTGTCTTCTGTGGTAGGGAATTCCACAGGTTCACCACTCTCTGGGTGAAGAAATTCCTCCTCATCTCAGTCCTAAATGGCTTACCCCTTATCCTTAGACTGTGACCCCTGGTTCTGGACTCCCCCGCCATTGGGAACATCCTTCCTGCATTTAGTCTGTCTAGTCCTGTTAGAATTTTATAAGTTTCAATGAGATCCCCTCTCATTCTTCTAAACTCTAGCGAATATAAGCCTAATCGACCCAATCTCTCTTCATACGTCATTCCTGCCATCCCAGGTATCAGTCTGGTGAACCTTCGCTGCACTCCCTCCATGGCAAGAACATCCTTCCTCAGATAAGGCGACCAAAACTGCACACAATACTCAAGGTGTGGTCTCACCAAGGCCCTGTACAACTGCAGCAAGACATCCTTGCTCTTGTACTCGAATCCTCTCGCTATGAAGGCCAACATACCATTTGCCTTCTTAACCGCCTGCTGTACCTGCATGCTTACCTTCAGCGACTGGTGCACAAGGACACCCAGGTCTCGTTGCACTTCCCCTTTTCCCAATCTATTGCTGTTCAGATAATAATCTGTCTTCCTGTTTTTGCCACCGAAGTGCATTACCTCGCATTTATCCACATTATACTGCATCTGCCATGCATCTGCCCAATCACCCAACCTATCCAAATCATACTGGAGTTTCTCTGCATTCTCCTCACAGCACACACGCCCACCCAGCTTTGTGTCATCTGCAAACTTGGAGATATTACATCTAGTTCCCTTGTCTAGATCATTAATATATATTGTGAATAGCTGGGGTCCTAGCACCGATCCCTGTGGTACCCCACTAGGATGTCGCAAAGTGCTTCAATGCCAATGAAGTACTGCTGAATGACACTCATTGTTGTGATGTAGGGGAAATGGCAGCCAATTTGCACACAGCAAGGTCTCTCAAAGAGCAATGCCTGAAAAACCTGATTGAATATTTTGAAGAGGTGACTAAAGTGGTGAACAGGCGAGTGTCTATGGATGTTATTTATATTGACTTCCAGAAGGCATTTGATAGAGTCCCTCATATGAGACTCTTATCCTAGGTAGAAGCTCATGATATTGAGGACAAATTATTGACCTGGTTAGGAAATTGGCTGAGCGGCAGGAGACAGAGAGTAGGGATAGTGGGTAGGTACTCAAATTGGCAGGATGTGACTAGTGGTGTCCTGCAGGGATCTGTGTTGGGGCCTCAACTATTCATAATATTTATTAATGACTTAGATGAGGGCATAGAAAGCCACATATCCAAATTTGCCAATGACACAAAGATAAGTGGCAGTGTAGGCAGTGTAGCTGAAAGCATAAAATTGCAAAGGGATATTGATAGATTAAGTGAATGGACAAAACTGTGGTAAATGGATTTCAATGTAAGCAATTGCGAGGTCATCCACTTTGGACCTAAAAAGGATAGAACAGGGTATTTTTAAATGGTGAAAAGCTAAAAACAGTGGAGGGTCCAAAGAGACTTGGGGGGTCCAGGTACACAGATCATTAAAATGTCATGGACAGGTACAGAAAATAATCAAAAAGGCTAATGGGATGCTGGCCTTAATATCTAGAGGACTAGAATACAAGGGGGTAGAAGTTATGCTGCAGCTGTACAAAACCCTGGTTAGACCACACCTGAAGTACGGTGAGCAGTTCTGGGCACCACACCTTAGGAAGGATATATTGGCCTTGGAGGGAGTGCAGCGTAAGTTTACCAGAATGATACCCGGACTTCAAGGGTTAAGTTACGAGGCGAGATTACACACATTAGGATTGTATTCCCTAGAATTTAGAAGGTAAAGGGGTGATCTGATCGAAGTTTTACAGGATATTAAGGGAAACAGAGAGCGTAGATAGAGAGAAACTATTTCTGCTGGTTGGGGATTCTAGGACTGGGGGCATAGTCTAAAAATTAGAGCCAGACCTTTCAGGAGTTAAATTAGGAAACACTTCTGCACACAAAGGGTGGTCGAAGTTTGGAACTCTCTTCCGCGAATGGCAGTTGATGCTAGCTCAATTGTTGTTTTTAAATCGGAGATTGATAGATTTTTGTTAACCAAAGGTATTAAGAGATATGGGGAAAAGGCGGGTATGTGGAGTTAGGTCACAGATCAGCCATGATCTCAAGGAATGGCGGAACAGGCTCGAGGGGCTAAATGACCTACTCCTGTCCCTATGTTCATAATGAAATAAATGGTGATGGTGCAGATTGAGAAATAAATGTTAACCAAGATAACTCTCAACTCTTCTTCAAATACTACCATGGCATCTTTTAGATCCTACTGCGGGGGTAGACAGGGCCCAAAGGAAGCACCTATGATAGTGCAGCACTTCCTCAGTGCTGCACTGAAGTGTCAGCCTAGCTTAGGTGCTCAAGTTTGCGAGTGAATTTTAGAACCCACAACCCTGTGACTGAAAGGTGAGAGCGCTACCACTGAGCCGAGGCTGACATCGTGAATTCAGAGACTTCAGAGTAGACGACCATCCCAGTGGGTTGAACTTAGGTCCTTGAGCATTGCAATGCCCAAGGAGTAATTTTAACCAATCCCGCAGGAAACTAGGAAGATCGGATCGGGCGCCCATTTTACACCTTGGCCCATTTACTTTCCATTGACTTCAAATTGGGCAGAGTATAAAATGTCAGTTTCCCGCCGGGTGGGTTAGAGTTTCCTATGCCCCAATGTTATTCAAGAAATTAATAATATATGGCTGTATGGAGGCCAGAGCTTTGCACCTACCTTATCAGTGAATGAGGCAATTGTTTTCCAATTTGCTTCTTTATTTTAACAGGTAGCTGTATTTTGTAACACATCACATGAAGGGCCCTGTGTCGGGATGGTGTGTCTGGAGACCAGGATTTGTGAATAAGGAGCGTCAAGGAAGGAAAGAACAAAATTGGCAACTGGAATTCCTTGCAGGCAGACTAAACCCCAGTTTACAGTCAACAGTCTAACTGTATTGGCGATAAGTGATTTCTGATAGGCAGAACGCTACTTTAAAGTCAGCCCAGGAACTGCGCAATTGTAGGATAGAGTGATGTAGGAGAGTGAAAGAAGGAATCACAAATCGGAAAGGTTGAGTGGAGGGGCAAATACTAGAGATTGGACCAAGGGTTCTGAATAACGAAGAAAGACCATTTTTTGCCAAAAGTGTTACATTCAGTTGGAACTGACTTTTATTAAAATCATTATTGGATTTTAGACCCAACAGTGAGCTCACAGAATACAGACTGAATGTTAGGTACAGCAGCAGACTAGTACTGTGATTTCATGTTTCCAAAAATGTGTCTCCAGACAAGTCTGATCTTCAGACCGTTCTCAATAGATCTTCAGCTTTCAGATACCTCATGGTCTTCATTTACAAATAGGAAGGAAAGTTTCTTTGTCAGATGATTTTTTATCCTCCTTTCCTGAAGGTGTTGCCTCCTACTGGTGGATGATTGCAGTGACAGTTTGCACCCTCCAGCATCTTACCTGTAGAGTCATTCTTTGTGCGCCAGTCTAGGCAGCAAATGTTGGATGATAGGAACATCACAATTCAGCCCGATCCTTGTCTTCACCTGATATCCGATAGACTTCCAGCAGAGGTAATTAACCAAGAGTGGGAACCCTGCACAATTTTCCCCTCCCTAACCCAAGGGTGCTGAGGTCAATTGTAGAACACTTACCACCATCCAGGATGGGATCAGCAAGCACAGCACAGACCTAAGATTGAACCTGGGACCTTCCTACTTTGTATGGTCAACTACCTACTAAATGGACATGTATAGTGAAGGTTTACACCCTTTAAGTGTTGACCTGTCTTCCCGATGTTGCACCAATTGGTGTGCATGTCCAACATCTTCCATTTTTATTTCAGATTTGCAGTTTATTTATCTATTATGTGACTCAGTCTTGTTTTTGCATTGATGCACTTTAGGAAACAGTCATTCCTGAATAATGGAAGTTGGGATCTTAAACTGATATTCCTGAGTTCCACACAGTCACCTTCAGGAGTTGGTAGACGGTTCTGTTTCTTAAAGTTTTGCCTATGGTATTAACTTGCGGGAGACGTTTAAATGATTGGACAGTGTTAATTGTATAAGGCTTGTTGGAAGAATGGGGCTCAATGGAACAAATGGATATTTATCATTCCATGTTTTCCATGCTGGAATGATTCAAACCCGTTGAACCACTATCTATCCAGATCAGCATAAGGGAAGCTGGGGTGGGTACAGCTGCTGGCTAAATTGGGAGTGATTGCTTTATTTAACTGGCCTTCTACTATCACAGGGACTTAAGAGTGAGGATCTCTTACTGACACTTTCAGAAATGTAATTTGAAGTGCTTTGAGATGTTTTTTCTGTGTTAACACTCCCCACATACTGCAAGAGTTTGTTCCTTGTCCCTTTGGTCCTGGTGTATCAGATGGCTGAGTTGAGACCATGATGCCACAAAGAATGAAGAAATGCCAATTGACTCACTCCTTCCACAGATCATGTAGAGTCACCCTATTATGGAGTTCACCCTGTCTATTAATCTCCTGAGGGCATATTCCACGTCAATACTTCTTAATCTCCCAAGATATTCATGTACAACTCCAGAATATCTATCCACCCTTTGCATCATCACTATTCAATCTGGTTAGCCTCCCTCAATACTTGATACCCCTTAACCTCAGCAGCACAGGACCCAGGTGCCCTTGGACTATTTGGTCATCCCATATCCTGTTTACATTGTTAATGTCTTAAGTAAATGAATGGAAATACATCTTTTACAGCCTGTTTACACGACAGAGCAGAAGTCACAACAGCAATAGAGAAAAAGAAAGACTTTATTATTTATATAGCGCCTTTCACAACCTCAGGACGTTTCAGAGCGCTTTACAGCCAATTAAGTACTTTTTGAAGTGTAGTCACTGCTGTAATGTAGGAAACGCGGCAGCCAATTTGCGCACAGCAAGCTCGCACAAACAGCAATGTGATAATGACCAGATAATCTGTTTTTTAGGTGTAGGCTGAGGGATAAATGCTAGTCAGGACACCAGGGAGAACGCCCCTGCTCCTCTTCGAAATGGTGCCATGGGATCTTTTACATCCACGTAAGAGAGAGCAGAGAGGGCTTCAGTTTAACATCTCATCCAGAAGACGGCACCTCCGACAGTGCAGCACTCCCTCAGTACTGCACTAGGGTGTCTGCAATGCTGATAAGATTGCACAGGGTCAGATACCCCAAGGTTACGATCATGAACTTCAGCTTCTGTCTGCAGACCTTCCTCAGTGTTAGCAGGCCAGGAATGGCAAGAACAAACTGGCAGTTGTGGCGGGAAGCAACCATTTATGTTTAATTTTAACAATGCCTTCAGCTGCATCAGGAGAAACCACTTTTTGAGGTGAGTCTCTGTGCTGTTAAAGGAACATAGGAATGTAGGAGCAGGAGTAGGCCATTCAGCCCCTCGAGCCTGTTCTGAAAGGCCCAAATTACACCGGCTGCTGCCTGAGGTGACAATGCTGTAATATAAATGCAGTATTAATCTATACATAATCCCACACCCTTCAATCTTCTTACATTAATTCCTCTTGTGTCGGCAATCTACATTTATCCTGGTACTTGCACATTTGCAATGTCTAAGGTATTATATATTTTGTTTGTAAAAATCTTTTGTCTTTTGTCTCCACTAGTCCTATCACCATCTCGTCTCGTTTTGAATACCTCTTAATGTCTCTTCACTTCTCTTTTGTTCTCTCCCAGCCCCCAAACTGGCCTTTTAATTGGTTTCATTTCCTGTGCTTCTTTAGTCCTGACAAAGGGTTTCGACCTGAAACGTTGACTCTATTTCTCTCTCCACGGATGTTGCCTGGCCTGCTCAGTTTTTCCAGCATTTTCTGTTGTTATATTTTTTTTGTATTCATTCATGGGATGTGGGCATCGCTGGCAAGGCCGGCATTTATTGCCCATCCCTAGTTGCCCTTGAGAAGGTGGTGGTGAGCCGCCTTCTTGAACCGCTGCAGTCCGTGTGGTGAAGGTACTCCCACAGTGCTGGTAGGGAGGGAGTTCCAGGATTTTGACCCAGCGACGATGAAGGAACGGCCGATATACTTCTAAGTCAGGATGGTGTGTGACTTGGAGGGAAACGTGGTTGTGGTGGTGTTCCCATGCGTCTGCTGCCCTTGTCCTTCTAGGTGGTAGAGGTTGCGGGTTTGGACAGGAAAACAGTAGCAGCTTTTCATTCTTAATTGCTAACAAATTATTCCCCCTTTAACATACGTCCTTCATATTTTGTCAGCTTGGCTCCGTGGTAGCACTGTCACTTCTATTCCAGGAATTAGAGCACAGAATCTAGGCTGACACTCCAATGCACCACCGAGGACATTCTGCAAAGTTGCAGGTGCTTTCTTTTGAACGAGTTGTTAAACCGAAGATCTGTCCGACTGCTCAGATGGATGTATAAGATCCCATGTCATTATTCAAACAAGAGCAGTCGAGGTTACCCGGTCAACATTGATCCACCAATCACCAAAACAGATCTTTAATGGCCCGTATTTTCCGATCCCTACGGGTGTGTACGAGCTGTGTACACACCCATAGGGGCCTCACAAGTGACGGTTTCAGGTACCGCTTTAATTCTCAAAATATTACATTTGTGTTTAAAATATTTAATTTAATGTAATTTTAACTAATTTTAAAAATGTGATTTAAAAAAAAATGTATTTAATGTTTTGATGTGTTTTTTGAGTGAAATCCATTCATACTTTTGACGGGTCTAAGCTGAGAGACCAGTCAAAAGTATGAAGGGGGATTCCCTTCTTCCATTGGTTCCCCGTGGTCCACGTGATCTCAGGGACGCTTGCGAACCACCTGCGCCCCTGAGATACCTGGGCCCTGCGCCCCTGGGATACCTGGGCCCTGCGCCCCTGGGATATCTGGGCCCTGCGCTATTTCGTAGAGCAGAGGCCCAGGAGCGGAAATGTCCGGACCTCTGGAGCCCTCGGGTAAGGGCGTAGATTTTTTCCAGATCGGTGGCCTCTGCACGCAGGAAGCCTCCGATCGAAAAATCCGGGCCGTTAATGTCATTTGTTCTTTGTGTGATCTTGCTGTGCACCAATTGTCTGCCATCTTTGCCTAGGTGCAGCGATGCTCCTAAGGTAATTTGTGGGCTGTCCTGAGGATGTGAAAGGTGCTCTCTCAAAGATCTTTCTGTTTTTTTCAATTGATCTGCATTAGCTCTGCCACTATATTCAGGCCTCCAGCTGTCTTGCTCTCTCCAGGCTAGCTTTCTCACTTCCGTCTAAAATGGAAGTATTAATTCAAACTGTAATAATGGAGATTTCATTCCACAGTCAGTGCTTCCAGGAATTAAATAAATCCAATTAATGGTGGTGTTGAAACACAAGACCCTGCAGGCCAGATTGGAGTCTCCAAGAGCATTCTCTGTCTACAAAGAAACAACACTTTCTTCACAGTAAGCGCTCTCCAAAGACAAGTAAGCATGATCTGTGTATTACATTATCTGACTTGAAACCAGTTGTAAGTACTTTAATTACACATTAAGGGATTGCTGAGCTCAGGGAACGTTAGTGAAAGGCAAATGCACAGTTGCCATTAGTGAGATGCAGCTCGCTTTGCACATTGATTTCAAACCAGCTCAGTTTTTCACTTAATGAAATGTGAAGTTTTCTAAATTTAGATGCATAATAAAAGACACCTTGAATTCATAGAGCGCCTTTAAAGTAGAAAATGTCCCAAGGCAATTCATAGAAGGTGAATGGGAATGAATGCCAAGCCAGGAAGAGAGGAATTAGGAAATGGGTCGGAAAGGTTGCCTGTAGGGATGAGTTTTCAGAACATTTTTAAAACTGGAAAGAGAGGTAGAATGTCAAGAAGGTCTCCAGAGAGAGAGAGAGAGAGAGAGAGAGAATGTCAAGAAGGTCTCCAGAGAGAGAGAGAGAATGTCAAGAAGGTCTCCAGAGAGAGAGAGAGAGAGAGAGAGAGAGAATGTCAAGAAGGTCTCCAGAGAGAGAGAGAGAATGTCAAGAAGGTCTCCAGAGAGAGAGAGAGAGAGAGAATGTCAAGAAGGTCTCCAGAGAGAGAGAGAGAATGTCAAGAAGGTCTCCAGAGAGAGAGAGAGAATGTCAAGAAGGTCTCCAGAGAGAGAGAGAGAATGTCAAGAAGGTCTCCAGAGAGAGAGAGAGAGAGAATGTCAAGAAGGTCTCCAGAGAGAGAGAGAGAATGTCAAGAAGGTCTCCAGAGAGAGAGAGAGAGAGAGAATGCCAGCGAGTAGGACCAATATGACTGAAGGGTCTACCATCAATGGTAGGGTGAAGGGAGGGAATGTGTAGAAAGTCAGAGTCAGAGGAGTAGAACATTTAGCAGAGGTTGCAGGGCTAAATTGAGTAAGCCATAGAATGTATCAAAAATGGTCAACATTCCCCTGAAACAGTTCTTCAAGGTCAGATGATGTTCAAAATATTGGAGTCTTTCTAAAGCCCCAGAATTCAGAGTCTTGACTATCCCACTGTCACCAACCGCCAACACCCAGGAACAGACTGACCTCTTTTTAAAACTGTGATCTTCTTAGAAATTTTGCTCAGTGTGTGCTTTACTTGGTAAACCCAGAGGAAAAATGCAGTGGCAACGGTTAAATGCTGTCGGGGTTTTAATCTTAGTCCTGGACCAGTAACTGGCAAAGCCAGATTTTGTTTTTCTCAACACTCGGAATTTAGGTCATTTCTTTTCTAACTTTCTTCCCCTTACTCTCTGCTTCTCATACTGGGGTGAGATTCCAAAGGTGTGAGCTGCCATTTAGTACCTCATCCAAATGGTTATATATTTTTTAAATTGGAGTGACAGCAGACAATTCATTCATGTAAGGCATTACAATCAAGCCTGATCCTCTCATTCCCCAATGTCCACACACATGCACATTCCGATAAGGATCCCTAGCTAGCAATCAGGATGGAGAACCCTGGCTGATGGTCCTAGTTGTGGTGCGCTTATTCAGCTAACTCAACGCAGACTGGAAATCAAACCTGGGACTTTCTGGATCCTGCAAGCCGTGATCCATTGCCCCACATGTCATCAATGCACCACGTTTTATTTCTACGGTTCTGTTTCCATCACAGCAGACCCGAGAGCCACAACATATAGACTAGTGTAAAACAACAGAAAATGCTGGAAAAACTCAACAGGCCAGGCAACATCCGTGGAGAGAAAATAGAGTCAACGTTTCGGGTAAAACCCTTTGTCAAGACTGGAAAAGCACAGGAAATGAAATAGATTAAAAGGCCAGGCTGGGAGAGAACAAAAGAGAAGTGAAGAGACATAAGAGGTATTCAAAACCAGACGAGATGGTGATAGGACTAGTGGAGACAAAAGACGGCTCTAGATGAGGTGTGAAATGCGCTAGCAGAATGGGAGACAGCTGCCATGTGGGAGAGAAAAAAAAGGGGGGGAAAGGGCCAAAACAAAGGTGTGGATAAAAAATAAGTAAAAGTGTGGATAAAAAATCAAGACTAGTGTACTAACTTGACTTGTGCAACTGGTACGGTTAAGGAAGCATCAACTTCTGCTCGTCTCACAGCTCCAACATCCCGTTCAAGGAGAACAGGACAAAAAAAAACACATTTTTGCACAGAGGGCTCTGGAATGCGCGACCAGAGTTGGTGATTAAAGCAGAAGTGCTGGTGCTCAGATATCGGCAGTCTTTTATGCCCAAGCCCTGCAAGGTACCAATCCCTGGACTCGGAGCCCTCGGCTGCTTTTCTTCTTCTACTGCCACCTCGTCATCCTGCTCCTCCTCCGTCATCCCCTTGTGCTTCGGCTGGTGATTCTCATTCAAGCTGGACTATCCCAATCCCACCCCCGGGAATGCGAGCACCGGCGCTGGTACTTGTAGCGGATAGACTGAGTGACGCAGAGTATTGTGCGGCACTGGCTTGACCTCCGCCGCTGGGAGCTGCGGCTCATTCATGAGGACATCGGTACAAAGGGAGCATACCATTGCTATAGGTGTGTGACCTAGTCAGGGATTCAAGAATAATCAGCCGGAATGATCATAGCAAATACATTTCCAGTTTCGATTATTTAATTCCTTTCTAAATTACTTTAATCTGATCTGCAAACACACCATCAACAACAACAACTTGTATTTATATAGCGCCTTTAACATAGTAAAACATCCCAAGGCGCTTCACAGGAGTATTTTAAGACACAAAATTTGACACCGAGTCACATAATGACAAATTAGGGCAGGTGACCAAAAGCTTTGTCAAAGAGGTAGGTTTTAAGGTGCGTCTTACAGGAAGAAAGAGAGGTAGCGAGGCGGAGAGGTTTAGGCAGGGAATTCCAGAGCTTAGGGCCCAGGCAACAGAAGGTACAGCCACCAGAGGTTGAGCGATTATAATCAGGGATGCTCAAGAGGGCAGAATTAGAGGAGCGCAGATATCTCGGGGGGGTTGTGGGGCTGAAGGAGATTATGGAGATAGGGAGGGGCGAGGCCATGGAGGGATTTGAAAACAAGGATGAGAATTTTGAAATCGAGGCGCTGCTTAACAGGGAGCCAATGTAGGCCAGCAAGCACGGGGATATGGGCGAACGGGACTTGGTGTGTGTGAGAATGCTGATTCAAAACTTCCACCTATCCATAGTGCAAATTAAAAAGTGCAAAGAACATCTTAAAACTTATGTACAGCAGCTTGAATGTCGTTGGGCCAGAAATTCGTGGCCAAAGGCGTGAGTGCGCTCGGGGTACTCACGCATCTGGCCGTTGGAAATGCCGGCGTTCAGCATGAACAGCGCATGCGGGGAACGCCGGCATTTCCAGACCTCGAGCGCGTGCGACTGCACAGGCAGCGCTTGCGCAGTGAACTTCGTAGATTTCATTCATGAAATCCGTGAGGGTAAGTCCTCAGAATTTACACTTGAAAAAAGCAAGTGTAAAGTGGTTCATTGGCTGCGGAGGAAGAAACATTTTATCGTGGAGCTTCTGAAATGCAATATTTTTGTTTGGGAAAGGGAGGGAAGTTATTTTAAGAAATTTTAAGTAAGTTTTAAAGCTAAAATTTTTTTTTTTTTTAAAAGGGTTTTCAGAACGGTAGGTAGAAGGAGCAATTGTGGCTGTGTGAATGGAATGTGAGAATGAGTTATGTATGTATGTCCACATATATTCCTTTACGTATATGTATGTATGTTTTATATTCCTTTACTAATGTGTATGAATGTATGTTTTTAATTATGATTTTCCAATAAGTTACTTTCTCTGAAAGTCATAATTAAATAATACATTCATACACATAAGTAAAGGAATATATACATAACACGCAAAGGAATATATACAGACATACATACTTTCCGAAGCTCCACGATAATAAATATCTTCCTCCGCAGCCTCTGGAGCAACTGTACCCATGCTTTTTTCATGTGTAAGTTGTAATGACTTGACCTCACTGAAAGCATTAATGAAAGCGGCGAATTATACTGCGCACGCGCTGCCTGTGCAGTCGCACGCGTTCTGCCTCTGAACCCCTTCGTTCAGAGGACAGGAAATGCCGGTTTTCCTCACATGCACTGTGCATGCTGAAAACCGGCATTTCATCCAGCCAGATGCGTAAGTACCCCGACCGTACTCGCGCATTTGGAAGGGAATTACTGGGCCAACATGTTACATGTCAATAAAATGAAAAATTTAACAATTGCGCGACTTGCCCCCTCGCATCTGCGACTGAGGGTCCAAGGAGGTGCATTGCGCAAGAGGTCATCATCGTACGTATCCTCACACTGTTCCCTTTGGGGAACTGTATGAAGTGGTGGAAGGATTTATGGCCGTGATTAACGCTCATTCCGTGACCGTAACCATCTTTGAACCAGCCATTAGGGTGGTTAGTCCTATGGCGGGAGGGTTTTACGGGCTCCCACAACCCATCTGATGGGGGGGGGGCCACCAACACCCACGGACGCAAGTATCCCGCTGGATGTCCACCCAGAATTTAAAGTTGGAACTCCGACTCCACTTGCCGGGACTGTCTGGAGTGGGGTTCAAAACCCTACTCCTTCTGGCCCAGCGGCGGGGATGCTTACTGCTACGCAAAAGGCCCACTCCGCACAAAAGGTGACACCCATACGTTTCCTGCGCCTTTTCCCTCCCCGTGACTGGAGCCCTATGCTGCCATTTCACGTTGCTAATCGGATTGGGCCTTTGTCATAGCGGTAGGATCCCCGCCGCTGGGCCAGATCAGGGTAGGGTTTCGAACCCCGCTCCAGACAGTCCCGGCAAGTGGAGTCGGAGCTCCGGCTCTAAATTCTGGGTTGACATCCAGTGGGATATTTGCGTCCGTGGGTGTGGGTGGCCCCCCCTCCTTGTATAGCTTGTGGGAGCCCGTAAAACCCTCCCGCCATAGGACTAACCGCCCTAATGCCTGGTTCAAAGATGGTTACGGTCACGGAATGAGCGTTAATCATGGCCATAAATCCTTCCACCACTTCATACAGTTCCCCAAAGGGAACAGTGTGAAGACACGTATGACGACGACATTGCTAAATAAATAAATGGAATTAAAAAAATTCTTTTAGGGCTTTTAAAAGTCTTTAAATTGCTTTAATTCTGTTTAAAACTACTTCAGATTACTCAAAATAATGCAAACATTTTAAAAAGTTTATAAAAGTTACCAAAATCTTCAAAAAACTTCCAAAAACCTATTTAAACTGCTGCTTTGCATGTAAAAATGGTTAGCAGCTTGACAGAAACATTGGGGGCGTGTCCAGTGAAACTGAGACCTCAAGGGGCGTGTCTCACTTGCACTGCACACTCCTGGCTTCGCGCTGGCTGCACTCCTGGGTGGCGTGACGTCATACGCTGCCCGGGATTCTTCTTCTGGAAACAGCAATTCCAGGCGTCCCTGGAGCTGATCGGCAGTAGCGCGGGGTAAGTGTAAATACGGGGCTTGCACGCGCTGCAAGCCCCGTTCTGGAATTTCTGGGCCGTTATTTCAGTCTGGTTTCTAAGCCATAAATCCACACCAACATGTAACATAGAAACATAGAAACATAGAGATAGGAACAGGAGTAGGCCATTCGGCCCTTCGAGCCTGCTCCGCCATTCAATGAGATCATGGCTGATCTTCGTCTGAGATCATAGCTGATCTTACCAGTTCAGTACCCCGTCCCCGCCTTTTCTCCGTAACCCTTAATCCCCTTAGCCTTCAGAAATATATCCAATTCTCTCTTGAAAATATTTATTGAATTAGCCTTCACAGCCCTCTGTGGCAGGGAATTCCACAGGCTCACCACTCTTTGAGTGAAGAAATTCTTCCTCATCTCTGTTTTAAATGATTTGCCCGCTATTTTTAGACTGTAGCCCCTGGTTCTGTGCTCCCCTGCCATTGGAAACATTCTCTCTGAATTCAGCCTGTCCAGGCCTGCCATAATTTTATATGTTTCGATGAGATCCCCTCTCAATCTTCTAAACTCCAGTGAGTACAAGCCCAAACTATTCAATCTCTCCTCGTAGGTCATTCCCGCCATTCCAGGTATCAGCCTGGTGAATCGCCGCTGCACTCTTTCCATGGCAAGAACATCCTTCCGCAGATGGGGCGACCAAAACTGTACACAATACTCCAGATGCGGTCTCACCAGCACCTTGTACAGCTGTAGTAAGGTATCCCTATTCCTATACTCGAACCCCCTTGATATGAAGGCCAACATACCATTTGCCTTCTTAATCGCCTGTTGCACCTGCATGCTCTCCTTCAGTGACTGGTGCACAAGAACACCCAGGTCCCTCTGCACTTCCCCATCTCCCAATCTATTGCCATTTAGATAATAATCCACCCTCCTGTTTTTACCCCCAAAGTGGATATGTTAAAATGCTGGCTGAAGCAGGCCCCTTCAATCAGAGCTCACAGACCACTCTAGCGTGGCCCCCTTGATTCCGCCAACTTACATACGTTTTGCAACCAATTGTTGGTGTGGGGCTGAGAGGAAAAATGTCCGCAGTGTAATTCTCTCCATTCCGCACTGCAGTTCCTCTGGTTCAGAATTGCACAGCCCCTGAAAGTGGCCTTTCCATGCAATTGAGAGGAAAGTCGCTTTATGATGACATCAGCAGCACCTAGGGTTGCCAACTCTGATTGGACGTATTCCTGGAGGATTCATCACATGACCTCCCGCCACTGACTGCCCCGCCAAGTTATACAGCCTTTTTTCCATATCTCCAATATTTTTATAATTAATAATTACGTGTTCAAAGAAAATGAAAAAAAAAAACTTTTTTTTAATGCCCCTATGATTTTTTTCCTCCAGGGTTGCTGGCAGCAGTGTCCAGGAGAATAATCTTTAATTCCTGGAGACTCCAGGGCAATTCTGGAGGGTTGGTAGCCCTAGCAACACTCATGCCTGATATCCTTTATTTACCCCAGGCACAAATCCTGTGCGAATCACGTACAGGCTGCCCCCAGGCTGCATTTCTGATGGCACTCGTTGCATTGGAGCAAGCAGGAAGCATTTCACAAGCGAGTTCAGAGGGGTGAATTTCCATGGGGTGTCCCTCAGGGACCCTGCAGCAGGCGGGTGGGTAAAGCCCCAGAAAAATTCACCCACCTGGTGTCTTAAGTTTTGTAAAACTTCATTGTTGGTGTGTGGGCATTACGTCCATTCCTAGTAGCCCTGAACAGCTGGTGGTGGTTGTGGAGTTTCTTCTGGATCTGCTGCAGCTCACACTATTCCTTCTAGTGGGTTGATGCACCTGAGTGACTTGTTAGGCCACATTTATGTAGGACTCAAGTCACATTTAAGTCAGACCAGGTAAGGACAGCAGGTTTCCTTCCCTAAAGAACATCAATGAATCAGTTGTGATTTTACAATTGTAGGGGGGCATCTATTACCTGGTTTATGGTAACATACCTGGCCAGCAGCCTTTTTGCCTGCTGCACTGTAAACCAATTTTAACAGCGGTTCCGAATCGCTACCCCACCTTTCAGTTCTGACTGGAGGACTTACAATCAATGATGTTAAAGCGGACAATTGGTTTGGATATGAGCAAAGTCAAAATTTATTAAACTAAAGAACCATAATCAATCAAATATAAACTATACTACACGAACACAGTAAATGCAGTAAAAGTATATAACAAGGGGGTACAGACGGCAAAAACGAGGGATACAATGGCTACAATGTTATTTAAACAATCTTAGCAATTCCCTTAAATCACTACCCCAAACTCCTTGCTAGGTTGTCTTGTTGAGGAGTCAGAACACTCTGCTCACCTGTGGTCCAGCGAAGTAAAAAGAGGGCAGATAGCTTCTCAGTAGCTATCTTTATACCTGTGTGCTGCTGCCGTTCTGTCTGGAAAAATTCCTGCCTAAAGTTCCAGTACACAAACAAAAGGACTGTGATTGGTTGCTGAATTGCTTGTTTAAACATAGCCAGCCATAATTGGCCTTGGGTCAAGTGGGCAACTCCTGACCTCCCTGGTTTGATTGACAGGTCTTTCATTCTCCTGCCGTTCTGTCTGGCCAGTACACAAAAAAAGGACTGTGATTGGTTGCTGAATCATAGCCAGCCATAACAACCTGTCTCTGTGGCCTCGGGTCAAGTGGACAACTCCTGACCTCCCTGGTTTCATTGACAGGTCTTTCACACAAACGCATTACAAGCTGCTTAGCTGACTGTGATTGGTTGCTGAACATAGCCAGCCATAATAACCTGTCTCTGTGGCCTCGGGTCAAGTGGGCAACTCCTGACCTCCCTGGTTTGATTGACAGGTCTTTCACACAAACACATTACAAGCTGTAAACCTCTGTGTTTGACCGGGCTCAAAAGCACAAGTTTTAATCAAGATATTCTTCTCAATGTGTGTGAATACTTCCACGAATTTCCTCGATTCCGTTGTAGTCCAGCTCAGCCCAGCTCAGCAGTCTTTCGTGGTTCTGAGCATGCTTTAAAACATTGATCTGACCCAGAGGCAATTCAAAACACATAAATCTTCATCCACGATGTGGACTAATGTTTCTCTTGTTTTCAGGGGAATTTTGCGAAACTCCTACACAATCCAACAGCTTCATGGTCACCTTTACTAATCCCAACTTTTTATTATCAAACTATCCAAACTGAATTCAAATTCTCAAACTGCTATGGTGGGATTTGAACTCATGTTTCACTAGATTTCCAAAAGGCGTTCAACAAAGTGCCACATAATAGGCTTGCCAGCAAAGTCGAAGCCCATGGAATAAAAGGGACCGTGGCAGCATGGATGCGAAATTGGCTAAGTGACAGGAAAGAGCGAGTAGTGGTGAACCATCTTCAGCTGCTTCATCAATGACCTTCCCTCCGACATAAGGTCAGAAGTGGGGATGTTCGCTGATGACTGCACAGTGTTCAGTGCCATTCACAATCCTCAGATAATGAAGCAGTCCATGCCCACATGTAAAAAAAACCTGGCCAACATTCAGGCTTGGGCTGATAAGTGGCAGGTAACATTCGTGTCACACAAGTGCCAGGCAATGACTATCTCCAACAAGCGAGCGTCTAACCTCCACCCCTTGACATTCAACGACATTACCATCGCCAAATCCCCCACCATCAATATCCTGGGGGTCACCATTGACCAGAATCTTAACTGTACCAACCACATAAATACTGTGGCTACAAGAGCAGTTCAGAGGCTGGGTATTCTGAGGCAAGTGTCTCACCTCCTGACTCACCAAAGCCTTTCCACCATCTACAAGGCACAAGTCAAGAGTGTGATGGAATACTCTCCACTTGCCTGGATGAGAGTGCAGCTCCAACAACACTCAAGAAGCTCAACACCATCCAAGACAAAGCAGCTCGCTTGATTGGCACCCTATCCACCACCATAAACATTCACTTCCTCCACCACTGGCGTACCATGGCTGCAGTGTGTACCATCTACAAGATGCACTACAGCAACTTGCCAAGGCTTCTTCAGCAGCACCTCACAAACCCGCAATGTCTACCACCTAGAAGGACAAGGGCAGCAGGCACATGGGAACACCACCACCTCCAAGCTCCCCTCCAAGTCACGCACCACCCTGACTTAGAAGTATATCGGCCGCTCCTTCATCATCGCTGGGTCAAAATCCTGGAACTCCCTACCTAACAGCTCTGTGGGAGTACCTTCACCACACGGACTGCAGTGGTTCAAGAAGGCGGCTCACCACCACCTTCTCAAGGGCAACTAGGGATCGGCAATAAATGCTGGCCTTGCCAGCGATGCCCACATCCCATGAACGAATAATAAAAAAGGTTGTTTTTCGGACTGGAGGAAGATATACAGTGGTGTTCTCCAGGAGTCGGCACTCGGACCACTGCTTCTTGATGTATATTAATAACTTGGATGTGGGTGTACTGGGCACAATTTCAAAATTTGCAGATGATACAAAAATTGGAAGTATAGTGAACAGTGAGGAGGATAGTGAGAGACTTCAAGAGGACATAGACAGGCTGGTGGATTGGGCGGACATGTGGCAGATGAAATTTAATGCAGAAAAGTGCAAAGTGATACATTTTGGGATCCTGGGCTTCATGAATATAGGCATAGGGTACAAACATTTGGAAATTATGATGAACCTGTATAAAACACTGGTTTGGCCTCAACTGAAGTATTGTGTTCAGTTCTGGGCACCACACTTTAGGAATGATGTGAAGGCCTTAGAGAGGGTGCAGAAAAGATTTACGGGAATGATTCCAGGGATGAGGGACTTCAGTTATGTGGATAGACTGGAGAAGCTGGGGTTGTTCTCCTTAGAGCAGAGAAGATTGAGAGGAGATTTGATAGAGGGGTTCAAAATCATGAGGGGTCTGGACAGAGTAGATAGAGGGAAACTGTTCCCATTGGCAGAAGGGTCGAGAACCAGAGGACACAGATTTAAGGTGATTGGCAAAATAACCAAAGTTGACATAAAGAAAAGAATATTTTACGTAGCGAATGGTTAGGATCTGGAATGTACTGCCTGAAAGGGTGGTGGAGGCAGACTCAATCACAGCTTTCAAAATGGAGTTGGATAAGTACCCAAAAGAAAAACATTTGCAGGGCTACGGGGAAAGGGTGGGGGAGTGGGACTAGCTGAAGTGCTCTTGCAGAGAGCCGGCATGGGCTCGATGGGCCGAATGGCCTTCTTCCGTGCTGTAACCATTCTATGATTCTATTTTTAGTTCAAACCTCCTGATGACTAGCCATGTAAGTTAACCACTACACTACCATACCCAATTGGTTTTGACAGCAGTACTACTGAGATCAGACTTTTTGTTTCTGGTGCTGGGGCATGCTGACCAACTCTGCCCCTGAGACCAGACGGTGTGCCATTGGGCATCCCGTCATATTTGGCTTATGAGGAGAAAGGTGGCAAAGGCATGTAGGAAGCTCGTCTGGATGACAGGGAAGGCAGACACCACAGGCAAAGTGAGGAGCCTATCCACCGTCCCTGCTGGATCTCGCCCAACGGAGGAGGAATTTATGAAAAAAAATAAACAGGTTAATGGAATATGAGCCTTTATCTCAACGGGGCTGGAATACAAAGGGGTGGAAGTTATGTCACAGTTAATATCAAGTTCTGTTTGGACCACATTTAGAGCACTGTGTTCAGATCTGGGCACCGCACCTCAGGAGGGGACACAGTGCAGATTCACCAGAATTATACCAGGGCTAAAAGGGTTAAATTATGAGGACAGGTTGCATAGACTAGTCTTGTATTCCCTTGAATATAAAAATTAAGGAGTGATCTAATTGAGGTGTTAAGATGATTAAACGACTCGATAGGGTAGATAGAGAGAAACTATTTCCTCTGCTGGGGGAGTCCAGAACAAGGGTAATTTATAATTAGAACTAGGCATGTCAGGAAGCACTCCTTCGCACAAAGACTAGTGAAAATCTGGAACTCTCTCCCTCAAAAAGTGTTGAGGCTGGGGGTCAATTGAAAATTTCAAAACTGAGATTGATAGATTTTTGTTAGGCAAGGGTATTAAGGGTTACAGAACCAAGACGGATAGATTGAATTAAGATACAGATCAGCCATGATCTAACTGAATGGTGGAACAGGCTCAAAGGGCTGAATGAATCCTGTTCCTATGTACCTATGAGTCTGCTGCCCAAGAGATGGGAGGCAGATTTAGCAACAGAAACACGGGGAGCCAGCTCATGGGTAGCAATCTCCTGGGATCCAAATTAAAACGGAGCGGTTTGTGACTTTTGTTGAACATAGAATTGGCTTACCGTGAAATTCAAAGGAGGCTAACTTTAGATTGAATATACAGTGCAGATGTTAGATTACCCAGTTAACAAGTCCCCATGGCTTTCAAAATCATCCCGTAGGATCTTGCAATATCCTAGCAACCACAGTAAAATCCTCTGGTATTGGAATTTTGTCGATAATGCTTGCGATTTGTTTCAAAAACCTATAAGCATCTCATAGAACTTATACTTGGCTATCAGACAGAATCCATTCATAAGGGTTTAGATAGTTGATGTTTCTTTCTGATAGAAGCAAACATTCGGTGAATAAGAAGGTGGATTTTCCTCTTTGTCAGGCCTGGGGATAATTTCCTAGGAGCAGCGAAGAGGAAAGAGGGGCAGAAACCCGTCACGTTAGGGCTTTGCCCCCACAGCACAAACCTGGAATTTTCTGGCACTTCCCCAATGTGGTACTGGGCCTGGGCTTGGGCCTGTAACAGAGGCAGGGCAAGCATCCCATGTCAATGAGGCAGGAGGAGGTGGCGTTGCAAGCTGCTCACCTCATTTTCTTCACAGTATGACTGTTGGGTGCCTCAGCTGAGAGATGCCTGAAGAAAGCAGGGGTTGGGGGCTTTGCACTGGGATGCTCAGGGACCTAGATGTCCATGGGACACCCAGGGGCAGCCCAACCATCGAAGAGAGTGGATGGATCTTCCATCTGAGGTACCTTCTACACCCTTAACTCTCAGATGATCTTTGAACCTTGGGCTTTCTAGCTGTTTATATATATGTGTGTGGCCACTACCATTCACATCTTTTGGTTGAAGTGATGTGAATGAACTGATACATACGCCTTATGTATGATTTGATATGAATGGCACATGATGTCCTGGATTATGTAAGTATTATCCTGACTCACTCATGCAGATGAAACTACCACATCTATGTACCTTCCCTTAGCAGCATCATTTGCCAAAGCAGAATATTTGTTTTATGAACATTGAATATCATAGACTCTCACAGCACAGAAGGAGCCCATTTAGCCCATCGTGCCTGTGCCGGCTCTTTGAAAGAGCTGTCCAATTCATCCCACTCCCCTGCTCTTTCCCCATAGCCCTGCAAATTTTTCTGTTTCAAATATATATCCAATTCCTTTTAGAAAGTTACTATTGAATCTGCTTCCACCACCCCTTCAGGTAATGCATTCCAGATCACAACAACTCACTGCGTGAAAAAAATTCTCCTCATCTCCCCCCAGTCCTTGTCCCAATTACCTTAAATCTGTGTCCTCTGGTTACTGACCCTCCTGCCAGTGGAAACCGTTTCTCCTTATTTACTCTATCAAAACCCTTCATATATGAAAGAAAAAGGGGAGATATTCCTCTGTGGGTGCCATTTGGGCTCTGACAGGCACAGGCACACCTGAGGAAGCTACTGCCCACATTTTTCCTCTTCCGGGCCATTTCCATGGCCCAGGTGGACTCCAGGCTCGGGCCCACCCCTGACTGGACTGTGCAATGAGGAGGAAATGGGAGCAGAACGGCAGGTCTCTCGGGCTGCACTGCAGGCCTCTGAGATCGGGACCTTCTCAGCCTCCAGGTTGTTTCCGCTGACTGGAGAGTTTAGAACTAGGGGTCATAGTCTCAGGGTAAGGGGTTTAGGACTGAGATGAGGAGAACATTCTTCACTCTTTGGAATTCTCTACCCGAGAGGGCTGGGGATGCTCAGTCGATGAGAATATTTAAGACTGCGATCGATAGATTTTTGGGCACTAAGGGAATCAAGGGATATGGGGATTGGGCGGGAAAGTGAAGTTGATGTAGAAGTTCAGCCATGATCTTATTGAATGACGGAGCAGGCTCGAGGGGCCGTATGGCCAACTCCTGCTCCTTGTGTTCTTATGTTCCAGGCAGGAGAGACATTCGTTCCTGCAGCTTGTACTCCCACGGCAGCTTATGTTGTCCCATGTGATGCCTTCATGGGTAAAAAGCAATGTTCCCTTTAAGCTGCATGGCTGCGCAGCCCCGCAGCTGTCTGAAGCTCCCACGCAGCAGGCTCACCGGCTTTTAAATGCAAAAATGGCGCATGCACGGATTTTTGAAAGGGCCACGCAGCCCGTTAAGGAGTCTGCGCGGCCTAAAAAAATGTAGAGGGACCATTGGTAAAGAGTCCAGTCCAGCCAGTGGCACCACCCTAAAGCAAAAAAAAGCAGCATAGAAAGCTCTCCCCTTCTACACATTAACTGCACAGAAAACACATGAATAACTTCACAGCTATTGGGTGTACAGCAGGGTTCACTTGTGACGGGAACGTTATTGATGCGGTGGTGTCACCGGGGGTGGGGCGGGGGGGAGTCTTCAGAGAGACCCTGATGTTCTGAAGGCTCTCCATCGCATGAACACAAAAGCAAAATACTGCGGGTGCTGGAAATCTGAAATAGAAGCAGAAAATGCTGGAGATACTCAGCAGCTCAGGCAGCATCTGTGGAGAGAGAAACAGAGTCGACGTTTCAGGTCGATGACCTTTCATCAGAACTCCCTGGTGATGTAGTCCTCTCTGCTGACCCCTTCGAGTGTAAATCCACTTCATTTGGCTCGGCAGAGGGCTTGTGCAATGAATTCTGAATGCTTTGAACAAGCTTGTGTCCCTGGCTTTCAGCACTCTGAACAAGATGGGCGATCAGGGAAAAGTTCTCAAGACTTAGGTCTGATGTGCAGCAGGTGCTAGAAGCCAAGACACACATTATAACAACTTCAGTAAGTGAGACCGTAAGCATAGTGTATGCATTTCACATGGATGCTCACACTGCAGCTATGAAAGCCGTGAGTAATAAAATATAGAAAGCTGTGAAAGTCAACTTTAACTCATTAACAGCGAGATTGCAGCCCTCCAGGCAGCAAGGATTGGCACTCATAGCAGTGTGCTCCAGTAGACCAGTGCACTTTGTGAGGACATGTCCTGCAACATGAGGCAAGATAGCACACAGGGCTTTCTAGTTGGCTCTCATTTGCAGTAGATCTGTGTGAGCACCAGGTCGACCAGTTCTCATGCTGCCATTACAATAGCAAAATACTGCAGATGCTGGAAATCTGAAGTAACAACAGAAAATGCTGGAAACACTCAGCAGGCCAGGCAACATCTGTGGAGAGAGGAATAGAGTCAACGTTTCAGGTCTGTCTCCCTTCGTCAGAACCCATGCTGCCATTGTCCTACTCGGAGGGCAGATGTTGTTGGCCCTCCTCCTCCTCCTCCTCTTGCACCGGTGCCTGCTGGTTATTGGCGAATTTAATGCTGATGCTCTAATCTATGGCAATGCAGTGCAACATATTATCATTACTTTGAGGACCGTCTTGGGGCGCACATGATAAAAGAGCAGCTTGGACAACTGAAGTGCTGCTTGAGCATGCCAGAGGCCTAATCTAGGTAGGCATGATGGGCCTTGTTGGCCAGAGTGTGTGCGCCTTTCACCCGGTAAGTTCAATGTGTCTCGACACATATAGCTTTATGTATAACTTTATTAGTCCAAAGTCCACATAAGCTACAGGACAGTACCGTGTATACAACTAGATCTTAAAGTCATAGGGGGCAAAAATTCAGTTGGTTGCACCACCCGTTAGCAACTTAAGAGGGCGCTAAGTGGGGCGCAAACCAACTAGCGCCTGGGCGCGGCACTGCCCACGCCTTCCACCAAATTCAGCGGGAGGTTAGTGGTGGTGCTAACCGTTAGCGCTGCGCTGCTGGCGATGACGTCATCGGTGTGCGCAGCACCCCGCTCACGCCCCGGCCGCGATCTTCAGGAGCACCCCCTGATTTATCGCCGGACGCTATGTCCAACAGGGTTAGGGTGGCGTACCTGCGGCTGGGGAGGCGCAAATTAAAGGCGAGGTGCGGGGTGGCCAGTTTTGTTGTTGGCCGCCTGCCAGCACCTGCCTGCGCTCCCATCCCCGGCCTCCGGAACCGCCCCCCCATGGACCGCCGGCTGCGCTCCAAGAGCCCGGCACTTCTCTTGGGTGCCGGGCTCTTTTGCCTGCACTCCTGATCCCCGGGGGCCCAGCTGGGCCCCAGATCGAGCTGCACAAAGCCCCTCCCCTTTAAGAAGGGGAGGAAGGCCTGCAATACCGCAGCGTGACGTGCCGCAGCAAGTGGCGCTGCGGCACGTAGCGCCACGATATTCACTCGCAGCGCCCCAAGAGGGAGGCGGGGTGCCTCCAGTAGCACCCCGCTTCCCTTTGGGGCGCAACCGACCAATTTCCGGTGCGGTGGCGCTAATTTTTCTGGGGCGCTACTTTTAGCGGCCTGGCGAAGTTAGCGCCCCAAACGGGGCTATATTCAATTTCTCCCCCTAAGTAACTTGTGTGGCCCACAAAGGATGATGGGATAGTTAGCATATATTGAGAAAGAGTGAGCCCGTGTAGCAGGGCACGTACCCCTAATGGATTCTGTTGGCAAAGGAGGAAGATTCTTGAATAACCCAGTCAGTCAGTCTGTAGTGTATGTACCCGTCTACCTTTAAGAGAACTATTGTATGTAACCGTTCACCTTTAAGAGAACTATTTTAGGTGTGACACTACTTTGTTTGGCTTCTGTATACGGTAATACCGACGGTGACCACACCAGTATATAAGTGTTGTGCCAGGAGTTATTGGGCAGATTCGCCCTGACCTTCGAATAGTAAAGTCCTGTTTTAAGTTACTCTTGGAGTCTGTGTATTAATTAACTAAACAACCCACAGACTTTACACAGTCAGTGTGGGAGAAGATAGAAAGCAGAAGAAAATGCAGCTGAGCTAGTTTATGGTTAACTACAATGAAGACTAAATCAAGAATGAACAATAGGATAGATTAGACCGAGTTTATAATATATGATTTTAGCAGTGTATGAACAAACACAATTAAAAAGAGGTAAGGTCATTTGCAGTGGATCTGTGTGAACACCAGGCCGACCAGTTCTCATGCTGCCATTACAATAGCAAAATACTGCGGATGCTGGAAATCTGAAGTAACAACAGAAAATGCTGGAAACACTTGTAGGATTCGCAAAATTGGATTTCATATTAATAAGGGTTAAATGGCAGAAGAGGCCGTGATTTTAAAGACTGTTTTAAAAGAAGCCCAGAAAAGGGGGCATACAAAATGGCCGCCATACCATGTGATCAGCTTATTGGGACACTTTAAAATGGTTCCTGCGCAACCTCAGACAGCTATGTGGATTGAACCCTTAGTAAGTTCTGGAAGCTGTTTCGGAGAGAACGAAACCAGACCCACAGGCATGCATATGGATTAGATGCAGATCCACTCAAGGTCGGCTTGGAGACAGGGGCCATCTAAATGTTGACCCAGATGAAAGAGGACAATATATATTCATGAGGACAACACCAAGGGCTCGGTAACGAGATCAGTAGGACATTAAAAACAATGAAAGCCATTTCCAACCAGAGATGGGCCTATTACTAGACGCTTAAAATGATTTTAAATATAATAACTGCCCCGCTGTGCTAAAAGCCCGCCAAAGTTAAAACAAAGACTAACCTGATTTTGGGCGGGAAGTGAAGCCTCGGGAAGGAAGGTATATCTGGAGAGACTTTTCGGCTTGGGGACAAGAGAGCCAGCAGCTGGAGGACACGGCAGTGGGACACGACTCGACACAGCACCAGGGAGCACGGAGCGCAGCACCCCGGACATGCAGCTTGAGGAGGAAGAAACAGCTTGGAAGAAGACGCTGGCGGAAGCTTGAATCAACAAGCTCGGACAGTCACAAAGAGAGCCGAGAAAAGGACAGTTTAAAATCGGACAGTCGTTGCAGCCCTAGCAGCCTGTCCAGCTTTTGAGCTGGGCAAAGAGGAGCTGGCGTGGGGAAAGATCAGCGGACTCTGCTCCACCGTTGGAGAAATCAGAAGGATAATTATGACTGTATAAAGAAAGTCATTTCGGAACCAGCGTCCCGCCCCGGGGAAGACTATTGGGAGATCATCGACCATCCCCGGGCCGTAGCTGAAGGTAGAAGGGGCCACACCAGCCCAAAACTCCTCTGGCCAGGGTCGAGCCGACGATCCTCGACCCCACCGACATCCAGGCCCGCCGGTGTCCAGCCGCCCCCGACCCCCACCTCAGGAGAGAGGTGTGGCGCAGCTCGCAGGGGCTCCATGATCCACGTGGAGACGAGACGCCTGAAAGGACCAAACACAGACTCGTTTTCAAAACCTTGCACTTCCTAGTGGGATTGGTGAGCATGTTTCTGGCCCTTCACAATCAAATCTAGATAGGTTTAATAAGGGGGTGGATTTAAGGGCACAATTAACATGAGTTGTTGTCCCTCGATGTTCCGTGTGTTTCCTTATTTCATGATGATCTTTGTAGAGTATAAGATGCCTGTAGTTGTTTTAGTTAGTATAATGTCATTATGATTTGTTTGCGTTTGTTTTTCCCTCCCATGTACCATACTCTTATCTGTGTTGCATTTGATTTGATATACTTTTCCATTTGCAATAAAATTTCATTTTGATTCATCAAACTTGGTCTACACGAGTTTGCTCTACATTGTAGTTCCTGCGCCTAAGTCCAGAGTATAGAACCTAAGGGGCGAGTGGGTCGAACCACTCAAAGTTTTACTGTGCAAGAGAGAGAGGCCTCTGGAGAGAGAAACCTCTGGGAAACCTCCCGAGGAAGGAAAACCCCTTACACACTCATGGTAAAGTACTGAGAAAGAAGAGATGAGCTCAGCTGAACAATGTAAGGAATAGAATGTAAGAGCTTGAAGAGTATAGATAAGAGTGGGCCCATAGAATTTACAGCACAGAAACAGGCCATTCGACCCAACTGGTCTATGACGGTGTTTATACTCCACACGAGCCTCCTCCCAACCTTCTTCATCTAACCCCATCAATATATCCTTCTATTCCTTTCTCTCTCGTGTTTAGCTTTCACTTCAATGCATCTACGCTAGTGACCTCAACTACTCCTTTGGTAGCGAGTTCCGCATTCTAACCACTCTCTGGGTAAAGCAGTTTCTCCTGAATTCTTTATTGCATTTATTAGTGACTATCTTATAGTTATGGGCATGTAAAATATCAAGCCCTACTCTACAGGCCTCATTGTACCGCATCACTGCCCTGGTGCAAGGGCTCTGTAGAAGCATCATGAACATAGTTGCAGGTACCAAAGTTGATTCAGTGATGGGCATGTCCAAGCAGTGCTCCTGTTGCATGGTTCTGTGGACTCAATAGTGGCCCTGTGGTGTCTCCTGTTGTGGCCTGGAAGTTGAAATTGATTCAGAGTCTTCTTCCTCCTCCTCTTCATAATATCAAAAGAAATGGACTCCACTGGAGAGATCCATGGCGGGGAAATTCCTCGGAGCTCCTCCCGCTCCACCAGTGTTACATCGGTGAAGTAACATCAGCGGAGTGGGAGCAATTCCAAGGAAATTTCTGGCCCGTGTTTATACTTTGAGCAGAGCTGAGTAATAGTAGCAGCAAAAGTCCTGACTCAACTCCCAAAGAGGACTATGCAGACAAAGAGACAACCTTCAGTAGCAGCACACTAACTTGCCTCCTCAAAGTGGTATCCACTTCACGGATACCTTGCAATAGCTCTTACCATCAGTGATATAGTGGCAGTAATTACTAGGGATGGCGTTTGGCTGGAAATGATGGGGAATGGGTGGATGAGTTAGACATTCCCCCCCCTTTTAACGGTTCTTAAAGAGAACTGGCGTTTTTCTGGGAGAAGACTTCAGGTGCAGTTTTTTATGGAGCGAATTTTACAGGGTAACCATTTTTCCTCTGTTTATAGCCTCATAACTGCCCTGAAACAGGTGGTAATTCAGAGTAAAATCCAAGCCAGGATTCCCTGCAGTGTGACATTTTGTAATGCCTTGGATAAGTGCAATACTACAGATGTGCATTAAATACATGACTTGTAATTAGGTGGGTGTTTTATTAGCATAGATTTCTTTCCCTTTGGAATATTGCTTTTGAATAAGTTTAGTTCTGTGTAATTTTTTTTCCAATTACCGCCAGTAGAAGCCAATCCAAATCATTAAAACAGCTGGTTGAGCTGATTTAAATTACTAGCATAGGTTGGTTTCCGTCAAAGGTAGCTGAGATACACAAAAGAGCATTCTAATGGTTCGACGCTAACCCAACACGTATTGTCCATAGTCAATGCCAAAGATCCCAATATCCGCAGTGCTGTTGACTTTAGACAATCACTTTGAATAGAACTGATAAGAATGTCACCACTGGGAAGTGCCGCCATTGAGATCATAGAGTCATACAGCACAGGAGGCTATTCAGCCCATCGTCCTGTGCTGGCTTTTTGAAAGAGCTAGCCAATTAGTCACACTCCCCTGCCAACCTTTCCCTCAGTGTCACCAGCGGCACGTTCCATGACTGGGAAGTGTTACGATTGAGAAGTCACTGGAAAGTAACACAGTCGTGAAGTATCCCCATTGGAAGGTATCACCTCTGCTTATAAACGGCTGCCAATCGGAATTATCTCGTCTAATTGAGAGGTGCTGCCAATGAGAAAGGCCATCTGTCATTATTACTTGGTTCAACTGAGAATTGCCACCATTGAGAATTACCAACATTGAGAACGGCCACCATTGACAGGTGCCACTATTGAGAAGTGGGAATCACAGAATCACAGAATCACAGAAACCCCACAGTGCAGATAGAGGCCATTTCGGCCCATCGAGCCTGCAGCGACACATATCCCACCCGATCCCCGTAACCCCTACACCAACACATATCCCACCCACCCCACGTATTTAATCCCCCTAACACTAAGGGTCAATTTATCATAGCCAATCAACCTAACCCGCACATCTTTGGACTGTGGGAGGAAACCGGAGCACCCGGAGTAAACCCACGCAAACACGGGGAGAATGTGCAAACTCCACACAGTCGCCCGAGGCCGGATTCGAACCCGGGTCCCTGGCGCTGTGAGACAACAGTGCTAACCACTAGGCCACCGTGCTGCCCCCTTGGAATGTACCATCTTGCATCGGTTATATTGGCTGTGTTTCCTTAATGTGTCATCCTGTCTCTCACAGGCAGGAATGCTTATTTTAGAATATTGTAGGTCGGTTTATTCAATATGTAACAAGTTCTTTGATTTTGTCTGGCAAATCAAGAGCTATTGATTCAACGGGTCTATTACAGCATTTATCGGAGCTTAGTAAGCATATCCTACTTTGGCACAGGCAGATAGTGATATGCCTGAATTTGCACAAAGACCAGCACTAATGACATGTCCAATTATTAGACAAGAGCCTGATGTGATAATACATCGCCTTCAAAAGCCAAACTTCAAAGCACATCACACATCAAGATGATAAAAGGTGTTTTGACTATTTCCCTGATCAAACTGAAAAAATTGCTGATTGCAGGAGAACCCTGATCTCAAGTATGTTTGCTTGTTACAAGAGCTGCAATTTGCGAGAGAGAAGCAGCAGTAGGAGTCAGAGCAACAAGATGTGTCCATTGTGTCTCAATCGGTTTGGCGCACGTCAATAATACCTTATTGCTGAATTTTAACCCTTGTGACCTCTGAATGTTCGGCTCTATGGGGCAGTTTTCTAACTGCGTGCTCCAGGTGAGGAGCTGTGCCCATGGAAACGCACTTCATACAGTCAGGTGTACAGCGTGTGCATGTCTCCCGCCAAAATGTTTGGTATATCACATACTGTTGTGTATGTACCTTTAAGAGAGAACTGTTTTACAGCTCCTGTATACTGTAGTACCGGCAGTGACCACACCTGTATATAAAGCCGGAGCAGGCTTCTGTACTTTAGTCTTGAGACTACTCTACTCTAGTAAACACCTGTTGATTGTTAAGTTACAGCCTCCGTGTAGTTCTTGGGGAAACATCCTATTTAACGAATCACGGATCTAACAGTGGCGACGAGGTGTGATTCGAATCTGCCTGCAACTCTGCATTTCCCGCCAAGGAGTCGCTCCGGGAGGACGGTGGAAGAAAGTCGAGGCCAGAAGCACGGGCGTCGACCACGAGCAACCACCCAGTCATCCGGCAGCAAGCGAACATCGCAGGAGTGGCTGTTGAGAGCCGGGCTTGGTTCCCCAGCCACGACGATCCAGCAACAGACTGGCAACAGGTGCAGCGCACACCCTTCCCGGACAGCGGCGGCAGGAGCCGACCGACGGCGTAGAAAAGCCGAGCAGCGTCGACGGGGTAAGAGAGAGGGTGAAGCGCACAGGGCGCGGCCGGGGGTTAAAGAACCGAGCGGCGTCGAGGAAAAACAAGCAGAGAGAGAGAGAGAGGGTAAAGCAGCAGCCGGGTTCAGGACCGAGCGACGGCAACGGGAAAGGCGCACAGGCGAACGCGCAGAGCACAGCCAGGGCTCAAGGGCTGAACCGCGTCCATGGGGAGAAGAAGGGAGAGCGCAGGAGACGCCATTGAGCCGCTGAGAAGAAGGGAGAGCGCGGGAGACGCCATTTTCTTGAAGCCGCAGCGGAGAAGAAGGGCGAGCGCGGGAAGGAAGGAAAGCGCAGGAGACGCCATTTTGTTCCAGCGGAGAAGAAGGGAGAGCGCGGGAGATGCCATTTAGACAGTTAAATTACACCCAGGGATGGCGAAGAGTGGCAGTATCACGGCGTTCGACAATGAAGTCGAAGATTGGGCGACATATGTGGAATGCATTGAGGTGCACTGCAGGGCGAATGAAGTGCCAGATGCTAGGAAAGCACTGGTTTTGTTAAATTCCATGGGTGCAAAAACTTATGGCTTACTGCGAAACCTGAAAACCCCAGAGAAGCACGTGGAGAAGAATTTCGAAAGCATAGTAGAAATCCTACAGGACCACTTAAGCCCCACACCGCTGCTGATAGCAGAAAGATTTAAGTTCCACAAAAGGAACCAGCATAAAGATGAAAGTAATGCTGAGTACTTAATGGAACTGCGCAAGTTATCGAAACACTGCCAGTTTGGAGCGGGACTATCAGATACGTTAAGGGACAAGTTTGTGTGTGGGCTTCAAAGTGAAGGAACCCAGAAACGGCTTCTATCAGAAAAGGATCTTACGCTGGACAAGGCTTTCAGCATGGCAGTATCACACGAAGCAGCCGCACGGGGCGCTGCAGAGATACAACGGTGACCGCAAGAATACGGCACCAATGAAATGTCATATGGAGCAGGGAAGTGTTATCGCTGCGGCAGAACAACACACGATCAGAAGGGTTGTTGGTTCAAGGACCAAGTGTGCAGACAGTGTGGAAAAACGGGACACATAGCAAGAGTCTGCAGGTCAGGGAAGAAAACCAACAGCAAGAAATCTCCACAGGAGAAGTACAAAAAGGTACACCAGGTGATGGACAGTAGTTCATACGAACAGGCAAGTGATACAGACTCCGGAAGCAAGGAGCTGGGTTGTCTGAAACTACATAAGGTAACCAAAATAGAGGATCACCAGACTATCTGGGTCACACTCAAGATAGACGAAGTCCAAATGAAAATGGAATTGGACACTGGATCAGCCCTATCAGTCATAAACCAAAGGGACTACAAGCAACTATTTCCACACATACCCTTGGAAGCTACAGAGATTGCCTTGAAGACGTACACGGGGCAAAAAGTCTACCCCAAAGGAAAAATAAGGGTGAAAGTGATATACAAAGGCCAGGAAATACCTAAAATGGACCTATATGTATTGCCAGATGGAGGACCACCACTACTAGGACGTGAATGGATCCGGAAGATACAACTAGATTGGCATTCCATACAGGCACTGAAGGTTGAGGCCAAAAAGGATGACGACGCCACACCTGGACAACTGTCAAAAATGCTAACTGACGCACAAGAAGTGTTCCAGGAGGGACTCGGAACACTAAAAGGCATAACAGCAACGATTGAAATAGAGGAAAATGCAAGTCCAAAGTTTTTAAGGCCAGACCGGTGCCTTAAGCGATCCGACCAGCCGTTGAAGCAGAGCTGGAAGGGCTGGAACGTTCAGGAGTACTGTCCAAAGTAGACTGGAGCGAGTGGGCTACACCCATCGTCCCTGTAATGAAGAGGTCATTGAGTAATACGCCTGGGGAACCAAAGAAGGTCCGCATCTGTGGGGATTTCAATGTGACAGTGAACCCAATCCTTCACACGGTACAATATCCGCTTCCACGGATTGAGGATATTTTCGCCTCGCTATCCGGGGGTAAACGCTTCACCAAAATTGATCTGGCCTAGGCGTATTTGCAAATGGAGGTAGAAGAAGCCTCGAAACAATACCTCACAATCAACACTCATAAAGGTCTCTATCAATACAACTGACTGGTGTTCGGGGTAGCATCGGCTCCGGCTATTTGGCAAAGGGCAATTGATCAAGTCCTGCAAGGAATTCCAGGGACCCAGTGTTATTTGGACGACATCCTGGTCACAGGCGAAAATGAGAGTGAACACCTCGCCAACCTGGAGAAGGTGCTCGCTAGATTAAAGGAATATGGGCTACGAGCTAATCGCCACAAGTACGAGTTTTTCCAGAAGCAGATCTCGTATTGTGGCCACATTATTGATGAAGAGGGGTTACATAAGTCCCCTGAAAAGATTGAGGCAGTAGTCAAGGCTCCAGCACCGGAAAATGTGTCACAACTGAGGTCGTTCCTCGGGTTGGTGAACTACTACCATAAGTTCTTACCAAATTTGTCTACAGTAGTACACCCACTGAATACCCTACTGCAAACGGGGGTACTATGGAAGTGGAATGACGAATGTAAACGAACTTTCCAAAAGTGCAAAGATTTGATCACATCAAAAGAGGTGTTGGCCCATTTCAACCCAGCACTACCAATCCGGTTGGCATGTGATGCATCACCCTATGGTATTGGAGCAGTGTTATCGCACAAATTCCCAGACGGGTTGGAGAGGCCAGTAGCCTTTGCGTCTCGGTCACCAACCTCAGCCGAGCGCAACTACGCCCAGATCGACAGGGAGGCCCTCAGCCTAGTATGGGGAGTAAAAAAATTCAACCACTATCTGCATGGGCAGAAGTTCACCTTGCTGACTGACCACCAACCACTTGTCTCCATCTTTAATCCAAAGAAGGGCATTCCGGTGATGACTGCACAACGGTTACAAAGATGGTCCCTTTTTCGAGGGGCGAACCAATATGAAATAGAATATAAAGGCACGAAACAGCATGGAAACGCTGATGGGCTATCTCGCTTGCCACTGCCTACTGTGGAGGAAGCACCAGCAGTGGACCCTATCGAGATATTTTATTCGTCAATAATTGAACGATTGCCAGTAACTAACGCGGATATATAGAAGGAGACCCGCAATGATCCGACACTGTCTCGGGTATATGATTTGACGGTGAGGGGATGGCCAACACATGGCGACTCACTGTTGCCAGCATTCTCATCCAGAAGAGAACAGCTGTCAGTATGCCAGGGGACAGTGATGTGTGGATCCCGAGTGGTAATTCCACCCAAGTTAAGGGAGAGAGTGCTCAATGAGCTTCACGAAGGTCATCTGGGAGGGGTGAAAATGAAAAGCCTTGCTAGGGCTTATGTGTGGTTGCTGGGGATTGATCAACAAATCGAGGACCTAACCAAGAGCTGCTCAGGATGCCAGAAGTTCCAAAATGCACCACCACATGCCCCTCTACATCCATGGGAGTGGCCCTCCTCTCCATGGCAACGGGTGCATATTGATTTTGCTGGTCCATTCATGGACTCAATGTTCTTAATAGCAGTGGAAGCACACTCAAAATGGCGTGAGGTGATAAAAGTGTCCTCAACCACTACAGAGAAAACGATTGCAGTCCTACGGACCATATTTGCCAGGAACAGCTTGCCAGAGCAGATTTGCTCTGATAATGGACCACAGTTTGTGTCCGAAGAGTTTTGGAAAATTATGAGAAGGAATGGGGTAAGGCATTACACATCCGCCCCGTATCATCCAGCCACAAATGGATTGGCTGAGAGGTTCGTACAAACCTTTAAAAAGGTGACAATGGCCATGTGCGATGATGAAATTCCACTACAGCATAAGGTGGACAATTTCCTGTTAGCCTACAGAAATGCGACACATGCAGTTAACAACCAGACCCCGGCCATGATGTTCTTTAACCGAAGGTTGAGATCTCGTCTGGATTTGCTCAGACCAAATGTGCGAAGAAATGTTGAGGATAAACAATTCCAGCACATCAATGAGAAGCCGACAAGGAGCTTCAATGTAGGACAACCAGTCTTGGCCCGTGACTACTGAACAGAGAAATGGCAACCGGGGACGATATGCACACGGCAGGGGCCATTAATGTACACAGTGGATGTCGGGGAGAACATTGTGAGATGCCACGTCGACCAGATCTTAGCGTCACAGGAATGAGTCAACCCCATGTCTTGCGTACCTGGGGATGAACCCGACATACCGGTAGCATCTACCTCAGAAACAGTAGCAGTGGAAACTGATGAACTAACCGATGAAAGGGGGCCAGAATCGCCTCCGCACCAAGAACAAGAACCTCAGGGAAGGCGCTATCCTGAAAGGATCAGGAAGCCGCCCCAAAGACTGAATTTATAAATGGACTATTTTCAGTTCATGTTGCATCTTAAAAATGTTAATTGTTAAATGAATGTTATGGTACTGTTAATCTAAAAGGGGAGGAATTGTTGTGTATGTACCTTTAAGAAAGAACTGTTTTACAGCTCCTGTATACTGTAGTACCGGCAGTGACCACACCTGTATATAAGCCTTGAGCCTGCCTCTGTACCCCCAGTCTTGAGACTACCCTACTCCAGTAAACACCTGTTGATTGTTAAGTTACAGCCTCCGTGTAGTTCTTGGGGAAACATCCTATTTAAAGAATCACGGATCTAACACATACAACACGTGGCTAAACTTCCAATTTACTCTCTCAGTGAGCCAAGCTCCCCAAGCATTTAGACTGATAGATGCTGAGTGAGAGGTGCAGCCACCAAGCCGAGAGTTATACTTCCAGCTGTAACTCACTCTCTGACCACCACTAGAGAACCCTTCTCTCTCCCGACAGTTAATTTTAAGTATTCAGGGAAAGCAGGGAACAATAACCCCTTTCTCACAACATTAAACGACTCGATATTAAACTTATAAAGTGCCCAGGAGATCCATCACGTACCTGCATCACAGGCTTCCCCAGGGTGTAAGGTGCCATAGACTGCACCCACATTGTCTGCATGCTCCCCATCACCAGCCTGGCATCTTTCTGAATCGAAGGGGATTTCACTCCCACAATGTCCAGCTTGTTTGTGACCAAAGGCAGTGTATCATGCGGGTCTGCCCGCTATCTCGGCAGCTGTTATGACTCATTCATCCTGCACCAGTCCTCTGTGTCGCCTTTGTTCCAACTCAGCTGTGAGGTCACAGGCCACAAGGGCTATCCTTTTCAGACTTAGCTTGTGACTCCTGTCAGGAAGCCAGGCACAGCCGCAGAGCTGTCCTACAACGAGAGCCATGGCTGCCTCCAGAAACATCTTCGAGCTTGTTCAAGCATCACTTCCACTAACTGGACTGACGTAATAAAACTCACTACGCACTTGGTTTGAGTATAAAGCAAGGCTTTAATCAACTTGTTTCAGAACATGGAGGTCTAGTTGTACTTCACTAGTTCCTGTCTTACAAAATGTCCCTGGGCAAGCTGGCCCACGCCCTTTGTATTTATACTCCTTGGACAACGCCACCAGCTGGCCATCCAGTGTTATTTCATGAGTAGTTTCTTTACGATGATGAGATTTATAACATGGACCATTCGGGAGGAGCTTTGCAGCACAGCCCTGAGCGGGTGTCCAGATTGGTCATTGCCTGCTGCATGCTGCATAACCACCATCAGGAGGGAGCAGCCCCGACCACCACCTGGGCAGGGAGAAGGGCGGCAGGAAGAGGAGGAGGAGGAGCATGGAAAAGATGAAGAGCAGGGGTGACATCAACCACCAGTGCCCCGAGCTGCCAGAGCTCTCAAGGGAGGAGCTCATCGAAGAGCGCGTCACCTGAACAGTCCCATGTATCCCTATCACCACTGTCCTTACTATCTCCATCTGATTGCCTTCCTTCAGTCCAGCCTTACGGATCTTGACCTCACTTCACTACAAATATAAACACCATCACCAAATCCTGAACAAAAAACAAATTTATCCAACAACTCAATTCCATCTGTATCTAATAGTCAACAGAAATAACTAAGAAACAGAAAATGCTGGAGATACTCAGCAGGTCAGGCAGCATCTGTGAAGAGAGAAACAGAGTTAATGTTTCAGGTCGATGACCTTTCGTCAGACGAAAGGTCATCGACCTGAAACATTAACTCTGTTTCTCTCTTCACAGATGCTGCCTGACCTGCTGAGTATCTCCAGCATTTTCTGTTTTTATTTCAGATTTCCAACATCTGCAGTATTTTCTTTTTGTTTTAACTGTGAAACAGCATTGTTTAAGCCCTCAGAGATGGTCTTGTGTGCCCGTTTACCTATTCTAGTGCTCCTATGAGATGTTTCCCTAGTGGTACAGCTTGGGAGGTGGAAGGCTGCTGAGCTTCCATTGAGGACACTTCAAATGGCCGTGATGCGTGGCCTCGAGCAGCTCTGGGCCTTGAGAACCCAGTCAGTCTGACGGTGTGGCACTAACAAGCGCACTGGCCAAATGGGTGGTGGGGGAGCAGGCATGCTGCTACTGTGCTGCCTGGGACCACATGAACAGGTGCGGCAGCCTGTGCCCCACCCACTGCGCGCTCGTTTTTGGAAGCGTTTGAATTTCCAGGCCTCTGTGCTTAGGTCTCTAGAGCATGGTTTGAACTCATGACCTTCCGACTCAGAGGTGAGAGGTGAGAGGCTATCAAAGCTGACATGGAAAGGGAAATCATCTGCTTTGAAGCATGCTTTCACTGCGTAGACAAACAGATAAGTCAATGAATTCTTCCTGGGAACTCAATATTGCAACAGCGTCCCTGTGCACTGAGCATTAGTGACAGTCAATTCCTCTTAATTCAGTCACCTTATTCAAATTATTGAATAGCTCAAGTTTTCTAGTGCCAAAAACAACTTTAAATTATCAGATGTAGCATGTATTTGGAAAGTGAAGCTTTGCCTAAGTTCAAATGTATGAAGATGAGGGATGTCAGTGCTAGGGAATGGAACATAGGAACAGGAGTAGGTCATTCAGCCCCTCGGGCCTGCTCCGCCATTCAATAAGATCATGGCTGATCCATACTCAATCTTCACTTACCCACCTTTGCTCCATAACCCTTGATAGCATCCACGGCCTTTTGGGGAGAGAGAGAATTCCAGATTCGTTCTGTTTTAGGCACTGAGTGTCAGAATCAAGGAACCCCAAGACCAGACACAGCATGGTCAGATGAAGAGTAAAGCGCTCTTTTCTCTGTCAACAACCCATCGTCAGAAAATCTCGTCTCCTACTGAGCCATGTGATATTCTTTCCCGTCTTCTGTTCTCCTTGAGCGATTTAGTGGCCGCTTTTGTGCTGCGGGCCCATGCTCACTGGGAACTGGATGAGACACTGGCCAAGCTCAGTCAAGTAAAACACGTAGCAGGAAGAGGAAACGTTCAACCTATCTGCCCCCAGAGCACATCCAAAGAAGGCTATAGTATTGAAAGTAGTAGTAGCAATTTTGCAAGTGGATTATTGCAACAAGTGAAACCCAGTGCAAGTGGCAAAGTAAGACAGAACTTGCATTTATATAGCACCTTTCATAACCTCAGGACATCCTAAAGTGCGTCACAGCTAATGAAGCACTTTTTGAAGTGTAGTCACTGTTAAGAACACAAGAACATAAGAAATAGGAACAGGAGTCGGCCATTTGGCCCCTTGAGCCTGCTCCATCATTCAATAAGATCATGGCTGATCTTCTACCTCATCTTCACTTCCCTGCACTATCTCCATATCACTTGATTCCCTTAATATCCAAAAATCTATCGATCTCTGTCTTGTACTCCAGTGCAGTGCTGAGGGAGTGCTGCACTGTTGGAGGTGCCGTCTTTCAGATGAGACGTTAAACCGAGGCCCCATCTGCTCTGTAAAAGATCCCATGGCACTATTTCAAAGAAGAGCAGGGGCGTTATCCCCGGTGTCCTGGCCAATAATTATCCCTCAACCAACATAACAAAAAAAAAGATTATCTGGTCATTATCACATTGCTGTTTGTGAGTCCTTGCTGTGCGCAAATTGGCTGCCCTGTTTCCCACTTTACAACAGTGACTCCACTTCAAATAGTACTTCATTGGCTGTAAAGCGCTTTGAGACGTCTGGTGGTCGTGAAAGGCGCTCTATAAATGCAAGTCTTTCTTTGAATATTCTCAACGACTGAGCCTCCACAGCTCTCTGGGGTAGAGAATTCCAAAGATTCACCACCCTCTGAGTGAAGAAATTTCTCCTCATCTCAGTCCTAAATGGCCAACCCCTTATTCTGGGACTGTGACCCCTGGTTCTAGACTCCCCAGCCAGGGGAAACATCCTCCCTGCATCTATCCTGTCAAGCCCTGTAAGAATTTTGTACGTTTCAATGAGATCACCTCTCATTCTTCTAAACTGTAGAGAATATAGGCCTAGTTTACTCAATCTTTTCTCATAGGACAATCCCCCCATCCCAGGAATCAGTCTGGTGAGCCTTTGATGCACTCCCTCTATGGCAAGTATATTCTTCCCGAGGTAAGGAGACCAAAACTGTACACAATACTCGTCATATTTTTTAGTGATGTTGGTTGAGGGATAAATAGGACACCGAGGAGAACTCCCCTGCTCTTTCTCGAATAGTGCCATGGGATCTTTGATGTACACCCGAGAGGGCTGACGGGGGCCTCGGTTTAATGTCTCATCCGAAAATCGGCACCTCCAGCAGTGCAGCACTCCCTCAGTACTGCTCCAAAGTGTCAGCCTGGACTTTTTAAAGCATGAGATATTTGTTGGTAAGTTTGCGAGTATGAGCTGCCATTCCCTTTTTTCTTCCTCACAAAGGAATTGAGATCTTGTTTAAGCAGAAATGACATTACACTGTGCGCCATCTGTATCAACAGCATGCTGATTGTATCCCCCTTTAAATCCCCATCAGAAGACTTAAAGGGAAATGTAAATCAATGACTTGCTCTGCTTGCTGTTTCTGACTTGTTTGATAAAAGCATTCCATTTGTCTTATGACACTCTGACATATGTACTGTGCAGTTTGTCCGACAAGTAGCAATGTAAGTAGATTTTCAAAATTAAAACTCATTTCAGTTTTTAAGCGGCCCCGTCACACAATGCATCAATTAACTGCTGACACCCAATGTTTCTCTATTTCATTTTAACTCAGCATATTTTTGACATTTTCTTTCTCATTTAAATGCAAATGAGGAAGAAAAAAAAAACCTTTGCAGCAACTCACTAAAACCATCCGAGGAACGCGAGGCTGACACTCACCAGGGGAACCGCCTAATCTGTCTCTGCTGTGTTCAGGAAATATCTGTTGGTTGTGTCCCCTTCACCTTCGAGGACTGACCCAGGCGAGGCCAGTGAGCAACCATTGATTTACGAAGAAGCCTGGTTCACTTGCTAGCGCCTCGTTCCTCTGGGTCGGGGGGGGTCAAGGGCTCCAGTTCTCCTGCAGGATTTGAGCGCATCTTCTAAGCTGCCACTCCAGTGGAATATACTGAGGCCCTGTAACTCCGACTGGGGCCAGGGCGTACATGGGGCTGTCGACTGGTCGGGAAACCGGAAGACTGGTTCTGCTGAGATCTTTCCCATTTGCTCTATAGGAAGACTTGGATTTGGATTTATGTAGTACCTTTTACGACTTCAGGACATCCCAAAGCGCTTTACAGCTAATGAAGTAATTTTTTTAAGTGTAGTCATTGTTGTAATGTAAGAAATGTGGCAGCCAACTTGCACACAGCAAGGTTCCCACAAACAGCAACATGATGGACTAGACTCGATGCTGGGAACAAGCATTTGTGAGCTATGGTCTATATAAATATTGTTTGCTTTTCACACCGCTCTGCTTCTGAAGACTGGTACGGGGGTGCGGTTCCCGTGGCAACGGCCACTCCTTCAATACTTCACCCAACACATGAGCCTGACCAGAGAATGTCGGCTGGCTATTCAACCTTGGGGGCCTGATAGCCAAACCTGCTCCTGTCGTCGCCCAGCATCCACGTGGAGCATTTTCCAGCGGGCAGTAGCAATCAGAATTGAGGATCGTAACTAATTATTTGCCCCTAAATGTAATTATAGCTTCACTATTTTTGTTCTGAATGAGGCCAGATAGCTTAGCACAGACCAGGGATCAAACCTTCTTGGTCTCCATGACTCACTGACACACTGGGCCATGCATTTACCCACTCAACATGAACAACTTGCATTTATATAGCACCTTTAATGCAGGAAGAGGTCCCAAGGAGCGATTTAGACAATAATTGACCCTGAGACAAAGGAGATATTAGGATAGATGACCAAAAGCTTGGTCAAAGAGGTAGGTTTTAAGGAGGAGTGAAAGGTGGAGAGGGCCCAGGCAGCTGAAGGCACGGCCACCAACGGTGGAGTGATTAAACTCGGGGGATGTGCAAGAGGCCAGAATTGGGGGAACGCAGAGTTCTTGGAAGGTTGGAGGGCTGGAGGAGGTTAGAGTTAGGGAGCGGAGAGGCCATGGAGGGATTTGCACACATGGATGGAAACTTTAAATTCGACGCGTTGGTGGGCCTGGAGCCAATGTGGATCAGTGAACACAGGGGTGATTGATGACCGAGACTTGGTGCGAGTTAGGACACGGGCAGCAGAGTTTGTCTCAACCACCAGGAAGCCTATTGTGCTGTAATTGTTTGTTGTGTTGCAGAGAATTAGTTGGCACTGTGCCTTTCCCGATCCATTTCTGATAGCTGCACTGGCGCAATCCGCCTTTACTTATAAATGTTTAATCAGATCAAATGATGGAATTACTGTAAAGGTCATTGGGAGGTGACACCATTCCCTTTTAGCTGCCAGCATTGGTGTGGTTCAATTTGATTTAAAGGATATTTTTTTTAAAGAATTCAAATGAAGCAACATTGATGCCAACATCCTTTCGGGCAATTTTGGCTGCCTAGTAAAGAGCTCCATCTGCCCAAATTTTGGGCACACACTCGCTGGGATTTTCCATTAAATTTAATGGGCAGCAAATGGTGGGAAGCAGGTACCTGAATCCTAATGCTGCACTCAATCCATTGGGTGAAGCTGTGTACCAGGAGTGCCTGTTTGTAAAATGGCCCCTCACCTCCCCCTCCCACTTCTCAGCATGTTCGATGACATCCATCTCCTGTTTGTTTAAACAGGAAGGCCCTTCGGCCTCCCAAGGACCACAATGGCAATATGTCTGCTGGGTCAGTTTAAACGAAATTGTGGCAATCTGGCTGCTTAGCGCCTGGCACGGGAGACACCTCATCTACCCGCCTTACCTGGCTTTCAACGTGATACGTGCAGCCCTATATGCGCGTCATGGTTTGGGCTCAACTCCCAATATAACTGAGACTCATCCAGCAATTCAATGAGAGCCTCGACCACTTCATTCATCACAGTCCAGGAGTCCAAAATAAAAACAAAAAATGCTACAAACACTCAGCAGGTCAGGCAGCATCTGTGGAGAGAGAAAGAGAGTTAACAGCCGGAATTTTGTGGGGTGTCAGTGGGCGCGATCGGTGACGGGTCGGGTGGGAAAGTGTTTTTTTATCACAGCTGGTCAGGACCCCAATATGAACCCATCCCCATGCGCCTTTCCCAATGTTGGGTCTGTCAGCGCTGAGCAGACCCAACAGGCAACGGCGGGGGACCCAATTCAGGTAATTAGTGGCTTGTTTAGAGCCACTTAAGAATGATTATCAGCTTATCTTTTGCATTTGACAGCTCACCCACAGAGTCCACGCTGGTCATGGACCACATCTGTGAAGCTGAGGCAAGAGGTCAGTAGCCATTGAATCAGCTGATGAGTTGGCAGCTTTAAATGTACAGTGAAAGCTCCCACCTTACAGAGATATCTTCCCTCAGCCACAAGCTCTTCCTCACTGCATTTCCACAACCAATTCAGGATGCTGCAAGTTTTTACACAAGTCTCCATCCAGTCTGACCTCATTACCTCTTTCACCATTGACAGATCGCTTCTGTCATCTCTACTTCACCCGCCATCTATTCAATCAGCATGAGTGGCCTTTATACCCTCTCACCTTGGTCCTCAGAATCCCACCACGATCAGCCCCAACACCAGCATCACCAGGCACACCAGCAGCACCAACAACAACACCAACCTTCTCCGCAATCAACTGATGCTGCACAGGACAGAGGGCATCAGCACCCGACCACATTGCTGCCCGGAATACCAGTGATGGCCCAACCATGGCCAGATTTACTTCACTTGACGCTGTACACCCTGGCTGCCACATGATGTGCCAGGTTGGCACCACCCCACACCAACAACATAAAACATCCCTACAGTGACCAAGCCATTCCTTTCACACTCATAAACTTTGTGGAGGGTACCGTTATGTCTCACCATTCATTGCAACTCACTAAGGCACTTCCAAAGGTGCAGACAAATTTGTCCAAGAACTCAAAGTGTTGGAAATAAAGGTTTCAATGTTTTACACCACATTAACAGAAATGTTGCATGAACATTGGATAAAACACCCAAGTGCCTGTCCTTGTGTGTTGTTAACATAGAAACATAGAAGATAGGAGCAGGAGTAGGCCATTCGGCCCCTCGAGCCTGCTCCGCCATTCGATGAGATCATGGCTGATCATCCAAATTCAGTACCCTGTCCCTGCCTTCTCCCCATATCCCTTGATACCTTTAGCTCTAAGAAATATATCTAACTCCTTCTTGAATATATTTAAAGACTTGGCCTCAACTGCCTTCTGTGGTAGAGAATTCCACAGGTTCACCACTCTCTGGGTGAAGAAATTCCTCCTCATCTCTGTCCTAAATGGCTTACCCCTTATCCTTAGACTATGACCCCTGGTTCTGGACTCTCCGACCATCGGGAACATTCTACCTGCATCTAGTTTGTCCAGACCTGTCAGAATTTTATAAGTTTCGATGAGACCCCCTCTCATTCTTCTAAACTCCAGCAAGTATAAGTCCAAATTGTAATGTATGTAATGTATATATACCTTAAGGAAGAGAACTACTTTTTACAGCTCCTGTATACTGTAGTACCGGCAGTGACCACACCTGTATATAAACCCTGAGTAGTGATCTGTACAGTTAGTTCTAGAGTAACCCTCATTCAGTAAACACCTGTTGAATCGTTCCCTGCAGTCTGTTGTCTGAGTATTGAAGGACACAACATTAAGATACACGGATATAACATTGGGGACGACGCAGATTCGAACCTACCTGCAACTCTGCATCACCTCCCAGGGATTCGCTCCTGGAGAACAGTGGAAGGAGGTCGAGTCCAGAAGCACGGGCGTCGACCACGGGCAACCGCCCAGTCATCCAGCGGAGATTTGAGCATCGCAGGGGAGGCTGTCGAGAGCCAGGCTTGGCTTTCAAGTCACGGTGGTCCAGAGAAACGGGCTGGCAACAGGTACTGCGCAGACCCTTCCCGGACAGCGACGGCTAGAGCCCGACCGACTGGCACAGAAAAAGGCCGAGCAGTGTCGACGGGGGAGAGAGAGAGGGCAGAGCGCACAGGGCACAGCCGGTGTTCAGGACCGAGCGGCGTCAACGGGGAGAGAGACGAGAGAGAGCAGAGCGCAGCCGGTGTTCAAGGGCCGAGCAGCGTTAATGGGGGAGAGAGGCGTGCAGGAAAACACGAGGCACTGCCATTGCCACGAGGACCGCAGAGAGTGGCATTGGCAGCAGTGCAGGAGCAGTGCACGAAACCCACAGGGCGTCGCCATTTGCCACGAGGACCGCCGAGAGCGGCGTTGGCAGCAGCGCGGGAGACGCCATTTTAAGCCGCAGCGGGGAAGAAAGGAAAGCGCGGGAGACGCCATTTTAAGCTGCAGCGGGGAAGAAAGGAAAGCGCGGGAGACGCCATTTTAAGCCAGTCTAACCACACCCAAAAATGCCGAAGAGTGGCAGTATCACAGCGTTCGACAATGAAGTCGAAGATTGGATGACATATGTCGAACGCATAGAAGTATACTGCAAGGCGAATGAAGTGCCAGATGACAAGAAAGCGCTGGTATTGTTGAATTCAATGGGTGCAAAAACGTATGGCTTACTACGAAACCTAGTAACCCCAGAGAAGCCAGTAGAAAAGGATTTTGAAAACATAGTGTCAATCCTACAGGACCACTTAAACCCCACACCGCTGCTGATAGCAGAAAGATTTAAGTTTCACAAAAGGAACCAGCATAAAGATGAAAGTAATGCTGAGTATTTAACGGAACTGCGCAAGCTATCGAAACACTGCCAGTTTGGAACGGGACTAGCAGATACTTTAAGGGACAAGTTTGTGTGTGGGCTTCAAAGTGAAGGAACCCAGAAACGGCTTCTATCAGAAAAGGATCTTACGCTGGACAAGGCTTTCAGCATTGCAGTATCACACGAAGCAGCAGCACGGGGCGCTGCAGAGATACAACGGAGACCGCAAGAATATGGCACAAATGAAATGTCATACGGAACAGTGAAGTGCTATCGCTGCGGCAGAACAACACATGACCATAATGAGTGCTGGTTCAAGGACAAAGTGTGCAGACAGTGTGGAAAGGTAGGACACATAGCAAGAGTCTGCAGGTCGGCAAAGGAAACCAGCAGCAAGAAATCTCCACAGGAGAAGTACAAGAAGGTACATAAGGTGACGGAGAGTAGTTCAGACGAACAGAAAAGTGATACAGACTCCGGAAGCAAGGAGCTGGGTTGTCTGAAACTACATAATGTGATCAAAATGGAGGATCACCAAACTATCTGGGTCACACTCAAGATAGCAGGAGTCCAAGTGAAAATGGAATTGGACACAGGATCAGCCCTAACAGTCATAAACCGAAGGGACTACAAGCGGCTATTCTCACATATACCCTTGAGAGATACAAAGATTGTCTTGAAGGCGTACATGGGGCAAAAAGTCTACCCCAAAGGAAAAATAAGGGTGAACGTTATATATAACAAGGAAACATCAAAAATGGACCTATATGTATTGCTAGATGGAGGACCACCACTACTAGGACGTGAATGGATCCGGAAGATACAGCTAGATTGGCATTCCATACAAGCACTGACTGTAGATGCCAAAATGGATGACGACGTCACACCTGGACGACTGTCAAAAATGCTAACTGATGCACAAGAAGTGTTCCAGCATGGAATCGGAACACTAAAAGGCATAACAGCGATGATCAAAATAGAGGAAAATGCAAGCCCAAAGTTTTTTAAGGCCAGACCGGTACCTTATGCGATCCGCTCAGCCGTCGAAGCAGAGCTGGAAGGTTTGGAACGTTCAGGAGTACTGTCCAAAGTGGACTGGAGCGAGTGGGCTGCACCCATCATTCCTGTAATGAAGAGGTCATTGAATAATACACCTGGGGAACCAAAGAAGGTTCGCATCTGTGGGGACTTTAAGGTGACAGTGAACCCACTCCTTCACACTGTACAATATCCGCTTCCGCGGATTGAAGATATTTTCGCCTCGCTATCTGGAGGGAAATGCTTCACTAAGATGGATCTGGCCCAGGCATACCTGCAAATGGAGGTAGAAGAAGCCTCGAAACAGCACCTCACGATCAATACTCATAAAGGTCTCTACCAATACAACCGGCTGGTGTTCGGGGTGGCATCAGCTCCGGCTATTTGGCAAAGGGCAATGGAACAAGTCCTGCAAGGGATTCCAGGGACCCAGTGTTATTTGGACGACATCCTGGTCACGGGCGAAAATGACAGTGATCACCTCGCCAACCTGGAGCAGGTGCTCACTAGATTGAAGGAATATGGGCTCCAAGCTAATTGCCACAAATGCGAGTTTTTTCAGAAGCAGTTCTCGTATTGTGGCCACGTTATTGATAAAGAGGGGTTACATAAGTCCCCTGAAAAGATTGAGGCAGTAGTCAAGGCACCAGCACTGGAAAATGTGTCACAACTGAGGTCGTTCCTCGGGCTGGTGAACTACTACCATAAGTTCTTGCCGAATTTGTCTACCGTACTACACCCACTGAACACCCTACTGCAAACGGGGGTATCATGGAAGTGGAGTGACGAATGAAAACGAACTTTCCAGAAGAGCAAAGCATTGATCACATCAAAAGAGGTGTTGGCTCATTTCAAACCAGCACTACCAATTCGGTTGGCGTGTGATGCATCACCCTATGGCATTGGAGCAGTGCTGTCGCACAAATTCCCGGACGGCTCGGAGAGGCCAGTAGCCTTTGCATCTCGGTCACTAACCTCAGCCGAGCGTAACTACGCCCAGATTGACAGGGAGGCCCTCAGCCTAGTGTGGGGAGTGAAAAAGTTCAATCACTCTCTGCACGGGCAGAAGTTCACCTTGTGACTGATCACCAACCACTTGTCTCCATCTTTAATCCAAAGAAGGGCGTTCCGGTGATGACTGCGCAACGGCTACAAAGATGGTCCCTTTTTCTAGGGGCGCACCAATAGGAAATCGAGCATAATGGCACGAAACAGCATGGAAACGCTGATGGGCTATCACGCCTGCCACTGCCTACTGCGGAGCGAGCACCAGCAGTGGACCCTGTCGAAATATTTCATTCGACTATAATTGAATGCTTGCCAGTAACTAACGCTGGTATAGCGAAGGAGACCCGAAATGACCTGACACTGTCTCGGGTATATGATTTGACGGTGAAGGGATGGCCAGCACATGGCGACTCACTGTTGCCAGCATTCTCATCCAGAAGAGAACAGCTGTCAGTATGCCAGGGGACCTTGATGTGTGGATCCCGAGTGGTAATTCCACCCAAGTTAAGGGAGAGAGTGCTCAATGAGCTTCACGAAGGTCACCTGGGAGGGGTGCAAATGAAAAGCCTTGCTAGGGCTTATGTGTGGTGGCTGGGGATCGATTAGCAAATCGAGGACCTGACAAAGAGCTGCTCAGGATGCCAGAAGTTCCAAAATGCACCACCACATGCCCCTCTACACCTATGGGAGTGGCTCTCATCTCCATGGCAACGGGTGCATATTGATTTTGCTGGCCCATTCATGGACTCAATGTTTTTAATAGCCGTGGATGCACACTCGAAATGGCCTGAGGTGATCAAAATGTCCTCCACCACCACGGAGAAAACTATTGCAGTCCTACAGACCATTTTTGCCAGGAACAGCTTGCCAGAGCAGATTTGCTCTGATAACGGACCACAGTTTGTGTCCGAAGAGTTTCGAAGATTTATGAAAAGGAATGGGGTAAGGCATTACACATCCGCCCCGTATCATCCAGCCACAAATGGATTGGCTGAGAGGTTCGTACAAACCTTTAAAAAAGCAGTAATGGCCATGTGCGATGACGACATTCCACTGCAGCATAAGGTGGACAATTTCCTGTTAGCCTACAGAAATGCGACACATGCAGTCACCAACCAGGCCCCGGCCATGATGTTCTTTAACCGAAGGTTGAGATCTCGTCTGGATTTGCTCAGACCAAATGTACGAAGAGATGTTGAGAGTAAGCAATTCCAGCACATCAATGAGAAGCCGACAAGGAGCTTCAATGTAGGGCAACCAGTCTTGGCCCGCGACTACCGAACAGAGAAATGGCAACCAGGAACGATATGCACACGGCAGGGGCCACTAATGTACACAGTGGATGTTGGGGAGAACATTGTGAGGCGCCATGTCGACCAGATCCTAGAGTCACAGGAACGAGTCAACCCCATGTCTCGGCCATACGTACCTGGTGAGGAACCAGACGTACAGGTCGCATCTACCTCAGAAACAATAGCATTGGAAGCTGATGAATCAACTGACGACAGGGTGCTCGAATTGCCTCCGCACCAAGAGCGAGACACTCAGGAAAGGCGCTATCCAGAAAGAATCAGGAAGCCTCCCCAGAGACTGAATATATGAATGGACTATTTTCATATAACATTGTATATTAAAAATGTTAATTGTTAAATGAGTATTATGGTACTGTTAATCTAAAAGGGGAGGAATTGTAATGTATGTAATGTATATATACCTTAAGGGAGAGAACTACTTTTTTACAGCTCCTGTATACTCTAGTACCGACAGTGACCACACCTGGATATAAACCTGAGCAGTGATCTGTACAATTAGTTCTAGAGTAACCCTCATTCAGTAAACAACTGTTGAATCGTTCCCTGCAGTCTGTTCTCTGCGTATTGAAGGACACAACATTAAGATACACGGATATAACACAATCGACCCAATCTCTCCTCATACGTCATTCCTGCCATCCCAGGGATCAGCCTTGTGAATCTTCGCTGAACTCCTTCCATGGCAAGAACATCCTTCCTCAGATAAGGCGACCAAAACTGCACACAGTACTCAAGGTGTGGTCTCACCAAGGCCCTGTACAACTGCAACAGGACATCCTTGCTCCTGTACTCAAACCCTTTCGCTATGAAGGCCAACATACCATTTGCCTTCTTCACCGCCTGCTGCACCTGCATGCTTACCTTCAGTGACTGGTGCACAAGGACACCCAGGTCTCGTTGCACTTCCCCTTCTCCCAATCTATTGCCATTCAGATAATAGTCTGCCTTTCTGTTTTTGACACCAAAGTGGATAACCTCGCATTTATCCACGTTATATTGCATCTGCCACGCTTCTGCCCAATCACCCAACCTGTCCAAATCATGCTGGAGTTTCTCAGTATTCTCCTCGCAGCACACACGACCACCCAGCTTTGTGTCGTCTGCAAACTTGGAGGTATTACATCTAGTTCCCTTATCTAGATCATTAATGTATATTGTGAATAGCTGAGGTCCAAGGACCGATCCCTGCGGTACCCCACTAGTCACTGCCTGCCACTCGGAAAAAGACCCGTTAATTCCTACTCTCTGTTTTCTGTCCGCCAACCAGTTCTCTATCGAAGTCAATACCTTGCCCCCAATCCCATGTGCCTTAACTTTACACGCTAATCTCTTATGCGGGACCTTATCGAAAGTCTTTTGAAAGTCCAAATACACCACATCTACTGGTTCTCCCTTATCTAGTTTCCCAGTTACATCCTCAAAAAATTCCAGTAGATTAGTCAAGCATGATTTACCTTTTGTAAATCCATGTTGATTTTGTCCGATCCTGTCACTGTTTTCCAAGTGCTCAGCTATTACATCCTTTATAATGGACTCTAGCATTTTCCCCACTACCGATGTCAGGCTTACCGGCCTGTAATTCCCCGCTTTCTCTCTACCACCTTTTTGAATAGTGGGGTAACATTAGCTACCCTCCAATCCATGGGTACAGTTCCAGATTCCAGCTAATTTTGGAAGATGATCAGCAATGCATCTACTATTTCTAGGGCCACCTCCTTAAGTACCCTAGGATGTAGATTATCAGGCCCTGGGGATTTATCGGCCTTCAATCCCGTCAATTTCCCTAACACCATTTCCCTACAAGTACTGATTTCTTTCAGTTCCTCCCTCTCATCAGACCCTATGTTCTCCAACATCTCTGGGAGGTTATTTGTGTCCTCCTTTGTGAAGACAGAACCAAAATATGCAATTAATTGGTCTGCCATTTCTTTGTTCCCCATTATAACTTCCCCTGCTTCTGACTGCAAGGGACCTACACTTGATTTCACTAATCTTTTTCTCTTCACATATCTATAAAAGCTCTTACAGTCAGGTTTTATGTTCCCTGCAAGCTTACTTTCATATTCTATTTTCCCCTTCTTAATTAATCCCTTTGTCCTCCTTTGTTGAATCCTAAACTGCTCCCAATCCTCCGGGTTACCACTTTTTCTGGCCAATTTATATGCCCTCTCCTTGGATCTTATGCTATCCCTAATTTCCCTTGTTAGCCACGGTTGTGTCACCCTTTTTGTTTTATTCTTATCCCAAACTGGGATGAACAACTTCTGTAGTTCATCCATGCGGTCTTTGAATGTTTGCCATTGCCTATCCACCGTCAACCCTTTGAGTGACATTCCCCAATCAATCCTACCCAATTCGCGCCTCATACCATCGTAGTTTCATTTATTTAAATTCAGGACCCTAGTCTCCGAGTCAACTACTTCACTCTCCATCCTAATGAAGAATTCTATCATATTATGATCGCTCTGACCCAAGGGGCCTCATACAACAAGATTGCTAATTAATCCTCTCTCATTACATAATACCCATTCTAAGATGGCCTGATCTCTGGTTGGTTCCTCGACATATTGTTCCAGAAAACCATCCCGTAAACATTCTAGGAATTCCTCTCCACAGTGTTTTTACAGCTAGCCCAATTTATATGTAAATTAAGTCACCCATGATGACTGCTGTGCCCTTACTGCATGCTTCTCTAATTTCCCTTTTAATGCCATCCCCAACCTCCGTATTACTGTTTGGAGGTCTATATACCACTCCCACTAACATTTTCTGCCCCTTGATATTTCTCAGTTCTACCCATACAGATTCCGCATCATCAGAGTTAATGTCCTTCCTTTCAATTGTGTTAATCCCCTCCTTAACCAGCAATGGTAGCCCACCTCCCTTTCTTTTTTGCCTATCCTTCCTAAATATTGAATACCCCTGGATGTTGAGTTCCCAGCCTTGGCCACCCTGGAGCCATGTTTCTGTAATCCCAATCAAATCATATTCGTTTACCTCTATTTGCGCAGCTAATTCATCCACCTTGTTCCGAATGCTCCTTGCATTAAGACACAAAGGCCTAGAAATTCAGTATAGCCACTTTTGGGGCAGAAAAGTCGGGCGGCCGGTAAAGTTTGCGCCCGGCGCAAAGTCGAGGCCACTTCGCCGATATTCAGTAGCTTCGCCCTAAGAGTTTGCTCGAGCGCTAAAACTGGCGTTACACAACTATCTTTAGGCGCAAAGCCGGCGGTGCTGAGCTAAATCACCGAGGCCGGGCGCAGCGCAGGTGCGGTCATTTCTTGATTGACAGTAGACACCCTGGCGCCGGCCAGCTCTTAAAGGGGGAAGGGTCGAGTTCGTCTGCTGCCACGCCCTGGATACTGCAGCCCTCCAGCTAGGCCTAAACACTGCTGCTGAACAGAAATAGTGCCGGGAAAGATGCAGAAGGCCCGTGAATGAGCGCAGCGCTTCACTGGCCATGATTTGAGGGTGCTGGTTAGGGCTTTGGAGAGGAGACGCAAACTCTTGTTCCCGGACAGTGGCAAGAAGCCTGCCACCAGCGTCTACAGGAAAGCCTGGAGGGAGGTCGCCCACAGGGTCACATCCAACAGCGAGGTCCCCAGGACTGGTGTCCAATGCTGGAAAAAGTTCAATGACCTCACAAGGATTTTCAGGGTGAGTCCCCTTTCCAGTGTCCTCCTCATCCTTGCATGTGCACCTCACATTATGGGCAAAGGGACCTAAAAGCCCTAATGGCCAGCCCTCATCCAGCAGCTCTGGGACTGGCATGAACATCAATTGCACATTCTGCACTTTACACACTGGCCAAGCTATTCGACCATGGGAGGCAGTGCACACAAGATCAGGGCACCACACTGGCCAAGCTATTCGACCATGGGAGGCAGTGCACACAAGATCTGGGCACCACACTGTACTTAGAGGCCGTCCTTTCTCTTGCAGGCCAAGCTGGCACACAATCAGAAGAGCCAGACTGTGACCGGGGGAGGCCGTCCCCAGATCCAGCAGCTCAGTGACCTTGAAGAGCGCGTGGGTAGCCTCATGGGTGCCCGGGTGATTGGCCCCGTTGCATCTGGAGATGCCGACCCTGTTCTGGGCACCAATGGTAAGGACATCACCTTTTGGACCTCTCTCGTCCCACTTGCGCTTCAGATCTACATCCTTTGCCACTGTCCGACCAATGCGTTGAATGCCACCACTCATGCCTCCCTCGCTGATGCCCTCTCCTCACTCTAAAGCTACTCTTGTGCCTTCCTGCTTTCAGATGGTGAGGAGGAGGTCCCTGAAGCTGCCAGTGACAGCCCCTCGGAAGAGGAGGAGGAGGAGGAGGAAGAGGAAGAGGAAGGCGGCCCATCAGTGGAACCCTCAGCCGCACCAGGGGATGCCAATGGAGGGGACACGTCTTCCCTGGAGGACAGCCAGGGGGAAGTGTCGCAGGGGAGTGTAGCTCCTGTGCCCAGTGGCATCCAGCAATGCGGGAAGGGTCGGCCAGCTCGGCGGCCTTCTCCCCAGAGGGAGAGTCCGGCCTCCAGTCCAGAGATGGTCCTCGCCAAGGAGGTGCGCCTCCTCGATCAAATGTCCGTGGACTCGGATCGCCGGCACACCGAGTTCATGGGGGTTGTGGCACGGTTGCCTGAGGCCATCGAGTCCCTGGCTCTTCGGCGCCTCACAGGCCAGGAGTTTCGAGCAATTCGAAGCAGCACACGCCGCGAGTCGGGCCGAATTCGGGGCAGCACAGGCCGCGAGTCGGGCCGAATTCGGGGCAGAACAGTCCGCGAGTCGGGCCGAATTCGGGGCAGAACAGTCCGCGAGTCGCCAGGTGATCAGTGGTGCCGTGCAGTCACTGGCTGGTCTGATGCGGGCACAGACCGGGGCAGTACGGGCACTCACTGCTGCCACACTCGTTGTGTCAGCCAGGCATCGCCAGGGCACCCGCCGCGCTGCAGCAGCACAGCGGTCTGTCCTTCAGCAGATTGCTGCGCATGCTGCAGTGCTGGCCCGGGCGAGTGCCAGTGTCTCAGGCGACCAGCGAGCGCCTGCCATCAGCTAGCTTGCCCCCATTCCTGCAGCCGCCACTGCCACTCCCCCAGTGGAGCTGTGACGAGCTGCTGGAGAGACTGCTGCTGCCCAGCCACAGCTGCAGCAGTCACCAGCCGGCCCCTCGAGGGCCAGAGCTCATCTAGGCCGACCCCCAAGGGCATCTGCCGTCATGCCATGTGCCCCTCAGGAGCCTTCCCCCAGCCTTGCAGCAGCCACTGGGCACACTTTGAGGAGGAGCAGCAGGGCGGCCAGGGGCCGCAAAAGGCTGGTCAAGGAATCGCCCTCGCGGGCCACAAAGTAGAGGGTGTGGGCAAATGTGTTTTTATATGGGGATGGTTGTTTTTATATGGGGATGGTTGTTTTGTTTATGGGGATGGTTGTTTTTGTAAGGCCGAGGATGAAGGCCATTTTTGTGGAAATGTTTTGTTATTCCTCCCCAGGTTGTAGGAGTGAGTCATGTGTGTGACTGTTTTTTGGGTGTGTTGTCTGTCTTTAGGTTTCATGTGGGAAGGGCCCTGAGTTTGCTCAATAAAGCATTTTATTTATTCAGCTTGTCCATGTTTGATGTTTGAAGTGGTTGTTGCCTTAACCGGCTGAGGGCTTGCGGAGCGGCTGCATTCAGGTCCCTTCATTGCCACAAGCCATTCCCTGACAGGGGGCCTAGAAGTGACGTTCAATAAGCCGCCGACGGGCGGCCCTTGGACCTTGTGTCTCCCTCCTGGGCTGGTACTCCTCCTCCTCCTCCTCCTCCTCCTCATGCTCCTCCTGCTCCTCCTCCTGAGGTGGTGCTCCAGCGTGAGGTGGCAGTGCCTGAGTCCTGCGGATAGCCAGGTTGTGCAGCATGCAGCAAACGACCACGACCTGGGAGACTCTCTCCGGCGAATACTGCAGAGATCCTCCGGAACGATCCAGGCAGCGGAACCATTGCTTGAGGACGCCAATCGTTTGTTCTATGATGTTCCTAGTGGCTTGATGGCTTTCGTTGTATGCCTCCTCAGCAGGGGTCCTGGGCGCGCGGAGCGGGGTCATGAGCCAGGTACACAAAGGATAGCCTTTGTCCCCGATAAGCCATCCTCTTGGGGGAGGCTGTGCCTGGAACATGTCAGCCACAGTAGTCTGTCGCAGGATAAATGCATCGTGGCTGCTGCCTGGAAAGCGGGCATTGACAGCTAGGATGCGCTGCCTGTGGTCACACACCAGCTGTACATTGAGGGAATGGTAGCCCTTCCGGTTGCGGTAATCCTCGGCATTGTCGATAGGTGCCCGCAAAGCCACATGCGTGCAGTCAATGGCGCCCTGCACCATGGGGAAGCCCGCTGTTCTTGCAAATCCCACTGCACGCTGCTGCTGCTTCTCCAGGGTCATGGGGAAGGAGATGAATTGGTGTCTCCTTCTGAAAAGGGCATTGGTCACCTGGCGGATGCAGCAATGCACGGCGAACTGGGATATGTTAGCAATGTCCCCAACAGCGGCTTGGAAGGAGCCGCTTGCATAGAAGTTCAGAGCCACCGTGACCTTCACTTCCACCGACAGAGACGTCCTGCACCTCAGCTGTGGATGCAGATCTCTGTGAAGCAGCTGGCAGATCTTTGCAACCACCTCCCTTCTGAAGCGCAGCCTCCTAACACACTGCGCAGCAGGCATGGTGAGATAGGACACCTGCTGGCGGTATTTCCTGAGTGGGTAAGGCCTAGGTTGCCGACGCCTGTTGCCCCCTCTGCGTCTAGCCAGGGCTGCCCCTCTCACACAGCGTCTGCGAGCCCTTCGCACATAATGCTGAAACTGAGGGTTGGCATCCCATGCAGCCCCCATAATATACTGGCAAACAATGACCTCACAATGAAGGCGAATTGCCGAGCTCTGGCCTGAAGCCAAAAATACCTCTCCTATGTTGGGCCAAAGCAGTAAGCTCTCTTCCTTGGTCTCTGTCCAGAAATCCGTTGCACAAGAGTGATTGCTGCAAAATGGCTGGCCTTTATAGTTCAGGGTAAGTGCCCTTTAATTTGCGCTCCCCGCGGCCCGCATGGCCTCTGCTGCGTTCCAGTTCACAGTTCTTAGGAGCGCCACGCCCACATTGGGCGGGCGCGACTGAAGTTCCGGATTGGGGCACACAAAGGGCGTTGCACGAGGAAATGACATCATAATCTGCGCGCGCAGTTGAGCGCGCGCAAACACTTTGCGCCAGCGCTAAATGTCTACTGAAGTTGGGCGTAGGCGCAGATCGCGCTGCGCCCGGCCGCTAAGTGCCTAGCGCTCGAGATCTACTCCTCCTAAGGCGCTAACGGCTGGCGCACGCAACTGAATTTCTAGGCCAAAGCCTTCAGGCTTGTTTTTTTAACACTCTCAGAGCTATATCAATTATTATTTACTGTGACCATGTTTGATTTAAACCGTTGAGTTCTTTGCCTTCTAATTTTGCTTTTCTCCTTCCTGTCTTTTGCTTTTTTCCTTGTTTCCCTTTCCTCTGTCTCCCTGCTCAGGTTCCCAACCCCCTGCCACTTTAGTTTAAACCTTCCCCAACAGCACTAGCAAACACTCCCCCTAGGACATCGGTCCCGGCCCTGCCCAGGTGCAAACCATCCCGTTTGTACTGGTCCCACCTCTCCCAGAACCGGTTCCAATGTCCAAGGAATTTGAATCCCTCCCCCTTGCACCATTCCTCTAGCCACGTATTCATTTGAAATATCCTCCTATTTCTACTCTGACTAGCATGTGGCACTGGTAGCAATCCTGAGATTACTACCTTTGAGGTCCTATTTTTTAATTTACCTCCTAACTCCCTATATTCTGCTTTTAGGACCTCATCCCATTTTTTACCTATATCGTTGGTGCCTATGTGCACCACGACAACTGGCTGTTCGCCCTCCCCCTCCAAAATGTTCTGCAGCCACTCCGAGACGTCCTTGACCCTTGCACCAGGGAGGCAACACACCATCCTGGAGTCTCGATTGCGGCCGCAAAAACGCCTATCTATTCCCCTTACAATTGAGTCCCCGATCACTATAGCTCTTCCACTCTTTTTCCTCCCAGCCTGTGCAGCACAGCCACCCATGGTGCCAGGAAGTTGGCTGCTGCTGCGTTCCCCTGATGAGTCATCCCCCAACAGTATTCAAAGTGGTATATCTGTTTGAGAGGGGGTTGGCCACAGAGGATTCCTGCACTACCTGCCTGCGCCTCTTACTCTGCCTGCTGGTCACCCATTCCCTTCCTGCCTGTACACCCTTTACCTGCGGTGTGACCAACTCGCTAAATGTAATATTCACGACGTCCTCAGCATCGCGAATGCTCCAAAATGAATCCATCCGCAGCTCCAGTGCCGCAATGTTAGTTGGTATGATTGCATTAGGATGAGGGTGAGTATGAGGGGTGGCTAGTGAGATGGGGATGTGATAATATAGATAGAGAGGGATGGGTGGAGGTACAAGGTAAGTTGGTGTGAGTAAGGATGTGCAGGAGTAGGGTCGGGGAGGCAAAGTGATGAGGATGTGATGAGAAGCACAGCAGGATGAGGTTGATGTGGCTTTGTACTAACATTTTGTGATCTACTGAGGTTTGTGGCACTACACCCAGGTCCTCCTGACTACATCCCTGCTTGTACCCTCCTGTGCAATGAGCAACCAGGCTGTGTTGATCTCCTGGGGAGATCTCTTCCGCCCATGGGAAGGGAAGAGGACCTCCCTGCATGCTGTGACTCCCTCCATAAGCATATGGAGAGAGTCATGGGAGAGCCATGCACTTCTGTGCAGTGCTTGTCATTGTTTGCAGCACCTCAATGCTGTAGAACACTGAAAGCACAAATGTCAAAATAAAGTTGGCCATGGTCCCTTTAAGGAAACCGGCTGATGACGCATCATCAAATGACGTCACCAGACCCGCTTCCTCTAATTGGCCGGGAAACGTGCTGGGCGGGGCTGAGCAAGCCCAATCAAAGGAAATTCATTTTGGACAGCAGGGTGGAGCCAGAAGCGGGGTCGCGACCCGCCACCGACATCGCCCGCCACGGACCTGCCGAGGTCAGCAACATCGCGGTCAACATTTCAGGTCAATGACCTTTCATCAGAACTGGAAGTTGTTAGAGTTTAATAGTTTTTAAGCCAGTACAGAGCCAGGGGAAAAGGAAAGGTGGCGGGGTAGGAAAGATCAAAAGTGAAGCTCTGTGATAGGGTGAAGGGCAGGAGTGATTAAATGACAAAATGGACCAAAGGTCCCAACTGCGACATTGCTAACCTGTACGATCAGTGCATTAACTCACTCAGTCATCTGTAGAACCGAGAAGACTTTTTTTAAAGAAACCAGACAATTTGGAACCAACTCTCTCCCAGTTAGAGACATCTAATATACTCAAAGAGAGAAATTAGATGCTTAAAATCTTATATTAAACTACATGAATCATTTAAGTAGGTCACACACCCTGATTGCAAACAATAGATTAGGGAAAACAGTTTAGTGTTTGTTTGTAGTGACACTTTGGCTTTCTGCCAGGTCTGCGGGAAGCAAAGATTATATCTTGGGCTTCTCATAGAAACGCAACCCAGAGGTCAGATCTAGAGAAGGACATTTCAAAGATTGAGTTGTTGCTTGACTGATATTGTGAGAATGAAAGCTGAACAAAAACACAAAGATTGAACCCATTCAGAGGCAAAGATTTAGTCCAAGCCGACTGGTGCAGGCAGGAAGTTACTTACTCTGCAGTAATCAGGTCCAAGGAAAATCGCAACAGTATTAGGGGGAAGGAGGGGATGTTCGTTAGATCCCCAGCAGAAATCAATGGAGCTTTTCAATAACCCTATTCAGAACTCTACAGTTCTCATGGATGATGAGGAGAGAGAGGAATTGCTCTAATCTCTAAATCTATCCGAACTGAAAGCTAAATTAGGGGCCAATTAGATTGGTGTTCTGTCAAGCATGATTGGAGAAATCAATGATAATTGTCTCTCAGCGAGGAAACCATTGGGAAAGATGGTCAGTAGAGCCAGGAATTTGCTGGGCGAAGCAGCATGGTAATTAGCAATTAATGGCTTACCATTGAACAGGAGTGTAAAAAGATGGTTAAAAATAAAGTGAGAGGAACCGCTATTAAAAATAAATTAAACTGTCTGTACAGCAATGCACACTGTGTCCACAATAAAACAGTGAAACTGGAGGCAATAATACATTGAGAGGAACTAGATATAGTAAGGATTATTGAGACATGGCTACAGAAAAATCAGGACTGGGAATTAAACATTGCAGGGTATAACATATTTAGAAAAGATAGAGAGAGAAAAAGGGGAGGTGGAGTAGCTGTGCTTATTAAAGATAACATGTTGGCCCAGAAATTCGGGTTCCCACGGGTGAGTATGCGCAGGGTACTCACGCGTAGGCCCAACGAAAGTGCCGGTTTCATGCATGCACTGCGCATGCACGGGAAACTGGAACTTCTGTTCCTTAAAGGAAGGGATTCACAGGTCGAACGCGTGCGCCGGAGAGGCAGCATGTGCTCCTGGAACTTACCTTTTTTTTGCAGGTTTCTCCGGGAGGGTAAGTCTCCAGGAGTTACACTTTTAAAAAGCAGTCGCAAGGCCTGCTTTTAACAAGGTAAGTGGTGAATTAAGTAAAATTAAAACATTTTTTCCACAGGTTTATTATTTTTAAATACTTTAAAGAAAGGTAAGTTTATTTTTAGCACCATTAGAAACTGTAATTAATTTTTTCAAAAATTTAAATTATTGTTTAAAATAGTTATTTTATGTAATTTATAGTTACTTTAAAAATGTGATTAAAAAAATGTATTTGAAGTTTTAGTTATGTTTTGGGGCTGATTTGTATTTATAGTTTTGACAGCTCTTCCTGTCAAATTTATGAATGGGCATTCCCTGCTACCATTGGCTCTCCATGGCCCACGTGATCCCAGGGGACGCTTCGAACTAACTGCGCCCCTGTGATACGCAAGCACTGCGCGCCGGCAGCTGGAGGAGGCCCAGGGTCGGAATCCCACGCAGGCCCACAGCACAACGGCCGGCGCACTAGGTAAGTGCAGGTCGGAGGCTTGCACCCGCGGGAAGCCCCCGACCCGAATTTCTGGGCCAATAACAACACTCAAGAAGCTTGACACCATTAGGACAAAGCAGCTGCTTGATTGGCACCCCATCCACCACCTTAAACATTCACTCCCTCCACCACCGGTGTACCGTGGCTGCAGTGTGTACCATCTACAAAATGCACTGCAGCAACTCGCCAAGACTTCTTCTGCAGCACCTCCCAAACCCACAACCTCTACCACCTAGAAGGACAAGGGCAGCAGGCGCATGGGAACACCACCACCTCCAAGTTCCCCACCAAGTCACACACCATCCTGACTTAGAAGTATATCGCCGATCCGTCACCATCGCTGGGTCAAAATCCTGGAACTCCTTCCCTAACAGCACTGTGGGAGTGCCTTCACCACACGGACTGCAGCGGTTCAAGAAAGTGGCTCACCACCACCTTCTCAAGGGCAACTAGGGATGGGCAATAAATTCTGGCCTTGCCGTAAATGAATTTTTAAAAATGGCAGTAGAAAAAAGTGACACAGCCATCAGTAAGACAGAAATAGAATCCATGTGGATAGAGGTAAAAGCTAATAAAGGATCAATCACACTAATAGGTGTAGTCTACAGACCACCTAATAGTGGAAGGAAGGTGGAGGAAGAAACATGCAAACAAATAAGGGAAATGAGTAAAACACATAGAATAACAATCAGGGGGGATTTCAACTACCCCAAAATTAATTTGCCAAAAGAAGCTGGTAAAGGGGATAAGGGAATAGAATTTCTACAATGTGTACAGGACTCCTTTCTAACCCAATATGTAAGAAGCCCAACAAGGGGGAATTGTAACCAAGTGATGATGAAGGAATGGTGAAATATTTCCATGTCAGGATGTGTGTGACTTAGAGGGGAACTTGGAGGTGGTGGTGTTCTCATGCACCTGCTACCCTTGTCCTTCTAGGTGGTAGAGGTCATGGGTTTGGGAGGTGCTGTCGAAGAAGCCTTGACGAGTTCCTGCAGTGCATCTTGTAGATGGTACACACTGCAGCCACGGTACGCCGGTGGTGGAGGGAGTGAATGTTTAAGGTGGGGGATGGGGTGTTATACAAGTGGGCTGCTCAACCACTTGACACTTCTGGCTGAAGATGGTTGCAAACATTTCAGCCGAGTCTTTTGCACTCACATGCTGGACTCCACTATAATTGAGGATTGGGATGTTCATGGAGCCTCCTCCTTCCGTTAGTTGTTTAATTGTCCACCACCATTCACGACTGGAGGTGGCAGGACTGCAGAGCTTTGATCTGATCCGTTGGTTGTGGGATCACTTAGCTTTATGTGTAGCATGCTGTTTCTGCAGTTTAACATGCATGTAGTCCTGTGTTGTAGCTTCACCAGGTTGGCAGGTCTCGTAATGGGGAATTAACCAGAGCAGATAGGAGTAGTAAAAGTAAGGGAACATCTAAGCAGTAGTGACCATAATATAATATGGTTTACGATAATAATTGAGAAGGACATATGATCTACATAAATGATTTGGATGAGAATGTAAAAGGTATGATCAGTAAGTTCGCAGATGACACGAAAATTGGTGGGGTGGTAAATTGTGAGGAGGAAAGCCTCAGGCTACAGGACGATATAAACGGGTTGGTCAGATGGGCAGAAAAGTGGCAAATGGAATTTAACCCTGAAAAGTGCGAGGTGATGCATTTTGGACGGACAAATAAGGCAAGGGAATACACAATGAGTGGTAGGACCCTAGGAAGTACAGAGGGTCAGAGGGACCTTGGTGTACATGTACATAGATCCCTGAAGACAGCGGAACAGGTAGATAAGGTGGTTAAAAAGGCATATGGGATACTTGCCTTCATTAGCCGAGGCATAGAATATAAGAGCAGGGGGGTTATGATGGAGCTGTACAAAACGCTGGTGAGGCCACAGCTGGAGTACTGTGTGCAGTTCTGGTCGCCTCACTATAGGAAGGATGTAATTGCTTTGGAGAGGGTGCAGAGAAGATTCACCAGGATGTTACCTGGGATGGAGCGCCTCAGCTATGAAGAGAGGCTGGACAGGCTGGGGTTGTTTTCCTTGGAGCAAAGAAGGCTGAGGGGGGACCTGATTGAGGTGTACAAAATGATGAGGGGCATAGATAGGGTAGATAAAGAGGAACTTTTCCCCTTAGTAGGGGGGTCAATAACAAGGGGGCATAGATTCAGGGTAAGGGGCAGGAGATTTAGAGGGGATTTGAGGAGGAACTTTTTCACCCAGAGGGTGGTTGGAATGTGGAACTCAATGCCTGAAAGGGTGGTAGAGGCAGGAACCCTCACAACATTCAAGAAGCATTTGGATGAGCACTTGAAATGCCATTGCATACAAGGCTATGGACCAAATGCTGGAAAATGGGATTAGACTGGACAGGGATGGATGGGCGGCGCAGACACGATGGGCCGAAGGGCCTCTTTCTGTGCTGTAAAACTCTATGACTCTATGACTCTATGACATAAGCATGATGAAGAGCAAAGTAGCAGATTGGAGAAAAGCTGATTTTGAGGGGCTGAGAATAGAACGTGGAAAAATAAAATCGACAACAATATTGGCAAAAAATGATGTAGAACAGCAATGGGAAACATTTAAAACAGTGTTCAACAGAGTCCAGGAAAAATATATTCTGCTAACAACCAAGAACAAAGCAAACACTAAGGAGACACCATGGATGAATAAAGACTTAAGAGAAAGATTGAGGGTAAGAAAAGAGGCATAAACTAAGTACATGGACAGCAGTGAAGAGCATGATGACAGAGAATACAAAGAGATTAGGAGAGATGTGAAAAAAAACAATTAGGAAGGCAAAGGGGAACTATCAAATTAAATTATCAAGGAACATAAAATAAAATAGTAAAATATTCATAAACAAAAAAAGGAATGTCAGAATGGGAATAGGGCCACTAAGGGATGGACAGGATAAAATCACAGGCAGCATTAGCCAAATGGCAGAAATATTAAATAATTGCTTTGCTTCAGTATTCACCAGGAAGACGGATCAGGTGGACATGACATTGGATGATGAGATTAGAAATGAGATAACTGCATTTAAAATAAAAAAGGTGGGAAATATTAAATAAACTATTCAACCTCAAAGAGGATAAAACCCGTGGTCTGGATGGATTACATCTGCGCATTTTAAAAGAATCTAGGGAAGAGATAGCAGAGGCATTATTACGCGTATTTAATAATTCATTCGAACAAGGTGTAGTGCCAGAGGACTGGCGGATAGGTAATGTTATACCTATATTTAAGAAAAGAGTTAGAACATGTCCAGGGAACAATAGGCTAGTCAGCTTAACATCGGTGGCAGGAAAAGTAATGGAATCTCTACTAAAGGAGAAAATAGAAGAACATCTACAAACCAAAAATATAATAATGAATAGTCAGCATGGATTTCAAAAGGGAATATCTTGTTTGACCAACCTCACTGAATTCTTTGAAGAGGCAACAGAGAGAGTAGACAAGGGTGATGTAGTAGATGTAACATATCTAGAGTTCCAAAACGCCCTCGATAAGGTATCACATAATAGACTAATGAATACCAAAACGCCCTCGATAAGGTATCACATAATAGACTAATGAATAAGGTTAGAGCATGCGGAGTCAGGGGACAAGTAGCAGAATGGATTGCTGACTGGCTTCAAGACAGAAAGCAGAGAGTAGGATTAAAGGGTAGCTATTCACAGTGGCAGAAGGTGGGTAATGGTGTTCCACAAGGATCAGTGCTGGGACCACTGTTGTTCACAATTTATATCAACGATTTAGATTTTTTAGTCAAAAATACAATTTCTAAATTTGCAGACAACACCAAATTAGGGGGAATAGTCAACACTAAGGAGGACTACAACAAATTACAAGAAGACATTAATAATCTTGCAGAATGGGCATATAATTGGCAAAGTAATTTCAATATAGATAAGTGAGTTTTTTTGGTAAGAAAAATAAGGAGGTCACATATTGCTTGGAAAATAAGAATCTAAGGGGGAAAACTTGGGTTGCTTTGCGCCTCTCATTAGCGCCCCCTAGTGCCCGGGCGCAGCGCCGCTAATGCCTCCCGCGAAATCCAGCGGGAGGTTAGCAGTGGCGGTAGCTGGTAGTGCCCCGCAGCGCTGTGCTGCCAGCGATGACATCATCTCCGTGCACAGCGCCCCGCTTGCGCCCCGGCCGCAAACTTCCCTTGCGCCTCCTGACCTACCGCCGGACGATATGTGCGGCAGGATCAGGGGGCGGTTTGGCAGCAGCAAGTTAAAGGGCAGGTGTTGGGCGGGCATTTTAATTTTGGCCGACTGCCAGCCCCTGCCCCCTTTCGCTTTTGTATGCGAGGTGCCAGCCGCGATCGCTCAGCCTGGCACTCCTCTCGAGTGCTGTTCTGTTTTCATGACACCTCACTCCCCGGTGCTCCAGCAGGGCTCCGGTGTGCACAGCGCTAGGTCCCTCGCCTTTAATCAGGGGAGGTGGTCTGCAATGATGTTGCACTGCAAAATTCAGTAGTAGCGCCGCAAACAGGAGGTGGAAAGCTTTCCAGTAGCGCCCCACCTCCTGCTTGGGGCGCTACTACTGAATTTACGGCGGGGGTGGGTTGCTATCTTTTTCGGGGTGCTAAAATTAGTGCCCCAGTGACGTTAGTGCTCCAAAAGGGGCACCACCCAATTTTTCCCCCTAAATGTGGTAGAAGAGCAAAGGTACTAATACACCAATCACAAAAGTAGAGATACAGATTAATAAGTCCATAAAAAAAGCAAACCAAGCACTACGGTTTATTTCTAGTGGGATAGAATTGAAAAGTACAGAAGTTATGCTAAACTTGTATCAAACATTGGTTAGACCACACTTGGACTACAGTGTTCAGTTCCGGTTACCATATTTTAAAAGGCTATAGAGGCACTGGAGAGCTTTACAAGGATGATACCAAAACTCTGAGATTATACCTTTCAGGAAAGGATGACAAGCTGGGCCTCTTTCCTCTTAAAAAGAGAAGGCTGAGGGGTGACCTACTAGAGGTCTTTAAAATTCTGAAAGGTTTTGATAGAGTGGACACAGAGAGGGAAAGATTCATCCCCTTAGCGCCTCCCGTTAGTGCCAGTAGAGGGCACTAATGGGGCACTAGACCAGTATTGCCAGAGGGAGGCGAATCCAATGCCGCATACCAAATCCGGCTCCCATCGTACGCTGCCAGTAAGAGGTATCGCCGAGAATGTCAACGCCAGGTAGATTGTGACGTCAGTGCATGTGCAACGCTCACTGACTGCCCGATTTGCAAAATTGATTCTCGCCACTTACCTCACCACCTGAAGTAAACACCGACAGGGCGAGTTGGCATGCAGCACCAGATAGCTGGCTCAAGGGACGTTATTTAAAACGATCATCAATAACCACTCGCAGCTCTCAGGTTAGTGCAGTTTCAGTGTTCTTTTGTTAGTTTCACCCACTGCAACAGTTTCATTCAGTAATTTCAAGGTTCTTTTATATCAGGAGTCTTCTGGCAACTAAAAAGTAGCTACATTTATTCTTCAAAGATTCAAACTGCTACAGGGTGGTATTTGCCGTGCGGCATTGGACTCACCTCACCCCGGCGATAATGCTCTAGCACCCCGTTAGCGTCATCTGCTGGCGCTAACGGGAGGTGCTAAGGTACCGAACTCTTCCCCTTAAGACTTGATTTAGGACTCTAATCATTTTATTGAGCAGTGAGCACAAATTTTTTGTGCAGTCTAAAGCATTTGCGCCTGGCGCTAATTCTCCAACTTTTCTACTGACACCACCCATTCCTTGGCTATAACGAATTTCTAGCCCTCTTGAGTGTTTCCACTTGTGGGGAAGAGCATACATAACTACAGGCCATCAATATAAGATAGACACCAAGAAATCCAATAGGGAATTCAGAAGAAACTTCTTTACCAAGAGAGTGGTGAGAATGTGGAATTCGCTACCACAGGGAGTGGTTGAGGTGAATAGTATAGATGCATTTAAAGGGAGGCTAGATAAGTATATGAGGGAGAAGAGAATAGAGGGTTATGCTGATAGAGTCAGGTGAGGAAGAATGGGAACAGGCTCGAGTGAAGAATAAACGCCAGCTTGGACTGGTTGGGCCGAATGACCTGTTTCTGTATTGTATGTTCTATGTAATCCTATGAAATGCAATGAATGACATGAAGTTCCTTTATTTGCACAGTAGATACAAACTAAACACATCACAGAAAGTTAAGTCTTGCCTATTTCAGGCTTTGTATCAGCACTGGAGGGTTAGGGCGGGCATTGGTCTTACTTATGCTGATCGTCACCAATATCGCCATGGCAGCAGTTTCCAGACGCGGTCTGATTAATCTGAGAGTTCCTTGTGTGCCAGTGATTTTTTTTGAATATGGGTTGGCATGGTACCCTCCCTGGCAAAATTTCAATTTACGAGATATGGGAAGCTCTGCAACTTCCTGCAAAATGTTTTCCATCCATCACCAGGCAAGCGGCTATACATAGGCATAAAGGATCATCAAACTTCGAAGATACATTCAACAACCACATCCCTCTAATAGAATCATAAAATCGGACTGCACAGTAGGCAGCCATTCAGCCCATCGTGCCTGTGCCGGCTCTTTGAAAGAGCCATCCAATTAGTCCCACTCCTCTGTAAGGGGTGGTGTGTGTGGTCAGCTTTACCTTTGACTCCCTGAGCGGTTCGAATCGCTCCCACTCCCTTGGTTCTAGACTTTGGACTTATTTGGGGGTTGTAATGAAATTGCAACAGACACCTGAGTTGGTCAAAAGAATTGAGATTTTTATTTTGAGACAGGAAAATATACAATACAATAAATCTTATACTCTAAAAGGGGGAACACTTAAGAATATGCGAGGGAGAATTACAATAGACAAAAATACCTTACCCTCCCAACCCCACTATCCTAACTAGGTTGAATTCCAGAGGACCAGGAAATGTTCACCAAACGACTTTCTTGACAGATTGTAGAGGTTCGCGATTTCGGGATTCTTTTTAGTTGTGGTGGTTGGGGCCTGCTGTACCCGGACGTGGTGGAAGACTGCACCTGTGTTGGGTTTTCAGTCTTCGCCTGTCCGCTAATGCGGTTAGATGCGTAGTTGGATTTATCGGGTGAGTACCCAATTTTCTTTGGTTAGGTATAGTTTTCAGAGTCTTTTGTGTCAAATCTTACCCAGGGGTAAGTCAGACTAGCCTGTAGAGTGGAAACAAGTTTGTGATTTTCCGATTTCTCGGTGGTTGGTTTTCTTGTTGGTCAAGGTGGCCCAATATTACCTGGTTGGTGGTAACATTGTTACTTGTTGGTTTCTTGAGGCCTTCGGTTGCCGCGATTTCCTTTTCCTTCCATTTCGTTCTTCTTTCTTCAAGTCTCCGATCCTCCGACTGAGTACGGTGATGATGATATCTTTTTCTGAACCGTACTTTCTCTCCTGTACTGAACTTGAGCCTTCTCTCTGATCTGATCTCATCTGATCTCACTGAACAGGCAGGCCTCAATTATACTGTTTTGAGGCCTGGCTTATCTGACCGCCAAATCTCTGGTTCTTTGTTAATTTTGGTGGGCTTGTTATTTTTAATATGTTTCAATTCTCAGCCAGTTTCGGGGATGGTCCCACCTATTTTTAATTGGCTTTTAACTGGTTTTGGGATTGCCTTGAAATCAGTTTAAAATGTGTAAAGTGTTTTGGAAATCTTTCTGAGTGGGTTTAAACTGTTGTCTGATTGTCGTTTTCCTGCTGGGGGTAGGTTCTCTTTTGTTGACTGTTGGCATGTATTGTATTATTCATGTTCTTAATGGCCCTGTGGGTTTTCAGCGGGAACAGTTTTTCCGTGGGCTTATTGTCTTTATGTAGAATGGCTGGGATGGCCCAGAACATTCCCAGATGATCTGGCCTTTCCAATACTCAAACTGTCTGTGTTTCGGGGGCCCATCCCACCTCATTTTGTCACAACTTGTTCCACAGGCCTGAACATGCCTTTTAAACTAGCCAAATCTTCCTGGGGTTTTGATTTTAGGTCCCCTTTTGCCCAATATTATTTCAAACAGTCCAATATCTCTTCTTTCTTACTTTGGGGGAATTTGTGTAATTTTGCGAGCCTTGCACCTCTGCTCTTTCCACATAGCCTTGCACAATTCTTTTCCTTTTCTGGTATTTATCCAATTACCTTCTGAAAGTTACTATTGAATCTGCTTCCACCGCCCTTTCAGGCAGCGCTTTCCAGATCACAACTCACTGCGTAAAAAAATTCTCCTCATCTCCCCTCTGGTTCTTTTACCAATTATCTTGAATATGTGTCCTCTGGTTATTGACCCTCCTGCCAGTGGAAACTGTTTCTTCATGATTTTGAACACCTCTATTAAATCTCCCCTTAATGGCCTCTACTCGAAGGAGAACAATCCCAGCTTCTCCAGTCTCTCCGCATAGCTGAAGTCCCTCACCCCTGGTACCATTCTAGTAAATCTCCTCTGCACCCTCTCCAAGGCCTTGACATCCTTCTTAAAGTGTGGGGCCCAGAATTGGACACAATTCTCCAGCTGAGGCCTAACCAGTGTTTTATAAAGGTTTAGCATAACTTCCTTGCTTTTGTACTTTATGCCTCTGTTGATAAAACCAAGGATCCCGTATGCTTTTTTCACAGCTTTATAAACTTGTCCTGCCACCTTCGAAGATTTGTCTACTTAAACCACAGGGATTCCCATAATGGAAATCAAAACTCCCACCGGAAATAGAGTGGGAAGATGGGGGCTCATTAATATCATGGCCCCAGCATGATATTAATCAGAAATGGTAGCGTAGTGGTAATGTCACTGGGCTAGTAGTGATCGCAGAGACGTGAGTTCAAATCCCACCATGGCAGCTGGGGAATTTAAATTCAGTTAATTAAATAAATTTGGAATAAAAAGCTAGTATCAGTAATGGTGACCATGAAACTATCGGATTGTCGTAAAAACCAATCTGGTTTGCTAATATCCTTTAGGGAAGGAAATCTGCTGTCCTTACCTGGTCTGGCCTATATGTGACTCAAGCCCCACAGCAATGCGGTTGACTCTTAACTGCCCTCTGAAATGGTCTAGCAAGCCACTCAGTTGTAACAAACTGCTACGAAACACAATAAGAATAAAACTGGACGGACCACCCGGCATCGACCTCGGCAACGGCTACGGACACGGCAACGGCACACCCAGCCCAGTCGACCCTGCAAAGTCCTCCTCACCAACATCTGGGGACTTGTACCAAAATTGGGAGAGCTGTCCCACAGACTAGTCAAGCAACAGCCTGAAATAGTCATACTCACAGAATCATACCTTTCAGCCAATGTCCAAAATTACTCCATCACCATCTCTGGATATGTCCTGTCCCACCGGCAGGACAGACCCACCAGGGGTGGCAGCACTGTGGTATACAGTCAGGAAGGAGTGGCCCTGGGAGACCTCAAAATTGACTCTGGACCCCATGAAGTTTCATGGCTTCAGGTCAAGCATGGGCAAGGAAACCTCCTGCTGATTACCACCTACCGCCCTCCCTCAACTGATGAATCAGTACTCCTCCATGTTGAACACCACTTGGAAGAAGCACTGAGAGTAGCAAGGGCACAGAATGTACTCTGGGTGGGGGACTTCAATGTCCATCACCAAGAGTGGCTCGGTAGCACCACTACTGACCGAGCTGGCCGAGTCCTGAAGGACATAGCTGCCAGTCTGGGCCTGCGACAGGTAGTGAGAGAACCAACATGAGGGAAAATCCTACTTGACCTCGTCCTCACCAATCTACTTGTCGCAGATGCATCTGTCCATGACAGTATTGGTAGCAGTGACCACCGCACAGTCATTGTGGAGGCGAAGTCCCGTCTTCACACTGAGGACACCCTCCATCATGTTGTGTGGTACTAGCACCATGTTAAATGGGATAGATTCAGAACATTTCCAGCAGCTCAAAACTGGGCATGCATGAGGCGCCGTGGGCCATCAGCAGCAGCAGAATTGTATTCCACCAAAATCTGTAACATCATGGCCTGGCATATCCCTCACTCTACCATTACCATCAAGCTAGGGGACCAACCCTGGTTCAATAAGGAGTGTAAAAGAGCATGCCAGGAGCAGCACCAGGTGTACCTAAAAATGAGGTGCCAACCTGGGGAAGCTGCAACACAGGACCTCATGCATGCTAAAAAGCAGAAGCAGCATGCTATAGACAGGGCTAAGCGATCCTACAATCAACAGATCAGATCAAAGCTCTGCAGTCCTGCCACATCCAGTCGTGAATGGTGGTGGACCATTAACGGGAAGAGGAGGCTCCATGAATATCCCCATCCTCAATGATGGTGGAGCCCAGCATGTGAGTGCAAAAGACAAGGCTGAAGCGTTTGCAACCATCTTCAGCCAAGTGGATGATCCATCTCGGCCTACTCCTGAGGTCCCCACCATCAGAGAAGTCAGTCTTCAGCCAATTCGATTCACTCCATGTGATATCAAGAAACGGCTGAGCGCACTGGATACAGCAAAGGCTGTGGGCCCAGAAAACATCCCTGCTACTCTGCTCCAGAACTAGCCGCGCCTCTAGCCAAGCTATTCCAGTACAGCTGCAACACTGGCATCTATCCAACAATGTGGAAAACTGCCCAGGTATGTCCTGCCCACAAAAAGCAGGCGAAATCCAACCCGGCCAATTACCGCCCCATCAGTCTACTCTCAATCATCAGCAAAGTGATGGAAGGTGTCATCGACAGTGCCATCAAGCGACACTTACTCACCAATAACCTACTCACTGATGCCCAGTCTGAGTTCCGCCAAGACCACTCGGCTCCCGACCTCATTACAGCCTTGGTCCAAACATGGACAAAGGAGCTGAATTCCAGAGGTGAGGTGAGACTGACTGCCCTTGACATCAAGGCAGCATTTGACCGAGTGTGGCACCAAAGAGCCCTCGTAAAACTGAAGTCAATTAGAATCGGGGGGAAACGCTCCACTGGCTGGAGTCATACCCAGCACAAAAGAAGGTGGTTGTGATGATTATAGGTCAATCATCACAGCCCCAGAACATCGCTGCAGGAGTTCCTCACGGCAGTGTCTTAGGCCCAACCATCTCCAGCTGCTTCATCAATGACCTTCCCTCCAACATAAGGTCAGAAATGGGGATGTTCGCTGATGACTGCACAGTGTTTAGTGCCATTCACAACTCCTCAGATAATAAAGCAGTCCATGGCCGCATGCAACAATACCTGGACGACATTCAGGCTTGTGCTGATAAGTGACAGGTAACATTCGCACCACAGAAGTGTAAGGGCAGCATCTTTTAACTGGTTTATGGTAATTTACCTGGCCAGCAGCTTTTGCCTCTGAGCTCTGACCAATTCCAACCTTTTACCTGGTTTATGGCAATTCACCTGGTCAGCAGCCTTTTGCTGCTGCACTCTAAACCAATTTACAAACAACGGTTTCGAATCGCTACCCCTCCTTCAGTTCTGAGTGGAGGAACTTATAATTAATGATATTAAAACGGACAAGTGGTTTGGATGAGAGAAAAATCAAGTTTTATTACCTAAATAAACTACAATCAAAAGAATAAACTATACCACACAAACACAGTAATTACAGTAAAACTATATAACAGGGGGTTGCAGATGGTGAAAACGAGGGATAATATGGCTCCAATGTTACTTAAACAATCTTAGCAATTACCCTTAAATCCCCACCCCCTAACTCCTGCTAGGTTGCCTTGCCGAGGAGTCAGAACACCCTGCTCACCTCTGGTCCCAGGAAGTAAAGAGAGATAGCTTCTCAGCTGCTATCTTATATACCTGGTGAGCCCCCTGCCGTTTTGCCTTGCAAGGGCTGTGTGCAAAATTCCCACCCAAAGGGTCCAATACACAAGAGAAAGCTGTGATTGGCTAACTCAGAGAGGTTGGACTGGGTTAATGTGTCTTCCGGAGCTCCCTGGGCTGAAACAAAAGGGAAATACAACTGCTCTATTGTCCAGAATGCTAGGTGATTTAAACCCATTCATTTCTTAAACGGATTCCCATTCAGATACAAAAGTCTCTTCTGCAGTTTAGATGTATCCACTCGATATACAAACAAATGCTAATAGCATTCAATTGCTTTGTAAACAAAGCATTGTCCTGTGGTCATCTGGAACCACAATTGATTGACAGTTTTGAGTGTTTAGCAAACAAAGTTCCTTTGTTCATGCTGGCAGTTTCAAGCACTCGATCTTAGAGTCAACATTGTAGAACGTTTTGTAAACAGACATCGATTGTCCTGCTGCAGGGGGGGTGGGAACTCTCCATTGATTGGCAGCTCCATTGAACCTTACTTCCAGACACACAAAGCTGCTTTCCAAGTCCTTTGTCTTCGGCCATGTGGTGTGACAACCATTTTTATCCCTGGAAATTTAAAAGCACAACACCCAGGGATTCTTTAATCAAAAATAATTAATCTTCAGAACTGTAAATTATTGCAAATTCTTACAGAAGTGCCAAGCAATGACTATATCCAACAAGCGAGAGTTTAACCACCACCCCTTGACATTCAACAGTATTACCATTGCTGAATCCCATCCCCCACCATCAACATCCTGGGGGTCACCATCGACCAGAAACTTAACTGGACCAGCCACATAAATACTGTGGCAACAAGAGAAGGTCAGAGGCTAGGTATCCTTCTGCGAGTGTCTCACCTCCTGACTTCCCAAAGCTTTTCCACCATCTACAAGGCACAAGTAAGGAATTTGATGGAATACTCTCCACTTGCCTGGATGAGTGCAGCTCCAACAACACTCAAGAAGCTCGACACCATCCAGGACAAAGCAGCCCACTTGATTGGCACCCCATCCACCACCTTAAACATTCCCTCCCTCCCCCACCGGCGTACCGTGGCTGCAGTGTGTACCATCTACAAGGTGCACTGCAGCAACTTGCCATGGCTTCTTCGGCAGCACCTCCCAAACCCGTGACCTCTTCCACCTAGAAGGCCAAGGGCAGCAGGCACATGGGAACACCACCACCTTCAAGTTCCCATCCAGATCACACACCATCCTGACTTGGAAATATATCACCGATCCTTCATCGTCGCTGGGTCAAAATCCTGGAACTCCCTCCCTAACAGCACTATGGGAGTACCTTCACCACATGGACTTCAGCAGTTTAAGAAGACGGTTCACCACCACCTTCTCAAGGGCAACTAGGGATGGGCAGTAAATGTTGGCTTTGCCAGTGACGCCCACATCCCATAAAACAAATCTTCTTTTTGTTAACACAACATTTCCATCTCTACTCACATTGCTACTGCCCATTTCTCAACCTGTCCACAAACCCATGGCGGTACAGGTCAGCAGGCGGCCATTGCTGGTATTGAAAGGGATCCTCACCTGCTCTCAGTCAGAGGCATTTTACTTGTCCTTTCGGCTATTGAGACAACTTCAAAGTGCTTGTAGTGGCTGCAGTATGTTCTGAGCTCTTAAAGGGCATCTTGTATTTATATAGCGCCTTTGAAGGCCTCAAGATGTACCAAAGCACTTTACAGCCAATGAAGTGCATTTGAAGTGCAGTCACTGTTGTAATGTAGGAAATGCGGCTGCCAATTTGCACACAGCAAGCTCCCACAAACAGCAATGTGATGATGACCAGATAATCTGATTAGACCTGATTAATCTGATGACCAGATAATCTTAACAAGACCGCACAAAGCATCCGGGAAGGCGCCGAACACCTCGAGTCTCTTCACCAGGAGCAAGCGGAAGCCAAGCGCTGGCATCGCAAGGAGCGCACGTCAACCCAAACATCCCACCCACCCGCCCCTTCAACCACCGTCTGCCCCACCTGTGACAGAGACTGTAGGTCCCGCATTGGAGTCATCAGTCACCTGAGAACTCATTTTAAATGTGGAAGCAAGTCATCCTCGGTTCCCGAGGGACTGCCTAAGAAGAAGAAGAATCTGATTTAGTGATGTTGGTTGAGGGATAAATATTGGCCAGGACAGCGGGGGAGAATGCCCCACTCTACTTTGAATCCTTCCGTGGGATCTTTTACATCCACCTGAGAGGGCAGCCGGGGCTGATGCTGTCACCACCTGACATGCACACTTGCACACTTTCCAACTGATGCCACTGGATAGCAATGAAGAAAGAAGTCGTCCATTTAAATAGCACCGTTGTCACTTCCTCAGGATGTCCCAAAGTGTTTTGCAACCAGTGGATGATTTTTGACCTGCAGACATTATTTTGTAGGCAAGCGTGGCAGCCGATATCTACACAGCAAGATCCCACAGACAGCATGAATGGATGAACGAGCAGTGATGTTGATTGAGAGATAAATATTGGCCAGGACGCCGGAGAGAATTCCCCTGCTCTTCTTCGAAGTAGTGCTGCCGGATCTTTTACATCCACTTGAGAGGACAGACAGGGCCTCTCATCCAAACATATAATTCACTTTATAATTCTAACCACAAAGAGTTTGATGATAGCACCCTTGAGGCAATTTGTCTTTATTTCATTTCCTGTATTCGGTGTTTCAGTAACACTAACTCAAACAGCCAGTAGGGCGGACGTGGTAATTACTTAGACACTGACTGTATTCTATCAGCAAACCCTAATCTGGGTTTTTTTTTTACTGCTGAGGAAACATTATTCATGTATTTTTGTAAATGTATTCAGTTGACGTCAATCAGAACCAGAAGCTAATTCTTCGGGATGTAAGCAGAGAGATTAATGCTGAAAGTCAGACTGATGCTCGGGAAAGATTTGTTCCCAAAACTAAATACAGACGGGCCAAACGGCCAATAAAATCAAGCGCCAATAATTATTGAAGCTTTTATATTATTAGTAAGTGTCAGAACATGTATTGTGGCTGCTGTTCCAGTAGCTTAGTGGCTAAAGCTCTTTACCCAGAGAGTGGTCAGAATGTGGAACTCACTGCCATAAGGAGTCGTTGAGGCAGCTAGCATTTAAGAGGAAGCTAGATAAACGCTAGAGGGAGAAAGGATTAGAAGGATATGCTGCTAGGGTTGGATGAAGAGGGGTGGGCGGAGACTCGTGTGGAGTATAAACGCTAGCACAGACCAGTTGGGCCGAATGGGCTGTTTCTGTGCTGCACATTCTATGTAATATTTGTAAATGCACCTCTGGTGTTATATTGCGTGACACAGTGCATGAGGTCCAGGATTTGATTCCTCGTTTGTGCTGAATTAGCTCTTCTCGCCTGGGGAAGTAGCCGGGACATTGCAATCAGTCTCAACACCCCTAGACTCGGAAGAGGGAAAAAAAATCCGCTGATTGGTCCTTCGGTTGATGGCCTCCGAGACGAAAGGTTCAAATCCCACTCCAGAGACTTGAGCACATAACTTCGGCTGACACGCCAGTGCAGGACTGAGGAAGTGCTGCACTCTCAAAGGTGCCGTCTTTCAGATGAGATATTAGATCAAGGCCCCATCTGCCCTCTCAGGTGAATGTGAAAGATCCCATGGCCCTATTTTGAAGAGGAGCAGGGGAATTATCCCCGGTGTCCTGGCCAATATTTATCCCTCAACCAACATCACTGGCCATTCATTCATCTGTTGTTTGTGGGACCTTGCTGTGTACATATTGGCTGCCACATTTGCCTACATAATAATGTCTACAGTTCAAAAGTAATCCATTGGTTATAAACCACTTTGGGACATCCTGAGGAATTGACAAGGTGCTGTTTAAATGGAAGACTTCTTTCTTTCTTTATTGCTATCCACTGACTTCAGTTGGAAAGTATGCAAGTGTGCATGTCAGGTGATGACAGCACCAGGCTCATCTTGTGATGCCCCAGTGGTGAAACAGCCTGCCAACAATCGATGTCTAGGCTCACACATGAAGAATGGCGACTAGGGTGGGTACTGGTGGGCTGGTGACATTGGAACATAACCCAGTGTGAATGAGGAGAAAATTGCCGGAGGTGGAGGTAATCAATTGATGCAGCCATGTTCTCTCACTGCAGAAGGGCTGAAATGGCCACTTCTTTTGAATTAGAATGTAGGACTTCATTACTCCCACAGATTAATGGAACTGTCTTCCAGAGCAATTAAGGACGTGAAAATTGGACTAGTAACTGTAGGAAGTAGACCGCAAAGAAGGCTCAATGTCTTTGCTCTGAGAACCTCAATCGATTTTTAAAGTCTACTAAATGCACAGGCGTAAGAGACTGGAGAGTAAATCACACTGCCATTAACTGGCTGCAACACTGCGCAAATCTGAAGGGAGACAGCAGCTTTGTTCCAACGATTGCAACTCTTTTCAAAGGCGTGGACAGATGCCTGATTAACCGACACCCAGACAGCTCCCTCGAAGTAAGTTTCTAATATAAGAATAATTCTCTTTGGTAAACATGAATAAATTTGTAAAACATTTCACGTTTGCGCTTATTCCAATGAATTGAAAGCTTGTTGATGTAATAAAACTCACTCCGCACTTGGTTTGAGTATAAAGCAAGGCTTTAATCAACTTGTTTCAGAACATGGAGGTCTAGTTGTACTTCACTAGTTCCTTGTCTTACAAAATGTCCCTGGAAGGCTGGGGCCGATGCCTGAGTATTTATACTCCTTGGACAGCGCCACCAGCTGGCCGCCCAGCATTATTTCACGAGTAGTTTCTTGATGAATGATGAGATTTATAACACTTCTCACTCTAATTTCCATTGGTAGCTCACTGGTGTCACGGCTACCCCGCACAGGCCTCCAACTGAAACCATCGTCTGGCTCCTGGTGATGTCATCAGGCCTTCATCCGCATATTTAAAGAAGGACCCCCCCCACCCCCGTTGCCTTCCTGCGGGTGTCCCGCTCGCCTGTTCGAAAGAGACGGTTCATATCGGGACCCAGATTAGAGGGGGTAAGTCGCTGGCCTCACTTTAACTGACCACCCGTCCAGATTCCCCAAGACAAAGGGCGGGGAGGGGTGCAGTTAAAATTGAGGCCTGTCCTGTGAGTTGCACCATGGCAAGTTGTGAAATTAAATACAATGGCTCTAGGAATTCGTGGTCTGACACAAAAAAAGAAACAAAAGTGGTCGATCTGTACTAAAAACTCAGCTAACTCCCTTTAGGGAAGGGAATTTGCTGCCCTTACTTCCTTCAGCACTGCATACAGATCCAGTCCCACGTTATGTGGTCAACTCTTGAAGTCAGAATGATACCCGGACTTCAAGGGTTAAGTTACGAGGAGAGATTACACAAATTAGGGTCATATTCCCTGGAATTTAGAAGGTTAAGGGGTGATCTGATCGAAGTTTTCAGGATATTAAGGGGAACAGATAGGGTAGAGAGAGAGAAACTATTTCTGCTGGTTGGGGATTCTAGGACTAGGGAGCATAGTCTCAAAATTAGAGCCAGACCTTTCAGGAGTGAAGTTCGGAAACACTTCTACACACAAAAGGTGATAGAAGTTTGGAACTCTCTTCCGCAAGGCAATTGATGCTAGATCAATTGTTAATTTTAAATCGGAGATTGATAGCTCTCTGTTAACCAAAGGTATTAAGGGATATGGGTATTGTGCAATGAGAAGGGACTTATCAGCAATCTTCTTGTACGAGGCCCCTTGGGTCAGAGCGATCATAATATGATCGAGCTCTCAGTCGAGATGGAGAGTGAGGAAATTGAATCAGAGACTAAGGTCCAGAACTTAAATAAAGGGAATTACGAGGGTATGAGACGGGAATTGGGTAAGATTGATTGGGTGGTGTTTCTGGGGGGATTGACAGTGGATAGACAATGGCAAGCATTCAAAGATAGAATGGAAGAATTCCAGAACATGTTTATACCGGTTTGGCACAAAAATAAACCTAAAAAGGTGACTCAACCGTGGATAACGAGGGAAATTAGGGACAGCATAAAATCAAAAAAAAGGGCATATCAACTGGCAAAAAAAAGCACCAGACCGGAAGATTGGGGGCAGTACAAGATACAGCAAAAGAGGACAAAGGGATTAATCAGGAAGGGGAAAATAGAATACGAAAGTAAACTTGCAGCAAACATAAAGACAGACTGCAAAAGCTTTTATCGGTATATCAGGAGGAAAAGACTGGTAAAATCCCAAGTCGGTCCCTTGCAGTCCGATTCGGGAGAATATATAATGGAGAATAAGGAAATGGCAGACCAATTAAACTCATACTTTGGTTCTGTATTCACAAAGGAGGACACAAATAACCTCCCAGGAATATCGGCAAACATAGGGACTAATGAGAGGGAGGAGCTGACAGAAATTAGTATCTCTAGGGATATGGTGCTGGGTAAGTTGAGGGGACTGAAGGCCGACAAATCCCCGGGGCCTGATAAACTACATCCTAGGGTACTTAAGGAGGTGGCCCTGGAGATAGCAGATGCTCTAAGGATCATCTTCCGGAACTCCATTGACTCGGGAACAGTACCCGTGGATTGGAGGGTAGCTAATGTTACCCCAATATTTAAAAAGGGGGGTAGAGAGAAAGCAGGGAATTATAGACCAGTAAGCCTTACATCGGTTGTGGGCAGAATGCTAGAGTCCATTATTAAGGATAAAATAGCGGAGCACTTGACAAATGGGGAAAGGATCGGACAGAGTCAACATGGATTTACAAAGGGTAAATCATGTTTGACTAATCTGCTGGAAATTTTTGAGGAAGTAAGTGGTAAAATAGATGGGGGAGAGCCAGTGGATGTGGTGTACCTTGACTTCCAGAAAGCCTTCGATAAGGTTCCACACAAAAGATTATCATGCAAAATTAAGGCTCATGGGATTGGGGGCAAAGTATTAACGTGGATAGAGAACTGGCTGGCGGATAGAAAACAGAGAGTTGGAATAAACGGCTCGTTTTCGGAGTGGCAGGCAGTGACCAGCGGGGTGCCGCAAGGATCTGTCCTGGGACCCCAGCTGTTCACAATATATATAAATGATCTGGATCAGGGAATTGGATGCAATATTTCCAAATTCGCTGACGACACTAAACTAGGAGGAGGGGTGGGCTCTGATGAGGATGTCAGGAGGCTACAGTGCGATTTGGACAGGTTGGGGGAATGGGCGGATACGTGGCAGATGCACTATAATGTGGATAAATGCGAGGTTATCCACTTTGGGGGTAAAAACAGGAGGGTAGATTATTATCTAAACGGCAATAGATTGGGAGATGGGGAAGTGCAGAGGGACCTGGGTGTTCTTGTGCACCAGTCACTGAAGGAGAGCATGCAGGTGCAACAGGCGATTAAGAAGGCAAATGGTATGTTGGCCTTCATATCAAGGGGGTTCGAGTATAGGAATAGGGATACCTTACTACAGCTGTACAAGGTGCTGGTGAGACCGCATCTGGAGTATTGTGTACAGTTTTGGTCGCCCCATCTGCGGAAGGATGTTCTTGCCATGGAAAGAGTGCAACGGCGATTCACCAGGCTGATACCTGGAATGGCGGGAATGACCTACGAAGAGAGATTAAATAGTTTGGGCTTGTACTCACTGGAGTTTAGAAGATTGAGAGGGGATCTCATCGAAACATATAAAATTATGGCAGGCCTGGACAGGCTGAATTCAGAGAGAATGTTTCCAATGGCCGGGGAGCACAGAACCAGGGGCCACAGTCTAAAAATAGCGGGCAAATCATTTAAAACAGAGATGAGGAAGAATTTCTTCACTCAAAGAGTGGTGAGCCTGTGGAATTCCCTGCCACAGAGGGCTGCGAAGGCTAATTCAATAAATATTTTCAAGAGAGAATTGGATATATTTCTGAAGGCTAAGGGGATTAAGGGTTACGGAGAAAAGGCGGGGACGGGGTACTGAACTGGTAAGATCAGCTATGATCTCAGACGAAGATCAGCCATGATCTCATTGAATGGCGGAGCAGGCTCGAAGGGCCGAATGGCCTACTCCTGTTCCTATCTCTATGTTTCTATGTTTCTATGATATGGGCCAAAGGCAGGTATATGGAGTTAGGTCACAGATCAACCATGATCTCATTAAAAGGTGGTACAGGCCTGAGGGGCTGAATGGCCGTCTCCTGTTCCTATGTTCCTGTGCCCTCGGGGCAACTAGGGACGGGCAATAAATACTGTCTTGTGAGTGGGGCCCACATCCCATGGACAAATAATAAAAAGTATGAAGAGGGAAAGGGTTAAAGAGCTGCAGAGTTTTGAAGGCCTGGTTAAGAGTCAGTTAAAGTCGGAGGTACTTTGATGAGTCTGCATTTCAGCAGAGTGAGGACGTAGGGAGGAGGAAGAAAGTGCAGAGTGTTTGGAGATTGGGAGCATTAATGAAAGCATGGATCCAATGACAATACAACTAAAAATGAAATAGAGAGACCAGAAAGGTTGTCACAAAGGGAGGTTTGGGGCTGGGACTTGGAGAGTGCCATTAACTGTAATTCCATTCAAAAGCAGACCAAAAATTACAAAGGAGAAGATTTCAATGCCAGCTGCTGTCACACTCCAGTGCTCACTGCTGCCTTTGATGTAACTGAATAATTGCCAACTCTTAAAAATCAGAAATAAAACCAGATACATATCACAGCTGCCAGAGAAAATGGCAAAGCTGGGAAATGAAACCCTTTTTGACTCAGCGTCAACATCAAGGGCCCCCAGTTTAGTTATAGCCCAGATTAGACAAGGGATACACTAACTCACAAACAGGCCTATATCCCAGCCTCAGAAAAAACAACCCGTTACAGCTCCTGTCTGTTTTCCACAGCAGTTGCTCTATTGGTGTCAGTTGTGGCTCAGTGGGCAGCACTCTTGCCTCTGAGTCAGAAGGTTGTGGCTTAAAGTCCCAGTCCACGTCTTGGCACAAAGAAGGCATGGCTGGAGGTGGCCCAGGAGGTTAGCAGCAGGAGCATTGTGCCACTCTCCTGTGCAGGAAGCCATTTAATGACTTAACCAGGTCAGGAAAGGTGAGCACAGCTGCACATTCAGATACATCCTGTTGTGCACATTACCCCACTCCTCAGTCTGCCTTGTCAAGCCTACTCCATCACAAGGAAAAGAGTGTTTGAAGACCAGGACCTCAAACCCAGCACCAAGCTCATGGTCTATGGAGCAGTAGTGATACCCGCCCTCCTGTATGCTTCAGAGACATGGACCATGTACAGCAGGCACCTCAAAGCTCTAGAGAGGTACCACCAATGCTGCCTCCGCAAGATCCTGCAAATCCATTGGCAGGATAGGCGCACCAACGTCAGTGTTCTCGCTCAGGCCAACATCCCCAGCATCGAAGCTTTGACCGCACTCGATCAGCTCTGATGGATGGGTCACATCGTCCGCATGCCCGATACGAGACTCCCAAAGCAAGCGCTCTACTCGGAGCTCCGACATGGCAAGAGAGCCCCAGGTGGGCAGAGGAAACGCTTCAAGGACACCCTCAAAGCCTCCTTGAAAAAGTGCAACATCCCCACCGACACCTGGAAATCTCTGGCCCAAGACCGCACAAAGTGGAGCAGAAGCATCCGGGAAGTTGCTGAACATCTCGAGTCTCTTCACCGGGAGCAAGCGGAAGCCAAGCGCAAACAGCGGAAGGAGTGCACGTCAACCCAAGCACCCCACTTACCCGCCCCTTCAACCACCGTCTGTCCCACCTGTGACAGAGACTATAGGTCCCGCATTGGACTCATCAGTCACCTGAGAACTCATTTTTAGTGTGGAAGCAAGTCATCCTCGGTTCTGAGGGACTGCCTAAGAAGAAGAAGAGAAGATTCAATCACATTACACCCCACATCCACTTACCTTGCAGGCACATGTATCCTTCTACAGAAGAACATAAGAACATAAGCAATAAAAGCTGGAGTAGGCCATTTGGCCCTTCGAGACTGCTCCATCATTCATCAAGATCATGGCTGATCTTCTACCTCAACTCTACCTTCCCGTAATGTCCCCATATCCCTTAATTCCAATTGTTCCCAAAAATTTATCAACCTCTTGAATATACTCAACGACTGAGCATCCACAGCTCTCTGGGGTCGAGAATGCCAAAGATTCACAACCCTTTGAGTGAAGAAATTTCTCCTCATCTCAGTCCTAAATGGTCGATCCCTTATTCTGAAACGGTGACCCCGTGTTCTAGGCTCCCCAGACAGGGAAAACATTTTCTCAGCATTAACCCTGTCAAGCCACTTAAGAATTTTACCTGTTTCAATTAGATCACCTCTCATTCTGCTAAACTCTAAGGAATATAGGCCTAGTCTACTCAATCTCTCCTCATAGGGCAATCCCCTCATCCCAGGAACCAGTCTAGTGAACCTTCGCTGCACTCCTTCTAAGGCAAGTATGTCTTTCCTTAGGTAAGGAGACCAGAATTGTATACAGTACTCCAGGTGTGGCCTCACCAATGCCCTGTATAATTGTAGTAAGTCTTCTTTACTCTTATACTCTAATCCCTTTGTAACAAAAGCTAACATATCATTTGCAATCCTAATTGCTTGCTGTACCTGCATGTTAACTTTCTGTGATGCATGTACAAGGACACCCAGGTTCCTCTGAATGCAAACATTTCCCAGTCTCTCACCGTTCAAAGAATATTCTGTTTATTTGTTTTTCCTACCAAAATGGATAACTTCACACTTCCCCACATTGTATTCCATTTGCAATGTTCTTGTCTACTCAGTCTACCTGTCTATATCTCTCTGCAGCCTCTTTGCGTTCTCCTCACAGCTTACTTTCCCACCTAACTTTGTATCATCAGCAAACTTGGATACGTTATACAGAGACTCTTCATCAAAGTCATTAATATAGATTGTAAACAGCCGAGGCCCAAGCACTGATCCTTGCGGTACTTCGCTAGTTACAGCCTGCCAACCTGAAGAAATCCCGTTTATTCCTACTCTCTGTATTCTGTCCGTTAACCAATCCTCAATCCATGCTAATATATTACCCCCAATACCATGAGTCCTAATTTTATGTAATAACCTCTTGTGTGGCACCTTATCGAATGCCTTCTGAAAATCCAAATACACTATATCCACTGGTTCCCTCTTGTCCTTCTTACTAGTTACATCTTCAAAAAGCTCTAACAGATTTGTCAAACGCGATTTCCCTTTCATAAAACCATGTTGACTCTGCCGAATCATATTATGATTTTCTAAGTGCCCTGTTACCACGTCCCTAATAATAGATTCTAGCATTTTGCCTACTACTGATGTTAGGCTAACTGGCCGATAGTTCCCCATTTTTTCTCTTCCTCCTTTCTTAAATAGTGGGGTTATGTTTGTTACCTTCCAATCCTTGGGAACTATTCTAGAATCTAGGGAATTCTGGAAGATTAATACTAATGCATCCACTATCTCTGCAGCTACCACTTTTAAAACCCTAGGATGCAGATCGTCCGGTCCACGGGATTTGTCGCCACTTAGTCCAATTAATTTCTCCAGTACTATGTGTTTACTTATACTCATTTCTTTAAGTTCCTCAATCCCTCTAGACCCTCGGTTCCCCATTATTTCCGGAATGTTTTTTGTGCCTTCTACCGTGATGACAGATACAAATGAAAGGTTCCAAAAAATTCTGCACAACCCCAGAACAGAAGGAAAACATTATTTTAAAATGATTTTGGAACATTACAGAAGAAATCTGCAAAAGGGATAAATTGTATGGTTGGGCCAAACAGAAGAATTTCAAAAGGTTAAATTACAAGTTTAAGGAAGGAAGAGATTTTGGACTGTTTTAAGGAGTTATTGGGCCAAAGGGATTTAAATAAAAATCCCAGGAAGATTTGGCTGGTTTAAAAGACATGTTCAGGCTTGCAAAAGGCTGTTATGCAGGGGAGGTGGGGTGGGCCCCCGAGTTTGGATATTGGACAGTCAGAAAATGTCCTGGGCCACTCCAGCTTTACATAAAGACAATGAAACCTGTTTCCCGCCGAGAATTCGCAGAGCCAGGTACATGAATAAACAGGACATGTCCCCAGCAACACAAAGGAAGGAACATTAGCCCTACAGGATACAACAAACAAACCACAGTCCAAAACCAATTAAAGAGATTGACAAACGTTTTGCATTTTTAAACTGGTTTCAAGGCAATCCCGAAACCAGTTAAAGGCCGATTAAGTGTAGATGGGCCATCCCCAAAACTCATTAAAGTTTTAAAACATGTTAAAAATAATGAGCCCGCCAAATTTAACAAAGAAACGCGAGATTTGGTGGTCAGATAAGCCAGGCCCCAAATTAGTATAATGGAGGCCAGCTTGTTAGTACAGCACAGTCAGCTCAGAAGACAGTCAGTTCAAGTTCAGCCAACCAGTTCGAGAGAGAGATCATCATCATCGGAGACTTGAAGAAACAGAAAGAAGAAATGGAGATCGCGGCAACCAAAGGCCTACAGAAACCAACAACCACCAATATTACCACCAACCAAGTAATATTGGGCCACCGCGACCAACAAGGAACCAACCACTGAAAAACTCACAAACCAAAGACTTGTTTCCACTCTACAGGCTAGTCTGACTTACCCCTGGGTAAGATTTGGACACAAAAGACCCTAAAATTAGCCCTAACCAAAGAAAATCGGGTACTCAACTGATACATCCAACAGCGCGACTAACCGCATCTGCGGACAAACCCAAACTGAAGACCCAACGCAGGTGCAGTCTTCTACCATGTCCGAGGTACAGCAGTCCCCAACCGCCACAACTAAAGAGAACCCCAAAATCGTGAACCTCTACAGTCTGTCAAGAAAGTCGTTTTGGTGAGCATTTCCTGGTCCTCTGGATTCCAGCCTAGCTAGTGTAGTGGGGTTGGGAGGGTAAGTGTTTTTGTACATTGTAATTCTCCCTCGCTTATTCCGAGTATTCCCCACCCTTTTAGAGTATAAGTTTTCTTGTATTGTATATTTTCCTGTCTCAAAATAAAGATCTGAATTCTTTTGACTAACCCAGGTGTCTGTTGCAAGTTTATTACAACCCCCAAATAAGTCCAAAGTTTAGAACAAAAAGGGAGTGGGAGCGATTTGAACCGCTCAAACAAGTCAGAGGTGAAGCTGACAAACAACCCACACACCACCCCTTACACAAAGTATTTGTTTAATGTCTCTGCCATTTCCTTAATGCCCATTATAATTTCTCCTGTCTCTGCCTCTAATGGGCCCACGTTTACTTTCACTAATCTCTTCCTATTTACATACCTATAGAAATGTTTACAATCTGTTTTTATGTCTCTTGCTAATTTACTCTCATCTTTTTTCACTTGCTTCATCAATTTCTTAGTTCTCCTTTGCTGAGTTCTAAAATCCTCCCAATCCTCAGGCTTACTACATGTTTTGGCAACATTTGAAGCCTCTTCTTTTGATCTAATACGATCTTTAACTTCTCTTGTTAGCCACAGTTGGACCACATTTCTACCTCACTACCTCTTCTCTTGATCCCTCCATCTTGTTTAAATTGTCAGCATGCTTGTCCGACATACAATTCTGGATGAGCTAAATGTTTTTCCAAATAAATATTGGGAAGCCATTGTTTTCGGTCCCCACCACAAACTCCATTCCCTAGCAATTGACTCCATCCCTCTCCCTAACATCTGTCTGACACTGAACCACACTGTTCGCTACCTTGGTGACATATTTGACACTGAAACGAGCTTCCAACCACATATCCGCAGCATAACAAAGACCGCCTACTTCCACCTTTGTAACATCGCCTGTCTCTGCCCTTGCCTCAGCTCATCCGCTGCTGAAACCCTCATCCATGCCTTTGTTACCTCTAGGCTTGACTGTAATGATATGCAGTAACATGTCATTCTAGAATGGTACACTAGGTGTAGCTGTATGTTTTAGTAGTGGGCTACATCTATATGGGTTGTCTTGTTCAACATGAAGCACTGGTGGAGAGAGTCAACATGGCTACTGTATACAAGTCAACATGGCTGAATAAATGACTAGCACAAGCTAGCTGTTCATAATAAAAACATCTATTTGTTTATGAACATAACCTGGTACCAGGAGTGGTAATATCTGCTGAATATTGTGAAACACGACATGGAGAATTTGAAGCCACCGGAGGGTTTGAAACTCATGGGGGATGTCGACTGCAATTGGCGAACTTTCAAACAACAATTCGAACTCTACATTGCCGCCATCGGGTTCGGTACGAAGCCAGACGCAAGGAAAATAGCATTGCTGCTCATGGTTGCAGGCCCGCAGATGATAGAGGTATTTAATACGTTTGTATTTGATCAAGAGGAGGACAGAGAAAAAATGGACGACGTGCTAAAGAAGTTTGATACACATTGTTCTCCCAAAAAGAACGAGACTTATGAGAGGTACATGTTCCATTCACGGACACAGCAGCAAAATGAGACTTTTGATAGCTTTGTGGCCAATCTGAAACTGAAAGCACAGACATGTAATTTCTCTGAACTGAAATCATCCATGATTCGTGACCAGATTGTGTTTTGTATTCATGATAAAAAGGTCAGGGAATGTCTGTTGAGAGAAACCGAACTAACATTGGAGGATGCTGTGAAAATATGCCATGCCAGTGAGCTAGCTCAGCAGCACGCAAAGACTTTCAGTGAAATTAGTAATGGTGCGACTGTAGTGACTGACAGTGCAGCTGTCGGTGCTGTGTCCTGCAAGGGGAAGAAACGTGGGCAGAACAGGAATGCAAAGCAATCGGAGGATGGAACTTTCAATTGTAAATGCTGTGGTTACCAGCACCAGTCAAGACAATGCCCAGCGTTTGGGAAAATGTGCACAAAATGTCATGGAAAGAATCACTTTGCCAAACAATGATTTTCAAAAGTAAAAACAACGAAAGAACATAAAGTTAATGCAGTAAAAGAGGACACTGATTTAAGTGAGACATTTTTTGTAGGAATGGTGTCATGTGACAATATAGAAAAGGATACAGAAAATATGCAGCCCTCAGGAATGGACAATGCTGAACATAAAGTTAATGCAGTGAAAGAGGACAAATGGATGATGCCACTGCAGGTAAATGGAGCATTAGTTACATTGAAACTAGACACTGGGGCAAAAGCAAACTTAGTCAGTATGAGTGACATTAAAAATATGAAAGAAAAGCCCAAAATACAGAAAAAGTCAGTACTACTGAAGAACTATAATGGACAGAAAATAGATAGCTTAGGTGTATGCAGACTTAAAGTGACAGTCAAAGACAAAGTGCATCATCTCATGTTTTCTGTTGTGGCTGAAGGACTTGATTCACTACTAGGTGACAAAGCTTGTGAGGACTTAGAACTGGTCAAGAGAGTCTACCGTATAAACTGTGCCATAAGCAGACCAGATGACTCAGTGGATTCTGTAGTGAGTAATTTCCAGGATGTGTTCAAAGGATTTGGAGTTCTACCATTCACTTACAAGATCCAGCTAAAGGAGGATGCTCAGCCAGTGGTACATGCTCCACGAAGAGTTCCAGCACCCCTGCGTGACCGGCTCAAGAAAGAACTGGACAGAATGACCACACTAGGCGTCATCAGGAAAGTCGAAGAGCCAACAGACTGGGTTAACTCCATGGTATGTGTAAAGGAAAAGAACAATGATCCAAGATCCAAAGGACTTAAATGCAAACATAAAACATGAACACTACCAGATTCCCAAGCGAGAAGAAATCACCAGTGAAATGTCAGGTGCCAGATACTTTACAAAGCTCGATGCCTCACAGGGATTTTGGCAACTAAAACTGGATGAAGAGTGCACCAAATACTGTACCTTCAACACACCATTTGGCAGGTATTGTTTCCCCAGAATGCCTTTCGGGATAATATCTGCATCTGAAATCTTTCATAGAGCGATGGAACACATAATTGAAGGTCTGGAAGGAGTTCGGGTTTATGTTGATGACATCATCATCTTGGGCTCCACACTGAAAGAACACAATGAGAGACTGACTAAAGTGCTACAGAGCATACGCCGGAATGGACTGAAGCTCAACAAAGCCAAGTGTCAGTTTGGCGTCCAGGAAGTCACCTTCCTAGGAGATAATCTATCTGGTAAAGGAATAGAGCCAGATATGGAAAAAGTAAACGCCATACTCAACATGCCCCGACCCACTGACAAAAAAGGAGTGCTACACATCATGGGGATGATAAACTTCATTGGAAAGTTCATTCCTAACTTGTCAGCCAAGACAGCCTGTCTGCGAGACCTGCTACATAAAACAAATGAGTTCGCATGGACAGAGAGACATGAACAAGAGTGGATGAACCTCAAAACAGTGCTGACAACAACACCTGTACTCACCTTCTTTGACCCAACAAAGAATCAAAGTGTCAACGGATGCATCAAAAGATGGCCTAGGCGCAGTCTTGCTACAAGCAGAGGGTGAAGATTGGAAGCCTGTTGCCTATGCCTCCAGGTCTATGACTGATTCTGAGTGTCGATACGCCCAGATTGAAAAGGAATGTCTAGGCTTGGTAGTTGGACTAGAAAAGTTCCATGGCTACATATATGGACTTCCCACCTTCACAGTTGAGACAGACCACTGCCCACTGGTTGCCATCGTAAAAACGACCTGAATGAGATGTCTCCAATGATTCAACGACTCATAATGAAGCTGCAAAGATATGACTTTGAACTGATCTACACACCAGGCAAACACATAGTGTTAGCAGATGCACTATCCCGAGCACCCACAATGAGTCATGTAAGCTCTACTGAGGAAGACGTGGATGTTCATGTGAGTATGGTGACTGCTGCGCTGCCCATGTCAGACACAAAATCAAAGCAAATAGCAAAAGAAACAGTAAAAGATACAGTGTTACAAACAGTAATAGAGAACATTCATCATGGTTGGCCAAAAGGTTCCTGTCCAAAGTAATATCACATCAGGTCAGAGTTGAGTGTCGCAAGTGGACTATTACTAAGACAGAACAGAATAGTCATTCCACAGGCTCTACGTCGAGACATGCTCAAAAGGATTCATGAGGGATACCTCGGAATTGAAAACTGCAAAAGGAGAGCAAGAGACACTGTTTATTGGCCTGGCAAAAATAAGGACATTGAGAACATGATAGGCAAATGTGAGACATGTCAAACACCAAAACAAACAAGCAAAGGAACCAATGATAGTAGCTGACTTACCAACAGCACCATGGCAAAAGGTTGGTATTGTAGTGGTTCGTGTAAAACGCCACTAAATGAAAGAGTTTAACTTCGACGAACTATAAATAAGTTGTTTATTTACCAGAACAGGATAATTACAGCAGGTAAGGTAGCAGGTAAGATGGCTGACTGCAGGAGCACCATGTTGTAGGTCTTGTCCCAGCGGGGACTCCACAAGGACTGAGTTCCCAGTCCCGTGGGGAGCGTCATGACCTCATTACGCTCTGCTCTATATTCCCGCGCTTTGGGCGTCACGTGACCGCATCGTGACGTCAGCACGTTCGCGTGTGCTTAGGCAGTCACGTGACCTGCACCGTTGCATCGGTACATCTCCCCGGTACGGAGGCTAGCCTTTGGGGCCGAGGTTGCGAGGCTGGGCTATGCCGATACTTGCCGCGGGAGTAGAGGATCGCTTCACTCCCGCCTGCTGGCCGATGCGGCCGAAGTCGCAGTAGGCCGGGCTGTGCCAGCGGCCGTCTAGGAAACCCGAGTCGGGCCGGCGGCCGGCACGCATGCGTCACGTGATGCGTGACATCAGCGCGTTAGGTCGCCTCTTAAAGGGGCAACAGCCCCAACTGGTAAGTTATACAAATAAGTAAGTTAAGTACATACAGTTAAGTAAGTTATACATACATAAGTAAGTTAAGTTAAAGGGAATTATGTATCTCAATGTAAAGAACAACCAATGGGACCACCACAGTATGGACCTTTTTCATTTGAATGGTATAGACTATATAATAGTGATTGACTACTATTCTAACTATCCTGAGATGGCGCTGCTCTCAAGCACATCAGCAAGCAGTGTCATAATGCATGTTAAATCCATCTTCACCAGACATGGGATTCCCAGGATTGCTGTTAGCGACAATGGTCCATGCTTCAACTGTAAGGAGTGGCAACAGTTTGCAGCACATTATGACTTTCAGCACATCACATCCAGTCCTCTGTATGCTCAGTCGAATGGTAAGGCAGAGAAAGGTGTTCAAGTTCTCAAACAGCTACTGAAGAAAGCAACAGAAAGCAAGTCTGATCCTTATCTCGCCCTGCTGAGCTACCGAACCTCCCCTTTAGACTGTGGTTCTTCACCTGCTGAACTCCTAATGGGTCGCAAGTTGCGCACCACGCTATCTTGCTGTGCAAAAGAAAAGCAGAGCAAGGAACTGAGACAGAGACTTCAACTGTTAAAGCTGAAACAGAAATCACACTATGACAAGTCATCCAAAACTGTGAAACCATTGACAATGGATGATGTTGTCAGGATTGAGGATCCAAATGCATGGAACAAGAAAGCTACAGTTCTTGAGGAAGTAGGACCAAGGTCATACACTGTTAGAACTGAGGAAGGACAGATTCTCAGGAGGAACCGCCATTCCCTCCTGAAAACACAAGAAACTATCCAAGAGCAAATCGATGACAATGCCGCAACTGAATCTTGTCACTCACCACCTGAACAATCTAACATAAACACACATACAGGCTCTCATGCAAACACATCAGGCTTACCTGTGCTGAGAAGATCCACACGTGAAGTAAAAAAGCCTGATAGACTTAATCTTTGAGTACAAAGGAAACTATAATAAAAGAATGAAAAGCTTATAGAGTTCAAAAAGTAAAGCTTTGAAGATGTGTTGACTGTTGTGAAGATGTTTAAAAAAAAAAATGTTTGTGTCATTATGTAAAAAAAAACAAGTTCATTCAAAGGTTTATAGAGCACTAACAAAAGTGTTACTGATATCATCTTTATCGTTTTTCTTGAAAGTTGATTGATATTGATTTTGTTTAACCTCAAAGGAAGGGGGATGTAATGATCAGTAACATGTCATTCTAGAATGGTACACTAGGTGTAGCTGTATGTTTTAGTAGTGGGCTACATCTATATGGGTTGTCTTGTTCAACACGAGGCACTGGTGGAGAGAGTCAACATGGCTACTGTATACAAGTCAACATGGCTGAATAAATGACTAGCACAAGCTAGCTGTTCATAATAAAAATGTCTATTTATTTATGAACATAACAACATTGACTATTCGAACCCACTCCTGGCTGGCCTCCCACCTTCCAACCTACGTAAACTTGAGGTGATCCGAAACTCTGCTGCCCTTGTCCTAACTCGCACCAAGTCCTGTTCACCCATCAGCCCTGTGCTCGCTGACTTACATTGGCTCCTGGTTAAGCAGCACCTCGATTTCAAAATTCTCATCCTTGTTTTCAAATCCCTCCATGGCCTTGCCCCTCCCTATCTCTGTAATCTTCTTCAGCCCCACCCCCCCCCCCCCCCGCCGAGATATCTGCACTCCTCTAATTCTGCCCTCTTCAGAATCCCTGATTATAATCACTCAACCTTTGGTGGCCGTGCCTTCTGTTGCCTGGGCCCTAAGCTCTGGAATTCCCTGCCTAAACCTCTCCGCCTCGCTACCTCTCTTTCCTCCTTTAAGACGCTCCTTAAAACCTACCTCTTTGACCAAGCTTTTGGTCACTTGCCCTAATTTATCCTTATGTGGATCGGTGTCAAATTTTTTGTCTTTTAATACTCCTGTGCAGCGCCTTGGGACATTTTACTACATTAAAGGTGCTGTATAAATACAAGTTGTTGTTGTTGTTTCCTGTGGGGTTTTTGTGCCTTAAAGGAATGTATATTTGTTGTAAATTATGTATTAATTCTTTAAATGCTAGCCATTGCTTGTTTATCATCATACCTTTTAATGTAGTTTCCTAATCGCCCTTAGTCAAATCGCCCCTCATACCTACGTAGTTTGTTTTGTTTAGATTTAAGGCCTTAGTTTCGGATTTAACTAAATCTCTTTTAAACTCAATATAAAACTCTGTCATATTATGGTCACTCTTCCCTAAAGGCCCATTTACTACAAGGTTATGAATTAACTCTTTCTCATTCCACAATACTAGATCTAAAATAGCCTGTTACCCAGTTGGTTCCTTAAGATACTGATCTAGAAAACTATCTTGCATACATTCTATGAATTCGTCCTCCACTCTATTACTGCAAATTTGGTTTGCCCAGTCAATATGCAGATTAAAGTCCCCCATGAGTAATGTAATACCCTTAGTCATAGAGTTATACAGCACAGAAAGAGGCCCTTCGGCCCATCGTGTCTGCACCGGCCATCAAGCCCTATCTATTCTAATCCCATTTTCCAGCACTTGGTCCGTAGCCTTGTATGCTATGGCGTTTCAAGTGCTCATCTAAATGTTTCTTGAATGTTGTGAGGGTTCCTGCCTCTACCACCCTTTCAGGCAGTGAGTTCCAGATTCCAACCACTCTCTTTTTTCCTCAAATCCCCTCTAAACCTCCTGCCCCTTACCTTGAAACTATGCCCCCTGGTTATTGACCCCTCTACTAAGGGGAAAAGTTCCTTTCTATCTACCCTATCTATGCCCCTCATACTTTTGTACACCTCAATCAGGTCCCCCCTCAGCCTTCTCTGCTCGAAGGAAAATAACCCCAGCCTGTCCAGTCTCTCTTCATAGCTGAAACGCTCCAGCCCAGGTAACATCCTGGTGAATCTCCTCTGCACCCTCTCCAATGCAATCACATCCTTCCTATAGTGTGGTGACCAGAACTGCACATAGTATTCCAGCTGTGGCCTAACTAGTGTTTTGTACAGCTCCATCATAACCTCCCTGCTCTTATATTCTATGCCTCGGCTAATGAAGGCAAGTATCCCATATGCCTTCTTAACCACCTTATCTACCTGCCCAGCTGCCTTCAGGGATCTATGTACATGCACACCAAGGTCCCTCTGATCCTCTGTCCTTCCTAGGGTCCTGCCATTCATTGTATATTCCCTTGCCTTGTTAGTCCTCCCAAAATGCATCACCTCACACTTTTCAGGGTTAAATTCCATTTGCCACTGTTCTGCCCATCTAACCATCCCATCTATATCGTCCTGTAGCCTAAGGCTTCCCTCCTCGCTATTTACCACTCCATCAATTTTCATGTCATCTGCAAACTTACTGATCATACCTCCTACATTCATATCTAAATCATTAATGTACACTACAAACAGCAAGGGACCCAACACCGATCATTGCGGTACACCACTGGACACAGGCTTCTAGTCACAAAAACAACTTTTGACCATCACCCTCTGCCTCCTGCCACTAAGCCAATTTTGGATCCAATGTGCCAAATAGCCCTGGATCCCATGGGCTCTTACCTTCTTGACCAGTCTGCCAGGCGGGACTTTGTCAAAAGCCTTACTGAAGTCCATGTAGACTACATCAACTGCACTACCCTCATCCACACACCTAGTCACCCCCTCGAAAAATTCAATCAAATTGGTTAGACATGATCTCCCCCTGACAAAGCCCTACTCTTTCCCTGGTTATCCGCTTGCCCTTAATATACTTATAAAACACCTTGGGATTTTCATGCATACCCTGCACCAGCTCAGATACTCACAATTCGGTGACATCAGTTAGACAGATAGTTGGTTTTCACCTGGTGACTCACCCTTCACAAGTGAGCAAGAGCAGACAGTGGTGGCAGGGACAGCAGTGGAGACCTATGCAACAATCACATCCAGCAGCCACTTGAGCCCCCCACACCACCCCTGCTGGATGTGATTGTTGCATAGGTCTAGTGGCAGTGACTAACTGAACCTTACAGCTATAAGGGAATCACTGGCATCCGGGTTAAAACTCCCCCCTTTCAGTAACACCGCTGAGATATCTTTTGCCATTGGATTCTCCCATTACAGATGAAATGTCAGCGTTTGACGGCTCTGTGAAGCTGTCAAACACTGACACTCTGTCCTCTAAGTTGAGTCCTTCCACTCAGGCTCAGTTAGAGATCTCTCCTGAGCAGAAAGCAGAGGCTGCAGCTTGTGACAGTTCAGCGGCCATTCTGCTTTCTGTGCCAGTGAGCTGAGGGACTCCCGAGACCTGAAGGGAGGAAGCCTGCAGGAAGAAGTAAAGGTAAGTAAAACTTTTAAAAACGCTTTACACACACCTCACACACTTACCTCTCCACACTTGCACTTATCACTCACCTGCACACCAGGCATCTCGGCCCCTCCGACCCCCGCAGACCAACGGCCCACCTCGCTGACCCTGGTGAAGTTTGGAGCTGTCGGGAAGCCCACACTTCAGGACTCAAAATAGGGATTCTCAAAAAAACTGCCTGTTAACTACCTGTTAACAGGCAGTTAATTGGCACTAATCTCCTTCCCGCCTCGAGGTGGCGGCTCCCAGCGCGGGTCGGGTACCCGCCTCCCAGGAATATGGCATGGAGGCGGGTTGAGGGCGGGATGGGTACCCGCCCCCAGATTCTGCCATTTTCCCGGCAGCCCCCCGCCAAACCCACCTCCTCAGGTCTGGCAAAATTGCCCCCAAGTTGTGTCAGTGGGATTCAGGGGGGGGGTGGCGGGGGGGTGGTGCGGGGGGCTCAAGTGGCTGCTGGATGTGATTGTTGCATAGGTCCAGTGGTAGTGACTAACTGAATCTTACAGCTATAAGGGAATCACTGGCATCCAGTAACACTGCTGAGATATCTTTTGCCATTGGATGCTCCCATTACAGAAGGCAATTTTATGAATGGCCCCAGATAGCGGTATAACAAGCAGCAGATGGCTGCAGAAGCCCCGGTTAATGTGAGCATAAAAGGTAGCTAAACTGTAGCAATTAGCAATTAACTTCCAGAAATGTGGTGATTATGGAGCAACAATAAGAAAGGAAACGTGTTAATAAAACTATTGCCATTCAATTCTCTGTCCCCTGGGAAGTGACTCATTCTGGGCTGGAGCTCCTGGGATGGCCACACCTGCGGCTTTCACCATTGGTCACTAGATGCTGATCAGGTCCAGGAATTCTGGCTACTCCTCCTTAATCGGGGACTCTGAGGATGATTGCAGTGCGATCAGACAGAACAGGGGTCGAGCCAGGTGCCTGCCTAGTCAGCGCACTTACTGATCCCTGGCACCAGAGGAGAAATAAATGTACGTTCTTGCGTAGAAGCAACGGCCTAGAAATTAATTTGTGTCGCAATGATCCTTGTGCCTGAACGGGTAGAGCCAAGGCCCAACCAATATTGGATTAAATGAGACCGGCGAGCTGCAGACACCTGCTTGGCGTCTCCGAGCTGCTCGCTGGCGAAGAGGCTTCGAATTTCAGGACACTGCATCACCAGCAGCGGACCTCAGCTTGGTCATTAAAGCGGTAGGGGTTGCGATTGGAAAGGGGGGTCTATGTGGCGATTTGGGGGGAGGCGACCAGGAGAGGGTCGATCCGGAGACCGGGATGGGGGGACAATTGAGACACAGGGCTCGATTTTGCCATTGTGGGCGGGCTGGGGCGTGTCAGGTGGCATTCGTGTCAGGACCCCGACTCCGAAGTGAAATGGGGAATAAGTGCGATGTTCCCCTAATTGGGCAATTCATTTCCAGCATGTGGGAACCCCTGGCCCAATGAATCTTTTCATCCAGAAAGTCACCTCTGATGACGTCAGTGTTGGGGCAGTGATTGGGGGCAGTGATCGGGGGCAGTGATTGGGGGGCAGTGATTGAGGGGACAGTGATTGAGGGGACAGTGATTGGGGGGCAGTGATTGGGGGGCAGTGATGGGGGGGCAGTGATTGGGGGGCAGTGATTGAGGGGACAGTGATTGGGGGGGCAGTGATTGGGGGGCAGTGATGGGGGGGCAGTGATTGGGGGGCAGTGATTGGGGGGGCAGTGATTGGGGGGCAGTGATTGAGGGGGCAGTGATTGGGGGGGCAGTGATTGGGGGGCAGTGATTGGGGGGCAGTGATTGGGGGCAGTGATTGGGGGGCAGTGATTGGGGGGCAGTGATTGGTGGCAGTGATGGGGGCAGTGATTGGGGGACAGTGATTGGGGGACAGTGATTGGGGGACAGTGATTGGGGGGGCAGTGATTGGGGGGCAGTGATTGGGGGGCAGTGATTGGGGGCAGTGATTGAGGGGCAGTGATTGGGGGCAGTGATTGGGGGGCAGTGATTGGGGGCAGTGATTGAGGGGCAGTGATTGGGGGGCAGTGATTGGGGGGCAGTGATTGGGGGCAGTGATTGGGGGACAGTGATTGGGGGGCAGTGATTGGGGGGCAGTGATTGGGGGGGCAGTGATTGGGGGACAGTGATTGGGGGGGCAGTGATTGGGGCAGTGATCGGGGGCAGTGATCGGGGGCAGTGATCGGGGGCAGTGATCGGGGGACAGTGATCGGGGGAGCAGTGATCGGGGGGGCAGTGATCGGGGGGGCAGTGATTGGGGGGTCAGTGATTGGGGGCAGTGATCGGGGGGCAGTGATCAGGGGGCAGTGACGGGGGGCAGTGATCGGGGGGCAGTGATGCGGGGCAGTGATTGGTGGCAGTGATTGGGGGGCAGTGATTGGGGGGCAGTGATTGGGGGGCAGTGATCGGGGGGCAGTGATCGGGGGCAGTGATCGGGGGACAGTGATCGGGGGAGCAGTGATCGGGGGGGCAGTGATCGGGGGGTCAGTGATTGGGGGACAGTGATTGGGGGGCAGTGATCGGGGGGCAGTGATCGGGGGGCAGTGATGCGGGGCAGTGATTGGTGGCAGTGATTGGGGGGCAGTGATTGGGGGGCAGTGATTGGGGGCAGTGATTGTGGGGCAGTGATTGGGGGACAGTGATTGGGGGACAGTGATTGGGGGGCAGTGATTGGGGGCAGTGATTGGGGGACAGTGATTGGGGGGCAGTGATTGGGGGCAGTGATTGGGGGACAGTGATTGGGGGGCAGTGATTGGGGGGGCAGTGATTGGGGGGCAGTGATTGGGGGGCAGTGATTGGGGGGGCAGTGATTGGGGGACAGTGATTGGGGGCAGTGATTGGGGGCAGTGATCGGGGGACAGTGATTGGGGGAGCAGTGATTGGGGAGCAGTGATTGGGGGGCAGTGATGGGGGGGCAGTGATTGGGGGACAGTGATTGGGGGGCAGTGATCGGGGGGCAGTGATCAGGGGGCAGTGATTGGGGGGGCAGTGATCGGGGGGCAGTGATGCGGGGCAGTGATTGGTGGCAGTGATTGGGGGGGCAGTGATTGGGAGGCAGTGATTGGGGGCAGTGATTGGGGGGCAGTGATTGGGGGCAGTGATTTGGGGCAGTGATTTGGGGCAGTGATTTGGGGCAGTGATTGGGGACAGTGATTGGGGGGCAGTGATTGGGGGCAGTGATGGGGGCAGTGATTGCGGGGGCAGTGATTGGGGGGGCAGTGATGGGGGGCAGTGATTTGGGGGGCAGTGATTGGGGGGGCAGTGATTGAGGTGTTGGGGCAGTGATTGGGGGGCAGTGATTGGGGGACAGTGATTGGGGGCAGTGATTGGGGGACAGTGATTGGGGGACAGTGATTGGGGGGCAGTGATTGGGGGACAGTGATTGGGGCAGTGATTGGGGGACAGTGATTGGGGGCAGTGATTGGGGGGACAGTGATTGGGGGGCAGTGATTGGGGGGTAGTGATTGGAGGGCAATGATTGGGGGCAGTGATGGGGGCAGTGATTGGGGGCCAGTGATGGGGCAGTGATTGGGGGCAGTGATGGGGGCAGTGATGGGGGGCAGTGATTGGGGGGTAGTGATTGGCGGGTAGTGATTGGAGGGCAGTGATTGGGGGCAGTGATGGGGGGCAGTGATGGGGGCAGTGATGGGGGGCAGTGATTGGGGGCAGTGATTGGGGGCAGTGATTGGGGGGGCAGTGATTGGGGGGGCAGTGATGAGGGGCAGTGATTTGGGGGGCAGTGATTGGGGGCAGTGATTGAGGTGTTGGGGTAGTGATTGGGGGCAGTGATTGGGGGCAGTGATTGGGGGCAGTGATTGAGGTGTTGGGGCAGTGATTGGGGGGGCAGTGATTGAGGTGTTGGGGCAGTGATTGTGGGGCAGTGATTGGGGGGCAGAGATTGGGGGCAGTGATTGGGGGCAGTGATTGAGGTGTTGGGGCAGTGATTGGGGGGGCAGTGATTGAGGTGTTGGGGCAGTGATTGTGGGGCAGTGATTGGGGGGCAGTGATTGGGGGCAGTGATGGGGCGGCAGTGATGGGGCAGTGATTGGGGGGACAGTGATTGTGGGGCAGTGATTGGGGGGCAGTGATTAGGGGCAGTGATTGGGGGCAGTGATGGGGCGGCAGTGATGGGGGCAGTGATGGGGGCAGTGATTGGGGGGACAGTGATTGGGGGGCAGTGATTGGGGGGCAGTGATTAGGGGCAGTGATTGGGGGCAGTGATGGGGCAGCAGTGATGGGGCAGTGATTGGGGGGCAGTGATTGGGGAGCAGTGATTGGGGCAGTGATTGGGGGGCAGTGATTGGGGGCAGTGATTGGGGGCAGTGATTGGGGGCAGTGATTTGGGGCAGTGATTGGGGGGCAGTGATTGGGGGACAGTGATTGGGGGCAGTGATTGGGGGGGCAGTGATTGGGAGGCAGTGATTGGGGGCAGTGATTGGGGGCAGTGATTTGGGGCAGTGATTTGGGGCAGTGATTGGAGACAGTGATTGGCGGGCAGTGATTGAGGTGTTGGGGCAGTGATTGGGGGCAGTGATTGGGGGCAGTGATTGAGGTGTTGGGGCAGTGATTGGGGGGGCAGTGATTGGGGGCAGTGATTGGGGGCAGTGATTGGGGGCAGTGATTTGGGGCAGTGATTGGGGGGGCAGTGATTGGGGGGGCAGTGATGGGGCAGTCATTTGGGGGGCAGTGATTGGGGGGCAGTGATTGGGGGCAGTGATTGAGGTGTTGGGGCAGTGATTGGGGGGGCAGTGATTGAGGTGTTGGGGCAGTGATTGGGGGGCAGTGATTGGGGGACAGTGATTGGGGGCAGTGATTGGGGGACAGTGATTGGGGGACAGTGATTGGGGGGCAGTGATTGGGGGACAGTGATTGGGGGGCAGTGATTGGGGGACAGTGATCGGGGGGCAGTGATTGGGGGGACAGTGATTGGGGGGCAGTGATTGGGGGGTAGTGATTGGGGGCAGTGATTGGAGGGCAGTGATTGGGGGCAGTGATGGGGGCAGTGATTGGGGGGCAGTGATGGGGCAGTGATTGGGGGGTAGTGATTGGGGGGTAGTGATTGGAGGGCAGTGATTGGGGGCAGTGATGGGGGGCAGTGATGGGGGCAGTGATGGGGGGCAGTGATTGGGGGGCAGTGATTGGGGGCAGTGATTGGGGGGGCAGTGATTGGGGGGCAGTGATGGGGCAGTGATTGGGGGGTAGTGATTGGGGGGTAGTGATTGGAGGGCAGTGATTGGGGGCAGTGATGGGGGGCAGTGATGGGGGCAGTGATGGGGGCAGTGATTGGGGGGCAGTGATTGGGGGGCAGTGATTGGGGGCAGTGATTGAGGTGTTGGGGCAGTGATTGGGGGGGCAGTGATTGGGGGCAGTGATTTGGGGCAGTGATTGGGGGGCAGTAATTGGGGGCAGTGATTTGGGGCAGTGATTTGGGGCAGTGATGGGGACAGTGATTGGGGGGCAGTGATTGGGGGCAGTGATGGGGGGCAGTGATTGGGGGGGCAGTGATTGGGGGGGCAGTGAAGGGGGCAGTGATTTGGGGGGCAGTGATTGAGGTGTTGGGGCAGTGATTGGGGGGCAGTGATTGGGGGCAGTGATTGAGGTGTTGGGGCAGTGATTGGGGGGGCAGTGATTGAGGTGTTGGGGCAGTGATTGGGGGGCAGTGATTGGGGGACAGTGATTGGGGCAGTGATTGGGGGACAGTGATTGGGGGACAGTGATTGGGGGGCAGTGATTGGGGGACAGTGATTGGGGGCAGTGATTGGGGGACACTGATTGGGGGGCAGTGATTGGGGGACAGTGATTGGGGGGCAGTGATTGGGGGGTAGTGATTGGGGGCAGTGATGGAGGGCAGTGATTGGGGGGCAGTGATGGGGGCAGTGATTGGGGGGTAGTGATTGGGGGGTAGTGATTGGAGGGCAGTGATTGGGGGCAGTGATGGGGGGCAGTGATTGGGGGGCAGTGATTGGGGGCAGTGATTTGGGGGGCAGTGATTGGGGGGCAGTGATGGGGGCAGTGATTTGGGGGGCAGTGATTGGGGGGCAGTGATTGAGGTGTTGGGGTAGTGATTGGGGGGCAGTGATTGGGTCCGTGATTGGGGGCAGTGATGGGGGGCAGTGATGGGGGCAGTGATGGGGGGCAGTGATTGGGGGGCAGTGATTGGGGGCAGTGATTGGGGGACAGTGATTGGGGGGCAGTGATTGGGGGGGCAGTGATTGGGGGGCAGTGATTGGGGGGCAGTGATTGGGGGGGCAGTGATTGGGGGACAGTGATTGGGGGCAGTGATTGGGGGCAGTGATCGGGGGCAGTGATCGGGGGACAGTGATTGGGGGAGCAGTGATTGGGGAGCAGTGATTGGGGGGGCAGTGATGGGGGGGCAGTGATTGGGGGACAGTGATTGGGGGCAGTGATCGGGGGGCAGTGATCAGGGGGCAGTGATTGGGGGGGCAGTGATCGGGGGGCAGTGATGCGGGGCAGTGATTGGTGGCAGTGATTGGGGGGGCAGTGATTGGGAGGCAGTGATTGGGGGCAGTGATTGGGGGGCAGTGATTGGGGGCAGTGATTTGGGGCAGTGATTTGGGGCAGTGATTTGGGGCAGTGATTGGGGACAGTGATTGGGGGGCAGTGATTGGGGGCAGTGATGGGGGGCAGTGATTGCGGGGGCAGTGATTGGGGGGGCAGTGATGGGGGGCAGTGATTTGGGGGGCAGTGATTGGGGGGGCAGTGATTGAGGTGTTGGGGCAGTGATTGGGGGGCAGTGATTGGGGGACAGTGATTGGGGGCAGTGATTGGGGGACAGTGATTGGGGGACAGTGATTGGGGGGCAGTGATTGGGGGACAGTGATTGGGGCAGTGATTGGGGGACAGTGATTGGGGGCAGTGATTGGGGGGACAGTGATTGGGGGGCAGTGATTCGGGGGTAGTGATTGGAGGGCAATGATTGGGGGCAGTGATGGGGGCAGTGATTGGGGGGCAGTGATGGGGCAGTGATTGGGGGCAGTGATGGGGGCAGTGATGGGGGGCAGTGATTGGGGGGTAGTGATTGGCGGGTAGTGATTGGAGGGCAGTGATTGGGGGCAGTGATGGGGGGCAGTGATGGGGGCAGTGATGGGGGGCAGTGATTGGGGGCAGTGATTGGGGGCAGTGATTGGGGGGGCAGTGATTGGGGGGGCAGTGATGAGGGGCAGTGATTTGGGGGGCAGTGATTGGGGGCAGTGATTGAGGTGTTGGGGTAGTGATTGGGGGGCAGTGATTGGGGGCAGTGATTGGGGGCAGTGATTGAGGTGTTGGGGCAGTGATTGGGGGGGCAGTGATTGAGGTGTTGGGGCAGTGATTGTGGGGCAGTGATTGGGGGGCAGTGATTGGGGGCAGTGATTGGGGGCAGTGATTGAGGTGTTGGGGCAGTGATTGGGGGGGCAGTGATTGAGGTGTTGGGGCAGTGATTGTGGGGCAGTGATTGGGGGGCAGTGATTGGGGGCAGTGATGGGGCGGCAGTGATGGGGCAGTGATTGGGGGGACAGTGATTGTGGGGCAGTGATTGGGGGGCAGTGATTAGGGGCAGTGATTGGGGGCAGTGATGGGGCGGCAGTGATGGGGCAGTGATGGGGGCAGTGATTGGGGGGACAGTGATTGGGGGGCAGTGATTGGGGGGCAGTGATTAGGGACAGTGATTGGGGGCAGTGATGGGGCAGCAGTGATGGGGCAGTGATTGGGGGGCAGTGATTGGGGGGCAGTGATTGGGGCAGTGATTGGGGGGCAGTGATTGGGGGCAGTGATTGGGGGCAGTGATTGGGGGCAGTGATTTGGGGCAGTGATTGGGGGGCAGTGATTGGGGGACAGTGATTGGGGGCAGTGATTGGGGGGGCAGTGATTGGGAGGCAGTGATTGGGGGCAGTGATTGGGGGCAGTGATTTGGGGCAGTGATTTGGGGCAGTGATTGGAGACAGTGATTGGCGGGCAGTGATTGAGGTGTTGGGGCAGTGATTGGGGGCAGTGATTGGGGGCAGTGATTGAGGTGTTGGGGCAGTGATTGGTGGGGCAGTGATTGGGGGCAGTGATTGGGGGCAGTGATTGGGGCAGTGATTTGGGGCAGTGATTGGGGGGGCAGTGATTGGGGGGGCAGTGATGGGGCAGTCATTTGGGGGGCAGTGATTGGGGGGCAGTGATTGGGGGCAGTGATTGAGGTGTTGGGGCAGTGATTGGGGGGGCAGTGATTGAGGTGTTGGGGCAGTGATTGGGGGGCAGTGATTGGGGGACAGTGATTGGGGGGCAGTGATTGGGGGACAGTGATTGGGGGGCAGTGATTGGGGGACAGTGATCGGGGGGCAGTGATTGGGGGGACAGTGATTGGGGGGCAGTGATTGGGGGGTAGTGATTGGGGGCAGTGATTGGAGGGCAGTGATTGGGGGCAGTGATGGGGGCAGTGATTGGGGGGCAGTGATGGGGCAGTGATTGGGGGGTAGTGATTGGGGGCTAGTGATTGGAGGGCAGTGATTGGGGGCAGTGATGGGGGGCAGTGATGGGGGCAGTGATGGGGGGCAGTGATTGGGGGGCAGTGATTGGGGGCAGTGATTGGGGGGGCAGTGATTGGGGGGCAGTGATGGGGGGCAGTGATTTGGGGGGCAGTGATTGGGGGCAGTGATTGAGGTGTTGGGGCAGTGATTGGGGGGGCAGTGATTGGGGGCAGTGATTGGGGGCAGTGATGGGGCAGTGATTGGGGGGGCAGTGATGGGGCAGTGATTGGGGGGCAGTGATTGAGGTGTTGGGGCAGTGATTGGGGGGCAGTGATTGGGGGAAGTGATTGAGGTGTTGGGGCAGTGATTGGGGGGGCAGTGATTGGGGGCAGTGATTTGGGGCAGTGATTGGGGGGCAGTAATTGGGAGCAGTGATTTGGGGCAGTGATTTGGGGCAGTGATTGGGGACAGTGATTGGGGGGCAGTGATTGGGGGCAGTGATGGGGGGCAGTGATTGGGGGGGCAGTGATTGGGGGGGCAGTGATGGGGGCAGTGATTTGGGGGGCAGTGATTGAGGTGTTGGGGCAGTGATTGGGGGGCAGTGATTGGGGGCAGTGATTGAGGTGTTGGGGCAGTGATTGGGGGGGCAGTGATTGAGGTGTTGGGGCAGTGATTGGGGGGCAGTGATTGGGGGACAGTGATTGGGGCAGTGATTGGGGGACAGTGATTGGGGGACAGTGATTGGGGGGCAGTGATTGGGGGACAGTGATTGGGGGCAGTGATTGGGGGACAGTGATTGGGGGGCAGTGATTGGGGGGACAGTGATTGGGGGGCAGTGATTGGGGGGTAGTGATTGGAGGGCAGTGATTGGGGGCAGTGATGGGGGGCAGTGATGGGGGCAGTGATGGGGGCAGTGATTGGGGGGCAGTGATTGGGGGCAGTGATTGGGGGGGCAGTGATTGGGGGGCAGTGATGGGGGGCAGTGATGGGGGCAGTGATTTGGGGGGCAGTGATTGGGGGCAGTGATTGAGGTGTTGGGGCAGTGATTGGGGGGGCAGTGATTGGGGGCAGTGATTGGGGGCAGTGATGGGGGCAGTGATTGGGGGGGCAGTGATTGGGGGGGCAGTGATGGGGGCAGTGATTGGGGGGCAGTGATTGGGGGGCAGTGATTCGGGGGTAGTGATTGGAGGGCAATGATTGGGGGCAGTGATGGGGGCAGTGATGGGGGGGCAGTGATGGGGCAGTGATTGGGGGCAGTGATGGGGGCAGTGATGGGGGGCAGTGATTGGGGGGTAGTGATTGGCGGGTAGTGATTGGAGGGCAGTGATTGGGGGCAGTGATGGGGGGCAGTGATGGGGGCAGTGATGGGGGCAGTGATTGGGGGCAGTGATTGGGGGCAGTGATTGGGGGGGCAGTGATTGGGGGGGCAGTGATGAGGGGCAGTGATTTGGGGGGCAGTGATTGGGGGCAGTGATTGAGGTGTTGGGGTAGTGATTGGGGGGCAGTGATTGGGGGCAGTGATTGGGGGCAGTGATTGAGGTGTTGGGGCAGTGATTGGGGGGGCAGTGATTGAGGTGTTGGGGCAGTGATTGTGGGGCAGTGATTGGGGGGCAGTGATTGGGGGCAGTGATTGGGGGCAGTGATTGAGGTGTTGGGGCAGTGATTGGGGGGGCAGTGATTGAGGTGTTGGGGCAGTGATTGTGGGGCAGTGATTGGGGGGCAGTGATTGGGGGCAGTGATGGGGCGGCAGTGATGGGGCAGTGATTGGGGGGACAGTGATTGTGGGGCAGTGATTGGGGGGCAGTGATTAGGGGCAGTGATTGGGGGCAGTGATGGGGCGGCAGTGATGGGGCAGTGATGGGGGCAGTGATTGGGGGGACAGTGATTGGGGGGCAGTGATTGGGGGGCAGTGATTAGGGACAGTGATTGGGGGCAGTGATGGGGCAGCAGTGATGGGGCAGTGATTGGGGGGCAGTGATTGGGGGGCAGTGATTGGGGCAGTGATTGGGGGGCAGTGATTGGGGGCAGTGATTGGGGGCAGTGATTGGGGGCAGTGATTTGGGGCAGTGATTGGGGGGCAGTGATTGGGGGACAGTGATTGGGGGCAGTGATTGGGGGGGCAGTGATTGGGAGGCAGTGATTGGGGCAGTGATTGGGGGCAGTGATTTGGGGCAGTGATTTGGGGCAGTGATTGGAGACAGTGATTGGCGGGCAGTGATTGAGGTGTTGGGGCAGTGATTGGTGGCAGTGATTGAGGTGTTGGGGCAGTGATTGGGGGGGCAGTGATTGGGGGCAGTGATTGGGGGCAGTGATTGGGGGCAGTGATTTGGGGCAGTGATTGGGGGAGCAGTGATTGGGGGGGCAGTGATGGGGCAGTCATTTGGGGGGCAGTGATTGGGGGGCAGTGATTGGGGGCAGTGATTGAGGTGTTGGGGCAGTGATTGGGGGGGCAGTGATTGAGGTGTTGGGGCAGTGATTGGGGGGCAGTGATTGGGGGACAGTGATTGGGGGCAGTGATTGGGGGACAGTGATTGGGGGACAGTGATTGGGGGGCAGTGATTGGGGGACAGTGATTGGGGGGCAGTGATCGGGGGACAGTGATCGGGGGGCAGTGATTGGGGGGACAGTGATTGGGGGGCAGTGATTGGGGGGTAGTGATTGGGGGCAGTGATTGGAGGGCAGTGATTGGGGGCAGTGATGGGGGCAGTGATTGGGGGGCAGTGATGGGGCAGTGATTGGGGGGTAGTGATTGGGGGGTAGTGATTGGAGGGCAGTGATTGGGGGCAGTGATGGGGGGCAGTGATGGGGGCAGTGATGGGGGGCAGTGATTGGGGGGCAGTGATTGGGGGCAGTGATTGGGGGGGCAGTGATTGGGGGGCAGTGATGGGGGGCAGTGATTTGGGGGGCAGTGATTGGGGGCAGTGATTGAGGTGTTGGGGCAGTGATTGGGGGGGCAGTGATTGGGGGCAGTGATTGGGGGCAGTGATGGGGCAGTGATTGGGGGGGCAGTGATGGGGGCAGTGATTGGGGGGCAGTGATTGAGGTGTTGGGGCAGTGATTGGGGGGCAGTGATTGGGGGAAGTGATTGAGGTGTTGGGGCAGTGATTGGGGGGGCAGTGATTGGGGGCAGTGATTTGGGGCAGTGATTGGGGGGCAGTAATTGGGGGCAGTGATTTGGGGGCAGTGATTTGGGGCAGTGATTGGGGACAGTGATTGGGGGGCAGTGATTGGGGGCAGTGATGGGGGGCAGTGATTGGGGGGGCAGTGATTGGGGGGGCAGTGATGGGGGCAGTGATTTGGGGGGCAGTGATTGAGGTGTTGGGGCAGTGATTGGGGGGCAGTGATTGGGGGCAGTGATTGAGGTGTTGGGGCAGTGATTGGGGGGGCAGTGATTGAGGTGTTGGGGCAGTGATTGGGGGGCAGTGATTGGGGGACAGTGATTGGGGCAGTGATTGGGGGACAGTGATTGGGGGACAGTGATTGGGGGGCAGTGATTGGGGGACAGTGATTGGGGGCAGTGATTGGGGGACAGTGATTGGGGGGCAGTGATTGGGGGGACAGTGATTGGGGGGCAGTGATTGGGGGGTAGTGATTGGAGGGCAGTGATTGGGGGCAGTGATGGGGGGCAGTGATGGGGGCAGTGATGGGGGGCAGTGATTGGGGGGCAGTGATTGGGGGCAGTGATTGGGGGGGCAGTGATTGGGGGGCAGTGATGGGGGGCAGTGATGGGGGCAGTGATTTGGGGGGCAGTGATTGGGGGCAGTGATTGAGGTGTTGGGGCAGTGATTGGGGGGGCAGTGATTGGGGGCAGTGATTGGGGGCAGTGATGGGGGCAGTGATTGGGGGGGCAGTGATTGGGGGGGCAGTGATGGGGGCAGTGATTGGGGGGCAGTGATTGAGGTGTTGGGGCAGTGATTGGGGGGCAGTGATTGGGGGCAGTGATTGAGGTGTTGGGGCAGTGATTGGGGGGGCAGTGATTGGGGGCAGTGATTTGGGGCAGTGATTGGGGGGCAGTAATTGGGGGCAGTGATTTGGGGCAGTGATTTGGGGCAGTGATTGGGGACAGTGATTGGGGGGCAGTGATTGGGGGCAGTGATGGGGGGCAGTGATTGGGGGGGCAGTGATTGGGGGGGCAGTGATGGGGGCAGTGATTTAGGGGGCAGTGATTGAGGTGTTGGGGCAGTGATTGGGGGGCAGTGATTGGGGGCAGTGATTGAGGTGTTGGGGCAGTGATTGGGGGGGCAGTGATTGAGGTGTTGGGGCAGTGATTGGGGGGCAGTGATTGGGGGACAGTGATTGGGGCAGTGATTGGGGGACAGTGATTGGGGGACAGTGATTGGGGGGCAGTGATTGGGGGACAGTGATTGGGGGCAGTGATTGGGGGACACTGATTGGGGGGCAGTGATTGGGGGGACAGTGATTGGGGGGCAGTGATTGGGGGGTAGTGATTGGGGGCAGTGATGGAGGGCAGTGATTGGGGGGCAGTGATAGGGGCAGTGATTGGGGGGTAGTGATTGGGGGGTAGTGATTGGAGGGCAGTGATTGGGGGCAGTGATGGGGGGCAGTGATTGGGGGGCAGTGATTGGGGGCAGTGATTTGGGGGGCAGTGATTGGGGGGCAGTGATGGGGGGCAGTGATTTGGGGGGCAGTGATTGGGGGGCAGTGATTGAGGTGTTGGGGTAGTGATTGGGGGGCAGTGATTGGGTCCGTGATTGGGGGCAGTGATGGGGGGCAGTGATGGGGGCAGTGATGGGGGGCAGTGATTGGGGGGCAGTGATTGGGGGCAGTGATTGGGGGACAGTGATTGGGGGGCAGTGATTGGGGGGGCAGTGATTGGGGGGCAGTGATTGGGGGGCAGTGATTGGGGGGGCAGTGATTGGGGGACAGTGATTGGGGGCAGTGATCGGGGGCAGTGATCGGGGGACAGTGATTGGGGGAGCAGTGATTGGGGAGCAGTGATTGGGGGGGCAGTGATGGGGGGGCAGTGATTGGGGGACAGTGATTGGGGGCAGTGATCGGGGGGCAGTGATCAGGGGGCAGTGATTGGGGGGGCAGTGATCGGGGGGCAGTGATGCGGGGCAGTGATTGGTGGCAGTGATTGGGGGGGCAGTGATTGGGAGGCAGTGATTGGGGGCAGTGATTGGGGGGCAGTGATTGGGGGCAGTGATTTGGGGCAGTGATTTGGGGCAGTGATTTGGGGCAGTGATTGGGGACAGTGATTGGGGGGCAGTGATTGGGGGCAGTGATGGGGGGCAGTGATTGCGGGGGCAGTGATTGGGGGGGCAGTGATGGGGGGCAGTGATTTGGGGGGCAGTGATTTGGGGGGCAGTGATTGGGGGGCAGTGATTGAGGTGTTGGGGTAGTGATTGGGGGGCAGTGATTGGGTCCGTGATTGGGGGCAGTGATGGGGGGCAGTGATGGGGGCAGTGATGGGGGGCAGTGATTGGGGGGCAGTGATTGGGGGCAGTGATTGGGGGACAGTGATTGGGGGGCAGTGATTGGGGGGGCAGTGATTGGGGGGCAGTGATTGGGGGGCAGTGATTGGGGGGGCAGTGATTGGGGGACAGTGATTGGGGGCAGTGATTGGGGGCAGTGATCGGGGGCAGTGATCGGGGGACAGTGATTGGGGGAGCAGTGATTGGGGAGCAGTGATTGGGGGGGCAGTGATGGGGGGGCAGTGATTGGGGGACAGTGATTGGGGGCAGTGATCGGGGGGCAGTGATCAGGGGGCAGTGATTGGGGGGGCAGTGATCGGGGGGCAGTGATGCGGGGCAGTGATTGGTGGCAGTGATTGGGGGGGCAGTGATTGGGAGGCAGTGATTGGGGGCAGTGATTGGGGGGCAGTGATTGGGGGCAGTGATTTGGGGCAGTGATTTGGGGCAGTGATTTGGGGCAGTGATTGGGGACAGTGATTGGGGGGCAGTGATTGGGGGCAGTGATGGGGGGCAGTGATTGCGGGGGCAGTGATTGGGGGGGCAGTGATGGGGGGCAGTGATTTGGGGGGCAGTGATTGGGGGGGCAGTGATTGAGGTGTTGGGACAGTGATTGGGGGGCAGTGATTGGGGGACAGTGATTGGGGCAGTGATTGGGGGACAGTGATTGGGGGCAGTGATTGGGGGGACAGTGATTGGGGGGCAGTGATTGGGGGGTAGTGATTGGAGGGCAATGATTGGGGGCAGTGATGGGGGCAGTGATTGGGGGGCAGTGATGGGGCAGTGATTGGGGGCAGTGATGGGGGCAGTGATGGGGGGCAGTGATTGAGGGGTAGTGATTGGCGTGTAGTGATTGGAGGGCAGTGATTGGGGGCAGTGATGGGGGGCAGTGATGGGGGCAGTGATGGGGGGCAGTGATTGGGGGCAGTGATTGGGGGCAGTGATTGGGGGGGCAGTGATTGGGGGGGCAGTGATGAGGGGCAGTGATTTGGGGGGCAGTGATTGGGGGCAGTGATTGAGGTGTTGGGGTAGTGATTGGGGGGCAGTGATTGGGGGCAGTGATTGGGGGCAGTGATTGAGGTGTTGGGGCAGTGATTGGGGGGGCAGTGATTGAGGTGTTGGGGCAGTGATTGTGGGGCAGTGATTGGGGGGCAGTGATTGGGGGCAGTGATTGGGGGCAGTGATTGAGGTGTTGGGGCAGTGATTGGGGGGGCAGTGATTGAGGTGTTGGGGCAGTGATTGTGGGGCAGTGATTGGGGGGCAGTGATTGGGGGCAGTGATGGGGCGGCAGTGATGGGGCAGTGATTGGGGGGACAGTGATTGTGGGGCAGTGATTGGGGGGCAGTGATTAGGGGCAGTGATTGGGGGCAGTGATGGGGCGGCAGTGATGGGGGCAGTGATGGGGCAGTGATTGGGGGGACAGTGATTGGGGGGCAGTGATTGGGGGGCAGTGATTAGGGACAGTGATTGGGGGCAGTGATGGGGCAGCAGTGATGGGGCAGTGATTGGGGGGCAGTGATTGGGGGGCAGTGATTGGGGCAGTGATTGGGGGGCAGTGATTGGGGGCAGTGATTGGGAGGCAGTGATTGGGGGCAGTGATTGGGGGCAGTGATTTGGGGCAGTGATTTGGGGCAGTGATTGGAGACAGTGATTGGCGGGCAGTGATTGAGGTGTTGGGGCAGTGATTGGGGGCAGTGATTGGGGGCAGTGATTGAGGTGTTGGGGCAGTGATTGGGGGGGCAGTGATTGGGGGCAGTGATTGGGGGCAGAGATTGGGGGCAGTGATTTGGGGCAGTGATTGGGGGGGCAGTGATTGGGGGGGCAGTGATGGGGCAGTCATTTGGGGGGCAGTGATTGGGGGGCAGTGATTGGGGGCAGTGATTGAGGTGTTGGGGCAGTGATTGGGGGGGCAGTGATTGAGGTGTTGGGGCAGTGATTGGGGGGCAGTGATTGGGGGACAGTGATTGGGGGCAGTGATTGGGGGACAGTGATTGGGGGACAGTGATTGGGGGGCAGTGATTGGGGGACAGTGATTGGGGGGCAGTGATTGGGGGACAGTGATCGGGGGGCAGTGATTGGGGGGACAGTGATTGGGGGGCAGTGATTGGGGGGTAGTGATTGGGGGCAGTGATTGGAGGGCAGTGATTGGGGGCAGTGATGGGGGCAGTGATTGGGGGGCAGTGATGGGGCAGTGATTGGGGGGTAGTGATTGGGGGGTAGTGATTGGAGGGCAGTGATTGGGGGCAGTGATGGGGGGCAGTGATGGGGGCAGTGATGGGGGGCAGTGATTGGGGGGCAGTGATTGGGGGCAGTGATTGGGGGGGCAGTGATTGGGGGGCAGTGATGGGGGGCAGTGATTTGGGGGGCAGTGATTGGGGGCAGTGATTGAGGTGTTGGGGCAGTGATTGGGGGGGCAGTGATTGGGGGCAGTGATTGGGGGCAGTGATGGGGGCAGTGATTGGGGGGGCAGTGATGGGGGCAGTGATTGGGGGGCAGTGATTGAGGTGTTGGGGCAGTGATTGGGGGGCAGTGATTGGGGGCAGTGATTGAGGTGTTGGGGCAGTGATTGGGGGGGCAGTGATTGGGGGCAGTGATTTGGGGCAGTGATTGGGGGGCAGTAATTGGGGGCAGTGATTTGGGGCAGTGATTTGGGGCAGTGATTGGGGACAGTGATTGGGGGGCAGTGATTGGGGGCAGTGATGGGGGGCAGTGATTGGGGGGGCAGTGATTGGGGGGGCAGTGATGGGGGCAGTGATTTGGGGGGCAGTGATTGAGGTGTTGGGGCAGTGATTGGGGGGCAGTGATTGGGGGCAGTGATTGAGGTGTTGGGGCAGTGATTGGGGGGGCAGTGATTGAGGTGTTGGGGCAGTGATTGGGGGGCAGTGATTGGGGGACAGTGATTGGGGCAGTGATTGGGGGACAGTGATTGGGGGACAGTGATTGGGGGGCAGTGATTGGGGGACAGTGATTGGGGGCAGTGATTGGGGGACAGTGATTGGGGGGCAGTGATTGGGGGGACAGTGATTGGGGGGCAGTGATTGGGGGGTAGTGATTGGGGGCAGTGATGGAGGGCAGTGATTGGGGGGCAGTGATGGGGGCAGTGATTGGGGGGTAGTGATTGGGGGGTAGTGATTGGAGGGCAGTGATTGGGGGCAGTGATGGGGGGCAGTGATTGGGGGGCAGTGATTGGGGGCAGTGATTTGGGGGGCAGTGATTGGGGGGCAGTGATGGGGGGCAGTGATTTGGGGGGCAGTGATTGGGGGCAGTGATTGAGGTGTTGGGGTAGTGATTGGGGGGCAGTGATTGGGTCCGTGATTGGGGGCAGTGATGGGGGGCAGTGATGGGGGCAGTGATGGGGGGCAGTGATTGGGGGGCAGTGATTGGGGGCAGTGATTGGGGGGGCAGTGATTGGGGGGGCAGTGATTGGGGGGCAGTGATTGGGGGCCGTGATTGGGGGCAGTGATGGGGCGGCAGTGATGGGGGCAGTGATGGGGGGCAGTGATTGGGGGGACAGTGATTGGGGGGCAGTGATTGGGGGGGTAGTGATTGGGGTGGAATTAATTGGGGGGTTGGGGCAGTGATTGGGGGAGGGGAGAAGCAGTGGCTGGCAGCGTGTGGTTGGGAGGAATGAATAAGAAAGATAACGTAACGTTTAAAACCTTAAGCAACATAAATGAAGAGATAAAAACAGAAAATGCTGGAAACAATCAGCAGGTCAGGTGTTCCCATGCACCTGCTGCCCTTGTCCGTCTAGGTGGAAGAGGTCGTGAGTTTAGGAGGCGCTGCCGAAGAAGCCTTGGCGAGTTGCTGCAGTGCATCTTGTAGATGGTACACACTGCAGCCACGGTGCGCCGGTGGTGGAGGGAGTGAATGTTTAAGGTGGTGGATGGGGTGCCAATCAAGTGGGCTGCTTTGTCCTGGATGGTGTCGAGCTTCTTGAGTGTTGTTGGAGCTGCACTCATCCAGGCAAGGGGAGAGTGGAAAGTTAACAACTGAACCAAACTTGGAAGATGTTAGGCTGGACCTTGGGATAGACTGCGGGGCTAAACGTCAAGCTGCTAATTCAAGCAGTTAAGGTGTCATTAGAAAATTATTAAGAGATAAGCTCCAATAGAAGCCACAAGCAAGTTTTAATTATTCGATATTATTCAAGTATCCCACAGTCAGAATAGATTTCGCTTGACAGATTCCCCACAGGAGTAACAGCCCCCATTGCTTCCAGTTGCTGAAGTCTTCCTGTTTACCCGTCTCTTTTTTCAGTCAGACAGTAACTTTGTACTGGTCTCTGCTGACTGCAACTTCACACATCGTTAATACGGAGGGAAAGCAAAACACTGCGGATGCTGGAAATCTGAAATAAAAACAGAAAATGCTGGAAACGCTCAGCCGGTCAGGCAGCATCTGTGGAGAGAAAAACAGAGTTAACGTTTCAGGCCGATGACCCTTCGTCAGAACTTCATACGGATGATGTTGATGCTATTGCCAGTGGTTGCAACAGAAGCACCCAATGCGAGGCTGTCAGTCCATCACTCGCTAGAGAACAATGGACTCTCACGTTTTCTCAGCGGGTTGAAGAGCGACTTCGTCACTAACCTGACTGTCCACCAACATCACTGAGTTGATTTTAACCCATAAAGTTTGAGGAAACTTCGGTCTCGATTTTAACTTGGAGGCAAGTAGGGAGCGGGGCGCTGGATTGTGGCCCTGCCAAATTAAATGGCAGGGCCTGATTATCATTTTTTTTCTCCGTTCCCGTCCCCACACCCCACCCGCAGCCAGACAAATTGAGAGGCTGGCTGGCTGTCAGGTGGGTAGGCCTGCGGCACCAGGCCGCAGTCGGGGAGCAGAGAGGAGGGAAGAAGGGATCAGAGGCCAGGATCGGACGGGGGTCAGAGATCGGGGGGGTGGGAGTCGGAAAGCCAGAATTGGTGGGCCGGCGGGCGGGGGTCGAGGGCTGGGGTTCGAAGGCCGGAGGGGGGATCGGAGAGCGGAGGCTTCGTGGGGGGGGGGGGGGGTCGGGGGCAGATCGGAAGGGTCGGGTGTCCAATCACGGGGCGTTGGCGAGGCACTTACCTCCTGCACCCAGCAGTCCTCGCCTCCCTTTAGCTGCCCTCGCCTCCCTTTAGCTGCCAGGTTCCCCGAGGCCCAGGAAACCCTGCCAGCGTTAAATTTAAAATGGAGATTCAAAGTGAGGCACGCAGCCTCATTATAATATTTAAAGTGCCACCTCGCCTCCGGGGAACAGGTTGGCCGCCCACACCCCCCAATTGCACCTCCATTAAAACCGGACATGGGCGAGTTGGAGGCGGGCTGGGATCGGGATTGAGATTTCTAACACTTTAACATCCCACCCAACCCCAACCCACCCGTTTTTTTGGAGATAAAATTCCCCCCACTGAGCCAATTGTTTTTGTTTGGGTGATTGTGACTGTGACACCAACATTAATATTAGAGTATAAAGCTATTGATCCTCCAGCAGATACTTCATTGCCGAAGTGTTTACTCATAGAATTAATTAGAAATTCAAATTGCAATTTTAGTTCAAAATAATAAAAACTTGAAAAAAATAACTACTCGTCCCTATATGTACGCTGAGCGGAGGAATGGGGGAAAGCGGGGAGGTGCCGTTGACAGTGTGATTTCATAACGTTACCACTCCCGGGTTGAAGGTGCTCAGTAGTCTTCTCATTAGGGTGAACAATATGTTAGCGATGGCAGCTTACTATATAATACAGCAAAGGACAGCCATTTAACACATGGTCTACCCGTACGTGAGGCTCGCTCCAAGAAAACTGTCGGAGATTTGAAAATAGTTTTTCCTTTTAATCTGGGGCATGCATCAAGCGAACGTGGAAGTTTTAAATTCTACTTTTTAACTTTGCTGGAGAGCGAATTGTGCAACCTAAAATATTACATTTCAAAAAATAACATTCGACGTCAAAACAGTCGGATCAGACTGCTCTGCGGAGACAGCGAGCTGGCAAACGTTGACATCTTTCTCAATACTCTACTTCCAAGCCTCCGAGCGCAGGAAAGGGAGGACTTTCACTCAGGGGGGGGAGGGGGGCTGCTAAATGCCCTCAACATCTTGTAGATAAAATTGGGATTTTCTCAGTTGCTGTTCATCCCCTTTGCTCCTACAATCGCACGCTCCACAGCTGGATGAACAAACCTTGCCGTTTTTATACTCGTTCAGTGGCTCGTTAACTGCTCGAGAAATGTTGAAGAATCATTACTGCAGCTGTGCCCTGACTGCCTGTTGCTTGTTCATTAGCACTAAGGAATACTTTTGCAGAAATCACATGTTGCAAACTCCTGCCTTTCTTGCATTTTTGCTCGTGGTTCAGGATTACGGGGGCAACTGTAAGGTTCTCACATTTTTCAGCAGAAGAGGAATTTCACCCTTGGTTTTTAAGAGGCAGTGCTGCATTGTGTTTTATCAGTATTAAAAGAGGAATCCTTCGTGTAGAAAAGACCTAGATGTTCAGGATAGAATCAAAAGTTAGGCAGAGAAAGAATTATTCACTCATCACAAACGCTTTGGTGAGGGCAGCATACACGAGACACACCTCGCCCTCAGCTCAAACAGATATTCAAAGTTGCCAGACTCTGAATGGAGGCCCAACGTCCCATGGTACAGCATGTCTGCTGAGGGTCAAGGGTGAGGGTGAGGGTGGGGGTGAGGGTCAAGGGTGAGGCTGAGGGTGAGGCTGAAGGTGAGGGTGAGGATGAGGGTCAGGCTGAAGCTGAGGTTGAGGGTGAGGGTGAGGGTTAGGGTGAGGGTGAGGCTGAGGTTGAGTCTGAGGGTGAGGGTCAAGGGTGAGGCTGAGGCTGAGGGTGAGGCTGAGGGTGAGGATGAGGCCAAAGGTGTGGGTGAGGGTGAGGCTGAGGGTGAGGCTGAGGGTGAGGGTGAGGATGAGGCCAAAGGTGTGGGTGAGGGTGAGGCTGAAGGTGTGGGTGAGGCCGAGGGTGAGGCTGAGGGAGAGGGTGAGGCTGAGGGTGAGGCTGAGGAAGAGGGTGAGGGTGAGGCTGAGGGTGTGGGTGTGGGTGAGGGAGAGGGTGAGGGTGAGGCTGAGGGTGAGGCTGAGGGAGAGGGTGAGGCTGAGGGTGAGGCTGAGGAAGAGGGTGAGGGTGAGGGAGAGGGTGAGGGTGAGGCTGAGGGTGTGGGTGAGGGTGAGGGTGAGGCCAAGGGTGAGGGAGAGGGTGAGGTTGAGGCTGAGGGTGTGGGTGAGGGTAGTTGCCATTTACATTGCGCTACTGCCCTGCTCCCAGCTGACAGAGTGGTATCCCCACTCTATTTGCTCCAACTCCTCACCCAGTTTATAGAGATGCCATCTCCACCTCCCATCTCGCAGTTCAATCTAATGCTCTCCCCCACCACACCCCTCAGTTAGTGCCAGCACTTTCTATCCACACTCTGCACAAAGCATCACTCCCAGCTTCTCTCCCCAACAAAGTGCTGTGGTCCTTCCCCCTCCCCTCCCCTCCCCCCCGACCCCTCCCATGCCGAGCCTATGCAACGTGTCCTTATAATTGAACCCATTTAACCCCGGTATCATTCTGATGAATCTCCACTGTACCCCCCATCCAAGGCCGATAAATCCTTCCTGAGTTACGGTGCCCAGAACTGAACGCAGTGCTCCAGGGGCGGTCTAAACAGAGCTTTACACAACTGTGGCATAACTTCCATCCCTTTGTATTCCAGCCCATTGAAATAAAGACCAACATTCCATTAGCCTTTTAAGTTATTTTTAGTACCTGTCCATTAGTTGTTAGTGGGGGAAGGTGAGGAGCAGACTCCGGAGCGGGGGTGGGGTCGGATCCAGAGCTGCAGGCTCGCCTTTACTCTTGACATTTGCCTAAACTCATTTTGATAGTCCCATAAACAGGTGTCAGAAGAAGACATTCAGTCTGGTCCAAGGACCCTGCGGTGGGAGGACTGTGCACCAACCTACTGCTTGAGCAAGCTCACTGAAAGTAACTGTCCATGGAAAAAATAGATGGCCTTCAGGCATAGCAGTTCAAATGCCTCCCTGACCCTGCTGTGCTTGTGAATAACGGCTTGAGTTAATCTTGCTGAACAGCTAGGGATAAAGTAAAATGCTGAACGATATAGCCAAAGCAGTAGAGCACAATTTAGAGGCAATCACCTTCAAAGAGCAGAGTTCTATTCAGACCCCACCTTCAGTACTGTGTCCAGTGATGGTTGTGATTGAGGCACATCAATGGTCACCAAGGTACAGTTCAGAGAAGAGCCGTAAGATTGATCCCTGGTGCCCGAGGACTGAGTTAGGAGAAGGCCCACAGAAACTTGTGCTTTTCAGCCTTGAAAAGATGCGACTGAAAGAGGACTGCATAACCCTACATAGGGTAGTAAATGGTACAGGAAAAAGCGCAAAAGGCAAAGGGGTAAAAATTGGGTCACGACGCTACCTTCTAATGGCCCAGAAATTCGGGTCGGGGGCTTCCCGCAGGTACAAGCCCCCCGACCTGCACTTACCTTGCGCGCCGCCCGTTGAGCTGTAGGGCCCCGTGGAATTCCGATCCGGGGCCTGGCCCAGCTGCCGGCGCGCAGTGCTTGCGTTTCCCAGGGGCGCAGTTAGTTCGATGCGTCCCCTGGGATCATGTGGGCCATGGGGAGCCAATCGGAGCAGGGAATGCTCCATTCATAAGATTGACAGGAAGACCTATAAATACTACGGCCCCAAAATAGCACTAAATCTTCAAATAATTTTTTTTTTGAATCACATTTTTCAAATAAACTATAAATTACATGAAATAACTATTATAAACAATAATTTAAATTTTTGAAAAAAATAATTTTATTTTCTAATAGGGCTAAAAATAAATTTACCTTGCTTTAAAGTATTTAAAAATAATAAACCTGTGGAAAAAATGTTTTAATTTTAATTAATTCACCACTTACCTTGTAAAAAGCAGGCCTTACACCTGCTTTTTAAATGTCTAACTTCTGGAGACTTACCCTCCTGGGAAAACCTGTAAAAAAAAACTAAGTTTGATGCGCATGCGCTGCCTCTCCGGCGTACGCATTCGACCTCTGAACCCCTTCGTTCAGGGGAATGGAAGTGCTGGTTTCCCGCACATGCGCAGTGCATGCAGGAAACCGGCACTTCCATTGGGCTTACGGGTGAGTACCCCGTGCATACTCACCCGTGGAGACCCGAATTCCTGGGCCAACGTTAGCGCCCCAAAAAAGTTAGCGCCCCTGCGGCCGATATTCCCAGGTAGTGCCCGAGAGGGAGGAGGGGTGCTACTGGAAGCGCCCCGCGTCCCTCTTTGGGTGCTGCGAGCCAATATCACGGTGCTATGTGCCGCGGTGCTGCAGGCCTTCCTCCCTTTCTTAAAGGGGAGGGGCCTGGCAAAGCGCGTCCCGGCGCCCAGCTGGGCCACCAAGGATCGGGAGTGCCGGCAAAAGAGCCCGGTACTCAAGAGGAGTGCCGGGCTCACGGGGAGCAGCCGGCACCCTGCGGGGAGGCTTTACGGGGGCCGGGGACAGCAATGGGGGCAGGTGCTGGCAGATGGCTAGCAGCAAAAATGGCCACCTGCCACCTCCCCTTTAACTAGCGCCACCCTGGCTGCAGGTAGGCCACCCCTGACCCCGGCGGACGTAGCACCTGACGTTAAGTTGGGGGGCGCCACCCAATATTACATTTGGGGCGTGAGCGGGGTGCTGCACAGAGCGATGACATCATCGCCGGAGGCGCAGCAACTCGCAGCTATAACGGTTAGAGCCACCTCTAACCTCCCGCTAAATTTCGTGAGAGACATTAGCAGCCCCACGCCCAGGCACTAGTTGATTTGTGCTCCCTGTTAGCGCCCTCCTAGGGCAGGTAACATTCGCGCCACACAAGTGGCAGGCAATGACTATCTCCAACTGCCCCTTGACATTCGATGGCATTACCATCGCCGAATCCCCACCCTCAATATCCTGGGGGTCACCATTGACCAGAAAATTAACTAGACCAGCCAAATAAATACTGTGGCTACACGAGCAGGTCAGAGGCTAGGTATTCGGCAGCGAGTGTCTAACCTAACTCCCCAAAGCTTTTCCAACATCTACAAGGCAGAAGTCAGGAGTGTGATGGAATACTCTCTATTGCCTTGAAGAGTGCAGCTCCAACAACACTCAAGAAGCTCGGCACCATCCAAGACAAAGCAGCCCGCTTGATTGGCACCCCATGCACCACTTTAAACATTCACTCCCTCCACTGTACTGCACCGTGGCTGCTGTGTGTACCATCTACAAGATGCACTGCAGCAACTTGCCAAGGCTTCTTCAACGGCACCTCCCAAACCCGCGACCTCTACTACCTAGAAGGACAAGGGCAGCAGGCGCATGGGAACACCACCACCTCCAAGTTCCCATTCAAGTCACACACCATCCTGACTTAGAAGTATATCGCTGTTCCTTCATCGTCGCTGGGTCAAAATCCTGGAACTCCCTCCCTAACAGCACAGTGGGAGTACCTTCACCACACGGACTGCAGCGGTTCAAGAAGGCAGCTCACCACCACCTTCTCAAGGGCAACTAGGGATGGGCAATGAATGCTGGCCTTGCCAGCAACGCCCACATCCCATGAATGAATACAATAAAAGGAAAGGTAAATGAGACTAGGACAAGAGGGCATTGATTCAAACTAGCACAATGCACATTTAGGTGTGATGTCAGGAAGTTCTTCACACTAAGGGCTGAATTTTGCCGGCGCTCAGAGGGCGGGTTCGGAAGCGGGTCCACTGTCAAAATCTAAAAGATTGACAGCGGGGCGGTATCCCACTCTACACCCGCCTCCTTGTAAGTTTCCAAAGTGTCGGTCTGTCTTCGCTTCACAGACCCGACACCAAGCAGATGGCCAGCCTATTAACAGCATTAAGAGTTAGTTTAAAGGTACTTAACAAGAATTTAAAATGTCCAACTTTTTCAGGAGGTTCCTGTCGCTCGGGCATCACATCAGGTAAGTGTGTCGGGTTCTCAATGATTCTCCGTTGCTGTGAAGAGGTGACAGCTACAAAAATGGTATAAAAGCTACCACTTCACAGCTGTTCACTTTCCAATGTCAGAAGCTGGAGCTTTTGACATTTTTGACACGTTTGAGCTTTATGCAGTTTGGAAGTGTTTGGAGTAATCTCTCTATCCACTGTCACCTCCTTGGAGCAAGCTCTCTCACCATTGACAGATCGCTTCTGTCATCTCAACTTCAGCTGCCATCTATTCCAGCAGCATTGGTGCCCTTGAAAAGATCTCAACGTGGTCCTCAGAATCTGACCACAATCTACCCCAACACCAGCATCTCCGGGCACACCAGCATCACCAACAACAACACCAACCTTCTCCGCACTGCACAGGACACAGGGCATCAGCACCCGACCACATCGCTGCCCGGAAGGCCAGCAATGGCATCACCATGGCCAGATTTACTTCACTTGATGCTGTACACCCTGGCTGCCACATGATGCGCCAGGTTGGCACCACCCCACACCAACACCATAAAGCATCCCTACAATGTCCAAGCCATTCCTTTCACACGCATCACCATTGGGGAGGGGAGGGAGTTATGTCTCACCATTCACTGGAACTCACAAAGGCACTTCCAAAGGTGCACACAAATCTGTCCAAGAAGGCAAAGTGTTGAAAATAAAGATTTCAATCTTTGACAACACATTAACAGAAACTTTACATGAACATTGCATAAAACACCCAAATGCCTACCTTTGTAAGTTGTTAGTTGGTATGATTTCAGTAGGTTGAGGGTGAGTGTGAGGAGTGGCTAGTGAGATGGGGAACTGATAATGTAGATAGAGAGGGATGGGTGGAGGCGCAAGGTAAGTTGGTGTGAGTAAGGATGTGCAGGAGTAGGGTAGGGAAGGCAGACTGATGGGGATATGATGAGAGGCACAGCAGGATGAGGTTGAGTGTGGCTTGGCAGTAATGTTTTGTGATCTACTGAGATCATTGAAAGGTTTGCGCCACTGCAGCCTGGTTCTCCTGACATCATCCCTGCTTGTGTCCTCCTGTGCAATGTGCAACCAGGCTGCGCTGGTGTCTGGGGAGGTCTCTTCCGCCCATTGAAAGGGAAGAGAACCTCCCTCCGTAAGCATATGGAGGGAGTCGTGGGAGAGCCTGGGTGCAGCCGTGCACCTCTATGCAGTGCTTGTCAGTGTTTGCAGCACCTCAATGCTGTAGAACACTGACAGCACAAATGTCAAAATGAATGTGGCCATGGCCCCTTTAAGGAAATCAGCTGATGATGCGTCATCAGATGACGTCATTAGACCCGCTTCCTTTTAATTGGCCGGGAATATCGCAGGGCGGGATTAACAAGCCCCATCAAGGTAAAATCATTTTGGAGGCTGGGATCGACACAGCTGTGGGGTCGGGACCCGCCACGGACATCGTACGCCACAGACCTGCTGAGGTTGGTAAGATCCAGCCCTGAGAGTGAGCAGTACTGAGAACATTAATGCAATTTTAGGATAAGGTAAAACCTTGACTTATTTAAGAAACAACTGAACACATGCCACGTGCTAGTGAGTATAGGAATGGGAGGATAGAACAGATGAATGCGTGGCTAAAGGGATGGTGCAGGAGGGAGGGCTTTAGTTTCCTGGATCACTGGGTCTGCTTCTGGGACAGGTGGGACTTGTACAAGTCGGACGGTTTACACCTGAACCAGAGAGGAACCAATATCCTTGCGGGGAGGTTTGCTAGCACTGCTGGGGGGGGTTTAAACTAACTCGGCAGGGGGATGGGATACAGAGTGGAGCTATAGTAGGGGGTGATGTACAGCCAAATACAGAGGAAAAAACAAGTCAGCAGGGAAGGCAGAGCAAAGATGTGAAGGCAAAAGGGAATATGGCAGGGCTGGAAGGCGTTTATTTTAATGCAAGGAGTCTTGCAAATAAGGTGGATGAACTGAAGTTGTTGTTGAACACATGGGAGTACGATATTGTTGCTATCACGGAGACATGGTTGAGGGAGGGTCAGGACTGGCAGCTGAATATTCCGGGGTATAGAATCTTCAGGCGAGACAGAGGGGGGTGTAAAAGGGGAGGGGGTGTTGCAATATTAATTAAGGAGTCAATTACTGCTGTAAGGAGGGATGATATATTAGCGGGTTCCTCTAATGAGGCCATATGGGTGGAACTTAAAAACAAAAAGGGGGCAAGCACTTTGCTGGGAGTGTACTATAGGCCCCGAAACAGTCAGGGGGAGATAGAGGAACAGATATGTAGGCAAATCTCAGAAAAGTGTGAAAATAATAGGGTAATAATAGTGGGGGATTTCAACTTCCCCAATATAAATTGGGATAGTCAGAGTGTGAAAGGCTTAGAGGGTGCAGAATTCATAAAGTGCATCCAGGAGAGCTTTTTGAGCCAACATGTAGAAAGTCCTACAAGAGAGGGGGCGGTACTGGACCTAATTCTAGGGAATGTAGCCGGGCAGGTGGTGGAAGTGTCTGTAGGAGAGCATTTTGGCGATAGTGACCATAATTCAGTGAGATTTAAGGTGGTCATAGAAAAAGACAAAGACGGCCCGGAAATAAGGGTTCTAAATTGGGGGAAGGCCGATTTTAATAAGATAAGGCAGGATCTGGCCAAAGTGGACTGGGAGCAGCTACTTATAGGAAAATCCACATCAAAACAGTGGGAGGCTTTCAGAAGGGAAATAGAGAGAGTACAACACCAACATGTTCCTGTAAAGGTCAAGGGGGGGACCAACAAGCAAAGGGAACCTTGGATGACAAGGGATATACAAAAATGCATTAGGAAAAAAAGGGGGGCTTTTGGCAGTTACAAAAGACAAAAGACGGAGGAAGCCCAAGAGGAGTATAAAAGGTGCAGGGGCATACTTAAAAAGGAAATTAGGAGGGCGAGGAGGGGCCATGAAATAACACTGGCGAGCAAAATAAAGGAAAATCCTAAGATGTTTTATAAGTATATTAAGGGCAAGAGGATAACCAGGGAAAGGGTAGGGCCCATTAGGGACCAAAGTGGCAAGCTGTGTGTAGAGCCAGATGAAGTAGGTGGGGTTTTAAATGAATTTTTTGCCTCTGTGTTCACTATGGAGAAAGACGATGTAGACATAGAAGTCGGGCAAGGGGACTGTGACATACTTGAACATATTAGCATCGAGAGGGAGGAGGTACTAGCGGTTTTAGCAGGCCAAAAAGTGGATAAATCCCCAGGCCCGGATGAGATGTATCCCAGGCTGTTGTGTGAGGCAAAGGAGGAGATTGCAGGGGCTCTGACACAAATTTTCAGAACCTCTCTGGCCACAGGGGATGTACCAGAGGACTGGAGAACAGCTAACGTAGTACCATTATTCAAGAAGGGTAGCAGGGATAAACCAGGGAATTACAGGCCAGTGAGCCTAACATCTGTGGTAGGGAAATTATTGGAAAAAATTCTGAGGGACAAAATTAGTCTCCACTTGGAGAGGCAAGGATTAATCGGGGATAGTCAGCATGGCTTTGTCAAGGGTAAATCATGTCTGACCAATCTGATTGAATTTTTCGAGGGGGTGACTAGGTGTGTGGATGAGGGAAATGCTGTGGATGTGGTTTACATGGACTTCAGTAAAGCTTTTGACAAAGTCCCGCATAGGAGACTGGTCAAGAAGGTAAGAGCCCATGGGATCCAGGGGGCCTTGGCGCGTTGGATCCTAAACTGGCTGAGTGGCAGGAGGCAGAGGGTGATGGTCGAAGGTTGCTTTTGTGACTGGAAGCCTGTGTCCAGTGGGATACCTCAGGGATCGGTGCTGGGTCCCTTGCTGTTTGTGATCTACATTAATGATTTGGATGAGAATGTAAAGGGTATGATCAGTAAGTTCGCGGATGACACGAAAATTGGTGGGGTGGTAAATTGCGAGGAGGAAAGCCTCAGGCTACAGGACGATATTAACGGGTTGGTCAGATGGGCGGAAAAGTGGCAAATGGAATTTAACCCGGAAAAGTGCGAGGTGATGCATTTTGGACGGACAAATAAGGCAAGGGAATACACAATGAGTGGTAGGACCCTAGGAAGTACAGAGGGTCAGAGGGACCTTGGTGTACATGTACATAGATCCCTGAAGGCAGCGGAACAGGTAGATAAGGTGGTTAAAAAGGCATATGGGATACTTGCCTTCATTAGCAGAGGCATAGAATATAAGAGCAGGGAGGTTATGTTGGAGCTGTACAAAACGCTGGTGAGGCCACAGCTGGAGTACTGTGTGCAGTTCTGGTCGCCTCACTATAGGAAGGATGTGATTGCTTTGGAGAGGGTGCAGAGAAGATTCACCAGGATGTGACCTGGGATGGAGCGCCTCAGCTATGAAGAAAGACTAAACAGGCTGGGGTTGTTTTCCTTGGAGCAAAGGAGGCTGAGAGTGTACCTGATTGAGGTGTACAAAATGATGAGGGGCATAGATAGGGTAGATAAAGAGGAACTTTTCCCCTTAGTAGGGGGGTCAATAACAAGGGGGCATAGATTCAGGGTAAGGGGCAGGAGATTTAGAGGGGATTTGAGGAGGAACTTTTTCACCCAGAGGGTGGTTGGAAGCTGGAATTCACTGCCTGAAAGGGTGGTAGAGGCAGGAACCCTCACAACATTCAAGAAGCATTTGGATGGGCACTTGAAATGCCATTGCATACAAGGCTATGGACCAAATGCTGGAAAATGGGATTAGACTGGACAGGGATTGATGGACGGCGCAGACACGATGTGCCGAAGGGCCTCTTTCTGCGCTGTAAAACTCTATGACTCTATGACATGGGGGAACCTTAGAGTTTGTCTGAACTTGTAGGGACTAATTGGCTTTCCTTATCCATATCTATATTGTGATCTTGAGATCCACCTTTCACTCTATTGGTGAGCTGCAAAATGAAGTAATTTAGCTGGTTGCGATTCTTGTTCATGATCTTATTTTCATCCCTTTCCTCTAGTGCAAGCGTGTTATTGACTTAATATTCTGTTCAAGCAATTTCTGGAATGTTACCATTATCTCTAGTAATCTGATATCACCTTTAACCCAACTTTTCCAGCATTGTTGTAGATTAAAGATCACCCAAAGGTCTAAACTCAACAGCAAGGATGAGCTTTGTTACATTTCAGCTAGGCCTCTAAGTAAGAAGCCAACCGCAGTGCATCCCATCGCAGGGGTGAAAGGGCACATTACCCAACCTGCAATGCTGCATGCCCACTGAACAAGGAGCCATGCTAAGTAGGGATTTGCGATTTATATCATTTTCTTTCTTCCTTAGGCCGTTCTCAACGAACGAAGTGACCCTGATATGAGAAAATAAACCTTCCACAAAGAAAGGAAATCAATAAGAATTTTGCAGCGAGCACCCACCAAGAAAGTCCCATTAGTGAATATTAGAAGAGTCCTATATAAACATTAATATACTTGCTGACCTTTCAAAGCCTCGCTCAGATATTTTTTTAATAGGGAGTGTTGGGACATCTTCTGTTCCCTCAATAACATGTTCTATGTGCAGTACTACTTCAATTCTGCTTGCCCGGCAATCCAATTTTTGCACTGTCTCTCTTTCCCATTTTCTTTCTTTCCTATTCTCTTTCCCTCTCCAATTCTCTATCTTTCTAACCTTAATATTATTCTTTTCACACCTAAGCTCTCTTTTCTAACTATTTTTTTCCTCACCAAAGAATATGAAAACTCTTAGGCCTAGAAATTCAGTGGCGCTCGCCAGGGCACTAAAAGTAGCGCCCCGGAAGTAGTCGCGGCCGCCCGCCGGAAATTGACTTTGCGCGCCCCAGAGGGAAGCGCGGCAATATTGGAGGCGCCCTGCATCCCTCTTGGGGCGCTGCAACTCAATATCACTGTGCAACGTGCCGCAGCGTGGCGCGCTGCGGTACTGCAGGCCTTCCTCCCCTCCTTAAAGAGGAGGGGCATGCTGCAGCGCGATTGAAGATGGCGAGTGCCGTCAAAAGAGCACGGCACCGAGGAGAAGTGCCGGGCTCTTGGAACACAGCCGGCACTCTGCGGGGGGGTGGGTTCAGGAGGCCGGGGACGGCGGCGCGGAGAGGTGCTGGCAGGCGATCAGCAAAAAAAATGGCCGCCCCGCACCTCCGCGCCTCTACCGCCGCAGGTAGGCCCCCCTGAACCGGTCGCAAATAGCGACCGGCGTTAAAGCAGGGGGCGCAACTAAATTTCGCGATCGGGGCGCTGCGTACACCGATGACGTCATCGGTAGCGGCGCAGCGCTAACGGCTAGCGCCGCCATTAGCGTCCCGCTAAATTTAGCGGGAGGCGTGGCCAGTGGCTTCCGACCCACTTAGCATCCTCTTAAGGTGCTAACAGGTGGCGCAGCCCACTGAATTTCTAGGCCTTAGGTTCTTAACTTACACCATGAGGTATCAGTTACAGATATTTAGGGACGGAGTTTTGGCAGAGGCGCTCTTCACCCCCAGTGACCTGCCAGGTGGCCTCTACACTGCCCGAAAACAGCCATTTTGTTTTTAAGGAAAATTGAGGCCATTTTAGTGTATTTTTCTATGGAGAATCCTAAGTTTCAGTCATGAGCAACATCACTGAAGTCCTGAGAAATCCTTGTCGGTAAGTATTCTAATAACCACTGATATCACCAAAATGGGTCTGAATACCTCGGAAAGGAAATGATAAAAGAATCTTGGTGTCATGTTTGCATTGCGGAATGAGAGAAAAAAGAATGGCAAAGATGTTTAACAAGTATCCTGCCTCTCTATTTACCAAGAAGGGTGAAGGAGAACGACAGGAGTCGTAGAGATGGATGTAGAACAATAACTAATATATATATATATATATATATATATATATTCAAAAGGCAATGGTATTAAAAGGTTTATTGGAGCTGAATGATGATACCTCATATCATAACATGAAGGCCATAACCATACTATTTCAGGATTCTTTATAGGCAAATTGTTCTTCTTTTTCTTAGGCAGTCCCTCGGAACCGAGGATGACTTGCTTCCACACTAAAAATGAGTTCTCAGGTGACTGATGAGTCCAATGCGGGACCTACAGTCTCTGTCACAGGTGGGGCAGACGGTGGTTGAAGGGGCGGGTGGGTGGGGTGCTTGGGTTGACGTGTGCTCCTTCCGCTGTTTGCGCTTGGCTTCCGCTTGCTCCTGGCGAAGAGGCTCAAGATGTTTGGCGCCTTCCCGGATGCTTCTCCTCCACTTTGTGCGGTCTTGGGCCAGGTGTCGGTGGGGATGTTGCACTTTTTCAAGGAGGCTTTGAGGGTGCCCTTGAAGCGTTTCCTCTGCCCACCTGGGGCTCTCTTGCCGTGTCAGAGCTCCGAGTAGAGCGCTTATTTTGGGAGTCTTGTATCAGGCATGCGGACAATGTGGCCCGTTCATCGGAGCTGATCGAGCATGGTCAAAGCTTCGATGCTGGGGATGTTGGCCTGAGCGAGAACACTGACAGTGGTGCACCTATCCTGCCAATGGATTTGCAGGATCTTGCAGAGGCAGCGTTGGTGGTACCTCTCCATTGCTTTGAGATGCCTGCTTACATGGTCCATGTCTCTGAGGCATACAGGAGGGCGGGTATCACTACTGCTCTGTAGACCATGAGCTTGGTGCTGGGTTTGAAGTCCTGGTCTTCAAACACTCTCTTCCTCAGGCGACTGAAGGCTGCACTGGCACACTGAAGGCAGTGTTGGACTTCGTCATCGACATCTGCCCTTGTTGACAGTAGGTTCCCGAGGTATGGAAAGTGGTCCACGTTGTCCAAGGCCTTGTCGTGGATTTTGTTAATCGGGGGGGAGTACTGTGTGGCGGGGGAGATAAAAGAGATAGGGAGGGGTGAGGCCATGGAGGGATTTATAAACAAGGATGAGAATTTTAAAATTGAGGTGTTGTCAGACCAGGAACCAATGTAGGTCAGCGAGCACAGAGGTGACGGATGAACGGGATTTGGTATGAGTTAGGACACGGGCAGCAGACACACAGATCTTTAAAAGCTGGATTGTACTTGGGATAGCATTTTCATTCTTTAAAGCTCTATATAAATGCAAGTTGTTGTTGTTGTTGTAAAGAGGACAAATGGGACACTGGGTACTCCCTAAACAACATAGAATACAATGACAAGGTGATGATGAATCTCCACTGGACTTTGTTTAGACCAGAGTTGAAGTACTGTGTGCAGTTCTGGGCACTCCATTACAAAAAGCATATTAGAAACCAGGAAAAGGTGCAACTTTCATTCACTAGGGTGTTACTAAGAATCAAATGATATAGTTATGATGGGAGAATGATAAAAACTAGCTCTGTAATCACTGGAGCAGAGAAAGCTAAAGGGAGTTCTAATAAACGATGTTTCCTGCCTTTATATTGGGTAACCTTTCATTTCATGTTTTCCTGTCACTTCTTGCTCGCCTCTCCCCTGCAAAAGACTTCACACAAAGGCTGACAAATATTTAAAATCCATTTTGAACCTTTATGAGGCTGAAACAGTATTTGCCCCCATATGGAGCCAGTTACCTTTAATAGGCACATCCCTTTAAATTTGGGCTGCTGCCCATATTTTCTGTCTGCCCAAACTATGCTGGGAGCTTTCACTCATTATTCAAATAAATGGAGCAGTCACCTTTTGACTGACTTTGAGCTGACAGCCAAACATTCTCAGCACAAATGTTGCTGGGGTCACGAAATCAGGGCTGAAGTGTGTTGGGCCAAACAATCTCCTGACTGAAAGGCTCCTGTATTCTTACACTGCACTTGGAATTCATTGGCATTCTAAACCCATGACTGAACCTGAGGCTATGTGCACTCACTGGGCTGTGCAAAGGTTCACATCAGTGACGTACAGCAGTGCAATGGTGATGGGTTCAACTTGTTGAATTACGAATACATTTTTTAACCTGCAGGAGCGCGTGGGGGGGTGAAAACCGTCGAAAATGTCAGCGCGTCGGGAAGCCGGCTCCAACCCGCCGACTTCCGCGTTGAACTGCAGTGCGTTAGGCTGCTTGCGCGCAAACCCCTCAGGAGAGGCGAGTCGCCTATTAGCAAAAGCGAATCGCTCAATTGCAGCGATATTTCAACTGACTTTAAAATTTAACGCTGCTTCCGCGGATTTGCCGGCCTCCCCGAAACTCGCCAGGGAAAGCAAGGCGAGAACACAACTGCAATTGGACTGAATCAACCGCATGGAAATACTGCAATAAATACTCAGCACCCACAGCTGCTTTCATACCTGCGAGTGGGAATGGGTTTGTTCACAGTACATGCGCTGAGAGGCTACTGTTATGTCCATAAATAAATAGACATTTTCATTATGAACAGCTAGCTTGAGCTAGTCACTTTATTCAGCCATGTGGTCTAGTATACAGCATCCATCTTGACTACTGCCTTGTGGGTAGCCTAGTGCCTCATGGGTAGCCCCACTCTTATTTACATACAGCTCCACCTAGTGTACCATTCTAGAATGACATGTTACTGATCATTACAGTTACCTTCTACATTCTGGAGGTTTTCTCAATCACATCAGGATAGGTAACGCTTTAGCTGCCTTAGATTGGACCTCGGACGAGGACCAATGTGATCAGCACCAACACCAGCCTGCTCTTCAGAGACCTGTAGCTCTCCAGGGTTGATCCCACCACACCAACAACACTCAAGAAGCTCGACACCATCCAGGACAAAGCAGCCCGCTTGATTGCACCACATCCACCACCTTAAACATTCACTAACTCCACCACCGGCGCACCGTGGCTGCAGTGTGTACCATCTACAAGATGCACTGCAGCAACTCGCCAAGGCTTCTTCGGCAGCCCCTCCCAAACCCGCGACCTCTTCCACCTAGAAGGACAAGGGCAGCAGGTGTGTGGAACACCACCACCTCCAAGTTCCCCTCCAAGTCACACACCATCTTGACTTAGAAGTATATCGCCGATCCTTCATTGTCGCTGGGTCAAAATCCTGGAACTCCCTACCTAACAGCACCGTGGGAGTACCTTCACCACACGGACTGCAGCAGTTCAAGAAGGTGGCTCACCACCACCTTCTCAAGGGCAATTAGGGATGGGCAATAAATGCTGGCCTTGCCAGTGATGCCCACATCCCATAAACGAATATTTTTAAAAAAGCACATTGTCGCTGCCAGGGATGGTGATGGTCTTCCTCCTCTGGTGTGCTGTCAAACACATCCAAGGCGCCTCCCATCCTGACCGTGTCAATTTGAAATCCTCAAAGGTTGAAAAAGGTGGTATCCACACAAGCACTCTCTGCCAAACATTTGCCAGAGGGAACTGAGACAACATCTGCAATAAGTGAGCATTTATTCAGATGGGACAATGACAAGTTTAAATACCTGCCAGTACTGCTGCTTAAACTCGCCTCTCTTTCCCTGGTCAGTTTCCCGAGCCCGGGGAAATCCGTGTTGCTCAAGTAAAATTTGGAGCAAAATTAAAAACAATTTGAAAGGACCTCATTAATGTCCCCTGACGGCATTAATTGAGCTAATAAGCACCCGCCTGCGTCCAATTAGGAAATCCCCGACTTCGGCGAGTAGGCTTCTCGCCAGCATCCAAATGCGCCTCCGTTAAACCCAGAAGTGGGCACGTTGCAACTGGGTTCCGCTCCCGCTCTAAAAATTTACCCCCACCCGCGCCCAACCCACCCGATCTTGGGGCCTAAAGATCCCCCCCAGAGTTTTACCAATTTACAGTCCTTGAAATGGATTGCCTGTTCACAGCCCTCGATGTAATTCCACTTCCTTTATTTCATGAGGGGAATAAAGTACACCAGTGTGAAGCATTTCATGTGTTATGAGCTGGATGTCTGCGGGTAATTAAGCAATAAACTCAGAAATCTCTGAATTACGAGACAATCAGTGCTTTGAGTAAAGGCAGGGCCCTGAGCAGAGGAGGCTTTGTGCTGAAAGTACATTTTTGGCACCGCACATCAAAAATCTCCTGAGTCAGCTGTTCCATCCCAGGAACTACTGCAGTCACGCCTTTTTGCAGTGAGGCTCAAACCCTGAATATAAAGGGTGCAGAGCAGAGCCACAAGATTAATTCCCAGTTTGAAGCATCTTCGTTTACCAAGATAAGCTCAAAAACCTGGGTCTCTACACTTCAGAGAAGAATAGGCTTAGGGGTGATTTGATTGAGGTTCATTAAGATGATGAAGGGATTAGATCGTGTTTGTGCGGACAGCTTGATAGGTTAGGGAGGATCAGGGGTCACAATTTTAAGTTGTACAAGGCCAGATCTAGGTTAGCTGTCAGGAGGTGGTTCTTTTTTCAGAGAATAGTGAACCTCTGGAACAGTCTGCCGGCTCGCGCAGTGAACGCTGATTCGCTGAATCCCTTCAAGCGAGAGCGCAACCTGTTTCTGGCTGGGATGGAGATCACCTCGTGCAGGAGGTCGGTACTGCAAAGATTTATCAGGGCCAGGGTAGTCTCCTGGACTCCTTTCGATCGCCTAAGGGTGTCAGAGAGGAATTTTCCAGATTTTCTTCGCTAATTCACCTGGGTATTTATCTGTTTTCTCGCCTCTCTCAGGAGATTGGATGGCTCGGGTGGGGTGGGGAGTGTATATATATATACTAGCTGGGGGGGCCCGGCGTTGGCAGGGCTTTTTTGGTCCGCGCAGTTTACGGCCGGGCATTGCCGGTCCCGCGCTCTGTGTCACTCTTTCCCTCCCTGACCCTCTCCCTGCCCCTCTCTCTCCCTGCCCCTTTCTCTCCCTGCCCCTCTCTCTGTCCCCTCTCTCTCTCCCCCTCTCTCTCCCTGCCCCTGTCTGTCCCCTCTCTCTCTCCCTCCCTCTCTCTCCCTCTCCCCCTCTCATCTCCCTCCCTCCCTCCAGCTCTTTTGGCACCCGGGGAAGGGATTGGAAAATTGAGCCCGGCCACGGTGGCCATGCATGGCCTAGCACTTCAGGCCTGGCCGGGCTCTTGGGCCGAGACTGACCCCAGTTGAGCTCCCGGTGCGGCCGGCCGCGGGCCGCGTGGCTAACGGCCGGCCGCTGCCGCTCCCCGCCCGCTCTGTGTCTCAGGCTGAGCAGTGGTCAGGCCCGGCCCAAGTGACCCCAACTCACCTGCCGCTCCGGCGGGCCAGGAGTGGGATACTGTGCCGGAGCTGCAATGTGGGGATATGTTGTGCTGGTGCTGTCGCTGTGGGGATAAAAAAAATGGCGGCGAAGTTTCGGGAGGCTGCAGGATTAGGTCCCGCCTGTGACACACCGATTGGTCACCCATCAGGTTACTGAACTGTAGGATTGGTCAACCATCATGTCATTCAACGCTAATGAGCGGTAGGATTGGTCAACCACTAATGAGCGGATTTTTGAACGTTTTTTGTATACTGTTGGAACAATTTTTGTCTGACCAAAAAGTAAAGACACCTATGACACTCCCTGATCATAACCTTTCTTTTGATATAACATATGTGTAGGTATGCTCTATAACTTTTGAGTGTATAGCGGACATACAGACGGACAGACAGACGGACAGACAAACCAACCGCTTTATTCTATACTAGCTGGAGTGCCCTGCAGTGCCGAGGGTTTTTTGAGGCATGTTGTTGTTGGAAGAGAGAGAGAGAGCGACTGGGGGGAAGAGAAAAAGCGACCAGGGGGAGAGAGAGAGAGCGACTGGGGGAAGAGAGAGAGCGACTGGGGGGACGAGAGAGAGCGACTGGGGGGAAGAGAGAGAGAGAGAGACAGGGGAGAGAGAGAGACTGGGGGGATAGAGAGAGAGAGAGACTGGGGGGAAGAGAGAGGGAGAGAGAGAGAGGGAGAGAGAGAGGGAGAGAGAGACAGGGAGAGAGAGGGAGAGAGACAGAGACAGAGGGAAGGAGAGAAAGGGGAAAGGGGTGGGGAAAGGGGTGGGGGGAAAGGGGGGGAAGGGGTGGGGGAAAGGGGGGGAAAGGGGGGTGAGGGGGGGAGGGGGAGGGAGGGGGTGGGAGGGGGAGGGGGAAGGTGGAGGGAAGGGGCATGTGGGAGGGGGGAAGGGGGGGTGGGGAAGGGGGGTGTGGAGGTGGGGAAGGGTGGGGGAAGGGGGGGGAAGGGTGGGGAAAGGGGGGGGGAAGGGGGGGAAGGGAGGGGGGAGGGATATATAAAAGAGCTCTTCTGTCTGTCTGTCTGTCCTTCCATCTGTCTGTCTGTATGGTCGCTATACACTCAAAAGTTATAGAGCGTACCTACACATGTGTTATATCAAGAGAAAGCTTATGATTCCAGAATGGTCATAAGTGTGTTTACTTTTTGGTCAGAGAAAAATTGTTCAGACGGTATCCAAAAAAAGTTCAAAATTCCGCTCATTATCCGCTCATTAGCATTGAGTGACGTGAAGGTTGACCAATTGTACAGTCGAGCGACCTGACGGTTGACCAATCGCTGCGTCACGGGGGCGGGTTCATTGCGTGTGCGGGCGGGGGCCATCCTAGAGTTGAGTGACGTGATGATTGACCAATCCTACAGTTGAGTGACCTGATGGTTGACCATTCGGTGTGTGTGTGGGCGGGCCTAATACTTCTGAGCTGAGGTGAGTGGCCGCCATCTTGATTCCTAACTCTTCATTTCTTTTTCCACTTTCTGCGTGTTTATTTTCAAATCTACATTTCCAGCAAAAAAAAAGTTGCTTTTAAAACACAATTAAATTGTTTTTAAAAAAAGTTAATTAATTTGTAAATATTTTCTCTAACCTCATTAATTTTCCTACCTTTCACCGTTTTTGCAGGCCTCGAAGCCTCGGCCTCTGTTCCCCAGCCACGCCCGAGCTAGGCACCTCCCGTCCCGCTCAACAAGCGGCCCACGATCGCCGCCATCTTTCTAAAGGCTGGCCGGGCGGGTCTGAGCCGAGCGTAGCCACCGCCGCCATCTTTCTAAAGGCTGGTGGGTTGGCACAGAGCTCTGCGGAGCCATCGCTGGCACTGGGCTCGGGTGCTTTGTGGGCCGGGCGGGTCTGAGCCGAGCGTAGCCACTGCTGCTATCTTTCTAAAGGCTGGTGGGGCGGCACGGAGCTCCGCGGAGCCATCGCCGGCGCTGGGCTCGGGTGCTTTGTGGCCTGCGGCCGAACGGCGGCTGCGGAGCTCGGGCTAACCGGGGCACTGCGCTCGGCTGGGCCATGTCAGTGTGGGTGCCCGAGGCCCCGGGGCCTAGCCTTCTCCAACCGCCGCCGGCAGCGCAACTCTCAACACTGGCAGAAGGGAGAGGGTCTGCTGGCTCCCCCCCTCCTTTCTCCCCCCCTTCCCCCCTCCCCCCTCCTTCCCCCGTTCCCCCCTTCCCCCTCCCCCCTCCTTCCCCCACCCTTCCCCCCCTTTCCCCACCCTTCCCCCCCACACCCCCTTCCCACCCACCCTTTCCCCCACTCCACACACCCCTTCCCTTCCCTCCCCCTTCCCCCTCCCCCTCCCACCCCTTCCCCCTCCCCCTCCCCCTCCCCCTCCCCCTCCCTCCCCTCCCCCTCCCTCCCCCCTCCCCTCTCCCCCACTTTCCCCCCCTTTCCCCATCCCTTTCCCCCCCTTCCCCCACCCGTTTCCCCCCCACCCCTTCCCCCACCCCTTTCCCCCCCACCCCTTTCCCCTTTCTCTCCTTCCCTCTGTCTCTGTCTCTCTCTCCCTCTCTCTCTCTGTCTCTCTCTCCCTCTCTCTCTCCCTCTCTCTCTCCCCTCTCTCTTCCCCCAGTCTCTCTCTCTCTCTCTCCCCCCAGTCTCTCTCTCTCTCCTCTCCCCCCAGTCTCTCTCTCTTCCCCCCAGTCGCTCTCTCTCTTCCCCCCAGTTGCACTCTCTCTTCCCCCGTCGCTCTCTCATCTCTTCCCCCAGTCGCTTTCTCTCTTCCCCCAGTCGCTCTCTCTCGTCCCCCCAGTCGCTTGCTCTCTTCCCCCCAGTCGCTCTCTCCCTCTCTTCCAACAACAACATGTCCTCAAAAAACCTCAGCACCGCCGGGT